>NC_060122.1:1902298-3380141 GCF_021461395.2 Schistocerca americana | reverse complement strand
GCACTCAAATTGCGTCGCGCTTCAATACATCGTCCTCCAGCGGACTGGTCTCCAAGGGACATTGCTTCCTCAGGCACCTTATGGTCCGTCTCCAGTGAGTCTATATTTTCGAATCCGACGCAATACTGATAGTTAATTGCAATTTTCAGCGCCTCCTAATGACGATGGAACACTCAAATTGCGGCGAGATACAATACATCGTCCTCCAGCCGACTTTTCTCCAAGGGTCTATTGCTGCCTCGGGCACCTTATGGACGTACTCCTGTGAGTCTAGATTTTCGAATCAGACGCATAACGGATAGTTAATTGTAACGCTCAGCGCCTCCTAGTGACGATGGAACACTCAATTGGTGACGATATTGAATACATCGCCCTCAAGCCGTTTTCTCTCCAAGGGTCTATTCCCGCCACGGGCACCTTATCGTTGTTCTCCTGTGAGTCCAGATATTCGAATCCGACGCAAAACGGACTGCTAATTGCAGCGTTCAGAGCCTCCTAATGGTGATGGAACACTCAAATTGCGTCGAGATTCAATACATCGTCATTCAGCTGACTTGTCTCCAGAGTCTATTGCTGCCTCGTGCACTTTATGGTCGTTCTCTTGTGAGTCTAGATTTAGAATCCGACGCAAAACTGATAGTTAATAGTAACAGTCAGGGCCTCCTAATGACGATGGAACACTCAAATTGCGTCGAGATTCAATACATCGTCCTCCAGCCGACTTGTCGCAAGGGGACATTGCTGCCTCGGGCTTCATGTGTCCGTTCCCTGTGAGTCTAGATTAACAAATCAGACGCATAACTTGTAGTTAATTGTAACATTCAGGGCCTCCTAATGACGATGAGACACTGAAATTGCGTCGAGATTCAAAACATCGTCCTCCAGCCGACTTGTCTCCAAGGGTCCATTGCAGCCTCGGGCACCTTAAGGTCGTTCTCCTGTGAGTCTAGATTTTAGAATCCAACGCAAAACTGATAGTTAATTGTAACGTTCTGGGCCTTCTAATGACGATGGAACACTGAAATTGCGTCGAGATTCAATACATAGTCCTCCAGCCGACTTGTCTACAAGGGGACATTGCTGCCTCGGGTACCATATGGTTCTTCTCCTGCGAGTCTAGATATTCGATTCCGATGCGAAACTGATAGTTAATTGTAACGTTCAGGGCCTCCTAATGACGATGGAACACTCAAATTGGGTCGAGATCCATACATCGTCCTCCAGCCGACTTGTCTCCAAGGGGATATTGCTGCCTTGGGCACAACATGGTCCATCTCCGGTGATTCTACATTTTCGAATCCGACGCAAAACTGATACTTAATTGTAACGTTCAGGGCCTCCTAATGACGATGGAACACTCCAATTGCGTCGAGATTCAAAACATTGGCCTCCAGCCGACTTGTCTCCAACGGTCTACTCCTGCCTCGGGCACCTTGTGGTCGTTCTCCTGTGAGTCTAGATTTTCGAATCCGACGCATAACTGATAGTTAATTGCAATGTTCAGCGTCTCCTAATGACGATGGAACACTCAAATTGCGTCAAGACTCAATACATCGGCCTCCAGCCGACTTGACTCCAAATGTCTATTGCTTCCTCGGGCACCTTGTGATCGTTCTCCTGTAAGTCTAGATTTTCGAATCCGACGCATAACTGATAGTTAATTGTAAAGTTCAGGGTCTCCTAATGACGATGGAACACTCAAATTGCGTCGAGATAAAATACATCGGCCTCCAGCCGACTAGTCTCCAAGGGTCTATTGCTGCCTCGGTCACCTTACGGACGTTCTCCTGTGAGTCTAGATTTTCAAATCCGACGCATAACCGATAGTGAACTGTAACGCTCAGCGCCTCCTAGTGACGATGGAACACTCAAATTGCGTCGAGATTCAACACATCGTCCTCCAGCCGACTTGTCTCCAAATGTCTATTGCTTCCTCGGGCACCTTGTGGTCGTTCTCCTGTGAGTCTAGATTTTCGAATCCGACGCGTAACTGATAGTTAATTGCAACGTTCAGCGCCTCCTAATGACGATGGAACACTCTAATTGTGTCGAGACTCAATACATCGGCCTCCAGCCGACCTGTCTCCAAATGTCTATTGCTGCCTCGGGCACCTTGTGGTCGTTCTCCTGTGAGTCTAGATTTTCGAATACGACGCATAACTGATAGTTAACTGTAACGCTCAGCGCCTCCTAATGAAGATGGAACACTCAAATTGCGTCGAGATTCAATACATCGTCCTCAAGCCGACTTGTCTCCAAGGGTGTATTCCTGCCTCGGGCACCTTATCGTCGTCCTCCTGTGAGTCCAGATATTCGAATCCGACGCAAAACGGACTGCTAATTGAAACGTTCAGAGCCTCCTAATGATGATGGAACACTCAAATTGAGTCGAGATTCAATACATCGTCCTCCAGCCGACTTGTCTCCAAGGGGATATTGCTGCCTCGAGCACCATATAGTCCTTCTCCTGTTAGTCTAGAATTTCGAATCCGACGCAAAACTGTTAGTTAATTGTAACGTTCAGGACTTCCTAATGACGATGGAACACTCAAATTGTGTCGAGATTCAATACATCTTCCTTCAGCCGACTTGTCTCTAAGCGTATATTGCTCCCTCGGGCACCTTATGGTCGTTCTCCTGTGAGTCTAGATTTTAGAATCCGACGCAAAACTGATAGTTAATTGTAACATTCAGGGCCTCCTAATGAAGATGGAACACTCAAATTGCGTCGAGATTCAATACATCGTCCTCCAGCCGACTTGTCTCCAAATGGACATTGCTGCCTCTGGCACCCTACGGTCCTTTTCCTGTGAGTCTAGATTTCCGATTCCGATGCGAAACTGATAGTTAATTGTAACGTTCAGGGCCTCCTAATGACGATGGAACACTCAAATTGCGTCGAGATTCAATACATCGTCCTCCAGCCGACTTGTCTCCAAAAGTCTATTGCCTCCTCGGGCACCTTGTGGTCGTTCTCCTGTGAGTCTACATTTTCGAATCCGACGCATAACTGATTGTTAATTGTAACGTTCAGGGCCTCCTAATGACGATAGGGCTCTCAAATAGCGTCGCGTTCAATACATCGTCCTCCAGCGGACTGGTCTCCAAGGGGATATTGCTGCCTCGGGCACCTTATGGTCCGTCTCCAGTGAGTCTAGATTTTCGAATCCGACGCATAACTGATAGTTAATTGCAACGTTCAGTGCCTCCTAATGACAATGGAACACTCAAATTGCGTCGAGATTCAATACATCGGCCTCAAGCCGACTTGTCTCCAAATGTCTATTGCTGCCTCGGGCACCTTGTGGTCGTTCTCCTGTGAGTCTAGATTTTCGAATACGACGCATAACTGATAGTTAATTGTAAAGTTAAGGGCCTCCTAATGACGATGCAACACTCAAATTTCGTCGAGATTCAATACATCGTCCTCCAGCCGACTTTTCTCCAAGGGTCTGTTGCTGCCTCGGGCACCTTATGGTCGTTCTCCTGTGAATCTAGATTTTCGAATCCGACGGATAACTGATAGTTAACTGTAACGCTCAGCGCCTCCTAAAGACGATGGAACACTCAAATTAGGTCGAGATTCAATACATCGTCCTCAAGCCGACTTGTCTCTAAGGGGACGTTGCTGCCTCGGGCACCATATGGTTCTTTTCCTGTGAGTGTAGATTTCCGATTCCGATGCGAAACTGATAGTTAATTGTAACGTTCAGGGCCTATTAATGACGATGGAACACTCAAATTGCGTCGAGATTCAATACATCGGCCTCCAGGCGCCTTGTCTCCAAATGTCTATTGCTGGCTCGGGCACCATATGGTCGTTCTCCTGTGACTCTAGATTTTAGAAACTCACGCAAAACCGATAGTTAATTGTCAAGTTCAGGGCATCTTAATGACGATGGAACACTCAAATTGCGTCGAGACTCAATACATCGTCCTCCAGCCGACTTGTCTCCAAGGGGATATCGCTGCCTTGTGCACCACATGGTCCATCTCCTGTGAATCTAGATTTTCGAATCCGACGCGAAACTGATTGTTAATTGTAACGTTCAGGGCATCCTAATGACGATGCAACACTCAAATTGCGTCGAGATCCAATACGTCGTCATTCAGCCAATTTCCTTCATGGGGATTTTGGTGCCTCGGGCACCTTATGGTCGTTCTCCTGTGACTCTAGATTTTAGAAACCGACGCAAAACTGATAGTTAATTGTAACGTTCAGGGCATCTTAATGACGATGGAACACTCAAATTGCGTCGAGAATCAATACATCCTCCTCCAGCCGACTTGTCTCCAAGGGGACATTGCTGCCTCGGGCACCATATGGTTCTTCTCCTGTGAGTCTAGATTTTCGATTCCGATGCGAAACTGATAGTTAATTATAACTTTCAGGGCCTCCTAATGACGATGGAACACTCAAATTGCGTTGAGATTCATTACGTCGTCCTTCAGCCGACTTGTCTCCAAATGTCTATTGCTGCCTCGGGAACCTTGTGGTCGTTCTCCAGTGAATCCAGATTTTCGAATCCGACGCACAACTGATAGTTAACCGTAACGCTCAGCGCCTCCTAAAGACGATGGAACTCTGAAATTGCGTCGCGATTCAATACATCGTCCTCCAGCAGACTTGTCTCCAAGGGGCTATTCCTGCCTCGGGCACCTTATCGTCGTTCTCCTGTGAGTCCAGGTATTCGAATCCGACGCAAAACGGACTGCTAATTGAAACGTTCAGAGCCTCCTAATGATGATGGAACACTCAAATTGAGTCGAGATTCAATACATCGTCCTCCAGCCGACTTGTCTCCAAGGGGATATTGCTGCCACGGGCACCATATATTCCTTCTCCTGTGAGTCTAGAATTTCGTATCCGACGCAAAACTGTTAGTTAATTGTAACGTTCAGGACTTCCTAATGACGATGGAACACTCAAATTGCGTCGAGATTCAATACATCTTCCTTCAGCCGACTTGTCTCCAAGCGTATATTGCTCCCTCGGGCACCTTATTGTCGTTCTCCTGTGAGTCTAGATTTTAGAATCCAACGCAAAACTGATAGTTAATTGTAACATTCAGGGCCTCCTAACGACGATGGAACACTCAAATTGCGTCGAGATTCAATACATCGTCCTCCAGCCGACTTGTCTGCAAGGGGACATTGCTGCCCCGGGCACCATATGGTCCTTTTCCTGTGAGTCTAGATTTCCAATTCCGATGCGAAAGTGATAGTTAATTGTGCGTTCAGGGCCTCCTAATGACGATGGAACACTCAAATTGCGTCGAGATTCAATACATCGTCCTCCAGCTGACTTGTCTCCATATGTCTATTGCTTCCTCGGGCACCTTGTGGTCGTTCTCCTATGAGTCTAGATTTTCGAATCCGACGCATAACTGATAGTTAATTGTAACGTTCAGGGCCTCCTAATGACGATAGGGCACTCAAATTGCGTCGCGTTCAATACATCGTCCTCCAGCGGACTGGTCTCCAAATGTCTATTGCTGCCTCGGGCACCTTGTGGTCGTTCTCCTGTGAGTCCAGATTTTCGAATACGACGCATAACTGATAGTTAATTGTAAAATTCACGGCTTCCTAATGACGATGGAACACTCAAATTTCGTCGAGATTCAATACATCGTCCACCAGCCGAGTTTTATCCAAGGGTCTATTGCTGCCTCGGGCACCTTATGGCCGTTCTCCCGTGAATCCAGATTTTCGAATCCGACGCATAACTGATAGGTAACCGTAACGCTCAGCGCCTCCTAAAGACGATGGAACTCTGAAATTGCGTCGCGATTCAATACATCGCCCTCCAGCAGACTTGTCTCCAAGGGTCTATTGCTACCTCGGGCACCTTATGTTCGTTTGCCTGTGAGTCCAGACTTTCGAACGCGACGCAAAATTGATAGTTATTTGTAACGTTCAGGCCTCCTAATGACGATGGAACACTCAAATTGCTTCGGGATTCAATACATCGTCCTTCTGCCGACTTGTCTCCAAGGTTCTATTGCTGCCTCGGGCACCCTATGGTCGTCCTTCCGTGAGTCTAGATTTTCGAATCCGACGCATAACTGATAGTTAATTGCAACGTTCAGCGCCTCCTATTGACCATGTAACACTCAAATTGCGTCGAGATTCAATACATCGGCCTCCAGCCGACTTGTCTCCAAGGGGAAACCACATGGTTGGGTACCACATGGTCCATATCAGGTGATTCTACATTTTCGAATCCGACGCAAAACTGTTCGTTAATTGTAACGTTTAGGGCCTCCTAATGACGATAGGGCACTCAAATTGCATCGCGATTCAATACATCGTCCTCCAGCGGACTGGTCTCCAAGGGGATTTTGCTCCCTCTGGCACCTTATGGTCCGTCTCCAGTGAGTCTAGATTTTCGTATCCGACGCATAACTGATAGTTAATTACAACGTTCAGCGTCTCCTAATGACGTTTGAACACTCAAATTGCGTCGAGATTCAATACATCGGCCACCAGATGACTTGTCTCCAGATGTCAATTGCTGCCTCGGGCACCTTGTGGTCGTTCTCCTGTGAGTCTAGATTTTCGAATACGACGCATAACTGATAGTTAATTGTAAAGTTCATGGCCTCCTAATGACGATGGAACACTCAAATTGCGTCGAGATTCATTACGTCGTCCTTCAGCCGACGTGTCTCCAAATGTCTATTGCTGCCTCGGGCACCTTGTGGTCGTACTCCAGTGAATCCAGATTTTCGAATCCGACGCACAACTGATAGTTAACCGTAACGCTCAGCGCCTCCTAAAGACGATGGAACTCTGAAATTGCGTCGCGATTCAATACATCGTCCTCCAGCAGACTTGTCTCCAAGGGGCTATTGCTACCTCGGGCACCTTATCGTCGTTCTCCTGTGAGTCCAGGTATTCGAATCCGACGCAAAACGGACTGCTAATTGAAACGTTCAGAGCCTCCTAATGATGATGGAACACTCAAATTGAGTCGAGATTCAATACATCGTCCTCCAGCCGACTTGTCTCCATATGTCTATTGCTGCCTCGGGCACCTTGTGGTCGTTCTCCTGTGAGTCTAGATTTTCGAATACGACGCATAACTGATAGTTAATTGTAACGTACAGGGCCTCCTAATGACGATAGGGCACTCAAATTCCGTCGCGTTCAATACATCGTCCTCCAGCGGACTGGACTCCAAGGGGATATTGCTGCCTCGGGCACCTTATGGTCCGTCTCCAGTGAGTCTAGATTTTTTAATCCGACGCGTAACTGATAGTTAATTGCAACGTTCAGCTTCTCCTAATGACGATGGAACACTCAAATTGCGTCGACATTCAATACATCGTCCTCAAGCCGACTTGTCTCCAAGGGTCTATTCCTGCCTCGGGCACCTTATCGTCGTTCTCCTGTGAGTCCAGGTATTCGAATCCGACGCAAAACGGACTGCTAATTGAAACGTTCAGAGCCTCCTAATGATGATGGAACACTCAAATTGAGTCGAGATTCAATACATCGTCCTCCAGCCGACTTGTCCCTAAGGGGATATTGCTGCCACGGGCACCATATATTCCTTCTCCTGTGAGTCTAGAATTTCGTATCCGACGCAAAACTGTTAGTTAATTGTAACGTTCAGGACTTCCTAATGACGATGGAACACTCAAATTGCGTCGAGATTCAATACATCTTCCTTCAGCCGACTTGTCTCCAAGCGTATATTGCTCCCTCGGGCACCTTATTGTCGTTCTCCTGTGAGTCTAGATTTTAGAATCCAACGCAAAACTGATAGTTAATTGTAACATTCAGGGCCTCCTAACGACGATGGAACACTCAAATTGCGTCGAGATTCAATACATCGTCCTCCAGCCGACTTGTCTGCAAGGGGACATTGCTGCCCCGGGCACCATATGGTCCTTTTCCTGTGAGTCTAGATTTCCAATTCCGATGCGAAAGTGATAGTTAATTGTGCGTTCAGGGCCTCCTAATGACGATGGAACACTCAAATTGCGTCGAGATTCAATACATCGGCCACCAGATGACTTGTCTCCAGATGTCAATTGCTGCCTCGGGCACCTTGTGGTCGTTCTCCTGTGAGTCTAGATTTTCGAATACGACGCATAACTGATAGTTAATTGTAAAGTTCATGGCCTCCTAATGACGATGGAACACTCAAATTGCGTCGAGATTCAGTACATCGGCCTCCAGCAGACTTGTCTCCAAGGGTCTATTGCTGCCTCGGGCACCTTATGGTCGTTCTTCTGTGAGTCTAGTTTTTCGAATCCGACGCATAACTGTTAGTTAATTGCAACGTTCAGCGCTTCCTAATGACGATGGAACACTGAAATTGCGTCGAGATTCAATACATCGGCCTCCAGCCGACTTGTCTCCAAATGTCTATTGCTGCCTCGGGCACCTTGTGTTCGTTTTCCTGTGAGTCTAGATTTTCGAATCCGACGCATAACTGATAGTTAATTGTAAAGTTCAGGGCTTCCTATTGACGATGGAACACTCAAATTGCGTTGAGATTCAATACATCGTCCTCCAGCCGACTTGTCTCCAAGGGGTTATCGTTGCCTCGGGCCCCACATGGTCCGTCTCCGGTGATTCTACATTTTCGAATCCGACGCAAAATTGATAGTAAATTGTAACGTTCAGGGCCTCCTAATGACGATGGGGCACTCGAATTACGTCGCGATTCAATAAGTCGTCCTCCAGCGGGCTGATCTCCAAGGGGATATTGCTGCCTCGGGCACCTTATGGTCCGTCTCCTGCGACTCTAGATTTTCGAATCCGACGAACAACTGATAGTTCATTGTAACATTCAGTGCCTCCTAATGACGATGGAACACTCAAATTGTGTAACGATCCAATACATCGTCCTCCAGCCGACTTGTCTCCAAGGGTCAATTGCTGCCTCGGGCACCTTATGATCGTTTTCCTGTGAGTCTAGACTTTCGAACCCGACGCAAAACTGATAGTTAATTGTAACGTTCAGGGCCTCCTAATGACGATGGAACACTCAAATTGCGTCGAGAGTCAATATGTCGGCCTCGAGCCGACTTGTCTCCAAGGGGACATTGCTGCCTCTTGCAACATATGGTCTGTCTCCTGTGAGTCTAGATTTTCGAATCCGATGCGAAACTGATAGTTATTTGTAACGTTCAGGGCCTCTGAATGACGATGGAACACTCAAATTGCTTCGAGATTCAATACATCGTCCTTCTGCCGACTTGTCTCCAAGGTTCTATTGCTGCCTCGGGCACCTTATGGACGTTCTCCTGTGAGTCAAGATTTTCGAATCCGACGCATAACTGATAGTTAATTGCAAAGTTCAGCGCCTCCAATTGAACATGTAACACTCAAATAGCGTCGAGATTCAATTAATCGGCCTCCAGCCGACATGTCTCCAACTGTCTATTGCTGCCTCGGGCAGCTTGTGGTCGTTCTCCTGTGAGTCTAGATTTTCGAATACGACGCATAACTGATAGTTAATTGTAAAGTTCATGGCCTCCTAAAGACGATGGAACGCTGAAATTGCGTCGCGAATCAATACATCGTCCTCCAGCAGACTTGTCTCCAAGGGTCTATTGCTGCCTCGGGCACCTTATGGTCGTTCTCCTGTGAGTCTTGATTTTCGTATCCGACGCATAACTCATAGTTAACTGTAATGCTCAGCGCCTCCTAATGGCGATGGAACACTCAAATTGCGTCGAGATTCAATATATCGTCCTCCAGCCGACTTGTCTCCAAGGGGATATTGCTGCCTTGGGCACCACATGGTCCATCTCCGGTGATACTACATTTTCTGATCCGACGCAAAACTGATAGTTAATTGTAACGTTCAGGGCCTCCTAATGACGATGGAACAATCAGATTGCTTCGAGATACAATACATTGACCTCCAGCCAATTTGTCTCCAAGGGTATAGTCCTGCCTCGGGCTCCTTATGGTCGTTCTCCTGTGAGTCTAGATTTTCGAATCCGACGCATAACTGATAGTTAATTGCAACTTTCAGCGCCTCCTAATGACGATGGAACACTCAAATTGCGACGAGATTCAATACATCGTCCTCCAGCCGACTTGTCTCCACGGGGATATTGCTGCCTCGGGCACCATATCGTCCATCTCCTGTGAGTCTAGATTTTCGAATCCGATGCTATACTGATAGTTAATTGTAATGTTCAGGGCCTCCTAATGACGATGGAACACTCAAATTTCGTCGAGATACAATACATCGTCCTCCAGCCGACTTGTCTCCAAGGGGAGACCACATGGTTGGGCAGCACATGGTCCATATCAGGATATTCTACATTTTCGAATCCGACGCATAACTGATAGTTAATTGCAACGTTCAGCGCCTCCTAATGACGATGGAACACTCAAATTACGTCGAGATGCAATATATCGGCCTCCAGATGACTTGTCTCCAAGGGTCTATTGCTGCCTCGGGCACCTTATGGCCGTTCTCCTGTGAGTCTCGATTTTCGAAACCGACGGAAAACTGATAGTTAATTGTAACGTTCAGGGCCTCCTAATAACGATGGAACCTCAAATTGCGTCGAGATTCTATACATCGTCCTCCAGCCGACTTGTCTCCAAGGGGACATTGCTGCCTCGGGCACCATATGGTTCTTCTCCTGCGAGTCTAGATTTTCGATTCCGAAGCGAAACTGTTAGTTAATTGTAATCTTCAGGGCCTCCTAATGACGATGGAACACTCAAATTGCGTCGAATTTCAATACATCGTCATTCAGCCGACTTGTCTCCAAGTGTCTATTGCTACCTCGGGCACCTTAAGGTCGTTCTCCTGTGAGTCTAGATTTTAGAATCCGACGCAAAACTGATAGTTAATTGTAACGTTCAGGGCCTCCTAATGACGATGGAACACTCAAATTAAGTCGAGATACAATACATCGTCCTCGAACCGACTTGTCTCCAAGGGGATATCGCTGCCTTGGGCACCACATGGTCCAAATCCGGTGATTCTACATTTTCGAATCCGACGCAAAACTGATAGTTAATTGTAACGTTCAGGGCCTCCTAATGACGATAGGGCACTCAAATTACGTCGCCATTCAATACATCGTCCTCCAGCGGACTGGTCTCCAAGGGGACATTCTTCCTCGGGCACCTTATGGTCCGTCTCCAGTGAGTCTAGATTTTCGAATCCGACGCATAACTGATAGTTAATTTCAACGTTCAGCGCCTCCTAATGACGATGGAACACTCAAATTGCGTCGAGACACAATACATCGTCCTTCTGCCGACTTGTCTTCAAGGTTCTATTGCTGCCTCGGGGACCTTTTGGTCGTTCTCCTGTGACTCTAGATTTTCGAATCCGACGCAAAATGATAGATAATTGTAACGTTCAGGGCCTCCTAACGACGATGGAACACTCAAATTGCGTCGAGATACAATACATCGTCCTCGAACCGACTTGTCTCCAAGGGGATATCGCTGCCTTGGGCACCACATGGTCCATACACGGTGATTCTGCATTTTCGAATCCGACGCATAACTGATAGTTAATTGTAACGTTCAGGGCCTCCTAATGACGATAGGGCACTCAAATTGCGTCGCGCTTCAATACATCGTCCTCCAGCGGACTGGTCTCCAAGGGGACATTGCTTCCTCAGGCACCTTATGGTCCGTCTCCAGTGAGTCTAGATTTTCGAATCCGACGCATAACTGATAGTTAATTGCAATTTTCAGTGCCTCCTAATGACGATGGAACACTCAAATTGCGGCGTGATACAATACATCGTCCTCCAACCAACTTTTCTCCAAGGGTCTATTGCTGCCTCGGGCACTTAATGGACGTACTCCTGTGAGTCTAGATTTTCGAATCAGACGCATAACGGATAGTTAATTGTAACGCTCAGCGCCTCCTAATGACGATGGAACACTCAATTGGTGACGATATTCAATACATCGCCCTCCAGCCGTTTTCTCTCCAAGGGTCTATTCCTGCCTCGGGCACCTTATCGTTGTTCTCCTGTGAGTCCAGATATTCGAATCCGACGCAAAACGGACTGCTAATTGCAGCGTTCAGAGCCTCCTAATGATGATGGAACACTCAAATTGCGTCGAGATTCAATACATCGTCCTCCAGCAGACTTGTCGCAAGGGGACATTGCTGCCTCGGGCTTCATGTGGTCCGTTCCCTGTGAGTCCAGATTAACAAATCAGACGCATAACTTGTAGTTAATTGTAACGTTCAGGGCCTCCTAATGACGATGGGACACTGAAATTGCGTCGAGATTCAATACATCGTCCTCCAGCCGACTTGTCTCCAAGGGTCCATTGCAGCCTCGGGCACCTTAAGGTCGATCTCCTGTGAGTCTAGATTTTAGAATCCAACGCAAAACTGATAGTTAATTGTAACGTTCTGGGCCTTCTAATGACGATGGAACACTGAAATTGCGTCGAGATTCAATACATAGTCCTCCAGCCGACTTGTCTCCAAGGGGACATTGCTGCCTCGGGTTCCATATGGTTCTTCTCCTGCGAGTCTAGATATTCGATTCCGATGCGAAACTGATAGTTAATTGTAACGTTCAGGGCCTCCTAATGACGATGGAACACTCAAATTGCGTCGAGATTCAATACATCGTCCTTCTGCCGACTTGTCTCCAAGGTTCTATTGCTGCCTCGGGGACCTTTTGGTCGTTCTCCTGTGAGTCTAGATTTTCGAATCCGACGCAAACTGATAGATAATTGTAAAGTTCAGGGCCTCCTAATGACGATGGAACACTCAAATTGCGTCGAGATACAATACATCGTCCTCGAACCGACTTGTCTCCAAGGGGATATCGCAGCCTTGGGCACCTTATGGTCGTACTCCTGTGAGTCTAGATTTTCGAATCAGACGCATAACGGATAGTTAATTGTAAAGTTCAGGGCTTCCTAATGACGATGGAACACTCAAATTTCGTCGAGATTCAATACATCATCCTCATGCCGACTTTTATCCAAGGGTCTATTGCTGCCTCGGGCACCTTATGGTCGTTCTCCTGTGAATCCAGATTTTCGAATCGGACGCATAACTGATAGTTAATTGCAACGTTCAGCGCCTCCTATTGACCATGTAACACTCAAATTGCGACGAGATTCAATACATCGGCCTCCAGCCGACTTGTCTCCAAATGTCTATTGCTGCCTTGGGCAGCTTGTGGTCGTTCTGCTGTGAGTCTAGATATTCGAAACGACGCATAACTGATAGTTAATTTTAAAGTTCAGGGCCTCCTAAAGACGATGGAACACTGAAATTGCGTCGCGATTCAATACATCGTCCTCCAGCAGACTTGTCTCCAAGGGTCTTTTGCTGCCTGGGGCACCTTATGGTCGTTCAACTGTGAGTCTTGATTTTCGTATCCGACGCATAACTGATAGTTAATTGTAACGCTCAGCGCCCCCTAATGACGATGGAACACTCAAATTGCGTCGAGATTCATTACATCGTCTTCCAGCCGACTTGTCTCCAAGGGGATATTGCTGCCTCGGGCACCATATCTTCCGTCTCCTGTGAGTCTAGATTTTCGATTCCGATGCGAAACTGATAGTTAATTGTAACGTTCAGGGCCTCCTAATGACGATGGAACACTCAAATTGCGTCGAGATTCAATACATCGTCCTCCAGCCGACTTGTCTCCAAGGGGGCATTGCTGCCTCATGCAACATATGTTCCGTCTCCTGTGAGTCTAGATTTCCGAATCCGATGCGAAACTGATAGTTATTTGTAACGTTCAGGGCCTCTGAATGACGATGGAACACTCAAATTGCTTCGAGATTCAATACATCGTCCTTCTGCCGACTTGTCTCCAAGATTCTATTGCTGCCTCGGGCACCCTGTGGTCGTTCTCCTGTGAGTCTTGATTTTCGAATCCGACACATAACTGATTGTTAATTGCAACGTTCAGCGCCTCCTAATGACGATGGAACACTCAAATTGCGTCGAGATTCAATACATCGTCCTCCAGCCGACTTGTCTCCAAGGGGAGACCATATGGTTGGGCAGCACATGGTCCATATCAGGTGTTTCTACATTTTCGAATCCGACGCAAAACTGATAATTGTAACGTTCAGGGCCTCCTAATGACGATAGGGCACTCAAATTGCGTCGCTATTCAATACATCGTCCTCCAGCGGACTGGTCTCCAAGGGGATATTGCTGCCTCTGGCACCTTATGGTCCGTCTCCAGTGAGCCGAGATTTTCGAATCCGACGCATAACTGATAGTTAATTGTAAAGTTCAGCGCCTCCTAATGACGATGGAACACTCAAATTGCGTTGAGATTCAATACATCGGCCTCCAGCAGACTTGTCTCCAAGGGTGTATTGCTGCCTCGGGCACCTTATGGTCGTTGTCCTGTGTGTCTAGTTTTTCGAATCCGACGCATAACTGTTAGTTAATTGCAATTTTCAGGGCCTCCTAATGACGATGGAACACTCAAATTGCGTCGAGGTTCAATACATCTTCCTCCAGCCGACTTGTCTCCAAGGGGTATTGCTGCCTCGGGGTCCTTGTGATCCGTCTCCTGTGAGTCTAGATTTTCGAATCCGACGCGAAACTGAAGATAATTGTAATGTTCAGGGCCACCTAATGACGATGGAACACTCAAATTGCGTCGAGATTCAATACATCGTCCTCCAGCCGACTTGTCTCCAAGGGGAGACCACATGGTTGGGCACCAGATGGTCCATATCAGGTGATTCTACATTTTCGAATCCGACGCAAAACTGATAGTTAATTGTAACGTTCAGGGCCTCCTAATAACGATAGGGCACTCAAATTGCATCGCGATTCCATACATCGTCCTCTAGCGGACTGGTCTCCAAGGGGATATTGCTCCCTCTGGCACCTTATGGCCGTTCTCCTGTGAGTCTCGATTTTCGAATCCGACGCAAACTGATAGATAATTGTAAAGTTCAGGGCCTCCTGATGACGATGGAACACTCAAATTGCGTCGAGATACAATACATCGTCCTCGAACCGACTTGTCTCCAAGGGGATATCGCAGCCTTGGGCACCACATGGTCCATATCCGGTGATTCTACATTTTCGAATCCGACGCAAAACTGATAGTTAATTGTAACGTTCAGGTCCTCCTATTGACGATAGTGCACTCAAATTGCGTCGCGATTCAATACATCGTCCTCCAGCGGACTGGCCTCCAAGGGGACATTGCTTCCTCGGGCACCTTATGGTCCGTCTCCTGTGAGTCTAGATTTTCGAATCCGACGCATAACTGATAGTTAATTGGAACGTTCAGCGCCTCCTAATGACGATGGAACACTCAAATTGCGTCGAGATACAGTACATCGTCCTCAAGCCGACTTTTCTCCAAGGGTCTATTGCTGCCTCGGGCACCTTATGGTCGTTCTCCTGTGAGTCTAGATTTTCGAATCAGACGCATAACGGATAGTTAATTGTAAAGTTCAGGGCTTCCTAATGACGATGGAACACTCAAATTTCGTCGAGATTCAATACATCGTCCTCCAGCCGACTTTTATCCAAGGGTCTATTGCTGCCTCGGGCACCTTATGGTCGTTCTCCTGTGAATCCAGATTTTCGAATCGGACGCATAACTGATAGTTAATTGCAACGTTCAGCGGCTTCTATTGACCATGTAACACTCAAATTGCGACGAGATTCAATACATCGGCCTCCAGCCGACTTGTCTCCAAATGTCTATTGCTGCCTTGGGCAGCTTGTGGTCGTTCTGCTGTGAGTCTAGATATTCGAATACGACGCATAACTGATAGTTAATTGTAAAGTTCAGGGCCTCCTAAAGACGATGGAACACTGAAATTGCGTCGCGATTCAATACATCGTCCTCCAGCAGACTTGTCTCCAAGGGTCTTTTGCTGCCTCGGGCACCTTGTGTTCTTTCTCCTGTGAGTCTAGATTTTCGAATACGACGCATAACTGATAGTTAATTGCAAAGTTCAGGGCCTCCTAATGACGATGGAACTTTCAAATTGCGTCGAGATTCAATACATCATCATTCAGCCGGCTTGTCACCAAGGGTCTATTGCTACCTCGTGCACCTTATGGTCGTTCAACTGTGAGTCTTGATTTTCGTATCCGACGCATAACTGATAGTTAATTGTAACGCTCAGCGACTCCTAATGACGATGGAACACTCAAATTGCGTCGAGATTCATTACATCGTCTTCCAGCCGACTTGTCTCCAAGGGGATATTGCTGCCTCGGGCACCATATCTTCCGTCTCCTGTGAGTCTAGATATTCGAATACGACGCATAACTGATAGTTAATTGTAAAGTTCAGGGCCTCCTACTGACGATGGAACACTCAAATGGCGTCGAGATTCAATACATCGTCCTCCAGCCGACTTGTCTCCAAGGGGGCATTGCTGCCTCATGCAACATATGGTCCGTCTCCTGTGAGTCTAGATTTTCGAATCCGATGCGAAACTGATAGTTATTTGTAACGTTCAGGGCCTCTGAATGACGATGGAACACTCAAATTGCTTCGAGATTCAATACATCGTCCTTCTGCCGACTTGTCTCCAAGATTCTATAGCTGCCTCGGGCACCCTATGGTCGTTCTCCTGTGAGTCTTGATTTTCGAATCCGACACATAACTGATAGTTTATTGCAACGTTCAGCGCCTCCTAATGACGATGGAACACTCAAATTGCGTCGAGATTCAATACATCGTCCTCCAGCCGACTTGTCTCCAAGGGGAGACCACATGGTTGGGCAGCACATGGTCCATATCAGGTGTTTCTACATTTTCGAATCGGACGCAAAACTGATAATTGTAACGTTCAGGGCCTCCTAATGACGATAGGGCACTCAAATTGCGTCGCGATTCAATACATCGTCCTCCAGCGGACTGGTCTCCAAGGGGATATTGCTGCCTCTGGCACCTTATGGTCCGTCTCCAGTGAGTCGAGATTTTCGAATCCGACGCATAACTGATAGTTAATTGCAACGTTCAGAGCCTCCTAATGACGATGGAACACTCAAATTACGTCGAGATTCAATACATCGGCCTCCAGATGACTTGTCTCCAAATGTCTATTGCTGCCTCGGGCACCGTGTGTTCGTTCTCCTGTGAGTCTAGATTTTCGAATACAACGCATAACTGATAGTTAATTGTAAAGTTCAGCGCCTCCTAATGACGATGGAACACTCAAATTGCGTTGAGATTCAATACATGGGCCTCCAGCAGACTTGTCTCCAAGGGTCTATTGCTGCCTCGGGCACCTTAGGGTCGTTCTCCTGTGTGTCTAGTTTTTCGAATCCGACTCATAACTGTTAGTTAATTGCAATTTTCAGGGCCTCCTAATGACGATGGAACACTCAAATTGCGTCGAGGTTCAATACATCTTCCTCCAGCCGACTTGTCTCCAAGGGGTATTGCTGCCTCGGGGTCCTTGTGATCCGTCTCCTGTGAGTCTAGATTTTCGAATCCGACGCGAAACTGAAGATAATTGTAATGTTCAGGGCCACCTAATGACGATGGAACACTCAAATTGCGTCGAGATTCAATACATCGTCCTCCAGCCGACTTGTCTCCAAGGGGAGACCACATGGTTGGGCACCAGATGGTCCATATCAGGTGATTCTACATTTTCGAATCCGACGCAAAACTGATAGTTAATTGTAACGTTCAGGGCCTCCTAATAACGATAGGGCACTCAAATTGCATCGCGATTCCATACATCGTCCTCCAGCGGACTGGTCTCCAAGGGGATATTGCTCCCTCTGGCACCTTATGGTCCGTCTCCAGTGAGTCTAGATTTTCGAATCCGACGCATAACTGATAGTTAATTACAACGTTCAGGGCTTCCTAATGACGATGGAACACTCAAATTGCGTCGAGATTCAATACATCGTCCTCCAGCCGACTTTTCTCCAAGCGTCTATTGCTGCCTCGGGCACCTTATGGCCGTTCTCCTGTGAGTCTCGATTTTCGAATCCGACGCAATACTGATAGTTAATTGCAATTTTCAGGGCCTCCTAATGACGATGGAACACTCAAATTGCGTCGAGGTTCAATACATCTTCCTCCAGCCGACTTGTATCCAAGGGGACATTGCTGCGTCGGGCACCATATGGTTCTTCTCCTGCGAGTCTAGATTTTCGAATCCGACGCAATACTGATAGTTAATTGCAATTTTCAGGGCCTCCTAATGACGATGGAACACTCAAATTGCGTCGAGGTTCAATACATCTTCCTCCAGCCGACTTGTCTCCAAGGGGACATTGCTGCCTCGGGCACCATATGGTTCTTCTCCTGCGAGTCTAGATTTTCGATTCCGATGCAAAACTGATATTTAATTGTAACGTTGAGGCCTCCTAATGACGATGGGGCACTCAAATTACGTCGCTATTCAATACATCGTCCTCCAGCGGGCTGATCTCCAAGGGGATATTGCTGCCTCGGGCACCTTATGGTCCGTCTCCTGTGACTCTAGATTTTCGGATCCGACGAAAAACTGATAGTTAATTGTAACATTCACTGCCTCCTAATGACGATGGAACACTCAAATTGCGTAACGATCCAATACATCGTCCTCCAGCCGACTTGTCTCCATGGGTCAATTGCTGCCTCGGGCACCTTATGATCGTTTTCCTGTGAGTCTAGTCTTTTGAACCCGACGCAAAACTGATAGTTAATTGTAACGTTCAGGGCCTCCTAATGACGATGGAACACTCAAATTGCGTCTAGATTCAATATATCGGCCTCAAGCCGACTTGTCTCCAAGGGGACATTGCTGCCTCATGCAACATATGGTCCGTCTCCTGTGAGTCTAGATTTTCGAATCCGATGCGAAACTGATAGTTATTTGTAACGTTCAGGGCCTCCTAATGACGATGGAACACTCAAATTGCTTCGAGATTCAATACATCGTCCTTCTGCCGACTTGTCTCCAAGATTCTATTGCTGCCTCGGGCACCCTATGGTCGTTCCCCTGTGAGTCTTGATTTTCGAATCCGACACATAACTGACAGTTAATTGCAACGTTCAGCGCCTCCTAATGACGATGGAACACTCAAATTGCTTCGAGATTCAATACATCGTCCTTCTGCCGACTTGTCTCCAAGATTCTATTGCTGCCTCGGGCACCCTATGGTCGTTCTCCTGTGAGTCTAGATTTTCGATTCCGACGCATAACTGATAGTTAATTGCAACGTTCAGCGCCTCCAATTGACCATGTAACACTCAAATTGCGTCGAGATTCAATTAATCGGCCTCCGCCGACGTGTCGCCAAATGTCTATTGCTGCCTCGGGAACATTATGGTCGTTCTCCTGTGAGTCTTGATTTTCGTATCCGACGCATAACTCATAGTTAACTGTAACGCTCAGCGCCTCCTAATGGCGATGGAACACTCAAATTGCGTCGAGATTCCATACATCGTCCTCCAGCCGACTTGACTCCAAGGGGATATTGCTGCCTTGGGCACCACATGGTCCATCTCCGGTGATTCTACATCTTCGAATCCGACGCAAATCTGATAGTTAATTGTAACGTTCAGGGCCTCCTAATGACAATGGAACACTCAGATTGCTTCTAGATTCAATACATTGGCCTCCAGCCAATTTGTCTCCAAGGGTCTATTCCTGCCTCGGGCACCTTATGGTCGTTCTCCTGTGAGTCTAGATTTTCGAATCCGACACATAACTGATAGTTAATTGCAACGTTCAGCGCCTCCTAATGACGATGGAACACTCAAATTGCGTCGCGATTCAATACATCGTCCTCCAGCGGACTGGTCTCCAAGGGGATATTGCTGCCTCTGGCACCTTATGGTCCATCTCCAATGAGTCGAGATTTTCGAATCCGACGCATAACTGATAGTTAATTGCAACGTTCAGCGCCTCCTAATGACGATGGAACACTCAAATTACGTCGAGATTCCATACATCGTCCTCCAGCCGACTTGACTCCAAGGGGATATTGCTGCCTTGGGCACCACATGGTCCATCTCCGGTGATTCTACATCTTCGAATCCGACGCAAATCTGATAGTTAATTGTAACGTTCAGGGCCTCCTAATGACAATGGAACACTCAGATTGCTTCTAGATTCAATACATTGGCCTCCAGCCAATTTGTCTCCAAGGGTCTATTCCTGCCTCGGGCACCGTGTGGTCGTTCTCCTGTGGGTCTAGATTTTCGAATACAACGCATAACTGATAGTTAATTGTAAAGTTCAGCGCCTCCTAATGACGACGGAACACTCAAATTGCGATGAGATTCAATACATCTTCCTCCAGCCGACTTGTCTCCAAGGGGTATTGCTGCCTCGGGGTCCTTGTGATCTGTCTCCTGTGAGTCTAGATTTTCGAATCCGACGCGAAACTGAAGATAATTGTAACGTTCAGGGCCACCTAATGACGATGGAACACTCAAATTGCGTCGAATTTCAATACATCGTCATTCAGCCGACTTGTCTCCAGGGGTCTATTGCTGCCTCGGGCACCTTAAGGTCGTTCTCCTGTGAGTCTAGATTTTAAAATCCGATGCAAAACTGATAGTTAATTGTAACGTTCAATGCCTCCTAATGACGATGGAACACTGAAATTGCGTCGAGTTTCAATACATCGTCCTCCAGCCGACTTGTCTCCAAGGGGACATTGCTGCCTCGGGCACCATATGGTTCTTCTCCTGCGAGTCTAGATTTTCGATTCTGATGCGAAACTGATAGTAAATTGTAACGTTCAGGGCTTCCTAATGACGATGGAACACTCAAAATGCGTCGAGATTCAATACATCGTCCTCCAGCCGACTTGTCTCCAAGGGGATATCGCTGCCTCGGGCACCACATGGTCCGTCTCCGGTGATTCTACATTTTCGAATCCGATGCAAAAATGATTGTTAATTGTAAAGTTCAGGGCTTCCTAATGACGATGGAGCACTCAAATTGCGTCGAGATTCAATACATCGGCCTCCAGATGACTTTTCTCCAAATGTCTATTGCTGCCTCGGGCACCGTGTGGTCGTTCTCCTGTGGGTCTAGATTTCGAATAAGACGCATAACTGATAGTTAATTGTAAAGTTCAGGGCCTCCTAATGACGATGGAACACTCAAATTGCGTCGAGATTCAATACATCGTCCTCCAGCCGACTTTTCTCCAAGGGTCTATTGCTGCCTCGGGCACCTTATGGCCGTTCTCCTGTGAGTCTCGATTTTCGAATCCGACGCAAAACGGATAGTTAATTGTAACGTTCAGGACCTCCTAATGACGATGGAACCTGAAATTGCGTCGAGATTCAATTCATCGTCCTCTAGCCGACTTGTCTCCAAGGGGACATTGCTGCCTCGGGAACCATATGGTTCTTCTCCTGCGAGTCTAGATTTTCGATTCCGATGCGAAACTGATAGTTAATTGCTACGTTCAGGGCCTCCTAATGACGATGGAACACTCAAATTGCGCCGAGATACAATACATGGTCTTCTGCCGACTTGTCTTCAAGGTTCTATTGCTGCCTCGGGGACCTTTTGGTCGTTCTCCCTGTGAGTCTAGATTTTCGAATCCGACGCAAACTGATAGATAATTGTAACGTTCAGGGCCTCCTGATGACGATGGAACACTCAAATTGCGTCGAGATACAATACATCGTCCTCGAACCGACTTGTCTCCAAGGGGATATCGCTGCCTTGGGCACCACATGGTCCATATCCGGTGATTCTACATTTTCGAATCCGACGCAAAACTGTTAGTTAATTGTAACGTTCAGGGCCTCCTAATGACGATAGGGCACTCAAATTGCGTCTCGATTCAATACATCGTCCTCCGGCGGACTGGTCTCCAAGGGGACATTGCTTCCTCGGGCACCTTATGGTCCGTCTCCAAAGAGTCTAGATTTTCGAATCCGACGCATAACGGACTGCTAATTGCAGCGTTCAGAGCCTCCTAATGATGATGGAACACTCAAATTGCGTCGAGATTCAATACATCGTCATTTAGCCGACTTGTCTCCAAGAGTCTATTGCTGCCTCGTGCACCTTATGGTCGTTCTCTTGTGAGTCCAGATTTTAGAATCCGACTCAAAACTGATAGTTAATAGTAACGGTCAGGGCCTCCTAATGACGATGGAACACTCAAATTGCGTCGAGATTCAATACATCGTCCTCCAGCCGACTTGTCTCCAAGGGGATATCGCTGCCTCGGGCACCACATGGTAAGTCTCCGGTGATTCTACATTTTCGATTCCGACGCAAAACTGATAATTGTAACGTTCAGGGCCTCCTAATGACGATGGGGCACTCAAATTACGTCGCGATTCAATACATCGTCCTCCAGCGGGCCGATCTCCAAGGGGATATTGCTGCCTCTGGCACCTTATGGTCCGTCTCCTGTGACTCTAGATTTTCGAATCCGACGAAAAACTGATAGTTAATTGTAACATTCAGTGCCTCCTAATGACGATGGAACACTCAAATTGCGTCGAGATGCAATACATCGCCATCGAACCGACTTGTCTCCAAGGGGATATCGCTGCCTTGGGCACCACATGGTCCATATCCGGTGATTCCACATTTTCGAGTCCGACGCAAAACTGTTAGTTAATTGTAACGTTCAGGGCCTCCTAATGTCGATAGGGCACTCAAATTGCGTCGCGATTCAATACATCGTCCTCCGGCGGCCTGGTCTCCAAGGGGACATTGCTTCCTCGGGCACCTTATGGTCCGTCTCCAATGAGTCTAGATTTTCGAATCCGACGCATAACTGATAGTTAATTGCAACGTTCAGCGCCTCCCAATGACGATGGAACACTCAAATTGCGTCGAGATACAATACATCGTCCTCCAGCCGACTTTTCTCCAAGGGTCTATTGCTGCCTCGGGCACCTTATGGTCGTTCTCCTGTGAGTGTAGATTTTCGAATCAGACGCATAACGGATAGTTAATTGTAACGCTCAGCGCTTCCTAATGACGATGGAACACTCAATTGGTGACGATATTCAATACATCGTCCTCCAGCCGTTTTCTCTCCAAGGGTCTATTCCTGCCTCGGGCACCTTATCGTTGTTCTCCTGTGAGTCCAGATATTCGAATCCGACGCAAAACGGACTGCTAATTGCAGCGTTCAGAGCCTCCTAATGATGATGGAACACTCAATTTGCGTCGAGATTCAATACATCGTCATTCAGCCGACTTGTCTCCAAGAGTCTATTGCTGCCTCGCGCACCTTATGGTCGTTCTCTTGTGAGTCTAGATTTTAGAATCCGACTCAAAACTGATAGTTAATAGTAACGGTCAGGGCCTCCTAATGACGATGGAACACTCAAATTGCGTCGAGATTCAATACATCGTCCTCCAGCCGACTTGTCGCAAGGGGACTATGCTGCCTCGGGCTTCATGTGGTCCGTCCCCTGTGAGTCTAGTTTAACAAATCAGACGCATTACTTGTAGTTAATTGTAACGTTCAGGGCCTCCTAATGACGATGGGACACTGAAATTGCGTCGAGATTCAATACATCGTCCTCCAGCCGACTTGTCTCTAAGGGTCTATTGCTGCCTCGGGCACCTTAAGTTCGTTCTCCTGTGAGTCTAGATTTTAGAATCCGACGCAAAACTGATAGTTAATAGTAACGTTCAGGTCCTCCTAATGACAATGGAACACTGAAATTGCGTCGAGATTCAATACATCGTCCTCCAGCCGACTTATCTCCAAGGGGACATTGCTGCCTCGGGCACCAATTGGTTCTTCTCCTGCGAGTCTATATATTCGATTCCGATGCGAAACTGATAGTTAATTGTAACGTTCAGGGCCTCCTAATGACGATGGAACACTCAAATTGCGTCGAGATTCAATACATCGTCCTCCAGCCGACTTGTCTCCAAGGGGATATCGCTGCCTCGGGCGCCACATGGTCCGTCTCCGGTGATTCTACATTTTCGAATCCGACGCAAAACTGATGGTTAATTGTATCGTTCAGGGCCTCCTAATGACGATGGGGCACTCAAATTACGTCGCGATTCAATACATCGTCCTCCAGCGGGCCGATCTCCAAGGGGATATTGCTGCCTCTGGCACTTTATGGTCCGTCTCCTGTGACTCTAGATTTTCGAATCCGACGAAAAACTCATAGTTAATTGTAACATTCAGTGCCTCCTAATGACGATGGAACACTCAAATTGCGTCGCGATCCAATACATCGTCCTCCAGGCGACTTGTCTCCAAGGGTCTATTGCTGCCTCGGGCACCTTATGATCGTTTTCCTGTGAGTCTAGACTTTCGAACCCGACGCGAAACTGATAGTTAATTGTAACGTTCAGGGCCTCCTAATGACGATGGAACACTGAAATTGCGTCGAGATTCAATATATCGGCCTCGAGCCGACTTGTCTCCAAGGGGAGATTGCTGCCTCGGGCAACTTTTGGTCCGTCTCCTGTGAGTATAGATTTTCGAATCCGATGAAAGACAGATAGTTATTTGTAACGTTCAGGGCCTCTGAATGACGATGGAACACTCAAATTGCCTCGAGATTCAATACATCGTCCTTCAGCCGACTTGTCTCCAAGCGACCATTGCTCCCTTGGGCACCTTATGGCCGTTCTCCTGTGAGTCTACATTTTCGATTCCGACTTATAACTGATAGTTGATTGCAACGTTCAGGGCCTCCTAATGACGATGGAACACTCAAATTGCGTCGAGATTCAATACATCGTCCTTCTGCCGACTTGTCTCCAAGGGGATATTGCTGCCTCTGGCACCTTATTGTCCGTCTCCAGTGACTCTAGATTTTCGAATCCGACGAAAAACTGTTAGTTAATTGTAAAGTTCTGGGCTTCCTAATGACGATGGAGCACTCAAGTTGCGTCGAGATTCAATACAACGGCCTCCAGATGACTTGTCTCCAAATGTCTATTGCTGCCTCGGGCACCGTGTGGTCGTTCTCCTGTAGGTCTAGATTCCGAATACGACGCATAACTGATAGTTAATTGTAAAGTTCAGGGCCTCCTAATGACGATGGAACACTCAAATTGCGTCGAGATTCAATACATCGTCCTCCAGCCGACTTTTCTCCAAGGATCTATTGCTGCCTCGGGCACCTTATGGCCGTTCTGGTGTGAGTCTCGATTTTCGAATCCGACGCAAAACGGATAGTTAATTGTAACGTTCAGGACCTCTTAATAACGATGGAACCTGAAATTGCGTCGAGATTCAATTCATCGTCCTCTAGCCGACTTGTCTCCAAGGGGACATTGCTGCCTCGGGCACCATATGGTTCTTCTCCTGCGAGTCTAGATTTTCGAATACGACGCATATCTGATAGTTAATTGTAACGTTCAGGGCCTCCTAATGACGATGGAACACACAAATTGCGTCGAGATATAATACATCGTCCTCCAGCCGACTTGTCTCCCAGGGGACATCGCTGCCTTGGGCACCACATGGTCCATATCCGGTTATTCTACATTTTCGAATCCGACGCAAAACTGATGGTTAATTGTAACATTGAAGGCCTCGTAATGACGATAGGGCACTCAAATTGCGTCGCCATTCAATACATCGTCCTCCAGCGTACTGGTCTCCAAGGGGATATTGCTTCCTCGGGCACCTTATGGTCCGTCTCCAGTGAGCCTAGATTTTCGAATCCGACGCATAACTGATAGTTAATTGCAACGATCAGCGCCTCCTATTGACGATGGAACACTCAAATTGCGTCGAGATTCACTACATCGGTCTCCAGCCGACTTCTTTCCAAAAGTCTACTGCTGCCTCGGGCACCTTATGGTCGTTCTCCTGTGAGTCTAGATTTTCGAATACGACGCATATCTGATAGTTAATTGTAACGTTCAGGGCCTCCTAATGACGATGGAACACTCAAATTGCATCGAGATTCAATACATCGTCCTCCAGCCGACTTGTCTCCAAGGGGACATTGCTGCCTCGGGCACCATATGGTTCTCCTCCTGTGAGTCTAGATTTTCGATTCCGATGCAAAGCTGATAGTCAATTGCAACGTACAGGGCCGCCTAATGACGATGGAACACTCAAATTGCGTCGAGTTTCAATACATCGTCCTCCAGCCGACTTTTCTCCAAGGGTCTATTGCTGCCTCGGGCACCTTATGGTCGTTCCCCTGTGAGTCTAGATTTTCGAATACGACGCATAACTGATAGTTAATTGTAAAGTTCAGGGCTTCCTAATGACGATGGAACACTCAAATTGCGTCGAGATTCAATACTTCGTCCTCCAGCCGACATGTCTCCAAATGTCTATTGCTGCCTCGGGCACCTTGTGTTCGTTTTCCTGTGAGTCTAGGTTTTCGAATCCGACGCGTAACTGATAGTTAATTGTAAAGTTCAGGGCTTCCTAATGACGATAGAACACTCAAATTGCGTCGAGATTCAATACATCGTCCTCCAGCCGACTTGTCTCCAAGGGGATATCGCTGCGTCGGGCACCACATGGTCCGTCTCCGGTGATTCTACATTTTCGAATCCGACGCAAAACTGATAGTTAATTGTAACTTTCAGGGCCTCCTATTGACCATGTAACACGCAAATTGCGTCGAGATTCAATACATCGTCCTTCAGCCGACATGTCTCCAAGCGTCCATTGCTCCCTCGGGCACCTTATGGTCGTTCGCCTGTGAGTCTCGATTTTCGATTCCGACGCAATACTGTAACTCAATTGCAATTTTCAGGGCCTCCTCAATGACGATGAAACACTCAAATTGCGTCGAGGTTCAATAATCGTCCTCCAGCCGACTTGTCTCCAAGGGTCTACTGCTGCCTCGGGCACCTTATGGTCGTTCTCCTGTGAGTCTCGATTTTCGAATCCGACGAAATACTGATAGTCAATTGCAATTTTCAGGGCCTCCTAATGACGTTGGAACACTCAAATTGCGTCGAACTTCAATACATCGTCATTCAGCCGACTTGTCTCCAACCGTCCATTGCTCCCTCGGGCACCTTATGGTCGTTCACCTGTGAGTCTACATTTTAGATTCCGACACATAACTGATAGTTGATTGCAACGTTCAGGACCTCCTAATGACGATGGAACACTCAAATTGCGTCGAGATTCAATACATCGTCCTTCTGCCGACTTGTGTTCAACGTTCAATTGCTGCATCGGGGACCTTTTGTTCGTTCTCCTGTGAGTCTAGATTTTCGAATCCGACGAAAACTGATAGTTAATTGTGACGTTCAGGGCCTCCTAATGACGATGGGACACTCAAATTGCGTCGAGTTTCAATACATCGTCCTCCAGCCTACTTTTCTCCAAGGGTCTATTGCTGCCTCGGGCACCTTATGGTCGTTCTCCTGTGAGTCTCGATTTTCGAATCCGACGCAATACTGATAGTCAATTGCAATTTTCAGGGCCTCCTTAATGACGATGGAACACTCAAATTGCGTCGAGGTTCAATACATCGTCCTCCAGCCGACTTGTCTCCAAGTGGTATTGCTGCCTCGGGGTCCTTGTGGTCCGTCTCCTGTGAGTCTAGATTTTCGAATACGACGCGAAACGGAAGATATTTGTAACGTTCAGGGCCTCCTAATGACGATGGAACACTCAAATTGCGTCGAATTTCGATACATCGTCATTCAGCCGACTTGGCTCCAAGGGTCTATCGCTGCATCGGGCACCTTATGGTCGTTCTCCTGTGAGTCTAGATTTTAGAATCCGACGCAAAACTAATGACGATGGAACACTCAAATTGCGTCGAGATTCAATACATCGTCCTCCAGCCTACTTGTCTCCAAGGGGACATTGCTGCCTCGGGCACCATATGGTTCTCCTCATGTGAGTCTAGATTTTCGATTCCGATGCAAAGCTGATAGTCAATTGTAACGTTCAGGGCCGCCTAAAGACGATGGAACACTCAAGTTGCGTCGAGATTCAATACATCGGCCTCCAGCAGACTTGTCTCCAAGGGTCTATTGCTGCCTCGGCACCTTATGGTCGTTCTCCTGTGAGTCTAGTTTTTCGAATCCGACGCATAACTGTTAGTTAATTGCAACGTTCAGCGCCTCCTAATGACGATGGAACACTCAAATTGCGTCGAGATTCAAACATCGGCCTCCAGCCGACTTGTCTCCAAATGTCTATTGCTGCCTCGGGCACCTTGTGTTCGTTTTCCTGGGAGTCTAGGTTTTCGAATCCGACGCGTAACTGATAGTTAATTGTAAAGTTCAGGGCTTCCTAATGACGATGGAACACTCAAATTGCGTCGAGATTCAATACATCGTCCTCAAGCCGACTTGTCTCCAAGGGGATATCACTAGGTCGGGCACCACATGGTCCGTCTCCGGTGATTCTACATTTTCGAATCCGACGCAAAACTGATAGTTAATTGTAACGTTCAGGGCCTCCTATTGACCATGTAACACTCAAATTGCGTCGAGATTCAATACATCGTCCTTCAGCCGACATGTCACCAAGCGTCCATTGCTCCCTCGGGCACCTTATGGTCGTTCTCCTGTGAGTCTCGATTTTCGTATCCGACGCAATACTGATAGTCAATTGCAATTTTCAGGGCCTCCTTAATGACGATGGAACACTCAAATTGCGTCGAGGTTCAATAATCGTCCTCCAGGCGACTTGTCTCCAAGTGGTATTGCTGCCTCGGGGTCCTCGTGGTCCGTCTCCTGTGAGTCTAGATTTTCGAATCCGATGTGAAACTGAAGATATTTGTAACGTTCAGGGCCTCCTAATGACGATGGAACACTCAAATTGCGTCGAACTTCAATACATCGTCATTCAGCCGACTTGTCTCCAAGGGTCTATCGCTGCATCGGGCACTTTATGGTCGTTCTCCTGTGAGTCAAGATTTTAGAATCCGACGCAAAACTGACAGTTAATTGTAACGTTCAGGGCCTCCTAATGACGTTGGAACACTCAAATTGCGTCGAGATTCAATACATCCTCCTCCAGCCGACTTGTCTCCAAGGGTCTATTGCTGCCTCGGGCACCTTATGATCGTTTTCCAGTGAGTCTAGATTTTCGAATCCGATGCGAAACTGATAGTTATTTGTAACGTTCAGGGCCCCTTAATGACGACGGAACATTCAAATTGCTTCGAGATTCAATACATCGTCCTCCTGCCGACTTGTCTCCAAGGTTCTATTGCTGCCTCGGGCACCCTATGGTCGTCCTCCTGTGAGTCTAGATTTTCGAATCCGACGCATAACTGATAGTTAATTGCAACGTTCAGCGCCTCTAATTGACCATGTAACACTCAAATTGCGTCGAGATTCAATACATCGTCCTTCAGCCGACATGTCTCCAAGCGTCCATTGCTCCCTCGGGCACCTTATGGTCGTTCTCCTGTGAGTCTACATTATCAATTCCGACACATAACTGATACTTGATTGCAACGTTCAGGGCCTCCTAATGACGATGGAACACTCAAGTTGCGTCGAGATTCAATACATCGTCCTTCTGCCGACTTGTATTCAAGGTTCTATTGCTGCCTCGGGGACCTTTTGGTCGTTCTGCTGTGAGTTTAGATTTTGGAATCCGACGAAAACTGATAGTTAATTGTAACGTTCAGGGCCTCCTAATGACGATGGAACACACAAATTGCGTCGAGATATAATACATCGTCCTCCACCCGACTTGTCGCAAGGGGACATTGCTGCCTCGGGCACGATATGGTCCTTCTCCTGTGAATCTAGATTTTCGATTCCGATGCGAAACTGATAGTTAATTGTAACATTCAGGGCCTCCTAATGACGATAGAACACTAAAATGGCGTCGAGAGTCAATACATCGTCTTCCAGCCGACTTGTCTACAAGGGGATATTGCTGCCTCGGGCTCCATATGGTCCGTCTCCTGTGAGTCTAGATTTTCGAATCCGACGCAAAACTGATAGTTAATTGTAACGCTCAGGGCTTCCTAATGACGATGGAACACTCAAATTGCGTAGCGATTCAATACATCGTCCTCCAGCCGACTTGCCTCGAAGGGTCTATTGCTGCCTCTGGCACCTAATGGTCTTGCTCCTGTGAGTCTAGATTTTCGAATCCGTCGCAAAACTGATATTTAATCGTAAAGTTAAGGGCCTCCTAATGACGATGGAACACTCAAATTGCGTAGCGATTCAATACATCGACCTCCAGCCGACTTGTCTCCAAGGGAATAATGCAGCCTCGGGCACCATATAGTCCTTCTCCTGTGAGTCAAGAATTTCGAATCCGACGCAAAACTGATAGTTAATTGTAACGATCACGACCTCCTAATGACGGTGGAACACTCAAATTGCGTCGCGATTGAATACATCATGCTCAAGCCGACTTGTCTCCAAGGGTAAATTGCTGCCTTTGGCACCTAATGGTCTTGCTCCTGATAGTCTAGATTTTCGAATCTGACGCAAAACTGATAATCAATTGTAACGTTAAGGGTATCCTAACGACGATGGAACACTCAACTAGCGTCGAGATTCAATACATCGTCCTCCAGCCGACTTGTCTCAAAGGGGATATTGCTGCCTCGGGCACCATATGGTCCGTCTCCTGTGAGTCTAGATTTTCGAATCCGAAGCAAAACGTGTAGTTAATTGTTACGTTCAGGGCTGCCTAATGACGATGGAACACTCAAATTGCGTCGAGAGTCAATACATCGTCTTCCAGCCGACTTGTCTGCAAGGGGATATTGCTGCCTCGGGCTCCATGTGGTCCGTCTCCCGTGAGTCTAAACTTTCGAATCCGACGCAAAAATGATAGTTAATTGTAACATTCAGGGCCTCCAATTGACGAAGGAACACTCAAATTGCGTCGAGATTCAATACATCGTCAATCAGCCGACTTGTCTCCAAGCGACTATTGCTTCCTCGGGCACCTTATGGTCGTTCTCCTGTGAGTCATGATTTTAAAATACGACGAAAAACTGATAGTTAATTGTAACGTTCAGGGCCTCCTAATGACGATGGAACACTCAAATTGCGTCGAGATTCAATACATCGGCCTCCAGCCGACTTGTCTCCAAGGGGACATTGCTGCCTCGGGCACTATATGGTCCTTCTCCTGCGAGTCTAGATTTTCGATTCCGATGCGAAACTGATAGTTAATTGAAACGTTCAGGGCCTCCTAATGACGATGGAACACTCAAATTGCGTCGAGATTCAATACATCGTCCTCCAGCCGACTTGTCTCCAAGGGGACATTGCTGCCTCGGGCACCATATGGTTCTTCTCCTGTGAGTCTAGATTTTCGATTCCGATGCGAAGCTGATAGTTAATTGTAACGTTATGGGGCGCCTAATGACGATGGAACACTCAAGTTGCGTCGAGATTCAATACATCGGCCTCCAGCAGACTTGTCTCCAAGGGTCTATTGCTGCCTCGGGCACCTTATGGTCGTTCTCCTGTGAGTCTAGTTTTTCGAATCCGACGCATAACTGTTAGTTAATTGCAACGTTCAGCGCCTCCTAATGACGATGGAACAATCACATTGCGTAGACATTCAATACATCGGCCTCCAGCCGACTTGTATCCAAATGTCTATTGCTGCCTCGGGCACCTTGTGTTCGTTTTCCTGTGAGTCTAGGTTTTCGAATCCGACGCATAACTGATAGTTAATTGTAACGTTCAGGGCCTCCTATTGACCATGTAACACTCAAATTACGTCGAGATTCAATACATCGTCCTTCAGCCGACATGTCTCCAAGCGTCCATTGCTCCCTCGGACACCTTATGGTCGTTCTCCTGTGAGTCTCGATTTTCGAATCCGACGCAATACTGATAGTCAATTGCAATTTTCAGGGCCTCCTTAATGACGATGGAACACTCAAATTGCGTCGAGGTTCAATAAATCGTCCTCCAGCCGACTTGTCTCCAAGTGGTATTGCTGCCTCGGGGTCCTTGTGGTCCGTCTCCTGTGAGTCTAGATTTTCGAATCCGACGCGAAACTGAAGATATTTGTAACGTTCAGGGCCTCCTAATGACGATAGGGCACTCAAATTGCGTCGCCATTCAATACATCGTCCTCCAGCGGACTGGTCTCCAAGGGGATATTGCTTCCTCGGGCACCTTATGGTCCGTCTCCAGTGAGTCTAGATTTTCGAATCCGACGCATAACTGATAGTTAATTGCAACGATCAGCGCCTCCTATTGACGATGGAACAGTCAAATTGCGTCGAGATTCAATACTTCGGCCTCCAGCCGACTTGTCTCCAAATGTCTATTGCTGCCTCGGGCACCTTGTGTTCTTTCTCCTGTGAGTCTAGATTTTCGAATACGACGCATAACTGATAGTTAATTGCAAAGTTCAGGGCCTCCTAATGACGATGGAACTTTCAAATTGCGTCGAGATTCAATACATCATCATTCAGCCGGCTTGTCACCAAGGGTCTATTGCTACCTCGTGCACCTTATGGTCGTTCTCCTGTGAGTCTAGATTTTAGAATCCGACGCAAAACTGATAGTTAATTGCATCGTTCAGGGCCTCCTAATGACGATGGAACACTCAAATTGCGTCTAGATTCAATACATCGTCCTCCAGCCGACTTGTCGCAGGGGGACATTGCTGCCTCGAGCACCATATGGTCCTCCTCCTGTGAATCTAGATTTTCGATTCCGATGCGAAACTGATAGTTAATTGTAACGTTCAGGGCCTCCTAAAGACGATAGAACACTAAAATGGCGTCGAGAGTCAATACATCGTCTTCCAGCCGACTTGTCTACAAGGGGATGTTGCTGCCTCGGGCTCCATATGGTCCGTCTCCCGTGAGTCTAGATTTTCGAATCCGACGCAAAAATGATAGTTAATTGTAACGTTCAGGGCTTCCTAATGACGATGGAACACTCAAATTGCGTAGCGATTCAATACATCGTCCTCCAGCCGACTTGCCTCCAAGGGTCTATTGCTGCCTCCGGCACCTAATGGTCTTGCTCCTGTGAGTCTAGATTTTTGAATCCGTCGCAAAACTGATATTTAATCGTAACGTTAAGGGCCTCCTAATGACGATGGAACACTCAAATTGCGTCGAGATATAATACATCGTCCTTCAGCCGACCTGTCACCAAGGGGATATTGCTGCCTCGGGCACCATATGGTCCGCCCTCTGTGATTCTAGATTAACGAATCCGACGCATAACTTGTAGTTAATTGTAACGTTCAGAGCCTCCTAATGACGATGGAACACTGAAATTGCGTCGGGATTCAATACATCGTCCTACAGCCGACTTGTCTCCAAGGGAATATTGCAGCCTCGGGCACCATATAGTCCTTCTCCTGTGAGTCAAGAATTTCGAATCCGACGCAACACTGATAGTCAATTGCAATTTTCAGGGCCTCCTTAATGACGATGGAACACTCAAATTGCGTCGAGGTTCAATACATCGTCCTCCAGCCGACTTGTCTCCAAGTGGTATTGCTGCCTCGGGGTCCTTGTGGTCCGTCTCCTGTGAGTCTAGATTTTCGAATCCGACGCGAAACTGAAGATATTTGTAACGTTCAGGGCCTCCTAATGACGATGGAACACTCAAATTGCGTCGAACTTCAATACATCGTCATTCAGCCGACTTGTCTCCAAGGGTCTATCGCTGCATCGGGCACCTTATGGTCGTTCTCCTGTGAGTCTAGATTTTAGAATCCGACGCAAAACTGACAGCTAATTGTAACGTTCAGGGCCTCCTAATGACGATGGAACACTCAAATTGCGTCGAGATTCAATACATAGTCCTCCAGCCGACTTGTCTCCAAGGGTCTATTGCTGCCTCGGGCACCTTATGATCGTTTTCCTGTGAGTCTAGATTTTCGAATCAGATGCGAAACTGATAGTTATTTGTAACGTTCAGGGCCTCTTAATGACGACGGAACACACAAATTGCTTCGAGATTCAATACATCGTCCTTCTGCCGACTTGTCTCCAAGGTTCTATTGCTGCCTCGGGCACCCTATGGTCGACCTCCTGTGAGTCTAGATTTTCGAATCCGACGCATAACTGATAGTTAATTGCAACGTTCAGCGCCTCTAATTGACCATGTAACACTCAAATTGCGTCGAGATTCAATACATCGTCCTTCAGCCGACATGTCTCCAAGCGTCCATTGCTCCCTCGGGCACCTTATGGTCGTTCTCCTGTGAGTCTACATTATCAATTCCGACACATAACTGATACATGATTGCAACGTTCAGGGCCTCCTAATGACGATGGAACACTCAAGTTGCGTCGAGATTCAATACATCGTCCTTCTGCCGACTTGTATTCAAGGTTCTATTGCTGCCTCGGGGACCTTTTGGTCGTTCTGCTGTGAGTTTAGTTTTTTGAATCCGACGAAAACTGATAGTTAATTGTGACGTTCAGGGCCTCCTAATGACGATGGAACACACAAATTGCGTCGAGATATAATACATCGTCCTCCAGCCGACTTGTCGCAAGGGGACATTGCTGCCTCGGGCACGATATGGTCCTTCTCCTGTGAATCTAGATTTTCGATTCCGATGCGAAACTGATAGTTAATTGTAACATTCAGGGCCTCCTAATGACGATAGAACACTAAAATGGCGTCGAGAGTCAATACATCGTCTTCCAGCCGACTTGTCTACAAGGGGATATTGCTGCCTCGGGCTCCATATGGTCCGTCTCCTGTGAGTCTAGATTTTCGAATCCGACGCAAAACTGATAGTTAATTGTAACGCTCAGGGCTTCCTAATGACGATGGAACACTCAAATTGCGTAGCGATTCAATACATCGTCCTCCAGCCGACTTGCCTCGAAGGGTCTATTGCTGCCTCTGGCACCTAATGGTCTTGCTCCTGTGAGTCTAGATTTTCGAATCCGTCGCAAAACTGATATTTAATCGTAACGTTAAGGACCTCCTAATGACGATGGAACACTCAAATTGCGTAGCGATTCAATACATCGACCTCCAGCCGACTTGTCTCCAAGGGAATATTGCAGCCTCGGGCACCATATACTCCTTCTCCTGTGAGTCAAAAATTTCGGATCCGACGCAAAACTGATAGTTAATTGTAACGATCACGACCTCCTAATGACGGTGGAACACTCAAATTGCGTCGCGATTCAATACATCGTGCTCCAGCCGACTTGTCTCCAAGGGTAAATTGCTGCCTTTGGCACCTAATGGTCTTGCTCCTGATAGTCTAGATTTTCGAATCCGACGCAAAACTGATAATCAATTGTAACGTTAAGGGCCTCCTAACGACGATGGAACACTCAACTAGCGTCGAGATTCAATACATCGTCCTCCAGCCGACTTGTCTCAAAGGGGATATTGCTGCCTCGGGCACCATATGGTCCGTCTCCTGTGAGTCTAGATTTTCGAATCCGAAGCAAAACGTGTAGTTAATTGTTACCTTCAGAGCTGCCTAATGACGATGGAACACTCAAATTGCGTCGAGAGTCAATACATCGTCTTCCAGCCGACTTGTCTGCAAGGGGATATTGCTGCCTCGGGCTCCATGTGGTCCGTCTCCCGTGAGTCTAAACTTTCGAATCCGACGCAAAAATGATAGTTAATTGTAACATTCAGGGCCTCCAATTGACGAAGGAACACTCAAATTGCGTCGAGATTCAATACATCGTCAATCAGCCGACTTGTCTCCAAGCGACTATTGCTTCCTCGGGCACCTTATGGTCGTTCTCCAGTGAGTCATGATTTTAAAATACGACGAAAAACTGATAGTTAATTGTAACGTTCAGGGCCTCCTAATGACGATGGAACACTCAAATTGCGTCGAGATTCAATACATCGTCCTCCAGCCGACTTGTCGCAGGGGGACATTGCTGCCTCGGGCACCATATGGTTCTTCTCCTGTGAGTCTAGATTTTCGATTCCGATGCGAAGCTGATAGTTAATTGTAACGTTCTGGGGCGCCTAATGACGATGGAACACTCAAGTTGCGTCGAGATTCAATACATCGGCCTCCAGCAGACTTGTCTCCAAGGGTCTATTGCTGCCTCGGACACCTTATGGTCGTTCTCCTGTGAGTCTAGTTTTTCGAATCCGACGCATAACTGTTATTTAATTGCAACGTTCAGCGCCTCCTAATGACGATGGAACAATCAAATTGCGTCGACATTCAATACATCGGCCTCCAGCCGACTTGTATCCAAATGTCTATTGATGCCTCGGGCACCTTGTGTTCGTTTTCCTGTGAGTCTAGGTTTTCGAATCCGACGCATAACTGATAGTTATTTGTAACGTTCAGGGCCTCCTATTGACCATGTAACACTCAAATTGCGTCGAGATTCAATACATCGTCCTTCAGCCGACATGTCTCCAAGCGTCCATTGCTCCCTCGGGCACCTTATGGTCGTTCTCCTGTGAGTCTCGATTTTCGATTCCGACGCAATACTGATAGTCAATTGCAATTTTCAGGGCCTCCTTAATGACGATGGAACACTCAAATAGCGTCGAGGTTCAATAAATCGTCCTCCAGCCGACTTGTCTCCAAGTGGTATTGCTGCCTCGGGGTCCTTGTGGTCCGTCTCCTGTGAGTCTAGATTTTCGAATCCGACGCGAAACTGAAGATATTTGTAACGTTCAGGGCCTCCTAATGACGATAGGGCACTCAAATTGCGTCGCCATTCAATACATCGTCCTCCAGCGGACTGGTCTCCAAGGGGATATTGCTTCCTCGGGCACCTTATGGTCCGTCTCCAGTGAGTCTAGATTTTCGAATCCGACGCATAACTGATAGTTAATTGCAACGATCAGCGCCTCCTAATGACGATGGAACACTCAAATTGCGTCTAGATTCAATACATCGTCCTCCAGCCGACTTGTCGCAAGGGGACATTGCTGCCTCGAGCACCATATGGTCCTCCTCCTGTGAATCTAGATTTTCGATTCCGATGCGAAACTGATAGTTAATTGTAACGTTCAGGGCCTCCTAAAGACGATAGAACACTAAAATGGCGTCGAGAGTCAATACATCGTCTTCCAGCTGACTTGTCTACAAGGGGATGTTGCTGCCTCGGGCTCCATATGGTCCGTCTCCCGTGAGTCTAGATTTTCGAATCCGACGCAAAAATGATAGTTAATTGTAACGTTCAGGGCTTCCTAATGACGATGGAACACTCAAATTGCGTAGCGATTCAATACATCGTCCTCCAGCCGACTTGCCTCCAAGGCTCTATTGCTGCCTCCGGCACCTAATGGTCTTGCTCCTGTGAGTCTAGATTTTTGAATCCGTCGCAAAACTGATATTAGTCGTAACGTTAAGGGCCTCCCAATGACGATGGAACACTCAAATTGCGTCGAGATATAATACATCGTCCTTCAGCCGACTTGTCACCAAGGGGATATTGCTGCCTCGGGCACCATATGGTCCGTCCTCTGTGATTCTAGATTAACGAATCCGACGCATAACTTGTAGTTAATTGTAACGTTCAGAGCCTCCTAATGACGATGGAACACTGAAATTGCGTCGGGATTCAATACATCGTCCTCCAGCCGACTTGTCTCCAAGGGAATATTGCAGCCTCGGGCACCATATAGTCCTTCTCCTGTGAGTCAAGAATTTCGAATCCGACGCAAAACTGATAGTTAATTGTAACGTTCACGACCTCCTAATGACGGTGGAACACTCAATATGCGTCGCGATTCAATACATCGTCCTCCAGCCGACTTGTCTCCAAGGGTAAATTGCTGCCTTTGGCACCTAATGGTCTTGCTCCTGTGAGTCTAGATTTTCGAATCCGACGAAAAACTGATATTTAATTGTAACGTTAAGGGCCTCCTAATGACGATGGAACACTCACATTGCGTCGAGGTTCAATACATCGTCCTCCAGCCGACTTGTCTCCAAGTGGTATTGCTGCCTCGGGGTCCTTGTGGTCCGTCTCCTGTGAGTCTAGATTTTCGAATCCGACGCGAAACTGAAGATATTTGTAACGTTCAGGGCCTCCTAATGACGATGGAACACTCAAATTGCGTCGAACTTCAATACATCGTCATTCAGCCGACTTGTCTCCAAGGGTCTATCGCTGCATCGGGCACCTTATGGTCGTTCTCCTGTGAGTCTAGATTTTAGAATCCGACGCAAAACTGACAGCTAATTGTAACGTTCAGGGCCTCCTAATGACGATGGAACACTCAAATTGCGTCGAGATTCAATACATAGTCCTCCAGCCGACTTGTCTCCAAGGGTCTATTGCTGCCTCGGGCACCTTATGATCGTTTTCCTGTGAGTCTAGATTTTCGAATCAGATGCGAAACTGATAGTTATTTGTAACGTTCAGGGCCTCTTAATGACGACGGAACACACAAATCGCTTCGAGATTCAATACATCGTCCTTCTGCCGACTTGTCTCCAAGGTTCTATTGCTGCCTCGGGCACCCTATGGTCGTCCTCCTGTGAGTCTAGATTTTCGAATCCGACGCATAACTGATAGTTAATTGCAACGTTCAGCGCCTCTAATTGACCATGTAACACTCAAATTGCGTCGAGATTCAATACATCGTCCTTCAGCCGACATGTCTCCAAGCGTCCATTGCTCCCTCGGGCACCTTATGGTCGTTCTCCTGTGAGTCTACATTATCAATTCCGACACATAACTGATACATGATTGCAACGTTCAGGGCCTCCTAATGACGATGGAACACTCAAGTTGCGTCGAGATTCAATACATCGTCCTTCTGCCGACTTGTATTCAATGTTCTATTGCTGCCTCGGGGACCTTTTGGTCGTTCTGCTGTGAGTCTAGATTTATGAATCCGACGAAAACTGATAGTTAATTGTAACGTTCAGGGCCTCCTAGTGACGATGGAACACACAAATTGCGTCGAGATATAATACATCGTCCTCCAGCCGACTTGTCGCAAGGGGACATTGCTGCCTCGGGCACGATATGGTCTTTCTCCTGTGAATCTAGATTTTCGATTCCGATGCGAAACTGATAGTTAATTGTAACATTCAGGGCCTCCTAATGGCGATAGAACACGAAAATGGCGTCGAGAGTCAATACATCGTCTTCCAGCCGTCTTGTCTACAAGGATATAATGCTGCCTCGGGCTCCATATGGTCCGTCTCCTGTGAGTCTAGATTTTCGAATCCGACGCAAAACTGATAGTTAATTGTAACGCTCGTGGCTTCTTAATGACGATGGAACACTCAAATTGCGTAGCGATTCAATACATCGTCCTCCAGCCGACTTGCCTCGAAGGGTCTATTGCTGCCTCTGGCACCTAATGGTCTTGCTCCTGTGAGTCTAGATTTTCGAATCCGTCGCAAAACTGATATTTAATCGTAACGTTAAGGGCCTCCTAATGACGATGGAACACTCAAATTGCGTAGCGATTCAATACATCGACCTCCAGCCGACTTGTCTCCAAGGGAATATTGCAGCTTCGGGCACCATATAGTCCTTCTCCTGTGAGTCAAGAATTTCGAATCCGACGCAAAACTGATAGTTAATTGTAACATTCAGGGCCTCCTAATGACGATAGAACACGAAAATGGCGTCGAGAGTCAATACATCGTCTTCCAGCCGTCTTGTCTACAAGGATATAATGCTGCCTCGGGCTCCATATGGTCCGTCTCCTGTGAGTCTAGATTTTCGAATCCGACGCAAAACTGATAGTTAATTGTAACGCTCAGGGCTTCTTAATGACGATGGAACACTCAAATTGCGTAGCGATTCAATACATCGTGCTCCAGCCGACTTGTCTCCAAGGGTAAATTGCTGCCTTTGGCACCTAATGGTCTTGCTCCTGATAGTCTAGATTTTCGAATCCGACGCAAAGCTGATAATCAATTGTAACGTTAAGGGCCTCCTAACGACGATGGAACACTCAACTAGCGTCGAGATTCAATACATCGTCCTCCAGCCGACTTGTCTCAAAGGGGATATTGCTGCCTCGGGCACCATATGGTCCGTCTCCTGTGAGTCTAGATTTTCGAATCCGAAGCAAAACGTGTAGTTAATTGTTACGTTCAGGGCTGCCTAATGACGATGGAACACTCAAATTGCGTCGAGAGTCAATACATCGTCTTCCAGCCGACTTGTCTGCAAGGGGATATTGCTGCCTCGGGCTCCATGTGGTCCGTCTCCTGTGAGTCTAAATTTTCGAATCCGACGCAAAAATGATAGTTAATTGTAAAATTCAGGAACACTCAAATTGCGTCGAGATTCAATTCATCGTCAATCAGCCGACTTGTCTCCAAGCGACTATTGCTTCCTCGGGCACCTTATGGTCGTTCTCCTGTGAGTCATGATTTTAAAATACGACGAAAAACTGATAGTTAATTGTAACGTTCAGGGCCTCCTAATGACGATGGAACACTCAAATTGCGTCGAGATTCAATACATCGGCCTCCAGCCGACTTGTCTCCAAGGGGACATTGCTGCCTCGGGCACCATATGGTCCTTCTCCTGCGAGTCTAGATTTTCGATTTCGATGCGAAACTGATAGTTAATTGTAACGTTCAGGGCCTCCTAATGACGATGGAACACTCAAATTGCGTCGAGATTCAATACATCGTCCTCCCGCTGACTTGTCTCCAACGGGATATTGCTGCCTCGGGCACCATGTGGTCCTTCTCCTGTGAGTCCAGATATTCGAATCCGACGCAAAACGGACTGCTAATTGTAACGTTCAGAGCCTCCTAATGATGATGGAAGACTCAAATTGCGTCGAGATTCAATACATCGTCCTCCAGCCGACTTGTCTCCAAGGGGATATTGCTGCCTCGGGCACCATATAGTCCTTCTCCTGTGAGTCTAGAATTTCAAAACCGACGCAAAAGCGATAGTTAATTGTGACGTTCAGGACCTCCTAATAACGATGGAACACTCAAATTGCGTCGCGATTCAATACATCGTCCTCCAGGCGACTTGTCTCCAAGGGTCAATTGCTGCTTTTGGCACCTAATGGTCTTGCTCCTTTGAGTCTAGATTTTCGTATCCGACGCAAAACTGACATTTAATTGTAACGTTAAGGGCCTCCTAATGACGATGAAACACTCAAATAGCGTCGAGATTCAATACATCGTCCTCCAGCCGACGTTTCTCCAAGGGGATATTGCTGCCTAGGGCACCATATGGTCCGTCTCCTGTGAGTCTAGATTTTCGAATCCGAAGCAAAACTTGTAGTTAATTGTTACGTTCAGGGCATCCTAATGACGATGGAACACTCAAATTGCGTCGAGAGTCAATACATCGTCTTCCAGCCTACTTGTCTACAACGGGATATTGCTGCCTCGGGCTCCATGTGGTCCGTCTCCTGTGAGTCTAAATTTTCGAATCCGACGCAAAAATGATGGTGAATTGTAACGTTCAGCGCCTCCTAATGACGATGGAACACTCAAAATGCGTCGGGAGTCAATACATCGTCTTCCAGCCGACTTGTCTACAAGTGGATATTGCTGCCTCGGGCTCCATGTGGTCCGTCTCCTGTGACTCTAGATTTTCGAATCCGACGCAAAAATGATATTTAATTGTATCGTTAAGGGCCTCCTAATGATTATGGAACACTCAAATTGCGTCGAAATTCAATACATCGTCCTCCAGCCGACTTGTCTCCAAGGGGACATTGCTGCCTCGGGCACCATATGGTTCTTCTCCTGTGAGTCTCGATTTTCGAATCCGACGCAATACTGATAGTCAATTGCAATTTTCAGGGCCTCCTTAATGACGATGGAACACTCAAATTGCGTCGAGGTTCAATAAATCGTCCTCCAGCGACTTGTCTCCAAGTGGTATTGCTGCCTCGGGGTCCTTGTGGTCCGTCTCCTGTGAGTCTAGATTTCCGAATCCGACGCGAAACTGAAGATATTTGTAACGTTCAGGGCCTCCTAATGACGATGGAACACTCAAATTGCGTCGAATTTCAATACATCGTCATTCAGCTGACTTGTCTCCATGGGTCTATTGCTGCCTCGGGCACCTTATGATCGTTTTCCTGTGAGTCTAGATTTTCGAATCCGATGCGAAACTGATAGTTATTTGTAACGTTCAGGGCCTCTTAATGACGACGGAACACTCAAATTGCTTCGAGATTCAATACATCGTCCTTCTGCCGACTTGTCTCCAAGGTTCTATTGCTGCCTCGGGCACCCTATGGTCGTCCTCCTGTGAGCCTAGATTTTCGAATCCGACGCATAAGTGATAGTTAATTGCAACGTTCAGCGCCTCCTATTGACCATGTAACACTCAAATTGCGTCGAGATTCAATACATCGTCCTTCAGCCGACATGTCTCCAAGCGTCCATTGCTCCCTCGGGCACCTTATGGTCGTTCTCCTGTGAGTCTACATTTTCAATTCCGCCACATAACTGATAGTTGATTGCATCGTTCAGGGCCTCCTAATGACGATGGAACACTCAAATTGCGTCGAGATTAAATACACCGTCCTTCTGCCGACTTGTATTCAAGGTTCTATTGCTGCCTCGGGGACCTTCTGGTCGTTCTCCTGTGAGTCTAGATTTTCGAATCCGTCGACAACTGATAGTTAATTGTAACGTTCAGGGCCTCCTAATGACGATGGAACACACAAATTGCGTCGAGATATAATACATCGTCCTCCAGCCGACTTGTCGCAAGGGGACATTGCTGCCTCGGGCACGATATGGTCCTTCTCCTGAGAATCTAGATTTTCGATTCCGATGCGAAACTGATAGTTAATTGTAACATTCAGGCCTCCTAATGACGATAGAACACTAAAATGACGTCGAGAGTCAATACATCGTCTTCCAGCCGACTTGTCTACAAGGGGATATTGCTGCCTCGGGCTCCATATGGTCCGTCTCCTGTGAGTCTAGATTTTCGAATCCGACGCAAAAATGGTAGTTAATTTTAACGCTCAGGGCTTCCTAATGCCGATGGAACACTCAAATTGCGTAGCGATTCAATACATCGTCCTCCAGCCGACGTGCCTCGAAGGGTCTATTGCTGCCTCTGGCAGCTAATGGTCTTGCTCCTGTGAGTCTAGATTTTCGAATCCGTCGCAAAACTGATATTTAATCGTAACGTTAAGGGCCTCCTAATGACGATGGAACACTCAAAATGCGTTGAGATTTAATACATCGTCCCTCAGCCGACTTGTCTTCAAATGGATATTGCTGCCTCCGGCACCATATGGTCCGTCTCCTGTGAGTCTAGATTTTCGAATTCGAAGCAAAACGTGTAGTTAATTGTTACGTTCATGGCTGCCTAATGACGATGGAACACTCAAATTGCGTCGAGAGTCAATACATCGTCTTCGAGCCGACTTGTCTGCAAGGGGATATTGCTGCCTCGGGCTCCATGTGGTCCGTCTCCTGTGAGTCTAAATTTTCGAATCCGACGCAAAAATGATAGTTAATTGTAACATTCAGGGCCTCCTATTGACGAAGGAACACTCGAATTGCGTCGAGATTCAATTCATCGTCCTCCAGCCGACTTGTCTCCAAGTGTCTATTGCTGCCTCGGGCACCTTATGGTCGTTCTCCTGTGAGTCTAAATTATCGAATCTGACGAATAACTGAAAGTTAATTGTAACGTTCAGCGCCTTCTAATGACGATGGAACACTGAAATTGCGTCGAGATTCAATACATCGTCAATCAGCCGACTTGTCTCCAAGTGACTAATGCTACCTCGGGCACCTTATGGTCGTTCTCCTGTGTCATGATTTTAGAATCCGACGCAAAACTGATAGTTAATTGTAACGTTCAGGGCCTCCGAATGACGATGGAACACTCAAATTGCGTCGAGATTCAATACATCGGCCTCCAGCCGACTTGTCTCCAAGGGGACATTGCTGCCTCGGGCACTATATGGTCCTTCTCCTGCGAGTCTAGATTTTCGATTCCGATGCGAAACTGGTAGTTAATTGTAACGTTCAGGGCCTCCTAATGACGATGGAACACTCAAACTGCGTCGAGATTTAATACATCGTCCTCTCGCTGACTTGTCTCCAACGGGATATTGCTGCCTCGGGCACCATGTGGTCCTTCTCCTGTGAGTCCAGAAATTCGAATCCGACGCAAAACGGACTGCTAATTGTAACGTTCTGAGCCTCCTAATGATGATGGAAGACTCAAATTGCGTCGAGATTTAATAAATCGTCCTCCAGCCGACTTGTCTCCAAGGGGATATTGCTGCCTCGGGCACCATATAGTCCTTCTCCTGTGAGTCTAGAATTTCAAATCCGATGCAAAAGTGATAGTTAATTGTGACGTTCAGGACCTCCTAATAACGATGGAACACTCAAATTGCGTCGCGATTCAATACATCGTCCTCCAGGCGACTTTTCTCCAAGGGTCAATTGCTGCTTTTGGCACCTAATGGTCTTGCTCCTTTGAGTCTAGATTTTCGTATCAGACGCAAAACTGATATTTAATTGTAACGTTAAGGGCCTCCTAATGACGATGAAACACTCAAATAGCGACGAGATTCAATACATCGTCCTCCAGCCGACTTGTCTCTATGGGTCTACTGCTACCTCGGTCACCTTATCATCGTTCTCCTGTGGGTCCAGATATTCAAATCCGACGCAAAACGGACTGCTAATTGTAACGTTCAGAGCCTCCTAATGATTATGGAACACTCAAATTGCGTCGAAATTCAATACATCGTCCTCCAGCCGACTTGTCTCCAAGGAGATATCGCTGTCTCGGGCACCATATAGTCCTTCTCCTGTGAGTCTAGAATTTCGATCCGACGCAAAACTGATAGTTAATTGTAACGTTCAGGACCTCCTAATGACGATGGAACACTCAAATTGCGTCGCGATTCAATACATCGTCCTCCAGCCGACTTGTCTCCAAGGGTCTATTGCTGCCTCGGGCACCTTATGGTCCTTCTCCTGTGAGTCTAGAATTTCGATCCGACGCAAAACTGATAGTTAATTGTAACGTTCAGGACCTCCTAATGACGATAGAACACTCAAATTGCGTCGAGATCCAATACATCGCCCTCCCGCCGACTTGTCTCCAACGGGAAATAGCTGCCTCGGCACCATGTGGTCCGTCTCCTGTGAGTCTAGATTTTCGAATCCGACGCAAAAATGACAGTTAATTGTAACGTTCATTGCCTCCTAATGACGATGGAACACTCCAATTGCGTAGCGATTAAATACATCGTCCTCCAGCCGACTTGTCTCCAAGGGTCTATTGCTGCCTCGTGCACCTTATGGTCCTTCTCCTGTGAGTCTAGAATTTCGATCCGACGCAAAACTGATAGTTAATTGTAACGTTCAGGACCTCCTAATGACGATAGAACACTCAAATTGCGTCGAGAGTCAATACATCGTCATCCAGCCGACTTGTCTACAAGAGGATATTGCTGCCTCGGGCTCCATGTGGTCCGTCTCCTGTGAGTCTAAATTTTCGAATCCGACGCAAAAATGATAGTGAATTGTAACGTTCAGCGCCTCCTAATGACGATGGAAGTCTCAAATTGCGTCGAGAGGCAATACATCGTCTTCCAGTCGACTTGTATACAAGGGGATATTGCTGCCTCGGGCTCCATAAGGTTCGTCTCCTGTGAGTCCAGATTTTCGAATCCGACGCAAAAATGATATTTAATTGTAACGTTCAGGGCCTCCTAATGACGATGGAAAACTCAAATTGCGTCGCGATACAATACATCGTCCTCCAGCCGACTTGACTCCAAGGGGATATTGCTGCCTCGGGCACCTTATGCTCGTACTCCTGTGAGTCTAGATTATCGAACCCGACGCAAAACTGATAGTTAATTGTAATGTTCATGGCCTCCTAATGGCGATGGAATACTCAAACTGCGTCGAGATTCAATACATCGTCCTCCAGCCGACTTCTCTCCATGGGGATACTGCTGCCTCGGGCACCTTATGGTCGTTCTCCTGTGAGTGTAGATTTTCGAATCCGACGCGAAACTGATTGTTAATTGTAGCGTTCAGGGCTTCCTAATGACGAAGGAACCCTCAAATTGCGTCGAGATTCAATACATCGTCCTCCATCCGACTTGTCTCCAAGGGTCTATTGCTGCCTCGGGCACCTTCTGGTCGTTCTCCTGTGAGTCTAGATTATCGAATCTGACGAATAACTGATAGTTAATTGTAACGTTCAGCGCCTCCTAATGACAATGGAACACTCTATTGCGTCGAGATTTAATACATCGGCCTCCAGGCGACTTGCTGCCTCGGACACCTTATGGTCGTTCTCCTGTGAGTCTAGATTTTCGAATCCGAAGCATAACGGATAGTTAATTGTAACTTCCAGGGCCTCCTAATGACGATGGAACGCTCAAATTGCGTCGAAATTCAATACATCGTCCTCCAGCCGACTAGTCTCCAAGGGTCTATTGCTGCCTGTGGGAACGCATGGTCGTTCTCCTGTGAGTCTAGATTTTCGTATCCGTCGCAAAACTGATATTTAATTGTAACGTTAAAGGCCTACTAATGACGATAGAGCACTCAAATAGCGTCGAGATTCAATACATCATCCTCCAGCCGACTTGCCGCCAAGGGGATACTGCTGCCTCGGGCGCCATATGGACCGTCTCCTGTGAGTCTTGACTTTCGAATCCGAAGCAAAACTTGTAGTTAATTGTAACGTCCAGCGCCTCCTAATGACGATGGAACTCTCAAATTGCGTCGAGAGTCAATACATCGTCTTCCAGCCGACTTGTCTACAAGGGGATATTGCTGCCTAGGGCTCCATATGGTTCGTCTCCCGTGAGTCCAGATTTTCGAATCCGACGCAAAAATTATATTTAATTGTAACGTTCAGGGCTTCCTAATGACGATGGAACACTCAAATTGCGTCGCGATTCAATACATCGTCCTCCAGCCGACTTGCCTCCAAGGGTCTGTTGCTGCCTCTGGCACCTAATGGTCTTGCTCCTGTGAGTCTAGATTTTCGAATCCGAAGCATAACTGACAGTTAATTGTAACGTTCAGGGCCTCCTAATGACGAAGGAACACTCAAATTGCGTCGAGATTCAATACATCGTCCTCCAGCCGACTTGTCTCCAATGGTCTATTGCTACCTTGGCACTTAATGGTCCGCCTCCTGTGAGTCTAGATTATCGAATCTGACGAATAACTGATAGTTAATTGTAACGTTCAGCGCCTCCTAATGAAGATGGAACACTAAAATTGCGTCGAGATTTAATACATCGGCCTCCAGCCGACTTGCTGGCTCGGACACCTAATGGTCGTTCTCCTGTGAGTCTAGATTTTCGAATCCGAAGCATAACTGATAGTTAATTGTAACGTCCAGGGCCTCCTAATGACGATGGAACACTCAAATTGCGTCGAGATTCAATACATCGTCCTTCAGCCGACAGGTCTCTAAGCGTCCATTGCTGCCTCGGGCACCATATGGTCGTTCTCCCTGTGAGTCTACATTTTCGATTCCGACACATAACTGATAGTTAATTGTAACGTTCAGGGCTTCCTAATGACACATAACCGTTAGTTAATTGTAACATTCAGGGCCTCCTAACGACGATGGAACACTCAAATTGCGTCGAGATTAAATACATCGTCCTCCAGCCGACTTGTCTCCATGGGTCTACTGCTACCTCGGTCACCTTATCGTCGTTCTCCTGTGAGTCCAGATATTCGAATCCGACGCCAAACGGACTGCTAATTGTAACGTTCAGAGCCTCCTAATGATTATGGAACACTCAAATTGCGTCGAAATTCAATACATCGTCCTCCAGCTAACTTGTCTCCAGGGTGATATCGCTGCCTCGTTCACCATATTGTCCTTCTCCTGTGACTCTAGACTTTCGATCCGACGCAAAACTGATAGTTAATTGTAACGTCCAGGACCTCCTAATGACGAAGAAACACTCAAATTGCGTTGGGAGTCAATACATCGTCTTCCAGCCGACTTGTCTACAAGGGGAGATTGCTGCCTCGGGCTCCATGTGGTCCGTCTCCTGTGAGTCTAGATTTTCGAATCCGACGGTAAAATGATTTTTAATTGTATCGTTAAGGGCCTCCTAATGACGATTGAACACTCAAATTGCGTCGACATTTAATACATCGTCCTCCAGCCGACTTGTCTCCAAGGGGATATTGCTGCCTGGGGCACCATGTGGTCCTTCTCCTGTGAGTCTAAAATGCCGAATCCGACGCGAAACTTACACTTAATTGTAACGTTCAGCGCCTCCTAATGACGATGGAACTCTCAAATTGCGTCGAGAGGCAGTACATCGTCTTCCAGCCGACTTGTATACAAGGGGATATTGCTGCCTCAGGCTCCATAAGGTTCGTCTCCTGTGAGTCCAGATTTTCGAATCCGACGCAAAAATGATATTTAATTGTAACGTTCAGGGCCTCCTAATGACGATGGAAAACTCAAATTGCGTCGCGATTCAATACATCGTCCTCCAGCCGACTTAACTCCAAGGGTCTATTGCTGCCTCTGGCACCTAATGGTCTTGCTCCTGTGAGTCTAGATTTTCGAATCCAACACATACCTGATAGTTAAATCTAACGTTCAGGGCCTCCTAATGACGAAGGAACACTCAAATTGCTTCGAGATTCAATACATCGTCCTCCAGCCGACTTATCTCCAATTGCTGTCTCGGGCACCTTATGCTCTTGCTCCTGTGAGTCTAGATTTTCGAATCCGACGCAAAACTGATAGTTAATTGTAACGTTCAGGGCCTCCTAATGACGATGGAATACTCAAACTGCGTCGAGATTCAATACATCGTCCTCCAGCCGACTTCTCTCCATGGGGATACTGCTGCCTCGGGCACCTTATGGTCGTTCTCCTGTGAGTGTAGATTTTCGAATCCGACGCGAAACTGATTGTTAATTGTAACGTTCAGGGCTTCCTAATGACGAAGGAACCCTTAAATTGCGTCGAGATTCAATACATCGTCCTCCAGCCGACTTGTCTCCAAGGGTCTATTGCTGCCTCGGGCACCTTATGGTCGTTCTCCTGTGAGTCTAGATTATCGAATCTGACGAATAACTGATAGTTAATTGTAACGTTCAGCGCCTTCTAATGACGATGGAACACTCTATTGCGTCGAGATTTAATACAGTGGCCTCCAGGCGAGTTGCTGCCTCGGACACCATATGGTCGTTCCCCTGTGAGTCTAGATTTTCGAATCCGTCGCATAACTGATAGCTAATTGTAACGTTCAGGGCCTCCTAATGACGATGGAACACTGAAATAGCGTCGATATTCAATACATCGTCCTTCAGCCGACTTGTCTCCAAGCGTCCTTTGTTGCCTCGGGCATCTTATGGTCGTTCTCCTGTGAGTCTAGAATTTCAAATCCGACGCAAAAGTGATAGTTAATTGTAACGTTCAGGACCTCCTAATAACGATGGAACACTCAAATTGCGTCGCGATTCAATTCATCGTCCTCCAGGCGACTTATCTCCAAGGGTCAATTGCTGCCTTTGGCACCTAATGGTCTTGCTCCTTTGAGTCTAGATTTTCGTATCCGACGCAAAACTGACATTTAATTGTAACGTTAAAGGCCTCCTAATGACGATGGAGCACTCAAATAGCGTCGAGATTCAATACATCGTCCTCCAGCCGACTTGCCTCCAAGGGTCTATTGCTGTCTCGGGCACCATATGGTCCGTCTCCTTTGAGTCTAGACTTTCGAGTCCGAAGCAAAACTTGTAGTTAATTGTAACGTTCAGCGCCTCCTAATGACGATGGAACTCTCAAATTGCGTCGAGAGTCAATTCATCGTCTTCCAGCCGACTTGTCTACAAGGGGATATTGCTGCCTCGGGCTCCATATGGTTCGTCTCCTGTGAGTCCAGATTTTCGAATCCGACGCAAAAATGATATTTAATTGTAACGTTCAGGGCCTCCTAATGACGATGGAACACTCAAATTGCGTCGCAATTCAATACATCGTCCTCCAGCCGACTTGCCTCCAAGGGTCTATTGCTGCCTCGGACACCTTATGGTCGTTCACCTGTGAGTCTAGATTTTCGAATCCGAAGCATAACTGATAGTTAATTGTAACGTTCAGGGCCTCCTAATGACACATAACTGTTAGTTAATTATAACATTCAGGGCCTCCTAACGACGATGGAACACTCAAATTGCGTCGAGATTCAATACATCGTACTCCAGCCGACTTGTCTCCATGGGTCTACTGCTACCTCGGTCAGCTTATCGTCGTTCTCCTGTGGGTCCAGATATTCGAATCCGACGCAAAACGGACTGCTAATTGTAACGTTCAGAGCCTCCTAATGATTATGGAACACTCAAATTGCGTCGAAATTCAATACATCGTCCTCCAGCCGACTTGTCTCCAAGGGGATATCGCTGCCTCGGGCACCATATAGTCCTTCTCCTGTGAGTCTAGAATTTCGATCCGACGTAAAACTGATAGTTAGTTGTAACGTTCAGGACCTACTAATGACGATGGAACACTCAAATTGCGTCGCGATTCAATACATCGTCTTCCAGCCGACTTGTCTCCAAGGGTCTATTGCTGCCTCGGGCACCTTATGGTCGTTCTCCTGTGAGTCTAGATTTTCGGATCCGACGTATAACTGATAGTTAATTGTAACGTTCAGCGCCTCCTAATGACGATAGAACACTCAAATTGCGTCGAGATCCAATACATCGCCCTCCCGCCGACTTGTCTCCAACGGGAAATATCTGCCTCGGCGCCATGTGGTCCGTCTCCTGTGAGTCTAGATTTTCGAATCCGACGCAAAAATGATAGTTAAGTGAAACTTTCAGGGCCTCCTAATGACGATGGAACACTCAAATTGCGTCGAGAGTCAATACATCGTCATCCAGCCGACTTGTCTACAAGGGGATATTGCTGCCTCGGGCTCTATGTGGTCCGCCTCCTGTGAGTCTAAATTTTCGAATCCGACGCAAAAATGATAGTGAATTGTAACGTTCAGCGCCGCCTAATGACGATAGAACTCTCAAATTGCGTCGAGAGGCAATACCTCGTCTTCCAGCCGACTTGTATACAAGGGGATATTGCTGCCTCGGGCTCCATAAGGTTCGTCTCCTGTGAGTCTAGATTTTCGAATCCGACGCAAAAATGATAGTTAATTGTAACGTTCAGGGCCTCCTAATGACGATGGAACACTCAAATTGCGTCGAGAGTCAATACATCGTCATCCAGCCGACTTGTCTACAAGGGGATATTGCTGCCTCGGGCTCCATGTGGTCTGCCTCCTGTGAGTCTAAATTTTCGAATCCGACGCAAAAATGATAGTTAATTGTAACGTTCAGCGCCTCCTAATGACGATGGAACTCTCAAATTGCGTCGAGAGGCAATACCTCGTCATCCAGCCGACTTGTCTACAAGGGGATATTGCTGCCTCATGCTCCATGTGGTCCGCCTCCTGTGAGTCAAGATTTTCGAATCCGACGCAAAACTGGTAGTTAATTGTAACGTTCAGGACCTCCTAATGACGATGGAATACTCAAAGTGCGACGAGATTCAATACATCGTCCTCCAGCCGACTTCTCTCCATGGGGATACAGCTGCCTCGGGCACCTTATGGTCGTTCTCCTGTGAGTGTAGATTTTCGAATCCGACGCGAAACTGATTGTTAATTGTAACGTTCAGGGTTTCCTAATGACGAAGGAACCCTCAAATTGCGTCGAGATTCAATACATCGTCCTCCAGCCGACTTCTCTCCAAGGGTCTATTGCTGCCTCGGGCACCTTATGGTCGTTCTCCTGTGAGTCTAGATTATCGAATCTGACGAATAACTGATAGTTAATTGTAACGTTCAGCGCCTCCTAATGACGATGGAACACTCTATTGCGTCGAGATTTAATACATCGTCCTCCACCCGACTAGTCTCCAAGGGTCTATTGCTGCCTGGGGCAACCCATGGTCGTTCTCCTGTGAGTCTAGATTTTCGAATCCGACTCATAACTGATAGCTAATTGTAACGTTCAGGGCCTCCTAATGACGATGGAACACTCAAATTGCGTCGCGATTCAATACATCGTCCTCCAGCCGACTTGCCTCCAAGGGTCTATTGCTGCCTCTGGCACCTAATGGTCTTGCTCCTGTGAGTATAGATTTTCGAATCCGACACATAACTGATAGTTAATTGTAACGTTCAGGACCTCCTAATGACGAAGGAACACTCAAATTGCGTCGAGATTCAATACATCGTCCTCCAGCCGACTTGTCTCCAATGGTCTATTGCTGCCTCGGGCACCTCATGGTCCGCCTCCAGTGAGTCTAGATTATCGAATCTGACGAATAACTGATGGTTAATTGTAACGTTCAGCGCCTCCTATTGAAGATGGAACACTAAAATTGCGTCGAGATTTAATACATCGGCCTTCAGCCGACTTGCTGCCTCGGACACCTTATGGTCGTTCTCCTGTGAGTCTACATTTTCGAATCCGAAGCGTAACTGATATTTAATTGTAACGTCCAGGGCCTCCTAATGACGATGGAACACTCAAATTGCGTCGAGATTCAATACATCGTCCTTCAGCCGACAGGTCTCTAAGCGTCCATTGCTGCCTCGGTCACCATATGGTCGTTCTCCTGTGAGTCTACATTTTCGATTCCGACACATAACTGATAGTTAATTGTAACGTTCAGGGTCTCCTAATGACACATAACTGTTTGTTAATTGTAACATTCAGGGCCTCCTAACGACGATGGAACAATCAACTTGCGTCGAGATTCAATACATCGTCCTCCAGCCGACTTGTCTACATGGGTCTACTGCTACCTCGGTCACCTTATCGTCGTTCTCCTGTGAGTCCAGATATTCGAATCCGACGCATAACGGACTGCAAGTTGTAACGTTCAGAGCCTCCTAATGATTATGGAACACTCAAATTGCGTCGAAATTCAATACATCGTCCTCCAGCTGACTTGTCTCCAAGGGGATATCGCTGCCTCGTTCACCATATTGTCCTTCTTCTGTGAGTCTAGACTTTCGATCCGACGCAAAACTGATAGTCAATTGTAACGTTCAGGACCTCCTAATGACGATGGAACACTCAAAATGCGTCGCAATTCAATACATCGACCTCCAGCGGACTTCTCTCCATGGGGATACAGCTGCCTCGCGCTCCATATGGTCCGTCTCCTGTGAGTCTAGATTTTCGAATCCGACGCAAAACTTCTATCTAATTGTAAGGTTCAGGCCCTCCTAATGACGATGGAACACTCAAATTGAGTAGAGATCCAATACATCGTCCCCCCGCCGACTTGTCTCCAACGTGATATTGCTGCATCGGTCCGTCTCCTGTGAGTCTACTTTTTTCATTCCGACACATAATTGGTAGTTAATTATAACGTTCAGGGCATCCTACTGACGATGGAACACTCTAATTGATCGAGATTCAATACATCGTCCTCCAGCCGACTTGACTCCATGGGTCTACTGCTACCTCGGTCACCTTATCGTCGTTCACCTGTGAGTCCAGATATTCGAATCGGACGCAAAACGGACTGCTAATTGTAACGTTCAGAGCCTCCTAATGATGACGGAAGACTCAAATTGCGTCGTGATTCAATACATCGTCCTCGAGTTGACTTGTCTCCAAGGGGATATTGCTGCCTGGGGCACCATGTGGTCCTTCTCCTGTGAGTCTAGATTGTCGAATCCGACGCGAAACTGATAGTTAATTGTAATATTCAGCGCCTCCTAATGACGATGGAACACTTAAATTGCGTCGAGATTCAATACAGCAGTCTCCAGCCGACTTGTCTCCAAGGGTCTATTATTGCCTGGGGCACCGCATGGTCGTTCTCCTCTGAGTCTACATTTTCAAATCCGACGCATGACTGACAATTAATTGTAACGTTCAGGGCCTCCTAATGACACATAACTGATAGTTAATTGTAACGTTCAGGGCTTCCTAATGACGATGGAACACTCAAATTGCGTCGAGATTCAATACATCGTCCTCCAGCTGACATGTCTCGATGGGTCTACTGCTACCTCGGTCACCTTATCGTCGTTGTTAATTGTAACGTTCAGGGCTACCTAATGACGAAGGAACCCTCAAATTGCGTCGAGATTCAATACATCGTCCTCCTGCCGACTTGTCTCCAAGGGTCTATTGTTGCCTCGGGCACCTTATGGTCAGTCTCCTGTGAGTCTAGATTATCGAATGTGACGGATAACACATTTTGAGTGTTCCATCGTCATTAGGAGGTCCTGAACGTTACAATTAACTATCAGTTTTGCGTCGGATCGAAAGTCTAGACTCACAGGAGCAGGACAATATGGTGAACGAGGCAGCGATATCCCCTTGGAGACAAGTCAGCTGGAGGACGATGTATTGAATTTCGACGCAATTTGAGTATTCCATAATCATTAGGAGGCTCTGAACATTACAATTAGCAGGCCGTGTTGCGTCGGATTCGAACATCTGGACTCACAGGAGAACGACGATAAGGTGACCGAGGTAGCAGTAGACCCATGGAGACAAGTCGGCTGGAGGACGATGTATTGAATCTCGACGCAATTTGAGTGTTCCATCGTCGTTAGGAGGCCCTCAATGTTACAATTAACTAACAGTTATGTGTCATTAGGAGGCCCTGAACGTTACAATTAACTATCAGTTATGTGTCGGAATCGAAAATGTAGACTCACAGGAGAACGACCATATGGTGCCCGAGGCAGCAATGGACGCTTAGAGACCTGTCGGCTGAAGGACGATGTATTGAATCTCGACGCTATTTGAGTGTTCCATCGTCATTAGGAGGCCCTGGACGTTACAATTAAATATCAGTTATGCTTCGGATTCGAAAATCTAGACTCACAGGAGAACGACCACAAGGTGCCCGAGGCAGCAAGTCGGCTGGAGGCCGATGTATTAAATCTCGACGCAATTTGAGTGTTCCATCGTTATTAGGAGGCCGTGAACGTTACAATTAACTATCAGTTATTCGTCAGATTCGATAATCTAGACTCACAGGAGGCGGACCATGGGGTGCCCGAGGCAGCAATATCCCCTTGTAGATAAGTCGGCTGGAAGACGATGTATTGACTCTCGACGTAATTTGAGAGTTCCATCGTCATTAGGTGGCGCTGAACGTTACAATTAACTACAAGTTTTGCTTCGGATTCGAAAGTCTACACTCACAGGAGACGGACCATATGGTGCCCGAGGCAGCAATATCCCCTTGGAGGCAAGTCGGCTGGAGGACGATGTATTGAATCTCGACGCTATTTGAGTGCTCCATCGTCATTAGGAGGCCTTTAACGCTACAATTAAATATCAGTTTTGCGTCGGATACGAAAATCTAGACTCAAAGGTGCAAGACCATTAGCTGCCAAAGGCAGCAATTGACCCTTGGAAACAACTCGCCTGGAGGACGATGTATTGAATCGCGACGCAATTTGAGTGTTCCATCGTTATTAGGAGGTCCTGAACGTTACAATTAACTATCACTTTTGCGTCGGATTTGAAATTCTAGACTCACAGGAGAACGACCATAAGGTGCCCGAGGCAACAATGGACGATTGGAGACAAGTCGGCTGAAGGACGATGTATTGAATCTCGACGCTATTTCAGTGTTCCATCGTCATTAGGAGGCCCTGAACGTTACAATTAGCTATCAGTTATGCGACGGATTCGAAAATCTAGACTCACAGGAGAACGACCATGCGTTGCCTCAGGCAGCAATAGACCCTAGGAGACTAGTCGGCTGGAGGACGATGTATTGAGTCTCGACGCAATTTGAGTGTTCCATCGTCATTAGGAGGCCCTGGACGTTACAATTAACTATCAGTTATGCTTCGGATTCGAAAATCTAGACTCACAGGAGAACGACCATAAGGTGTCCGAGGCAGCAAGTCGCCTGGAGCCCGATGTATTAAATCTCGCGCAATAGAGTGTTCCATCGTCATTAGGAGGAGCTGAACGTTACAATTAACTATCAGTTATCCGTCACATTCGATAATCTAGACTCACAGGAGAACGACCATAAGGTGCCCGAGGCAGCAATAGACCCTTGGAGAGAAGTCGGCTGGAGGACGATTTATTGAATCCAGATATTCGAATTCACGCAAAACGGACTGCTAATTGTAACGTTCAGATCCTCCTAATGATTATGGAACACTCAATTTGCGTCGAGATTCAATACATCGTCCTCCAGCCGACTTGTCTCCAAGGGGATATCGCAGCCTCGGGCACCATATAGTCCATCTCCTTTGAGTCTAGAATTTCGAATCCGACGCAAAACGGACTGCTAATTGTAACGTTCAGAGCCTCCTAATGACGATGGAACACTCTGCGTCGAAAACCAATACTTCGTCCTCCAGCCGACTTGTCTCCCAGGGGATATTGCTGCCTCGTGCACCATATGGTCCGTCTCCTGTGAGTCTAGATTTTCGAATTCGACGCAAAACTTGTAGTTAATTGCAACGTTCAGGGCCTCCTAGAGACGATGGAACACTCAAATTGAGTAGAGATCCAATACATCCTCCTTCCGCCGACTTGTCTCCAACGGGATATTGCTGCCTCGGGCACCATGTGGTCCGTCTCCTGTGAGTCTAGATTTTCGAATCCGACGCAAAAATTATAGTTAATTGTAACGTTCAGGGCCTCCTAATGACGATGGAACACTCAAATTGCGTCGAGAGTCAATACATCGTCATCCAGCCGACTTGTCTACAAGGGGATATTGCTGCCTCGGGCTCCATGTGGTCCGTCTCCTGTGAGTCTAAATTTTCGAATCCGACGCAAGAATGATAGTGAATTGTAAAGTTCAGCGCCTCCAAATGACGATGGGACTCTCAAATTGCGTCGAGAGTCAATACATCGTCCTCCAGCCGACTTGCCTCCAAGGGTCTATTGCTGCCTCTGGCACCTAATGGCCTTGCTCCTGTGAGTCTAGATTTACGATTGCGACGCGAAACCGATAGTTAATTGTAACGTTAAGGGCCTCCTAATGACGATGGAACACTCTGCGTCGAGATTCAATACATCGTCCTCCAGCCGACTTGTCTCCCAGGGGATATTGCTGCCTCGTGCACCATATGGTCCGTCTCCTGTGAGTCTACATTTTCGAATCGGACGCAAAACTTGTAGTTATTTGTAACGTTCAGGGCCTCCTAATGACGATGGAACACTCAAATTGAGTAGAGATCCAATACATCGTCCTCCCGCCGACTTGTCTCCAACGTGATATTGCTGCCTCGGTCCGTCTCCTGTGAGTCTCGATTTTCGTATCCGACGCAAAAATGATAGTTAATTGTAACGTTCAGGGCCTCCTAATGATGAAGGAACACTCAAATTGCGTCGAGATTCAATACATCGTCCTCCAGCCGACTTGTCTCCAAGGGTCTATAGCTGCCTTGGGCACCTTATGGTCGTTCTCCTGTGAGTCTAGATTTTCGGATCCGGCGCATAACTGATAGTTAATTGTAACGTTCAGCGCCTCCTAATGACGATAGAACACTCAAATTGCTTCGAGATCCAATACATCGCCCTCCCGCCGACTTGTCTCCAACGGGATATTGCTGCCTCGGACACCATGTGGTCCGTCTCCTGTGAGTCTAGATTTTCGAATCCGACGCAAAAATGATAGTTAATTGTAACGTTCAGGGCCTCCTAATGACGATGGAACACTCAAATTGCGTCGAGAGTCAATACATCGTCATCCAGCCGGCTTGTCTACAAGGGGATATTGCTGCCTCGGGCTCCATGTGGTCCGTCTCCTGTGAGTCTAAATTTTCGAATCCGACGCAAAAATGATAGTGAATTGTAACGTTGAGCGCCTCCAAATGACGATGGAACTCTCAAATTGCGTCAAGAGTCAATACATCGTCTTCCAGTCGACTTGTCTACAAGGGGATATTGCTGCCTCGGGCTCAATGTGGTCCGTCTCCTGTGAGTCCAGATATTCGAATCCGACACAAGACGGACTGCCAAATGTAACTTTCAGAGCCTCCTAATGACGATGGTACACTGAAATTGCATCGAGATTCAATACATCGTCCTCCAGCCGACTTGTCTGCAAGGGGATATTGCTGCCTCGGGCACCACATGGTCCGTCCCCTGTGAGTCTAGATTAACGAATCCGACGCATAACTTGTAGTTAACTGTACCGTTCAGGGCCTCCTAATGACGATGGAACCCTCAAATTGCGTCGAGATTCAATACATCGTCTTCCCGCAGACTTGTCTCCAAAGGGATATTGCTGCCTCGGGCACCATGTGGTCCTTCTCCTGTGAGTCTAGATTTTCGAATCAGACACATAACTGATAGTTAATTGTAACGTTCAGGGCCTCCTAATGGCAATGGAACACTCAAATTGCGTCGAGATTTAATACATCGGCCTCCAGTCGACTTGTCTCCAAGGTGATTTTGCTGCCTCGGACACCTTACAGTCGTTATCCTGTGAGTCTAGATTTTCGAATCCGCCGCATAACTAATAGTTAATTGTAACGTCCAGGGCCTCCTAATGTCGATGGAACACTGAAATTGCGTCGATATTCAATACATCGTCCTCCAGCCGACTTGTCTCCAAGTGGATATTGCTGCCTTGGGCACCATATGATCAGCCTCCTGTGAGTCTAGATTTTCGAATCCGAAGCAAAACTTGTAGATAATTGTAACGTTCAGGGCCTCCAAATGACGATCGAACACTCAAGTTGCGTCGAGTACCAGTACATCTCCCTCCCGCCGACTTGCCTCCAACAGGATATTGCTGCCTTGGGCACCATGTGGTCCGTCTCCTGTGAGTCTAGATTTTCGAATCCGACGCTAAAATGATAGTTAATTGTAACGTTCAGGGCCTCCTAATGACGATGGAACACTCAAATTGCGTCGCGATTCAATACATCATCCTCCAGCCGACTTGCCTCCAAGGGTCTATTGCTGCCTCTGGCACCAAATGGTCTTGCTCCTGTGAGTCTAGATATTCGAATCCGACGCAAAACTGATATTTAATTGTATCGTTAAGGGCCTCCTAATGACGATGGAACACTCAAATTGCGTCGAGATTTAATACAACGTCCTCCAGCCGACTTGTCTCCAAGGGGATATTGCTGCCTCGGGCACCATGTGGTCCTTCTCCTGTGAGTCTGGATTGTCGAATCCGACACGAAACTGATAGTTAATTGTAACATTCAACGCCTCCTAATGACGATGAAACACTTAAATTGCGTCGAGATTCAATACAGCAGCCTCCAGCCGACTTGTCTCCATGGGTCTACTGCTACCTCGGTCACCTTATCGTCGTTCTCCTGTGAGTCCAGATATTCGAATCCGACGCAAAACGGACTGCTAATTGTAACGTTCAGAGCCTCCTAATGATTATGGAAACTAAAATTGCGTCGAGATTCAATACATCGTCCTCCAGCCGATTTGTCTCCATGGGTCTACTGCTACCTCGGTCACCTTATCGTCGTTCTCCTGTGAGTCCAGATATTCGAATCCGACGCAAAACGGACTGCTAATTGTAAAGTTCAGAGCCTCCTAATGATGATGGAACACTCAAATTGCGTCGAGATTCAATACATCGTCCTCCAGCCGGCTTGTCTCCAAGGGGATATAGCTGACTCGGGCACCATGTAGTCCTTCTCCTGTGAGTCTAGAAATTCGAATCCGACGCTAAACTGATAGTTAATTGAAACGTTCAGGACCTCCTAATGACAATGGAACTCTCAAATCGCGCCGCGAATCAATACATCGGCCTCCAACCGACTTGTATCCAAACGTCAATTGCTGCCTTTGGCAAGTAATGGTCTTGCTCCTGTGAGTCTAGATTTTCGTATCCGACGCAAAACTGATATTTAATTGTAACGTTAAGGGCCTCCTAATGACGATAGAACACTAAAATTGCGTCGAGATTCAATTCGTCGTCCTCCAGCCGACTTGTCTGCAATGGGATATTGCTGCCTCGGGCACCTTATCGTCAATCCTCTGTGAGTCTAGATTTTCGAATCCGACGCAAAACTAATTGTTAATCGTAACGTTCAGGGCCTCCTAATGACGATGGAACACTCAAATTACTTCGAGATTTAATACATTGTCCACCCGCCGACTTGTCTCCAACGGGATATTGCTGCCTCGGGCACCACGTGGTCCGTCTCCTGTGAGTCTAGATTTTCGAAACCGACTCAAACATTATAGTTAATTGTAACGTTCAGGGCCTCCTAATGACGATGGAACACTCAAATTGCGTCGAGAGTCAATACATCGTCATCCAGCCGACTTGTCTACAAGGGGATATTGCTGCCTCGGGCACCATGTGGTCCGTCTCCTGTGAGTCCAAATTTTCGAATCCGACGCAAAAATGATAGTGAATTGTAAAGTTCAGCGCCTCCAAATGACGATGGAACTCTCAAATTGCGTCGAGAGTCAATACATCGTCTTCCAGTCGACTTGTCTCCAAGGGGATATTGCTGCCTCGGGCTCAACGTGGTCCGTCTCCTGTGAGTCCAGATTTTCGAATTCGACGCAAAAATGATAGATAATTGTAACGTTCAGGGCCTCCTAATGACGATGGAACACTCAAATTGCGTCGCGATTCAATACATCGTCCTCCAGCCGACTTGCCTCCAAGGGTCTATTGCTGCCTCTGGCACCTAATGGCCTTGCTCCTGTGAGTCTAGATTTACGATTGCCACGCGAAACCGATAGTTAAGTGTAACGTTAAGGGCCTCCTAATGACGATGGAACACTCTGCGTCGAGATTCAATACATCGTCCTCCAGCCGACTTGTCTCCCAGGGGATATTGCTGCCTCGTGCACCATATGGTCCGTCACCTGTGAGTCTACATTTTCGAATCGGACGCAAAACTTGTAGTTAATTGTAACGTTCAGGGCCTCCTAATGACGATGGAACACTCAAATTGCGTCGAGAGTCAATACATCGTCATCCAGCCGGCTTGTCTACAAGGGGATATTGCTGCCTCGGGCTCCATGTGGTCCGTCTCCTGTGAGTCTAAATTTTCGAATCCGACGCAAAAATGATAGTGAATTGTAACGTTCAGCGCCTCCAAATGACGATGGAACTCTCAAATTGCGTCAAGAGTCAATACATCGTCTTCCAGTCGACTTGTCTACAAGGGGATATTGCTGCCTCGGGCTCAATGTGGTCCGTCTCCTGTGAGTCCTGATATTCGAATCCGACACAAGACGGACTGCCAATTGTAACTTTCAGAGCCTCCTAATGACGATGGTACACTGAAATTGCATCGAGATTCAATACATCGTCCTCCAGCCGACTTGTCTGCAAGGGGATATTGCTGCCTCGGGCACCTCATGGTCCGTCCCCTGTGAGTCTAGATTAACGAAACCGACGCATAACTTGTAGTTAACTGTACCGTTCAGGGCCTCCTAATGACGATGGAACCCTCAAATTGCGTCGAGATTCAATACATCGTCTTCCCGCTGACTTGTCTTCAAAGGGATATTGCTGCCTCGGGCACCATGTTGTCCTTCTCCTGTGAGTCTAGATTTCCGAATCCGCCGCATAACTGATAGTTAATTGTAACGTCCAGGGCCTCCTAATGTCGATGGAACACTGAAATTGCGTCGATATCCAATACATCGTCCTCCAGCCGACTTGTCTCCAAGTGGATATTGCTGCCTTGGGCACCATATGGTCCGCATCCTGTGAGTCTAGATTTTCGAATCCGAAGCAAAACTTGTAGATAATTGTAACGTTCAGAGCCTCCTAATGATTATGGAAACTAAAATTGCGTCGAGATTCAATACATCGTCTTCCAGCCGACTTGTCTCCATGGGTCTACTGCTACCTCGGTCACCTTATCGTCGTTCTCCTGTGAGACCAGATATTCGAATGCGACACAAAACGACTGCTAATAGTAACTTTCAGAGCCTCCTAATGATGATGGAACACTCTAATTGCGTCGAGATTCAATACATCGTCCTCCTGCAGACTTGTCTCCATATTGTCCTTCTCCTGTGAGTCTAGAATGTCGAATCCGACGCAAAACTGGTATTTAATTGTAACGTTAAGGGCCTCCTAATGACGATGGAACACTCAAATTGCGTCGAGATTCAATACATCGTCCTCCAGCCGACTTGTCTCCAAGGGGATATTGCTGCCTCGGCACCATATGGTCCGTCTCCTGTTAGTCTAGATTTTCGAATCCGACGCAAAACTTGTAGTTAATTGTAACGTTCAGGGCCTCTCAATGACGATGGAACACTCAAATTGGGTCGAGATCCAATACATCGTCCTCCCGCCGACATGTCTCCAACGTGGTATTGCTGCCTCGGGCACCATGTGGTCCGTCTCCTGTGAGTCTAGATTTTCGAATCCGACGCAAAACTAGTAGTTAATTATAACGTTCAGGGCCTCCTAATGGCGATAGAACACTCAAATTGCTTCGAGATTCAATACGTCGTCCTCCAGCCAACTTGTCCCCAAGGGGATATTGGTGCTTCCGGCACCATATGTTTCGTCTCCTGTGGGTCCAGATATTCGAATCCGACGCAAAACGCACTGCCAATTGTAACGTTCAGAGCCTCATGATGACGATGGAACACTCAAATTGCATCAAGATTCAATACATCGTCCTTCAGGCGTGTTGTCTCCAACCGTCCCTTGCTGCCTCGGGCACCTTATGGTCGTTCTCCTGTGATTCTACATTTTCTATTCCGACACATAGCTGATAGTTAATTGTAACGTTCAGGGCCTCCTAATAACGATGGAATACTCAAATTGCGTCGAGATTCAATACATCGCCCTCCAGCCTACTTGTCTCCATGGGTCTACTGCTACCTCGGTCACCTTATCGTCGATCTCCTGTGAGTCCAGATATTCGAATCCGACGCAAAACGGACTGCTAATTGCAACGTTCAGAGCCTCCTAATGATGATGGAACACTCAATTTGCGTCGAGATTCAATACATTGTCCTCCAGCCGACTTGTCTTCATATAGACCTTCCCCCTGTGAGTCTCGAATTTCGAATCCGACACAAAACTGATAGTTACTTGTAACGTTCAGGGCCTCCTAATGACGATGGAACACTCAAATTGCGTCGAGATCCAATAAATCGTCCTCCCGCCCACTTGTCTCAAACGTGATATTGCTGCCTCGGGCACCATGTGGTCCGTCTCCTGCGAGTCTAGATTTTCGAATCCGACGCAAAACTAATAGTTAATTGTAACGTTCAGGGCCTCCTAATAGCGATAGAACACTCAAATTGCGTCGAGATTCAATACGTCGTTGTCCAGCCGACTTGTCTCCAAGGGTCTATTTTTGCCTCGGGCAGCTTATGGTCGTTCTCCTGTGAGTCTAAATTTTCGGATCCGACGCATTACTGATAGTCAATTGTAACGTTCAGCGCCTCCTAATGACGATAGAACACTCAAATTGCGTCGAGATTCAATTCATCGTCCTCCAGCCGACTTGTCTACAAGGGGAAATTGCTGCCTCGGGCACCTTATTGTCCGCCTCCTTTGAGTCTAGATTTTCGAATCCGACGCAAAACTGATAGTTAATTGTAACGTTCATGGACTCCCAATGACGATGGAACACTCAAATTGCGTCGAGAATCAATGCATCGTCCTCCAGCCGACTTGTCTGCAAGGGGATATTACTGCCTCGAGCACCTTATAGTCGTTCCTCTGTGAGTCTAGATTTTCGAATCCGACGCAAAACTAATAGTTAATTGTAACGTTCAGGGCCTCCTAATGACGATAGAACACTCAAATTGCTTCGAGAGTCAATAAGTCGTTCTCAAGCCGACTTGTCTCCAACGGTCTATTGCTGCCTCGGGCACCTTATGGTCGTTCTCCTCTGAGTCTACACTTTCGAATCCGACGCAAAACTGATAGCTAATTGTAACGTTCAGGGCCTCCTAATGACGAAGGAACACTGGTATAGCGTCGAGATACAATACATCGTCCTTCTGCCGACTTGTCTCCAAGCGTCCATTGCTGCCTCGGGCACCTTATGGTCGTTCTCCTGTGAGTCTACATTCTCGATTGCGACATATAACTGATAGTTAATTGTAACGTTCGGGGCCTCCTAATGACGATGGAATACTCAAATTGCGTCGAGATTCAATACATCACCCTCCAGCCGACTTGTGTTCAAAAGGATATTGCTGCCTCGGGCACCATATAGTCCTTCTCCTGTGAGTCTAGAATTTCGAATCCGACGCAAAACTGATAGTTAATTGTAAAGTTCAGGACCTCCTAATGACGATGGAACACTCATATAGCGTCGCGATTCAATACATCGTCCTCCAGCCGACTTGTCACCAAGGGTCTATTGCTGCCTCGGGCACCTTATGGTCGTTCTCCTGTGAGTCTAGATTTTCGGATAAGACGCATAACTGAAAGTTAATTGTAACGTTAAGGCCCTCCTAATGACGATGGAACACTCGATTGCGTCGAAATTCAATACATCGTCCTCCAGCAGACTTGTCTCCAAGAGGATATTACTGCCTCGGGCACCATATGGTCCGTCTCCTGTGAGTCTAGATTTTCGAATCCGACGCAAAACTTGTAGTTAATTGTAACGTTCAGGGCATCCTAATGACGATAAAACACTAAATTTGCGTCGAGATTCAATACGTCGTCCTCCAGCCGACTTTCTGCAAGGGGATATTGCTGCCTCGGGCACCTTATCGTCCTTCCTCTGTGATTCTAGAGTTTCGAATCCGACGCAAAAGTAATTGTTAATTGTAACGTTCAGGGCCTCCTAATGACGATGGAACACTCAAATTACGTCGAGATTCAATACATTGTTCACCCGCCAACTTGTCTCCAACGGGATAATGCTGCCTCGAGCACCATATGGTCCGTCTCCTGTGAGTCTAGATTTTCGAATCCGACGCAAAACTTGTAGTTAATTGTAACGTTCAGGGCATCCTAATGACGATGGAACACTAAAATTGCGTCGAGATTCAATACGTCGTCCTCCAGCCGACTTTCTGCAAGGGGTTATAGCTGCCTCGGGCACCTTATCGTCATTCCTCTGTGAGTCTAGATTTTCGAATCCGACGCAAAACTAACTGTTAATTGTAACGTTCAGGGCCTCCTAATGACGATGGAACACTCAAATTTCGTCGAGATTCAATACATTGTCCACCCGCCGACTTGTCTCCAACGGGATATTGCTGCCTCGGGCACCATATGGTCCGTCTCCTGTGAGACTAGATTTTCGAATCCGACGCAAAACTTGTAGTTAAATGTAACGTTCAGGGCATCCTAATGACGATAGATCAGTAAAATTGCGTCGAGATTCAATACGTCGTCCTCCAGCCGACTTTCTGCAAGGGGATATTGCTGCCTCGGGCACCTTATCGTCATTCCTCTGCGAGTCTAGAGTTTCGAATCCGATGCAAAACTAATTGTTAATTGTAACGTTCAGGGCCTCCTTATTACGAAGGAACACTCAAATTGCGTCGAATTTCAATACATCGTCCTCAAGCCGACTTGTCTGCAAGGGGGTATTGCTTCCTCGGGCACCTTATGGCCGCCTCCTGTGAGTCTAGATTTTCGAATACGTCGCAAAACTGATGCTTAATTGTAACGTTCATGGCCTCCTAATAACGATGGAACACTCAAATTGCGCGATATTCAATACCTCGTCGTGCAGCCGACTTGTCTCCATGGGTCTACTGCTACCTCGATCACCTTATCGTCGTACTCCTGTGAGACCAGATATTCGAATACGACGGAAATCGGACTGCTAATTGTAACGTTCAGAGCCTTCTAATGATGATGGAACACTCTAATTGCGTCGAGATTCAATACATCGTCCTAAAGCAGACTTGTCTCCATATAGTCCTTCTCCTGTGAGTCCAGAATTTCGAATCCGACACAAAACTGATTGTTAATTGTAACGTTCGGGGCCTCCTAATGACGATGGAATACTCAAATTGCGTCGAGATTCAATACATCACCCTCCAGCCGACTTGTGTTCAAAATTATATTGCTGCCTCGGGCACCATATAGTCCTTCTCCTGTGAGTCTAGAATTTCGAATCCGACGCAAAGCTGATAGTTAATTGTAAAGTTCAGGACCTCCTAATGACGATGGAACGCTCATATTGCGTCGCGATTCAATACATCGTCCTCCAGCCGACTTGTCACCAAGGGTCTATTGCTGCCTCGGGCACCTTATGGTCGTTCTCCTGTGAGTCTAGATTTTCGAATAAGACGCATAACTGAAAGTTAATTGTAACGTTAAGGCCCTCCTAATGACGATGGAACACTCGATTGCGTCGAAATTCAATACATCGTCCTCCAGCAGACTTGTCTCCAAGGGGATATTACTGCCTCGGGCACCATATGGTCCGTCTCCTGTGAGTCTAGATTTTCGAATCCGACGCAAAACTTGTAGTTAATTGTAACGTTCAGGGTATCCTAATGACGATAAAACACTAAATTTGCGTCGAGATTCAATACGTCGTCCTCCAGCCGACTTTCTGCAAGGGGATATTGCTGCCTCGGGCACCTTATCGTCATTCCTCTGTGATTCTAGAGTTTCGAATCCGACGCAAAAGTAATTGTTAATTGTAACGTTCAGGGCCTCCTAATGACGATGGAACACTCAAATTACGTCGAGATTCAATACATTGTTCACCCGCCAACTAGTCTCCAACGGGATAATGCTGCCTCGAGCACCATATGGTCCGTCTCCTGTGACTCTAGATTTTCGAATCCGACGCAAAACTTGTAGTTAATTGTAACGTTCAGGGCATCCTAATGACGATGGAACACTAAAATTGCGTCGAGATTCAATACGTCGTCCTCCAGCCGACTTTCTGCAAGGGGATATAGCTGCCTCGGGCACCTTATCGTCATTCCTCTGTGAGTCTAGATTTTCGAATCCGACGCAAAACTAACTGTTAATTGTAACGTTCAGGGCCTCCTAATGACGATGGAACACTCTAATTGCGTCGAGATCCAATACATCGTCCTCCCGCCCACTTCTCTCAAATGTGATATTGCTGCCTCGGGCACCATGTGGTCCGTCTCCTGTGAGTCTAGATTTTCGAATCCGACGCAAAACTAATAGTTAATTGTAACGTTCAGGGCCTCCTAATAGCGATAAAACACTCAAATTGCGTCGAGATTCAATACGTCGTTGTTCAGCCGACTTGTCTCCAAGGGTCTATTTTTGCCTCGGGCAGCTTATGGTCGTTCTCCTGTGAGTCTAAATTTTCGGATCCGACGCATAACTGATAGTCAATTGTAACGTTCAGCGCCTCCTAATAACGATAGAACACTCAAATTGCGTCGAGATTCAATTCATCGTCCTCCAGCCGACTTGTCTACAAGGCGAAATTGCTGCCTCGGGCACCTTATGGTCCGCCTCCTTTGAGTCTAGATTTTCGAATCCGACGCAAAACTGATAGTTAATTGTAACGTTCATGGACTCCAAATGACGATGGAACACTCAAATTGCGTCGAGAATCAATGCATCGTCCTCCAGCCGACTTGACTGCAAGGGGATATTACTGCCTCGAGCACGTTATAGTCGTTCCTCTGTGAGTCTAGATTTTCGAATCCGACGCAAAACTAATAGTTAATTGTAAAGTTCAGGGCCTCCTAATGATGATGGAACACTCAAATTGCGTCGAGATTCTATACATCGTCCTCCAGCAGACTTGTCTCCATATAGTCCTTTTCCTGTGAGTCTAGAATTTCGAATCCGACGCAAACCTGATATTAAATTGTAACGTTAAGGGCCTCCTAATGACGATGGAACACTCAAATGGCGTAGAGATTCAGTACATCGTCCTCCTGCCGACTTGTCACCAAGGGGATATTGCTGCATCGTCACCATATGGTCCTTCTCCTGTTAGTCTAGATTATCGAATCCGACGCAAAACTTGTAGTTAATTGTAACGTTCAGGGACTCCTAATGACGATGGCAAACTCAAATTGCTTCGAGATCCAATACATCGTCCTCCCGCCGACATGTCACCAACGTGATATTGCTCCCTCGGGCACCATGTGGTCCGTCTCCTGTGAGTCTAGATTTTCGAATCCGAGGCAAAAGTAATAGTTGATTGTAACGTTCAGGGCCTCCTAATGGCGATAGAAGACTTAAATTGCGTCGAGATTCAATACGTCGTACTCCAGCCGACTTGTCTCCAAGGGTCTATTGTTGCCTTGGACAGCTTATGGTCGTTCTCCTGTGAGTTTAGATTTTCGGATCCAACGCATAACTGATAGTCAATTGTAACGTTCAGCGCCCCGTAATGACGATAGAACACTCAAATTGCTTCGAGATTCAATACATCGTCCTCCAGCCGACTTGTCTACAAGGCGATTTTGCTGCCACGGGCACTTTATGGTACGCCTCCTTTGAGTCCAGATTTTGAATCTGACGCAAAACTGATAGTTAATTGTAACGTTCATGGCCTCCAAATGACGATGGAAAACTCAAATTGCGTCGAGATTCAATACATCGACATCCAGCCGACTTGTCTACAAAGGGTAATTGCTGCCTCGAGCACCTTATCGTCGTTCCTCTGTGAGTCTAGATTTTCGAATCCGACGCAAAACTAATAGTTAATTGTAACGTTCAGGGCCTCCTATTGACGATGAAACACTCAAATTGCGTGAGATCCAATACATCGCCCTCCCGCCGACTTGTCTCCAACGTGATATTGCTGCCTCGGGCACCATATGGTCCGTCTCCTGTAGGTCCAGATATTCGAATCTGACGCAAAACGGACTGCCAATTGTAACGTTCAGAGCCTCATGATGACGATGGTACACTCAAATTGCATCAAGATTCTATACATCGTCCTTCAGCCGACTTGTCTCCAAGCGTCCTTTGCTGCCTCGGCCACCTTATGGTCGTTCTCCTGTGAGTCTACATTTTCGATTCCGACACATAACTGATAGTTAATTCTAACGTTCAGGGCCTCCTAATGATGATGGAACACTCAAATTGCGTCGAGATTCAATACATCGTCCTCCATCCGACCTGTCTCCATGGGTCTACTGCTACATCGGTCACCTTATCGCCGTTCTCCTGTGAGTCCAGATATTCGAATCCGACGCAAAACTAATAGTTAATTGTAACGTTCAGGGCCTCCTAATGACGATGAAACACTCAAATTGCGTGAGATCCAATACATCGTCCTCCCGCCGACATGTCACCAACGTGATATTGCTCCTTCGGGCACCATGTGGTCCGTCTCCTGTGAGTCTAGATTTTCGAATCCGAGGCAAAAGTAATAGTTGATTGTAACGTTCAGGGCCTCCTAATGGCGATAGAAGACTTAAATTGCGTCGAGATTCAATACGTCGTACTCCAGCCGACATGTCTCCAAGGGTCAATTGCTGCCTTTGGCACCCAATAGTCTTGCTCCTGTGAGTCTAGATTTTCGAATCCAACGCAAAACTTGTAGTTAATTGTTACGTTCAGGGCCTCCTAATGACGATGGAACACTCAAATTGCGTCGAGATCCAATACATCGCCTCCCGCCGACTTGTCTCCAACGTGATATTGCTGCCTCGGGCACCATGTGGTCCGTCTCCTGTGAGTCTAGATTTTCGAATCCGATGCAAAACTAATAGTTAATTGTAACGTTCAGGGCCTCCTAATGGCGATAGAACACTCAAATTGCGTCGAAATTCAATACATCGTCCTCCATCCGACCTGTCTCCATGGGTCTACTGCTACATCGGTCACCTTATCGTCGTTCTCCTGTGAGTCCAGATATTCGAATCCGACGCAAAACGGACTGCTAATTGTAACGTTCATAGCCTCCTAGTGATGATGGAACACCCAAATTGCGTCGAGAATCAATACATCGTCCTCTAGCCGACTTGTCTCCAAGGGGATATCGCTGCCTCGGGCACCATATAGTCCTTCTCCTGTGAGTCTGGAATTTCGAATCCGACGCAAAACTGATAGTTAATTGTAACGTTCAGGACCTCCTAATGACGATGGGACACTCAAATTGCGACGCGATTCAATACATCGTCCTCCAGCCGACTTGTATCCAAGGGTCAATTGCTGCCTTTGGCAAGTAATGGTCTTGCTCCTGTGAGTGTAGATTTTCGTATCCGACGCAAAACTGATATTTAATTACAACTTTAAGGGCCCCCTAATGATGATGGAACACTCATATTGCGTCGAAATTCAATACATTGTCCACCCGCCGACTTGGCTCCAACGGGATATTGCTGCCTCGGACACCATATGGTCCGTCTCCTGTGAGTCTAGATTTTCGAATACGTCGTGAACTGATGGTTAATTGTAACGTTCAGAGCCTCCTAATGATGATGGAACACTGTAATTGCGTCGAGATTCACTACATCGTCCTTCAGCAGACTTGTCTCCACATAGTCCTTCTCCTGTGAGTCTAGAATTTCGAATCCGACGCAAAACTGATAGTTAATTGTAACGTTCAGGACCTCCTAATGACGATGGAACACTCAAATTGCGTCGCGATTCAATACATCGTCCTCCAGACGACTTGTATCCAAGGGTCAATTGCTGCCTTTGGCAAGTAATGGTCTTGCTCCTGTGAGTCTAGATTTTCGTATCCGACGCAAAACTGATGTTTAAATGTAACGTTAAGGGCCTCCTAATGACGATGGAACACTCATATTGCGTCGAAATTCAATACATCGTCCTCCAGCAGAATTGTCTCCAAGGGGATATTACAGCCTCGGGCACCATATGGTCCGTCTCCTGTGAGTCTAGATTTTCGAATCCGACGCAAAACTTGTAGTTAATTGTAACGTTCAGGGACTCCTAATGACGATGGAAAACTCAAATTGCGTCAAGATCCAATACATCGTCCTCCCGCCGACATGTCACCAACGTGATATTGCTCCCTCGGGCACCATGTGGTCCGTCTCCCGTGAGTCTAGAGTTTCGAATCCGACGCAAAACTAATTGTTAATTGTAACGTTCAGGGCCTCCTAATGACGAAGGAACACTCAAATTGCGTCGAAATTCAATACATCGTCCTTCAGCAGACTTGTCTCCACATAGTCCTTCTCCTGTGAGTCTAGAATTTCGAATCCGACGCAAAACTGATAGTTAATTGTAACGTTCAGGACCTCCTAATGACGATGGAACACTAAATTGCGTCGCGATTCAATACATCGTCCTCCAGCCGACTTGTATCCAAGGGTCAATTGCTGCCTTTGGCAAGTAATGGTCTTGCTCCTGTGAGTCTAGATTTTCGTATCCGACGCAAAACTGATGTTTAAATGTAACGTTAAGGGCCTCCTAATGACGATGGAACACTCATATTGCGTCGAAATTCAATACATCGTCCTCCAGCAGAATTGTCTCCAAGGGGATATTACTGCCTCGGGCACCATACGGTCCGTCTCCTGTGAGTCTAGATTTTCGAATCCGACGCAAAACTTGTAGTTAATTGTAACGTTCAGGGACTCCTAATGACGATGGAAAACTCAAATTGCGTCGAGATTCAATACATCGACCTCCAGCCGACTTGTCTACAAGGGTCTATTGTTGCCTCGGGCAGCTTATGGTCGTTCTCCTGTGAGTTTAGATTTTCGGATCCGACGCATAACTGATAGTCAATTGTAACGTTCAGCGCCCCCTAATGACGACAGAATATTCAAATTGCTTCGAGATTCAATACATCGTCCTCCAGCCGACTTGTCTACAAGGCGATATTGCTGCCTCGGTCACTTTATGGTACGCCTCCTTTGAGTCCAGATTTTGAATCCGACGCAAAACTGATAGTTAATTGTAACATTCATGGCCTCCAAATGACGATGGAAAACTCAAATTGCGTCGATATTCAATACATCGACCTCCAGCCGACTTGTCTCCAAGGGTCAATTGCTGCCTTTGGCACCCAATAGTCTTGCTCCTGTGAGTCTAGATTTTCGAATCCAACGCAAAACTTGTAGTTAATTGTTACGTTCAGGGCCTCCTAATGACGATGGAACACTCAAATTGCGTCGAGATCCAATACATCGTCCTCCCGCCGACTTATCTCGAACGTGATATTGCTGCCTCGGGCACCGTGTGGTCCGTCTCCTGTGAGTCTAGATTTTCGAATCCGATGCAAAACTAATAGTTAATTGTAACGTTCAGGGCCTCCTAATGGCGATAGAACACTCAAATTGCGTCGAAATTCAATACATCGTCCTCCATCCGACCTGTCTCCATGGGTCTACTGCTACATCGGTCACCTTATCGTCGTTCTCCTGTGAGTCCAGATATTCGAATCCGACGCAAAACGGACTGCTAATTGTAACGTTCAGAGCCTCCTAGTGATGATGGAACACCCAAATTGCGTCGAAATTCAATACATTGTCCACCCGCCGACTTGGCTCCAACGGGATATTGCTGCCTCGGACACCATATGGTCCGTCTCCTGTGAGTCTAGATTTTCGAATCCGACGCAAAACTTGTAGTTAGTTGTAAAGTTCAGGGCCTCCTAATGACGATAGAACACTAAAATTGCGTCGTGATTCAATACGTCGTCCTCCAGCCGACTTGTCTGCAAGGGGATATTGCTGCCTAGGGCACCTTATCGTCATTCCTCTGTGAGTCTAGAGTTTCGAATCCGACGCAAAATGAATTGTTAATTGTAACGTTCAGGGCCTCCTAATGACGAAGGAACACTCAAATTGCGTCGAAATTCAATACATCGTCCTCCAGCCGACTTGTCTCCAAGGGTCTATTGCTGCTTCGGGCACCTTATGGTCTTTCTCCTGTGAGTCTAGATTTTCGGATCCGACGCATAACTTATCGGTAATTGTAACGTTCAGCGCCTCCTAATGACGATGGAACACTCAAATTACGTCGAGAATCAATACATCGTCCTCCAGCCGACTTGTATCCAAGGGTTAATTGCGGCCTTTGGCAAGTAATGGTCTTGCTCCTGTGAGTCTAGATTTTCGTATCCGACGCAAAACTGATGTTTAAATGTAACGTTAAGGGCCTCCTAATGACGATGGAACACTCATATTGCGTCGAAATTCAATACATCGTCCTCCAGCAGAATTGTCTCCAAGGGGAAATTACTGCCTCGGGCACCATATGGTCCGTCTCCTGTGAGTCTAGATTTTCGAATCCGATGCAAAACCTGTAGTTAATTGTAACGTTCAGGACCTCCAAATGACGATGGAACACTCAAATTGCGTCGAGATCCAATACATCGTCCTCCCGCCGACATGTCACCAACGTGATATTGCTGCCTCGTCTCCTGTGAGCCTAGATTTTCGAATCCGACGCAAAACTAATAGTTAATTGTAACGTTCAGTTCCTCCTAATGGCGATAGAAGACTTAAATTGCGTCGAGATTCAATACGTCGTCCTCCAGCCGACTTGTCTCCAAGGCTCATTTGCTGCCTTTGGCACCCAATGGTCTTGCTCCTGAGAGTCTAGATTTTCGTATCCGACGCAAAACTTGTAGTTAATTGTAGCGTTATGGGCCTCCTAATGACGATGGGCAGCTTATGGTCGTTCTCCTGTGAGTCTAGATTTTCGGATAACTGATAGTCAATTGTAACGTTCAGCGCCTCCTAATGACGATAGAACACTCAAATTGCGTCGAGATTCAATACATCGTCCTCCGGCCGACTTGTCTCCAAGGGGATATTGCTGCCTCGGGCATCATATGGTCCGTCTCCTGTAGGTAAAGATATTCGAATCTGACGCAAAACAGACTGCCAATAGTAACGTTTAGAGCCACATAATAACGATGGAACACTCAAATTGCATCAAGATTCAATACATCGTTCTTCAGCCGACTTGTCTCCAAGCGTCCTTTGCTGCCTCGGGCACCTTATGGTCGTTCTCCTGTGGGTCTACATTTTCGACAGTTAATTGTAACGTTCAGGGCCTCCTAATGATGATGGAACACTCAAATTGCGTCGAGATTCAATACATCGTCCTCCAGCCGACTTGTCTCCAAATAGTCCTGCTCCTGTGAGTCTAGAAATTCGAATCCGATGCAAAACTGATAGTTAATTGTAACGTTCAGGACCTCCTAATGACGATGGAACACTCAAAATGCGTCGCAATTCAATACATCGTCCTCCAGCCGACTTGACTCCATGGGTCAATTGCTGTGTTTGGCACCCAATAGTCTTGCTCCTGTGAGTCTAGATTTTCGTATCCGACGCAAAACTGATACTTAATTGTAACCTTAAGGGCCTCCTAAGGACGATGGAACACTCAAATTGCGACGAGATTCAATACATCGTCCTCCCGCCGACTTGTCACCAACCTGATATTGCTGCCTCGGGCACCATGTGGTCCGTCTCCTGTGAGTCTAGATTTTCGAATCCGATGCAAAACTTGTAGTTAATTGTAACGTTCAGGGCCTCCTAATGGCGATAGAACACTCAAATTGCGTGGAGATTCAGTACGTCGTCCTCCAGCCGACTTGTCTCCAAGGGTCTATTGTTGCCTCGGGCAGCTTATGGTCGTTCTCCTGTGAGTCTTGATTTTCGGATCCGACGCATAACTCATTGTCAATTGTAACGTTCAGCGCCTCCTAATGACGATAGAACACTCAAATTGCGTAGAGATTCAATATATCGTCCTCCAGCCGACTTGTCTACAAGGCGATATTGCTGCCTCGGGCACCTTATGGTCCGCCTACTTTGAGTCTAGATTTTCGAATCCGACGCAAAACTGATAGTTAATTGTAACGTTCATTGACTCCTAATGACGTTGGAACACTCAAATTGCATCGAGATCCAAAACATCGACCTCCAGGCGACTTGTCTCCAAGGGTCTATTGCTGCCTCGGGCACCTTATGGTCGTTTTCCTGTGAGTCTACATTTTCGGATCCGACGCATAACTGATAATTGTAACGTTCATGGCCTCCTAACGACGATGGAACACTCAAATTGCGTCGAGATTCAATACATCGTCCTCCAGCCGACTTGTCTCCATGGGTCAATTGCTGCCTTTGGCACCTAATGGTCTTGCTCTTGTGAGTCTAGATTTTCGAATGTGACGAAAAACTGATATTTAGTTGTAACGTTAAGGGCCTCCAAATGACGATGGAACACTCAAATTGCGTCGAGATCCAATACATCGTCCTCCAGCCGACTTGTCTCCAAGGGTCTATTGCTGCCTCGGGCACCATATGGTCCGTCTCCTGTAGGTCCAGATATTCGAATCCGACGCAAAACGGACTGCTAATAGTAACGTTCAGAGCCTCCTAATGATGATGGAACACTCAAATTGAGTCAAGATTCAATACATCGACCTCCAGGTGACTTGCCTCCAAGAGGATATTGCTGCCTCGGGCACCATGTGGCCCGTCTCCCGTGAGTCAAGGTTTTCGAATCCAACGCAAAAATGATAGTTAATTGTAACGTTCAGGGTCTCCTAATGACGATGGAACACTCAAATTGCGTGAGATTCAATACATCGTCCTCCTGCCGAATTGTCTCCAAGGGTCGATTGCTGCCACGGTCACCATATGGTCCGACTCCTGTGAGTCTAGAATTTCGAATCCGCCGCAAAACTGATAGTTAATTGTAACGGTCAGGGCCTAGTTATGACGATGGAACATTCAAATTGCGTCGAGATCCAATACATCATCCTCCCGCCGACTTGTCTCCAACGTGGTATTGCTGCCTCGGGCACCATGTGGTCCGTCTCCTGTGAGTCTAGAATTTCGAATCCGCCGCTAAACTGATAGTTAATTGTAACGGTCAGGGCCTAGTTATGACGATGGAACACTCAAATGCGCCGAGATTCAATACATCGTCCTCCAGCCGACTTGTCTCCAAGGGGATATTGCTGCCTCGTGCACCATATGGTCCGTCTCCTGTGTGTCTAGATTTTCGAATCCGACTCAAAACTTGTAGTTAATTGCAACGATCAGGGCCTCCTAATGACTATGGAACACTCAAATTGCGTCGAGATCCAATACATCATCCTCCCGCCGACTTGTCTCCAACGTGATATTGCTGCCTCGGGCACCATGTGGTCCTTCTCCTGTGAGTCTAGATTTTCGAATCCGACGCGAAAATGATAGTTAATTGTGACGTTCAGGGCCTCCTAATGACGATGGAACACTCAAATTGCGTCGAGATTCAATACATCGTCCTCCAGCCGACTTGTCTCCAAGATGATATTGCTGCCTCGGGCACCATATGGTCCTTCTCCTGTGAGTCTGCAGTCTCTGAGAAACAGCAAAAAGGTGGGAATTTAAGGAGATGGGACCTGGATAAACTAAAAGAACCAGAGGTTGTACAGAGATTCAGGGAGAGCATAAGGGAGCAACTGACAGGAATGGGGGAAATAAATACAGTAGAAGAAGAATGGGTAGCTTTGAGGGATGAAGTAGTGAAGGCAGCGGAGGATCAAGTAGGTAAAAAGACGAGGGCTAGTAGAAATCCTTGGGTAACAGAAGAAATATTGAATTTAATTGATGAAAGGAGAAAATATAAAAATGCAGTAAGTGAAACAGGCAAAAAGGAATACAAACGTCTCAAAAATGATATCGACAGGAAGTGCAAAATGGCTAAGCAGGGATGGCCAGAGGACAAATGTAAGGATGTAGAGGCCTATCTCACTAGGGGTAAGATAGATACCGCCTACAGGAAAATTAAAGAGACCTTTGGAGATAAGAGAACGACTTGTATGAATATCAAGAGCTCAGATGGTAACCCAGTTCTAAGCAAAGAAGGGAAAGCAGAAAGGTGGAAGGAGTATATAGAGGGTCTATACAAGGGCGATGTACTTGAGGACAATATTATGGAAATGGAACAGGATGTAGATGAAGATGAAATGGGAGATACGATACTGCGTGAAGAGTTTGACAGAGCACTGAAAGACCTGAGTCGAAACAAGGCCCCCGGAGTAGACAATATTCCATTGGAACTACTGACGGCCGTGGGAGAGCCAGTCCTGACAAAACTCTACCATCTGGTGAGCAAGATGTATGAAACAGGCGAAATACCCTCAGACTTCAAGAAGAATATAATAATTCAAATCCCAAAGAAAGCAGGTGTTGACAGATGTGAAAATTACCGAACTATCAGCTTAATAAGTCACAGCTGCAAAATACTAACACGAATTCTTTACAGACGAATGGAAAAACTAGTAGAAGCCAACCTCGGGGAAGATCAGTTTGGATTCCGTAGAAATACTGGAACACGTGAGGCAATACTGACCTTACGACTTATCTTAGAAGAAAGATTAAGGAAAGGCAAACCTACGTTTCTAGCATTTGTAGACTTAGAGAAAGCTTTTGACAATGTTGACTGGAATACTCTCTTTCAAATTCTAAAGGTGGCAGGGGTAAAATACAGGGAGCGAAAGGCTATTTACAATTTGTACAGAAACCAGATGGCAGTTATAAGAGTCGAGGGACATGAAAGGGAAGCAGTGGTTGGGAAGGGAGTAAGACAGGGTTGTAGCCTGTCCCCGATGTTGTTCAATCTGTATATTGAGCAAGCAGTAAAGGAAACAAAAGAGAAATTCGGAGTGGGTATTAAAATTCATGGAGATGAAATAAAAACTTTGAGGTTCGCCGATGACATTGTAATTCTGTCAGAGACAGCAAAGGACTTGGAAGAGCAGTTGAATGGAATGGACAGTGTCTTGAAAGGAGGATATAAGATGAAGATCAACAAAAGCAAAACAAGGATAATGGAATGTAGTCTAATTAAGCCGGGTGATGCTGAGGGAATTAGATTAGGAAGTGAGACACTTAAAGTAGTAAAGGAGTTTTGCTATTTGGGGAGCAAAATAACTGATGATGGTCGAAGTAGAGAGGATATAAAATGTAGGCTGGCAATGGCGAGGAAAGCGTTTCTGAAGAAGAGAAATTTGTTAACATCCAGTATTGATTTAAGTGTCAGGAAGTCATTTCTGAAAGTATTCGTATGGAGTGTAGCCATGTATGGAAGTGAAACATGGACGATAAATAGTTTGGACAAGAAGAGAATAGAAGCTTTCGAAATGTGGTGCTACAGAAGAATGCTGAAGATTAGATGGGTGGATCACATAACTAATGAGGAAGTATTGAATAGGATTGGGGAGAAGAGAAGTTTGTGGCACAACTTGACCAGAAGAAGGGATCGGTTGGTAGGACATGTTCTGAGGCATCAAGGGATCACCAATTTAGTATTGGAGGGCAGCGTGGAGGGTAAAAATCGTAGGGGGAGACCAAGAGATGAATACACTAAGCAGATTCAGAAGGATGTAGGTTGCAGTAAGTACTGGGAGATGAAAAAGCTTGCACAGGATAGAGTAGCATGGAGAGCTGCATCAAACCAGTCTCAGGACTGAAGACCACAACAACAACAACTGTGAGTCTAGAATGTCGAATCCGACGCGAAACTGATAGTTAATTGTTACATTCAGCGCCTCCTAATGACGATATAACACTTAAATTGCGTCGAGATTCAATACAGCAGCCTCCAGCCGACTTGTCTCCAAGGGTCTATTGCTGCCTTGGGCACTGCATGGTCGTTCTCCTGTGAGTCTAGATTTTCGAATTCGACGCATAACTGATAGTTAATTGAAACGTTCAGGGCCTCCTAATGACGATGGAACTCTCAAATTGCGTAAAGATTCAATACATCGTCCTTCAGCCGACTTGTCTGCAAGGGGATATTTTTGCCTCGGGCACCTTATCGTCATTTCTCTGTGAGTCTAGATTTTCGAATCCCACTTAAAACTAATTGTTAATTGTAACGTTCAGGGCCTCCTAATGACGATGGAACACTCAAATTACGTCGAGATTCAATACATTGTCCACCCGCCGACTTGTCTCCAACGGGATATTGCTGCCTCGGGCACCATCTGGTCCGTCTCCTGTGAGTCTAGATTTTCGAATCCGACGCAAAACTGATGGTTAATTGTAACGTTGAGGGCCTCCTAATGACGAAGGAATACTCTAATTGCGTGGAAACTCAATACATCGTCCTCCAGCCGACTTGTCTCCTGCTGCTTCGGGCACCTTATGGTCTTTCTCCTGTGGGTCTACATTTTCGGATCCCACGCATAACTGATAGGTAATTGTAACGTTCAGCGCCTCCTAATGACGACTGAACACTCAAATTGCGTCCAGATTCAATACATCGTCCTCCAGCCGACTTGTCTACAAGGGGATATTGCTGCCTCGGGCACCTTATGGTCCGCCTCCTGTGAGTATAGATTTTCGAATACGACGCAAAACTGATGGTTAATTGTAACGTTCATGGCCTCCTAGAAACGATGGAACACTCAAATTGCGTCGAGATTCAATACCTCGTCCTCCAGCCGACTTGTCTCCAAGGGGAAATTGCTGCCTCGCGCACCTTATCGTCGTTATTCTGTGAGTCTAGATATTCGAATCCGACGCAAAACTAATAGTTAATGGTAACGTTCAGGGCCTCCTAATGACGATAGAACACTCAAATTGCGTCGAGATTCAGTACGTCGACCTCCAGCCGAATTGTCTCCAAGGGGATATTGCTGACTCGGGCACATATCGTCGTTCTCCTTTGAGTCTAGATTTTCGAATCCGACGCGAAACAGTTAGTTAATTGTAACGTTCAGGGCCTCCTAATGACGATGGAACACTCAAATTGCGTCGAGATTCAATACATCGTCCTCCAGCCGACTTGTCTCCAAGGGGATATTGCTGCCTCAGGCACCATATGGTCCGTCTCCTGTAGGTCCAGATATTCGAATCCGACGCAAAACGGACTGGCAATTGTAACGTTCAGAGCCTCCTAATGACGATGGAACACTCAAATTTCATCAAGATTCAGTACATCGTCATTCAGCCGACTTGTCCTAAACAGTCTATTGCTGCCTCGGGCATTTTATGGTCGCTCTCCTCCGTGTCTACATTTTCGAATCCCACGCAAAACTGATAGTTAATTGTAACGTTCAGGGCCTCCTAATGACGATGGAAAACTCAAATTGCGTCGAGATTCAACACATCGTTCTCCAGCCGACTTGTCTCCAAGGGTCTATTGTTGCCTCGGGCACCTTATGGTCGTTCTCCTGTGAGTCTAGATTTTCGGATCCGACGCATAACTGATAGTCAATTGTAACGTTCAGCGCCTACTAATGACGATTGAAAACTCCAATTGCGTCGAGATTCAATTCATTGTCATCTAGCCGACTTGTCTACAAGGGGAGATTGCTGCCTCGGGCACCTTGTGGTCCGCCTCCTTTGAGTCTAGATTTTCGAATTCGACGCAAAACTGATAGTTAATTGTAACGTTCATGACCTCCTAATGACGATGGAACACTCAAATTGCGTCGAGATTCAATACATCGTCCTCCAGCCGACTAGTCTGCAAGGGGATATTGCTGCCTCGAGCACCTTATCGTCGTTCCTCTGTGAGTCTAGATTTTCGAATCCGACGCAAAACTAATAGTTAATTGTAACGTTCAGGGCCAGCTAATGACGATAGAACACTCAAATTGCATCGAAATTCAATACGTCGTCCTCCAGCCGACTTGTCTCCAAGGGGATATTACTGCCTCGGGCACCATATGGTCCGTCTCCTGTAGATTCAGATATTCGAATCCGACGCAAAACTGACAGCCAATTGTAACGTTCAGAGCCTCATAATGACGCTGGAACACTCAAATTGCATCAAGATTCAATACATCGTCATTCATCCGACTTGTCCCCAACGGTCATGCTGCCTCGGGCCCCTTATGGTCGTCCTCCTCTGAGTCTAGATTTTCGAATCCGACGCAAAACTAATAGTTAATTGTAACGTTCAGGGCCTCCTAATGACGATGGAACACTGAAATAGCGTCGAGATTCAATACATCGTCCTCCAGCCGACTTGTCTCCATGGGTCTACTGCTACCTCGGTGACCTTTTCGTCGTTCTCCTGTGAGTCCAGATATTCGAATCCGACACAAAACGGACTGCTAATAGTAACGTTCAGAGCCTCCTAATGATGATGGAACACTCAAATTGTGTCGAGATTCAATACATCGTCCTCCAGCCGACTTGACTCCAAGGGGATATTGCTGCCTCGGGCACCATATAGTCCTTCTCCTGTGAGTCTAGATTTTCGGATCCGACACATAACTCGTAGTTAATTGTAACGTTCATGGCCTCCTAATGACGATGGAACAATCAAATTGCGTCACGATTCAATACATCGTTCTCCAGCCGACTTGACTCCAAGGGTCTATTGCTGCCTCGGGCACCTTATGGTCGTTCTCCTGTGAGTCTAGATTTTCGGATCCAACGCATAACTGATAGTTAATTGTAACGTTCAGGGCCTCCTAATGACGATTGAACACTCAATTTACGTCGAGATTCAATACGTCGTCCTCCAGCCGACTTGTATCCAAGGGGACATTGCTGCCTCGGGCACCATATGGTCCGTCTCATGTGAGTCTAGATTTTCGAATCCGACGCAAAAACGATTCTTAATTGTAACGTTCAGCGCCTCATAATGACGATAGAACACGCAAATCGCGTCGAGATTCAATATATCGTCCTCCAGCCGACTTGTATACAAGGGGATATTGCTCCCTCGGGCACCTTATGGTCTGCCTCCTTTGAGTCTAGATTTTCGAATCCGACGCAAAACTGATAGTTAATTGTAACGTTCAGGGCCTCCTAATGACGATGGAACACTCAAATTGCGTCGAGATTTAATACATCGTCCTCCAGCCGACATGTCTCCATGGGTCAACTGCTACCTCGGTCACCTTATCGTCGTTCTCCTGTGAGTCCATATATTCGAATCCGACGCAAAACGGACTGCTAACAGAAACGTTCAGAACCTCCTAATTATGATTGAACACTCAAATTGCGTCGAGATTCAATACATCGTCCTCCAGCCGACTTGTCTCCAAGGGTCTATTGCTGCCTCGGGCACCTTATGGTCGTTCTCCTGTGAGTCTAGATTTTCGGATCCGACGCATAACTGATAGTTAATTGTAACGTCCAGATCCTCCTAATGACGATGGAACACTCAATTTACGTCGAGATTCAATACATCGTCCACCCGCCGACTTGTCTCCAAGGGTCTATTGCTGCCACGGGCACCTTATGGTCGTTCTCCTGTGAGTCTAGATTTTCGGATCCGACGCATAACTGATAATTGTAACGTTCATGGCCTCCTAATGACGATGGAACATTCAAATTGCGTCGAGATTCAATACATCGTCCTCCAGCCGACTTGTCTGCATGGTGATATTGCTGCCTCGGGCAGCAAGTGTCAATTGCTGCCTTTGGCACCTAATGATCTTCCTCCTGAGAGTCTAGATTTTCGAATCCGACGTAAAACTGAAATTTAATTGTAACGTTCAGGGCCTCCTAATGACGATGGAACACTGAAATAGCGTCGTGATTCAATACATCGTCCTCCAGCCGACTTGTCTCCATGGGTCTACTGCTACCGCGGTCACCTTATCGTCGTTCTCCTGTGAGTCCAGATATTCGAATCCGACGCAAAACGGACTGCTAATAGTAACGTTCAGAGCCTCCTAATGATGATGGAACACTCAAATTGTGTCGAGATTCAATACATCGTCCTCCAGCCGTCTTGACTCCAAGGGGATATTGCTGCCTCGGGCACCATATAGTCCTTCTCCTTTGAGTCAAGAATTTCCAATCCGACGCCAAGCTGATAGTTAATTGTAACCTTCAGGGCCTACTAATGACGATGGAACACTCAAATTACGTCGAGATTCAATGCATCGCCCACCAGCCGACTTGTCTCCAACGGGATATTGCTGCCTCGGGCACCTTATGGTCCGTCTCCTGTGAGTCTAGATTTTCGAATCCGACGCAAAACTTGTAGTTAATTGTAACGTTCAGGGCCTCTTAACGACGATGGAACACTCAAATTGCGTCGAGATCCAATACATCGTCTTCCCGCCGACTTGTCTCCAACGGGATATTGCTGCCTCGGGCACCATATGGTCCGTCTCATGTGAGTCTAGATTTTCGAATCCGACGCAAAAATGATAGTTAATTGTAACGTTCAGGGCCTCCTATTGACGAAGGAACACTCAAATTGCGTCGAGTCTCAATACATCGTCCTCCTTCCGACTTGTCTCCAAGGGACTATTGCTGCCTCGGGCACGTTATGGTCGTTCTCCTGTGAGTCTAGATTTTCGGATCCGACGCAAAACTTTTAGTTAATTGTAACGTTCAGCGCCTCCTAATGACGATAGAACACTCAAATTGCGTCGAGATTCAATACATCGTCCTCCAGCCGACTTGTCTGCAAGGGGATATTGCTGCCTCGGGCACCTTATCGTCGTTCCTCTGTGAGTCTCGATTTTGGAATCCGACGCAAAACAGATAGTTATTTGTAACGTTCATGCCCTACTAATGACGATGGAACACTCAAATTGCGTCGAGATTCAATACATCGTCCTCCAGCCGACTTGTCTGCAAGGGGATATTGCTGCCTCGGGCACCTTATCGTCGATGCTCTGTGAGTGTAGATTTTCGAATCCGACGCAAAACTAATAGTTACTTGTAACGTTCAGGGCCTCCTATTGACGATGTTGTTGTTGTTGTGGTCTTCAGTCCTGAGACTGGTTTGATGCAGCTCTCCATGCTACTCTATCCTGTGCAAGCTTTTTCATCTCCCAGTACCTACTGCAACCTACATCCTTCTGAATCTGCTTAGTGTATTCATCTCTTGGTCTCCCTCTACGATTTTTACCCTCCACGCTGCCCTCCAATACTAAATTGGTGATCCCCTGATGCCTCAGAACATGTCCTACCAACCGATCCCTTCTTCTGGTCAAGTTGTGCCACAAACTTCTCTTCTCCCCAATCCTATTCAATACTTCCTCATTAGTTATGTGATCTACCCATCTAATCTTCAGCATTCTTCTGTAGCACCACATTTCGAAAGCTTCTATTCTCTTCTTGTCCAAACTATTTATCGTCCATGTTTCACTACCATACATGGCTACACTCCATACGAATACTTTCAGAAATGACTTCCTGACACTTAAATCTATACTCGATGTTAACAAATTTCTCTTCTTCAGAAACGCTTTCCTTGCCATTGCCAGCCTACATTTTATATCTTCTCTACTTCGACCATCATCAGTTATTTTGCTCCCCAAATAGCAAAACTCCTTTACTACTTTAAGTGCCTCATTTCCTAATCTAATTCCCTCAGCATCACCCGACTTAATTAGACTACATTCCATTACCCTTGTTTTGCTTTTGTTGATGTTTATCTTATATCCTCCTTTCAAGACACTGTCCATTCCATTCAACTGCTCTTCCAAGTCCTTTGCTGTCTCTGACAGAATTACAATGTCATCGGCGAACCTCAAAGTTTTTATTTCTTCTCCATGAATTTTAATACCTACTCCGAATTTCTCTTTTGTTTCCTTTACTGCTTGCTCAATATACAGATTGAACAACATCGGGGAGAGGCTACAACCCTGTCTTACTCCCTTCCCAACCACTGCTTCCCTTTCATGTCCCTCGACTCTTATAACTGCCATCTGGTTTCTGTACAAATTGTAAATAGCCTTTCGCTCCCTGTATTTTACCCCTGCCACCTTTAGAATTTGAAAGAGAGTATTCCAGTCAACATTGTCAAAAGCTTTCTCTAAGTCTACAAATGCTAGAAACGTAGGTTTGCCTTTCCTTAATCTTTCTTCTAAGATAAGTCGTAAGGTCAGTATTGCCTCACGTGTTCCAACATTTCTACGGAATCCAAACTGATCTTCCCCGAGGTTGGCTTCTACTAGTTTTTCCATTCGTCTGTAAAGAATTCGTGTTAGTATTTTGCAGCTGTGGCTTATTAAGCTGATAGTTCGGTAATTTTCACATCTGTCAACACCTGCTTTCTTTGGGATTGGAATTATTATATTCTTCTTGAAGTCTGAGGGTATTTCGCCTGTTTCATACATCTTGCTCACCAGATGGTAGAGTTTTGTCAGGACTGGCTCTCCCACGGCCGTCAGTAGTTCCAATGGAATATTGTCTACTCCGGGGGCCTTGTTTCGACTCAGGTCTTTCAGTGCTCTGTCAAACTCTTCATGCAGTATCATATCTCCCATTTCATCTTCATCTACATCCTCTTCCATTTCCATAATATTGTCCTCAAGTACATCGCCCTTACATAGACCCTCTATATACTCCTTCCACCTTTCTGCTTTCCCTTCTTTGCTTAGAACTGGGTTTCCATCTGAGCTCTTGATATTCATACAAGTCGTTCTCTTATCTCCAAATGTCTCTTTAATTTTCCTGTAGGCGGTATCTATCTTACCCCTAGTGAGATAGGCCTCTACATCCTTACATTTGTCCTCTAGCCATCCCTGCTTAGCCATTTTGCACTTCCTGTCGATCTCATTTTTGAGACGTTTGTATTCCTTTTTGCCTGTTTCACTTACTGCATTTTTATATTTTCTCCTTTCATCAATTAAATTCAATATTTCTTCTGTTACCCAAGGATTTCTACTAGCCCTAGTCTTTTTACCTACTTGATCCTCTGCTGCCTTCACTACTTCGTCCCTCAAAGCTGCCCATTCTTCTTCTACTGTATTTATTTCCCCCATTCCTGTCAATTGCTCGCTTATGCTCTCCCTGAATCTCTGTACAACCTCTGGTTCTTTTAGTTTATCCAGGTCCCATCTCCTTAAATTCCCACCTTTTTGCAGTTTCTTCAGTTTTAATCTACAGGTCATAACCAATAGATTGTGGTCAGAGTCCACATCTGCCCCTGGAAATGTCTTACAATTTAAGACCTGGTTTCTAAATCTCTGTCTGACCATTATATAATCTATCTGATACCTTTTAGTATCTCCAGGGTTCTTCCATGTATACAACCTTCTTTCATGATTCTTAAACCAAGTGTTAGTTATGATTATGTTGTGCTCTGTGCAAAATTCGACCAGGCGGCTTCCTCTTTCATTTCTGTCCCCCAATCCATATTCACCTACTACGTTTCCTTCTCTCCCTTTTCCTACACTCGAATTCCAGTCACCCATGACTATTAAATTTTCGTCTCCCTTCACAATCTGAATAATTTCGTTTATTTCATCATACATTTCTTCAATTTCTTCGTCATCTGCAGAGCTAGTTGGCATATAAACTTGTACTACTGTAGTAGGCGTGGGCTTCGTATCTGTCTTGGCCACAATAATGCGTTCACTATGCTGTTTGTAGTAGCTTACCCGCATTCCTATTTTCCTATTCATTATTAAACCTACTCCTGCATTACTCCTATTTGATTTTGTGTTTATAACCCTGTAGTCACTTGACCAGAAGTCTTGTTCCTCCTGCCACCGAACTTCACTAATTCCCACTATATCTAACTTCAACCTATCCATTTCCCTTTTTAAATTTTCTAACCTACCTGCCCGATTAAGGGATCTGACATTCCACGCTCCGATCCGTAGAACGCCAGTTTTCTTTCTCCTGATAACGACATCCTCTTGAGTAGTCCCCGCCCGGAGATCCGAATGGGGGACTATTTTACCTCCGGAATATTTTACCCAAGAGGACGCCATCATCATGTAATCATACAGTAAAGCTGCATGCCCTCGGGAAAAATTACGGCTGTAGTTTCCCCTTGCTTTCAGCCGTTCGCAGTACCAGCACAGCAAGGCCGTTTTGGTTATTGTTACAAGGCCAGATCAGTCAATCATCCAGACTGTTGCCCTTGCAACTACTGAAAAGGCTGCTGCCCCTCTTCAGGAACCACACGTTTGTTTGGACTCTCAACAGATACCCCTCCGTTGTGGTTGCACCTACGGTACGGCTATCTGTATCGCTGAGGCACGCAAGCCTCCCCACCAACGGCAAGGTCCATGGTTCATGGGGGGGGCTATTGACGATAGAACACTCAAATTGTGTCGAGATTCAGTACGTCGTCCTCCAGCCGACTTGTCTCCAAGGGCACATTGCTGCCTCGGGCACTATATGGTCCGTGTCATGTGAGTCTAGATTTTCGAATCCGACGCAAAAACGATTGTTAATTGTAACGATCAGCGCCTCATAATGACGATAGAACACGCAAATTGCGTCGAGATTCAATATATCGTCCTCCAGCCGACTTGTCTACAAGGGGATATTGCTCACTCGGGCACCTTATGGTCTGCCTCCTTTGAGTCTAGATTTTCGAATCCGACGCAAAACTGATAGTTAATTGTGACGTTCATGGCCTCCTAATGACGATTGAACACTCAAATTGCGTCGAGATTCAATACATCGTCCTCCAGACGACTTGTCTGCAAGGGGAAATTGCTGCATCGGGCACCTTATCGTCGTTCCTCTGTGAGTCTAGATTTTCGAATCCGACGCAAAACTAGTAGTTAATTGTAACTTTCAGGTCCTCCTAATGACGATAGAACACTCAAATTGCGTCGAGACTCAATACGTCGTCCTCCAGCCGACTTGTCTCCAAGGGGTTATTGCTGCCTCTGGCAACATATGGTCCGTCTCCTGTAGGTCCAGATATTCTTATCCGACGCAAAACGGACTGACAATTGTAACGTTCAGAGCCTCATAATGACGATGGAACACTCAAATTGCAACAAGATTCAAGACATCGTCATTCAGCCGACTTGTCCCCAACGGTCTATTGCTGCCTCGGGCACCTTATGGTCGTTGTCCTCTGAGACTACATTTTCGAATCCGACGCAAAACTGATAGTTAATTGTAACGTTCAAGGCCTCCTAATGACGATGGAGCAGTGAAATAGCGTCGAGATTCAATACTTCGTCCTTCAGCCGACTTGTCTCCAAGCGTCCATTGCTGCCTCGGGCACCATATGGTCGTTCACCTGTGAGTCTACATTTTCTTTTCCGACACATAACTGATAGTTAATTGTAACGTTCAGGGCCTCCTAATGACGATGGAACACTCAAATTGCGTCGAGATTTAATACATCGTCCTCCAGCCGACTTGTCTCCATGGGTCTACTGCTACCTCGGTCACCTTATCGTCGTTCTCCTGTGAGTCCAGATATTCGAATCCGACGCAAAACGGACTGCTAACAGAAACGTTCAGAACCTCCTAATTATGATTGAACACTCAAATTGCGTCGAGATTCAATACATCGTCCTCCAGCCGACTTGTCTCCAAGGGGATATTGCTCATCGGGCACCTTATCGTCGTTCCTCTGTGAGTCTAGATTATCGGATCCGACGCATAACTGATAGTTAATTGTAACGTTCAGGGCCTCCTAATGACGATGGAACACTCAAATTACGTCGAGTTTCAATACGTCGTCCACCCACCGACTTGTCTCCAAGGGTCTATTGCTGCCTCCGGCACATTATGATCGTTTTCCTGTGAATTTAGATTTTCGAATCCGACGAAAAATTGATAGTTAATTGTAACGTTCAGGGCCTCCTAATGACGATGGAACACTGAGAAAGCGTCGGGATTCAATACATCGTCCTCCAGCCGACTTGTCTCCATGGGTCTACTGCTACCTCGGTCACCTTATCGTCGTTCTCCTGTGAGTCCAGATATTCGAATCCGACGCAAAACGGACTGCTAATAGTAACGTTCAGAGCCTCCTAATGATGATGGAACACTCAAATTGTGTCGAGATTCAATACATCGTCCTCCAGCCAACTCGACTCCAAGGGGATATTGCTGCCTCGGGCACCATATAGTCCTTCTCCTGTGAGTCAAGAATTTCCAATCCGACGCAAAACTGATAGTTAATTGTAACGTTCAGGACCTCCTAATGACGATGGAACACTCAAATTGCGTCGCGATTCAATTTATCGTCCTCCAGCCGTCTTGTCTCCAAGGGTCTATTGCTGCCTCGGGCACCTTATGGTCGTTCTCCTGTGAGTTTAGATTTTCGTATCCGACACATAACTCATAGTTAATTATAACGTTCATGGCCTCCTAATGACGATGGAACACTCAAATTGCGTCACGATTTAATACATCGTTCTCAAGCCGACTTGTCTCCAGGGTCTATTGCTGCCTCGGGCACCTAATGGCCTTGCTCCTGTGAGTCTAGATTTTCGAATCCGACGCAAAACTGAAATTTAATTGTAACGTATAGGGCATCCTAATGACGATGGAACACTCTAATTACGTCGAGATTCAATGCATCGTCCACCAGCCGACTTGTCTCCAACGGGATATTGCTGCCTCGGGCACCATATGGTCCGTCTCCAGTGAGTCTAGATTTTCGAATCCGACGCGAAACTTGTGGTTAATTATAACGTTCAGGGCCTCTTAACGACGATGGAACACTCAAATTGCGTCGAGAACCAATACATCGTCCTCCCGCCGACTTGTCTCCAACGGCATATTGCTGCCTCGGGCACCATATGGTCCGTCCCATGTGAGTCTAGATTTTCGAATCCGACGCAAAAATGATAGTTAATTGTAACGTTCAGGGCCTCCTATTGACGAAGGAACACTCAAATTGTGTCGAGATTCCATACGTCGTCCTCCAGCCGACTTGTCTCCAAGGGGACATTGCTGCCTCGGGCACGTTATGGTCGTTCTCCTGTGAGTCTAGATTTTCGGATCCGACGCAAAACTTTTAGTTAATTGTAACGTTCAGCGCCTCCTAATGACGATAGAACACTCAAATTGCGTCGAGATTCAATACATCGTCCTCCAGCCGACTTGTCTGCAAGGGGATATTGCTGCCTCGGGCACCTTATCGTCGTTCCTCTGTGAGTCTAGATTTTCGAATCCGTCGCAAAACTAATAGTTACCTGTAACGTTCAGGGCCTCCTATTGACGATAGAACACTCAAATTGTGTCGAGATTCCATACGTCGTATTCCAGCCGACTTGTCTCCAAGGGGACATTGCTGCCTCGGGCACCATATGGTCCGTCTCCTGTGAGTCTAGATTTTCGAATCCGACACAAAACTTGTAGATACTTGTAACGTTCAGGGTCTCCTAATGACGACGGAACTTTCAAATTACGTCGAGATTCAATACATCGTCCACCCGCCGACTTGTCTCCAACGGGATATTGCTGCCTCGGGCGCCATGTGGTCCGTCTCCTGTGAGTCTAGATTTTCGAATCCGACGCAAAACTGATAGTTAATTGTAACGTTCAGCGTCTCCTAATGACGATGGAACACTCAATTTGCGTCGAGATTCAATACATCGTCCTCCCGGCGACTATTCTCCAAGGGTCTATTGCTGCCTCGGGCACCTTAAGGTCGTTCTCCTGTGAGTGTAGATTGTCGAATCCGACGCATAACACTTAGTTAATTGTAACGTTCAGGGCCTCCTAATGACGATGGACCACTCAAATTGCGCCGCGATTCAATACATCGGCCTCCAGCCGACTTGACTCCAAGGGTCTATTGTTACCTCGCTCACCTTATGGTCGTTCTCCTGTGAGTCCAGATATTCGAATCCGACACAAAACGGACTGCCAATTGTAACTTTCAGAGCCTCCTAATGACGATGGTACACTGAATTTGCATCGAGATTCTATACATCGTCCTTCAGCCGACTTGTCTACAAGGGGATATTGATGCCTCGGGCACATTATGGTCTGCCTCCTTTGAGTCTAGATTTTCGAATCCGACGCAAAACTGATAGTTAATTGTAACGTTCATTGATTCCTAATGACGATTGAACACTCAAATTGCGTCGAGATTCAATACATCGTCCTCCAGACGACTTGTCTGCAAGGGGAAATTGCTGCCTCGGGCACCTTATGGTCGTTGTCCTCTGAAACTACATTTTCGAATCCGACGCAAAACTGATAGTTGATTGTAACGTTCAAGGCCTCCTAATGACGATGGAGCACTGAAATAGCGTCGAGATTCAATACATCGTCCTTCAGCCGACTTGTCTCCAAGCGTCCATTGCTGCCTCGGGCACCATATGGTCGTTCTCCTGTGAGTCTACATTTTCGATTCCGACACATTACTGATAGTTAGTTGTAACATTCAGGGCGTCCTAATGACGATGGAACACTCAAATTGCGTCGAGATTTAATACATCGTCCTCCAGCCGACTTGCCTCCATGGGTCTACTGCTACCTCGGTCACCTTATCGTCGTTCTCCTGTGAGTCCAGATATTCGAATCCGACGCAAAACGGACTGCTAACAGAAACGTTCAGAACCTCCTAATTATGATTGAACACTCAAATTGCGTCGAGATTCAATACATCGTCCTACAGCCGACTTGTCTCCAAGGGGATATAGCTGCCTCGGGCACCATATAGTCCTTCTCCTGTCAGTCAAGAATTTCCAATCCGACGCAAAACTGATATTTAATTGTAACGTTCAGGACCTCCTAATGACGATGGAACAGTCAAATTGCGTCGCGATTCAATTTACCGTCCTCCAGCCGACTTGTCTCCAAGGGTCTATTGCTGCCTCGGGCACATAGTGGTCGTTCTCCTGTGAGTCTAGATTTTCGGATCCGACGCATAACTGATAATTGTAACGTTCATGGCCTCCTAATGACGATGGAATATTCAAATTGCGTCGAGATTCAATACATCGACCTCCAGCCGACTTGTCTGCAAGGTGATATTGCTGCCTCGGGCAGCAAGGGTCAATTGCTGCCTTTGGCACCTACTGGTCTTGCTCCTGTGAGTCTAGATTTTCGAATCCGACGCATAACTGATATTTAATTGTAACGTTAAGGGCCTCCTAATGACGATGGACCACTCAAATTGCGTCGAGATTCAATACATCGTCCTCCAGCCGACTTGTCTTCAACGGGATATTGCTGCCTCGGGCACCATGTGGTCCGTCTCCTGTGAGTCTAGATTTTCGAATCCGACGCAAGACTGATAGTTAATTGTAACGCTCATGGCCTCCTAATGACGATTCAACACTCAAATTGCGTCGAGATTCAATACATCGTCATTCAGCCGACTTGTTTCCAACGGTCTATTGCTGCCTCGGGCACCTTATGGTCGTTGTCCTCTGAGACTACATTTTCGAATCCGACGCAAAACTGATAGTTAATTGTAACGTTCAGCGCCTCATAATGACGATAGAACACGCAAATTGCGTCGAGATTCAATATATCGTCCTCCAGCCGACTTGTCTACAAGGGGATGTTGCTGCCTCGGGCAACATATGTTCCGTCTCCTGTAGGTCCAGATATTCGAATCCGACGCAAAACGGACTGCTAACAGAAACGTTCAGAGCCTCCTAATTATGACTGAACACTCAAATTGCGGCGAGATTCAATACATCGTCCTCCAGTCGACTTGTCTACAAGGGGATATTGATGCCTCGGGCACATTATGGTCTGCCTCCTTTGAGTCTAGATTTTCGAATCCGACGCAAGACTGATAGTTAATTGTAACGTTCAAGGCCTCCTAATGACGATTGAACACTCAAATTGCGTCGAGATTCAATACATCGTCCTCCAGACGTCTTGTCTGCAAGGGGAAATTGCTGCCTCGGCCACCTAATCGTCGTTCCTCTGTGAGTCTAGATTTTCGAATCCGACGCAAAACTAATAGTTAATTGTAACGTTCAGGGCCTCCTAATGACGATAGAACACTCAAATTGCGTCGAGATTCAATGCGTCGTCCTCCAGCCGACTTGTCTCCAAGGGGATATTGCTGCCTCGGGCAACATATGGTCCGTCTCCTGTAGGTCCAGATATTCGAATCCGACGCAAAACGGACTGCTAACAGAAACGTTCAGAGCCTCCTAATTATGACTGAACACTCAAATTGCGGCGAGATTCAATACATCGTCCTCCAGTCGACTTGTCTCCAAGGGGATATTGCTGCCTCGGGCACCATATAGTCCTTCTCATGTGAGTCAAGAATTTCCAATCCGACGCAAAACTGATAGTTAATTGTAACGTTCAGGACCTCCTAATGACGATGGAACACTTAAATTGCGTCGCGATTCAATTTATCGTCCTCCAACCGACTTGTCTCCAAGGGTCTATTCCTGCCTCGTGCACCTTATGGTCGTTCTCCTGTGAGTCTAGATTTTCGGATCCGACACATAACTCATAGTTAATTGTAACGTTCATGGCCTCCTAATGACGATGGAACACTCAAATAGCGTCGCGATTCAATACATCGTCCTCCAGCCGACTTGTCTCCAAGGGTCTATTGCTGCCTCGGGCACCTTATGGTCGTTCTCCTGAGAGTCTAGATTTTCTGATCCGACGCATAACTGACAGTTAATTGTAACATTCAGGGCCCCCTAATGACGATGGAACACTCAATTTACGTCGAGATTCAATACATCGTCCACCCGCCGACTTGTCTCCAAGGGTCTATTGCTGCCTCGGGCACCTTATGGTCGTTCTCCTGTGAGTCTAGATTTTCGGATCCGACGCATAACTGATAATTGTAACGTTCATGGCCTCCTAATGACGATGGAACATTCAAATTGCGTCGAGATTCAATACATCGTCCTCCAGCCGACTTGTCTGCAAGGTGATATTGCTGCCTCGGGCAGCAAGGGTCAATTGCTGCCTATGGCACCTAATGGTCTTGCTCCTGTGAGTCTAGATTTTCGAATCCGACGCAAAACTGAAATTTAATTGTAACGTTAAGGGCCTCTTAACGACGATGGAACACTCAAATTGCGTCGGATCCAATACATCGTCCTCCCGCCGACTTGTCCCCACCGGGATATTGCAGCCTCGGGCACCATGTGCTCCGTCTCATGTGAGTCTAGAATTTTGAATCCGACGCAAAAATGATAGTTAATTGTAACGTTCAGGGCCTCCTATTGAGGAAGGAACACTCAAATTGCGTAGAGTCTCAATACATCGCCCTGTTTCCCACTTGTCTCCAAGGGTCTATTGCTGCCTCGGGCACGTTATGGTCGTTCTCCTGTGAGTCTAGATTTTCGGATCCGACGCTAAACTTTCAGTTAATTATAACGTTCAGCGCCTCCTAATCACGATAGAACACCCAAATTGCGTCGAGATTCAATTCATCGTCCTCCAGCAGACTTGTCTGCAAGGGGATATTGCAGCCTCGGGCACCTTATCGTCGTTCCTCTGTGAGTCTCGATTATCGAATCCGACGCAAAACAGATAGTTATTTGTAACGTTCATGGCCTACTAATGACGATGGAACACTCAAATTGCGTCGTGATACAATACATCGTCCTCCAGCCGACTTGTCTGCAAGGGGATATTGCTGCCTCGGGCACCTTATCGTCGTTCCTCTGTAAGTCTAGATTTTCGAATCCGACGCAAAACTAATAGTTACTTGTAACGTTCAGGGCCTCCTATTGACGATAGAACACTCAAATTGTGTCGAGATTCAATACGTCGTCCTCCAGCCGACTTGTCTCCAAGGATCTATTGTTACCTCGCTCACCTTATGGTAGTTCTCCTCTGAGACTACATTTTCGAATCCGACGCAAAACTGATAGTTAATTGTAACGTTCAGGGCCTCCCAATGACGATGGAGCTCTGAAATAGCGTCGAGATTCAATACATCGTCCTTCAGCCGACTTGTCTCCAAGCGTCCATTGCTGCCTCGGGCACCATATGGTCGTTCTACTGTGAGTCTACATTTTCGATTCCGACACATAAGTGATAGTTAATTGTAACGTTCAGGGCCTCCTAATGACGATGGAACACTCAAATTACGTCGAGTTTCAATACATCGTCCACCCGCCGACTTGTCTGCAAGGGTCTATTGTAGCCTTCGGCACATTATGGTCGTTCTCCTGTGAGTCTAGATTTTCGGATCCGACGCATAACTGATAATTGTAACGTTCAGGACCTCCTAATGACGATGGAACACTCAAATTGCGTCGTGATTCAATTTATCGTCTTTTTAGCCGACTTATCTCCAAAGGTCTATTGCTGCCTACTGCACCGTATGGTCGTTCTCCTGTGAGTCTAGATTTTCGGATCCGTTGCATAACTGATAGTTAATTGTAACGTTCAGGGCTCCCTAATGACGATGGAACACTCAAATTACGTCGAGTTTCAATACATCGTCCACCCGCCGACTTGTCTCCAAGGGTCTATTGCTCCCTTCGGCACATTATGGTCGTTCTCCTGTGAGTCTAGATTTTCGGTTCCGACGCATAACTGATAATTGTAACGTTCATGGACTCCTAATGACGATGGAATATTCAAATTGCGTCGAGAATCAATACATCGTCCTCCAGCCGACTTGTCTGCAAGGTGATATTGCTGCCTCGGGCAGCAAGGGTCAATTGCTGCCTTTGGCACCTAATGGCCTTGCTCCTGTGAGTCTAGATTTGCGAATCCGACGCAAAACTGATATTTAATTGTAGCGTTAAGGCCCTCCTAATGACGATGGACCACGCAAATTGCGTCGAGATTCAATACATCGTCCTCCAGCCGACTTGTCTCCAAGGGGATATTGCTGCCTCGGGCACCAAATGGTTCGTCTCCTGTGAGTCTAGATTTTCGAATCCGACGCAAAACTTGTAGTTAATTGTAACGTTCAGGGCCTCTTAATGACGATGGAACACTCAAATTACGTCGTGATCCAATACATCGTCCTCCCGCCGACTTGTCTCCAACGGGATATTGCTGCCTCGGGCACCATGTGGTCCGTCTCATGTGAGTCTAGATTTTCGAATCCGACGCAAAAATGATAGTTAATTGTAAAGTTCAGGGCCTCCTAATGACGAAGGAACACTCAAATTGCGTCGAGACTCAATACATCGTCCTCCAGCCGACTTGTCTCCAAGGGTCTATTGCTGCCTCGGGCACGTTATGGTCGTTCTCCTGTGAGTCTAGATTTTTGGATCCGACGCAAAACTGATAGTTAATTGTAACGTTCAGCGCCTCCTAATGACGATAGAACACTCGAATTGCGTCGAGATTCAATACATCGTCCTCCAGCCGACTTGTCCACAAGGGGATATCATTGCCTCGGGCACCTTATGGTCCGCCTCCTGTGAGTCTCGATTTTCGAATCCGACGCAAAAATGATAGTTAATTGTAACGTCAGGGCCTCCTAATGACGATGAAACACTCAAATTGCGTCGAGATTCAATACATCGTCCTCCCGGCGACTTGTCTCCAAGGGTCTATTGCTGCCTCGGGCACCTTATGGTCGTTCTCCTGTGAGTGTAGATTATCGAATCCGACGCAAAAAACATAGTTAACTGTAACGTTCAGGGCCCCTAATGACGATAGAACACTCAAATTGGGTCGCGATTCAATACATTGGCCTCCAGCCGACTTGTCTCCAAGGGTCTATTTCTACGTCGCTCACCTTATGGTCGTTCTCCTGTGAGTCCTAAAATTCGAATCCGACACAAGACGTACTTCCAATTGTAACTTTCAGAGCCTCCTAATGACGATGGTACACTGAAACTGCATCGAGATTCAATACATCGTCCTCCAGCCGACTTGTCTGCAAGGGGATATTGCTGCCTCGGGCACCTTATCGTCGTTCCTCTGTGAGTCTAGATTTTCGAATCCGACGCAAAACTAATAGTTTCTTGTACCTTTCAGGGCCTCCTGATGACGATAGAACACTCAAATAGCGTCGAGATTCAATACGTCGTCCTCCAGCCGACTTGTCTCCAAGGGGACATTGCTGCCTCGGGCCCCATATCGTCCGTCTCCTGTGAGTCTAGATTTTCGAATCCGACACAAAACTTGTAGATACTTGTAACGTTCAGGGCCTCCTAATGACGATGGAACACTCAAATTGCGTCGCGATTCATTTTATCGTCCTCCAGCCGACTTGTCTCCAAGCGTCTATTGCTGCCTCGGGCACCTTATGGTCGTTCCACTGTGAGTCTAGATTTTCGGATCGGACGCATAACTCATAGTTAATAGTAACGTTCATGGCCTCTTAATGACAATGAAACACTCAAATTGCGTCGCGATTCAATACATGGTCCTCCAGCCGACTTGTCTCCAAGGGTCTATTGCTGCCTCGGGCACCTTATGGTCGTTCTCCTGTGAGTCTAGATTTTCGGATCCGACGCAAAACTGATAGTTAATTGTAACGTTCAGCGCCTCCTAATGACGATGGAGCACTGAAATAGCGTCGAGATTCAATACATCGTCCTTCAGCCGACTTGTCTCCAAGCGTCCATTGCTGCCTCGGGCACCATATGGTCGTTCTCCTGTGAGTCTACATTTTCGATTCCGACACATAACTGATAGTTAGTTGTAACATTCAGGGCGTCCTAATGACGATGGAACACTCAAATTGCGTCGAGAATTAATACATCGTCCTCCAGCCGACTTGCCTCCATGGGTCTACTGCTACCTCGGTCACCTTATCGTCGTTCTCCTGTGAGTCCAGATATTCGAATCCGACGCAAAACGGACTGCTAACAGAAACGTTCAGAACCTCCTAATTATGATTGAACACTCAAATTGCGTCGAGATTCAATACATCGTCCTACAGCCGACATGTCTCCAAGGGGATATAGCTGCCTCGGGCACCATATAGTCCTTCTCCTGTCAGTCAAGAATTTCCAATCCGACGCAAAACTGATATTTAATTGTAACGTTCAGGACCTCCTTATGACGATGAAACAGTCAAATTGCGTCGCGATTCAATTTACCGTCCTCCAGCCGACTTGTCTCCAAGGGTCTATTGCTGCCTCGGGCACATAGTGGTCGTTCTCCTGTGAGTCTAGATTTTCGAATCCGACGCAAAACTGATATTTAATTGTAACGTTCAGCGCCTCATAATGACGATAGAACACGCAAATTGCGTCGAGATTCAATATATCGTCCTCCAGCCGACTTGTCTACAAGGGGATGTTGCTGCCTCGGGCACCTTATGGTCTGCCTCCTTTGAGTCTAGATTTTCGAATCCGACGCAAGACTGATAGTTAATTGTAACGTTCATGGCCTCCTAATGACGATTGAACACTCAAATTGCGTCGAGATTCAATACATCGTCCTCCAGACGTCTTGTCTGCAAGGGGAAATTGCTGCCTCGGGCACCTTATCGTCGTTCCTCTGTGAGTCTAGATTTTCGAATCCGACGCAAAACTAATAGTTAATTGTAACGTTCAGGGCCTCCTAATGACGATAGAACACTCAAATTGCGTCGAGATTCAATGCGTCGTCCTCCAGCCGACTTGTCTCCAAGGGGATATTGCTGCCTCGGGCAACATATGGTCCGTCTCCTGTAGGTCCAGATATTCGAATCCGACGCAAAACGGACTGCCAATTGTAACGTTCAGAGCCTCATAATGACGATGGAACACTCAAATTGCATCAAGATTCAATACATCGTCATTCAGCCGACTTGTCTCCAAACGTAAATTGCTGCCTCGGGCACCATATGGTCGTTCTCCTGTGAGTCTAGATTTTCTGATCCGACGCATAACTGACAGTTAATTGTAACATTCAGGGCCCCCTAATGACGATGGAACACTCAATTTACGTCGAGATTCAATACATCGTCCACCCGCCGACTTGTCTCCAAGGGTCTATTGCTGCCTCGGGCACCTTTTGGTCGTTCTCCTGTGAGTCTAGATTTTCGGATCCGACGCTAAACTTTCAGTTAATTGTAACGTTCAGCGCCTCCTAATGACGATTGAACACCCAAATTGCGTCGAGATTCAATTCATCGTCCTCCAGCAGACTTGTCTGCAAGGGGATATTGCAGCCTCGGGCACCTTATCGTCGTTCTTCTGTGAGTCTCGATTATCGAATCCGACGCAAAACAGATAGTTATTTGTAACGTTCATGGCCTACTAATGACGATGGAACACTCAAATTGCGTCGTGATACAATACATCGTCCTCCAGCCGACTTGTCTGCAAGGGGATATTGCTGCCTCGGGCACCTTATCGTCGTTCCTCTGTAAGTCTAGATTTTCGAATCCGACGCAAAACTAATAGTTACTTGTAACGTTCAGGGCCTCCTATTGACGATAGAACACTCAAATTGTGTCGAGATTCAATACGTCGTCCTCCAGCCGACTTGTCTCCAAGGATCTATTGTTACCTCGCTCACCTTATGGTAGTTCTCCTCTGAGACTACATTTTCGAATCCGACGCAAAACTGATAGTTAATTGTAACGTTCAGGGCCTCCCAATGACGATGGAGCTCTGAAATAGCGTCGAGATTCAATACATCGTCCTTCAGCCGACTTGTCTCCAAGCGTCCATTGCTGCCTCGGGCACCATATGGTCGTTCTACTGTGAGTCTACATTTTCGATTCCGACACATAAGTGATAGTTAATTGTAACTTTCAGGGCCTCCTAATGACGATGGAACACTCAAATTACGTCGAGTTTCAATACATCGTCCACCCGCCGACTTGTCTGCAAGGGTCTATTGTAGCCTTCGGCACATTATGGTCGTTCTCCTGTGAGTCTAGATTTTCGGATCCGACGCATAACTGATAATTGTAACGTTCAGGACCTCCTAATGACGATGGAACACTCAAATTGCGTCGTGATTCAATTTATCGTCTTTTTAGCCGACTTATCTCCAAAGGTCTATTGCTGCCTACTGCACCGTATGGTCGTTCTCCTGTGAGTCTAGATTTTCGGATCCGACGCATAACTGATAGTTAATTGTAACGTTCAGGGCCTCCTAATGACGATGGAACACTCAAATTACGTCGGGTTTCAATACATCGTCCACCCGCCGACTTGCCTCCAAGGGTCTATTGCTCCCTTCGGCACATTATGGTCGTTCTCCTGTGAGTCTAGATTTTCGGTTCCGACGCATAACTGATAATTGTAACGTTCATGGACTCCTAATGACGATGGAATATTCAAATTGCGTCGAGAATCAATACATCGTCCTCCAGCCGACCTGTCTGCAAGGTGATATTGCTGCCTCGGGCAGCAAGGGTCAATTGCTGCCTTTGGCACCTAATGGCCTTGCTCCTGTGAGTCTAGATTTGCGAATCCGACGCAAAGCTGATATGTAATTGTAACGTTCAGGGCCTCCTAATGACGATGGAACACTCAAATTACGTCGAGATTCAATACATCGGCCTCCAGCCGACTTGTCTCCAAGGGTCTATTTCTACCTCGCTCAATTATGGTCGTTCTCCTGTGAGTCCAGATATTCGAATCCGACATAAAACGGATGGCCAATTGTAACTTTCAAGGCCTCCTCATGACGATGGTACACTGAAATTGCATCGAGATACAATACATCGTCCTCCAGCCGAATTGTCTCCAACGGGATATTGCTGCCTCGGGCACCTTATGGTTAGCCTCCTTTGAGTCTAGATTTTTGAATCCGACGCAAAACTGATAGTTAATTGTAACGTTCATGGCCTCCTAATGACGATGGAACACTCAAATTGCGTCGAGATTCAATACATCGTCCTCCAGCCGACTTGTCTGCAAGGGGATATTGCTGCCTCGGGCACAATATGGACCGCCTCCTTTGAGTCTAGGTTTCGAATCCGACGAAAAACTGATAGTTAATTGTAACGTTCATGGCCTCCTAATGACAATGGAACACTCAAATTGCGTCGCGATTCAATACAACGTCCTCCAGCCGACTTGTCTCCAGCTGGATATTGGTGCCTCGGGCACCATGTGGTCCGTCTCCTGTGAGTCTAGATTTTAGAATCCGACGCAAAAACTATTGTTAATTGTAACGCTCAGCGCCTCCTAATGACGATAAAACACTCACATTGCGTCGAGATTCAATATATCGTCCTCCAGTCGACTTGTCTACAAGGGGATACTGCTGCCTCGGGCACCTTATGGTCTGCCTCCTTTGAGTCTAGATTTTCGAATCCGCCGCAAAACTGATAGTTAATTGTAACGTTCATGGCCTCCTAATGACGATGGAGCACTCAAATTGCGTCGAGATCCAATACATTGTCCTCCAGCCGACTTGTCTCCAACGGGATATTGCTGCCTCGGGCACCATGTGGTCCGTCTCCTGTAGGTCCAGATATGCGAATCCGACGCAAAACGGACTGCCAATTGTAATGTTCAGAGCCTTCTAACGACGATGGAACACTCAAATTGCATTAAGATTCAATACATCGTAATTCAGCCGACTTGTCTCCAACGGTCTATTGCTGCCTCGGGCACTTAATGGTCGTTCTCCTGTGAGTCAAGATTTTCAGATCCGACACATAACTGATAGTCAATTGTAACGTTCAGGGCCTCTTAATGACGATGGAACACTCAAATTGCGTCGAGATTCAATACATCGTCCTCCAGCCGACTTGTCTCCAAGGGGATATTGCTGCCTCGGGCACAATATGGACCGCCTCCTTTGAGTCTAGGTTTCGAATCCGACGAAAAACTGATAGTTAATTGTAACGTTCATGGCCTCCTAATGACGATGGAACACTCAAATTGCGTCGCGATTCATTTTATCGTCCTCCAGCCGACTTGTCTCCATGCGTCTATTGCTGCCTAGGGCACCTTATGGTCGTTCTCCTGTGAGTCTAGATTTTCGAATCCGACGCAAAAATGATAGTTAATTGTAACGCTCATGGCCTCTTAATGACGATGGAGCACTCAAATTGCGTCGCGATTCAATACATGGTCCTCCAGCTGACTTGTCTCCAAGGGTCTATTGCTGCCTCGGGCACCTTATGGTCGTTCTCCTGTGAGTCTAGATTTTCGGATCCGACGCAAAACTGATAGTTAATTGTAACGTTCAACGCCTCCTAATGACGATAGAACACTCAAATTGCGTCGCGATTCAATACATCGTCCTCCAGCCGACTTGTCTACAAGGGGATATCATTGCCTCGGGCACCTTATGGTCCGCCTCCTGTGAGTTTAGATTTTCGAATCCGACGCAATACAGATAGATAATTGTAACGTTCATGGCCTCCTAATGACGATGGAAAACTGAAATAGCGTCAAGATTCGATACATCGGCCTTCAGCCGACTTGCCTCCAAGCGTCCATTGCTGCCTCGGGCACCTTATGGTCGTTCTCCTGTGAGTGTAGATTATCGAATCCGACGCAAAAAAACATAGTTAATTGTAACGTTCAGGGCCTCCTAATGACGATGGAACACTCAAATATCGTCGCGATTCAATACATCGTCCTCCAGCCGACTGGTCTCCAAGGGTCTATTGCAACCTCGCTCACCTTATGGTCGTTCTCCTGTGAGTCTAGATAGACGAATCCGACACAAAACGGACTGCCAATTGTAACGTTCAGTGCCTCCTAATGACGATGGCACACTGAAATTGCATCGAGTTTCAATACATCGTCCTCCAGCCGACTTGTCTCCAACGGGATATTGCTCCCTCGGGCACCATATGGTCCGTCTCCTGTAGGTCCAGATATTCGAATCCGACGCAAAACGGACTGCCAATTGTAACTTTCTGAGCCTCCTAATGATGATGGAACACTCAAATTGCATCAAGATTCAATACATCGACCTCCAGCCGACTTGTCTCCAAGGGGATATTGCTGCCTCGGCCTCCATGTGGTCCGTCTCCTGTGAGTCTAGATTTTCGAATCCGACGCGAAACTAATAGTTAATTGTAACGTTCAGGGCCACCTAATGACGATGGAACACTCAAATTGCGTCGAGATTGAATACATCGTCCTTCAGCCGACTTGTCTCCAAGGGTCTATTGCTGCCTCGGGCACCTTATGGTCGTTCTCCTGTGAGTCTAGATTTTCGAATCCGACGCAAAAATGATAGTTAATTGTAACGTTCAGGGCCTCTTAATGACGATGGAGCACTCAAATTGCGTCGAGATTCAATACATCATTCTTCAGCTGACTTGTCTCCAAGGGTCTATTGCTGCCTCGGGCACCTTATGTTCGTTCTCCTGTGAGTTTAGATTTTCGAATCCGACGGAAAAATGATAGTTATTTGTAACGTTCAAGGCCTCCTAATGACGATGGAACACTCAAATTGCGTCGAGATTCAATACATCGGCCTCCAGCCGACTTGTATCCAAGGGGATATTGCTGTCTCGGGCACCATATGATCCTTCTCCTGTGAGTAGATTCTTGAATCGGACGCTAAAATGATAGTTAATTGTAACGTTCAGCGCCTCCTAATGACGATGGAACACTCAAATTGCGTCGAGAGTCAATCCATCGTCCTCCAGCCGACTTGTTTCCAAGGGTCTATAGCTGCCTCGGGCACCTTATGGTCGTTCTCCTGTGAGTCTAGAATTTCGAATCCGACGCAAAAATGATAGTTAATTGTAACGTTCAGGGCCTCCTAATGACGATGGAACACTCAAATTGCGTCGAGATTCCATACATGGGTCTCCAGCCGACTTGTCTCCAAGGGTCTGTTGCTGCCTCGAGCACCTTACGGTCCTTCTCCGCTGAGTCTAGATTTTCAAATCCGACGCAAAACTGATATTTAATTGTAACGATCAGGGCTTCCTAATGACGATGCAACACTCAAATTGTGTCGAGATTCAATACATCGTCTTTCAGCCGACTTGTCTCCAAGGGTCTATTGCTGCCTCGGGCACATTATGGACGTTCTCCTGTGAGTCTAGATTTTCTAATCCGACGCAAAACTGATAGTTAATTGTAACGTTCAGGGCCTCCTAATGACGCTGGATCACTCAAATTGCGTCGAGAGTCAATACATCGTCCTCCAGCCGATTTTTCTCCAAGGGTCTATTGCTGCCTCGGGCACCTTATGGTCGTTCCCCTGTGAGTCTTGAATTTACAATCCACGCAAAACTGATAGTTAATTGTAATGTTATGGGCCTCCTAATGACGATGGAACACTCAAATTGGGTCGAGATTTAATACATCGTCCTTCAGCCGACTTGTCTCCAAGAGTCTATTGCTGCCTCGCGCACCTTATGGTCGTTCTCCGGTGAGTCTAGATTTTCTAATCCGACGCAAAACAGATAGTTAATTGTAACGTTCAGGGCCTCCTAATGACGATGGAACACTCAAATTGCGTCGAGATTCAATACATGGGCCTCGAGCTGACTTGTCTCCAAGGGTCTATTGCTGCCACGGGCACCTTATGGTCGTTGTCCTGTGAGTCTAGATTTTCGAATCCGACGCAAAACAGATATTTAGTTGTAACGTTCAGTGCCTCCTAATGACGAAGGAACACTCAAATTGCGTCGAGATTCATTACATCAGCCTCGAGCCGACTTGTCTCCAAGTGTCTTTTGCTGCCTCGGGCACCTTATGGTCGTTCTCCTGTGAGTCTAGATTTTCGAATACGACGCAAAACAGATTGTTAATTGTAACATTCTGGGCCTCCTAATGACGATGGAACACTCAAATTGCGTCGAGATTCAATACATGGGCTTCGAGCCAACTTGTCTCCAAGGGTCTATTGCTGCCTCGGGAACCTTATGGTCGTTCTCCTGTGAGTCTAGAATTTCGAATCCGACGCAAAAATGATAGTTAATTGTAACGTTCAGGGCCTCCTAATGACGATGGAACACTCAAATTGCGTCGAGATTCCATACATGGGTCTCCAGCCGACTTGTCTCCAAGGGTCTGTTGCTGCCTCGAGCACCTTACGGTCCTTCTCCGCTGAGTCTAGATTTTCAAATCCGACGCAAAACTGATATTTAATTGTAACGATCAGGGCTTCCTAATGACGATGCAACACTCAAATTGTGTCGAGATTCAATACATCGTCCTTCAGCCGACTTGTCTCCAAGGCGATATTGCTGTCTCGGGCACCATATGATCCTTCTCCTGGGAGTAGTATTTCGAATCCGACGCTAAAATGATAGTTAGTTGTAACGTTCAGGGCCTCCTAATGACGATGGATCACTCAAATTGCGTCGAGAGTCAATACATCGTCCACCAGCCGATTTTTCTCCAAGGGTCTATTGCTGCCTCGGGCACCTTATGGTCGTTCCCCTGTGAGTCTAGAATTTACAATCCACCCAAAACAGATTGTTAATTGCAACGTTCAGGGCCTCCTAATGACGATGGAACACTCAAATTGCGTCGAGATTCAATACATGGGCTTCGAGCCAACTTGTCTCCAAGGGTCTATTGCTGCCTCGGGAACCTTATGGTGGTTCTCCTGTGAGTCTAGATTTTCGAATTCGACGCAAAACAGATATCTGATGGTAACGTTCAGTGCCTCCTAATGACGAAGGAACACTCAAATTGCGTCGAGATTCATTACATCAGCCTCGAGCCGACTTGTCTCCAAGTGTCTATTGCTGCCTCGGGCACCTTATGGTCGTTCTCCTGTGAGTCTAGATTTTCGAATCCGACGCAAAACAGATTGTTAATTGTAACATTCTGGGTCTCCTAATGACGAAGGAACACTCAAATTGCGCCGAGATTCACTACAACGTCCTCCAGCCTACTTGTCTCCAAGGGGATATCGCTGCCTCGGGCACCACATGGTCCGTCTCCGGTGATTCTACGTTTTCGAATCCGACGCAAAACTGAAAGTTAATTGTAACGTTCAGGGCCTCCTAAAGACGATGGAGCACTCAAATTGCGTCGCGGTTCAATACATCGTCCTCCAGCGCACTAGTCTCAAAGGGGATATAGCCTCGGGCACCTTATGGTCCATCTCCAGTGAGTCTAGATTTTCGAATCCGACGCGAAACTGATAGTTAATTGTAACGCTCAGGGCCTGCTAATGACGATGGAACACGCAAATTGCGTCGAAATTCAATACATCTTTCTTCAGCTGACGTGTCTGCAAGGGTCATTTGCGGCCTCGGGCACCTTATGGTCGTTCTCCTGTGAGTCTAGATTTTCGAATCCGACGCAAAAATGATAGTTAATTGTAACGTTCAGGGCCTCCTAATGACGATGGAACACTCAAATTGCGTCGAGATTCACTACAACGTCCTCCAGCCTACTTGTCTCCAAGGGGATATCGCTGCCTCGGGCACCACATGGTCCGTCTCCGGTGATTCTACGTTTTCGAATCCGACGCAAAACAGATAGTTAATTGTAACGTTCAGGGCCTCCTAATGACGATGGAACACTCAATTTGCGTCGAGATTCAATACATCGTCCTTCAGCTGACATGACTCCAAGGGTCTATTGCTGCCTCGGGCACCTTATGGTCGTTCTCCTGTGAGTCTAGATTTTTGAATCCAACGCAAAACAGATTGTTAATTGTAACGTTCAGGGCCTCCTAATGACGATGGAACACTCAAATTGCGTCGAGATTCAATACATCGTCCTCCAGCCGACTTGTATCCAAGGCGATATTGCTGTCTCGGGCACCATATGATCCTTCTCCTGGGAGTTCTATTTCGAATCCGACGCTAAAATGATAGTTAACTGTAACGTTCAGGGCCTCCTAATGACGATGGATCACTCAAATTGCGTCGAGAGTCAATACATCGTCCTCCAGCCGATTTTTCTCCAAGGGTCTATTGCTGCCTCGGGCACCTTATGGTCGTTCCCCTGTGAGTCTAGAATTTACAATCCACGCAAAACTGATAGTTAATTGTAATGTTATGGGCCTCCTAATGACGATGGAACACTCAAATTGGGTCGAGATTTAATACAGCGTCCTTCAGCCGACTTGTCTCCAAGAGCCTATTGCTGCCTCGCGCACCTTATGGTCGTTCTCCTGTGAGTCTAGATTTTCGAATCCGACGCAAAACAGATTGTTAATTGTAACGTTCAGGGCCTCCTAATGACGATGGAACACTCAAGTTGCGTCGAGATTCAATACCTCGGCCCGAGCCTCGGACACCTTATGGTCGTTCTCCTGTGAGTCTAGATTTTCTAATCCGACGCAAAACAGATAGTTAATTGTAACGTTCAGGGCCTCCTAATGACGGTGGAACACTCAAATTGCGTCGAGATTCAATACATGGGCCTCGAGCCGACTTGTCTCCAAGGGTCTATTGCTGCCTCGGGCACCTTATGGTCGTTCTCCTGTGAGTCTAGATTTTCGAAACCGACGCAAAACAGATTGTTAATTGTAACATTCTGGGTCTCCTAATGACGAAGGGACACTCAAATTGCGCCGAGATTCACTACAACGTCCTCCAGCCTACTTGTCTCCAAGGGGATATCGCTGCCTCGGGCACCACATGGTCCGTCTCCGGTGATTCTACGTTTTCGAATCCGACGCAAAACTGAAAGTTAATTGTAACGTTCAGGGCCTGTTAATGACGATGGAACACACAAATTGCGTCGAGATTCAATACATCGTCCTTCAGCCGACGAGTCTCCAAGGGTCTATTGCTGCCTCGGGCACCTTATGGTCGTTCTCCTGTGAGTCTAGATTTTCGAATCCGACGCAAAAATGATATTTAATTGTAACTTTCAGGGCCTCCTAATGACGATGGAGCACTCAAATTGCGTCGCGGTTCAATACATCGTCCTCCAGCGCACTGGTCTCAAAGGGGTTATAGCCTCGGGCACCTTATGGTCCGTCTCCAGTGAGTCTAGATTTTCGAATCCGACGCGAAACTGATAGTTAATTGTAACGCTCAGGGCCTCCTAATGACGATGTAACACTCAAATTGCGTCGAGATTCCATACATCGGCCTCCAGCCGACTTGTCTCCAAGGGTCTGCTGCTGCCTCGAGCACCTTACGGACCTTCTCCGCTGAGTCTAGATATTCAAATCCGACGCAAAACTGATATTTAATTGTAACGATCAGGGCTTCCTAATGACGATGCAACACTCAAATTGTGTCGAGATTCAATACATCGTCCTTCAGCCGACTTGTCTCCAAGGGTCTATTGCTGCCTCGGGCACGTTATGGACGTTCTCCTGTGAGTCTAGATTTTCTAATCCGACGCAAAATTGATTGTTAATTGTAACGTTCAGGGCCTCCTAATGACGATGGAACACTCAAATTGCGTCGAGATTCATTACATCGTCCTCCAGCCGACTTGTATCCAAGGCGATATTGCTGTCTCGGGCACCATATGATCCTTCTCCTGGGAGTAGTATTTCGAATCCGACGCTAAAATGATAGTTAGTTGTAACGTTCAGGGCCTCCTAATAACGATGGATCACTCAAATTGCGTCGAGAGTCAATACATCGTCCACCAGCCGATTTTTCTCCAAGGGGCTATTGCTGCCTCGGGCACCTTATGGTCGTTCCCCTGTGAGTCTAGAATTTACAATCCACCCAAAACTGATAGTTAATTGTAATGTTCAGGGCCTCCTAATGACGATGGAACACTCAAATTGGGACGAGATTTAATACATCGTCCTTCAGCCGACTTGTCTCCAAGAGTCTATTGCTGCCTCGGGCACCTTATGGTCGTTCTCCTGTGAGTCTAGATTTTCGAATCCGACGCAAAACAGATTGTTAATTGTAACGTTCAGGGCCTCCTAATGACGATGGAACACTCAAATTGCGTCGAGATTCAATACTTCGGCCCGAGCCGACTTGTCTCCAAGGGTCTATTGCTGGCTCGGACACCTTATGGTCGTTCTCCTGTGAGTCTAGATTTTCTATTCCGACGCAAAACAGATAGTTAATTGTAACGTTCAGGGCCTCCTAATGACGATGGACACTCAAATTGCGTCGAGATTCAATACATGGGCCTCGAGCCAACTTGTCTCCAAGGGTCTATTGCTGCCTCGGGCACCTTATGGTCGTTCTCCTGTGAGTCTAGATTTTCGAATCCGACGCAAAACAGATATTTAATTGTAACGTTCAGTGCCTCCTAATGACGAAGGAACACTCAAATTGCGTCGAGATTCATTACATCAGCCTCGAGCCGACTTGTCTCCAAGTGTCTATTGCTGCCTCGGGCACCTTATGGTCGTTCTCTTGTGAGTCTAGATTTTCGAATCCGACGCAAAACAGATTGCTAATTGTAACATTCTGGGTCTCCTAATGACGAAGGAACACTCAAATTGCGCCGAGATTCACTACAACGTCCTCCAGCCCACTTGTCTCCAAGGGGATATCGCTGCCTCGGGCACCACATGGTCCGTCTCCGGTGATTCTACGTTTTTGAATCCGACGCAAAACTGAAAGTTAATTGTAACGTTCAGAGCCTCCTAATGACGATGGAGCACTCAAATTGCGTCGCGGTTCAATACATCGTCCTCCAGCGCACTAGTCCCAAAGGGGATATAGCCTCGGGCACCTTATGGTCCGTCTCCAGTAAGTCTAGATTTTCGAATCCGTCGCGAAACTGATAGTTAATTGTAACGCTCAGGGCCTCCTAATGACGATGGAACACGTAAATTGCGTCGAAATTCAATTCATCTTTCTTCAGCTGACGTGTCTCCAAGGGTCTATTGCTGCCTCGGGCACCTTATGGTCGTTCTCCTGTGAGTCTAGATTTTCGAATCCGACGCAAAAATGATAGTTAATTGTAACGTTCAGGGCCTCCTAATGACGATGGAACACTCAAATTGCGTCGAGATTCACTACAACGTCCTCCAGCCTACTTGTCTCCAAGGGGATAACGCTGCCTCGGGCACCACATGGTCCGTCTCCGGTGATTCTACGTTTTCGAATACGACGCAAAACAGATGGTTAATTGTAACGTTCAGGGCCTCCTAATGACGATGGAACACTCAATTTGCGTCGAGATTCAATACATCGTCCTTCAGCTGACATGACTCCAAGGGTCTATTGCTGCCTCGGGCACCTTACGGTCGTTCTCCTGTGAGTCTAGATTTTCGAATACAACGCAAAACAGATTGTTAATTGTAACGTTCAGGGCCACCTAATGACGATGGAACACTCAAATTGCGTCGATATTCAATAAATCGTCCTTCAGCCGACTTGTCTCCAAGAGTTTGTTGCTGCCTCGGACACCTTATGGTCGTTCTCCTGTGAGTCTAGATTTTCTAATCCGACGCAAAACAGATAGTTAATTGTAACGTTCAGGGCCACCTAATGACGATGGAACACTCAAATTGCGTCGATATTCAATAAATCGTCCTTCAGCCGACTTGTCTCCAAGAGTTTATTGCTGCCTTGGACACCTTATGGTCGTTCTCCTGTGAGTGTAGATTTTCTAATCCGACGCAAAACAGATAGTTAATTGTAACGTTCAGGGCCACCTAATGACGATGGAACACTCAAATTGCGTCGATATTCAATAAATCGTCCATCAGCCGACTTGTCTCCAAGAGTTTATTGCTGCCTCGGACACCTTATGGTCGTTCTCCTGTGAGTCTAGATTTTCTAATCCGACGCAAAACAGATAATTAATTGTAACGTTCAGGGCCTCCTAATGACGATGGAACACTCAAATTGCGTCGAGATTCAATACATGGGCCTCGAGCCGACTTGTCTCCAAGGGTCAATTGCTGCCTCGGGCACCTTATGGTCGTTCTCCTGTGAGTCTAGATTTTCGAATCCGACGCTAAACAGATATTTAATCGTAACGTTCAGGGCCTCTTAATGACGAAGGAACACTCAAATTGCGTCGAGATTCACTACAACGTCCTCCAGCCTGCTTGTCTCCAAGGGGATATAGCCTCGGGCACCTTATGGTCCGTCTCTAGTGAGTTTAGATTTTCGAATCCGACGCGAAACTGATAGTTAATTGTAACGCTCACGGCCTCCTAATGACGATGGAACACGCAAATTGCGTCGAGATTTATTACACCATTCTTCAGCTGACTTGTCTCCAAGGGTCTATCGCTGCCTCGGGCACCTTATGGTCGTTCTTCTGTGAGTCTAGATTTTCGAATCCGTCGCAAAACTGATAGTTAATTGTAACGTTCAGGGCCTACTAATGACGATGGAACACTCTAATTGCGTCGAGTTTCAATACATCGTCCTTCAGCCGACTTGTCTCCAAGGGTCTATTGCTACCTCGGGCACCTTATGTTCGTTCTCCAGTGAGTCTAGATTTTCTAATCCGACGCAAAACTGATTGTTAATTGTAACGTTCATGGCCTCCTAATGACGATTTTTAACACTCAAATAGCGTCGAGATTCAATACATCGTCCTCCAGCCGACTTGTATCCAAGGGGATATTGCTGTCTCGGGCACCATATGATCCTTCTCCTGTGAATAGATTTTCGAATCCGTCGCTAAAATGATAGTTAATTGTAACGTTCAGAGCCTCCTAATGACGATGGAACACTCAAATTGCGTCGAGAGTCAATACATCGTCCTCCAGCCGACTTGTCTCCAAGGGTCTATTGCTGCCTCGGGCACCTTATGGTCGTTCTCCTGTGAGTCTAGATTTTCGAATCCGACGCAAAAATGATAGTTAATTGTAACGTTCAGGGCCTCCTAATGACGATGGAACACTCTAATTGCGTCGAGATTCAATCCATCGTCTTTCAGCCGACTTGTCTCCAAGGGTCTATTGCTGCCTCGGGCACCTTTCGGTCCTTATCCTGTGAGTCTAGATGTTCAAATCTGACGAAAAACCGATATTTAATTGTAACGTTCAGGGCCTCCTAATGACGATGGAACACTCAAATTGCGTCGAGATTCAATACATCGTCCTTCAGCCGACTTGTCTCCAAGGGTCTATTGCTGCCTCGGGCACCTTATGTACGTTGTCCTGTGAGTCTAGATTTTTTAATCCGACGCAAAACTGATTGTTGATTGTAACGTTCAAGGCCTCCTAATGACGATTTTTAACACTCAAATAACGTCGAGATTCAATACATCGTCCTTCAGCCGACTTGTCTCCAAGGGTCTATTGCTGCCTCGGGCACCTTATGTTCGTGCACCTGTGAGTCTAGATTTTCTAATCCGCCGCAAAACTGATTGTTAGTTGTAGCGTTCAGGGCCCCCTATTGACGATGGAACACAGAATTTGCGTCGAGATTCAATACATCGTCCTCAAGCCGACTTGTATCCAAGGCGATATTGCTCTCTCGGGCACAATATGATCTTTCTCCTGGGAGTAGTATCTCGAATCGGGCGCTAAAATGTTAGTTAATTGTAACGTTCAGGGCCCCCTAATGACAATGGAGCACTCTAATTGCGTCGAGATTCAATACATCGTCCTCCAGCCGACTTGAATCCAAGGGGATATTGTTGTCTCGGGCACCATATGATCCTTCTCCTGTGAGTAGATTTTCGAATCCGACGCTAAAATGATAGTTAATTGTAACGTTCAGCGCCTCCTAATGACGATGGAACACTCAAATTGCGTCGAGAGTAAATACATCGTCCTCCAGCGGACTTGTCTCCAAGGGTCTGTTGCTGCCTCGGGCACCTTATGGTCGTTCTCCTGTGTGTCTAGATTTTCGAATCCGACGCAGAAATGATAGTTAATTGAAACGTTTAGGGCCTCCTAATGACGATGGAAGACTCAAATTGCGTCGAGATTTAATACATCGTCCTTCAGCAGACTTGTGTCCAAGGGTCTATTGCTGCCTCTGGCACCTTATGATCGCTCTCCTGTGAGTCTAGATTTTCGAATCCAACGCAAAACTGATAGTTAATTGTAACGTTCAGGGCCTCCAATTTACGATGGAACACTCAAATAGCGTCGAGATTCAATACATCATCCTTCACCCGACTTGTCTCCAAGAGTCCATTGCTGCCTCGGGCACCTTATAATCGTTCTCCTGTGAGTCTAGATTTTCGTATCCGACGCAAAACAGATAGTTAATTTTAAGGTTCAGGGCCTCCTATTGACGATGGAACACTCAAATTGCGTCGAGATTCACTACATCGTCCACCAGCCGACTTGTCTCCAAGGAAATATCGCTGCCTCGGGCACCACATGGTCCGTCTCCGGTGATTCTACGTTTTCGAATCCGACGCAAAACTGATAGTTAATTGTAACGTTCAGGGCCTCCTAATTACGATGGAACACTCAAATTGCGTCGAGATTCAATACATCGTCCTCCAGACGACTTGTCTCCATGGGGATACTGCTGTCTCGGGCTTATATGATCCTTCTCCCGTGAGTCTAGATTTTCGAATCCGACGCATAACTGATAGTTAATTGTAACGTTCAGGGCCTCCTAATTACGATGGAACACTCAAATTGCGTCGAGATTCAATACATCGTCCTCCAGACGACTTGTCTCCATGGGGATATTGCTGCCTCGGGCTCCTTATGGTCGCTCTCCTGTGAGTCTAGATTTTCGAATCCGACGCGAAACTGATTGTTAATTGTAACGTTCAGGGCCTCCTAATGACGATGGAACACTCAAATTGCGTCGAGATTCAGTACATCGGCCTCCAGCCGAATTGTCTCCAAGGGGATATTGCTGCCTCGGGCACCATATGGTCCGTCTCCTGTGAGTCTAGATTTTCGAATCCGACGCAATAATGATAGTTAATAGTAACGTTCAGCGCCTCTTAATGACGATGGAACACTCAAATTGCGTCGAGAGTCAATACATCGACCTCCAGCCGACTTGTCTGCAAGGAGCTATCACTGCCTCGGGCACCACAGTCCGTCTCCGGTGATTCTACGTTTTCCAATCCGACGCAAAACTGATAGTTAATTGTAACGTTCAGGGCCTCCTAATGACGATGGAGCACACAAATTGCGTCGCAATTAAATACATCGTCCTCCAGCGGACTGGTATCCAAGGGGATATTGCTGCCTGGGGCACCTTATGGTCCGTCTCCAGTGAGTCTAGATTTTCGAATCCGACGCGAAACTAATAGTTAATTGTAACGTTCAGGGCCTCCTAATGACGATGGAACACTCAAATTTCGCCGAGATTCACTACATCGTCCTCCAGCCGACTTGTCTCCAAGGAGATATCACTGCCTCGGGCACCACATGGTCCGTCTCCTGTGATTCTACGTTTTCGAATCCGACGCAAAAATGATAGTTAATTGTAACGTTCAGGGCCTCCTAATAACGATGGAACACTCAAAATGCGTCGAGATTCAGTACATCGTACTTCAGCTGACTTGGCTCCATGAGTCTATTACTGCCTCGGGCACCTTATGGTCGTTGTCCTGTGAGTGTAGATTTTCGAATTCGACGTAAAACAGATAGTTAATTGTAACGTTCAGGCCCTACTAATGACGAAGGAACCCTCAAATTGCGTAGCGATCCAATACATCGTCCTCCAGCCGACTTGTCTCCAAGGGTCTATTGCTGCCTTGGGCACCTTATGATCTATCACCTGTGAGTCTAGATTTTCGAACCCGACGCAAAACTGATAGTTAATTGTAACGCACAGGGCCACCAAATGACGATGCAACACTCAAATTGCGTCGAGAGTCAATACATCGTACTCCAGCCGACTTGTCACCAAGGGTCCATTGCTGTGTCGGGCACCACATGGTCCTTCTCCCGTGAGTCTAGATTTTCGAATCAGACGCGAAACTGACAGTTAATTGTAATGTTCAGGGCCTCCTAATGACGATGGAGCACTCAAATTGCGTCGCGATTAAATACATCGTCCTCCAGCGGACTGGTCTCAAAGGGGATATTGCTGCTTCGGGCACCTTATGGTCCGTCTCCAGTGAGTCTAGATTTTCGAATCCGACGCAAAAATGATAGTTAATTGTAACATTCAGCACCTACTAATGACGATGGAACACTGAAATTGCGTCGAGAGTCAATACATCGACCTCCAGCCGACTTGTCTCCAAGGGAATATTGCCGCCTCGGACACCATATTTTCCGTCTTCTGTGAGTCTAGAATATCGAATCAGAAGCAAAAATGTAACGTTCAGCGCTTCCTAATGACGATGGAACACTCAAATTGCGTCGAGAGTCAATACATCGACCTCCAGCCGACGTGTCTGCAAGGGGATATCGCTGCCACGGGCACCACAGTCCGTCTCCGGTGATTCTACGTTTTCCAATCCGACGCAAAACTGAAAGTTAATTGTAACGTTCAGGGCCTCCTAATGAAGATGGAGCACTCAACTTGCGTCGCGATTCAATACATCGTCCTCCAGCGGACTGGTCTCCAAGGGGATATTGCTGCCTCTAGCACCTTATGGTCCGTCTCCAGTGAGTCTAGATTTTCGAATCCGACGCGAAACTAATAGTTAATTGTAACGTTAAGGGCCACCTAATGACGATGGAACACTCAAATTGCGTCGAGATTCACTACATCGTCCTCCAGCCGACTTGTCTCCAAGGAGATATCGCTGCCTCGGGCACCACATGGTCCGTCTCCGGTGATTCTACGTTTTCGAATCCGACGCAAAACTGATAGTTAACTGTAACGTGCAGGGCCTCCTAATGACGATGGAACAGTCAAATAGCGTCGAGATTCAACACATCGACCTCCAGCCGACTTGTCTCCATGGGATATAACTGCCTCGGGCTCCTTATGGTCGCTGTCCTGTGAGTCTAGATTTTCGAAACCGACGCGAAACTGATTGTTAACTGTAACGATCAGGACTTCCTCATGACGATGGAACTCCCAAAAGTGCGTCGAGATTCAATTTATCGGCATTCAGCCGATTTGTCTCCAAGGGTCTATTGCTGCCTCAGGCACTTTATGGTCGTTCTCCTGTGTGTCTAGATTTTCGAATCCGACGCAAAAATGATAATTAATTGTAACGTTCAGCGCCTCCTAATGACGATGGAACACTCAAATTGCGTCGAAAGTCAATACATCGACATCCGGCCGAATTGTCTACAAGGGGATATTGCTGCCTCGGGCTCCTTGTGGTCCGTCTCCTGTGAGTCTAGATTTTCGAATCCGACGCGAAACTTGTAGTTAATTGTAACGTTCGGGGCCTCCTAATGACGATGGAACACTCAAATTGCGTCGAGATTCGATACATCGTCCTTCAGCCGACTTGTCACCAAGAGTCCATTGCTGCCTCGGCCACCTTATGGTCGTTTTCCTGCTAGTCCAGATTTTCGAATCCGACGCAAAACTGATAGTTAATTGTAACGTTCAGGGCCTCCTAATGACGATGAAACACTCAATTTGCGTCGAGATTCAACACATCGGCCTCCAGCCGACTTGTCTCCATGGGGATATTGCTGCCTCGGGATCCATATGGTCGCTGTCCTGTGAGTCTAGATTTTCGAAACCGCCGCGAAACTGATTGTTAATTGTAAAGATCAGGGCTTCCTAATGACGATGGAACACTCAAATTGCGTCGAGATTCAATATATCGTCCTTCAGCCGATTTGTCTCCAAGAGTCCATTGCTGCCTCGGGCACCTTATGGTCGTTCTCCTGTGAGTCTAGATTTTCGAATCCGACGCAAAACAGATAGTTAATTGAATCGTTCAGGGCCTCCTAATGACGATGGAACACTCAAATTGCGTCGAGATGCAATACATCGGTCTCGAGCCGACTTGTCTCCAAGGGTCTATTGCTGCTTCGGGCACCTTATGGTCGTTCACCTGTGAGTCTAGATTTTCGAATCCGACGCATAACAGATAGTTAATTGTAACGTTCAAGGCCTCCTAATGACGAAGGATCACTCAAATTGCGTCGAGATTCACTACAACGTCCTCCAGCCGACTTGTCTCCAAGGGGATATCGCAGCCTCGGGCACCACATGGTCCGTCTCCGGTGATTCTACGTTTTCGAATCCGACGAAAAACTGATAGTTAATAGTTACGTTCAAGGCCTCCTAATGACGATGGAACATTCAAATTGCATCGAGATTCAATACATCGTCCTTCATCCGACTTGTCTCCAAGGGTCTCTTGCTGCCTAGGGCACCTTATAATCGTTCTCCTGTGAGTCTAGATTTTCGAACCCGACGCAAAACTGACAGTTAATTCTAACATTCAGGGCCACCTAATGACGATGGAACACTCAAATTGCGTCGGGATTCAATACATCGGCCTCCAGCCGACTTGTCTCCAAGGGAATATTGCTGTCTCGGGCACCATATGATTCTTCTCTTGTGAGTCTAGATTTTCGAATCCGTCGCAAAAATGATACTTAATTGTAACATTCAGGGCCTCCTAATGACGATGGAACACTCAAATTGCGTCGCGAACCAATACGTCGTCTTCCAGCCGACTTGACTCCAAGGTTCTATTGCAAGGTTCAATGCTGCCTCGGGCACAATATGATCCTTCTCCTGTGAGTCTAGATTTTCGAATCCGACGCAAAATGATAGTGAATTGTAACGTTTAGCGCCTCCTAATGACGATAGAACACTCAAATTGCGTCGAGATTCAATACTTCGTCCATCAGCCGGCTTATCTACAAGGGGATATTGCTGCCCCGGGCACCTTATGGTCGTTCCCCTGAGAATTTAGAATTTATAATCTAATGGTCCGTCTCCTGTGAGTCTAGATTTTTGAATCCGACGCGAAACTGATAGTTAATTGTAACGTTCAGGGCCTCCTAATGACGATGGAACACTCAAATTGCGTCGAGAGTCAATTCATCGACATCCAGCCGACTTGTCTACAAGGGGATATTGCTGCCTCGGGCTCCAAGTGGTAAGTCTCCTGTGAGTCTATATTTTCGAATCCGACGCGAAACTGATAGTTAATTGTAACGTACAGGGCCTCCTAATGACGATGGAACACTCACATTGCGTCGAGATTCAATACATCGTCCTTCAGCCGACTTGTCTCCAAAAAAAAAATGGTTCAAATGGCTCTGAGCACTATGGGACTTAACCGCTACGGTCATCAGTCCCCTAGAACTTAGAACTACTTAAACCTAACTAACCTAAGGACACCACACAACACCCAGCCATCACGAGGCAGAGAAAATCCCTGACCCCGCCGGGAATCGAACCCGGGAACCCGGGCGTGGGAAGCGAGAACGCTACCGCACAACCACGAGATGCGGGCGACTTGTCTCCAAGAGCCCATTGCTGCCTCGGGCACCTTACGGTCGATCTCCTGTTAGTCTAGACTTTCGAATCCGACGCAACACAGATAGTTAATTGCAACGTTCAGGGCCTCCTAATGACGATGGAACACAAAAATTGCGTCGAGACTCAATACATCGGCCTCGAGCCGACTTGTCTCCAAGGGTCTATGGCTGCCTCGGGCACCTTATGGTCGCTCTCCTGTGAGTCTAGATTTTCGAATCCGACGCAAAACAGATAGTTAATTGTAATGTTCACGGCCTCCTAATGACGAAGGAACACTCAAATTGCGACGAGATTCACTACAACGTCCTCCAGCCGACTTGTCTCCAAGGCGATATCGCTGTCTCGGGCACCACATGGTCCGTCTCCGGTGATTCTACGTTTTCGAATCCGACGCAAAACTGATAGTTAATTGTAACGTTCATGGCCTCCTAATGACGATGGAACACTCAAATTGCGTCGAGATTCAATACATCGGCCTCCAGTCGACATGCCTCCAAGGGGATATTGCTGTCGCGGGCACAATATGATCCTTCTCCTGTGAGTCAAGATTTACGAATCCGACGCAAAACTGATAGTTAATTGTAACGTTCAGGGCCTCCTAATGACGATGGAACACTCAAATTGCGTCGAGATTCAATACATCGTCCTTCAGCCGACTTGTCTCCAATAGTCCATTGCTGCCTGGGGCACCTTATGGTCGTTCTTCTGTTAGTCTAGATTTTCGAATCCGAGGCGAAACTTATAGTTAATTGTAACGTTCGGGGCCTCCTAATGACGATGGAACACTCAAATTGCGTCGAGATTCAATACATCGTCCTTCAGCCGACTTGTCACCAAGAGTCCATTGCTGCCTCGGCCACCTTATGGTCGTTCTCCTGCTAGTCCAGATTTTCGAATCCGACGCAAAACTGATAGTTAATTGTAACGTTCAGGGCCTCCTAATGACGATGAAACACTCAATTTGCGTCGAGATTCAACACATCGGCCTCCAGCCGACTTGTCTCCATGGGGATATTGCTGCCTCGGGATCCTTATGGTCGCTGTCCTGTGAGTCTAGATTTTCGAAACCGCCGCGAAACTGATTGTTAATTGTAAAGATCAGGGCTTCCTAATGACGATGGAACACTCAAATTGCGTCGAGATTCAATATATCGTCCTTCAGCCGATTTGTCTCCAAGAGTCCATTGCTGCCTCGGGCACCTTATGGTCGTTCTCCTGTGAGTCTAGATTTTCGAATCCGACGCAAAACAGATAGTTAATTGTAATGTTCAGGGCCTCCTAATGACGATGGAACACTCAAATTGCGTCGAGATTCAATACATCGGTCTCGAGCCGACTTGTCTCCAAGGGTCTATTGCTGCTTCGGGCACCTTATGGTCGTTCACCTGTGAGTCTAGATTTTCGAATCCGACGCATAACAGATAGTTAATTGTAACGTTCAAGGCCTCCTAATGACGAAGGATCACTCAAATTGCGTCGAGATTCACTACAACGTCCTCCAGCCGACTTGTCTCCAAGGGGATATCGCAGCCTCGGGCACCACATGGTCCGTCTCCGGTGATTCTACGTTTTCGAATCCGACGCAAAACTGATAGTTAATAGTTACGTTCAAGGCCTCCTAATGACGATGGAACATTCAAATTGCATCGAGATTCAATACATCGTCCTTCAGCCGACTTGTCTCCAAGGATCTATTGCTGCCTAGGGCGCCTTATAATCGTTCTCCTGTGAGTCTAGATTTTCGAACCCGACGCAAAACTGACAGTTAATTATAACATTCAGGGCCACCTAATGACGATGGAACACTCAAATTGCGTCGGGATTCAATACATCGGCCTCCAGCCGACTTGTCTCCAAGGGAATATTGCTGTCTCGGGCACCATATGATTCTTCTCTTGTGAGTCTAGATTTTCGAATCCGTCGCAAAAATGATACTTAATTGTAACATTCAGGGCCTCCTAATGACGATGGAACACTCAAATTGCGTCGCGATCCAATACGTCGTCTTCCAGCCGACTTGACTCCAAGGTTCTATTGCAAGGTTCAATGCTGCCTCGGGCACAATATGATCCTTCTCCTGTGAGTCTAGATTTTCGAATCCGACGCAAAATGATAGTGAATTGTAACGTTTAGCGCCTCCTAATGACGATAGAACACTCAAATGCGTCGAGATTCAATACTTCGTCCATCAGCCGACTTATCTACAAGGGGATATTGCTGCCCCGGGCACCTTATGGTCGTTCCCCTGAGAGTTTAGAATTTATAATCTAATGGTCCGTCTCCTGTGAGTCTAGATTTTTGAATCCGACGCGAAACTGATAGTTAATTGTAACGTTCAGGGCCTCCTAATGACGATGGAACACTCAAATTGCGTCGAGAGTCAATTCATCGACATCCAGCCGACTTGTCTACAAGGGGATATTGCTGCCTCGGGCACCAAGTGGTAAGTCCCCTGTGAGTCTATATTTTCGAATCCGACGCGAAACTGATAGTTAATTGTAACGTACAGGGCCTCCTAATGACGATGGAACACTCACATTGCGTCGAGATTCAATACATCGTCCTTCAGCCGACTTGTCTCCAAGAGCCCATTGCTGCCTCGGGCACCTTACGGTCGATCTCCTGTTAGTCTAGACTTTCGAATCCGACGCAACACAGATAGTTAATTGCAACGTTCAGGGCCTCCTAATGACGATGGAACACAAAAATTGCGTCGAGACTCAATACATCGGCCTCGAGCCGACTTGTCTCCAAGGGTCTATGGCTGCCTCGGGCACCTTATGGTCGCTCTCCTGTGAGTCTAGATTTTCGAATCCGACGCAAAACAGATAGTTAATTGTAATGTTCACGGCCTCCTAATGACGAAGGAACACTCAAATTGCGACGAGATTCACTACAACGTCTTCCAGCCGACTTGTCTCCAAGGGGATATCGCTGTCTCCGGCACCACATGGTCCGTCTCCGGTGATTCTACGTTTTCGAATCCGACGCAAAACTGATAGTTAATTGTAACGTTCATGGCCTCCTAATGACGATGGAACACTCAAATTGCATCGAGATTCAATACATCGGCCTCCATTCGACATGCCTCCAAGGGGATATTGCTGTCGCGGGCACAATATGATCCTTCTCCTGTGAGTCAAGATTTACGAATCCGACGCAAAACTGATAGTTAATTGTAACGTTCAGGGCCTCCTAATGACGATGGAACACTCAAATTGCGTCGAGATTCAATACATCGTCCTTCAGCCGATTTGTCTCCAATAGTCCATTGCTGCCTCGGGCACCTTATGGTCGTTCTTCTGTTAGTCTAGATTTTCGAATCCGACGCGAAACTGATAGTTAATTGTAACGTTCAGGGCCTCCTAATGACGATGGAACACTGAAATTGCGTCGAGATTCAATACATCGTCCTACCTTATGGTCGTTCTCCTGTTAGTTTAGATTTTCGAATCCGACGAAAAACTGATAGTTAATTGTAACATTCAGTGCCTCCTAATGACGATGGAACACTCAAATTGCGTCGCGATCCAATACATCGCCTCCCAGCCGACTTGTCTCCAAGGGTCTATTGCTGCCACGGGCACCTTAATATCGTTCTCCTGTGAGTCTAGATTTTCGAACCCGATGCAAAACTGATAATTAATTGTAACGTTCAGGGCCACCTAATGACGATGGAACACTTAAATTGCGTCGAGATTCAATACATCGGCCTCCAGCCGACATATCTCCAAGGGGATATTGCTGTCTCGGGCACCATATGATCCTTCTCCTGTGAGTCCAGATTTTCGAATCCGACGCAAAAATGATAGTGAATTGTAACGTTCAGCGCCCCCAAATGATGATAGAACACTCAAATTGCGTCGAGAGTCAATACATCGAAATACAGCCGACTTGTCTACAAGGGGATATTGCTGCCTCGGGCTCCATGTGGTCCGTCTCCTGTGAGTCTAGAGTTTCGAATCCGACGCGAAACTGATAGTTAATTGTAACGTCAGGGCCTCCTAATGACGATGGAACACTCAAATTGCGTCGAGATTCAATACATCGGCCTTGAGCCGAATTGTCTCCAAGGGTCTATTGCTGCCTCGGGCACCTTATGGTCGTTCTCATATGAGTCTAGATTTTCGAATCCGACGCAAAACAGATAGTTAATTGTAGCGTTCACGGCCTCCTAATGACGAGGAACGCTCAAATTGCGTCGAGATTCACTACAACGTCCTCCAGCCGACTTGTCTCCAAGGGGATATCGCACCACATGGTCCGTCTCCGGTGATTCTACGTTTCCGATTCCGACGCAAAACTTATAGTTAATTGTAACGTTCAGGGCCTCCTAATGACGATGGAGCACTCAAATTGCGTCGAGATTCAATACGTCGTCCTTCAGCCGACTTGTCTCCAAGAGTCCATTGCTGCCTTGGGCACCTTATGGTCGTTCTCCTGTGAGTCTAGATTTTCGAATCCGACCCAAAAATGATAGTGAATTGTAACGTTCAGCGCCTCATAATGACGACAAAACACTCAAATAGCGTCGAGATTCACTACAACGTCCTCCAGCCGACTTGTCTCCAAGGGGATATTGCTGTCTCGGGCACATATTATCCTCCTCCTGTGAACCTAGATTTTCGAATCCGACGCATAACTGATAGTTTATTGTAACGTTCAGCGCCTCCTAATGACGATTGAACACTCAAATTGCGTCGAGATTCAATACCACGTCCTCCAGGCGACGTGTCTCCAACGGTCTATTGCTGCTTCGGGCACCTTATGGTACGTCTCCAGTGAGTCTAGATTATCGAATCCGACGAAAAACTGATAGTTAATTGTAACATTCAGGGCCTCCTATTTACGATGGAACACTCAAATTGCGTCGCGATCCAATACTTCGCCCTCCAGCCGACTTGTCTCCAAAGGTCTATTGCTGCCTGGGGCTATTTATGATCGTTCTCCTGTGAGTCTAGATTTTCGAATCCAACGCAAAACTGATAGTTAATTGTAACGTTCAGGGCCTCCTAATGACGATGGAACACTCAAATTGCTTCGAGATTCCATACATCGGCCTCCAGCCGACTTGTCTCCATGGGGATATTGCTGCCTCGGGCTCCTTATGGTCGCTGTCCTGTGAGTCTAGATTTTCGAAACCGACGCAAAACTGATTGTTAATTGTAACGATCAGGACTTCCTAATGACGATGGAACACCCAAAAGTGCATCGAGATTCAATATATCGGCATTCAGCCGATTTGTCTCCAAGGGTCTATTGCTGCCTCGGGCACTTTATGGTCGTTCTCCTGTGTGTGTAGATTTTCGAATCCGACGCAAAAATGATAGTTAATTGTAACGTTCAGCGCCTCCTAATGACGATGGAACACTCAAATTGCGTCGAAAGTCAATACATCGACATGCAGCCGACTTGTCTACAAGGGGATATTGCTGCCTCGGGCGCCTTGTGGTCCGTCTCCCGTGAGTCTAGATTTTCGAATCCGACGCGAGACTTATAGTTAATTGTAACGTTCAGGGCCCCCTAATGACGATGGAACACTCAAATTGCGTCGAGATTCGATACATTGTCCTTCAGTCGACTTGTCACCAAGAGACCATTGCTGCCGCGGGCACCTAATGGTCGTTCTCCTGTTAGTCCAGATTTTCGAATCCGACGCAAAACTGATAGTTAATTGTAACGTTAAGGGCCTCCTAGTGACAATGGAACACTAAAATTGCGTCGCGATCCAATACATCGTCCTCCAGCCGACTTGTCTCCAAGGGTCTATTGCTGTGTCGGGCACCTTATGATCGTTCTCCTGTGAGTCTAGATTTTCGAACGCGACGCAAAACTGATAGTTAATTGTAACATTCAGGGCCACGTAATGACGATGGAACACTAAAATTGCGTCGAGATTCAATACATCGTCCTCCAGCCGACTGGTCTCCAAAGGGATATTGCTGCCTCGGGCACCACATGGTCCTTCTCCTGTGAGTCCAGATTTTCGAATCCGACGCAAAAATGATAGCGAATTGTAACGTTCAGCGCCCCCTAATGACGATAGAACACTCAAATTGCGTCGAGAGTCAATACATCCACCTACAGCCGACTTGTCTACAAGGGGATATTGCTGCCTCGGGCTCCATGTGGTCCGTCTCCTGTGAGTCTAGATTTTCGAATCCGACGCAAAAATGATAGTTAATTGTAACGTTCAGGGCCTCCTAATGACAATGGAACACTCAAATTGCGTCGAGATTCAATACATCGTCATTCAGCCGACTTGTCTCCAAGAGTCCATTGCTGCCTGGGGTACCTTATGGTCGTTCTTCTGTTAGTCTAGATTTTCGAATCCGACGCAAAACAGATAGTTAATTGTAACGTTCAGGGCCTCCAAATGACGATGGAACACTCAAATTGCGTCGAGATTCAATACATCGGCCTCGAGCCGACTTGTCTCCAAGGGTCTATTGCTGCCTCGGGCACCTTATGGTCGTTCTCCTGTGAGTCTAGATTTTCGAACCCGACGCAAAACAGATACTTAATTGTAACGTTCACGGCCTCCTAATGACGAAGGAACACTCAAATTGCGTCGAGATTCACTACAACGGCATCCAGCCGACTTGTCTCCAAGGGGATATCGCACCACATTGTCCGTCTCCGGTGATTCTACGTTTTCGAATCCGACGCAAAACTGATAGTTAATTGTAAGGTTCAGGGCCTCCTAATGACGATGGAGCACTCAACTTGCGTCGAAATTCAATACATCGCCCTTCAGCCGACTTGTCTCCAAGAGTCCATTGCTGCCTTGGACACCATATGGTCGTTCTCCTGTGAGTCTAGATTTTCGAATCCGACCCAAAAATGATAGTGAATTGTAACATTCAGCGCCTCCTAATGACGACAAAACACTCAAATTGCGTCGAGATTCACTACAACGTCCTCCAGCCGACTTGTCACCTAGGGGATATTGCTGTCTCGGGCAAATATTATCCTCCTCCTGTGAGTCTAGATTTTCGAATCGGACGCATAACTGATAGTTAATTGTAACGTTCAGCGCCTCCTAATGACGATTGAACACTCAAATTGCGTCGAGATTCAATACATCGTCCTCCAGGCGACTTGTCTCCAACGGTCTATTGCTGCTTCGGGCACCTTATGGTACGTCTCCAGTGAGTCTAGATTATCGAATCCGACGAAAAACTGATAGTTAACTGTAACATTCAGGGCCTCCTAGTTACAATTGAACACTCAAATTGCGTCGCGATCCAATACTTCGTCCTCCAGCCGACTTGTCTCCAAGGGTCTATTGCTGCCTGGGGCTATTTATGATCGTTCTCCTGTGAGTCTAGATTTTCGAATCCAACGCAAAACTGATAGTTAATTGTAACGTTCAGGGGCTCCTAATGACGATGGAACACTCAAATTGCATCGAGATTTATTACATCGGCCTCCAGCCGACTTGTATCCATGGGGATATTGCTGCCTCGGGCTCCTTATGGTCGATCCCCTGTGAGTCTAGATTTTCGAAACCGACGCAAAACTGATTGTTAATTGTAACGATCAGGACTTCCTAATGACGATGGAACACCCAAAAGTGCGTCGAGATTCAACATATCTTCATTCAGCCGATTTGTCTCCAAGGGTCTATTGCTGCCTCGCGCACTTTACGGGCGTCCTCCTGTGAGTCTAGATTTTTGAACCCGACGCAAAACTGTTTGTTAATTGTAACTTTCAGGGCTTCCTAATGACGATGGAACACTCAAATTGCGTCGAGATTCAATATATCGTCCTTCAGCCGATTTGTCTCCAAGAGTCCATTGCTGCCTCGGGCACCTTATGGTCGTTCTCCTGTGAGTCTAGATTTTCGAATCCGACGCAAAACAGATAGTTAATTGTAACGTTCAGGGTCTCCCAATGACGATGGAACACTCAAATTGCGTCGAGATTCAATACATTGGACTCGCGCCGACTTGTCTCCAAGGGGATATCGCTGCCTCATGCTCCACATGGTCCGACTCCGGTGATTCTACGTTTTCGAATCCGACGCAAAACTGATAGTTAATTGTTACGTTCAAGGCCTCCTAATGACGATGGAACACTCAAACTGCATCAAGATTCAATACATCGTCCTGCAGCCGACTTGTCTCCAAGGGTCTATTGCTGCCTCGGGCACCTTATGATCGTTCTCCTGTGAGTCTATATTTTCAAACCCGACGTAAAACTGATAGTTAATTGTAACATTCAGGGCCAACTAATGACGATGGAACACTCAAACTGCGTCGAGAGTCAATACATCGACCTCCAGCCGACTTGTCTACAAGAGGATATTGCTGCCTCGGGCTCTATGTGGTCCGTCTCCTGTGAGTCTAGATTTTCGATTCCGACGCGAAACTGATATTTAATTGTAACGTTCAGGGCCTCCTAATGACGATGGAACACTCAAATTGCGTCGCTATCCAATACGTCGTCTTCCAGCCGACTTGTCTCCAAGTTTCTATTGCAAGGTTCAATGCTGCCTCGGGCACAATATGATCCTTCTCCTGTGAGTCTAGATTTTCGAATCCGACGCAAAATGATAGTGAATTGTAACGTTCAGCGCCTCCTAATGACGATAGAACACTCAAATTGCGTCGAGATTCAATACATCATCCATCAGCCGACTTGTCTCCAAGGGGATATTGCTGCCTCGGGCACCTTATGGTCGTTCCCCTGAGAGTTTAGATTTTATAATCTAATGGTCCGTCTGCTGTGAGTCTAGATTTTTGAATCCGACGCGAAACTGATAGTTAATTGTAACGTTCAGGGCCTCATAATGACGATGGAGCACTCAAATAGCGTCGAGATTCAATACATCGTCCTTCAGCCGACTTGTCTCCCAGGGTCTATTGCTGCTTGGGGCACCTTATGGTCGTTCTCCTGTGAGTCTAGATTTTCGAATCCGACGCAAAAATGATAGTTAATTGTAACGTTGAGGGCCTCCTAATGACGACGGAACACTCAAATTGCGTCGAGAGTCAATACATCGACATCCAGCCGACTTGTCTCCAAGGGGATATTGCTGCCTCGGGCTCCAAGTGGTCCGTCTCCTGTGAGTCTAGATTTTCGAACCCGACGCGAAACTGATAGTTAATTGTAACGTTCAGGGCCTCCTAATGACGTTGGAACACTCAAATTGTGTCGAGATTCAATACATCGTCCTTCAGCCGACTTGTCTCCAAGAGTCTATTGCTGCTTCGGGCACCTTATGGTCGTTCTCCTGTGAGTCTAGATTTTCGAATCCAACGCAAAACTGATTGTTAATTGTAACGTTCAGGTCTTCCTAATGACGATGGAACACTTAAATTGCGTCGAGATTCAATATATCGCCATTCAGCCGATTTGTCTCCAAGGGTCTATTGCTGCCTCGGGCACCTTATGGTCGTTCCCCTGTGAGACTAGATTTTAGAATCCGACGCAAAACTGTTACTTAATTGTAATGTTTCTGGGCCTCCTAATGACGATGGAACACTCAATTTGCGTCGAGATTCAACACATCGGCCTCCAGCCGACTTGTCTCCAAGGGGATATTGCTGCCTCGGTCTCCTTATGGTCGCTGTCCTGTGAGTCTAGATTTTCGAAACCGTCGCGAAACTGATTGTTAATTGTAAATCTCAGGGCTTCCTAATGACGATGGAACACTCAAATTGCGTCGAGATTCAATACTTCGGCCTCCAGCCGACCTGTCTCCAAGGGAATATTGCTGTCTCGGGCACCATATGATCCTTCTCCTGTGAGTCTAGATTTTCGAATCCGTCGCAAAAATGATACTTAATTGTAACATTCAGGGCCACCTAATGCCCATGGAACACTCAAATTGCGTCGCGATCCAATACGTCCTCTTCCAGCCGACTTGTCTTCAAGGATCTATTGCAAGGTTCAATGCTACCTCGGGCACAATATGATCCTTCTCCAGTGAGTCTAGATTTTCGAATCCGACGCAAAATGATAGTGAATTGTAACGTTCAGCGCCTCCTAATGACGATAGAACACTCAAATTGCATCGAGATTCATTACATCGGGGATATTGCTGTCTCGGGCACATATGATCCTCCTCCTGTGAGTCTAGATTTTCGAATCCGACGCATAACTGATAGTTAATTGTAACGTTCAGCGCCTCCTAATGACGACTGAACACTCAAATTGCGTCGAGATTCAATACATCGTCCTCCAGACGACTTGTCTCCAACGGTCTATTGCTGCTTCGGGCACCTTATGGTACGTCTCCAGAGAGTCTAGATTATCGAATCCGACAAAAACTGATAGTTAATTGCAACATTCAGGGCCTCCTAGTTACGATGGAACACTCAAATTGCGTCGCGAATAAATTCTTCGTCCTCCAGCCGACTTGTCTCCAAGGGTCTATTGCTGCCTGGGGCTATTTATGATCGTTCTCCTGTGAGTCTAGATTTTCGAATCCAACTCAAAACTGATAGGTAATTGTAACGTTCAGGGCCTCCTAATGACGATGGAACACTCAAATTGCATCGAGATTCATTACATCGGCCTCCAGCCGACTTGTATCCATGGGGAAATTGCTGCCTCGGGCTCCTTATGGTCGCTCTCCTGTGAGTCTTAATTTTCGAAACCGACCTGAAACTGATTATTAATTGTAACGTCAGGGCTTCCTAATGACGATAGAACACTCAAATTGCGTCGAGATTCAATATATCAGCTTTCAGCCGATTTGTCTCCAAGGGTCTATTGCTGCCTCGGGAACCTTATGGTCGATCCCCTGTGAGTCTAGATTTTAGAATCCGACGCAAAAATGATAGTTAATTGTAAAGTTCATGGCGTCCTAATGTCGATGCAACACTCAAATTGCGTCGACATTCACTACATCGACCTCCAGCCGACTTGTTTCCAAGGAGATATCGCTGCCTCGCTCACCACATGGTCCGTCTCCGGTGATTCTACGTTTTCGAATCCGACGCAAAACTGATAGTTAATTGTAACGTTCAGGGCCTCCTAATGACGATGGAGCACTCAAATCGCGTCGCGATTCAATACATCGGCCTCCAGCGGACTGGTCTCCAAGGCGATATAGCCACGGGCACCTTATGGCCCGTCTCTAGTGAGTTTAGATTTTCGAATCCGACGAAAAACTGATAGTTAATTGTAACATTCAGGGCCTCCTAATGACGATGGAACACTCAAATTACGTCGCTATCCAATACATCGTTTCCTGCCGACTTGTCTCCAAGGGTCTATTGCTGCCTCGGGCACCTTATGATCGTTCTCCTGTGAGTCTAGATTTTCGATCCGGACGCAAAACTGATAGTTAATTGTAACGCTCAGGGCCTCCTAATGACGATGGAACACTCAAATTGCGTCGAGATTCAACACATCGTCCTCCAGCAGACTTGTCTCCAAGGGGATATTGCTGCCTCGGGCACAACATGGTCCTTCTCCTGTGAGTATAGATTTTCGAATCCGACGCGAAACTGATAGTTAATTGTAATGTTCAGGGCCTCCTAATGGCGATGGAGCACCAAAATTGCGTCGCGATTCAATACATCGTCCACCAGCGGCTGGTCTCCAAGGGGATATTGCTGCTTTGGGCACCTTATGGTCCGACCCCAGTAAGTCTAGATTTTCGAATCGGACGAAAAACTGATTGTTAATTGTTACATTCAGGGCCTCCTAGTTACGTTGGAGCACTCAAATTGCGTCGCGATCCAATACATTTACATCCAGCCGACTTGTCTCCAAGGGTCTATAGCTGCCTGGGGCCCTTGTGATCGTTCTCCTGTGAGTCTAGATTTTCGAATCTGACGCAAATCTAATAGTTAATCGTAACGTTCAGGGCCTCCTAATACCGATGGAACACTCAAATTGCGTCGAGATTCAACACACCGTCCTCTAGCCGACTTGTCTCCATGGGGATATTGCTGCCTTGGGCTCCTTATGGTCGCTATCCTGTGAGTCTAAATTTTCGAAACCGACGCGAAACTGATTGTTAATTGTAACGTTCAGGGCTTCCTAATGACGATTGAACACTCAAATTACGTCGAGATTCAATATATCGGCGTTCAGCCGATTTGTCTCCAAGGGTCTATTGCTGCCTCGGGCACCTTACGGTCGTTACCCTGTGAGTCTAGATTTTAGAATCCGACGCAAAACTGATAGTTAGTTGTAATGTTCAGGGCCTCCTACTGACGATGGAACACTCACATTGCGTCGAGATTCACTACATCGTCCTCCATCCGAATTGTCTCCAAGGGAATACGCTGCCTAGGGCACCACGTGGTCCGCCTCCGGTGATTCAACGTTTTCAAATCCGACGCAAAACTGATAGTTAATTGTAACGTTCAGGGCCTCCTAATGACGATGGAGCACTCAAATTGCGTCGCGATTCAAAACATCGTCCTCCAGCGGACTGGTGTAAAAAGGGATATAGCCTCGGGCACCTTATGGTCCGTCTCCAGTGAGTCTAGATGTTCGAATCCGAAGCAAAAATGATAGTGAATTGTAACGTTCAGGGCCTCCTAATGACAATGGAACACTCAAATTGCGTCGAGATTCAATACATCGTCATTCAGCCGACTTGTCTCCAAGAGTCCATTGCTGCCTGGGGTACCTTATGGTCGTTCTTCTGTTAGTCTAGATTTTCGAATCCGACGCAAAACAGATAGTTAATTGTAACGTTCAGGGCCTCCAAATGACGATGGAACACTCAAATTGCGTCGAGATTCAATACATCGGCCTCGAGCCGACTTGTCTCCAAGGGTCTATTGCTGCCTCGGGCACCTTATGGTCGTTCTCCTGTGAGTCTAGATTTTCGAACCCGACGCAAAACAGATACTTAATTGTAACGTTCACGGCCTCCTAATGACGAAGGAACACTCAAATTGCGTCGAGATTCACTACAACGGCATCCAGCCGACTTGTCTCCAAGGGGATATCGCACCACATTGTCCGTCTCCGGTGATTCTACGTTTTCGAATCCGACGCAAAACTGATAGTTAATTGTAAGGTTCAGGGCCTCCTAATGACGATGGAGCACTCAACTTGCGTCGAAATTCAATACATCGCCCTTCAGCCGACTTGTCTCCAAGAGTCCATTGCTGCCTTGGACACCATATGGTCGTTCTCCTGTGAGTCTAGATTTTCGAATCCGACCCAAAAATGATAGTGAATTGTAACATTCAGCGCCTCCTAATGACGACAAAACACTCAAATTGCGTCGAGATTCACTACAACGTCCTCCAGCCGACTTGTCACCTAGGGGATATTGCTGTCTCGGGCAAATATTATCCTCCTCCTGTGAGTCTAGATTTACGAATCGGACGCATAACTGATAGTTAATTGTAACGTTCAGCGCCTCCTAATGACGATTGAACACTCAAATTGCGTCGAGATTCAATACATCGTCCTCCAGGCGATTTGTCTCCAACGGTCTATTGCTGCTTCGGGCACCTTATGGTACGTCTCCAGTGAGTCTAGATTATCGAATCCGACGAAAAACTGATAGTTAACTGTAACATTCAGGGCCTCCTAGTTACAATTGAACACTCAAATTGCGTCGCGATCCAATACTTCGTCCTCCAGCCGACTTGTCTCCAAGGGTCTATTGCTGCCTGGGGCTATTTATGATCGTTCTCCTGTGAGTCTAGATTTTCGAATCCAACGCAAAACTGATAGTTAATTGTAACGTTCAGGGGCTCCTAATGACGATGGAACACTCAAATTGCATCGAGATTTATTACATCGGCCTCCAGCCGACTTGTATCCATGGGGATATTGCTGCCTCGGGCTCCTTATGGTCGATCCCCTGTGAGTCTAGATTTTCGAAACCGACGCAAAACTGATTGTTAATTGTAACGATCAGGACTTCCTAATGACGATGGAACACCCAAAAGTGCGTCGAGATTCAACATATCTTCATTCAGCCGATTTGTCTCCAAGGGTCTATTGCTGCCTCGCGCACTTTACGGTCGTCCTCCTGTGAGTCTAGATTTTTGAACCCGACGCAAAACTGTTTGTTAATTGTAACTTTCAGGGCTTCCTAATGACGATGGAACACTCAAATTGCGTCGAGATTCAATATATCGTCCTTCAGCCGATTTGTCTCCAAGAGTCCATTGCTGCCTCGGGCACCTTATGGTCGTTCTCCTGTGAGTCTAGATTTTCGAATCCGACGCAAAACAGATAGTTAATTGTAACGTTCAGGGTCTCCCAATGACGATGGAACACTCAAATTGCGTCGAGATTCAATACATTGGACTCGAGCCGACTTGTCTCCAAGGGGATATCGCTGCCTCATGCTCCACATGGTCCGACTCCGGTGATTCTACGTTTTCGAATCCGACGCAAAACTGATAGTTAATTGTTACGTTCAAGGCCTCCTAATGACGATGGAACACTCAAACTGCATCAAGATTCAATACATCGTCCTGCAGCCGACTTGTCTCCAAGGGTCTATTGCTGCCTCGGGCACCTTATGATCGTTCTCCTGTGAGTCTATATTTTCAAACCCGACGTAAAACTGATAGTTAATTGTAACATTCAGGGCCAACTAATGACGATGGAACACTCAAACTGCGTCGAGAGTCAATACATCGACCTCCAGCCGACTTGTCTACAAGAGGATATTGCTGCCTCGGGCTCTATGTGGTCCGTCTCCTGTGAGTCTAGATTTTCGATTCCGACGCGAAACTGATATTTAATTGTAACGTTCAGGGCCTCCTAATGACGATGGAACACTCAAATTGCGTCGCTATCCAATACGTCGTCTTCCAGCCGACTTGTCTCCAAGTTTCTATTGCAAGGTTCAATGCTGCCTCGGGCACAATATGATCCTTCTCCTGTGAGTCTAGATTTTCGAATCCGACGCAAAATGATAGTGAATTGTAACGTTCAGCGCCTCCTAATGACGATAGAACACTCAAATTGCGTCGAGATTCAATACATCATCCATCAGCCGACTTGTCTCCAAGGGGATATTGCTGCCTCGGGCACCTTATGGTCGTTCCCCTGAGAGTTTAGATTTTATAATCTAATGGTCCGTCTGCTGTGAGTCTAGATTTTTGAATCCGACGCGAAACTGATAGTTAATTGTAACGTTCAGGGCCTCATAATGACGATGGAGCACTCAAATAGCGTCGAGATTCAATACATCGTCCTTCAGCCGACTTGTCTCCCAGGGTCTATTGCTGCTTGGGGCACCTTATGGTCGTTCTCCTGTGAGTCTAGATTTTCGAATCCGACGCAAAAATGATAGTTAATTGTAACGTTGAGGGCCTCCTAATGACGACGGAACACTCAAATTGCGTCGAGAGTCAATACATCGACATCCAGCCGACTTGTCTCCAAGGGGATATTGCTGCCTCGGGCTCCAAGTGGTCCGTCTCCTGTGAGTCTAGATTTTCGAACCCGACGCGAAACTGATAGTTAATTGTAACGTTCAGGGCCTCCTAATGACGTTGGAACACTCAAATTGTGTCGAGATTCAATACATCGTCCTTCAGCCGACTTGTCTCCAAGAGTCTATTGCTGCTTCGGGCACCTTATGGTCGTTCTCCTGTGAGTCTAGATTTTCGAATCCAACGCAAAACTGATTGTTAATTGTAACGTTCAGGTCTTCCTAATGACGATGGAACACTTAAATTGCGTCGAGATTCAATATATCGCCATTCAGCCGATTTGTCTCCAAGGGTCTATTGCTGCCTCGGGCACCTTATGGTCGTTCCCCTGTGAGACTAGATTTTAGAATCCGACGCAAAACTGTTACTTAATTGTAATGTTTCTGGGCCTCCTAATGACGATGGAACACTCAATTTGCGTCGAGATTCAACACATCGGCCTCCAGCCGACTTGTCTCCAAGGGGATATTGCTGCCTCGGTCTCCTTATGGTCGCTGTCCTGTGAGTCTAGATTTTCGAAACCGTCGCGAAACTGATTGTTAATTGTAAATCTCAGGGCTTCCTAATGACGATGGAACACTCAAATTGCGTCGAGATTCAATACTTCGGCCTCCAGCCGACCTGTCTCCAAGGGAATATTGCTGTCTCGGGCACCATATGATCCTTCTCCTGTGAGTCTAGATTTTCGAATCCGTCGCAAAAATGATACTTAATTGTAACATTCAGGGCCACCTAATGCCCATGGAACACTCAAATTGCGTCGCGATCCAATACGTTCTCTTCCAGCCGACTTGTCTCCAAGGATCTATTGCAAGGTTCAATGCTACCTCGGGCACAATATGATCCTTCTCCAGTGAGTCTAGATTTTCGAATCCGACGCAAAATGATAGTGAATTGTAACGTTCAGCGCCTCCTAATGACGATAGAACACTCAAATTGCATCGAGATTCATTACATCGGGGATATTGCTGTCTCGGGCACATATGATCCTCCTCCTGTGAGTCTAGATTTTCGAATCCGACGCATAACTGATAGTTAATTGTAACGTTCAGCGCCTCCTAATGACGACTGAACACTCAAATTGCGTCGAGATTCAATACATCGTCCTCCAGGCGACTTGTCTCCAACGGTCTATTGCTGCTTCGGGCACCCTATGGTACGTCTCCAGAGAGTCTAGATTATCGAATCCGACAAAAACTGATAGTTAATTGCAACATTCAGGGCCTCCTAGTTACGATGGAACACTCAAATTGCGTCGCGAATAAATTCTTCGTCCTCCAGCCGACTTGTCTCCAAGGGTCTATTGCTGCCTGGGGCTATTTATGATCGTTCTCCTGTGAGTCTAGATTTTCGAATCCAACTCAAAACTGATAGGTAATTGTAACGTTCAGGGCCTCCTAATGACGATGGAACACTCAAATTGCATCGAGATTCATTACATCGGCCTCCAGCCGACTTGTATCCATGGGGAAATTGCTGCCTCGGGCTCCTTATGGTCGCTCTCCTGTGAGTCTTAATTTTCGAAACCGACCTGAAACTGATTATTAATTGTAACGTCAGGGCTTCCTAATGACGATAGAACACTCAAATTGCGTCGAGATTCAATATATCAGCTTTCAGCCGATTTGTCTCCAAGGGTCTATTGCTGCCTCGGGAACCTTATGGTCGATCCCCTGTGAGTCTAGATTTTAGAATCCGACGCAAAAATGATAGTTAATTGTAAAGTTCATGGCGTCCTAATGTCGATGCAACACTCAAATTGCGTCGACATTCACTACATCGACCTCCAGCCGACTTGTTTCCAAGGAGATATCGCTGCCTCGCTCACCACATGGTCCGTCTCCGGTGATTCTACGTTTTCGAATCCGACGCAAAACTGATAGTTAATTGTAACGTTCAGGGCCTCCTAATGACGATGGAGCACTCAAATCGCGTCGCGATTCAATACATCGGCCTCCAGCGGACTGGTCTCCAAGGCGATATAGCCACGGGCACCTTATGGCCCGTCTCTAGTGAGTTTAGATTTTCGAATCCGACGAAAAACTGATAGTTAATTGTAACATTCAGGGCCTCCTAATGACGATGGAACACTCAAATTACGTCGCTATCCAATACATCGTTTCCTGCCGACTTGTCTCCAAGGGTCTATTGCTGCCTCGGGCACCTTATGATCGTTCTCCTGTGAGTCTAGATTTTCGATCCGGACGCAAAACTGATAGTTAATTGTAACGCTCAGGGCCTCCTAATGACGATGGAACACTCAAATTGCGTCGAGATTCAACACATCGTCCTCCAGCAGACTTGTCTCCAAGGGGATATTGCTGCCTCGGGCACAACATGGTCCTTCTCCTGTGAGTATAGATTTTCGAATCCGACGCGAAACTGATAGTTAATTGTAATGTTCAGGGCCTCCTAATGGCGATGGAGCACCAAAATTGCGTCGCGATTCAATACATCGTCCACCAGCGGCTGGTCTCCAAGGGGATATTGCTGCTTTGGGCACCTTATGGTCCGACCCCAGTAAGTCTAGATTTTCGAATCGGACGAAAAACTGATTGTTAATTGTTACATTCAGGGCCTCCTAGTTACGTTGGAGCACTCAAATTGCGTCGCGATCCAATACATTTACATCCAGCCGACTTGTCTCCAAGGGTCTATAGCTGCCTGGGGCCCTTGTGATCGTTCTCCTGTGAGTCTAGATTTTCGAATCTGACGCAAATCTAATAGTTAATCGTAACGTTCAGGGCCTCCTAATACCGATGGAACACTCAAATTGCGTCGAGATTCAACACACCGTCCTCTAGCCGACTTGTCTCCATGGGGATATTGCTGCCTTGGGCTCCTTATGGTCGCTATCCTGTGAGTCTAAATTTTCGAAACCGACGCGAAACTGATTGTTAATTGTAACGTTCAGGGCTTCCTAATGACGATTGAACACTCAAATTACGTCGAGATTCAATATATCGGCGTTCAGCCGATTTGTCTCCAAGGGTCTATTGCTGCCTCGGGCACCTTACGGTCGTTACCCTGTGAGTCTAGATTTTAGAATCCGACGCAAAACTGATAGTTAGTTGTAATGTTCAGGGCCTCCTACTGACGATGGAACACTCACATTGCGTCGAGATTCACTACATCGTCCTCCATCCGAATTGTCTCCAAGGGAATACGCTGCCTAGGGCACCACGTGGTCCGCCTCCGGTGATTCAACGTTTTCAAATCCGACGCAAAACTGATAGTTAATTGTTACGTTCAGGGCCTCCTAATGACGATGGAGCACTCATATTGCGTCGCGATTCAAAACATCGTCCTCCAGCGGACTGGTGTAAAAAGGGATATAGCCTCGGGCACCTTATAGTCCGTCTCCAGTGAGTCTAGATGTTCGAATCCGACGCAAAAATGATAGTGAATTGTAACGTTCAGCGCCTCTTAATGACGATGGAACACTCAAAATGCGTCGAGATTCATTACATCGTCCTTCAGCCGACTTGTCTCCAAGAGTCCATTGCTGCCTTGGGTACCTTATGGTCGTCTCCTGTGAGTCTAGAATTTCGAATCCGACGCAAAACAGACAGTTAATTGTAACGTTCAGGGCCTCCTAATGACGATGATACACTCAAACTGCGTCGAGGTTAAATACATCGGCCGCCAACCAACTTGTCTCCAAGGGTCTATTGCTGCCACGGGCACCATATGATCCTTGTCCTGTGAGTCTAGATTTTCGAATCCGATGCAAAAATGATAGTTAATTGTAACGTTCAGGGCCTCCTAATGACGATGGAGCACTCAAATTGCGTCGCGATTCAAAACATCGTCCTCCAGCGGACTGGTCTAAAATTGGATATAGCCTCGGGCACCTTATGGTCCTTCTCCAGTGAGTCTAGATTTTTGAATCCGACGCAAAAATGGTAGTGAACTGTAACGTTCAGCGCCTCCTAATGACGATGGAACACTCAAATTGCGTCGAGATTCAATACATCGTCCTACCTTATGGTCGTTCTCCTGTTAGTCAAGATTATCGAATCCGACGAAAAACTGATAGTTAATTGTAACGTTCAGTGCCACAAAATGACGATGGAACCCTAAAAATGCGTCGAGATTCAATACATCGGCCTCCAGCCGACTTATCTCCAAGGGGATATTGCTGTCTCGGGCACCATATGATCCTTCTCCTGTGAGTCCAGACTTTCGAATCCGACGCAAAAAGGATAGTGAAATGTAACGTTCAGCGCATCCTAATGACGACAGAACACTGAAATTGCGTCGAGAGTCAATTCATCGATCTACATCCGAATTGTCTACAAGGGGATATTGCTGCCTCGGGCTCCACGTGGTCCGTCTCCTGTGAGTCTGGATTTTCGAATCCGACGCGAAACAAATAGTTAATTGTAACGTTCAGGGCCTCCTAATGACGATGGAACACTCAAATTGCGACGAGATACAATACCTCGGGATCCAGCCGACTTCTCTCCAAGGAGTTATTGCTGTCTCGGGCACCATATAATCCTTGTCCTGTGAGTCTAGATTTTCGAATCCGACGCAAAAATGATAGTTAATTGTAACGTTCAGGGCCTCCTAATGACGATGGAACACTCAAATTGTGTCGAGAATCAATCCATCGTCATTCAGCCGACTTGTCTCCAAGAGTCCATTGCTGCCTCGGGCACCTTATGGTCGTTCTTCTGTTATTCTAGATTTTCGAATCCGACGCCAAACAGATAGTTAATTGTAACGTTCAGGGCCTCCTAATGACGATGGAACACTCAAATTGCGTCGAGATTCGATACATCGGCCTCGAGCCGACTTGTCTCCAAGGGTCTATTGCTGCCTCGGGCACCTTATGGTCGTTCTCCTGTGAGTCTAGATTTTCGAATCCGACGCAAAACAGATAGTTAATTGTAACGTTCAGGGCCTCCTAATGACGGTGGAACACTCAAATTGCGTCGAGATTCAATACATCGGCCTCCAGCCAACTTGTCTCCAAGGGGATATTGCTGTCTCGCGCACCATATGATCCTTTTCCTGTGAGTATTGATTTTCGAATCCGACGCTAAAATGATAGTGAATTGTAACGTTCAGCGCCTCCTAATGACGACAGAACACTCAAATTGCGTCGAGATTCACTACAACGTCCTCCAGCCTACTTGTCTCCAAGGGGATATCGCACCACATGGTCCGTCTCCGGTGATTCTACGTTTTCGAATCCGACGCAAAACTGATAGTTAATTGTAACGTTCAGGGCCTCCTAATGACGATGGAACACTCAAATTGCGTCGAGATTCAATACATCGTCCTTCAGCCGACTTGTCTCCAAGAGTCCATTGCTGCCTTGGGCACCTTATGGTCGTTCTTCTGTGAGTCTAGATTTTCGTATCCGACGCAAAACTGATAGTTAATTGTAACGTTCAGGGCCTCCTAATGACGATGGAGCACTAAAATTGCGTCGCGATTCAATACATCGTCTACCAGCGGACTGGTTTCCAAGGGGATATTGCTGCTTCGGGCACCTTATGTTCCGACCCCAGTGAGTCTACATTTTCGAATCCGACGAAAAACTGATAGTTAATTGTAACGTTCAGGGCCTCCTAATGACGATGGAACACTAAAATTGCGTCGAGATTCAACACATCGGCCTCTAGCCGACTTGTCTCCATGGGGATATTGCTGTCTCGGGCTCCTTATGGTCGCTGTCCTGTGAGTCTAGATTTTCGAAACCGACGCGAAACTGATTGTTAATTGTAACGTTCAGGGCTTAACAATGACGATGGAACACTCAAATTGCGTCGAGATTCAATAATTCGGCATTCAGCCGATTTGTCTCCAAGGGTCTATTGCTGCCTCGGGCACCTTACGGTCGTTCCCCTGTGAGTCTAGATTTTAGAATCCGACGCAAAACTGATAGTTAATTGTAATGATCAGGGCCTCCTAATGACGATGGAACACTCTATTGCGTCGAGATTCACTACATCGACCTCCATCCGACTTGTCTCCAAGGGAATACGATGCCTCGGGCACCACGCGGTCCGTCTCCGGTGATTCTACGTTTTCAAATCCGACGCAAAACTGATAGTTAATTGTAACGTTCTGTGCCTCCTAATGACGATGGAGCACTCAAATTGCGTTGCGATTCAAAACATCGTCCTCCAGCGGACTGGTCTCCAATGGCATATAGCCTCGGGCACCTTATGGTCCGTCTCCATTGAGTCTAGATTTACGAATCCGACGAAAAACTGAAAGTTAATTGTAACATTCAGGGCCTCCTAATGACGATGGAACACTCAAATTGCGTCGAGATTCAATACATCGGCCTCCAGCCGACTTGACTCCAAGGGCATATTGCTGCCTCGGGCACAAAATGGTCCGTCTCCTGTGAGTCTAGATTTTTGAATCCGACGCGAAACTGATAGTTAATTGTAACGTTCAGGGCCTCCTAATGACGATGGAGCACTCAAATTGCGTCGCGATTCAAAACATCGTCCTCCAGCGGACTGGTCTAAAATTGGATATAGCCTCGGGCACCTTATCGTCATTCTCCAGTGAGTCTAGATTTTTGAATCCGACGCTAAAATGATAGTGAACTGTAACGTTCAGCGCCTCCTAATGACGATGGAACACTCAAATTGCGTCGAGATTCAATACATCGTCCTACCTTATGGTCGTTCTCCTGTTAGTCAAGATTATCGAATCCGACGAAAAACTGATAGTTAATTGTAACGTTCAGTGCCACAAAATGACGATGGAACGCTAAAAATGCGTCGAGATTCAATACATCGGCCTCCAGCCGACTTATCTCCAAGGGGATATTGCTGTCTCGGGCACCATATGATCCTTCTCCTGTGAGTCCAGACTATCGAATCCGACGCAAAAAAGATAGTGAAATGTAACGTTCAGCGCCTCCTAATGACGACGGAACACTCAAATTGCGTCGAGAGTCAATTCATCGATCTACATCCGAATTGTCTACAAGGGGATATTGCTGCCTCGGGCTCCACGTGGTCCGTCTCCTGTGAGTCTGGATTTTCTAATCCGACGCGAAACAAATAGTTAATTGTAACGTTCAGGGCCTCCTAATGACGATGGAACACTCAAATTGTGTCGAGAATCAATACATCGTCATTCAGCCGACTTGTCTCCAAGAGTCCATTGCTGCCTCGGGCACCTTATGGTCGTTCTTCTGTTATTCTAGATTTTCGAATCCGACGCCAAACAGATAGTTAATTGTAACGTTCAGGGCCTCCTAATGTCGATGGAACACTCAAATTGCGTCGAGATTCGATACATCGGCCTCGAGCCGACTTGTCTCCAAGGGTCTATTGCCGCCTCGGGCACCTTATGGTCGTTCTCCTGTGAGTCTAGATTTTCGAATCCGATGCAAAACAGATAGTTAATTGTAACGTTCAGGGCCTCCTAATGACGGTGGAACACTCAAATTGCGTCGAGATTCAATACATCGGCCTCCAGCCAACTTGTCTCCAAGGGGATATTGCTGTCTCGCGCACCATATGATCCTTTCCTGTGAGTCTTGATTTTCGAATCCGACGCTAAACTGATAGTGAATTGTAACGTTCAGCGCCTCCTAATGACGACAGAACACTCAAATTGCGTCGAGATTCACTACAACGTCCTCCAGCCTACTTGTCTCCAAGGGGATATCGCACCACATGGTCCGTCTCCGGTGATTCTACGTTTTCGAATCCGACGTAAAACTGATAGTTAATTGTAACGTTCAGGGCCTCCTAATGACGATGGAACACTCAAATTGCGTCGAGATTCAATACATCGTCCTTCAGCCGACTTGTCTCCAAGAGTCCATTGCTGCCTTGGGCACCTTATGGTCGTTCTTCTGTGAGTCTAGATTTTCGTATCCGACGCAAAACTGATAGTTAATTGTAACGTTCAGGGCCTCCTAATGACGATGGAGCACTAAAATTGGGTCGCGATTCAATACATCGTCTACCAGCGGACTGGTTTCCAAGGGGATATTGCTGCTTCGGGCACCTTATGTTCCGACCCCAGTGAGTCTACATTTTCGAATCCGACGAAAAACTGATAGTTAATTGTAACGTTCAGGGCCTCCTAATGACGATGGAACACTAAAATTGCGTCGAGATTCAACACATCGGCCTATAGCCGACCTGTCTCCATGGGGATATTGCTGCCTCGGGCTCCTTATGGTCGCTGTCCTGTGAGTCTAGATTTTCTAAACCGACGCGAAACTGATTGTTAATTGTAACGTTCAGGGCTTCCCAATGACGATGGAACACTCAAATTGCGTCGAGATTCAATAATTCGGCATTCAGCCGATTTGTCTCCAAGGGTCTATTGCTGCCTCGGGCACCTTACGCTCGTTCCCCTGTGAGTCTAGATTTTAGAATCCGACGCAAAACTGATAGTTAATTGTAATGATCAGGGCCTCCTAATGACGAAGGAACACTCAAATTGCGTCGAGATTCACTACATCGACCTCCATCCGACTTGTCTCCAAGGGAATACGATGCCTCGGGCACCACGCGGTCCGTCTCCGGTGATTCTACGTTTTCAAATCCGACGCAAAACTGATAGTTAATTGTAACGTTCTGGGCCTCCTAATGACGATGGAGCACTCAAATTGCGTTGCGATTCAAAACATCGTCCTCCAGCGGACTGGTCTCCAATGGCATATAGCCTCGGGCAACTTATGGTCCGTCTCCAGTGAGTCTAGATTTACGAATCCGACGAAAAACTGAAAGTTAATTGTAACATTCAGGGCCTCCTAATGACGATGGAACACTCAAATTGCGTCGAGATTCAATACATCGGCCTCCAGCCGACTTGACTCCAAGGTGATATTGCTGCCTCGGGCACAAAATGGTCCGTCTCCTGTGAGTCTAGATTTTTGAATCCGACGCGAAACTGATAGTTAATTGTAACGTTCAGGGCCTCCTAATGACGATGGAGCACTCAAATTGCGTCGCGATTCAAAACATCGTCCTCCAGCGGACTGGTCTAAAATTGGATATAGCCTCGGGCACCTTATGGTCCTTCTCCAGTGAGTCTAGATTTTGAATCCGACGCTAAAATAATAGTGAACTGTAACGTTCAGCGCCTCCTAATGACGATGGAACACTCAAATTGCGTCGAGATTCAATACATCGTCCTACCTTATGGTCGTTCTCCTGTTAGTCAACATTATCGAATCCGACGAAAAACTGATAGTTAATTGTAACGTTCAGTGCCACAAAATGACGATGGAACGCTAAAAATGCGTCGAGATTCAATACATCGGCCTCCAGCCGACTTATCTCCAAGGGGATATTGCTGTCTCGGGCACCATATGATCCTTCTCCTGTGAGTCCAGACTTTCGAATCCGACGCAAAAAAGATAGTGAAATGTAACGTTCAGCGCCTCCTAATGACGATAGAACACTCAAATTGCGTCGACAGTCAATTCATCGATCTACATCCGAATTGTCTACAAGGGGTTATTGCTGCCTCGGGCTCCACGTGGTCCGTCTCCTGTGAGTCTGGATTTTCGAATCCGACGCGAAACAAATAGTTAATTGTAACGTTCAGGGCCTCCAAATGACGATGGAACACTCAAATTGCAACGAGATTCAATACCTCGGCCTCCAGCCGACTTCTCTCCAAGGAGTTATTGCTGTCTCGGGCACCATTTAATCCTTGTCCTGTGAGTCTAGATTTTCGAATCCGACGCAAAAAGGATAGTTAATTGTAACGTTCAGGGCCTCCTAATGACGATGGAACACTCAAATTGTGTCGAGAATCAATCCATCGTCATTCAGCCGACTTGTCTCCAAGAGTCCGTTGCTGCCTCGGGCACCTTATGGTCGTTCTTCTATTAGTCTAGATTTTCGAATCCGACGCAAAACAGATAGTTAATTGTAACGTTCAGGGCCTCCTAATGACGATGGAACACTCAAATTGCGTCGAGATTCGATACATCGGCCTCGAGCCGACTTGTCTCCAAGGGTCTATTGCTGCCTCGGGCACCTTATGGTCGTTCTCCTGTGAGTCTAGATTTTCGAATCCGACGCAAAACAGATAGTTAATTGTAACGTTCAGGGCCTCCTAATGACGGTGGAACACTCAAATTGCGTCGAGATTCAATACATCGGCCTCCAGCCAACTTGTCTCCAAGGGGATATTGCTGTCCCGCGCACCATATGATCCTTTTCCTGTGAGTCTTGATTTTCGAATCCGACGCAAAAATGATAGTGGGTTGTAACGTTCAGCGCCTCCTAATGACGACAGAAAACTCAAATTGCGTCGAGATTCACTACAACGTCCTCCAGCCTACTTGTCTCCAAGGGGATATCGCACCACATGGTCCGTCTCCGGTGATTCTACGTTTTCGAATCCGACGCAAAACTGATAGTTAATTGTAACGTTCAGGGCCTCCTAATGACGATGGAACACTCAAATTGCGTCGAGATTCAATACATCGTCCTTCAGCCGACTTGTCTCCAAGAGTCCATTGCTGCCTTGGGCACCTTATGGTCGTTCTTCTGTGAGTCTAGATTTTCGTATCCGACGCAAAACTGATAGTTAATTGTAACGTTCAGGGCCTCCTAATGACGATGGAGCACTAAAATTGCGTCGCGATTCATTACATCGTCTACCAGCGGACTGGTTTCCAAGGGGATATTGCTGCTTCGGGCACCTTATGTTCCGACCCCAGTGAGTCTATATTTTCGAATCCGACGAAAAACTGATAGTTAATTGTAACGTTCAGGGCCTCCTAATGACGATGGAACACTAAAATTGCGTCGAGATTCAACACATCGGCCTCTAGCCGACTTGACTCCATGGGGATATTGCTGCCTCGGGCTCCTTATGGTCGCTGTCCTGTGAGTCTAGATTTTCGAAACCGGCGCGAAACTGATTGTTAATTGTAACGTTCAGGGCTTCCCAATGACGATGGAACACTCAAATTGCGTCGAGATTCAATAATTCGGCATTCAGCCGATTTGTCTCCAAGGGTCTATTGCTGCCTCGGGCACCTTACGGTCGTTCCCCTGTGAGTCTAGATTTTAGAATCCGACGCAAAACTGATAGTTAATTGTAATGATCAGGGCCTCCTAATGACGATGGAACACTCAAATTGCGTCGAGTCAATACATCGACATCCAGCCGACTTGTCTACAAGGGGATATCGCTGCCTCGGGCACCTTATGATCGTTCTCCTGTGAGTCTAGATTTTCGAACCCGACGTAAAACTGATCGTTAATTGTAACGGACAGGGCCACCTAATGACGATGGAACACTCAAATTGCGTCGAGATTCAATACATCGTCCTCCAGCCGACTAGACTCCACGGGGATATTGCTGTCCCGGGCAAAATATGATCCTTCTTCTGTGAGTCTAGATTCTTGAATCTGACGCAAATTGATAGTGAATTGTAACGTTCAGCGCCTCCTAATGACGATAGATCACTCAAATTGCGTCGAGATTCAATACATCGTCCATCAGCCGACTTGTCTCCATTCGGATATTGCTGCCTCGGGCACCAAATGGTCCGTCTAATGTGAGTCTAGAATTTTGAATGCGACGCGAAACGGATAGTTAATTGTAACGTTCAGGGCCTCCATATGACGATGGAACACTCAAATTGCGTCGAAATTCAATACATCGGCCTCCAGCCGACTTGACTCCAAGGGGATATTGCTGTCTCGGGCACAATATGATCCATCTCCTGTGAGTCTAGATGTTCGAATCCGACGCGAAACTGATAGTTAATTGTAACGTTCAGGGCCTCCTAATGACGATGGAACACTCAAATTGCGTCGAGATTCAATACATCGTCCTTCAGCCGACTTGTCTCCAAGAGTCCATTGCTGCCTCGGGCACCTTACGGTCGTTCTTCTTTTAGTCTAGATTTTCGAATCAGACGCGAAACTGTTAGTTAATTGTAACGTTCAGGGACTCCTAATGTCGATGGAACACTCAAATTGCGTCGAGATTCAATACATCGTCCTACCTTATGGTCGTTCTCCTGTTAGTCTAGATTTTCGAATCCGACGAAAAACTGATAGTTAATTGCAACGTTCAGGGCCTCCTAATGACGATGGAACACTGTTATTGCGTCGATATTCAATACATCGGCTTCAAGCCGACTTGTCTCCAAGGGTCTATTGCTGCCTCGGGCACCTTATGGTCGTTCTCCTGTAAGTCTAGGTTTCCGAATCCGACGCTAAACAGATAGTTAATTCTAACGTTCACGGCCTCCTAATGACGAAGGGACACTCAAATTGCGTCGAGATTCACTACAACGTCCTCCAGCCGACTTGTCTCCAAGGGGATATCTCTGCCTCGGGCACCACATGGTCCGTCTCCGGTGATTCTACGTTTTCGAATCCGACGCGAAACTGATTGTTAATTGTAAAGGTCAGGGCCTCCTAATAACGATGGAACTCTCAAATTGCGTCGAGATTCAATACATCGGACTCGAGCCGACTTGTCTCCAAGGGGATATCGCTGCCTCGGGCACCACATGGTCCGTCTCCGGTGATTCTACGTTTTCGAATCCGACGCAAAACTGATAGTTAATTGTTACGTTCAAGGCCTGCTAATGACGATGGAACACTCAAACTGCATCGAGATTCAATACATCGTCCTTCAGCCGACTTGTCTCCAAGGGTCTATTGCTGCCTCGGGCACCTTATGATCGCTCTCCTGTGAGTCTAGATTTTCGAACCCGACGCAAACCTGATAGTTAATTGTAACATTCAGGGCCACCTAATGACGATGGAACACCTAAATTGCGTCGAGATTCAATACATCGGCCTCCAGCCGACCTGTCTCCAAGGGAATATTGCTGTCTCGGGCACCATATGATCCTTCTCCTGTGAGTCTAGAGTTTCGAATCCGTCGCAAAAATGATACTTAATTGTAACATTCAGGGCCTCCTAATGACCATTGAACACTCAAATTGCGTCGCGATCCAATACGTCCTCTTCCAGCCGACTTGTCTCCAAGGTTCTATTGCAAGGTTCAATGCTACCTCGGGCACAATATGATCCTTCTCCTGTGAGTCTAGATTTTCGAATCCGACGCAAAAAGATAGTGAATTGTAACGTTCAGCGCCTCCTAATGACGATTGAACACTCAAATTGCGTCGAGATTCAATACATCGTCCTCCAGGCGACTTGTCTCCAACGGTCTATTGCTGCTTCGGGCACCTTATGGTACGTCTCCAGTGAGTCTAGATTATCGAATCCGACGAAAAACTGATAGTTAATTGCAACATTCAGGGCCTCCTAGTTACGATGGAACACTCAAATTGCGTCGCGATTCAATTCTTCGTCCTCCAGCCGACTTGTCTCCAAGGGTCTATTGCTGCCTGGGGCTATTTATGATCGTTCTCCTGTGAGTCTAGATTTTCAAATCCAACTCAAAACTGATAGGTAATTGTAACGTTCAGGGCCTCCTAATGACGATGGAACACTGTTATTGCGTCGATATTCAATACATCGGCTTCAAGCCGACTTGTCTCCAAGGGTCTATTGCTGCCTCGGGCACCTTATGGTCGTTCTCCTGTAAGTCTAGGTTTCCGAATCCGACGCCAAACAGATAGTTAATTCTAACGTTCACGGCCTCCTAATGACGAAGGGACACTCAAATTGCGTCGAGATTCACTACAACGTCCTCCAGCCGACTTGTCTCCAAGGGGATATCTCTGCCTCGGGCACCACATGGTCCGTCTCCGGTGATTCTACGTTTTCGAATCCGACGCAAAACTGATAGTTAATTGTAACGTTCAGGGCCTCCTATTGACGATGGAACACTCAAATTGCGTCGAGATTCAATTCATCGTCCTTCAGCCGACTTGTCTCCAATGGTCCATTGCTGCCTCTGGCACCTTATGGTCGTTCTCCTGTGAGTCTAGATTTTCGAATACGACGAAAAACTGATGGTTAATTGTAACATCAGGGCCTCCTAATGACGATGGAACACTCAAATTGCGTCGCGATCCAATACATCGTCCTCCAGCCGACTTGTCTCCAAGGGTCTATTGCTGCCACGGGCGCCTTAAGATCGTTCTCCTGTGAGTCTAGATTTTCGAACCCGACGCAAAACTGATAGTTAATTGTAACGTTCGGCGCCACCTAATGACGATGGAACACTCAAATTGCGTCGAGATTCAATACATCGCCCTCCAGCCGACTTATCTCCTAGGGGATATTGCTGTCTCGGGCACCATATGATCCTTCTCCTGTGAGTCAAGATTTTCGAATCCGACGCAAAAATGATAGGGAATTGAAACGTTCAGCGCCTCCTAATGACAATAGAACACTCAAATTGCGTCGAGAGTCAATACATCGACCTACAGCCGACTTGTCTACAAGGTGATATTGCTGCCTCGAACTCCATGTGGTCCGTCTCCTGTGAGTCTAGATTTTCGAATCCGACGCAAAACAGATAGTTAATTGCAACGTTCACGGCCTCCTAATGACGATGGAACACTCAAATTGCGTCGAGATTCAATACATCGGACTCGAGCCGACTTGTCTCCAAGGGGATATCGCTGCCTCGGGCACCACATGGTCCGTCTCCGGTGATTCTACGTTTTCGAATCCGACGCAAAACTGATAGTTGATTGTTACGTTCAAGGCCTCCTAATGACGATGGAACACTCAAATTGCGTCGCGATTCAATTCTTCGTCCTCCAGCCGACTTGTCTCCAAGGGTCTATTGCTGCCTGGGGCTATTTATGATCGTTCACCTGTGAGTCTAGATTTTCGAATCCAACTCAAAACTGATAGGTAATTGTAACGTTCAGGGCCTCCTAATGACGATGGAACACTCAAATTGCATCGAGATTCATTACATCGGCCTCCAGCCGAATTGTATCCATGGGGAAATTGCTGCCCCGGGCTCCTTATGGTCGCTCTCCTGTGAGTCTTAATTTTCGAAACCGACCTGAAAGTGATTGTTAATTGTAACGTTCAGGGCTTCCTAATGACGATAGAACACTCAAATTGCGTCGAGATTCAATATATCAGCTTTCAGCCGATTTGTCTCCAAGGGTCTATTGCTGCCTCGGGAACCTTACGGTCGATCCCCTGTGCGTCTAGATTTTAGAATCCGACGCAAAAATGATAGTTAATTGTAACGTTCAGGGTCTCCTAATGACGATGGAGCACTCAAATCGCGTCGCGATTCATTACATCGTCCTCCAGCGGACTGGTCTCCAAGGCGATATAGCCTCGGGCACCTTATGGCCCGTCTCCAGTGAGTTTAGATTTTCGAATCCGACGAAAAACTGATAGTTAATTGTAACATTCAGGGCCTCCTAATGACGATGGAACACTCAAATTACGTCGCGATCCAATACATCGTCTTCCTGCCGACTCGTCTCCAAGGGTCTATTGTTGCCTCGGTTACCTTATGATCGTTCTCCTGTGAGTCTAGATTTTCGATCCCGACGCAAAACTGATAGTTAATTGTAACGCTCAGGGCCTCCTAATGACGATGGAACACTCAAATTGCGTCGAGATTCAACACATCGTCCTCCAGCAGACTTGTCTCCAAGGGGATATTGCTGCCTCGGGCACAACATGGTCCTTCTCCTGTGAGTATAGATTTTCGAATCCGACGCGAAACTGATAGTTAATTGTTATGTTCAGGGCCTCCTAATGGCGATGGAGCACCAAAATTGCGTCGCGATTCAATACATCGTCCACCAGCGGACTGGTCTCCAAGGGGATATTGCTGCTTCGGGCACCTTATGGTCCGACCCCAGTAAGTCTAGATTTTCGAATCCGACGAAAAACTGATTGTTAATTGTAACGTTCAGGGCTTCCTAATGACAATTTAACACTCAAATTGCGTCGAGATTCAATATATCGGCGTTCAGCCGATTTGTCTCCAAGGGTTTATTGCTGCCTCGGGCACCTTACGGTCGTTCCCCTGTGAGTCTAGATTTTAGAATCCGACGCAAAACTGATAGTTAATTGTAATGTTCAGGGCCACCTACTGACGATGGAACACTCAAATTGCGTCGAGATTCACTACATCGTCCTCCATCCGAATTGTCTCCAAGGGAATACGCTGCCTAGGGCACCACGTGGTCCGTCTCCGGTGATTCAACGTTTTCAATTCCGACACAAAACTGATAGTTAATTGTAACGTTCAGGGCCTCCTAATGACGATGGAGCACTCAAATTGCGTCGCGATTCAAAACATCGTCGTCCAGCGGACTGGTGTAAAAGGGGATATAGCCTCGGGCGCCTTATGGTCCGTCTCCAGTGAGTCTAGATGTTCGAATCCGACGCAAAAATGATAGTGAATTGTAACGTTCAGCGCCTCTTAATGACGATGGAACACTCAAATTGCGTCGAGATTCAATACATCGTCCTACCTTATGGTCGTTCTCCTTTTAGTCTAGATTATCGAATCCGACGAATAACTGACAGTTAATTGTAACATTCAGGGCCTCCTAATGACGATGGAACACTCAAATTGCGTTGCGATCCAATACATCGTCCTCCAGCCGACTTGTCTCCAAGGGTCTATTGCTGCCTCGGGCACCTTATGGTCGCTCTGTGAGTCTACATTTTCGAATCCGACGCAATACAGAGAGTTAATTGTAACGTTCACGGCCTTCTAATGACGACGGAACACTCAAATTGCGTCGAGATTCACTACAACGTCCTCCAGCCGACTTGTCTCCAAGGGGATATCGCACCACATGGTCCGTCTCCGGTGATTCTACGTTTTCGAATCCGACGCAATACTGATAGTTAATTGTAACGTTCAGGGCCTCCTAATGACGATGGAACACTCAAAATGCGTCGAGATTCAATACATCGCCCTTCAGCCGACTTGTCTCCAAGAGTCCATTGCTGCCTTGGGTACCTTATGGTCGTCTCCTGTGAGTCTAGATTTTCGAATCCGACGCAAAACAGACAGTTAATTGTAACGTTCAGGGCCTCCTAATGACGATGAAACACTCAAACTGCGTCGAGGTTAAATACATCGGCCGCCAGCCAACTTGTCTCCAAGGGTCTATTGCTGCCACGGGCACCTTAATATCGTTCTCCGGCGAGTCTAGATTCTCGAACCCGACGCAAAACTGATAGTTAATTGTAACGTTCAGGGCCACCTAATGACGATGGAACACTCAAATTGCGTCGAGATTCAATACATCGGCCTCCAGCCGACTTATCTCCAAGGGGATATTGCTGTCTCGGGCACCATATGATCCTTCTCCTGTGAGTCGAGATTTTCGAATGCGCCGCAAAAAAGATAGTGAATTGTAACGTTCAGCGCCCCCTAATGACGATAGAACACTCAAATTGCGTCGAGAGTCAATACATCGACCTACAGCCGACTTGTCTACAAGGGGATATTGCTGCCTCGGGCTCCATGTGGTCCGTTTCCTGTGAGTCTATATTTTCGGATCCGACGCGAAACAAATAATTAATTGTAACATTCAGGGCCTCCTAATGACGATGGAACACTCACATTGTGTCGAAATTCAATACCTCGGCCTCCAGCCGACTTCTCTCCAAGGATTTATTGCTGTCTCGGGCACCATATGATCCTTGTCCTGTGAGTCTAGATTTTCGAGTCCGACGCAAAAATGATAGTTAATTGTAACGTTCAGGGCCTCCTAATGACGATGGAACACTCAAATTGCGTCGAGATTCAATACATCGTCATGCAGCCGACTTGTCTCCAAGAGTCCATTGCTGCCTCGGGCACCTTATGGTCGTTCTTCTGTGAGTCTAGATTTTCGAATCCGACGCAAAACAGATAGTTAATTGTAACGTTCACGGCCTCCTAATGACGAAGGAACACTCAAATTGCGTCGAGATTCACTACAACGTCCTCCAGCCGACTTGTCTCCAAGGGGATATCGCACCACATGGTCCGTCTCCGGTGATTCCACGTTTTCGAATCCGACGCAAAACTGATAGTTAATTGTAACGTTCAGGGCCTCCTAATGACGATGGAGCACTCAAATTGCGTCGCGATTCAAAACATCGTCCTCCAGCGGACTGGTCTAAAATTGGATATAGCCTCGGGCACCTTATGGTCCGTCTCCAGTGAGTCTAGATTTTTGAATCCGACGCAAAAATGATAGTGAATTGTAACGTTCAGCGCCTCCTAATGACGACAGAACACTCAAATTGCGTCGAGATTCACTACAACGTCCTCCAGCCTACTTGTCTCCAAGGGGATATCGCACCACATGGTCCGTCTCCGGTGATTCTACGTTTTCGAATCCGACGCAAAGCTGATAGTTAATTGTAACGTTCAGGGCCTCCTAATGACGATGGAGCACTCAAATTGCGTCGCGATTCAAAACATCGTCCTTCAGCGGACTGGTGTAAAAGGGGATATAGCCTCGGGCGCCTTATGGTCCGTCTCCAGTGGGTCTAGATGTTCGAATCCGACGCAAAAATGATAGTGAATTGTAACGTTCAGCGCCTCTTAATGACGATGGAACACTCAAATTGCGTCGAGATTCAATACATTGTCCTACCTTATGGTCGTTCTCCTTTTAGTCTAGATTATCGAATCCGACGAATAACTGATAGTTAATTGTAACATTAAGGGCCTCCTAATGACGATGGAACACTAAAATTGCGTTGCGATCCAATACATCGTCCTCCAGCCGACTTGTCTCCAAGGGTCTATTGCTGCCTCGGGCACCTTATGGTCGTTCTGTGAGTCTAGATTTTCGAATCCGACGCAATACAGAGAGTTAATTGTAACGTTCACGGCCTTCTAATGACGACGGAACACTCAAATTGCGTCGAGATTCACTACAACGTCCTCCAGCCTACTTGTCTCCAAGGGGATATCGCACCACATGGTCCGCCTCCGGTGATTCTACGTTTTCGAATCCGACGCAAAACTGATAGTTAATTGTAACGTTCAGGGCCTCCTAATGACGATGGAACACTCAAATTGCGTCGAGATTCAATACATCGTCCTTCAGCCGACTTGTCTCCAAGAGTCCATTGCTGCCTTGGGCACCTTATGGTCGTTCTTCTGTGAGTCTAGATTTTCGAATCCGACGCAAACCTGATAGTTAATTGTAACGTTCAGGGCCTCCTAATGACGATGGAGCACTAAAATTGCGTCGCGATTCAATACATCGTCTACCAGCGGACTGGTTTCCAAGGGGATATTGCTGCTTCGGGCACCTTATATTCCGACCCCAGTGAGTCTACATTTTCGAATCCGACGAAAAACTGATAGTTAATTGTAACGTTCAGGGCCTCCTAATGACGATGGAACACTAAAATTGCGTCGAGATTCAACATATCGGCCTCTAGCCGACTTGTCTCCATGGGGATATTGCTGCCTCGGGCTCCTTATGGTCGCTGTCCTGTGAGTCTAGATTTTCGAAACCGACTCGAAACTGATTGTTAATTGTAACGTTCAGGGCTTCCCAATGACGATGGAACACTCAAATTGCGTCGAGATTCAATAATTCGGCATTCAGCCGATTTGTCTCCAAGGGTCTATTGCTGAGTCGGGCACCTTACGGTCGTTCCCCTGTGAGTCTAGATTTTAGAATCCGACGCAAAACTGATAGTTAATTGTAATGATCAGGGCCTCCTAATGACGATGGAACACTCAAATTGCGTCAAGATTCACTACATCGTCCTCCATCCGACTTGCCTCCAAGGGAATACGATGCCTCGGGCACCACGCGGTCCGTCTCCGGTGATTCTACGTTTTCAAATCCGACTCAAAACTGATAGTGAATTTTAACGTTCAGCGCCTCCTAATGATGACAGAACACTCAAATTGCGTCGAGATTCACTACAACGTCCTCCAGCCTACTTGTCTCCAAGGGGATATCGCACCACATGGTCCGCCTCCGGTGATTCTACGTTTTCGAATCCGACGCAAAACTGATAGTTAATTGTAACGTTCAGGGCATCCTAATGACGATGGAACACCCAAATTGCGTCGAGATTCAATACATCGTCCTTCAGCCGACTTGTCTCCAAGAGTCCATTGCTGCCTTGGGCACCTTATGGTCGTTCTTCTGTGAGTCTAGATTTTCGAATCCGACGCAAAACTGATAGTTAATTGTAACGTTCAGGGCCTCCTAATGACGACGGAGCACTCAAATTGCGTTGCGATTCAAAACATCGTCCTCCAGCGGACTGGTCTCCAATGGGATATAGCCTCGGGCACCTTATGGTCCGTCTCCAGTGAGTCTAGATTTACGAATCCGACGAAAAACTGAAAGTTAATTGTAACATTCAGGGCCTCCTAATGACGATGGAACACTCAAATTGCGTCGAGATTCAATACATCGGCCTCCAGCCGACTTGACTCCAAGGGGATAATGCTGCCTCGGGCACGAAATGGTCCGTCTCCTGTGAGTCTAGATTTTTGAATCCGACGCGAAACTGATAGTTAATTGTAACGTTCAGGGCCTCCTAATGTCGATGGAACACTCAAATAGCGTCCAATTCAAAACATCGTCCTTCAGCCGACTTGTCTCCCAGGGTCTATTGCTGCCTCGGGCACCTTATGGTCGTTCTCCTGTGAGTCTATATCTTCGAATCCGACGCAAAAATGATAGTTAATTGTAACGTTCATGGCCTCCTAATGACGATGGAACACTCAAATTGAGTCGAGAGTCAATACATCGACATCCAGCCGACTTGTCTACAAGGGGATATTGCTTCCTCGGGCTCCATGTGGTCCGTATCCTGTGAGTCTAGATTTTCGGTTCCGACGCGAAACTGATAGTTAATTGTAACGTTCAGGGCCTCCTAATGACGATGGAACACTCAAATTGCGTCGAGATTCAATACATCGTCTCTCAGCCGACTTGTCTCCAAGAGTCCATTGCTGCCTCGGGCACCTTATGGTCGTTCTTCTGTTAGTCTAGATTTTCGAATCCGACGCAAAACAGATAGTTAATTGTAACGTACAGGGCCTCCTAATGACGATGGAACACTCAAATTGCGTCGAGATTCAATACATCGGCCGCGAGCCGACTTGTCTCCAAGGGGATATCGCTGCCCCGGGCACCACATATTCCGTTTCCGGTGATTCTTCGTTTTCGAATCCGACGCAAAACTGATAGCTAATTGTAACGTTCAGGGCCTCCTAATGACGATGGAACACTCAAATTGCGTCGAGTCAATACATCGACATCCAGCCGACTTGTCTACAAGGGGATATTGCTGCGTCGGGCACCTTATGATCGTTCTCATGTGAGTCTAGATTTTCGAACCCGACGTAAAGCTGATCGTTAATTGTAACGGACAGGGCCACCTAATGACGATGGAACACTCAAATTGCGTCGAGATTCAATACATTGGCCTCCAGCCGACTAGACTCCACGGGGATATTGCTGTCTCGGGCAAAATATGATCCTTCTTCTGTGAGTCTAGATTCTTGAATCCGACGCAAATTGATAGTGAATTGTAACGTTCAGCGCCTCCTAATGACGATACATCACTCAAATTGCGTCGAGATTCAATACATCGTCCATCAGCCGACTTGTCTACATGGGGATATTGCTGCCTCGGGCACCAAATGGTCCGTCTAATGTGAGTCTAGAATTTTGAATGCGACGCGAAACGGATAGTTAATTCTAACGTTCAGGGCCTCCTAATGACGATGGAACACTCAAATTGCGTCGAGATTCAATACATCGTCCTTCAGCCGACTTGTCTCCAAGAGTCCATTGCTGCCTCGGGCACCTTACGGTCGTTCTTCTTTTAGTCTAGATTTTCGAATCCGACGCGAAACTGATAGTTAATTGTAACGTTCAGGGCCTCCTAATGACGATGGAACACTCAAATTGCGTCGAGATTCAATACATCGTCCTACCTTTTGGTCGTTCTCCTGTTAGTCTAGATTTTCGAAACCGACGAAAAACTGATAGTTAATTGCAAAGTTCAGGGCCTCCTAATGACGATGGAACACTCAAATTGCGTCGAGATTCAATACATCGGCCTCAAGCCGACTTGTCTCCAATGGTCCATTGCTGCCTCTGGCACCTTATGGTCGTTCTCCTATGAGTCTAGATTTTCGAATACGACGAAAAACTTATGGTTAATTGTAACATCAGGGCCTCCTAATGACGATGGAACACTCAAATTGCGTCGCGATCCAATACATCGTCCTCCAGCCGACTTGTCTCCAAGGGTCTATTCCTGCCACGGGCACCTTAAGATCGTTCTCCTGTGAGTCTAGATTTTCGAACCCGACGCAAAACTGATAGTTAATTGTAACGTTCGGCGCCACCTAATGACGATGGAACACTCAAATTGCGTCGAGATTCAATACATCGTCCTCCAGCCGACTTATCTCTAAGGGGATATTGCTGTCTCGGGCACCATATGATCCTTCTCCTGTGAGTCTAGATTTTCGAATCCGACGCAAAAATGATAGGGAATTGTAACGTTCAGCGCCTCCTAATGACAATAGAACACTCAAATTGCGTCGAGAGTCAATACATCGACCTACAGCCGACTTGTCTACAAGGTGATATTGCTGCCTCGGGCTCCATGTGGTCCGTCTCCTGTGAGTCTAGATTTTCGAATCCGACGCAAAACAGATAGTTAATTGCAACGTTCACGGCCTCCTAATGACGATGGAACACTCAAATTGCGTCGAGATTCAATACATCGACATCCAGCCGACTTGACTCCAAGGGGATATCGCTGCCTCGGACACCACATGGTCCGTTTCCGGTGATTCTTTGTTTTCGAATCCGACGCAAAACTGATAGTTAATTGTAACGTTCAGGGCCTCCTAATGACGATGGAACACTCAAATTGCGTCGAGTCAATACATCGACATCCAGCCGACTTGTCTACAAGGGGATATTGCTGCCTCGGGCACCTTATGATCGTTCTCCTGTGAGTCTAGATTTTCGAACCCGACGTAAAACTGATTGTTAATTGTAACGGACAGGGCCACCTAATGACGATGGAACACTCAAATTGCGTCGAGATTCAATACATCGGCCTCCAGCCGACTAGACTCCACGGGGATATTGCTGTCTCGGGCAAAATATGATCCTTCTTCTGTGAGTCTACATTTTTGAATCCGACGCAAATTGATAGTGAATTGTAACGTTCAGGGCCTCCTAATGACGATAGATCACTCAAATTGCGTCGAGATCCAATACATCGTCAATCAGCCGACTTGTCTCCATGGGGATATTGCTGCCTCGGGCACCAAATGGTCCGTCTCCTGTGAGTCTAGAATTTTGAATGCGACGCGAAACTGATAGTTAATTGTAACGTTCAGGGCCTCCTAATGACGATGGAACACTCAAATTGCGTCGAAATTCAATACATCGGCCTCCAGCCGACTTGACTCTAAGGGGATATTGCTGTCTCGGTCACAATTTGATCCTTCTCCTGTGAGTCTAGATTTTCGAATCCGACGCGAATTTGATAGTTAATTGTAACGTTCAGGGCCTCCTAATGACGATGGGACACTCAAATTGCGTCGAGATTCAATACATCGTCCTTCAGCTGACTTGTCTCCAAGAGTCCATTGCTGCCTCGGGCAACTTACGAATGTGCTTCTTTTTATATTTTCGAATCCGACGCGAAACTGATAGTTAATTGTAACGTTCAGGGACTCCTAATGACGATGGAACACTCAAATTGCGTCGAGATTCAATACATCGTCCTACCTTGTGGTCGTTCTCCTGTTAGTCTAGATTTTCGAATCCGACGAAAAACTGATAGTTAATTGCAACGTTCAGGGCCTCCTAATGACGATGGAACGCTCAAATTGCGTCGTGATTCAATACATCGTCCTTCAGCCGACTTGTCTCCAAGGGTCTATTGCTGCCTCGGGCACCTTATGGTCGTTCTCCTGTGAGTCTAGGTTTCCGAATCCGACGCTAATCAGATAGTTAATTGTAACGTTCACGGCCTCCAAATGACGAAGGAACACTCAAATTGCGTCGAGATTCACTACAACGTCCTCCAGCCGACTTGTCTCCAAGGGGATATCGCTGCCTCGCGCACCACATGGTCCGTCTCCGGTGATTCTACGTTTTCGAATCCGACGCAAAACTGATAGTTAATTGTAACGTTCAGGGCCTCCTAATGACGATGGAACACTCAAATTGCGTCGAGCTTCAATTCATCGTCCTTCAGCCGACTTGTCTCCAACGAACCATTGCTGCCTCTGGCACCTTATGGTCGTTCTCCTGTGAGTCTAGATTTTCGAATACGACGATAAACTGATGGTTAATTGTAACATCAGGGCCTCCTAATGACGATGGAACATTCAAATTGCGTCGAGTCAATACATCGACATCCAGCCGACTTGTCTACAAGGGGATATTGCTGCCTCGGGCACCTTATGATCGTTCTCATGTGAGTCTAGATTTTCGAACCCGACGTAAAGCTGATCGTTAATTGTAACGGACAGGGCCACCTAATGACGATGGAACACTCAAATTGCGTCGAGATTCAATACATTGGCCTCCAGCCGACTAGACTCCACGGGGATATTGCTGTCTCCGGCAAAATATGATCCTTCTTCTGTGAGTCTAGATTCTTGAATCCGACGCAAATTGATAGTGAATTGTAACGTTCAGCGCCTCCTAATGACGATACATCACTCAAATTGAGTCGAGATTCAATACATCGTCCATCAGCCGACTTGTCTCCATGGGGATATTGCTGCCTCGGGCACCAAATGGTCCGTCTAATGTGAGTCTAGAATTTTGAATGCGACGCGAAACGGATAGGTAATTGTAACGTTCAGGACCTCCTAATGACGATGGAACACTCAAATTGCGTCGAGATTCAATACATCGTCCTTCAGCCGACTTGTCTCCAAGAGTCCATTCCTGCCTCGGGCACCTTACGGTCGTTCTTCTTTTAGTCTAGATTTTCGAATCCGACGCGAAACTGATAGTTAATTGTAACGTTCAGGGACTCCTAATGACGATGGAACACTCAAATTGCGTCGAGATTCAATACATCGTCCTACCTTATGGTCGATCTTCTGTTAGTCTAGATTTTCGAAACCGACGAAAAACTGATAGTTAATTGCAAAGTTCAGGGCCTCCTAATGACGATGGAACACTCAAATTGCGTCGAGATTCAATACATCGGCCTCAAGCCGACTTGTCTCCAAGGGTCTATTGATGCCTCGGGCACCTTATGGTCGTTCTCCTTTAAGTCTAGGTTTCCGAATCCGACGCTAAACAGATAGTTAATTCTAACGTTCACGGCCTCCTAAAGACGATGGAACACTCAAATTGCGTCGAGATTCAATACATCGGCCTCAAGCCGACTTGTCTCCAATGGTCCATTGCTGCCTCTGGCACCTTATGGTCGTTCTCCTATGAGTCTAGATTTTCGAATACGACGAAAAACTTGTGGTTAATTGTAACATCAGGGCCTCCTAATGACGATGGAACACTCAAATTGCGTCGCGATCCAATACATCGTCCTCCAGCCGACTTGTCTCCAAGGGTCTATTCCTGCCACGGGCACCTTAAGATCGTTCTCCTGTGAGTCTAGATTTTCGAACCCGACGCAAAACTGATAGTTAATTGTAACGTTCGGCGCCACCTAATGACGATGGAACACTCAAATTGCGTCGAGATTCAATACATCGCCCTCCAGCCGACTTATCTCTAAGGGGATATTGCTGTCTCGGGCACCATATGATCCTTCTCCTGTGAGTCTAGATTTTCGAATCCGACGCAAAAATGATAGGGAATTGTAACGTTCAGCGCCTCCTAACGACAATAGAACACTCAAATTGCGTCGAGAGTCAATACATCGACCTACAGCCGACTTGTCTACAAGGTGATATTGCTGCCTCGGGCTCCATGTGGTCCGTCTCCTGTGAGTCTAGATTTTCGAATCCGACGCAAAACAGATAGTTAATTGCAACGTTCACGGCCTCCTAATGACGATGGAACACTCAAATTGCGTCGAGATTCAATACATCGACATCCAGCCGACTTGACTCCAAGGGGATATCGCTGCCTCGGACACCACATGGTCCGTTTCCGGTGATTCTTTGTTTTCGAATCCGACGCAAAACTGATAGTTAATTGTAACGTTCAGGGCCTCCTAATGACGATGGAACACTCAAATTGCGTCGAGTCAATACATCGACATCCAGCCGACTTGTCTACAAGGGGATATTGCTGCCTCGGGCACCTTATGATCGTTCTCCTGTGAGTCTAGATTTTCGAACCCGACGTAAAACTGATTGTTAATTGTAACGGACAGGGCCACCTAATGACGATGGAACACTCAAATTGCGTCGAGATTCAATACATCGGCCTCCAGCCGACTAGACTCCACGGGGATATTGCTGTCTCGGGCAAAATATGATCCTTCTTCTGTGAGTCTACATTTTTGAATCCGACGCAAATTGATAGTGAATTGTAACGTTCAGCGCCTCCTAATGACGATAGATCACTCAAATTGCGTCGAGATCCAATACATCGTCCATCAGCCGACTTGTCTCCATGGGGATATTGCTGCCTCGGGCACCAAATGGTCCGTCTCCTGTGAGTCTAGAATTTTGAATGCGACGCGAAACTGATAGTTAATTGTAACGTTCAGGGCCTCCTAATGACGATGGAACACTCAAATTGCGTCGAAATTCAATACATCAGCCTCCAGCCGACTTGACTCCAAGGGGATATTGCTGTCTCGGTCACAATTTGATCCTTCTCCTGTGAGTCTAGATTTTCGAATCCGACGCGAAACTGATAGTTAATTGTAACGTTCAGGGACTCCTAATGACGATGGAACACTCAAATTGCGTCGAGATTCAATACATCGTCCTACCTTGTGGTCGTTCTCCTGTTAGTCTAGATTTTCGAATCCGACGAAAAACTGATAGTTAATTGCAACGTTCAGGGCCTCCTAATGACGATGGAACACTCAAATTGCGTCGTGATTCAATACATCGTCCTTCAGCCGACTTGTCTCCAAGGGTCTATTGCTGCCTCGGGCACCTTATAGTCGTTCTCCTGTGAGTCTAGATTTTCGAATACGACGACAAACTGATGGTTAATTGTAACATCAGGGCCTCCTAATGACGATGGAACAGTCAAATTGCGTCGCGATCCAATACATCGTCCTCCAGCCGACTTGTCTCCAAGGGTCTATTGCTGCCACGGGCACCTTAAGATCGTTCTCCTGTGAGTCTAGATTTTCGAACCCGACGCAAAACTGATAGTTAATTGTAACGTTCAGCGCCTCCTAATGACGATAGAACACTCAAATTGCGTCGAGAGTCAATACATCGACCTACAGCCGACTTGTCTACAAGGGGATATTGCTGCCTCGGGCTCCATGTGGTCCGTCTCCTGTGAGTCTAGGTTTTCGAATCCGACGCGAAACAAATAGTTAATTGTAACGTTCAGGGCCTCCTAATGACTACGGAACACTCAAATTGCGTCAAGATTCAATACATCGCCCTCAAGCCGACTTGTCTTTAAGGGTCTATTGCTGCCTCGGGCACCTTATGGTCGTTCTCCTGTGAGTCTAGATTTTCGAATCCGACGCAAAACAGATAGTTAATTGTAACGTTCACGGCCTCCTAATGACGATTGAACACTCAAATTGCGTCGAGATTCAATACATCGTCCTACCTTATCGTCGTTCTCCTGTTAGTCTAGATTTTCGAATCCGACGAAAAACTGATAGTTAATTGTAACGTTCAAGGCCTCCTAATGACGATGGAACACTCAAATTGCGTCGAGATTCAATACATCGGCCTCAAGCCGACTTGTCTCCAAGGGTCTACTGCTGCCTCGGGCACCTTATGGACGTTCTCCTGTGGGTCTAGATTTTCGAATACGACGCAAAACAGATAGGTAAGTGTAACGTTCACGGCCTCCTAATGACGGAGGAACACTCAAATTGCGTCGAGATTCACTACAACGTCCTCCAGCCGACTTGTCTCCAAGGGGATATCGCTGCCTCGGGCACCACATGGTTCGTCTCCGGTGATTCTACGTTTCCGAATCCGACGCAAAACTGATAGTTAATTGTAACATTCAGGGCCTCCTAGTTTCGATGGAACATTCAAATTGCGTCGAGATTCATTACATCGGCCTCCAGCCGACTTGTGTCCATGGGGATATTGCTGCCTCGGGCTCCTTATGGTCGCTGTCTGTGAGTCTAGATTTTCGAAACCGACGCGAAACTGATTGATAATTGTAACGTTCAGGGCTTCCTAATGACGAAAGAAAACACAAATTGCGTCGTGATTCAATATATCGGCATTCAGCCGATTTGTCTCCAAGGGTCTATTGCTGCCTCGGGCACCTTTTGGTCGTTCCCCTGTGAGTCTAGATTTTAGAATCCGACGCAAAACTGATAGTTAATTTTAGTGTCAGGGCATCCAAATGACGATGGAACACTCAAATTGCGTCGAGATTCAATACATCGACCTCCAGCCGACTTGTCTCCAAGGAGATATCGCTGCCTCGGACACCACATGGTCCGTCTCCGGTGATTCTACGTTTTCGAATCCGCCGCAAAACTGATAGTTAATTGTAATGTTCAGGGCCTCCTAATGACGATAGAGCACTCAAATCGCGTCGCGATTCAATACATCGTCCTCCAGCGGACTGGTCTCGAAGAAGATATAGCCTCGGGCACCTTATGGTCGTTCTCCTGTTAGTCTAGATTTTCGAATCCGACGAAAAACTGATAGTTAATTGTAACATTCAGGGCCTCCTAATGACGATGGAACACTCAAATTGCGTCGCGATCCAATACATCGTCCTCCAGCCGACTTGTATCCAAGGGTCTATTGCTGCCACGGGCACCTTAAGATCGTTCTCCTGTGAGTCTAGATATTCGAATGCGACGCAAAAATGATAGTTATTTGTAACGTTCATGGCCTCCTGATGACGATGGAACACTCAAATTGCGTCGAGAGTCAATACATCGACATCCAGCCGACTTGTCTACAAGGGGATATTGCTGCCTCGGGCTCCATGTGGTCTGTCCCTTGTGAGTCTAGATTTTCGAATCCGACGCGAAACTGATAGTTATTTGTAACGTTCAGGGCCTCCTAATGACGATGGAACACTCAAATTGCGTCGAGATTCAATACATCGTCCTTCAGCCGACTTGTCTACAAGGGGATATTGCTGCCTCGGGCTCCATGTGGTCCGTCTCCTGTGAGTCTAGATTTTCGAATCCGACGGGAAACAAATAGTTAATTGTAACGTTCAGGGCCTCCTAATGACGATGGAACACTCAAATTGCGTCGAGATTCAATACATCGGCCTCCAACCAACTTGTCTCCAAGGGGATTTCGCTGCCTCGGGCACCACATGTTCCATCTCCGGTGATTCTACGTTTTCGAATCCGACGCAAAACTGATAGTTAATTGTAACGTTCAGGGCCTCCTAATGACGATGAACCACTCAAATTGCGTCGAGAATCAATACATCGTCCTTCAGCCGACTTGTCTCCAAGGGTCCATTGCTGCCTCGGACACCTTATGGTCGTTCTCCTGTGTGTCTACATTTTCGAATCCGACGTAAAACAGATAGTTAATTGTAACGTTCAGGGCCTCCTAATGACGATGGAGCACTAAAATTGCGTCGCCATTCAATACATCGTCCACCAGCGGGCTGGTCTCCAAAGGGATATTGCTGCTTCGGGCACCTTATCTTCCGACCCCAGTGAGTCTAGATTTTCGAATCCGACGAAAAACTGATAGTTAATTGTAACATTCAGGGCCTCCTAGTTACGATGGAACACTCAAATTGCGTCGAAATTCACTACATCGTCCTCCATCCGTCTTGTCTCCAAGGGAATACGATGCCTCGGGCACCACGTGGTCCGTCTCCGGTGATTCTACGTTTTCAAATCCGACGCAAAACTGATAGTTAATTGTAACGTTCAGGGCCTCCTAATGACGATGGAGCACTCAAATTGCGTCGCGATTCAAAACATCGTCCTCCAGCGGACTGGTCTCCAACGGGATATAGCCTCGGGCACCTTATCGTCCGTTTCCAGTGAGTCTAGATTTACGAATCCGACGATAAACTGAAAGTTAATTGTAACATTCAGGGCCTCCTAATGACGATGGAACACTCAAATTGCGTCGCGATCCAATACGTCGTCCTCCAGCCGACTTGTCTCCAAGGGTCTATTGCTGCCTCGGGCACCTTATGATCGTTCTCCTGTGAGTCAAGATTTTCGAACCCGACATAAAACTGATAGTTAATTGTAACGGTCAGGGCCACCTAATGACGATGCAACACTCAAATTGCGTCGAGATTCAATACATCGGCCTCCAGCCGACTTGACTAGAAAGGGGATTTTGCTGCCTCGGGCACAATATGATCCTTCTCCTGTGAGTCTAGATTCTCGAATTCGACGCAAAAATGATAGTGAATCGTAACGTTCAGCGCCTCCTAATGACGATAGAACACTCAAATTGCGTCGAGATTCAATACATCGCCCATCAGCCGACTTGCCTCCAAGGGTCCATTGCTGCCTCGGGCACCTTATGGTCGTTCACCTGTGTGTCTAGATTTTCGAATCCGACGCAAAACAGATAGTTAATTGCAACGTTCAGTGCCTCCTAATGACGATGGAACACTCAAATTGCGTCGAGATTCATTACATCGGCCTCCAGCCAACTTGTCTCCAAGGGGATATTGCTGTCTCGGGCACCATATGATCCTTCTCCTGTGAGTCTAGATTTTCGAATCCGACGCAAAAATGATGGTGAATTGTAACGTTCAGGGCCTCCTAATGACGACAGAACACTCAAATTGCGTCGAGATTCACTACAACGTCCTCCAACCGACTTGTCTCCAAGGGGATATTGTTGTCTCGGGCACATATGATCCTTCTCCTGTTAGTCTAGATTTTCGAATCCGACGCATAACTGATAGTTAATTGTAACGTTCAGCGCCTCCTAATGACGATTGAACACTCAAATTGCGTCGAGATTCAATACATCGTCCTCCAGGCGACTTGTCTCCAAGGGTCTATTGCTGCTTCGGGCACCTTAGGTTGGTTGTTTCGGGGAAGGAGACCAGACAGCGAGGTCATCGGTCTCATCGGATTAGGGAAGGACGGGGAAGGAAGTCGGCCGTGCCCTTTGAAAGGAACCATCCCGGCATTTGCCTGGAGCGATTTAGGGAAATCACGGAAAACCTAAATCAGGATGGCCGGACGCGGGATTGAACCGTCGTCCTCCCGAATGCGAGTCCAGTGACTAACCACTGCGCCACCTCGCTCGGTCGGGCACCTTATGGTCCGTCTCCAGTGAGTCTAGATTATCGAATCCGGCGAAAAACTGATAGTTAATTGTAGCATTCAGGGCCTCCTATTTACGATGGAACACTCAAATTGCGTCGCGATCCAATACATGGTCCTCCAGCCGACTTGTCTCCAAGGGTCTATTGAGGCCTGGGTCTCCTGATGATCGTTCTCCTGTGAGTCTAGATTTTCAAATCCAACGCAAAACTGATAGTTAATTGTAACGTTCAGGGCCTCCTAATGACGATGAAAAAGTCAAATTGCATCGAGATTCATTACATCGGCCTCATGCTGACTTGTCTCCGTGAAGATATTGCTGCCTCGGGCTCCTTATGGTCGCTGTCCTGTGAGTCTAGATTTTCGAAACCGACGCGAAACTGATTGTTAATTGTAACGTTCAGGGCTTCCTAATGACGATGGAACACTCAAATTGCGTCGAGATTCAATACATCGGCCTCCAGCCAACTTGTCTCCAAGGGCACATTGCTGTCTCGGGCACAATATGATCCTTCTCCTGTGAGTCTAGATTTTCGAATCCGACGCGAAACTGATAGTTAATTGTAACGTTCAGAGTCTCCTAATGACGATGGAACACTCAAATTGAGTCGAGTCAATACATCGACATCCAGCCGACTTGTCTACAAGGGGATATTGCTGCCTCGGGCACCTTATGATCGTTCTCCTGTGAGTCTAGATTTTCGAACCCGACGTAAAACTGATAGTTAATAGTAACGGTCAGGGCCACCTAATGACGATGGAACACTCAAATTGCTTCTGGATTCAATACATTGGCCTCCAGCCGACTTGACACCAAGGGGATATTGCTGTCTCGGGCAAAATATGATCCTTCTCCTGTGAGTCTAGATTTTCGAATCCGACGAAAAATGATAGTGAATTGTAACGTTCAGCGCCGCGTATTGACGATAGAACACTCAAATTGCGTCGAGATTCAATACATCGTCCATCAGCCAACTTGTCTCCATGGGGATATTGCTGCTACGGCACCAAATGGTCCGTCTCCTGTGAGTCTAGATTTTTGAATGCGACGCGAAACTGATAGTTAATTGTAACGTTCAGGGCCTCCTAATGACGATGGAACACTCAAATTGCGTCGAGATTCCATACATCGGCCTTCAGCCGACTTGACTCCAAGGGGATATTGCTGTCTCGGGCACAATGTGATCCTTCTAATGTGAGGGTAGATTTTCGAATCCGACGCGAAACTGATAGTTAATTGTAACGTTCAGGGCCTCCTAATGACGATGGAACACTCAAATTGCGTCGAGATTCAATACATCGGCCTCAAGCCGACTTGTCTCCAAGGGTCTATTGCTGCCTCGGGCACCTTAAGGTCGTTCTCCTGTGAGTCTAGATTTTCGAATCCGACGCAAAACAGATAGTTAATTGTAACGTTCACGGCCTCCTAATGACGAAGGAACACTCAAATTGCGTCGAGATTCACTACATCGACCTCCAGCCGACTTGACTCCAAGGAGATATCGCTGCCTCGGGCACCACATGGTCCGTCTCCGGTGATTCTACGTTTTCGAATCCGACGCAAAACTGATAGTTAATTGTAACGTTCAGGGCCTCCTAATGACGATGGAGCACTCAAATCGCGTCGCGATTCAATACATCGTCCTCCAGCGGACTGGTCTCCAAGGGGATATAGCCTCGAACACCTTATGGTCCGTCTCCAGTGAGTCTAGATTTTCGAACCCGACGTAAAACTGATAGTTAATTGTAACGTTCATGGCCTCCTAATGACGATGGAACACTCAAATTGCGTCGAGATTCAATACATCGTCCTTCAGCCGACTTGTCTCCAAGAGTCCATTGCTGCCTCGGGCACCTTATGGTCATCCTTCGCTTAGTCTAGATTTTCGAATCCGACGCAAATCTGATAGTTAATTGTAACGTCCAGGGCCTCCTAATGACGATGGACCACTCAAATTGCGTCGAGATTCAATACATCGGCCGCGAGCCGACTTGTCTCCAAGGGTCTATTGCTGCCTCGGGCACCTTATGGTCGTTCTCCTGTGAGTTTAGATTTTCGAATCCGATGCAAAACAGATAGTTAATTGTAATGTTCACGGCCGCCTAATGCCGAAGGAACACTCAAATTGCGTCGAGATTCACTACACCGTCCTCCAGCCGACTTGTCTCCAAGGGGATATCGCTGCCTCGGGCACCACATTGTCCGTCTCCGGTGATTCTACGTTTTCGAATCCGACGCAAAACTTATAGTTAATTGTAACGTTCAGGGCCTCCTAATGACGATGGAACACTCAAATTGAGTCGAGTCAATACATCGACATCCAGCCGACTTGTCTACAAGGGGATATTGCTGCCTCGGGCACCTTATGATCGTTCTCCTGTGAGTCTATATTTTCGAACCCGACGTAAAACTGATAGTTAATTGTAACGGTCAGGGCCACCTAGTGACGATGGAACACTCAAATTGCTTCTGGATTCAATACATTGGCCTCCAGCCGACTTGACACCAAGGGGATATTGCTGTCTCGGGCAAAATATGATCCTTCTCCTGTGAGTCTAGATTTTCGAATCCGACGGAAAATGATAGTGAATTGTAACGTTCTGCGCCGCCTAATGACGATAGAACACTCAAATTGCGTCGAGATTCAATACATTGTCCATCAGCCGACTTGTCTCCATGGGGATATTGCTGCCTAGGGCACCAAATGGTCCGTCTCCTGTGAGTTTAGATTTTTGAATGCGACGCGAAACTGATAGTTAATTGTAACGTTCAGGGCCTCCTAATGACGATGGAACACTCAAATTGCGTCGAGATTCAATACATCGTCCTTCAGCCGACTTGTCTCCAAGAGTCCATTGCTGCCTCGGGCACCTTATGGTCGTTCTTCTGTTAGTCTAGATTTTCGAATCCGACGCGAAACTGATAGTTAATTGTAACGTTCAGGGCCTCCTAATGACGATGGAACACTCAAATTGCGTCGAGATTCAATACATCGTCCTTCAGCCGACATGTCTCCAAGAGTCCATTGCTGCCTCGGGAACCTTATGGTCGTTCTCCTGTTAGTCTAGATTTTCGAATCCGACGAAAAACTGATAGTTAATTGTAACGTTCAGGACCTCCTAATGACGATGCAACACTCAAATTGCGTCGAGATTCAATAGATCGGCCTCAAGCCGACTTGTCTCCAAGGGTCTATTGCTGCCTCGGGCACCTAAAGGTCGTTCTCCTGTGAGTCTAGATTTTCGAATCCGACGCAAAACAGGTAGTTAATTGTAACGTTCGCGGCCTCCTAATGACGAAGGAACACTCAAATTGCGTCGAGATTCACTACAACGTCCACCAGCCGACTTGTCTCCAAGGGGATATCGTGCCTCGGGCGCCACATGGTCCGTCTCCGGTGATTCTACGTTTTCGAATCCGACGCAAAACGGATAGTTAATTGTAACGTTCAGGGCCTCCTAATGACGATGAAACACTGAAATTGCGTCGAGATTCAATACATCGTCCTTCAGCCGACTTGTCTCCAAGGGTCCATTGTTGCCTCGGGCACCTTATGGTCGTTCTACTGTGAGTCTAGATTTTCGAATCCGACGCAAAACAGATAGTTAATTGCAACGTTCAGGGCCTCCTAATGACGATGGAACACTCAAATTGCGTCGAGATTCAATACATCGGCCTCCAGCCAACTTGTCTCCAAGGGGATATTGCTGTCTCGGGCACAATATGATCCTTCTCCTGTGAGTCTAGATTTTCGAATCCGACGCGAAACTGATAGTTAATTGTAACGTTCAGAGTCTCCTAATGACGATGGAACACTCAAATTGAGTCGAGTCAATACATCGACATCCAGCCGACTTATCTACAAGGGGATATTGCTGCCTCGGGCACCTTATGATCGTTCTCCTGTGAGTCTAGATTTTCGAACCCGACGTAAAACTGATAGTTAATAGTAACGGTCAGGGCCACCTAATGACGATGGAACACTCAAATTGCTTCTGGATTCAATACATTGGCCTCCAGCCGACTTGACACCAAGGGGATATTGCTGTCTCGGGCAAAATATGATCCTTCTCCTGTGAGTCTAGATTTTCGAATCCGACGAAAAATGATAGTGAATTGTAACGTTCAGCGCCGCGTATTGACGATGGAACACTCAAATTGCGTCGAGATTCAATTCATCGTCCATCAGCCAACTTGTCTCCATGGGGATATTGCTGCCTACGGCACCAAATGGTCCGTCTCCTGTGAGTTTAGATTTTTGAATGCGACGCGAAACTGATAGTTAATTGTAACGTTCAGGGCCTCCTAATGACGATGGAACACTCAAATTGCGTCGAGATTCCATACATCGGCCTTCAGCCGACTTGACTCCAAGGGGATATTGCTGTCTCGGGCACAATGTGATCCTTCTAATGTGAGGCTAGATTTTCGAATCCTACGCGAAACTGATAGTTAATTGTAACGTTCAGGGCCTCCTAATGACGATGGAACACTCAAATTGCGTCGAGATTCAATACATCGGCCTCAAGCCGACTTGTCTCCAAGGGTCTATTGCTGCCTCGGGCACCTTAAGGTCGTTCTCCTGTGAGTATAGATTTTCGAATCCGACGCAAAACAGATAGTTAATTGTAACGTTCACGGCCTCCTAATGACGAAGGAACACTCAAATTGCGTCGAGATTCACTACAACGTCCTCCAGCCGACTTGTCTCCAAGGGGATATCGTGCCTCGGGCGCCACATGGTCCGTCTCCGGTGATTCTACGTTTTCGAATCCGACGCAAAACTGATAGTTAATTGTAACGTTCAGGGCCTCCTAATGACGATGGAACACTGAAATTGCGTCGAGATTCAATACATCGTCCTTCAGCCCACTTGTCTCCAAGGGTCCATTGCTGCCTCGGGCACCTTATGGTCGTTCTACTGTGAGTCTAGATTTTCGAATCCGACGCAAAACAGATAGTTAATTGCAACGTTCAGGGCCTCCTAATGACGATGGAACACTCGAATTGCGTCGAGATTCAATACATCGGCCTCCAGCCGACTTGTCTCCAAGGGGATATTGCTGCCTCGGGCTCCTTATGGTCGCTGTCCTGTGAGTCTAGATTTTCGAAACCGACGGTAAACTGATTGTTAATTGTAATGTTCAGGACATCCTAAAGACGATGGAAAACACAAATTGCGTCGAGATTCAATATATCGGCATTCAGCCGATTTGTCTCCAAGGGTCTATTGCTGCCTCGGGCACCTTATGGTCGTTCCCCTGTGAGTCTAGATTTTAGTATCCGACGAAAAACTGATAGTTAATTGAAATGTTCAGGGCATCCTAATGACGATGGACACTCAAATTGCGCCGAGATTCACTACATCGACCTCCAGGCGACTTGTCTCCAAGGAGATATCGCTGCCTCGGGCACCTTATGGTCGTTCTCCTGTGAGTTTAGATTTTCGAATCCGACGCAAAACAGATAGTTAATTGTAATGTTCACGGCCTCCAAATGACGGAGGAACACTCAAATTGCGTCTAGATTCAATACATTGGCCACCAGCCGACTTGACTCCAAGGGGATATTGCTGTCTCGGGCAAAATATGATCCTTCTCCTGTGAGTCTAGATTTTCGAATCCGACGCGAAATGATAGTGAATTGTAACGTTCAGCGCCTCCTAATGACGATAGAACACTCAAATTGCGTCGAGATTCAATACATCGTCCATCAGCCGACTTGTCTCCATGGGCATATTGCTGCCTCGGGCAACAAATTGTTTGTCTCCTGTGAGTCTAGATTTTCGAATCCGGCGCGAAACTGATAGTTAATTGTAACGTTCAGGGCCTCCTAATGACGATGGAACACTCAAATTGCGTCGAGATTCAATACATCGCCCTCCAGCCAACTTGACTCCAAGGGGATATTGCTGTCTCGGCCACAATATGATCCTTCCCCTCTGAGGGTAGATTTTCGGATCCGACGCGAAACTCATAGTTAATTGTAACGTTCAGGGCCTCCTAATGACGATGGAAGACTCAAATTGCGTCGACATTCAATACATCGTCCTTCAGCCGACTCGTCTCCAAGAGTCCATTGCTGCCTCGGGCACCTTATGGTCGTTCTTCTGTTAGTCTAGATTTTCGAATCCGACGCGAAACTGATAGTTAATTGTAACGTTCAGGGACTCCTAATGACTATGGAACACTCAAATTGTGTCCCGATTCAATACATCGTCCTACCTTATGGTCGTTCTCCTGTTAGTCTAGATTTTCGAGTCCGACGAAAAACTGATACTTAATTGTAAGATTCAGGGCCTCCTAATGACGACGGAACACTGAAATTGCGTCGCGATCCAATACATCGTCCTCCAGCCGACTTGTCACCAAGGGTCTATTGCTGCCACGGGCACATTAAGATCGTTCTCCAGTGAGTCTAGATTTTCGAACCAGACGCAAAACTGATTGTAACGTTCAAGGCCACCTAATGACGATGGAACACTCAAATTTCGCCGAGATTCAATAAATCGGCCTCCAGCCGACTTATCTCCAAGGGGATATTGCTGTCTCGGGTACCATATGATCCTTCTCCTGTGAGTCTAGATTTTCGAATCCGACGAAAAAATGATATGGAATTGTAACGTTCAGCGCCTCGCAATGACGATGGAACACTCAAATTGCGTCCAGAGTCAGTACATCGGCTTACAGCCGACTTGTCTACAAGGGGAAATTGCTGCCTCGGGCTCCATGTGTTCCGTCTCCTGTGAGTCTAGATATTCGAATCCGACGCGAAACAAATAGTTAATTGTAACGCTCATGGCCTCCTAATGACGATGGAACACTCAAATTGCGTCGAGATTCAATACATCGGCCTCCAGAAGACTTATCTCCAATGGGATATTGCCGTCTCGGGCACCATATGATCATTCTCCTGTGAGTCTAGATTTTCGAATCCGCCGCAAAAATGATAGAGAATTGTAACGTTCAGCGCCTCCTAATGACGACAGAACACTCAAATTGTGTCGAGATTCTCTACAACGTCCTCCAGCCGACTTGTCTCCAAGGGGATATTGCTGTCTCGGGCACATATGGTCCTTCTCCTGTGAGTCAACATTTTCGAATCCGACGCTTAACTGATAGTTAATTGTAACGTTCAGCGCCTCCTAATGACGATTGAACACTCAAATTGCGTCGAGATTCAATATATCGGCATTCAGCCGATTTGTCTCCAAGGGTCTATTGCTGCTTCGGGCACCTTATGGTCCGTCTCCGGAGAGTCTAGATTATCGAATCCGACGAGAAACTGATTGTTAATTGTAACATTCAGGGCCTCCTAATTACGATGGAACACTCAAATTGCGTCGCGATACAATACATCGTCCTCCAGCCGACTTGTCTCCAAGGGTCTATTGCTGCCTGTGGCTCCTTATGATCTCCTGTGAGTTTAGATTTTCGAATCCGACGCAAAACTGATAGTTAATTGTAACGTTCAGGGCTTCCTAATGCCGATGGAACACTCAAATTGCGTCGAGATTCAATACATCGGCCTCGAGCCGACTTGTCTCCAAGGGTCTATTGCTGCCTCGGGCACCTTATGGTCGTTCTCCTGTGAGTCTAGATTTTCGAATCCGACGCAAAACTGATAGTTAATTGTAACGTTCAGGGCCTCCTATTGACGATGGAATACTCAAATTTCATCGAGATTCAACATTCCGGCCTCCAGCCGACTTGTCTCCATGGGGATATTGCTGCCTCGGGCTCCTTATGGTCGCTGTCCTGTGAGTCTAGATTTTCGAATCCGACGCAATGCTGATAGTTATTTGTAACGTTCAGGGCCACCTAATGACGATGGAGCACTCAAGTTGCGTCGTGATTCAATACATCGTCCTCCAGCGGACTGGTCTCCAAGGGGATATTGCCTCGGGCACCTTATGGTCCGTCTCCAGTGATTAGATTTTTGAATCCAACGCAAAAATGATAGTTAATTGTAACGTTCAGGGCCTCCTTATGACGATAGAACACCCATATTGCGTCGAGATTCAATGCATCGTCCATCAGCCGACTTGTCTTCAAGGGTATATTGCTGCCTCGGGCACCAAATGGTCCGTCTCCGGAGAGTCTAGATTTTTGAATCCGACGCGAAACTGATAGTTAATTGTAACGTTCAGGGCCTCCTAATGACGATAGAACACTCAAATTGCGTCGAGAGTCAATACATCGTCATTCAGCCGACTTGTCTCCAAGAGACCATTGCTGCCTCGGGCACCTTATGGTCATTCTTCTGTTAGTCTAGATTTTCGAATCCGAAGCATAACTGATAGTTAATTGTAAAGTTCAGGGCCACCTAATGACGATGGAACAGTCAAATAAGCGTCGTGATTCAATACATCGGCCTCCAGCCGACTTATCTCCAAGGGGATATTGCTTACTCGGGCACCATGTGATCCTTCTCCTGTGAGTCTAGATTTTCGCATCCGACGCAAAAATGTTAGGGAATTGTAACGTTCAGCGCCTCCTAATGACGATAGAACACTCAAATTGCGTCGCGATCCAATACATCGTCCTCCAGCCGATTTGTCTCCAAGGGTCTATTGCTGCCACGGGCGCCTTAAGATCGTTCTTCTGTGAGTCTAGATTTTCGAACCCGACGCAAAACTGATAGTTAATTGTAACGTTCAGGACCACCTAATGACGATGGAACACTCAAATTGCGTCGTGATTCAATACATCGACCTCCAGACGACTTATCTCCAATGGGATATTGCCGTCTCGGGCTCCATATGATCCTTCTCCTGTGAGTCTACATTTTCGAATCCGACGCAAAAATGATAGTGAATTGTAACGTTCAGGGCCTCCTAATGACGATAGAACACTCAAATTGCGTCGAGAGTCAATACATCGGCATTCAGCCGACTTGTCTCCAAGAGACCATTGCTGCCTCGGGCACCTTATGGTCATTCTTCTGTTAGTCTAGATTTTCGAATCCGACGCGAAACAAATAGTTAATTGTAACGTTCAGGGCCTCCTAATGACGATGGAACACTCAAATTGCGTCAAGATTCAATACATCGTCCACCAGCCGACTTGTCTCCAAGGGTCTGTTGCTGCCACGGGCACCTTAAGTTCGTTCTCCTGTGAGTCTAGATTTTCGAACCCGACGCAAAACTGATAGTTAATTGTAACGTTCAGGGCCACCTAATGAAGATGGAACACTCAATTTACATCGAGATTCAACATACCGGCCTCCAGCCGACTTGTCTCCATGGGGATATTGCTGCCTCGGGCTCCTTACGGTCGCTGTCCTGTGAGTCTAGATTTTCGAAACCGACGCAAATCTGATTGTTAATTGTAACGTTCAGGGCTTCCTAATGACGATGGAACACTCAAATAGCGTCGAGATTCAATATATCGGCATTCAGCCGATTTGTCTCCAAGGGCCTATTGCTGCTTCGGGCACCTTATGGTCCGTCTCCGGTTAGTCTAGATTATCGAATCCGACGAAAAACTGATAGTTAATTGTAACATTCAGGGCCTCCTAGTTACGATGGAACACTCAAATTGCGTCGCGATACAATACATCGTTCTCCAGCCGACTTGTCACCAAGGGTCTATTGCTGCCTGTGGCTCCTTATGATCTTTCTCCTGTGAGTCTAGATTTTCGAATCCGACGCAAAACTGATAGTTAATTGTAACGTTCAGGGCCTCCTAATGACGATGGAACACTCAAATTACATCGAGATTCAACATACCGGCCTCCAGCCGACTTGTCTCCATGGGCATATTGCTGCCTCGGGCTCCTTATGGTCGCTGTCCTGTGAGTCTAGATTTTCGAAACCGACGCGAAACTGATTGTTAATTGTAACGCTCATGGCATCCTAATGACGATGGAACACTCAAATTGCGTTGAGATTCAATATATCGGCATTCAGCCGATTTGTCTCAAAGGGTCTATTGCTGCCACGTGCACCTTACGGTCGTTCCCCTGTGAGTCTAGATTTTACAATCGGACGCAAAACTGATAGTTAATTGTAATGTTCAGGGCCTCCTTATGGCTATGGAACACTCATATTGCGTCGAGATTCAATACATCGTCCATCAGGCGACTTGTCTTCAAGGGTATATTGCTGCCTCGGGCACCAAATGGTCCGTCTCCAGAGAGTCTAGATTTTTGAATCCGACGCGAAACTGGTAGTTAATTGTAACGTTCAGGGCCACCTCATGACGATGGAACACTAAAATAGCGTCGAGATTCAATACATCGTCCTTCCGCCGACTTGTCTCCAAGGGTCTACTGCTGCCTCGGGCACCTTATGGTCGTTCTCCTGTGAGTCTAGATTTTCGAATCCGACGCAAAACTGATAGTTAATTGTAACGTTCACGGCCTCCTAATGACGAAGGAACACTCAAATTGCGTCGAGATTCACTACAACGTCCTCCAGCCGACTTGTCTCCAAGGGGATATCGCTGCCTCGGGCACCACATGGTCCGTCTCCGGTAATTCTACGTTTTCGAATCCGACGCAAAACTGATAGTTAATTGTAACGTTCAGGGCCTCCTAATGACGATGGAACACTCAAATTATGTCGAGATTCAATACATCGTTCTTCAGCCGACTTGTCTCCAAGAGTCCATTGCTGCCTCGGGCACCTTATGGTCGTTCTCCTGTGAGTCTAGATTTTCGATTCCGACGCTAAACAGATAGTTAATTGTAACGTTCGGGGCCTCCTAATTACGATGCAACTCTCAAATTGCGTCGAGATTCAATACATCGGCCTCCAGCCAACTTGTTTCCACGGAGATATTGCTGTCTCGGGCACCATATGATCCTTCTCCTGTGAGTCTAGATTTTAGAATCCGACGCAAAACTGATAGTTAATTGTGATGTTCAGGGCATCCTAATGACAATGGAACACTCAAATTGCGTCGAGATTCACTACATCGACCTCCAGCCGACTTGTCTCCAAGGAGATATCGCTGCCTCGGGCACCACATGGTCCGTCTCCGGTGAATCTACGTTTTCGAATCCGACGCAAAACTGATGGTTAATTGTAACGTTCAGGGCCTCTTAATGACGATGGAGCACTCAAATCGTGTCGCGATTCAATACATCGTCCTCCAGCGGACTGGTCTCCAAGGGGATATAGCCTCGGGCACCTAATGGTCCGTCTCCAGTGAGTCTAGATTTTCGAATCCGACGAAAAACTGATAGTTAATTGTAACATTCAGGACCTCCTAATGACGATGGAACACTCAAATTGCGTCGCGATCCAATACATCGTCTTCCAGCCGACTTGTCTCCAAGGGTCTATTGCTGCCTCGCGCACCTTATGATCGTTCTCCTGTGAGTCTAGATTTTCGAACCCGACGCAAAACTGATAGTTAATTGTAATGCTCAGGGCCACCTAATAACGATGCAACTTTCAAATTGCGTTGAGATTCAATACATCGTCCTCCAGCAGACTTGTCTCCAAGGGGATAGTGCTGCCTCGGGCACCACATGGCCCTTCTCCTGTGAGTCTAGATTTTCGAGTCCGACGCGAAACTGATAGTTAATTGTAATGTTCAGGGGCACCTAATGACGATGGGGCACTACAATTGCGTCGCGATTCAATACATCGTCCACCAGCGGACTGGTCTCCAAGGGGATATTGTTGCTTCGGGCACCTTATGGTCCGACTCCAGTGAGTCTAGAATTTCGAATCCGACGAAAAACTGATAGTTATTTGTAACATTCAGGGCCTCCTAGTTACGAAGGAACACTCAAATTGCTTTGCGATCCAATACATCGTCCTCCAGCCGACTTGTCTCCAAGGGTCTATTGCTGCCTGGGGCTCCTTATGATCGTTCCATTTTGAGTCTATATTTTCGAATCCGACGCAAAACTGATAGTTAATTATAACGTTCAGGGCCGCCTAATGACGATGAAACACTCAAATTGCGTCGAGATTCAATACATCGTCCTTCAGCAGACTTGAACCAAGAGTCCATTGCTGCCTCGGGCACCTTATGGTCGTTCTCCTGTTAGTCTAGATTTTCGAATCGGACGAAAAAGTGATAGTTAATTGTAACTTTCAGGGCCTCCTAATGACGATGGAACACTCAAATTGCGTCGAGATTCAATACATCGTCCATCAGCCGACTTGTCTTCAAGTGTATATTGCTGCCTCGGGCACCAAATGGTCCTTCCCCCGTGAGTCTAGATATTTGAATCCGACGCGAAACTGATAGTTAATTGTAACATTCAGGGCCTCCTAATGACGATGGAACACTAAAATAGCGTCGAGATTCAATGCATCGTCCTTCAGCCGACATGTCTCCAAGGGTCTATTGCTGCCTCGGGCACCTTACGGTCGTTCTCCTGTGAGTCTAGATTTTCGAATCCGACGCAAAAATGATAGTTAATTGTAACGTTCAGCGCCTCCTAATGGCGATAGAACATTCAAATAGCGTCGAGTTTCAATCCATCGGCCTCCAGCCGACTTGTCTCCAAGTGGATATTGCTGCCTCGGGCTCCTTATAGACGCTGTCCTCTGAGACTAGATTTTCGAAACCAACGCAAAACTGATTGTTAATTGTAACGTTGAGGGCTTCCTAATGACGATGGAACACTCAAATTGCGTCGAGATTCAATACATCGGCATTCAGCCGATTTGTCTCCAAGGGTCTATTGCTGCCTCGGGCACCTTATGGTCGTTCCCCTGTGAGTCTAGATTTTAGAATCCGACGCAAAACTGATAGTTAATCATAATGTTCAGGGCCTCCTAATGACGATGGAACACTCAAATTGCGTCGTGATTCACTACATCGTCCTCCAGCCGACTTGTGTCCAAGGGGATATCTTTGCCTCTGGCACCACATGGTCCGTCTCCAGGTGATTTTACGTTTTCGATTCCGACGCAATACTGATAGTTAATTGTAATGGTCAGGGCCTCCTAATGAAGATGGAACACTCAAATTGCGCCGCGATCCAATACATCGTCCACCAGCCGGCTTGTCTCCAAGGGCTATTGCTGCCACGGGCACCTTATGATCGTTCTCCTGTGAGTCTAGATTTTCGAACGCGACGCAAAACTGATAGTTATTTGTAACGCTCAGTGCCACCTAATGACGATGGAACACTCAAATTGCGTCGAGATTCAATACATCGTCCATCAGCCGACTTGTCTCCAAGGGTCTATTGCTGCCTTGGGCACCTTATGACCGTCTCCTGTGAGTCTGGATTTTCGAGCCCGACCCAAAACTGAATGTTAATTGTAACGTTCAGGGCCTCCTAATGTCGATGGAACACTCAAATTGCGTCGAGATTCACTACATCGTCCTCCAGCCGACTTGTCTCCAAGGGAATATCGCTGCCTCGGGCACCACATGGTCCGTCTCCGGTGATTCTACGTTTCCGAATCCGACGCTAGAATGATAGTTAATTGTAACGTTCAGCGCCTCCTAATGACGATGGAACACTCAAATTGCGTAGAGAGTCAATACATCGTGCTCCAGCCGAATTGTCTCCAAGGGTCTATTGCTGCATCGGGCACCTTATGGTCGTTCTCCTGTGAGTCTAGATTTTCGAATCCGACGCAAAAATGATAGTTAATTGTAACCTTCAAGGCCTCCTAATGACGATGGAACTCTCAAATTGCGTCGAGATTCAATATATCGTCCTCTAGCCGACTTGTCCCCATGGGGATATTGCTGCCTCGAGCTCCTTATGGTCGCTCTCCTGTGAGTCTAGATTTTCGAATCCGACGGGAAATTGATAGTTAATTGTAACGTTCAGGGCCTCCTAATGACAATGGAGCACTCAAATTGCGTCGCGATTCAATACATCGTCCTCCAGCGGACTGGTCTCCAAGGGGATGTTGCTGCTTCGGGCACCTTATGGTCCGTCTCCAGTGAGTCTAGATTTTCGAATCCGACGAAAAACTGATAGTTAATTGTAATGTTCAGGGCCTCCTAAAGACGATGGAACACTCAAATTGCGTCGAGATTCACTACATCGTCCTCCAGAGGACTTGTCTCCAAGGGGATATCGCTGCCTCGGGCACCAAATGGTCCGTCTCCTTTGACTCTACGATTTCGAATCCGACGCAAACTGATAGTTAATTGTAACGTTCAGGGCCTCCTAATGTCGATGGAACACTCAAATTGCGTCGTGATTCAATACATCGTCCTCCAGTGAACTGGTCTCCAAGGGGATATGGCCTCGGGCACCTAATGGTCCGTCTCCAGTGAGTCTAGATTTTCGAATCCGACGAAAAACTGATAGTTAATTGTAACATTCAGATCCTCCTATTGACGATGGAACACTCAAATTGCGTCGAGATTCAATACATCGTCCTCCAGCCGAGTTGTCTCCAAGGATCTATTGCTTCCTCTGTCACCTTATGGTCGTTCTCCTGTGAGTCTAGATTTTCGAATCCGACGCAAAACTATAGTTAATTGTAACGTTCAGGGCCTCCTAATGACGATGGAGCACTCAAATTGCGTCGCGATTCAATACATCGTCCTCCAGCGGACTGGTCTCCAAGGGGATATTGCTGCTTCGGCCACCTATTGGTCCGTCTCCGGTGATTTTACGTTTTCGATTCCGACGCAAAACTGATAGTTAGTTCTAACGTTCAGGGCCTCCTAATGACGATGGAGCACTCAAGTTGCGTCGCGATTCATTACATCGTCCTCCAGCGGACTGGTCTCCAAGGGGATATTGTTGCCTCGGGCACCAAATTGTCCTTCTCCCGTGAGTCTAGATTTTTGAATCCGACGCGAAACTGATAGTTAATTGTAACGTCAGGGCCTCCTAATGACGATGGAACACTAAAATATCGTCGAGATTCAATACATCGTCCTTCAGCCGACTTGTCTCCAAGGGTCAATTGCTGCCTCGGGCACCTTGTGGTCTTTCTCCTGTGGGTCTACATTTTCGAATCCCACGCAAAAATGATAGTTAATTGTAACGTTTAGCGCCTCCTAATGACGATGGAACACTCAAATTGCGTCGAGATTTAATACGTCGTCCTCCAACCGACTTGAATCCAAGGGGATATTGCTGTCTCGGCACCATATGATCCTTCTCCTGTGGGTAGATTTTCGAATCCTACGCTAGAATGATAGTTAATTGTAACTTTCAGGGCCTCCTAATGACGATGGAACTCTCAAATTGCGTCGAGATTCAATACATCGTCCTCCAGCCGACTTGTCTCCATGGGGATATTGCTACCTCGAGATCCTTATGGTCGCTCTCCTGTGAGTCTAGATTTTCGAATCCGACGCGAAACTGATAGTTAATTGTAACGTTCAGGGCCTCCTAATGACAATGGAGCACTCAAATTGCGTCGCGATTCAATACATCGTCCTCCAGAGGACTTGTCTCCAAGGGGATATCGATGCCTCGGGCACCACATGGTCCGTCTCCATTGATTCTACGTTTTCGAATCCGACGCAAACTGATAGTTAATTGTAACGTTCAGGGCCTCCTAATGACGATGGAACACTCAAATTGCGTCGCGATTCAATACATCGTCCTCCAGAGGATTTGTCTGCAAGGGGATATCGCTGCCTCGGTCAGCACATGGTCCGTCTACTTTGATTCTACGTTTTCGAAACAGACGCAAACTGATAGTTAATTGTAACGTTCAGGGCCTCCTAATGACGATGGAGCACTCAAATTGCGTCGCGATTCAATACATCGTCCTCCAGCGGACTGGTCTCCAAGGGGATATTGCTGCTTCGGGCACCTTATGGTCCGTCTCCTGTGAGTCTAGATTTTCGAACCCGACGCGAAACAAATAGTTAATTGTAACGTTCAGGGCCTCCTAATGACGATGGAACACTCAAATTGCGTCGAGATTCAATACATCGTCCATCAGCCGACTGCCTCGGGCACCAAATGGTCCGTCTCCCTTGAGTCTAGATTTTTGAATCCGACGCGAAACTGATAGTTAATTGTAACGTTCAGGGCCTCCTAATGACGATGGAACACTAAAATAGCGTCGAGATTCAATAAATTGTCCTTCAGCCGACTTGTCTCCAAGGGTCTATTGCTGCCTCGGTCACCTTATGGTCGTTCTCCTGTGAGTCTAGATTTTCGAATCCGACGCAAGAATGATAGTTAATTGTGACGATCAGCGCCTCCTAATGACGATGGAACACTCAAATGGCGTAGAGAGTTAATACATCGACCTCCAGCAGACTTGTCTCATAGAGTCCATTGCTACCCCGGGCACCTTATGGTCGTTCTCCTGTGAGTCTAGATTTTTGAATCCGACGCAAAAATGATAGTTAATTGTAATGTTCAGGGCCTCCTAATGACGATGGAACACTTAAATTGCGTCGAGATTCTATACATCGGACTCCAGCCGACTTGTCTCCAAGGGGATACTGCTGTCTCAGGCACCTTATAGTCGTTCTCCTGTGAGTCTAGATTTTCGAATCCGACGCAATACTGATAGTTAATTATAACGTTCAGGGCCCCCTAATGACGATGGAACACTCAAATTGCGTCGAGATTCAATACATCGGCCTCGAGCCGACTTGTCTCCAAGGGTCTATTGCTGCCTCGGGCACCTTATGGTCCGTCTCCTGTGAGTCTAGATTTTCGAATCCGACGCAAAAATGATAGTTAATTGTCACGTTCAGCGCCTCCTAATGACGATGGAACACTCAAATAGCGTCGAGATTCTATACATCGGCCTCCAGCCGACTTGCTTCCAAGGTGATATTGCTGTCTCGGGCACAATATGATCCATCTCCTGTGAGTCTAGATTTTCGAATCCGATGCAAAACTGATAGTTAAGTTCAGGGCCTCCTAATGACGATGGAACACTCAAATTGCGTCGAGATTCAATACATCGTCCTTCAGCCGACTTGTTTCCAAGGGTCTATTGCTGCCTCGGGCACCTTATGGTCGTTCTCCTGTGAGTCTAGATTTTCTAATCCGACGCAAAACTGATTGTTAATTGTAACGTTCAGGACCTCCTAATGACGATGGAACACTCAAATTGCGTCGGGATTCAATACATCGTCCTCCAGCCGACTTGAATCCAAGGGGATATTGCTGTCTCGGGCTTTATATGATCCTTCTCCTGTGAGTATATTTCCGAATCCGACGCTAAAATGATAGTTAATTGTAACGTTCAGCGCCTCCTAAAGACGATGGAACACTCAAATTGCGTCGAGATTCAATACATCGGCCTCCAGCCGACTTGTCTCCAAAGGGATATTGCTGCCTCGGGCTCTATGTGGTCCGTCTCCTGTGAGTCTAGATTTTCGAATCCGACACGAAACTGATAGTTAATTCTAACGTTCAGGGCCTCCTAATGACGTTCGAACACTCAAATTTCGTCGAGATTCAATACATCGTCCTTCAACCGGCTTGTCCCCAAGAGTCTATTGCTGCCTCGGGCACCTTGTGGTCGATCTCCTGTGAGTCTAGATCTTCGAATCCGACGCTTAACAGATAGTTAATTGTAACGTCCAGGGCCTGATAATGACGATGGACACTCAAATTGCGTCGAGATTCAATACATCGTCAACCAGCCGACTCTTCTCCTATGGTCTATTGCTGCCTCGATCTTCATATGATCCTTCTCCTGTGAGTAGATAGTCGAATCCGACGCTAAAATGATAGTTAATTGTAACGTTCAGCGCCTCCTAATGACGATGGAACACTCAAATTACGTCGAGACTCAATACATCGTCCTGCAGCCGACTTGTCTCCAAGGGTCTCATGCTGCCTCGGGCACCTTATGGTCGTTCCCCTGTGAGTATAGAATTTAGAATCCGACGAAAAACTGATTTTTATTGTAATGTTCAGGGCCTCCTAATGACGATGGAACCTTCAAACTGCGTCGAGTTTCAATACAACGGCCTCCAGCCGACTTGTCTCCAAGATGATATTGCTGCCTTGGGCACCATATGGTCCTTCTCCTGTGAGTCTTGATTTTCGAATCCGACGAAAAACTGATAGTTAATTGCAACATTCAGGGACTCCTAGTTACGATGGAACTCTCAAATTGCGTCGCGATCCAATACATCGTCCTCCAGCCGACTTGTCTCCAATGGTCTATTGCTGCCTGGGGCACCTTATGATCGTTTTCCTGTGAGTCTAGATTTTCGAATCCGACGCAAAACATATAGTTGATTCTAACGTTCAGGGCCTCCTAATGACGATGGATCACTCAAATTGCGTCGAGATTCAATACATCGGCATTCAGCCGATTTGTCTCCAAGGGTCTATTGCTGCCTCGGGCACCTTATGGTCGTTCCCCTGTGTGTGTCCAGATTTAAAATCCGACGCAAAACAGATTTTTAATTATAATGTTCAGGGCCTCCTAATGACGATGGAACACTCAAATTGCGTCGAGATTCTATACATCGGCCTCCAGCCGACTTGACTCCAAGGGATTATTGCTGTCTCGGGCACAATATTATTCTTCTAATGTGAGTCTAGATTTTCGAATCCGACGCAAAACTGAAAGTTAAGTTCAGGGCCTCCTAATGACGATGGAACACTCAAATTGCGTCGAGATTCAATACATCGGCCTCCAGCCGACTTGTCTCCAAAGTTGATATTGCTGCCTCGGGCACCATATGTTCCGTCTCCTGTGAGTCTAGATTTTCGAATCCGACGCGAAACTGAAAGTTAATTCTAACGTTCAGGGCCTCCTAATGACGATGGACCACTCAAATTGCGTCGCGATTCAATACATCGTCCTCCAGCGGACTGGTCTCCAAGGGGATATTGCTGTTCGGGTACCTTATGGTCCGTCTCCAGTGAGTCTAGATTTTCGAATCTGACGAAAAACTGATAGATAATTGTAACATTCAGGGACTCCTAGTTACGATGGAGCTCTCAAATTGCGTCGCGATCCAATACATCGGCATTCAGCCGATTTGTCTCCAAGAGTCTATTGCTGCCTCGGGCACCTTATGGTCGTTCCCCTGTGAGTCTAGATTTCAGAATCCGACGCAAAACTGATTTTTTATTGTAATGTTCAGGGCATCCTAATGACGATGGAACACTCAAATTGCGTCGAGATTCAATACATCGGCCTCCAGCCGACTTGTCTCCAAGAAGATATTGCTGCCTCGGGCACCATATGGTCCATCTCCAGTGGGTCTAGATTTTCGAATCCGACGCAAAAATGATAGTTATTTGTAACGTTCAGCGCCTCCTAATGACGATGGAACACTCAAATTGCGTCGCTATTCAATACATCGTCCTCCAGCGGACTGGTCTCCAAGGGCCTTATGGTCCGTATCCAGTGAGTCTAGATTTTCGAGTCCGACGAAAAACTGATGGTTAATTGTATCATTCAGGGCCTCCTAAAGACGATGGAACTCTCAAATTGCGTCGAGATTCAACACATCGGCCTCCAGCCGACTTGTCTCCAAGGGGATATTGCTGCCTCGGGCTCTATGTGGTCCGTCTCCTGTGAGTCTAGATTTTCGAATCCGATGCGAAACTATTAGTTAATTCTAACGTTGAGGGCCTCCTAATGACGATGGAGCACTCAAATTGCGTCGCGATTCAATACATCGTCCTCCAGCGGACTGGTCTCCAAGGGGATATTGCTGCTTCGGGTACCTTATGGTCCGCCTCCAGTGAGTCTTGATTTTCGAATCCGACGAAAAACTGATAGTTAATTGTAACATTCAGTGACTCCTAGTTACGATGGAACTCTCAAATTGCGTCGCGATCCAATACATCGTCCTCCAGCCTACCTGTCTCCAAGGGTCTATTGCTGCCTGGGGCACCTTATGATCGTTTTCCTGTGAGTCTAGATTTTCGAATCCGACGCAAAACTGATAGTTAATAGTAACGTTCAGGGCCTCCTAATGACGATGGAACACTCAAATTGCGTCGAGATTCTATACATCGGCATTCAGCCGATTTGTCTCCAAGGGTCTATTGCTGCCTCGGGCACCTAATGTTCGTTCCCCTGTGAGTCTAGATTTTAGAATCCGACGCAAAACTGATTTTTTACTGTAATGTTCAGGGCCTCCTAATGACGATGGAACACTCAAATTGCGTCGATATTCAATACATCGGCCTCCAGCCGACTTGTCTCCAAGGGGATATTGCTGCCTCGGGCACCATATGGTCCGTCTCCAGTGGGTCTAGATTTTCCAATCCGACGCAAAAATGATAGTTAATTGTAACGTTCAGCGCCTCCTAATGACGATGGAACACTCAAATTGCGTCGGGATTCAATACATCGTCCTCCAGCCGACTTGAATCCAAGGGGATATTGCTGTCTCGGGCTTCATATGATCCTTCTCCTGTGAGTATATTTTCGAATCCGACGCTAAAATGATAGTTAATTGTAACGTTCAGCGCCTCCTAAAGACGATGGAACATTCAAATTGCGTCGAGATTCAATACATCGGCCTCCAGCCGACTTGTCTCCAAGGGGATATTGCTGCCTCGGGCTCTATGTGGTCCGTCTCCTGTGAGTCTAGATTTTCGAATCCGACGCGAAACTGATAGTTAATTCTAACGTTCAGGGCCTCCTAATGACGTTCGAACACTCAAATTTCGTCGAGATTCAATACATCATCCTTCAACCGGCTTGTCTCCAAGAGTCTATTGCTGCCTCGGGCACCTTATGGTCGTTCCCCTGTGAGTATAGAATTTAGAATCCGACTAAAAACTGATTTTTATTGTAATGTTCAGGGCCTCCCAATGACGATGGAACCATCAAACTGCGTCGAGATTCAATACATCGGCCACCAGCCGCCTTGTCTCCAAGATGATATTGCTGCCTTGGGCACCATATGGTCCTTGTCCTGTGAGTCTAGATTTTCGAATCCGACGCAAAAATGATAATTAATTTTTACGCTCAGCGCCTCCTAATGACGATGGAACACTCTAATTGCGTCGCGATTCAATTTATCGTCCTCCAGCGGACAGGTCTCCAAGGGGATATTGCTGCTTAGGGTACCTTATGGTCCGTCTACAGTGAGTCTTGATTTTCGAATCCGACGAAAAACTGATAGTTAATTGCAACATTCAGGTACTCCTAGTTACGATGGAACTCTCAAATTGCGTCGCGGTCCAATACATCGTCCTCCAGCCGACTTGTCTCCAATGGTCTATTGCTGCCTGGGGCACCTTATGATCGTTTTCCTGTGAGTCTAGATTTTCGAATCCGACGCAAAACTGATAGTTAATTGTTACGTTCAGCGCCTCCTAATGACGATGGAACACTCAAATTGCGTCGAGATTCAACACATCGGCATTCAGCAGATTTGTCTCCAAGGGTCTATTGCTGCCTCGGGCACCTTATGGTCGTTAGCCTGTGAGTCTAGGTTTTAGAATCCGACACAAAACTGATTTTTGATTGTAATGTTCAGGGCCTCCTAATGACGATGGAACACTCAAATTGCGTCGAGATTCAATACATCGTCCTTCACCCGACTTGTCTCCTAGGGTCTATTGCTGCCTCGGGCACCTTATGGTCGTTCTCCTATGAGTCTAGATTTTCTAATCCGACGCAAAACTGATAGTTACTTGTAACGTTCAGGGCCTCCTAATGACGATGGAACACTCAAATTGCGTCGAGATTCAATACATCGGCATTCAGCAGATTTGTCTCCAAGGGTCTATTGTTGAGTCGGGCACCTTATGGCCGTTCCGCTGTGAGTCTAGATTTTAGAATCCGACGCAAAACTGATTTTTAATTGTAATGTTTAGGGCCTCCTAATGACGATGCCACATTAAAATTGCGTCGAGATTCATAACATCGGCCTCCAGCCGACTTGTCTCCAAGGGTCTGTTGCTGCCTCGAGAACCTTACGGTCGTTCTCCTGTGGGTCTAGATTTTCGAATCCGACGCGAAACTGATAGTTAATTCTAACGTTCAGGGCCTCCTAATGACGATGGAGCACTCAAATTGCGTCGCGATTCAATACATCGTCCTCCAGCGGACTGGTCTCCAAGGGGATATTGCTGCTTGGGGTACCTTATGGTCCGCCTCCAGTGAGTCTTGATTTTCGAATCCGACGAAAAACTGATAGTTAATTGTAACATTCAGTGACTCCTAGTTACGATGGAACTCTCAAATTGCGTCGCGATCCAATACATCGTCCTCCAGCCTACCTGTCTCCAAGGGTCTATTGCTGCCTGGGGCACCTTATGATCGTTTTCCTGTGAGTCTAGATTTTCGAATCCGACGCAAAACTGATAGTTAATAGTAACGTTCAGGGCCTCCTAATGACGATGGAACACTCAAATTGCGTCGAGATTCTATACATCGGCATTCAGCCGATTTGTCTCCAAGGGTCTATTGCTGCCTCGGGCACCTAATGTTCGTTCCCTGTGAGTCTAGATTTTAGAATCCGACGCGAAACTGATAGTTAATTCTAACGTTCAGGGCCTCCTAATGACGTTCGAACACTCAAATTTCGTCGAGATTCAATACATCATCCTTCAACCGGCTTGTCTCCAAGAGTCTATTGCTGCCTCGGGCACCTTATGGTCGTTCCCCTGTGAGTATAGAATTTAGAATCCGACTAAAAACTGATTTTTATTGTAATGTTCAGGGCCTCCCAATGACGATGGAACCATCAAACTGCGTCGAGATTCAATACATCGGCCACCAGCCGCCTTGTCTCCAAGATGATATTGCTGCCTTGGGCACCATATGGTCCTTGTCCTGTGAGTCTAGATTTTCGAATCCGACGCAAAAATGATAATTAATTTTTACGCTCAGCGCCTCCTAATGACGATGGAACACTCTAATTGCGTCGCGATTCAATTTATCGTCCTCCAGCGGACAGGTCTCCAAGGGGATATTGCTGCTTAGGGTACCTTATGGTCCGTCTACAGTGAGTCTTGATTTTCGAATCCGACGAAAAACTGATAGTTAATTGCAACATTCAGGTACTCCTAGTTACGATGGAACTCTCAAATTGCGTCGCGGTCCAATACATCGTCCTCCAGCCGACTTGTCTCCAATGGTCTATTGCTGCCTGGGGCACCTTATGATCGTTTTCCTGTGAGTCTAGATTTTCGAATCCGACGCAAAACTGATAGTTAATTGTTACGTTCAGCGCCTCCTAATGACGATGGAACACTCAAATTGCGTCGAGATTCAACACATCGGCATTCAGCAGATTTGTCTCCAAGGGTCTATTGCTGCCTCGGGCACCTTATGGTCGTTAGCCTGTGAGTCTAGGTTTTAGAATCCGACACAAAACTGATTTTTGATTGTAATGTTCAGGGCCTCCTAATGACGATGGAACACTCAAATTGCGTCGAGATTCAATACATCGTCCTTCACCCGACTTGTCTCCTAGGGTCTATTGCTGCCTCGGGCACCTTATGGTCGTTCTCCTATGAGTCTAGATTTTCTAATCCGACGCAAAACTGATAGTTACTTGTAACGTTCAGGGCCTCCTAATGACGATGGAACACTCAAATTGCGTCGAGATTCAATACATCGGCATTCAGCAGATTTGTCTCCAAGGGTCTATTGTTGAGTCGGGCACCTTATGGCCGTTCCGCTGTGAGTCTAGATTTTAGAATCCGACGCAAAACTGATTTTTAATTGTAATGTTTAGGGCCTCCTAATGACGATGCAACACTCAAATTGCGTCGAGATTCATAACATCGGCCTCCAGCCGACTTGTCTCCAAGGGTCTGTTGCTGCCTCGAGAACCTTACGGTCGTTCTCCTGTGGGTCTAGATTTTCGAATCAGACGCGAAACTGATAGTTAATTCTAACGTTCAGGGCCTCCTAATGACGATGGAGCACTCAAATTGCGTCGCGATTCAATACATCGTCCTCCAGCGGACTGGTCTCCAAGGGGATATTGCTGCTTGGGGTACCTTATGGTCCGCCTCCAGTGAGTCTTGATTTTCGAATCCGACGAAAAACTGATAGTTAATTGTAACATTCAGTGACTCCTAGTTACGATGGAACTCTCAAATTGCGTCGCGATCCAATACATCGTCCTCCAGCCTACCTGTCTCCAAGGGTCTATTGCTGCCTGGGGCACCTTATGATCGTTTTCCTGTGAGTCTAGATTTTCGAATCCGACGCAAAACTGATAGTTAATAGTAACGTTCAGGGCCTCCTAATGACGATGGAACACTCAAATTGCGTCGAGATTCTATACATCGGCATTCAGCCGATTTGTCTCCAAGGGTCTATTGCTGCCTCGGGCACCTAATGTTCGTTCCCCTGTGAGTCTAGATTTTAGAATCCGACGCAAAACTGATTTTTTACTGTAATGTTCAGGGCCTCCTAATGACGATGGAACACTCAAATTGCGTCGATATTCAATACATCGGCCTCCAGCCGACTTGTCTCCAAGGGGATATTGCTGCCTCGGGCACCATATGGTCCGTCTCCAGTGGGTCTAGATTTTCCAATCCGACGCAAAAATGATAGTTAATTGTAACGTTCAGCGCCTCCTAATGACGATGGAACACTCAAATTGCGTCGGGATTCAATACATCGTCCTCCAGCCGACTTGAATCCAAGGGGATATTGCTGTCTCGGGCTTCATATGATCCTTCTCCTGTGAGTATATTTTCGAATCCGACGCTAAAATGATAGTTAATTGTAACGTTCAGCGCCTCCTAAAGACGATGGAACATTCAAATTGCGTCGAGATTCAATACATCGGCCTCCAGCCGACTTGTCTCCAAGGGGATATTGCTGCCTCGGGCTCTATGTGGTCCGTCTCCTGTGAGTCTAGATTTTCGAATCCGACGCGAAACTGATAGTTAATTCTAACGTTCAGGGCCTCCTAATGACGTTCGAACACTCAAATTTCGTCGAGATTCAATACATCATCCTTCAACCGGCTTGTCTCCAAGAGTCTATTGCTGCCTCGGGCACCTTATGGTCGTTCCCCTGTGAGTATAGAATTTAGAATCCGACTAAAAACTGATTTTTATTGTAATGTTCAGGGCCTCCCAATGACGATGGAACCATCAAACTGCGTCGAGATTCAATACATCGGCCACCAGCCGCCTTGTCTCCAAGATGATATTGCTGCCTTGGGCACCATATGGTCCTTGTCCTGTGAGTCTAGATTTTCGAATCCGACGCAAAAATGATAATTAATTTTTACGCTCAGCGCCTCCTAATGACGATGGAACACTCTAATTGCGTCGCGATTCAATTTATCGTCCTCCAGCGGACAGGTCTCCAAGGGGATATTGCTGCTTAGGGTACCTTATGGTCCGTCTACAGTGAGTCTTGATTTTCGAATCCGACGAAAAACTGATAGTTAATTGCAACATTCAGGTACTCCTAGTTACGATGGAACTCTCAAATTGCGTCGCGGTCCAATACATCGTCCTCCAGCCGACTTGTCTCCAATGGTCTATTGCTGCCTGGGGCACCTTATGATCGTTTTCCTGTGAGTCTAGATTTTCGAATCCGACGCAAAACTGATAGTTAATTGTTACGTTCAGCGCCTCCTAATGACGATGGAACACTCAAATTGCGTCGAGATTCAACACATCGGCATTCAGCAGATTTGTCTCCAAGGGTCTATTGCTGCCTCGGGCACCTTATGGTCGTTAGCCTGTGAGTCTAGGTTTTAGAATCCGACACAAAACTGATTTTTGATTGTAATGTTCAGGGCCTCCTAATGACGATGGAACACTCAAATTGCGTCGAGATTCAATACATCGTCCTTCACCCGACTTGTCTCCTAGGGTCTATTGCTGCCTCGGGCACCTTATGGTCGTTCTCCTATGAGTCTAGATTTTCTAATCCGACGCAAAACTGATAGTTACTTGTAACGTTCAGGGCCTCCTAATGACGATGGAACACTCAAATTGCGTCGAGATTCAATACATCGGCATTCAGCAGATTTGTCTCCAAGGGTCTATTGTTGAGTCGGGCACCTTATGGCCGTTCCGCTGTGAGTCTAGATTTTAGAATCCGACGCAAAACTGATTTTTAATTGTAATGTTTAGGGCCTCCTAATGACGATGCAACACTCAAATTGCGTCGAGATTCATAACATCGGCCTCCAGCCGACTTGTCTCCAAGGGGATATTGCTGCCTCGGGCACCATATGTTCCGTCTCCTGTCAGTCTAGATTTTCGAATCCGACGCAAAAATGAAAGTTAATTGTAACGTTCAGCGCCTCCTAATGACGATGGAACACGCAAATTGCGTCGAGAGTCAATACATCGAACTCCAGCCGACTTGTCTACAAGGGTCTGTTGCTGCCTCGGGAACCTTACGGTCGTTCTCCTGTGAGTCTAGGTTTTCGAATCCGACGCGAAACTGATAGTTAATTCTAACGTTCAGGGCCTCCTAATGAGGATGGAGCGTTCAAATTGCGTCGCGATTCAATACATCGTCCTCCAGCGGACTGCTCTCCAAGGGGATATTGCTGCTTCGGGTACCTTATTGTCCGTCTCCAGTTAGTCTAGATTTTCGAATCCGACGAAAAACTGATAGTTAATTGTAACATTCAGGGACTCCTAGTTACGATGTAACTCTCAAATTGCGTCGCGATCCAATACATCGTCCTCCAGCCGACTTGTCTCCAAGGGTCTATTGCTGCCTGGGGCACCTTATGATCGTTTTCCTGTGAGTCTAGATTTTCGATTCCGACGCAAAACTGATAGTTAATTGTAACGTTCAGGGCCTCCTAATGGCGATGGAACACTCAAATTGCGTCGAGATTCAATACATCGGCATTCAGCCGATTTGTCTCCAAGGGTCTATTGCTGCCTCGGGCACCTTATGGTCGTTCCCCTGTGAGTCTAGATTTTAGAATCCGACGCAAAACTGATTTTTAATTGTAATGTTCAGGGCCTCCTAATGACGATGGAACACTCAAATTGCGTCGAGATTCTATACATCGGCCTCCAGCCGACTTGTCTCCAAGGGGATATTGCTGTCTCGGGCACAATATGATCCTTCTCCTGTGAGTCCAGATTTACGAATCCGACGCAAAACTGATAGTTAAGTTCAGGGCCTCCTAATGACGATGGAACACTCCAATTGCGTCGAGATTCAATACATCGTCCTTCAGCCGACTTGTCTCCAGGGGTCTATTGCTGCCTCGGGCACCTTATGGTCGTTCTCCTGTGAGTCTAGATTTTCTAATCCGACGCAAAACAGATTGTTAATTGTAACGTTCAGGACCTCCTAATGACGATGGAACACTCAAATTGCGTCGGGATTCAATACATCGTCCTCCAGCCGACTTGTATCCAAGGGGATATTGCTGTCTCGGGCTTCATATGATCCTTCTCCTGTGAGTATATTTTCGAATACGACGCTAAAATGATAGTTAATTGTAACGTTCAGCGCCTCCTAAAGACGATGGAACACTCAAATTGCGTCGAGATTCAATACATCGGCCTCCAGCCGACCTGTCTCCAAGGGGATATTGCTGCCTCGGGCACCATATGTTCCGTCTCCTGTGAGTCTAGATTTTCGAATCCGACGCAAAAATGATAGTTAATTGTAACTTTCAGCGCCTCCTGATGACGATGGAACACTCTAATTGCGTCGAGAGTCAATTCATCGAACTCCAGCCGACTTGTCTACAAGGGGATATTGCTGCCTCGGGCTCTATGTGGTCCGTCTCCAGTGTGTCTAGATTTTCGAATCCGACGAAAAACTTATAGTTAATTGTAACATTCAGGGACTCCTAAAGACGATGGAACACTCAAATTGCGTCGAGACTCAATACATCGGCATCCAGCCGACTTGTCTCCAAGGGGATATTGCTGCCTCGGGCACCATATGTTCCGCCTCCTGTGAGTCTGGATTTTCGAATCCGACGCAAAAATGATAGTTAATTGTAACTTTCAGCGCCTCCTGATGACGATGGAACACTCAAATTGCTTCGAGATTCTATACATCGGCCTACAGCCGATTTGTCTCCAAGGGGATATTGCTGTCTCGGGCACAATATGATCCTTCTCCTGTGAGTCTAGATTTTCGAATCCGACGCAAAAATGATAGTTAAGTTCAGGGCCTTCTAATGTCGATGGAACACTCAAATTGCGTCGAGATTCAATGCATCGCCCTTCAGCCGACTTGTCTCCAAGGGTCTATTGCTGCCTCGGGCACCTTATGGTCGTTCCCCTGTGAGTCTAGATTTTAGAATCCGACGCAAAACTGATTGTTAATTGTAACGTTCAGGACCTCCTGATGACAATGGAACTCTCAAATTGCGTCGCGATCCAATACATCGTACTCCAGCCTCTTTGTCTCCAAGGGTCTATTGCTGCCTGGGGCACCTTATGATCGTTTTCCTGTGAGTCTAGATTTTCAAATCCGACGCAAAGCTGATAGTTAATTGTAACATTCAGGGACTCCTAGTTACGATGGAACTCTCAAATTGCGTCGAATACAACGTCCTCCAGCCGACCTGTCTCCAAGGGTCTATTGCTGCCTGGGGCACCTTATGATCGTTTTCCTGTGAGTCTAGATTTTCGAATCCGACGCAAAACTGATAGTTAATTGTAACGTACAGGGCCTCCTAATGACGATGGAACACTCAAATTGCGTCGAGATTCTATACATCGGCATTCAGCCGATTTATCTCCATGGGCCATTGCTGCCTCGGGCACCTTATGGTCGTTCCCCTGTGAGTCTAGATTTTAGAATCCGACGCAAAACTGATTTTTTATTGTAATGTTCAAGGCCTCCTAATGACGATGGAACACTCAAATTGCGTCGAGATTCAATACATCGGCTTGCAGCCGACTTGTCTCCAAGGTGATATTGCTGCCTCAGGCACCATATGGTCCGTCTCCAGTGAGTCTACATTTTCGAATCCGACGCAAAAATGATAGTTAATTGTAACGTTCAGTGCCTCCTAATGACGATGGAACACTCAAATTGCGTCGCGATTCAATACTTCGTCCTCCAGCGGACTGGTCTCCAAGGGGATATAGCTTCGGGCACCTTATGGTCCGGCTCCAGTGAGTCTAGATTTTCGATTCCGACGAAAAACTGATGGATAATTGTACCATTCAGGGCCACATAATGACGATGGAACACTCAAATTGCGTCGAGATTCTATACATCGGCCTCCAGCCGACTTGTCTCCAAGGGGATATTGCTGTCTCGGGCACAATATGATCCTTCTCCTGTAAGTCTAGATTTTCGAATCCGACGCAGAACTGATAGTTAAGTTCAGGGCCTCCTGATGACGATGGAACACTCAAATTGCGTTGAGATTCAATACATCGTCCTTCAGCCGACTTGCCTCCAAGGGTCTATTGCTGCCTCGGGTACCTTATGGTCGTTCTCCTGTGAGTCTAGATATTCTAATCCGACGCAAAACTGATTGTTAATTGTAACGTTCAGGACCTCCTAATGACGATGGAACACTTAAGTTGGAACTCTCAAAATGCGTCGCGATCCAATACATCGTCCTCCAGCCGAATTGTCTCCATGGGTCTATTGCTGCCTGGGGCACCTTATGATCGTTTTCCTGTGAGTCTAGATTTTCGAATCCGACACAAAACCGATTTTTAATTGTAATGTTCAGGGCCTCCTAATGACGATGGAACACTCAAATTGCGTAGAGATTTTATACATCGGCCTCCAGCCGTCTTGTCTCCAAGGGGATATTGCTGTCTCGGGCACAATATGATCCCTCTCCTGTGAGTCTAGATTTTCGAATCCGGCGCAAAACTGATAGTTAAGTTCAGGGCGTCCTAATGACGATGGAACACTCAAATTGCGTCGAGATTCAATACATCGTCCTTCAGCCGACTTGTCTCCAAGGGTCTATTGCTGCCTCGGGCACCTTATGGTAATTCTCCGGTGAGTCTAGATTATCTAATCCGACGCAGAACTGATTGTTAATTGAACGTTCAGGATCTCCTAATGACGATGGCACACTAAAATTGCGTCGCGATTCAATACATAGTCCTCCAGCCGACTTGTATCCAAGGGGATATTGCTGTCTCGGGCTTCATATGATCCTTCTCCTGTGAGTAGATTTTCGAATCCGACGCTAAAATGATATTTAATTGTAACGTTCAGCGCCTCCTAATGACGATGGAACACTCAAATTGCGTCGAGACTCAATACATCGTCCTCCAGCCGACTTGTCTCCAACGGTTTATTGCTGCCTCGGGCACCTTAAGATCGTTCTCCTGTGAGTCTAGATTTTCGAATCCGACGCAAAACTGATAGTTAAGTTCAGGGCCTCCTAATGACGATGGAACACTCAAATTGCGTCGAGATTCAATACATCGTCCTTCAGCCGACTTGTATCCAAGGGTCTATTGCTGCCTCGGGCACCTTATGGTCGTTCTCCTGTGAGTCTAGATTTCTAATCCGACGCAAAACTGACAGTTAATTGTAATGTTCAGCGCCTTCTAATGACGATGGAACACTCAAATTGCGTCGATATTCAATACATTGGCCTCCAGCCGACTTGTCTCCACGGGGATATTGCTGCCTCTGGCACCATATGGTCCGTCTCCTGAGAGTCTAGATTTTCGAATCCGACGCAAAAATGATAGTTAATTGTAACGATCAGCGCCTCCTAATGACGATGGAACAGTCAAATTGCGTCGAGATTCAATTCATCGTCATTCAGCCGACTTGTCTCTAAGGGTCTATTGCTGCCTCGGGCACCTTATGGTCGTTCTCCTGTGAGTCTAGATTTTCTAATCCGACGCAAAACTGATTGATAATTGTAACGTTCAGGACCTCCTAACGACGATGGAACACTCAAATTGCGTCGGGATTCAATACATCGTCCTCCAGCCGACTTGTATCCAAGGGGATATTGCTGTCTCGGGCTTCATATGATCCTTCTCCTGTGAGTACATTTTCGAATCCGACGCTAAAATGATTGTTAATTGTAACGTTCAGCGCCTCCTAAAGACGATGGAACACACAAATTGCGTCGAGATTCAATAAATCGGCCTCCAGCCGACTTGTCTCCAAGGGGATATTGCTGCCTCGGGCACCATATGTTCCGTCTCCTGTGAGTCTAGATTTTCAAATCCGACGCAAAAATGATAGTTAATTGTAACGTTCAGCGCCTCCTAATGACGATTGAACACTCAAATTGCGTCTAGACTCAATACATCGAATTCCAGCCGACTTGTCTACCAGGGGATATTGCTGCTCTATGTGGTCCGTCTCCTGTGAGTCTAGTCTTTCGAATCCGACGCGAAACTGATAGTTAATTCTAACGTTCAGGGCCTCCTAATGACGATGGAGCACTCAAATTGCGTCGCGATACAATACTTCGTCCTCCAGCGGACTGGTCTCCAAGGGGATATTGCTGCTTCGGGTACCTTATGGTCCGTCTTCAGCGAGTCTGGATTTTCGAATCCGACGAAAAACTGATAGTTAATTGTAACATTCAGAGAATCCTAGTTACGATGGAACTCTCAAATTGCGTCGCGATCCAATATATCGTCCTCCAGCCGACCTGTCTCCAAGGGTCTATAGCTGCCTGCGGCACCTTATGATTGTTTTCCTGTGAGTCTACATTTTCGAATCCGACGCAAAACTGTTAGTTAAATGTAACGTTCAGGGCCTACTAATGACGATGGAACACTCAAATTGCGTCGAGATTCAATACATCGGCATTCAGCCGATTTGTCTCCAAGGGTCTATTGCTGCCTCGGGCACCTTATGGTCGTTCCCCTGTGAGTCTAGATTTTAGATTCCGACGCAAAACTGATTTTTAGTTGTAATGTTCAGGGCCTCCTAATGACGATGGAACACTCAAATTGCGTCGAGATTCAATACATCGGCCTCCAGCCGTCTTGACTCCAAGGAGATTTTGCTGCCTCGGGCACCATATGGTCCGTCGCCTGTGAGTCTAGAGTTTCGAAACCGACGCAAAAATGATAGTTAATTGTAACGTTCAGCGCCTCCTAATGACGATGGAACACTCAAATTGTGTCGCGATTCAATACATCGTCCTCCAGCGGACTGGTCTCCAAGGGGATAATGCTTCGGGCACCTTATGGTCCGTCTCCAGTGTGTCTAGATTATCGATTCCGACGAAAAACTGATGGTTAATTGTATCATTCAGGACCACCTAATGACGATGGAACACTCAAATTGTGTCGAGATTCAATACATCGTCCTCCAGCCAACTTGTAGCCAAGGGGATATTGCTGTCTCGGGCGTCAAATGATCCTTCTCCTGTGAGTATATTTTCGAATCCGACGCTAAAATGATAGTTCATTGTAACGTTCAGCGCCCCATAAAGACGATGGAACACTCAAATTGCGTCGAGATTCAATACATCGGCCTCCAGCCGACTTGCCTCCAAGGGGATATTGTTGCCTCGGCCACCATATGTTCCGTCTCCTGTGAGTCTAGAGTTTCGATTCCGACGCAAAAATGATAGTTAATCGTAACGTTCGGCGTCTCCTAATGACGATGGAACACTCAAACTGCGTCGAGAGTCAATACATCGAACTCCAGCCGACTTGTCTACAAGGGGATATTGCTGCCTCGGGCTCTATGTGGTCCGTCTCCTGTGAGTCTAGATTTTCGAAACCGACGCGAAACTGATATTTAATTGTAACGATCAGAGCCTCCTAATGACGATGGAACGCTCAAATTGCGTCGAGATTCAATTCATCGTCATTCAGCCGACTTGTCTCCAAGGGTCTATTGCTGCCTCGGGCACCTTATGGTCGTTCTCCTGTGAGTCTAGATTTTCTAATCCGACGCAAAACTGATTGTTAATTGTAACGTTCAAGACCTCCTAATGACGATGGAACACTCAAATTGCGTCGGAATTCAATACATCGTCCTCCAGCCGACTTGTATCCAAGGGGATATTTCTGTCTCGGGCTTCATATGATCCTTCTCCTGTGAGTACATTTTCGAATTCGACGCTAAAATGATTGTTAATTGTAACGTTCAGCGCCTCCTAAAGACGATGGAACACTCAAATTGCGTCGAGATTCAATACATCGGCCTCCAGCCGACTTGTCTCCAAGGGGATATTGCTGCCTCGGGCACCATATGTTCCGTCTCCTGTGAGTCTAGATTTTCAAATCCGACGCAAAAATGATAGTTAATTGTAACGTTCAGCGCCTCTTAATGACGATTGAACACTCAAATTGCGTCGAGACTCAATACATCGAATTCCAGCCGACGTGTCTACCAGGGGATATTGCTGCCTCGGGCTCTATGTGGTCCGTCTCCTGTGAGTCTACATTTTCGAATCCGACGCGAAACTGATAGTTAATTCTAACGTTCAGGGCCTCCTAATGACGATGGAGCACTCAAATTGCGTCGCGATACTATACTTCGTCCTCCAGCGGACTGGTCTCCAAGGGGATATTGCTGCTTCGGGTACCTTATGGTCCGTCTCCAGTGAGTCTAGAATTTCGAATCCGACGAAAAACTGATAGTTAATTGTAACATTCAGGGACTCCTAGTTACGATGGAACTCTCAAATTGCGTCGCGATCCAATATATCGTCCTCCAGCCGTCCTGTCTCCAAGGGTCTATAGCTGCCTGGGGCACCTTATGAATGTTTTCCTGTGAGTCTACATTTTCGAATCCGACGCAAAACTGATAGTTAAATGTAATGTTCAGGGCCTCCTAATGACGATGGAACACTCAAATTGCGTCGAGATTCAATACATCGGCCTCCAGCCGACTTGTCTCCAAGGAGATTTTGCTGCCTCGGGCACCATATGGTCCGTCTCCTGTGAGTCTAGAGTTGCGAATCCGACGCAAAAATGATAGTTAATTGTAACGTTCAGCGCCTCCTAATGACGATGGAACACTCAAATTGCGTCGCGATTCAATACATCGTCCTCCAGCGGACTGGTCTCCAAGGGGATAAAGCTTCGGGCACCTTATGGTCCGTCTCCAGTGAGTCTAGATTTTCGATTGCGACGAAAAACTGATGGTTAATTATATCACTCAGGGCCACCTAATGACGATGGAACACTCAAATTGTGTCGATATTCAATACATTGGCCTCCAGCCGACTTGTCTCCACGGGGATATTGCTGCCTCTGGCACCATATGGTCCGTCTCCTGAGAGTCTAGATTTTCGAATCCGACGCAAAAATGATAGTTAATTGTAACGATCAGCGCCTCCTAATGACGATGGAACAGTCAAATTGCGTCGAGATTCAATTCATCGTCATTCAGCCGACTTGTCTCCAAGGGTCTATTGCTGCCTCGGGCACCTTATGGTCGTTCTCCTGTGAGTCTAGATTTTCTAATCCGACGCAAAACTGATTGATAATTGTAACGTTCAGGACCTCCTAACGACGATGGAACACTCAAATTGCGTCGGGATTCAATACATCGTCCTCCAGCCGACTTGTATCCAAGGGGATATTGCTGTCTCGGGCTTCATATGATCCTTCTCCTGTGAGTACATTTTCGAATCCGACGCTAAAATGATTGTTAATTGTAACGTTCAGCGCCTCCTAAAGACGATGGAACACTCAAATTGCGTCGAGATTCAATAAATCGGCCTCCAGCCGACTTGTCTCCAAGGGGATATTGCTGCCTCGGGCACCATATGTTCCGTCTCCTGTGAGTCTAGATTTTCAAATCCGACGCAAAAATGATAGTTAATTGTAACGTTCAGCGCCTCCTAATGACGATTGAACACTCAAATTGCGTCTAGACTCAATACATCGAATTCCAGCCGACTTGTCTACCAGGGGATATTGCTGCTCTATGTGGTCCGTCTCCTGTGAGTCTAGTCTTTCGAATCCGACGCGACACTGATAGTTAATTCTAACGTTCAGGGCCTCCTAATGACGATGGAGCACTCAAATTGCGTCGCGATACAATACTTCGTCCTCCAGCGGACTGGTCTCCAAGGGGATATTGCTGCTTCGGGTACCTTATGGTCCGTCTTCAGTGAGTCTGGATTTTCGAATCCGACGAAAAACTGATAGTTAATTGTAACATTCAGAGAATCCTAGTTACGATGGAACCCTCAAATTGCGTCGCGATCCAATATATCGTCCTCCAGCCGACCTGTCTCCAAGGGTCTATAGCTGCCTGCGGCACCTTATGATTGTTTTCCTGTGAGTCTACATTTTCGAATCCGACGCAAAACTGTTAGTTAAATGTAACGTTCAGGGCCTCCTAATGACGATGGAACACTCAAATTGCGTCGAGATTCAATACATCGGCATTCAGCCGATTTGTCTCCAAGGGTCTATTGCTGCCTCGGGCACCTTATGGTCGTTCCCCTGTGAGTCTAGATTTTAGATTCCGACGCAAAACTGATTTTTAGTTGTAATGTTCAGGGCCTCCTAATGACGATGGAACACTCAAATTGCGTCGAGATTCAATATATCGGCCTCCAGCCGTCTTGACTCCAAGGAGATTTTGCTGCCTCGGGCACCATATGGTCCGTCGCCTGTGAGTCTAGAGTTTCGAAACCGACGCAAAAATGATAGTTAATTGTAACGTTCAGCGCCTCCTAATGACGATGGAACACTCAAATTGTGTCGCGATTCAATACATCGTCCTCCAGCGGACTGGTCTTCAAGGGGATAATGCTTCGGGCACCTTATGGTCCGTCTCCAGTGTGTCTAGATTATCGATTCCGACGAAAAACTGATGGTTAATTGTATCATTCAGGACCACCTAATGACGATGGAACACTCAAATTGTGTCGAGATTCAATACATCGTCCTCCAGCCGACTTGTAGCCAAGGGGATATTGCTGTCTCGGGCGTCAAATGATCCTTCTCCTGTGAGTATATTTTCGAATCCGACGCTAAAATGATAGTTCATTGTAACGTTCAGCGCCCCATAAAGACGATGGAACACTCAAATTGCGTCGAGATTCAATACATCGGCCTCCAGCCGACTTGCCTCCAAGGGGATATTGTTGCCTCGGCCACCATATGTTCCGTCTCCTGTGAGTCTAGAGTTTCGATTCCGACGCAAAAATGATCGTAACGTTCGGCGCCTCCTAATGACGATGGAACACTCAAACTGCGTCGAGAGTCAATACATCGAACTCCAGCCGACTTGTCTACAAGGGGATATTGCTGCCTCGGGCTCTATGTGGTCCGTCTCCTGTGAGTCTAGATTTTCGAAACCGACGCGAAACTGATATTTAATTGTAACGATCAGAGCCTCCTAATGACGATGGAACGCTCAAATTGCGTCGAGATTCAATTCATCGTCATTCAGCCGACTTGTCTCCAAGGGTCTATTGCTGCCTCGGGCACCTTATGGTCGTTCTCCTGTGAGTCTAGATTTTCTAATCCGACGCAAAACTGATTGTTAATTGTAACGTTCAAGACCTCCTAATGACGATGGAACACTCAAATTGCGTCGGGATTCAATAAATCGTCCTCCAGCCGACTTGTATCCAAGGGGATATTTCTGTCTCGGGCTTCATATGATCCTTCTCCTGTGAGTACATTTTCGAATTCGACGCTAAAATGATTGTTAATTGTAACGTTCAGCGCCTCCTAAAGACGATGGAACACTCAAATTGCGTCAAGATTCAATACATCGGCCTCCAGCCGACTTGTCTCCAAGGGGATATTGCTGCCTCGGGCACCATATGTTCCGTCTCCTGTGAGTCTAGATTTTCAAATCCGACGCAAAAATGATAGTTAATTGTAACGTTCAGCGCCTCTTAATGACGATTGAACACTCAAATTGCGTCGAGACTCAATACATCGAATTCCAGCCGACTTGTCTACCAGGGTATATTGCTGCCTCGGGCTCTATGTGGTCCGTCTCCTGTGAGTCTACATTTTCGAATCCGACGCGAAACTGATAGTTAATTCTAACGTTCGGGGCCTCCTAATGACGATGGAGCACTCAAATTGCGTCGCGATACTATACTTCGTCCTCCAGCGGACTGGTCTCCAAGGGGATATTGCTGCTTCGGGTACCTTATGGTCCGTCTCCAGTGAGTCTAGAATTTCGAATCCGACGAAAAACTGATAGTTAATTGTAACATTCAGGGACTCCTAGTTACGATGGAACTCTCAAATTGCGTCGCGATCCAATATATCGTCCTCCAGCCGTCCTGTCTCCAAGGGTCTATAGCTGCCTGGGGCACCTTATGAATGTTTTCCTGTGAGTCTACATTTTCGAATCCGACGCAAAACTGATAGTTAAATGTAATGTTCAGGGCCTCCTAATGACGATGGAACACTCAAATTGCGTCGAGATTCAATACATCGGCCTCCAGCCGACTTGTCTCCAAGGAGATTTTGCTGCCTCGGGCACCATATGGTCCGTCTCCTGTGAGTCTAGAGTTGCGAATCCGACGCAAAAATGATAGTTAATTGTAACGTTCAGCGCCTCCTAATGACGATAAAACACTCAAATTGCGTCGCGATTCAATACATCGTCCTCCAGCGGACTGGTCTCCAAGGGGATATAGCTTCGGGCACCTTATGGTCCGTCTCCAGTGAGTCTAGATTTTCGATTCCGACGAAAAACTGATGGTTAATTGTATCACTCAGGGCCACCTAATGACGATGGAACACTCAAATTGTGTCGAGATTCAATACATCGTCCTCCAGCCGACTTGTAGCCAAGGGGATATTGCTGTCTCGGGCGTCAAATGATCCTTCTCCTGTGAGTATATTTCCGAATCCGACGCTAAAATGATAGTTCATTGTAACGTTCAGCGCCCCATAAAGACGATGGAACACTCAAACTGCGTCGAGAGTCAATACATCGAACTCCAGCCGACTTGTCTACAAGGGGATATTGCTGCCTCGGGCTCTATGTGGTCCGTCTCCTGTGAGTCTAGATTTTCGAAACCGACGCGAAACTGATATTTAATTGTAACGTTCAGGGCCTCCTAATGACGATGGAACACCCAAATTGCGTCGAAACTCAATACATCGTCCTCCAGCCGACTTGTCTCCAAGGGTCTATTGCTGCCTCGAGCACCTTATGGTCGTTCTCCGGTGTGTCTAGATTATCTAATCCGACGCAGAACTGATTGTTAATTGTAACGTTCAGGATCTCCTAATGACGATGGAACACTCAAATTGCGTCGAGATTCAATACATCGTCCTCCAGCCGACTTGAATCCAAGGGGATATTGCTGTCTCGGGCTTAATATGATCCTTCTCCTGTGAGTAGATTTTCGAATCCGACGCTAAAATGATAGTTAATTGTAACGTTCAGCGCCTCCTAATGACGATGGAACACTCAAATTGCGTCGAGAGTCAATACATCGTCCTCCAGCCGACTTGTCTCCTACGGTCTATTCCTGCCTCGGGCACCTTAATATCGTTCTCCTGTGAGTCTAGATTTTCGAATCCGACGCAAAACTGAGAGTTAATTGTAACGTTCAGCGCCTTCTAATGACGATGGAACACTCAAATTCCGTCGATATTCAATACATTGGCCTCCAGCCGACTTGTCTCCAAGGGGATATTGCTGCCTCGGGCACCATATGGTCCGTCTCCTGAGAGTCTAGATTTTCGAATCCGACGCAAAAATGATAGTTAATTGTAACGATCAGAGCCTCCTAATGACGATGGAACGCTCAAATTGCGTCGAGATTCAATTCATCGTCATTCAGCCGACTTGTCTCCAAGGGTCTATTGCTGCCTCGGGCACCTTATGGTCGTTCTCCTGTGAGTCTAGATTTTCTAATCCGACGCAAAACTGATTGTTACTTGTAACGTTCAAGACCTCCTAATGACGATGGAACACTCAAATTGCGTCGGGATTCAATACATCGTCCTCCAGCCGACTTGTATCCAAGGGGATATTTCTGTTTCGGGCTTCATATGATCCTTCTCCTGTGAGTACATTTTCGAATTCGACGCTAAAATGATTGTTAATTGTAACGTTCAGCGCCTCCTAAAGACGATGGAACACTCAAATTGCGTCGAGATTCAATACATCGGCCTCCAGCCGACTTGTCTCCAAGGGGATATTGCAGCCTCGGGAACCATATGTTCCGTCTCCTGTGAGTCTAGATTTTCAAATCCGATGCAAAAATGATAGTTAATTGTAACGTTCAGCGCCTCTTAATGACGATTGAACACTCAAATTGCGTCGAGACTCAATACATCGAATTCCAGCCGACTTGTCTACCAGGGGATATTGCTGCCTCGGGCTCTATGTGGTCCGTCTCCTGTGAGTCTACATTTTCGAATCCGACGCGAAACTGATAGTTAATTCTAACGTTCAGGGCCTCCTAATGACGATGGAGCACTCAAATTGCGTCGCGATACTATACTTCGTCCTCCAGCGGACTGGTCTCCAAGGGGATATTGCTGCTTCGGGTACCTTATGGTCCGTCTCCAGTGAGTCTAGAATTTCGAATCCGACGAAAAACTGATAGTTAATTGTAACATTCAGGGACTCCTAGTTACGATGGAACTCTCAAATTGCGTCGCGATCCAATATATCGTCCTCCAGCCGTCCTGTCTCCAAGGGTCTATAGCTGCCTGGGGCACCTTATGAATGTTTTCCTGTGAGTCTACATTTTCGAATCCGACGCAAAACTGATAGTTAAATGTAATGTTCAGGGCCTCCTAATGACGATGGAACACTCAAATTGCGTCGAGATTCAATACATCGGCCTCCAGCCGACTTGTCTCCAAGGAGATTTTGCTGCCTCGGGCACCATATGGTCCGTCTCCTGTGAGTCTAGAGTTGCGATTCCGACGCAAAAATGATAGTTAATTGTAACGTTCAGCGCCTCCTAATGACGATGGAACACTCAAATTGCGTCGCGATTCAATACATCGTCCTCCAGCGGACTGGTCTCCAAGGGGATATAGCTTCGGGCACCTTATGGTCCGTCTCCAGTGAGTCTAGATTTTCGATTCCGACGAAAAACTGATGGTTAATTGTATCACTCAGGGCCACCTAATGACGATGGAACACTCAAATTGTGTCGAGATTCAATACATCGTCCTCCAGCCGACTTGTAGCCAAGGGGATATTGCTGTCTCGGGCGTCAAATGATCCTTCTCCTGTGAGTATATTTCCGAATCCGACGCTAAAATGATAGTTCATTGTAACGTTCAGCGCCCCATAAAGACGATGGAACACTCAAATTGCGTCGAGATTCAATACATCGGCCTCCAACCGACTTGCCTCCAAGGGGATATTGTTGCCTCGGCCACCATATATTCCGTCTCCTGTGAGTCTAGATTTTCGACTCCGACGCAAAAATGATAGTTAATCGTAACGTTCGGCGCCTCCTAATGACGATGGAACACTCAAACTGCGTCGAGAGTCAATACATCGAACTCCAGCCGACTTGTCTACAAGGGGAAATTGCTGCCTCGGGCTCTATGTGGTCCGTCTCCTGTGAGTCTAGATTTTCGAATCCGACGCGAAACTGATATTTAATTGTAACGTTCAGGGCCTCCTAATGACGATGGAACACCCAAATTGCGTCGAAACTCAATACATCTTCCTCCAGTCGACTTGTCTCCAAGGGTCTATTGCTGCCTCGAGCACCTTATGGTCGTTCTCCTGTGAGTCTACATTTTCGAATCCGACGCGAAACTGATAGTTAATTCTAACGTTCAGGGACTCCTAGTGACGATGGAGCGCTCAAATTGCGTCGCGATTCAATACATCGTCCTCCAGCGGTCTGGTCTCCAAGGGGATATTGCTGCTTCGGGTACCTTATGGTCCGTCTCCAGTGAGTCTAGATTTTCCAATCCGACGAAAAACTGATAGTTAATTGTAACATTAAGGGCTCCTAGTTACGATGGAACTCTCAAATTGCGTCGAGATCTAATACATCGTCCTCCAGCCGACTTGTCTCCAAGGGTCTATTGCTGCCTGGGGAACCTTATGATCGTTTTCCTGTGAGTCTAGATTTTCGAATCCGACGCAAAACTGATAGTTAATTGTAACGATCAAGGCCTCCTAATGACGATGGAACACTCAAATTGCGTTGAGATTCAATACATCGGCAGTCAGCCGATTTGTCTCCAAATGTCTATTGCTGCCTCGGGCACCTTATGATCGTCTTCCTGTGAGTCTAGATTTTCGAATCCGACGCAAAACTGATTTTTAATTGTAATGCTCAGGGCCTCCTAATGACGATGGAACACTGTAATTGCGTTGAGATTCTATACATCGGCCTCCAGCCGACTTGTCTCCAAGGGGATATTGCTGTCTTGGGCACAATATGATCCTTCTCCTGTGAGTCTAGATTTTCGAATCCGACGCCAAACTGATAGTTAAGTTCAGGGCCTCCTAATGACAATGGAACACTCAAATTGCGACGAGATTCAATACATCGTCCTTCAGCCGACTTGTCTCCAAGGGTCTATTGCTGCCTCGGGCACCTTATGGTCGTTCTCCTGTGAGTCTAGATTTTCTAATCCGACGCAAAAGTGATTGTTAATTGTAACGTTCAGGACCTCCTAATGACGATGGAACACTCAACTTGCGTCGAGAGTCAATACATCGAACTCCAGCCGTCTTGTCTGCAAGGGGATATTGCTGCCTCGGGCTCTATGTGGTCCGTCTCCTATGAGTCTAGATTTTCGAATCCGACGCGAAACTGATATTTAATTGTAAAGTTCAGCGCCTCCTAGTGACGATGGAACACTCAAATTGCGTCGATATTCAATACATTGGCCTCCAGCCGACTTGTCTCCAAGGGGATATTGCTTCCTCGGAAACCATATGGTCCGTCTCCTGAGAGTCTAGATTTTCGAATCCGACGCAAAAATGATAGTTAATTGTAACGTTCAGCGCCTCCTAATGACGATGGAACACTCAAATTGCGTCGCGATTCCATACATCGTCCTCTATCGGACTGGTCTCAGAGGGGATATAGCTTCGGGCACCTACTGGTCCGTCTCCCGTGAGTCTAGATTTGCGATTCCGACGAAAAAATGATGGTTAATTGTATCATTCAGGGCCACCTAATGACGACGGAACACTCAAATTGCGTCGAGATTCTATACATCGGCCTCCAGCCGACTTGTCTGCAAGGGGATATTGCTGTCTCGGGCACAATATTATCCTTCTCCTGTGAGTCTAGATTTTCGAATCCGACGCAAAACTGATAGTTAAGTTCAGGGCCTCCTAATGACGATGGAACACTCAAATTGCGTCGAGATTCAATACATCGTCCTTCAGCCGACTTGTCTCCAAGGGTCTATTGCTGCTTCGGGCACCTTATAGTCGTTCTCCTGTGAGTCTACATTTTCTAATCCGACGCAAAACTGTTTGTTAATTGTAACGTTCAGGACCTCCTAATGACGATGGAAACCTCAAATTTCGTCGAGATTCAATGCATCGTCCTTCAACCGACTTGTCTCCAAGGGTCTATTGCTGTCTCAGGCACCTTGTGGTCGATCTCCTGTGAGTCTAGATTTTCGAATCCGACGCAAAACAGATAGTTAATTGTAACGTTCAGGACCTCCTAATGACGATGGAACACACAAATTGCGTCGAGATTCAATACATCGGCCTCGAGCTTACTTGTCGCCAAGCGTCTATTGCTGCTTCGGGCACCTTATGGTCGTTCTCCAGTGAGTCTAGATTATCTAATCCGACGCAAAACTGATTGTTAATTGTAACGTTTAGGATCTCCTAATGACGATGGAACACTCAAATTGCGTCTAGATTCAATACATCGTCCTCCAGCCGACTTGTATCCAAGGGGATATTGCTGTCTCGGGCTTCATATGATCCTTCTCCTGTGAGTAGATTTTCGAATCCGACGCTAAAATGATAGTTAATTTAACGTTCAGCGCCTCCTAATGACGATGGAACACTCAAATTGCGTCGCGATTCAATACATCGACCTCCAGCGGACTGGTCTCAAAGGGGATATTGCTGCTTCGGGTACCTTATGGTCCGTCTCCAGTGAGTCTAGATCTTCGAATCCGACGAAAAACTGATAGTTAATTGTAACATTCAGGGACTCTTACTTAAGTTGGAACTCTCAAAATGCGTAGCGATCCAATACATCGTCCTCCAGCCGACTTGTCTCCAAGGGCCTATTGCTGCCTGGGGCACATTATGATCGTTTTCCTGTGAGTCTAGATTTTCGAATCTGACGCAAAACTGATAGTTAATTGTAACGTTCAGGGCCTCCTAATGACGATGGAACACTCAAATTGCGCCGAGATTCAATACATCGGCATTCAGCCGATTTGTCTCCAAGGGTCTATTGCTGCCTCGGGCACCTTATGATGGTCTTCCTGTGAGTCTAGATTTTCGAATCCGACGCAAAACTGATTTTTAATTGTTATGTTCTGGTCCTCCTAATGACGATGGATCACTCAAATTGCGTCGAGATTCTATACATCGGCTTCCAGCCGACTTGTCTCCAAGGGGAAATTACTGTCTCTGGCACAATATGATCCTTCTCCTGTGAGTCTAGATTTTCGAATCCGACGCAAAACTGATAGTTAAGTTCAGGGCCTCCTAATGACGATGGAACACTCAAATTGCGGCGAGATTCAATACATCGTCCTTCAGCCGAATTGTCTCCAAGGGGATATTGCTGCCTCGAGCACCATATGGTCCGTCTCCTGAGAGCCTAGATTTTCGAATCCGACGCACAAATGATAGTTAATTGTAACGATCAGCGCCTCCTAATGACGATGGAACACTCAAATTGCGTCGAGATTCAATACATCGTCCATCAGCCGACTTGTGTCCAAGGGTCTATTGCTGCCTCGGATTCTTATGGTCGTTCTCCTGTGAGTCTAGATTTTCTAATCCGACCCAAAACAGATTGTAAATTGTAGCGTTCAGGACCTCCTAATGACGATGGAACACTCAAATTTCATCGAGATTCAATACATCGGCCTCCAGCCGACTTGTCTCCAAGGGGATATTGCTGTCTCAGGCACAATATGATCCTTCACCTGTGAGTCTAGATTTTCGAATCCGACGCAAAACTGATAGTTAAGTTCAGGGCCTCCTAATGACGATGGAACACTCAAATTGCGTCGAGATTCAACACATCGTCCTTCAGCCGACTTGTCTCCAAGGGTTTATTGCTGCCTCGGGCACCTTATGGTCATTCTCCTGTGAGACTAGATTTTCTAATCCGACTCAAAACTGATAGTTAATTGTAACGTTCAGCGCCTCCTAATGACGATGGAACACTCAAATTGCGTCGCGATTCAATACATCGGCCTCCAGCCGACATGTCTCCAAGGGGATATTGCTGTCGCGGGCGTCAAATGATCCTTCTCCTGTGAGTATATTTTCGATTCCGACGCTAAAATGATAGTTCATTGTAACGTTCAGCGCCCCATAAAGACGATGGAACGCTCAAATTGCGTCGAGATTCAATACATCGGCCTCCAGCCGACTTGCCTCCAAGGGGATATTGTTGCCTCGGCCACCATATGTTCCGTCTCCTGTGAGTCTAGAGTTTCGACTCCGACGCAAAAATGATAGTTAATCGTAACGTTCGGCGCCTCCTAATGACGATGGAACACTCAAACTGCGTCGAGAGTAAATACATCGAACTCCAGCCGACTTGTCTACAAGGGGATATTGCTGCCTCGAGCTCTATGTGGTCCGTCTCCTGTGAGTCTAGATTTTCGAATCCGACGCGAAACTGATATTTAATTGTAACGTTCAGGGCCTCCTAATGACGATGGAACACCCAAATTGCGTCGAAACTCAATACATCGTCCTCCAGCCGACTTGTCTCCAAGGGTCTATTGCTGCCTCGAGCACCTTATGGTCGTTCTCCGGTGTGTCTAGATTATCTAATCCGACGCAGAACTGATTGTTAATTGTAACGTTCAGGATCTCCTAATGACGATGGAACACTCAAATTGCGTCGAGATTCAATACATCGTCCTCCTGCCGACATGAATCCAAGGGGATATTGCTGTCTCGGGCTTAATATGATCCTTCTCCTGTGAGTAAATTTTCGAATCCGACGCTAAAATGATAGTTAATTGTAACGTTCAGCGAGTCCTAATGACGATGGAACACTCAAATTGCGTCGAGACTCAATACATCGTCCTCCAGCCGACTTGTCTCCTACGGTCTATTGCTGCCTCGGGCACCTTAATATCGTTCTCCTGTGAGTCTAGATTTTCGAATCCGACGCAAAACTGATAGTTAATTGTAACGTTCAGCGCCTTCTAATGACGATGGAACACTCAAATTCCGTCGATATTCAACACATTGGCCTCCAGCCGACTTGTCTCCAAGGGGATATTGCTGCCTCGGGCACAATATGGTCCGTCTCCTGAGAGTCTAGATTTTCGAATCCGACGCAAAAATGATAGTTAATTGTAACGATCAGCGCCTCCTAATGACGATGGAACGCTCAAATTGCGTCGAGATTCAATTCATCGTCATTCAGCCGACTTGTCTCCAAGGGTCTATTGCTGCCTCGGGCACCTTATGGTCGTTCTCCTGTGAGTCTAGATTTTCTAATCCGACGCAAAACTGATTGTTAATTGTAACGTTCAAGACCTCCTAATGACGATGGAACACTCAAATTGCGTCGGGATTCAATACATCGTCCTCCAGCCGACTTGTATCCAAGGGGATATTGCTGTCTCGGGCTTCATATGATCCTTCTCCTGTGAGTACATTTTCGAATTCGACGCAAAAATGATTGTTAATTGTAACGTTCAGCGCCTCCTAAAGACGATGGAACACTCAAATTGCGTCGAGATTCAATACATCGGCCTCCAGCCGACTTGTCTCCAAGGGGATATTGCTGCCTCGGGCACCATATGTTCCGTCTCCTGTGAGTCTAGATTTTCAAATCCAACGCAAAAATGATAGTTAATTGTAACGTTCAGCGCCTCTTAATGACGATTGAACACTCAAATTGCGTCGAGACTCAATACATCGAATTCCAGCCGACTTGTCTACCAGGGGATATTGCTGCGTCGGGCTCTATGTGGTCCGTCTCCTGTGAGTCTACATTTTCGAATCCGACGCGAAACTGATAGTTAATTCTAACGTTCAGGGCCTCCTAATGACGTTAGAGCACTCAAATTGCGTCGCGATACTATACTTCGTCCTCCAGCGGACTCGTCTCCAAGGGGATATTGCTGCTTCGGGTACCTTATGGTCCGTCTCCAGTGAGTCTAGAATTTCGAATCCGACGAAAAACTGATAGTTTATTGTAACATTCAGGGACTCCTAGTTACGATGGAACTCTCAAATTGCGTCGCGATCCAATATATCGTCCTCCAGCAGTCCTGTCTCCAAGGGTCTATAGCTGCCTGGGGCACCTTATGATTGTTTTCCTGTGAGTCTACATTTTCGAATCCGACGCAAAACTGATAGTTAAATGTAACGTTCAGGGCCTCCTAATGACGATGGAACACTCAAATTGCGTCGAGATTCAATACATCGGCATTCAGCCGATTTGTCTCCAAGGGTCTATTGCTGCCTCGGGCACCTTATGGTCGCTCCCCTGTGAGTCTAGATTTTAGATTCCGACGCAAAACTGATTTTTAATTGTAATGTTCAGGGCCTCCTAATGACGATGGAACACTCAAATTGCGTCGAGATTCAATACATCGGCCTCCAGCCGAGTTGTCTCCAAGGAGATTTTGCTTCCTCGGGCACCATATGGTCCGTCTCCTGTGAGTCTAGAGTTGCGAATCCGACGCAAAAATGATAGTTAATTGTAACGTTCAGCGCCTCCTAATGACGATGGAACACTCAAATTGCGTCGCGAGTCAATACATCGTCCTCCAGCGGACTGGTCTCCAAGGGGATATAGCTTCGGGCACCTTATGGTCCGTCTCCAGTGAGTCTAGATTTTCGATTCCGACGAAAAACTGATGATTAATTGTATCACTCAGGGCCACCTAATGACGATGGAACACTCAAATTGTGTCGAGATTCAATACATCGTCCTCCAGCCGACTTGTAGCCAAGGGGATATTGCTGTCTCGGGCGTCAAATGATCCTTCTCCTGTGAGTATATTTCCGAATCCGACGCTAAAATGATAGTTCATTGTAACGTTCAGCGCCCCATAAAGACGATGGAACACTCAAATTGCGTCGAGATTCAATACATCGGCCTCCAACCGACTTGCCTCCAAGGGGATATTGTTGCCTCGGCCACCATATGTTCCGTCTCCTGTGAGTCTAGATTTTCGACTCCGACGCAAAAATGATAGTTAATCGTAACGTTCGGCGCCACCTAATGACGATGGAACACTCAAACTGCGTCGAGAGTCAATACATCGAACTCCAGCCGACTTGTCTACAAGGGGATATTGCTGCCTCGGGCTCTATGTGGCCCGTCTCCTGTGAGTCTAGATTTTCGAATCCGACGCGAAACTGATATTTAATTGTAACGTTCAGGGCCTCCTAATGACGATGGAACACCCAAATTGCGTCGAAACTCAATACATCGTCCTCCAGTCGACTTGTCTCCAAGGGTCTATTGCTGCCTCGAGCACCTTATGGTCGTTGTCCTGTGAGTCTAGATATTCGAATCCGACGCAGAAATGATAGTTAATTGTAACGTTCAGGGCCTCCTAATGACGATGGAACACTCAAATTGCGTCAAGATTCAATATATCGGCCGCCAGCCGACTTGTCTCCAAGTTTCAGTTGCTGCCTCGGGCACCTTACGGTCGTTCTCCTGTGAGTCTAGATTTTCGAATCCGACGGGAAACTGATAGTTAATTCTAACGTTCAGGGACTCCTAGTGACGATGGAGCGCTCAAATTGCGTCGCGATTCAATACATCGTCCTCCAGCGGTCTGGTCTCCAAGGGGATATTGCTGCTTCGGGTACCTTATGGTCCAGCTCCAGTGAGTCTAGATTTTCGAATCCGACGAAAAACTGATAGTTAATTGTAACATTCAGGGACTCCTAGTTACGATGGAACTCTCAAATTGCGTCGCGATCTAATACATCGTCCTCCAGCCGACTTGTCTCCAAGGGTCTATTGCTGCCTGGGGAACCTTATGATCGTTTTCCTATGAGTCTAGATTTTCGAATCCGACGCCAAACTGATAGTTAAGTTCAGGGCCTCCTAATGACAATGGAACACTCAAATTGCGACGAGATTCAATACATCGTCCTTCAGCCGACTTGTCTCCAAGGGTCTATTGCTGCCTCGGGCACCTTATGGTCGTTCTCCTGTGAGTCTAGATTTTCTAATGAGACGCAAAACTGATTGTTAATTGTAACGTACAGGACCTCCTAATGACGATGGAACACTCAACTTGCGTCGAGAGTCAATACATCGAACTCCAGCCGTCTTGTCTGCAAGGGTATATTGCTGCCTCGGGCTCTATGTGGTCCGTCTCCTATGAGTCTAGATTTTCGAATCCGACGCGAAACTGATATTTAATTGTAGAGTTCAGCGCCTCCTAATGACGATTGAACACTCAAATTGCGTCGATATTCAATACATTGGCCTCCAGCCGACTTGTCTCCAATTGGATATTGCTTCCTCGGAAACCATATGGTCCGTCTCCTGTGAGTCTAGATTTTCGAATCCGACGCAAAACTGATAGTTAAGTTCAGGGCCTCCTAATGACGATGGAACACTCAAATTGCGTCTAGATTTAATACATCGTCCTTCAGCCGACTTGTCTCCAAGGGTCTATTGCTGCTTCGGGCACCTTATAGTCGTTCTCCTGTGAGTCTACATTTTCTAATCCGACGCAAAACTGATTGTTAATTGTAACGTTCAGGACCTCCTAATGACGATGGAAACCTCAAATTGCGTCGCGATTCAATACATCGTCCGCCAGTCGACTTGTCTCCAAGGGGATATTGCTGCCTCAGCTCTATGTGGTCCGTCTCCTGTGAGTCCAGATTATCGAATCCGACGCGAAACTGATAGTTAATTGTAACGTTCAGGGCCTCCTAATGACGTTGGAACACTCAAATTTCGTCGAGATTCAATGCATCGTCCTTCAACCGACTTGTCTCCAAGGGTCTATTGCTGTCTCAGGCACCTTGTGGTCGATCTCCTGTGAGTCTAGATTTTCGAATCCGACGCAAAACAGATAGTTAATTGTAACGTTCAGGGCCTCCTAATGACAATGGAACACACAAATTGCGTCGAGATTCAATACATCGGCCTCTAGCCGACTTGTCTCCAAGCGTCTATTGCTGCTTCGGGCACCTTATGGTCGTTCTCCAGTGAGTCTAGATTATCTAATCCGACGCAAAACTGATTGTTAATTGTAACGTTTAGGATCTCCTAATGACGATGGAACACTCAAATTGCGTCTAGATTCAATACATCGTCCTCCAGCCGACTTGTATCCAAGGGGATATTGCTGTCTCGGGCTTCATATGATCCTTCTCCTGTGAGTAGATTTTCGAATCCGACGCTAAAATGATAGTTAATTGTAACGTTCAGCGCCTCCTATTGACGATGGAACACTCAAATTGCGTCGCGATTCAATACATCGTCCTCTAGCGGACTGGTCTCAAAGGGGATATTGCTGCTTCGGGTACCTTATGGTCCGTCTCCAGTGAGTCTAGATCTTCGAATCCGACGAAAAACTGATAGTTAATTGTAACATGCAGGGACTCCTACTTAAGTTGGAACTCTCAAAATGCGTAGCGATCCAATACATCGTCCTCCAGCCGACTTGTCTCCAAGGGCCTATTCCTGCCTGGGGCACCTTATGATCGTTTTCCTGTGAGTCTAGATTTTCGAATCCGACGCAAAACTGATAGTTAATTGTAACGTTCAGGGCCTCCTAATGACGATGGAACACTCAAATTGCGCCGAGATTCAATACATCGGCATTCAGCCGATTTGTCTCCAAGGGTCTATTGCTGCCTCGGGCACCTTATGATGGTCTTCCTGTGAGTCTAGATTTTCGAATCCGACGCAAAACTGATTTTTAATTGTTATGTTCAGGTCCTCCTAATGACGATGGATCACTCAAATTGCGTCGAGATTCTATACATCGGCTTCCAGCCGACTTGTCTCCAAGGGGATATTACTGTCTCTGGCACAATATGATCATTCTCCTGTGAGTCTAGATTTTCGAATCCGACGCAAAACTGATAGTTAAGTTCAGGGCCTCCTAATGATGATGGAACACTCAAATTGCGACGAGATTCAATACATCGTCCTTCAGCCGACTTGTCTCCAAGGGTCTATTGCTGCCTCGGGCACCTTATGGTCGTTTTCCTGTGAGTCTAGATTTTCTAATCCGACGCAAAACTGATTGTTAATTGTAACGTTCAGGACCTGCTAATGACGTTGGAACACTCTAATTGCGTCGGGATTCAATATATCGTCCTCCAGCCGACTTGTATCCACGGGGATATTGCTGTCTCGGGTTTCATATGATCGTTCTCCTGTGAGTATATTTTCGAATCCGACGCTAAAATGATTGTTAATTGTAACGTTCAGGGCCTCCTAATGACGATGGAACACTCAAATTGCGTCAAGATTCAATACATCGGCCGCCAGCCGACTTGTCTCCAAGGGTCTGTTGCTGCCTCGGGCACCTTACGGTCGTTCTCCTGTGAGTCTAGATTTTCGAATCCGACGCGAAACTGATAGTTAATTCTAACGTTCAGGGACTCCTAGTGACGATGGAGCGCTCAAATTGCGTCGCGATGCAATACAATGTCCTCCAGCGGTCTGGTCTCCAAGGGGATATTGCTGCTTCGGGTACCTTATGGTTCGTCTCCAGTGAGTCTAGATTTTCGAATCCGACGAAAAACTGATAGTGAATTGTAACATTCAGGGACTCGTAGTTACGATGGAACTCTTAAATTGCGTCGCGATCTAATACATCGTCCTCCAGCCGACTTGTCTCCAAGGGTCTATTGCTGCCTGGGGAACCTTATGATCGTTTTCCTATGAGTCTAGATTTTCGAATCCGACGCCAAACTGATAGTTAAGTTCAGGGCCTCCTAATGACAATGGAACACTCAAATTGCGACGAGATTCAATACATCGTCCTTCACCCGACTTGTCTCCAAGGGTCTATTGCTGCCTCGGGCACCTTATGGTCGTTCTCCTGTGAGTCCAGATTTTCTAATCCGACGCAAAACTGATTGTTAATTGTAACGTTCAGGACCTCCTAATGACGATGGAACACTCAATTTGCGTCGAGAGTCAATACATCGAACTCCAGCCGTCTTGTCTGCAAGGGGATATTGCTGCCTCGGGCTCTATGTGGTCCGTCTCCTATGAGTCTAGATTTTCGAATCCGACGCAAAACTGATATTTAATTGTAAAGTTCAGCGCCTCCTAATGAAGATGGAACACTCAAATTGCGTCGATTTTCAATACATTGGCCTCCAGCCGACTTGTCTCCAAGGGGATATTGCTTCCTCGGAAACCATATGGTCCGTCTCCTGAGAGTCTAGATTTTCGAATCCGACGCAAAAATGATAGTTAATTGTAACGTTCAGCGCCTCCTAATGACGATGGAACACTCAAATTGCGTCGCGATTCCATACATCGTCCTCTAGCGGACTGGTCTCCGAGGGGATATAGCTTCGGGCACCTAATGGTCCGTCTCCCGTGAGTCTAGATTTTCGATTCCGACGAAAAAATGATGGTTAATTGTATCATTCAGGGCCACCTAATGACGACGGAACACTCAAATTGCGTCGAGATTCTATACATCGGCCTCCAGCCGACTTGTCTGCAAGGGGATATTGCTGTCTCGGGCACAATATTATCCTTCTCCTGTGAGTCTAGATTTTCGAATCCGACGCAAAACTGATAGTTAAGTTCAGGGCCTCCTAATGACGATGGAACACTCAAATTGCGTCGAGATTCAATACATCGTCCTTCAGCCGACTTGTCTCCAACGGTCTATTGCTGCTTCGGGCACCTTATAGTCGTTCCCCTGTGAGTCTACATTTTCTAATCCGACGCAAAACTGATTGTTAATTGTAACGTTCAGGACCTCCTAATGACGATGGAAACCTCAAATTGCGTCTAGATTCAATACATCGTCCTCCAGCCGACTTGTATCCAAGGGGATATTGCTGTCTCGGGCTTCATATGATCCTTCTCCTGTGAGTAGATTTTCGAATCCGACGCTAAAATGATAGTTAATTGTAACGTTCAGCGCCTCCTATTGACGATGGAACACTCAAATTGCGTCGCGATTCAATACATCGTCCTCCAGCGGACTGGTCTCAAAGGGGATATTGCTGCTTCGGGTACCTTATGGTCCGTCTCCAGTGAGTCTAGATCTTCGAATCCGACGAAAAACTGATAGTTAATTGTAACATTCAGGGACTCCTACTTAAGTTGGAACTCTCAAAATGCGTAGCGATCCAATACATCGTCCTCCAGCCGACTTGTCTCCAAGGGCCTATTGCTGCCTGGGGCACCTTATGATCGTTTTCCTGTGAGTCTAGATTTTCGAATCCGACGCAAAACTGATAGTTAATTGTAACGTTCAGGGCCTCCTAATGACGATGGAACACTCAAATTGCGCCGAGATTCAATACATCGGCATTCAGCCGATTTGTCTCCAAGGGTCTATTGCTGCCTCGGGCACCTTATGATGGTCTTCCTGTGAGTCTAGATTTTCGAATCCGACGCAAAACTGATAGTTAAGTTCAGGGCCTCCTAATGATGATGGAACACTCAAATTGCGACGATATTCAATACATCGTCCTTCAGCCGACTTGTCTCCAAGGGTCTATTGCTGCCTCGGGCACCTTATGGTCGTTTTCCTGTGAGTCTAGATTTTCTAATCCGACGCAAAACTGATTGTTAATTGTAACGTTCAGGACCTCCTAATGACGTTGGAACACTCAAATTGCGTCGGGATTCAATACATCGGCCTCCAGCCGACTTGTCTCCAAGGGGATATTGCTGCCGCGGGCACCATATGTTCCGTCTCCTGTGAGTCTAGATTTTCGAATCCGACGCAAAAATGATAGTTAATTGTAACGTTCAGCTCCTCCTAATGACGATGGAACACTCAAATTGCGTCGAGAGTCAATACATCGAACTCCAGCCGACTTGTCTACAAGGGGATATTGCTGCCTCGGGCTCTATGTGGTCCGTCTCATATGAGTCTAGATTTTCGAATCCGACGCGAAACTGATAGTTAATTCTAACGTTCAGGGCCTCCTAATGACGATGGAGCACTCAAATTGCGTCGCGATTCAATACATCGTCCTCCAGCCGACTTGTATCCAAGGGGATATTGCTGTCTCGGGCTTCATATGATCCTTCTCCTGTGAGTAGATTTTCGAATCCGACGCTAAAATGATAGTTAATTGTAACGTTCAGCGCCTCCTATTGACGATGGAACACTCAAATTGCGTCGCGATTCAATACATCGTCCTCCAGCGGACTGGTCTCCAAGGGGATATAGCTTCGGGCACCTTATGGTCCGTCTCCAGTGAGTCTAGATTTTCGATTCCGACGAAAAACTGATGGTTAATTGTATAATTCATGGCCACCTAATGACGATGGAACACTCAAATTGCGTCGAGATTCTATACATCGGCCTCCAGCCGTCTTTTCTCAATTTGGATATTGCTGTCTCGGGCACAATAAGTATCCATCTCCTGTGAGTCTAGATTTCCGAATCCGACGCAAAACTGATAGTTAAGTACAGGGCCTCCTAATGACGATGGAACACTCAAATTGCGTCGAGATTCAATACATCGTCCTTCAGCCGAATTGTCTCCAGGGGGATATTGCTGCCTCGGGCACCATATGGTCCGTCTCCTGAGAGCCTAGATTTTCGAATCCGACGCAAAAATGATAGTTAATTGTAACGATCAGCGCCTCCTAATGACGATGGAACACTCAAATTGCGTCGAGATTCAATACATCGTCCATCAGCCGACTTGTGTCCAAGGGTCTATTGCTGCCTCGGATTCTTATGGTCGTTCTCCTGTGAGTCTAGATTTTCTAATCCGACCCAAAACAGATTGTTAATTGTAGCGTTCAGGACCTCCTAATGACGATGGAACACTCAAATTGCATCGAGATTCAATACATCGGGCTCCAGCCGACTTGTCTCCAAGGGGATATTGCTGTCTCAGGCACAATATGATACTTCACCTGTGAGTCTAGATTTTCGAATCCGACGCAAAACTGATAGTTACGTTCAGGGCCTCCTAAAGACGATGGAACACTCAAATTGCGTCGAGATTCAACACATCGTCCTTCAGCCGACTTGTCTCCAAGGGTTTATTGCTGCCTCGGGCACCTTATGGTCGTTCTCCTGTGAGTCTAGATTTTCTAATCCGACTCAAAACTGATAGTTAATTGTAACGTTCAGCGCCTCCTAATGACGATGGAACACTCAAATTGCGTCGCGATTCAATACATCGGCCTCCAGCCGACTTGTCTCCAAGGGGATATTGCTGTCTCAGGCACAATATGATCCTTCACCTGTGAGTCTAGATTTTCGAATCCGACGCAAAACTGATAGTTAAGTTCAGGGCCTCCTAATGACGATGGAACACTCAAATTGCGTCGAGATTCAACACATCGTCCTTCAGCCGACTTGTCTCCAAGGGTTTATTGCTGCCTCGGGCACCTTATGGTCGTTCTCCTGTGAGTCTAGATTTCCTAGTCCGACTCAAAACTGATAGTAAATTGTAACGTTCAGCGCCTCCTAATGACGATGGAACACTTAAATTGCGTCGATATTCAATACATTGGCCTCCAGCCGACTTGGCTCCAAGGGGTATTGCTGCTTCGGGTACCTTATAGTCCGTCTCCATTGAGTTTAGATTTTCGAATCCGACGAAAAACTCATAGTTAATTGTAACATTCGGGGACTCCTAGTTATGATGGAACTCTCAAATTGCGTCGAGATTCAATACATCGGCCTCCAGCCGACTTGTCTCCAAGGGTCTGTAGCTCCCTCGGGCACCTTATGGTCGCTGTCCTGTGAGTCTATATTTTCGAATCCGACGCGAAACTGATAGTTAATTCTAACGTTCAGGGTCTCCTGATGACGATGGAGCACTCAAATTGCGTCGCGATTCTATACAGCGTCCTAGAGCGGACTGGTCTCCTAGGGGTATTGCTGCTTCGGGTACCTTATAGTCCGTCAACAGTGAGTCTAGATTTTCGAATCCGACGAAAAACTGATAGTTATTTGTAACATTCAGGGACTCCTAGTTATGATGGAACTCTCAAATTGCGTCGCGATCCAATACATCGTCCTCCAGCCGACCTGTCTCCAAGGGTCTATTGCTGCCAGGGGCACCTTATGATCGTTTTCCTGTGAGTCTAGGTTTTTGAATCCGACGCAAAACTGATAGTTAATTATAACGTTCAGGGCCACCTAATGACAATATAACTCTCAAATTGCGTCGGGATTCAATACATCGGCATTCAGCCGATTTGTCTCCAAGGGTCTATTGCGGCCGCGGGCACCTTATGGTCGTTCCCCTGTGAGTCTAGATTTTAGAATCCGACGCAAAACTGATTTTTTATTGCAATTTTCAGGGCCTCCTAATGACGATGGAACACTCAAATTGCGTCGAGATTCAATACATCGGCCTCCAGCCGACTTGTCTCCAAGGGGATATTGCTGCCTCGGGCACCATATGGTCCGTCTCCTGTGAGTCTAGATTTTCGAATCCGACGCAAAAATGATAGTTAATTGTAACGTTCAGCGCCTCCTAATGACGATGGAACACTCAAATTGCGTCGAGAGTCAATACATCGATTTCCAGCCGACTTGTCTAAAGGGGATATTGCTGCCTCGGGCTCTATGTGGTACGTCTCCTGTGAGTCTAGATTTTCGAATCCGACGCGAAACTGATAGTTAATTCTAACCTTCAGGGCCTCCTAATGACGATGGAGCACTCAAATTGCGTCGCGATTCAATACATCGTCCCCCAGCGGACTGGTCTCCAAAGGGATATAGCTTCGGGCACCTTATGGTCCGTCTCCAGTGAGCCTAGATTTTCGATTCCGACGAAAAACTGATGGTTAATTGTATCATTCAGGGTCACCTAATGACGATGGAACACTCAAATTGTGTCGAAATTCTATACATCGGCCTCCAGCCGACTTGTCTCCAAGGGGATATTGCTGCTTCGGGCACAATATGATCCTTCTCCTGTGAGTCTAGATTTTCGAATCCGACGCAAAACTGATAGTTATGTTCAGGGCCTCCTAATGACGATGGAACACTCAAATTGCGTCGAGATCCAATACATCGTCCTTCAGCCGACATGTCTCCAAGGGTCTATTGCTGCCTCGGACACCTTATGGTCGTTCTCCTGTGAGTCTAGATTTTCTAATCAGACGCAAAACTGATTGTTAATTGTAACGTTCAGGACCACCAAATGACGATCGAACACTAAAATTGCGTCGGGATTCAATACACCGTCCTCCAGCCGACTTGTATCCAAGGGGATATTGCTGTCTCGGGCTTCATATGATCCTTCTCCTGTGAGTATATTTTCGAATCCGACGCTAAAATGATAGTTAATTGTAACGTTCAGCGCCTCCTATACACGATGGAACACTCAAATTGCGTCGAGATTCAATACATCGGCCTCCAGCCGACTTGTCTCCATGGGGATATTGCTGCCTCAGGCACCATATGATCCGTCTCCTGTGAGTCTAGATTTTCGAATCCGAAGCAAAAATGATAGTTAAAACGCTCAGCGCCTCCTAATGACGATGGAACACTCAAACTGCGTCGAGAGTCAATACATCGAACTCCAGCCGACTTGTCTGCAAGGGGATATTGCTGCCTCGGGCTCTATGTGGTCGGTCTCCTGTGAGTGTAGATTTTCGAATCCGACGCGAAACTGATAGTTAATTGTAACCTTCAGGGCCACCTAATGACGATGGAACACTCAAATTACGTCGAGATTCAATACATCGTCCGTCAGCCGACTTGTCTCCAAGGGTCTATTGCTGCCTCGGGCACCTTATGGTCGTTCTATTGTGAGTCTAGATTTTCTAATTCGACGCAAAAATGATAGTTAATTGTAACGTTCAGCGCCTCCTAATGTCGATGGAACACTCAAATTGCGTCGCGATTCAATACATCGTGGCCAGCCGACTTGCATCCAAGGGGATATTGATGCCTCGGTCACCATAAGATATTACTCCTGTGAGTGGATTTTCGAATCCGACGCTAAAATGATAGTTAATTGTAACGTTTAGCGCCTCCTAATTACGATGGAACAATCAAATTGCGTCGAGATTCAATACATGGGCCTCGAGCCGACTTGTATCCAATGGGATATTGCTGTCTCGGGCACCATATGATACTTCTCCTGTGAGCAGATTTTCGAATCCGACGCTAAAATGATAATTAATTGTAACGTTCAGCGCCTCCTAATGACGATGGAACACTCAAATTGCGTCGAGATACAATACATCGTCCTCCAGCGGACTGGTCTCCAAGGGGATATTGCTGTCTCGGGCACCTTATGGTCCGTCTCCAGTGAGTCTAGATTTTTGAATCCGACGCGAAACTGATAGTTAATTGTAGCGATTAGCGCCTCCTAATGACGATGGAACACTCAAATTGCGTCGAGATTCAATACATCGTCCTCCAGCCGACTTGGCTCTATGGGGATATTGCTGCCTCGGGCTCCTTATGGTCGCTCTCCTGTGGGTCTAGATTTTCGAATCCGACGCGAAATTGATTGTTAATTGCAACGTTCAGGGCTTCCTAATGACGATGGAACACTCAAATTGCGTCGAGATTCAATACATCGTCCTTCAGCCGACTTGTCTGCAAGGGTCTATTGCTGCCTCGGGCACCTTATGGTCGTTCTCCAGTGAGTCTAGATTTTCTAATCCGACGCCAAACTGATTGTTAATTGTCACGTTCAGGGCCTCGTAATGACGATAGAACACTCAAATTGCGTCGAGGTTCAATACATCATCCTCCAGCCGACTTGTATCCAATGGGATATTGCTGTCTCGGGCACCATATGATACTTCTCCTGTGAGTAGATTTTCGAATCCGACGCTAAAATGATAATTAATTGTAACGTTCAGCGCCTCCTAATGACGATGGAACACTCAAATTGCGTCGAGATACAATACATCGTCCTCCAGCCGACTTGTCTCGAAGGGGATATTGCTGCTCGGGCACCATATGGTCCTTCTCCTGTGAGTCTAGATTTTCGAATCCGACGCGAAACTGATAGTTAGTTGTAACGTTCAGGACCTCCTAATGACGATGGAACACTCAAATTGCGTCGCGATTCAATACATCGTCCTCTAGCGGACTCGTCTCCAAGTGGATATTGCTGCTTCGCGCACCTTATGATTTGTCTCCAGTGAGTCTACATTTTCAAATCCGACGAAAAACTGATCGTTAATTGTAACAATCAGTGCCTCCAGGTTACGATGGAACACTCAAATTGTGTCGCGATCCAATACATCGTTCTCCAGCCGATTTGTCTCCAAGGGGATATTGCTGCCTCGGGCACCATATGGTCCTTCTCCTGTGAGTCTAGATTTTCGAATCCGACGCGAAACTGACAGTTAATTGTAACGTTCAGGGCCTCCTAATGACGATGGAGCACTCAAATTGCGTCGCGATTCAATACATCGGTCTCTAGCGGACTGGTCTCCAAGGGGATATTGCTGCTTCGGGCACCTTATGATTCGCCTCCAGTGATTCTAGATTTTCGAATCCGACGAAAAACTGGATGTTAATTGTAACGTTCAGGGCCCCCTAATAACGATGGAACACTCAAATTGCGTCAAGATTCAATACATCGTCCTCCAGCCGACTTGTACACAGATGGATATTGATGTCTCGGGCACCACATGATCCTTCTCCAGTGAGTAGATTTTCGAATCCGACGCTAAAACGATAGTTAATTGTAACGGTCAGCGCTTGGTAATGACGATGGAACCCTCAAATTGCGTCGAGATTCAATACGTCATCCTCCAGCCCACTTGTATCCAAGGGGATATTGCTGTCTCGGGCACCATATGATCCTTCTCCTGTGAGTTGATTTTCGAATCCGACGCTAAAATGATAATTAATTGTAACGTTCAGCGCCTCCTAATGACGATGGAACTCTCATATTGCGTCGAGATTCAATACATCGTCCTCCAGCCGACTTGTTTCCAAGGGGATATTGCTACCTCGGGCTCCTTATGGTCGCTCTCCTGTGAGTCAAGATTTTCGAATCCGACGCGAAACTGATTGTCAATTGTCACATTCAAGGCCTCCTAATGACGATGGAACACTCAAATTGCGTCGAGATTCAATACATCATCCTCCAGCCGACTTGTATCCAAGGGGATATTGCTGTCTCGGGCACCATATGATCCTTCTCCTGTGAGTAGATTTTCGAATCCGACGCTAAAATGATAATTAATTGTAACGTTCAGGGCTTCCTAATGACGATGGAACACACAAATTGCGTCGAGATTCAATACATCGTCCTTCAGCCGACTTGTCTCCAAGGGTCTTTTGCTGCCTCGGCAGCTTATGGTCGTTCTCCTGTGAGTCTAGATTTATCGAATCCGACGCAAAACTGATTGTTAATTGTCACATTCAAGGCCTCCTAATGACGATGGAACACTCAAATTGCGTCGAGATTCAATACATCATCCTCCAGCCGACTTGTATCCAAGGGGATATTGCTGTCTCGGGCACCATATGATCCTTCTCCTGTGAGTAGATTTTCGAATCCGACGCTAAAATGATAATTAATTGTAACGTTCAGCGCCTCCTTATGACGATGGAACTCTCAAATTGCGTCGAGATTCAATACAACGTCCTCCAGCCGACCTGTCTCGAAGGGGGTATTGCTGCCTCGGGCACCATATGGTCCTTCTCCTGTGAGTCTAGATTTTCGAATCCGAAGCGAAACTGATAGTTAATTGTAACGTTCAGGGCCTCCTAATGACTATGGAGCACTCAAATTGCGTAGCGATATAATACATCGTCCTCCAGCGGACTGGTCTCCAAGGGGATATTGCTGCCTCGGGCACCTTATGGTCCGTCTCCAGGGAGTCTAGATTTTCGAATCCGACGTAAAACTGATAGTTAATTGTAGCATTCAGGGCCTCCTAAAGACGATGGAACACTCAAATTTTGTCGTGATCCAATAAATCGTCCTCCAGCCGATTTGTCTACAAGGGGATAATTCTGCCCCGAGCTCCATGTGGTCCGTCTCCTGTGAGTCTAGATTTTCGATTCCGACGCGATACTGATAGTTTATTGAAACGTTCAGGGCCTGCTAATGACGATGGAACACTCAAATTGCGTCGAGATTCACTACATCGTCCTCCATCCGACTTGTCTCCATGGGGATATTGCTGCTTCGGGCCCCTTATGGTCGCTCTCCTGTGAATCTAGATTTTCGAATCCGACGCGAAACTGATTGTTAATTGTAACGTTCAGGGCTTCCTAATGACGATGGAACACTCAAACTGCGTCGAGATTCAATACATCGGCATTAAGCCGATTTGTCTCCAAGGGTCTATTGCTGACTTGGGTACCTTGTGGTCGTACCCCTGTGAGTCTAGATATTAGAATCCGATGCAAAACTGATAGTTAATTGCAATGTTCAGGGCCTCCTAATGACAATGGAACACTCAAATTGCGTCGAGATTCAATCCATCGGCCTCCAGCCGACTTGTCTCCAAGGGGATACTGCTGCCTCGGGCACCATATGGTCCGTCTCCTGTGAGTCTAGATTTTCGAATCCGACCCAAAAATGATAGTTAATTGTAAAGTTCAGCGCCTCCTAATGACGATGAAACACTCAAATTCCGTCGAGAGTCAATACATCGACCTCCAGCGGACTGGTCTCCAAGGGGATATTGCTGCCTCGGGCACAGAATGGTCCGTCTCCAGTGAGTCTAGATTTTTGAATCCGACGAAAAACTGATAGTTAATTGTAACATTCAGGGCCTCCTAATGACGATGGAAAACTCAAATTGCGTCGCGATCCAATACATCGTCCTCCAGCCGACTTGTCTCCAAGGGTCTACTGCTGCCTCGGGCACCTTATGATCGTACTCCTATGAGTCTACGAACCCGACGCAAAAATGATAGTGAATTGTAACGTTCAGGGCCTCATAATGACGATGGAACACTCAAATTGCGTCGAGATTCAATCCATCGGCCTCCAGCTGACTTGTCTCCAAGGGGATATTGCTGCCTCCTGCACCATATGGTCCGTCCCCTGTGAGTCTAGATTTTCGAATCCGACGCAAAAAAGATAGTTAATTGTAACGTTCAGGGCCTCCTAATGACGAAGGAACATTCAAATTGCGTCGAGAGTCACTACAACGTCCTCCGGACAACTTGTCTCCAAGGGGATATCGCTGTCTCGGGCACCACATGGTCCGTCTCCGGTGATGCCACGTTTTCGAATCCGATGCAAAACTGATAGTTAATTGTAACGTTCAAGGCCTCCTAATGACGATGGAACACTCAAATTGCGTCGCGATTCAATACATAGTCCTCCAGCGGATTGGTCTCCAAGGGGATATTGCTGCCTCGTGCACCTTATGGTCCGTCTCCAGTGAGTCTAGATTTTCGAATCCGACGAAAAACTGATAGTTAATTGTGACATTCGGGGTCTCCTAAAGACGATGGAACATTCAAATTGCGTCGCGATCCAATACATCGTCCTCCAGCCGACTTGTCTCCTAGGGGATATTGCTGTCTCGGACACCATATGATCCTTCTCCTGTGAGTCTAGATTTTCGTATCCGACGCGAAACTGATAGTTAATTGTAACGTTCAGGGCCTCCTAATGATGATGGAACACTGAAATTGCGTCGAGAGTCAATACATCGTCCTCCAGCCGACTTGTTTCCAAGGGTCTACTGCTGCCTCGGGCACCTTATGATCGTACTCCCATGAGTCTACGAACCCGACGCAAAAATGATAGTGAATTGTTACGTTCAAGGCCTCCTAATGACGATGTAGCACTCAAATTGCGTCGCGATTCAATACACCCTCCTCCAGCGGACTGGTATCCAAGGGGATATCGCTGCCTCGGGCACCACATGGTCCATCTCCGGTGATTCTACGTTTTCCAATCCGACGCAAAACTGATAGTTAATTGTAACGTTCAGGGCCACCTAATGACGATGGAACACTCAAATTGCGTCGAGATTCAATACCACGTCATTCAGCCGAATTGTCTCCAAGGGTCTATTGCTGCCTCGGGCACCTTATGGTCGTTCCCCTGTGAGTCTAGATTTTCGAATCCGACGCGAAACTGATTGTTAATTGTAACGTTCAGGGCTTCCTAATGACAATGGAACACTCAAATTGCGTCGAGATTCAGTACAATGTCATTCAGCCGACTTGTCTCCAAGGGTCTATTGCTGCCTCGGGCAGCTTATGGCCGTTCTCCTGTGAGTCTAGATATTCGAATCCGACGCAAAACTGATAGTTAATTGTAACGTTGAGGGCCTCCTAATGACGATAGAACACGCAAATTGCGTCGAGATTCAATACTTCTGCTCCCAGCCGACTTGTCTCCAAGGGGACATTGCTGCCTGTAGCACCATATGGTCCGTCTCCGGTGAGTCTAGATTTTCCATTCCGATGCGAAACTGATAGTTAATTGTAACGTTCAGGGCCTCCACATGACGATGGAACACTCAAATTCAGTCGAGAGTCAATACATCGTCCTCCAGCCGACTTGTCTACAAGGGAATATTGCTTCCTCGGGTTCCCCGTGGTCCGTCTTCTGTGAGACTAGATTTTCGAATCCGACGCATAACTGATAGTTAATTGCAACGTTCAGCGCCTCCTAATGACGATGCAACACTGAAATTGCGACGAGACTCAATACATCGGTCTCCAGCCGACTTGTCTTCAAATGTCTAGTGCTGCCTCGGGCACCTTGCGGTCGTTCTAATTTGAGTCTAGATTTTCGAATCCGACGCATAACTGATAGTTAATTGTAAAGTTCAAGGCCTCCTAATGTCGATGGAACACTCAAATTGCATCGAGATTCAATACATCGTCCTCCAGCCGACTTGCCTCAGAGGAACTATTCCATCCTCGGGCATCTTACGGTCGTTCTCCTGTGAGTCTAGATTTTTCGAATCCGACGCATAACTAATAGTTAATTGTAAAGTTCAGGACCTCCTAATGACAATGGAACACTCAAATTGCGTCGAGATTCAATACATCGGCCTCCAGCCGAATTGTCTCCAATGGGAAATTCTGCCTCGGGCACCTTGTGGTCCGTCTCCTGTGAGTCTAGATTTTCGAATCCGACGCAAAAATGATAGTTAATTGTAACGTTCATCGCCTCCTAATGACGATGGAACACTCAAATTGCGTCGAGAGTCAATACATAGACCTCCAGCCGACTTGTCTCCAAGGGAATGTCGCTGCCTCGGGCACCACATGGTCCGTCTCCGGTGATTCTACGCTTTCGAATCCGACTCAAAACTGCTATTTAATTGTAACGTTCAGGGCCTCCTATGACGATGGAGCACTCAAATTGCGTCGCGATTCAATACATCGTCCTCCAGCGGACTGGTCTCCAAGGGGATATTGCTGCCTCGGGCACAGTATGGTCCGTCTCCTGTGAGTCAAGATTTTCGAATCCGACGCAAAAAAGATAGTTAATTGTAACGTTCAGGGCCTCCTAATGACGAAGGAACATTCAAATTGCGTCGAGAGTCACTACAACGTCCTCCGGCCAACTTGTCTCCAAGGGGATATCGCTGTCTCGGGCACCACATGGTCCGTCTCCGGTGATGCCACATTTTCGAATCCGATGCAAAACTGATAGTTAATTGTAACGTTCAAGGCCTCCTAATGACGATGGAACACTCAAATTGCGTCGCGATTTAATACATAGTCCTCCAGCGGATTGGTCTCCAAGGGGATATTGCTGCCTCGTGCACCTTATGGTCCGTCTCCAGTGAGTCTAGATTTTCGAATCCGACGAAAAACTGATAGTTAATTGTAACATTCAGGGTCTCCTAAAGACGATGGAACATTCAAATTGCGTCACGATCCAATACATCGTCCTCCAGCCGACTTGTCTCCTAGGGGATATTACTGTCTCGGGCACCATATGATCCTTCTCCTGTGAGTCTAGATTTTCGTATCCGACGCGAAACTGATAGTTAATTGTAACGTTCAGGGCCTCCTAATGATGATGGAACACTGAAATTGCGTCGAGATTCAATACATCGGCCTCCAGCCGACTTGTCTTCAATGGGAAATTCTGCCTCGGGCACCTTATGGTCCTTCTCCTGTGAGTCTAGATTTTCGAATCCGACGCAAAAATGATAGTTAATTGTAACTTTCAGTGACTCCAAATGGCGATGGAACACTCAAATTGCGTCGAGAGTCAATACATCGTACTCCAGCCGACTTGTCTCCAAGGGGACATTGCTGCCTGTAGCACCATATGGTCCGTCTCCGGTGAGTCTAGATTTTCCATTCCGATGCGAAACTGATAGTTAATTGTAACGTTCAGGGCTTCCACATGACGATGGAACACTCAAATTCCGTCGAGAGTCAATACATCGTCCTCCAGCCGACTTGTCTACAAGGGAATATTGCTTCCTCGGGCTCCATGTGGTCAGTCTTCTGTGAGTCTAGATTTTCGAATCCGACGCATAACTGATAGTTAATTGCAACGTTCAGCGCCTCCTAATGACGATGCAACACTGAAATTGCGACGAGATTCAATACATCGGTCTCCAGCCGATTTGTCTTCAAATGTCTATTGCTGCCTCGGGCACCTTGCGGTCGTTATAATGTGAGTCTAGATTTTCGAATCCGACGCATAACTGATACTTAATTGTAAAGTTCAGGGCCTCCTAATGTCGATGGAACACTCAAATTGCATCGAGATTCAATACATCGTCCTCCAGCCGACTTGTCTCATAGGAACTATTGCATCCTCGGGCATCTTACGGTCGTTCTCCTGTGAGTCTAGATTTTTCGAATCCGACGTTAATTGTAAAGTTCGGGACCTCCTTATGACAATGGAACACTCAAATTGCGTCGAGATTCAATACATCGGCCTCCAGCCGAATTGTCTCCAATGGGAAATTCTGCCTCGGGCACCTTATGGTCCGTCTCCTGTGAGTCTAGATTTTCGAATCCGACGCAAAAATGATAGTTAATTGTAACGTTCAGCGCCTCCTAATGACGATGGAACACTCAAATTGCGTCGAGAGTCAATACATCGACCTCCAGCCGACTTGTCTCCAAGGGAATGTCGCTGCCTCGGGCACAACATGGTCCGTCTCCGGTGATTCTACGCTTTCGAATCCGACTCAAAACTGCTATTTAATTGTAACGTTCAGTGCCTCCTATGACGATGGAGCACTCAAACTGCGTCGCGATTCAATACATCGTCCTCCAGCGGACTGGTCTCCAAGGGGATATTGCTGCCTCGGGCACAGTATGGTCCGTCTCCAGTGAGTCTAGATTTTTGAATCCGACGAAAAACTGATAGTCAATTGTAACATTCAGGGCCTCCTAATGACGATGGAACACTCAAATTGCGTCGCGATTAAATACATCGTCCTCCAGCCGACTTGTTTCCAAGGGTCTACTGCTGCCTCGGGCACCTTATGACCGTACTCCTATGAGACTACGAACCCGACGCAAAAATGATAGTGAATTGTAACGTTCAGGGCCTCATAATGACGATGGAGCACTCAAATTGCGTCGCGATTCAATACATCCTCCTCCAGCGGACTGGTCTCCAAGGGGATATTGCTGCCTCGCGCACAGTATGATCCGTCTCCAGTGAGTCGAGATTTTCGAATCCGACGAAAAACTGAGAGTAAATTGTAACATTCAGGGCCTCCAAATGACGATGGAAAACTCAAATTGCGTCGCGATCCAAAACATCGTCCTCCAGCCGACTTGACTACATGGGGATTTTGCTGCCTCGGGCTCCTTATGGTCGCTCTCTTGTGAGTCTAGATTTTCGAATCCGACGCGAAACTGATTGTTAATTGTAACGTTCAGGGCTTCCTAATGACGATGGAACACTCAAATTGCGTCGAGATTCAATACATCGGCATTCTGCCGTTTTGTCTCCAAGAGTCTAATGCTGACTTCTGTACCTTATGGTAGTACCCCTGTGAGTCTAGATTTAAGAATCCGACGCAAAACTGATAGTTAATTGTAATGTTCAGGGCCACCTAATGACGATGGAACACTCAAATTGCGTCGAGATTCAATCCATCGGCCTCCAGCTGACTTGTGTCCAAGGGGATATTGCTGCCTCCTGCACCATATGGTCCGTCTCCTGTGAGTCTAGATTTTCGAATCCGACGCAAAAAAGATAGTTAATTGTAACGTTCAGGGCCTCCTAATGACGAAGGAACATTCAAATTGCGTCGAGAGTCACTACAACGTCCTCCGGCCAACTTGTCTCCAAGGGGATATCGCTGTCTCGGACACCACATGGTCCGTCTCCGGTGATGCCACGTTTTCGAATCCGATGCAAAACTGATAGTTAATTGTAACGTTCAAGGCCTCCTAATGACGATGGAACACTCAAATTGCGTTGTGATTCAATACATAGTCCTCCAGCGGATTGGTCTCCAAGGGGATATTGCTGCCTCGTGCACCTTATGGTCCGTCTCCAGTGAGTCTAGATTTTCGAATCCGACGAAAAACTGATAGTTAATTGTAACATTCAGGGTCTCCTAAAGACGATGGAACATTCAAATTGCGTCACGATCCAATACATCGTCCTCCAGCCGACTTGTCCCCTAGGGGATATTACTGTCTCGATCACCATATGATCCTTCTCCTGTGAGTCTAGATTTTCGTATCCGACGCGAAACTGATAGTTAATTGTAACGTTCAGGGCCTCCTAATGATGATGGAACACTGACATTGCGTCGAGATTCAATACATCGGCCTCCAGCCGACTTGTCTTCAATGGGAAATTCTGCCTCGGGCACCTTATGGTCCGTCTCCTGTGAGTCTAGATTTTCGAATCCGACGCAAAAATGACAGTTAATTGTAACGTTCAGATCCTCCTAATGACGATGGAACACTGAAATTGCGTCGAGATTCAATACATCGTCCTTCAGCCGACTTTTCTCCAAGGGTCTATTGCTGGCTCCGGCACCTTATGGTCGTTCTCCTCTGAGTCTAGATTTTCGAATCCGACGCAAAACTAATAGTTAATTGTAACGTTCAGGGCCTCCTAATCGCGATGATCACACAAATAGCGTCGAGATTCAATACATCGTCCTTCAGCCGACTTGTATCCAAGTTGATATTGCTGTCTCGTGCACCATATGATCCTTCTCCTGTGACTAGATTTTCGAATCCGACGCTAAAATGATAGTTAATTGTAACGTTCTGCACCTCCTAATGACGATGGAACACTCAAATTGCGTCGAGAGGCAATACATCGTCCTCCAGCCAACTTGTCTCCATGGGGATATTGCTGCCTCGGGTTCCTTATGGTCGCTCTCCTGTGAGTCTAGATTTTCGAATCCGACGCGAAACTGATTGTTAATTGTTACGTTCAGGGCTTCCTAATGACGATGGAACACTCAAATTGCGTCGAGATTCAATACATCGTCCTTCAGCCGACTTGTCTCCAAGAGTCTATTGCTGCCTAGGACACCTTACGGTCGTTCCCCTGTGAGTCTAGATTTTAGAATCCGACGCAAAACTGATAGTTAATTGTTATGTTCAGCGCCTCCTAATGACGATGGAACACTCAAACTGCGTCGAGATTCAATACCACGTCATTCAGCCGAATTGTCTCCAAGGGTCTATTGCTGCCTCAGGCACCTAATGGTCGTTCCCCTGTGAGTCTAGATTTTCGAATCCGACGCGAAACTGATTGTTAATTGTAACGTTCAGGGCTTCCTAATGGCGATGGAACACTCAAATTGGGTCGAGATTCAATACATCGTCATTCAGCCGACTTGTCTCCAAGGGTCTATTGCTGCCTCGGGCAGCTTTTGGCCGTTCTCCTGTGAGTCTAGATATTCGAATCCGACGCAAAATTGATAGTTAATTGTAACGTTGAGGGCCTCCTAATGACGATGGAACACTCAAATTGCGTCGAGATTCAATACTTCTGCTTCCAGCCGAATTGTCTCCAAGGGGACATTGCTGCCTGTAGCACCATATGGTCCGTCTCCGGTGAGTCTAGATTTTCCATTCCGATGCGAAACTGATAGTTAATTGTAACGTTCAGGGCCTCCACATGACGATGGAACACTCAAATTCCGTCGAGAGTCAATACATCGTCCTCCAGCCGACTTGTCTACAAGGAAATATTGCTTCCTCGGGCTCCATGTGGTCCGTCTTCTGTGAGTCTAGATTTTCGAATCCGACGCATAACTGATAGTTAATTGCGACGTTCAGCGCCTCCTAATGACGATGCAACACTGAAATTGCGACGAGATTCAATACATCGGTCTCCAGCCGACTTGTCTTCAATGGGAAATTCTGCCTCCGGCACCTTATGGTCCGTCTCCTGTGAGTCTAGATTTTCGAATCCCACGCAAAAATGATAGTTAATTGTAACGTTCAGCGCCTCCAAATGACGATGGAACACTCAAATTGCGTCGAGAGTCAATACATCGTCCTCCAGGCGACTTGTCTCCAAGGGTCTACTGCTGCCTCGGGCACCTTATGATCGTACTCCCATGAGTCTACGAACCCGACGCAAAAATGATAGTGAATTGTTACGTTCAAGGCCTCCTAATGACGATGTAGCACTCAAATTGCGTCGCGATTCAATACACCCTCCTATAGCGGACTGGTATCCAAGGGGATATCGCTGCCTCGGGCACCACATGGTCCATCTCCGGTGATTCTACGTTTTCGAATCCGACGCAAAACTGATAGTTAATTGTAACGTTCAGGGCCACCTAATGACGATGGAACACTCAAATTGCGTCGAGATTCAATACCACGTCATTCAGCCGAATTGTCTCCAAGGGTCTATTGCTGCCTCGGGCACCTTATGGTCGTTCCCCTGTGAGTCTAGATGTTCGAATCCGACGCGAAACTGATTGTTAATTGTAACGTTCAGGGCTTCCTAATGACGATGGAACACTCAAATTGCGTCGAGATTCAATACATCGTCATTCAGCCGACTTGTCTCCAAGGGTCTATTGCTGCCTCGGGCAGTTTATGGCCGTTCTCCTGTGAGTCTAGATATTCGAATCCGACGCAAAACTGATAGTTAATTGTAACGTTGAGGGCCTCCTAATGACGATGGAACACGCAAATTGCGTCGAGATTCAATACTTCTGCTTCCAGCCGACTTGTCTCCAAGGGGACATTGCTGCCTGTAGCACCATATGGTCCGTCTCCGGTGAGTCTAGATTTTCCATTCCGATGCGAAACTGATAGTTAATTGTAACGTTCAGGGCCTCCACATGACGATGGAACACTCAAATTCAGTCGAGAGTCAATACATCGTCCTGCAGCCGACTTGTCTACAAGGGAATATTGCTTCCTCGGGCTCCCCGTGGTCCGTCTTCTGTGAGTCTAGATTTTCGAATCCGACGCATAACTGATTGTTAATTGCAACGTTCAGCGCCTCCTAATGTCGATGGAACACTCAAATTGCATCGAGATTCAATACATCGTCCTCCAGCCGACTTGCCTCAGAGGAACTATTGCATCCTCGGGCATCTTACGGTCGTTCTCCTGTGAGTCTAGATTTTTCGAATCCGACGCATAACTAATAGTTAATTGTAAAGTTCAGGACCTCCTAATGACAATGGAACACTCAAATTGCGTTGAGATTCAATACATCGGCCTCCAGCCGAATTGTCTCCAATGGGAAATTCTGCCTCGGGCACCTTGTGGTCCGTTTCCTGTGAGTCTAGATTTTCGAATCCGACGCAAAAATGATAGTTAATTGTAACGTTCAGCGCCTCCTAATGACGATGGAACACTCAAATTGCGTCGAGAGTCAATACATAGACCTCCAGCCGACTTGTCTCCAAGGGAATGTCGCTGCCTCGGGCACCACATGGTCCGTCTCCGGTGATTCTACGCTTTCGAATCCGATGCAAAACTGATAGTTAATTGTAACGTTCAAGGCCTCCTAATGACGATGGAACACTCAAATTGCGTCGCGATTCAATACATAGTCCTCCAGCGGATTGGTCTCCAAGGGGATATTGCTGCCTCGTGCACCTTATGGTCCGTCTCCAGTGAGTCTAGATTTTCGAATCCGACGAAAAACTGATAGTTAATTGTAACATTCAGGGTCTCCTAAAGACGATGGAACATTCAAAATTGCGTCACGATCCAATACATCGTCCTCCAGCCGACTTGTCTCCTAGGGGATATTACTGTCTCGGGCACCATATGATCCTTCTCCTGTGAGTCTAGATTTTCGTATCCGACGCGAAACTGATAGTTAATTGTAACGTTCAGGGCCTCCTAATGATGATGGAACACTGAAATTGTGTCGAGATTCAATACATCGGCCTCCAGCCGACTTGTCTTCAATGGGAAATTCTGCCTCGGGCACCTTATGGTCCGTCTCCTGTGAGTCTAGATTTTCGAATCCGACGCAAAAATGATAGTTAATTGTAACTTTCAGCGACTCCAAATGGCGATGGAACCACTCAAATTGCGTCGAGAGTCAATACATCGTCCTCCAGCCGACTTCTCTCCAAGGGGACATTGCTGCCTGTAGCACCATATGGTCCGTCTCCGGTGAGTCTAGATTTTCCATTCCGATGCGAAACTGATAGTTCATTGTAACGTTCAGGGCCTCCTAATGACGTTGGAACACTCAAATTGCATCGAGATTCAATACATCGTCCTACAGCCAACTTGTCTCCAATTGTCTATTGCTGCCTCGGACATCTCATGGTCGATCTCTGTGAGTCTAGATTTTCGAATCCGACGCATGACTGATAGTTAATTGCAACGTTCAGCGCCCCCCTAATGACGATGCAACACTGAAATTGCGACGAGATTCAATACATCGCTCTCCAGCCGACTTGTCTTCAAATGTCTATTGCTGCCTCGGGCACCTTGCGGTCGTTCGAATGTGAGTCTAGATTTTCGAATCCGACGCATAACTGATACTTAATTGTAAAGTTCAGGGCCTCCTAATGTCGATGGAACACTCAAATTGCATCGAGATTCAATACATCGTCCTCCAGCCGACTTGTCTCATAGGAACTATTGCATCCTCGGGCATCTTACGGTCGTTCTCCTGTGAGTCTAGATTTTTCGAATCCGACGTTAATTGTAAAGTTCGGGACCTCCTAATGACAATGGAACACTCAAATTGCGTCGAGATTCAATACATCGGCCTCCAGCCGAATTGTCTCCAATGGGAAATTCTGCCTCGGGCACCTTATGGTCCGTCTCCCGTGAGTCTAGATTTTTGAATCCGACGAAAAACTGATAGTTAATTGTAACGTTCAGGACCTCCTAATGACGAAGGAACATTCAAATTGCGTCGCGATTCAATACATAGTCCTCCAGCGGATTGGTCTCCAAGGGGATATTGCTGCCTCGGGCACAGTATGGTCCGTCTCCAGTGAGTCTAGATTTTTGAATCCGACGAAAAACTGATAGTTAATTGTAACATTCAGGGTCTCCTAATGACGATGGAACACTCAAATTGCGTCGCGATCAAATACATCGTCCTCCAGCCGACTTGTTTCCAAGGGTCTACTGCTGCCTCGGGCACCTTATGATCGTACTCCTATGAGACTACGAACCCGACGCAAAAATGATAGTGAATTGTAACGTTCAGGGCCTCATAATGACGATTGAAAACTCAAATTGCGTCGCGATCCAAAACATCGTCCTCCAGCCGACTTGACTCCATGGGGATTTTGCTGCCTCGGGCTCCCTATGGTCGCTCTCTTGTGAGTCTGGATTTTCGAATCCGACGCGAAACTGATTGTTAATTGTAACGTTCAGGGCTTCCTAATGGCGATGGAACACTCAAATTGCGTCGAGATTCAATACATCGGCATTCTGCCGTTTTGTCTCCAAGAGTCTATTGCTGACTTGGGTACCTTATGGTAGTACCCCTGTGAGTCTAGATTTAAGAATCCGACGCAAAACTGATAGTTAATTGTAATGTTCAGGGCCACCTAATGACGATGGAACACTCAAATTGCGTCGAGATTCAATCCATCGGCCTCCAGCCGACTTGTGTCCAAGGGGATATTGCTGCCTCCTGCACCATATGGTCAGTCTCCTGTGAGTCTAGATTTTCGAATCCGACGCAAAAAAGATAGTTAATTGTAACGTTCAGGGCCTCCTAATGACGAAGGAACATTCAAATTGCGTCGAGAGTCACTACAACGTCCTCCGGCCAACTTGTCTCCAAGGGGATATCGCTGTCTCGGGCACCACATGGTCCGTCTCCAGTGAGTCTAGATTTTCGAATCCGACGAAAAACTGATAGTTAATTGTAACATTCAGGGTCTCCTAAAGACGATGGAACATTCAAATTGCGTCATGATCCAATACATCGTCCTCCAGCCGACTTGTCCCCTAGGGGATATTACTGTCTCGGGCACCATATGATCCTTCTCCTGTGAGTCTAGATTTTCGTATCCGACGCGAAACTGATAGTTAATTGTAACGTTCAGGGCCTCCTAATGATGATGGAACACTGAAATTGCGTCGAGATTCAATACATCGGCCTCCAGCCGACTTGTCTTCAATGGGAAATTCTGCCTCGGGCACCTTATGGTCCGTCTCCTGTGAGTCTAGATTTTCGAATCCGACGCAAAAATGATAGTGAATTGTTACGTTCAGGGCCTCCTAATGACGATGTAGCACTCAAATTGCGTCGCGATTCAATACACCCTCCTCCAGCGGACTGGTATCCAAGGGGATATCGCTGCCTCGGGCACCTCATGGTCCATCTCCGGTGATTCTACGTTTTCGAATCCGACGCAAAAATGACAGTTAATTGTAACGTTCAGATCCTCCTAATGACGATGGAACACTGAAATTGCGTCGAGATTCAATACATCGTCCTTCAGCCGACTTTTCTCCAAGGGTCTATTGCTGGCTCGGGCACCTTATGGTCGTTCTCCTCTGAGTCTAGATTTTCGAATCCGACGCAAAACTAATAGTTAATTGTAACGTTCAGGGCCTCCTAATCGCGATGATCACTCAAATAGCGTCGAGATTCAATACATCGTCCTTCAGCCGACTTGTATCCAAGTTGATATTGCTGTCTCGTGCACCATATGATCCTTCTCCTGTGAGTCTAGATTTTCGAATCCGACGCTAAAATGATAGTTAATTGTAACGTTCAGCGCCTCCTAATGACGATGGAACACTCAAATTGCGTCGAGAGTCAATACATAGACCTCCAGCCGACTTGTCTCCAAGGGAATGTCGCTGCCTCGGGCACCACATGGTCCGTCTCCGGTGATTCTACGCCATCGAATCCGACTCAAAACTGCTATTTAATTGTAACGTTCAGGGCCTCCTATGACGATGGAGCACTCAAATTGCGTCGCGATTCAATACATCGTCCTCCAGCGGACTGGTCTCCAAGGGGATATTGCTGCCTCGGGCACAGTATGGTCCGTCTCCTGTGAGTCAAGATTTTCGAATCCGACGCAAAAAAGATAGTTAATTGTAACGTTCAGGGCCTCCTAATGACGAAGGAACATTCAAATTGCGTCGAGAGTCACTACGACGTCCTCCGGCCAACTTGTCCCCAAGGGGATATCGCTGTCTCGGGCACCACATGGTCCGTCTCCGGTGATGCCACGTTTTCGAATCCGATGCAAAACTGATAGTTAATTGTAACGTTCAAGGCCTCCTAATGACGATGGAACACTCAAATTGCGTCGCGATTCAATACATAGTCCTCCAGCGGATTGGTCTCCAAGGGGATATTGCTGCCTCGTGCACCTTATGGTCCGTCTCCAGTGAGTCTAGATTTTCGAATCCGACGAAAAACTGATAGTTAATTGTAACATTCAGGGTCTCCTAAAGACGATGGAACATTCAAATTGCGTCACGATCCAATACATCGTCCTCCAGCCGACTTGTCTCCTAGGGGATATTACTGTCTCGGGCACCATATGATCCTCCTCCTGTGAGTCTAGATTTTCGTATCCGACGCGAAACTGATAGTTAATTGTAACGTTCAGGGCCTCCTAATGATGATGGAACACTGAAATTGCGTCGAGATTCAATACATCGGCCTCCAGCCGACTTGTCTTCAATGGGAAATTCTGCCTCGGGCACCTTATGGTCCGTCTCCTGTGAGTCTAGATTTTCGAATCCGACGCAAAAATGATAGTTAATTGTAACTTTCAGCGACTCCAAATGGCGATGGAACACTCAAATTGAGTCGAGAGTCAATACATCGTCCTCCAGCCGACTTGTCTCCAAGGGGACATTGCTGCCTGTAGCACCATATGGTCCGTCTCCGGTGAGTCTAGATTTTCCATTCCGATGCGAAACTGATAGTTCATTGTAACGTTCAGGGCCTCCTAATGACGTTGGAACACTCAAATTGCATCGAGATTCAATACATCGTCCTCCAGCCGACTTGTCTCATAGGAACTATTGCATCCTCGGGCATCTTACGGTCGTTCTCCTGTGAGTCTAGATTTTTCGAATCCGACGTTAATTGTAAAGTTCGGGACCTCCTAATGACAATGGAACACTCAAATTGCGTCGAGATTCAATACATCGGCCTTCAGCCGAATTGTCTCCAATGGGAAATTCTGCCTCGGGCACCTTATGGTCCGTCTCCTGTGAGTCTAGATTTTCGAATCCGACGCAAAAATGATAGTTAATTGTAACGTTCAGCGCCTCCTAATGACGATGGAACACTCAAATTGCGTCGAGAGTCAATACATCGACCTCCAGCCGACTTGTCTCCAAGGGAATGTCGCTGCCTCGGGCACAACATGGTCCGTCTCCGGTGATTCTACGCTTTCGAATCCGACTCAAAACTGCTATTTAATTGTAACGTTCAGTGCCTCCTATGACGATGGAGCACTCAAATTGCGTCGCGATTCAATACATCGTCCTCCAGCGGACTGGTCTCCAAGGGGATATTGCTGCCTCGGGCACAGTATGGTCCGTCTCCAGTGAGTCTAGATTTTTGAATCCGACGAAAAACTGATAGTTAATTGTAACATTCAGGGCCTCCTAATGACGATGGAACACTCAAATTGCGTCGCGATCAAATACATCGTCCTCCAGCCGACGTGTTTCCAAGGGTCTACTGCTGCCTCGGGCACCTTATGATCGTACTCCTATGAGACTACGAACCCGACGCAAAAATGATAGTGAATTGTAACGTTCAGGGCCTCATAATGACGATGGAGCACTCAAATTGCGTCGCGATTCAATACATCCTCCTCCAGCGGACTGGTCTCCAAGGGGATATTGCTGCCTCGCGCACAGTATGATCCGTTTCCAGTGAGTCGAGATTTTCGAATCCGACGAAAAACTGAGAGTAAATTGTAACATTCAGGGCCTCCAAATGACGATGGAAAACTCAAATTGCGTCGCGATCCAAAACATCGTCCTCCAGCCGACTTGACTCCATGGGGATTTTGCTGCCTCGGGCTCCTTATGGTCGCTCTCTTGTGAGTCTAGATTTTCGAATCCGACGCGAAACTGATTGTTAATTGTAACGTTCAGGGCTTCCTAATGGCGATGGAACACTCAAATTGCGTCGAGATTCAATACATCGGCATTCTGCCGTTTTGTCTCCAAGAGTCTATTGCTGACTTGGGTACCTTATGGTACTACCCCTGTGAGTCTAGATTTAAGAATCCGACGCAAAACTGATAGTTAATTGTAATGTTCAGGGCCACCTAATGACGATGGAACACTCAAATTGCGTCGAGATTCAATACATCGGCCTCCAGCCGACTTGTGTCCAAGGGGATATTGCTGCCTCCTGCACCATATGGTCCGTCTCCTGTGAGTCTAGATTTTCGAATCCGACGCAAAAAAATAGTTAATTGTAACGTTCAGGGCCTCCTAATGACGAAGGAACATTCAAATTGCGTCGAGAGTCACTACAACGTCATCCGGCCAACTTGTCTCCAAGGGGATATCGCTGTCTCGGACACCACATGGTCCGTCTCCGGTGATGCCACGTTTTCGAATCCGATGCAAAACTGATAGTTAATTGTAACGTTCAAGGCCTCCTAATGACGATGGAACACTCAAATTGCGTTGTGATTCAATACATAGTCCTCCAGCGGATTGGTCTCCAAGGGGATATTGCTGCCTCGTGCACCTTATGGTCCGTCTCCAGTGAGTCTAGATTTTCGAATCCGACGAAAAACTGATAGTTAATTGTAACATTCAGGGTCTCCTAAAGACGATGGAACATTCAAATTGCGTCACGAACCAATACATCGTCCTCCAGCCGACTTGTCCCCTAGGGGATATTACTGGCTCGGGCACCATATGATCCTTCTCCTGTGAGTCTAGATTTTCGTATCCGACGCGAAACTGATAGTTAATTGTAACGTTCAGGGCCTCCTAATGATGATGGAACACTGAAATTGCGTCGAGATTCAATACATCGGCCTCCAGCCGACTTGTCTTCAATGGGAAATTCTGCCTCGGGCACCTTATGGTCCGTCTCCTGTGAGTCTAGATTTTCGAATCCGACGCAAAAATGATAGTGAATTGTTACGTTCAGGGCCTCCTAATGACGATGTAGCACTCAAATTGCGTCGCGATTCAATACACCCTCCTCCAGTGGACTGGTATCCAAGGGGATATCGCTGCCTCGGGCACCTCATGGTCCATCTCCGGTGATTCTACGTTTTCGAATCCGACGCAAAAATGACAGTTAATTGTAACGTTCAGATCCTCCTAATGACGATGGAACACTGAAATTGCGTCGAGATTCAATACATCGTCCTTCAGCCGACTTTTCTCCAAGGGTCTATTGCTGGCTCGGGCACCTTATGGTCGTTCTCCTCTGAGTCTAGATTTTCGAATCCGACGCAAAACTAATAGTTAATTGTAACGTTCAGGGCCTCCTAATCGCGATGATCACACAAATAGCGTCGAGATTCAATACATCGTCCTTCAGCCGACTTGTATCCAAGTTGATATTGCTGTCTCGTGCACCATATGATCCTTCTCCTGTGACTAGATTTTCGAATCCGACGCTAAAATGATAGTTAATTGTAACGTTCTGCACCTCCTAATGACGATGGAACACTCAAATTGCGTCGAGAGGCAATACATCGTCCTCCAGCCAACTTGTCTCCATGGGGATATTGCTGCCTCGGGTTCCTTATGGTCGCTCTCCTGTGAGTCTAGATTTTCGAATCCGACGCGAAACTGATTGTTAATTGTTACGTTCAGGGCTTCCTAATGACGATGGAACACTCAAATTGCGTCGAGATTCAATACATCGTCCTTCAGCCGACTTGTCTCCAAGAGTCTATTGCTGCCTAGGGCACCTTATGGTCGTTCCCCTGTGAGTCTAGATTTTAGAATCCGACGCAAAACTGATAGTTAATTGTAATGTTCAGCGCCTCCTAATGACGATGGAACACTCAAACTGCGTCGAGATTCAATACCACGTCATTCAGCCGAATTGTCTCCAAGGGTCTATTGCTGCCTCAGGCACCTAATGGTCGTTCCCCTGTGAGTCTAGATTTTCGAATCCGACGCGAAACTGATTGTTAATTGTAACGTTCAGGGCTTCCTAATGACGATGGAACACTGAAATTGGGTCGAGATTCAATACATCGTCATTCAGCCGACTTGTCTCCAAGGGTCTATTGCTGCCTCGGGCAGCTTTTGGCCGTTCTCCTGTGAGTCTAGATATTCGAATCCGACGCAAAATTGATAGTTAATTGTAACGTTGAGGGCCTCCTAATGACGATGGAACACTCAAATTGCATCGAGATTCAATACTTCTGCTTCCAGCCGACTTGTCTCCAAGGGGACATTACTGCCTGTAGCACCATATGGTCCGTCTCCGGTGAGTCTAGATTTTCCATTCCGATGCGAAACTGATAGTTAATTGTAACGTTCAGGGCCTCCACATGACGATGGAACACTCAAATTCTGTCGAGAGTCAATACATCGTCCTCCAGCCGACTTGACTACAAGGGAATTTTTCTTCCTCGGGCTCCATGTGGTCCGTCTTCTGTGAGTCTAGATTTTCGAATCCGACGCATAACTGATAGTTAATTACAACGTTCAGCGCCTCCTAATGACGATGCAACACTGAAATTGCGACGAGATTCAATACATCGGTCTCCAGCCGACTTGTCTTCAAATGTCTATTGCTGCCTCGGGCACCTTGCGGTCGTTCTAATGTGAGTCTAGATTTTCGAATCCGACGCATAACTGATAGTTAATTGCAAAGTTCATGGCCTCCTAATGTCGATGGAACACTCAAATTGCATCGAGCTTCAATACATCGTCCTCCAGCCGACTTGTCTCAGAGGAACTATTGCATCCTCGGGCATCTTACGGTCGTTCTCCTGTGAGTCTAGATTTTTCGAATCCGACGCATAACTAATAGTTAATTGTAACGTTCAGCGCCTCCTAATGACGATGGAACACTCAAATTGCGTCGAGAGTCAATACATCGACCTCCAGCCGACTTGTCTCCAAGGGAATGTCGCTGCCTCGGGCACAAAATGGTCCGTCTCCGGTGATTCTACGCTTTCGAATCCGACTCAAAACTGCTATTTAATTGTAACGTTCAGTGCCTCCTATGACGATGGAGCACTCAAATTGCGTCGCGATTCAATACATCGTCCTCCAGCGGACTGGTCTCCAAGGGGATATTGCTGCCTCGGGCACAGTATGGTCCGTCTCCAGTGAGTCTAGATTTTTGAATCCGACGAAAAACTGATAGTTAATTGTAACATTCAGGGCCTCCTAATGACGATGGAACACTCAAATTGCGTCGCGATCAAATACATCGTCCTCCAGCCGACTTGTTTCCAAGGGTCTACTGCTGCCTCGGGCACCTTATGATCGTACTCCTATGAGACTACGAACCCGACGCAAAAATGATAGTGAATTGTAACGTTCAGGGCCTCATAATGACGATGGAGCACTCAAATTGCGTCGCGATTCAATACATCCTCCTCCAGCGGACTGGTCTCCAAGGGGATATTGCTGCCTCGCGCACAGTATGATCCGTCTCCAGTGAGTCGAGATTTTCGAATCCGACGAAAAACTGAGAGTAAATTGTAACATTCAGGGCCTCCAAATGACGATGGAAAACTCAAATTGCGTCGCGATCCAAAACATCGTCCTCCAGCCGACTTGACTCCATGGGGATTTTGCTGCCTCGGGCTCCTTATGGTCGCTCTCTTGTGAGTCTAGATTTTCGAATCCGACGCGAAACTGATTGTTAATTGTAACGTTCAGGGCTTCCTAATGGCGATGGAACACTCAAATTGCGTCGAGATTCAATACATCGGCCTCCAGCCGACTTGTCTTCAATGGGAAATTCTGCCTCGGGCACCTTATGGTCCGTCTCCTGTGAGTCTAGATTTTCGAATCCGACGCAAAAATGATAGTGAATTGTTACGTTCAGGGCCTCCTAATGACGATGTAGCACTCAAATTGCGTCGCGATTCAATACACCCTCCTCCAGTGGACTGGTATCCAAGGGGATATCGCTGCCTCGGGCACCTCATGGTCCATCTCCGGTGATTCTACGTTTTCGAATCCGACGCAAAAATGACAGTTAATTGTAACGTTCAGATCCTCCTAATGACGATGGAACACTGAAATTGCGTCGAGATTCAATACATCGTCCTTCAGCCGACTTTTCTCCAAGGGTCTATTGCTGGCTCGGGCACCTTATGGTCGTTCTCCTCTGAGTCTAGATTTTCGAATCCGACGCAAAACTAATAGTTAATTGTAACGTTCAGGGCCTCCTAATCGCGATGATGACACAAATAGCGTCGAGATTCAATACATCGTCCTTCAGCCGACTTGTATCCAAGTTGATATTGCTGTCTCGTGCACCATATGATCCTTCTCCTGTGACTAGATTTTCGAATCCGACGCTAAAATGATAGTTAATTGTAACGTTCTGCACCTCCTAATGACGATGGAACACTCAAATTGCGTCGAGAGGCAATACATCGTCCTCCAGCCAACTTGTCTCCATGGGGATATTGCTGCCTCGGGTTCCTTATGGTCGCTCTCCTGTGAGTCTAGATTTTCGAATCCGACGCGAAACTGATTGTTAATTGTTACGTTCAGGGCTTCCTAATGACGATGGAACACTCAAATTGCGTCGAGATTCAATACATCGTCCTTCAGCCGACTTGTCTCCAAGAGTCTATTGCTGCCTAGGGCACCTTATGGTCGTTCCCCTGTGAGTCTAGATTTTAGAATCCGACGCAAAACTGATAGTTAATTGTAATGTTCAGCGCCTCCTAATGACGATGGAACACTCAAACTGCGTCGAGATTCAATACCACGTCATTCAGCCGAATTGTCTCCAAGGGTCTATTGCTGCCTCAGGCACCTAATGGTCGTTCCCCTGTGAGTCTAGATTTTCGAATCCGACGCGAAACTGATTGTTAATTGTAACGTTCAGGGCTTCCTAATGACGATGGAACACTCAAATTGGGTCGAGATTCAATACATCGTCATTCAGCCGACTTGTCTCCAAGGGTCTATTGCTGCCTCGGGCAGCTTTTGGCCGTTCTCCTGTGAGTCTAGATATTCGAATCCGACGCAAAATTGATAGTTAATTGTAACGTTGAGGGCCTCCTAATGACGATGGAACACTCAAATTGCGTCGAGATTCAATACTTCTGCTTCCAGCCGACTTGTCTCCAAGGGGACATTACTGCCTGTAGCACCATATGGTCCGTCTCCGGTGAGTCTAGATTTTCCATTCCGATGCGAAACTGATAGTTAATTGTAACGTTCAGGGCCTCCACATGACGATGGAACACTCAAATTCTGTCGAGAGTCAATACATCGTCCTCCAGCCGACTTGACTACAAGGGAATATTTCTTCCTCGGGCTCCATGTGGTCCGTCTTCTGTGAGTCTAGATTTTCGAATCCGACGCATAACTGATAGTTAATTACAACGTTCAGCGCCTCCTAATAACGATGCAACACTGAAATTGCGACGAGATTCAATACATCGGTCTCCAGCCGACTTGTCTTCAAATGTCTATTGCTGCCTCGGGCACCTTGCGGTCGTTCTAATGTGAGTCTAGATTTTCGAATCCGACGCATAACTGATAGTTAATTGCAAAGTTCAGGGCCTCCTAATGTCGATGGAACACTCAAATTGCATCGAGCTTCAATACATCGTCCTCCAGCCGACTTGTCTCAGAGGAACTATTGCATCCTCGGGCATCTTACGGTCGTTCTCCTGTGAGTCTAGATTTTTCGAATCCGACGCATAACTAATAGTTAATTGTAAAGTTCAGGACTTCCTAATGACAATGGAACACTCAAATTGCGTTGAGATTCAATACATCGTTCTCCAGCCGACTTCTCTCCATGGGGATATTCATGCCTCGGGCACCTTATGGTCGTTCTCCTGTGAGTCTAGGTTCTCGAATCCGACGCGAAACTGATTGTTAATTGTAACGTTCAGGGGTTCCTAATGGCGATGGAACACAGAAATTGCGTCGAGACTCAATACCTCGTCATTCAGCCGATTTGTCTCCAAGGCTGCGTCGGGCACCTTATGGTCGTTCCCCTGTGAGTCTAGATTTTCGAATCCGACGCGAAACCGATTGTTAATTGTAACGTTCAGGGCTTCCTAATGACGATGGAACACTCAAATTGCGTCGAGATTCAATACATCGTCATTCAGCCGACTTGTCTCCAACGGTCTATTGCTGCCTCGGGCAGTTATGATCGTTCTCCTGTGAGTCTAGATTTTCGAATCCGACGCAAAACTGATAGTTAATTGTAACGTTCAGCGCCTCCTAATGACGATGGAACACTCAAATTGCGTCGAGATTCAATACTTCTGCTTCCAGCCGACTTGTCTTAAAGGGGACATTGCTGCCTCGGCCACCACATGGTCCGTATCTGGTGATTCTACATTTTCGAATCCGACGCAAAACTCATAATTAATTGTAACGTTCAGGTCCTCCTAATAACGATGGAACACTCAAATTGCGTCGAGATTCAATACTTCGGCTTACAGCCGACTTGTTTCCAAGGGGACATTGCTGCCTCGGGCACCATATGGTCCGTCTTTTGTGAGTCTAGATTTTCGATTCCGATGCGAAACTGATAGTTCATTGTAACGTTCAGGGCCTCCTAATGACGTTGGAACACTCAAATTGCATCGTGATTCAATACATCGTCCTACAGCCAACTTGTCTCCAATTGTCTATTGCTGCCTCGGACATCTCATGGTCGATCTCTGTGAGTCTAGATTTTCGAATCCGACGCATGACTGATAGTTAATTGCAACGTTCAGCGCCCCCTAATGACGATGCAACACTGAAATTGCGACGAGATTCAATACATCGGTCTCCAGCCGACTTGTCTTCGAATGTCTATTGCTGCCTCGGGCACCTTGCGGTCGTTCTAATGTGAGTCTAGATTTTCGAATCCGACGCATAACTGATAGTTAATTGTAAAGTTCAGGGCCACCTAATGTCGATGGAACACTCAAATTGCATCGAGCTTCAATACATCGTCCTCCAGCCGACTTGTCTCAGAGGAACTATTGCATCCTCGGGCATCTTACGGTCGTTCTCCTGTGAGTCTAGATTTTTCGAATCCGACGCATAACTAATAGTTAATTGTAAAGTTCAGGACCACCTAATGACAATGGAACACTCAAATTGCGTCGAGATTCAATACGTCGGCCTCTAGCCATCCTGTCTCCAAATATCTATTGCTGCCTCGGGCACCTTTTGGTCGTTCTCCTGTGAGTCTAGATTTTCGAATCCGACGCGAAACTGATAGTTAATTGTAACGTTCAGGGCCACCTAATGACGATGGATCACTTTAATTGCGTCTAGATTCAATACATCGTCCTTCAGCCGACTTGTCTACAAGAGTCTATTGCTGCCTCGGACACCTTACGGTCGTTCTCCTGTGAGTCTAGATTTTCGAATCCGACGCAAAACTGATTGTTAATAGTAACGTTCAGGGCTTCCTACTGACGATGGAGCACTCAAATTGCGTCGAGATTCAATACATCGTCATTCAGCCGACTTGTCTCGAAGGGTCTATTGCTGCCTCGGGCAGTTATGGTCGTTCTCCTGTGAGTCTAGATTTTCGAATCCGTCGCAAAACTGATAGTTAATTGTAACTTCAGGGCCTCCTAATGACGATGGAACACTCAAATTGCGTCGAGATTCAATACTTCTGCTTACAGCCGACTTGTCTCCAAGGGGACATTGCTGCCTCGGGCACCACATGGTCCGCATCCGGTGATTCTACATTTTCGAATCCGACGCAAAACTCATAATTAATTGTAACGTTCAGGTCCTCCTAATGACGATGGAACACTCAAATTGCGTCGAGATTCAATACTTCGGCTTACAGCCGACTTGTTTCCATGGGGCCATTGTTGCCTCGGGCACCATATGGTCCGTCTCCTTTGAGTCTAGATTTTCGATTCCGATGCGAAACTGATAGTTCATTGTAACGTTCACGGCCTCCTGATGACGATGGAACACTCAAACTGCGTTGAGATTCAATACATCGTCCTTCAGCCGACTTGTCTCCAAGGGGATATTGCTGCCTCGGGCACCTTATGGTCGTTCTCCAGTGAGTCTAGATTTTCGAATCCGACGGAAAAATAATTGTTATTGTAACGTTAAGCGCCTCCTAATGACGGTGGGACACTAAAATTACAACGAGAGTCAATACATCGTCCCCCAGCCGACTTGTCTCCAAGGGGATATTGCTGCCTCGGGCACCTTATGGTCGTTCTCCAGTGAGTCTAGATTTTCGAATCCGACGCATATCTGATAGTTTATTGCAAAGTTCAGCGCCTCCTAATGTCGATGGAACACTCAAATTGCGTCGAGAGTGAATACATCGACATCCATCCAACTTGTCTACAAGGGGATATTGCTGCCTCGGGCTCCATGTGCTCCGTCTCCTGTAAGTCTAGATTTTCAAATCCGACGCGAAACTGATAGTTAATTGTAACGTTCAGGGCCTCCTAATGACGATGGAACACTCAAATTGCGTCGAGATTCAATACATCGTCCTTCAGCCGACTTGTCTCCAAGGGTCCATTGCTGCCTCGGGCACCTTATGGTCGTTCACCTGTGTGTCTAGATTTTCGAATCCGACGCAAAACAGATAGTTAATTGCAAAGTTCAGGGCCTCCTAATGACGATGGAACACTCAAATTGCGTCGAGATTCATTACATCGGCCTCCAGCCAACTTGTCTCCAAGGGGATATTGCTGTCTCGGGCACCATATGATCCTTCTCCTGTGAGTCTAGATTTTCGAATCCGACGCAAAAATGATGGTGAATTGTAATGTTCAGGGTCTCCTAATGACGACAGAACACTCAAATTGCGTCGAGATTCACTACAACGTCCTCCAACCGACTTGTCTCCAAGGGGATATTGTTGTCTCGGGCACATATGATCCTTCTCCTGTTAGTCTAGATTTTCGAATCCGACGCATAACTGATAGTTAATTGTAACGTTCAGCGCCTCCTAATGACGATTGAACACTCAAATTGCGTCGAGATTCAATACATCGTCCTCCAGGCGACTTGTCTCCAAGGGTCTATTGCTGCTTCGGGCACGTTAGGTCGGTTGTTTCGGGGAAGGAGACCAGACAGCGAGGTCATCGGTCTCATCGGATTAGGGAAGGACGGGGAAGGAAGTCGGCCGTGCCCTTTGAAAGGAACCATCCCGGCATTTGCCTGGAGCGATTTAGGGAAATCACGGAAAACCTAAATCAGGATGGCCGGACGCGGGATTGAACCGTCGTCCTCCCGAATGCGAGTCCAGTGTCTAACCACTGCGCCACCTCGCTCGGTCGGGGACCTTATGGTCCGTCTCCAGTGAGTCTAGATTATCGAATCCGGCGAAAAACTGATAGTTAATTGTAGCATTCAGGGCCTCCTATTTACGATGGAACACTCAAATTGCGTCGCGATCCAATACATGGTCCTCCAGCCGACTTGTCTCCAAGGGTCTATTGCTGCCTGGGTCTCCTGATGATCGTTCTCCTGTGAGTCTAGATTTTCGAATCAAACGCAAAACTGATAGTTAATTGTAACGTTCAGGGCCTCCTAATGACGATGGAAAAGTCAAATTGCATCGAGATTCATTACATCGGCCTCCAGCCGACTTGTCTCCATGGGGATATTGCTGCCTCGGGCTCCTTATGGTTGCTGTCCTGTGAGTCTAGATTTTCGAAACCGACGCGAAACTGATTGTTAATTGTAACGTTCAGGGCTTCCTAATGACGATGGAACACTCAAATTGCGTCGAGATTCACTACATCGACCTCCAGCCGACTTGACTCCAAGGAGATATCGCTGCCTCGGGCACCACATGGTCCGTCTCCGGTGATTCTACGTTTTCGAATCCGACGCAAAACTGATAGTTAATTGTAACGTTCAGGGCCTCCTAATGACGATGGAGCACTCAAATCGCGTCGCGATTTAATACATCGTCCTCCAGCGGACTGGTCTCCAAGGGGATATAGCCTCGGGCACCTTATGGTCCGTCTCCAGTGAGTCTAGATTTTCGAACCCGACGTAAAACTGATAGTTAATTGTAACGTTCATGGCCTCCTAATGACGATGGAACACTCAAATTGCGTCGAGATTCAATACATCGTCCTTCAGCCGAATTGTCTCCAAGAGTCCATTGCTGCCTCGGGAACCTTATGGTCGTTCTCCTGTTAGTCTAGATTTTCGAATCCGACGAAAAACTGATAGTTAATTGTAACGTTCAGGACCTCCTAATGACGATGCAACACTCAAATTGCGTCGAGATTCAATACATCGGCCTCAAGCCGACTTGTCTCCAAGGGTCTATTGCTGCCTCGGGCACCTTAAGGTCGTTCTCCCGTGAGTCTAGATTTTCGAATCCGACGCAAAACTGATAGTTAATTGTAACGTTCAGGGCCTCCTAATGACGATGGAACACTCAAATTGCGTCGAGATTCAATACATCGGCCTCCAGCCGAATTGACTCCAAGGGGATATTGCTGTCTCGGGCACAATGTGATCCTTCTCCTGTGAGGCTAGATTTTCGAATCCGACGCGAAACTGATAGTTAATTGTAACGTTCAGGGCCTCCTAATGACGATGGAACACTCAAATTGCGTCGAGATTCAATACATCGTCCTTCAGCCGAATTGTCTCCAAGAGTCCATTGCTGCCTCGGGAACCTTATGGTCGTTCTCCTGTTAGTCTAGATTTTCGAATCCGACGAAAAACTGATAGTTAATTGTAACGTTCAGGACCTCCTAATGACGATGCAACACTCAAATTGCGTCGAGATTCAATACATCGGCCTCAAGCCGACTTGTCTCCAAGGGTCTATTGCTGCCTCGGGCACCTTAAGGTCGTTCTCCTGTGAGTCTAGATTTTCGAATCCGACGCAAAACAGATAGTTAATTGTAACGTTCATGGCCTCCTAATGACGAAGGAACACTCAAATTGCGTCGAGATTCACTACAACGTCCTCCAGCCGACTTGTCTCCAAGGGGATATCGTGCCTCGGGCGCCACATTGTCCGTCTCCGGTGATTCTACGTTTTCGAATCCGACGCAAAACGGATAGTTAATTGTAACGTTCAGGGCCTCCTAATGACGATGAAACACTGAAATTGCGTCGAGATTCAATACATCGTCCTTCAGCCGACTTGTCTCCAAGGGTCCATTGTTGCCTCGGGCACCTTATGGTCGTTCTACTGTGAGTCTAGATTTTCGAATCCGACGCAAAACAGATAGTTAATTGTAACGTTCAGAGTCTTCTAATGACGATGGAACACTCAAATTGAGTCGAGTCAATACATCGACATCCAGCCGACTTGTCTACAAGGGGATATTGCTGCCTCGGGCACCTTATGATCGTTCTCCTGTGAGTCTAGATTTTCGAACCCGACGTAAAACTGATAGTTAATAGTAACTGTCAGGGCCACCTAATGACGATGGAACACTCAAATTGAGTCGAGATTCACTACAACGTCCTCCAGCCGACTTGTCTCCAAGGGGATATCGTGCCTCGGGCGCCACATGGTCCGTCTCTGGTGATTCTACGTTTTCGAATCCGACGCAAAACTGATAGTTAATTGTAACGTTCAGGGCCTCCTAATGACGATGGAACACTGAAATTGCGTCGAGATTCAATACATCGTCCTTCAGCCGACTTGTCTCCAAGGGTCCATTGCTGCCTCGGGCACCTTAAGGTCGTTCTCCTGTGAGTCTAGATTTTCGAATCCGACGCAAAACAGATAGTTAATTGTAACGTTCACGGCCTCCTAATGACGAAGGAACACTCAAATTGCGTCGAGATTCACTACAACGTCCTCCAGCCGACTTGTCTCCAAGGGGATATCGTGCCTCGGGCGCCACATGGTCCGTCTCTGGTGATTCTACGTTTTCGAATCCGACGCAAAACTGATAGTTAATTGTAACGTTCAGGGCCTCCTAATGACGATGGAACACTGAAATTGCGTCGAGATTCAATACATCGTCCTTCAGCCGACTTGTCTCCAAGGGTCCATTGCTGCCTCGGGCACCTTATGGTCGTTCTACTGTGAGTCTAGATTTTCGAATCCGACGCAAAACAGATAGTTAATTGCAACGTTCAGGGCCTCCTAATGACGATGGAACACTCAAATTGCGTCGAGATTCAATACATCGTCCTCCAGCCGACTTGTCTCCAAGGGTCTATTGCTGCCTGGGTCTCCTGATGATCGTTCTCCTGTGAGCCTAGATTTTCGAATCCAACGCAAAACTGATAGTTAATTGTAACGTTCAGGTCCTCCTAGTGACGATGGAAAACTCAAATTGCATCGAGATTCATTACATCGGCCTCCAGCCGACTTGTCTCCAAGGGGATATTGCTGCCTCGGGCTCCTTATGGTCGCTGTCCTGTGAGTCTAGATTTTCGAAACCGACGTGAAACTGATAGTTAATTGTAATGTTCAGAGCCTCCACATGACGATGGAACACTCAAATTGCGTCGAGATGCACTACATCGTCCTCCAGCCGACTTGACTCCAAGGGATTACGCTGAATCGAGCACCACATCGTCCGTCTCCGGTGATTCTACGTTTTTAAATCCGACGCAAAACTGATAGTGAATTGTAACGTTCAGCGCCACCTAATGACGATGGATCACTCAAATTGCGTCGAGAGTCAATACATCGACATCCAGCCGACTTGTCTACAAGGGGATATTGCTGCCTCGGGCTCCATATGGTCCGTCTCCTGTGAGTCTAGATTTTCGAATCCGACGCGAAACTGATAGTTAATTGTAACGTTCAGGGCCTCCTAGTGACGATGGATCACTCAAATTGCGTCGAGATTCAATACATCGTCCTTCAGCTGACTTGTCTCCAAGTGTCCATTCCTGGATTGGGCACCTTATGGTCGTTCTTCTGTTAGTCTAGATATTCGAATCCGACGCAAAACAGATAGTTAATTGTAACGTCCACGGCCTCCTAATGAAGAAGGAACACTCAAATTGCGTCGAGATTCACTACAACGTCCTCCAGCCGACTTGTATCCAAGGGGATATCGCTGCCTCGGGCACCACATGGTCCGTCTCCGGTGATTCTACGTTTTCGAATCCGACGCAAAACTGATAGTTAATTGTATCGTTCAGGGCCTCCTAATGGCGATGGAACACTCAAATTGCGTCGAGATTCAATACATCGTCCTTCAGCCGACTTGTACCAAGAGTCCATTGCTGCCTCGGGCACCTTATGGTCGTTCTCCTGTTAGTCTACATTTTCGAATCCGACGAAAAATTGATAGTTAATTGTAACATTCGGGGCCTCCTAATGACGATGGGACACTCAAATTGCGTCGCGATCCAATACATCGTCCTCCAGCCAACTTGTCTCCAAGGGTCTATTGCTGCCACGGGCACCTTAAGATCGTTCTCCTGTGAGTCTAGATTTTCGAAACCGACGCGAAACTGATAGTTAATTGTAATGTTCAGTGCCTCCAAACGACGATGGAACACTCAAATTCCGTCGAGATGCACTACGTCGTCCTCCAGCCGACTTGTCTCCAAGGGAATGCGCTGAATCGAGCACCACATGGTCCGTCTCCGGTTATTCTACGTTTTCAAATCCGACGCCAAACTGATGGTTATTTGTAACGTTCAGGGCCTCCTAATGACGATGGAGCACTCAAATTGCGTCGCGATTCAAATATCGTCCTCCAGCGGACTGGTCTCCAAGGGGCTATAGCTTCGGGCACCTTAAGGTCCGTCTTCAGTGAGTCTAGATTTTCGAATCCGACGAAAAACTGAAAGTTAATTGTAACATTCAGGGCCTCTTAATGACGATGGAACACTCAAATTGCGTCGCGATCCAATACATCGTCCTCCAGCCGACTTGTCTAACAGGGTCTATTGCTGCCTCGGGCACCTTATGCTCGTTCTCCTGTGAATCTAGATTTTCGAATCCGACGCAAAAATGATAGTTAATTGCAACGTTCAGGGCCCCCTAATGACGATGGAACACTCAAATTGCGTCGAGATTCAATACATCGGCCTCCAGAAGACTTATATCCAATGGGATATTGCCGTCTCGGGCTCCAAATGATCTTTCTCCTGTGAGTCTAGATTTTCGAATCCGACGCAAAAATGATAGTGAATTGTAACGTTCAGCGCCTCCTAATGACGATAGAACACTCAAATTGCGTCGAGAGTCAATACATCGACATACAGCCGACTTGTCTACAAGGGGATATTGCTGCCTCGGGCTCCATGTGGTCATTCTCCTGTGAGTCTAGATTTTCGAATCCGACGCGAAACAAATAGTTAATTGTAACGCTCATGGCCTCCTAATGACGACGGAACACTCAAATTGCGTCGAGATTCAATACATCGGCCTCCAGAAGACTTATCTCCAATGGGATATTGCCGTCTCGGGCACCATATGATCATTCTCCTGTGAGTCTAGATTTTCGAATCCGCCGCAAAAATGATAGAGAATTGTAACGTTAAGCGCCTCCTAATGACGACAGAACACTCAAATTGTGCCGAGATTCACTACAACGTCCTCCAGCCGACTTGTCTCCAAGGGGATATTGCTGTCTCAGGCACATATGGTCCTTCTCCTGTGAGTCAAGATTTTCGAATCCGACGCTTAACTGATAGTTAATTGTAACGTTCAGCGCCTCCTAATGACAGTTGAACACTCAAATTGCGTCGAGATTCAATATATCGGCATTCAGCCGATTTGTCTCCAAGGGTCTATTGCTGCTTCGGGCACCTTATGGTCCGCCTCCGGAGAGTCTAGATTATCGAATCCGACGAAAAACTGATAGTTAATTGTAACATTCAGGGCCTCCTAATTACGATGGAACACTCAAATTGCGTCGCGTTACAATACATCGTCCTCCAGCCGACTTGTCTCCAAGGGTCTATTGCTGCCTGTGGCTCCTTATGATCTCCTGTGAGTTTAGATTTTCGAATCCGACGCAAAACTGATAGTTAATTGTAACGTTCAGGGCTTCCTAATGCCGATGGAACACTCAAATTGCGTCGAGATTCAATACATCGGCCTCGAGCCGACTTGTCTCCAAGGGTCTATTGCTGCCTCGGGCACCTTATGGTCGTTCTCCTGTGAGTCTAGATTTTCGAATCCGACGCAAAACTGATAGTTAATTGTAACGTTCAGGGCCTCCTATTGACGATGGAACACTCAAATTACATCGAGATTCAGCATACCGGCCTCCAGCCGACTTGTCTCCATGGGGATATTGCTGCCTCGGGCTCCTTATGGTCGCTGTCCTGTGAGTCTAGATTTTCGAATCCGACGCAATGCTGATAGTTAGTTGTAACGTTCAGGGCCACCTAATGACGATGGAGCACTCAAGTTGCGTCGCGATTCAATACATCGTCCTCCAGCGGACTGGTCTCCAAGGGGATATTGCCTCGGGCACCTTATGGTCCGTCTCCAGTGATTAGATTTTTGAATCCAACGCAAAAATGATAGTTAGTTGTAACGTTCAGGGCCTCCTAATGACGATAGAACACTCAAATTGCGTCGAGAGTCAATACATCGTCATTCAGCCGACTTGTCTCCAAGAGACCATTGCTGCCTCGGGCACCTTATGGTCATTCTTCTGTTAGTCTAGATTTTCGAATCCGACGCGAAACAAATAGTTAATTGTAACGTTCAGGGCCTCCTAATGACGATGGAACACTCAAATTGCGTCAAGATTCAATACATCGTCCACCAGCCGACTTGTCTCCAAGGGTCTATTGCTGCCACGGGCACCTTAAGATCGTTCTCCTGTCAGTCTAGGTTTTCGACCCCGACGCAAAACTGATAGTTAATTGTAACGTTCAGGGCCTCCTAATGACGATGGAACACTCAAATTACATCGAGATTCAGCATACCGGCCTCCAGCCGACTTGTCTCCATGGGGATATTGCTGCCTCGGGCTCCTTATGGACGCTGTCCTGTGAGTCTAGATTTTCGAAACCGACGCGAAACTGATTGTTAATTGTAACGCTCAGGGCATCCTAATGACGATGGAACACTCAAATTGCGTTGAGATTCAATATATCGGCATTCAGCCGATTTGTCTCAAAGGGTCTATTGCTGCCACGTGCACCTTATGGTCGTTCCCCTGTGAGTCTAGATTTTACAATCGGACGCAAAACTGATAGTTAATTGTAATGTTCAGGGCCTCCAAATGACGATGGAACACTGAAATTGCGTCGAGATTCACTACATCGTCCTCCAGCCGACTTGTGTCCAAGGGGAAATCGCTGCCTCGGGCAATACATGGAAGTCTCCTGTGATTTTACGTTTTCGAATCCGACGCAAAGCTGATAGTTAGTTGTAACGTTCAGGGCCACCTAATGACGATGGAGCACTCAAGTTGCGTCGCTATTCAATACATCATCCTCCAGTGGACTGGTCCCCAAGGGGATATTGCCACGGGCACCTTATGGTCCGTCTCCAGTGAGTAGATTTTTGAATCCGACGCAAAACTGATAGTTAATTGTAATGTTCAGGGCCTCCTTATGGCTATGGAACACTCATATTGCGTCGAGATTCAATACATCGTCCATCATGCGACTTGTCTTCAAGGGTATATTGCTGCCTCGGGCACCAAATGGTCCGTCTCCAGAGAGTCTAGATTTTTGAATCCGACGCGAAACTGATAGTTAATTGTAATGTTCAGGGCCACCTAATGACGATGGAACACTAAAATAGCGTCGAGATTCAATACATCGTCCTTCCGCCGACTTGTCTCCAAGGGTCTACTGCTGCCTCGGGCACCTTATGGTCGTTCTCCTGTGAGTCTAGATTTTCGAATCCGACGCAAAAATGATAGTTATTTGTAACGTTCAGGGCCTCCTAATGACGATGGAACACTCAAATTGCGTCGAGAGTCAATACATCGTCATACAGCCGACTTGTCTCCAAGAGACCATTGCTGCCTCGGACACCTTATGGTCGTTCTTCTGTTAGTCTAGATTTTCGAATCCGACGCAAAACAGGTAATTAATTGTAACGTTCAGGGCCTCCTAATGCCGATGGAATACTCAAATTGCGTCGAGATTCAATACATCGGCCTCGAGCCGACTTGTGTCCAAGGGGATAACTTTGCCTCGCGCACCAAATGGTCCGTCTGCCATGAGTCTAGATTTTTGAATCCGACGCAAAAATGATAGTTAATTGTAACGTTCAGCGCCTCCTAATGGCGATAGAACATTCAAATAGCGTCGAGTTTCAATCCATCGGCCTCCAGCCGACTTGTCTCCAAGTGGATATTGCTGCCTCGGGCTCCTTATAGACGCTGTCCTGTGAGACTAGATTTTCGAAACCAACGCAAAACTGATTGTTAATTGTAACGTTCAGGGCTTCCTAATGACGATGGAACACTCAAATTGCGTCGAGATTCAATACATCGGCATTCTCACGATTTGTCTCCAAGGGTCTATTGCTGCCTCGGGCACCTTATGGTCGTTCCCCTGTGAGTCTAGATTTTAGAATCCGACGCAAAACTGATAGTTAATTGTAATGTTCAGGGCCTCCTAATGACGATGGAACACTCAAATTGCGTCGAGATTCACTACATCGTCCTCCAGCCGACTTGTGTCCAAGGGGATATCTTTGCCTCGGGCACCACATGGTCCGTCTCCAGGTGATTTTACGTTTTCGATTCCGACGCAATACTGATAGTTAGTTGTAACGTTCAGGGCCTCCTAATGACGATGGAGCACTCAAGTTGCGTCGCGATTTAATATATCGTCCTCCAGCGGACTGGTCTCCAAGGAGATATAGCCTCGGGCACCTTATGGTCCGTCTCCAGTGAGTCTAGATTTTCGTATCCGACGCAAAACTGATAGTTAATTGTAATGGTCAGGGCCTCCTAATGACGATGGAACACTCAAATTGCGCCGCGATCCAATACATCGTCCACCAGCCGACTTGTCTCCAAGGGTCTATTGCTGCCTCGGGCACCTTATGATCGTTCTCCTGTGAATCTAGATTTTCGAACCCGACCCAAAACTGAATGTTAATTGTAACGTTCAGGGCCTCCTAATGTCGATGGAACACTCAAATTGCGTCGAGATTCACTACATCGTCCTCCAGCCGACTTGTCTCCAAGGGGATATCGCTGCCTCGGGCACCACATGGTCCGTCTGCGGTGATTCTACGTTTCCGAATCCGACGCTAGAATGATAGTTAATTGTAACGTTCAGCGCCTCCTAATGACGATGGAACACTCAAATTGCGTAGAGAGTCAATACATCGTGCTCCAGCCGAATTGTCTCCAAGGGTCTATTGCTGCATCGGGCACCTTATGGTCGTTCTCCTGTGAGTCTAGATTTTCGAATCCGACGCAAAAATGATAGTTAATTGTAACCTTCAAGGCCTCCTAATGACGATGGAACTCTCAAATTGCGTCGAGATTCAATATATCGTCCTCGAGCCGACTTGTCTACATGGGGATATTGCTGCCTCGAGCTCCTTATGGTCGCTCTCCTGTGAGTCTAGATTTTCGAATCCGACGCGAAATTGATAGTTAATTGTAACGTTCAGGGCCTCCTAATGACAATGGAGCACTCAAATTGCGTCGCGATTCAATACATCGTCCTCCAGCGGACTGGTCTCCAAGGGTATGTTGCTGCTTCGGGCACCTTATGGTCCGTCTCCAGTGAGTCTAGATTTTCGAATCCGACGAAAAACTGATAGTTAATTGTAATGTTCAGGGCCTCCTAAAGACGATGGAACACTCAAATTGCGTCGAGATTCACTACATCGTCCTCCAGAGGACTTGTCTCCAAGGGGATATCGCTGCCTCGGGCACCAAATGGTCCGTCTCCTTTGACTCTACGTTTTCGAATTCGACGCAAACTGATAGTTAATTGTAACGTTCAGGGCCTCCTAATGTCGATGGAACACTCAAATTGCGTCGTGATTCAATACATCGTCCTCCAGTGAACTGGTCTCCAAGGGGATATAACCTCGGGCACCTAATGGTCCGTCTCCAGTGAGTCTAGATTTTCGAATCCGACGAAAAACTGATAGTTAATTGTAACATTCAGATCCTCCTATTGACGATGGAACACTCAAATTGCGTCAAGATTCAATACATCGTCCTCCAGCCGACTTGTCTCCAAGGGTCTATTGCTTCCTCGGTCACCTTATGGTCGTTCTCCTGTGAGTCTAGATTTTCGAATCCGACGCAAAGCTATAGTTAATTGTAACGTTCAGGGCCTCCTAATGACGATGGAGCACTCAAATTGCGACGCGATTCAATACATCGTCCTCCAGCGGACTGGTCTCCAAGGGGATATTGCTGCTTCGGGCACCTATTGGTCCGTCTCCGGTGATTTTACGTTTTCGATTCCGACGCAAAACTGATAGTTAGTTGTAACGTTCAGGGCCTCCTAATGACGATGGAGCACTCAAGTTGCGTCGCGATTCATTACATCGTCCTCCAGCGGACTTTTCTCCAAGGGGATATTGTTGCCTCGGGCACCAAATTGCCCTTCTCCCGTGAGTTTAGATTTTTGAATCGGATGCGAAACTGATAGTTAATTGTAACGTCAGGGCCTCCTAATGACGATGGAACACTAAAATAGCGTCGAGATTCAATACATCGTCCTTCAGCCGACTTGTCTCCAAGGGTCAATTGCTGCCTCGGGCACCTTGTGGTCTTTCTCCTGTGGGTCTACATTTTCGAATCCCACGCAAAAATGATAGTTAATTGTAACGTTTAGCGCCTCCTAATGACGATGGAACACTCAAATTGCGTCGAGATTTAATACGTCGTCCTCCAACCGACTTGAATCCAAGGGGATATTGCTGTCTCGGCACCATATGATCCTTCTCCTGTGAGTAGATTTTCGAATCCGACGCTAGAATGATAGTTAATTGTAACTTTCAGGGCCTCCTAATGACGATGGAACTCTCAAATTGCGTCGAGATTCAATACATCGTCCTCCAGCCGACTTGTCTCCATGGGGATATTGCTGCCTCGAGATCCTTATGGTCGCTCTCCTGTGACTCTAGATTTTCGAATCCGACGCGAAACTGATAGTTAATTGTAACGTTCAGGGCCTCCTAATGACAATGGAGCACTCAAATTGCGTCGCGATTCTATACATCGTCCTCCAGAGGACTTGTCTCCAAGGGGATATCGCTGCCTCGGGAACCACATTGTCCGTCTCCATTGATTCTACGTTTTCGAATCCGACGCAAACTGATAGTTAATTGTAACGTTCAGGGCCTCCTAATGACGATGGAACACTCAAATTGCGTCGCGATTCAATACATCGTCCTCCAGAGGATTTGTCTCCAAGGGGATATCGCTGCCTCGGTCAGCACATGGTCCGTCTACTTTGATTCTACGTTTTCGAATCAGACGCAAACTGATAGTTAATTGTAACGTTCAGGGCCTCCTAATGACGATGGAGCACTCAAATTGCGTCGCGATTCAATACATCGTCCTCCAGCGGACTGGTCTCCAAGGGGATATTGCTGCATCGGACACCTTATGGTCCGTCTCCAGTGAGTCTAGATTTTCGAATCCGACGAAAAACTGATAGTTAATTGTGACATTCAGGTCCTCCTAGTTACGATGGAACTCTCAAATTGCGTCGTGATCCAATACATCGTCCTCCAGCCGACTTCTCTCCAAGGGTCTATTGCTTCCAGGGGCAACCTATGATTGTTTTCCTCTGAATTTAGATTTTCGAATCCGACGAAAAACTGATAGTTAATTGTAACGTTCAGGGCTTCCTAATGAGGATGGAACACTCAAATGGCGCCGAGATTCAATACATCGGCATTCAGCCGATTTGTGTCCAAGGGTCTATTGCTGCCTCGGGCACCTTATGGTCGTTTCCCTGTGAGACTTTATTTCAGAATCCGATGCAAAACTGATAGTTAATTGTAACGCTCAGGGACACCTAATGACGATGGAACACTCAAATAGTGTCGAGATTCAATACATCGGCCTCCAGCCTACTTGTCTCCAAGGGGATATTGCTGTCTCGGGCACCTTATGGTCGTTCTCCTGTGAGGCTAGATTTTCGAATCCGACGCAAAAATTATAGTTAATTGTAACGTTCAGGGCCTCCTAATGACGATGGAACACTCAAATTGCGTCGAGATTCAATACATCAGGGTCTATTGCTGCCTCGGGCACCTTATGGTCGCTCTCCTGTGAGTCTAGATTTTCGAATCCGACGCAAAAATCATAGTTAATTGTAAAAGTCAGGGCCTCCCAATGACGGTGGAACATTCAAATTGCGGCGAGATTCAATCGTTCGTCCTCCAGCTGACTTGTCTCCAAGGGGAAATTGCTGCCTCGGGCACCATATGGTCCTTCTCCTGTGAGTCTAGATTTTCGAATCCGACGCGAAACTGATAGTTAATTGTAACGTTCAGGGCCTCCTAATGACGATGGAACACTCAAATTGCGTCGATATTCAGTACATCTTCCTTCAGCCGACTTGTACCGAGAGTCCATTGCTGCCTCGTGCACCTTATGGTCGTTATCCTGTTAGTCTAGATTTTCGAATCCGACGAAAAACTGATAGTTAATTGTAACATTCAGGGCCTCCTAATGACGATGGAACACTCAAATTGCGTCGCGATCCAATACATCGTCCTCCAGCCGAGTTGTCTCCAAGGGTCTATTGCTTACACGGGCACCTTAAGATCGTTATCCACTGAGTCTAGATTTTCGAACCCGACGCAAAACTGATAGTTAATTGTAACGTTCAGGGCCACCTAATGACGATGGAACACTCAAATTGCGTCGAGATTCAACACATCGGCCTCCAGCCGACTTGTCTCCAGGGGGATATTGCTGTCTCGGGCACAATATAGTCCTTCTCCTGTGAGTCTAGAGTTTCGAACCCGACGCGAAACTGATAGTTAATTGTAACGTTCAGGGCCACCTAATGACGATGGAACACTCAAATTGCGTCGCGATCCAATACATCGGCCTCCAGCCGACTTGTCTCCAAGGGTCTATTGCTGCCACGGGCACCAAATGGTCCGTCTCCTGTGGGTCTAGATTTTTGAATCCGACGCGAAACTGATAGTTAATTGTAACGTTCAGGGCCTCCTAATGACGATGGAACCCTCAAATTGCGTCGAGATTCAATACATCAGGGTCTATTGCTGTTTCGGGCACATATGGTCCTTCTCCTGTGAGTCTAGATTCTCGAATCCGACGCATAACTGATAGTTAATTGTAACGTTCAGCGCCTCCTAACGACGATTGAACACTCAAATTGCATCGAGATTCAATACATCGTCCTCCAGCCGACTTGTCTCCAAGGGTCTATTGCTGCTTCGGGCACCTTATGGTCCGTCTCCGGTGAGTCAAGATTATCGAATCCGACAAAAAACTGATAGTTAATTGTAACATTCAGGGCCTCCTAGTTACGATGGAACACTCAAATTGCGTCGCGATCCAATACATCATCCTCCAGCCGCCTTGTCTCCAAGGGTCTATTGCTGCCTGTGGCTCCTTATGATCGTTCTCATGTGAGTCTAGATTTTCGAATCCGGCGCAAAACTGACAGTTAATTGTAACGTTCAGGGCCTCCTAATGACGATGGAACACTCAAATTGCATCGAGATTCAACATACCGGCCTGCAGCCGACTTGTCTCCATGGGGTTATTCCTGCCTCGGGCTATTTATTGTCGCTGTCCTGTGAGTCTAGATTTTCGAAACCGATGCGAAACTGATTGTTAATTGTAACGTTCTGGGCTTCCTAATGACGATGGAACACTCAAATTGCGCGAGATTCAATATATCGGCATTCAGCCGATTTGTCTCCAAGGGTCTATTGCTGCCTCGGGCACCTTATGGTCGTTCCCCTGTGAGTCTAGATTTTAGAATCCGACGCAAAACTGATTGTTAATTGTAATGTTCAGGGCCTCTTAAGGACGATGGAGCACTCAAGTTGCGTCGCGATTCAATACGTCGTCCTCCAGCGGACTGGTCTCCAAGGGGATATAGCCTCGTTCACCATATGGTCCGTCTCCAGTGAGTCTAGATTTTCGAATCCGACGAAAAACTTATAGTTAATTGTAACTTTCAGCGCCTCCTAATGACGATGGAACACGCAAATTGCGTAGAGAGTCAATACATCGACCTCCAGCCGACTTGTCTCGTACAGTCCATTACTGCCTCGGGGACCTTATGGTCGTTCTCCTGTGAGTCTAGATTTTCAAATCCGACGCAAAAATGATAGTTAATTGTAACGTTCAGGGCCTCCTAATAACGATGGAACACTCAAATTGCGTCGAGTGTCAATATATCGACCTCCAGCGGACTTATCTCCAAGGGGATATTGCTGTCTCGGGTGCCTTATGGTCGTTCTTCTTTTAGTCGAGATTTTCGAATCCGACGCAAAAAAGATAGTTAATTGTAACGTTCAGGGCCTCCTAATGACGATGGAACACTCAAATTGCGTCGAGATGCAATACATCGGCCTCGAGCCGACTTGTCTCCAAGGGTCTATTGCTGCCTCGGGCACCTTATGGTCGTTCTCCTGTGAGTCTAGTTTTTCGAATCGGCCGGAAAACATATAGTTAATTGTAACGTTCACGGCCTCCTAATGACGAAGGATCACTCAAATTGCGTCGAGATTCACTACACCGTCCTCCAGCCGACTTGTCTCCATGGGGATATCGCTGCCTCGGGCACGTTATGGTCCGTCTCCGGTGATTCTACGTTTTCGAATCCGACTAAAACTGATAGTTATTTGTAACGTTCAGGGCCTCCTAATGACGATGGAACACTCAAATTGCGTCGAGATTCAATACATCGTCCTTCAGCCGACTTGTACCAAGTGTCCATTGCTGCCTCGGTCACCTTATGGTCGTTCTCCTGTTAGTCTAGATTTTCGAATCCGACGAAAAACTGATATTTAATTGTAACATTCATGGCCTCCTAATGACGATGGAACACTCAAAGTGCGTCGCGATCCAATACATCGTCCTCCAGCCGACTTGTCTCCAAGGGTCTATTGCTGCCACGGGCACCTTAAGATCGTTGTTCTGTGAGTCGAGATTTTCGAACCCAACGCAAAACTGATAGTTAATTGTAACGTTCAGGGCCACCTAATGACGATGGAACACTCAAATTGCGTCGAGATTCAATACATCGTCCTCCAGCCGACTTGTCTCCAAGGGTCTATTGCTGCTTCGGGCACCTTATGGTCCGTCCCCGGTGAGTCTAGATTATCGAATCCGACGAAATACTGATAGTTAATTGTAACATTCAGGGCCTCCTAGTTACGATGGAACACTCAAATTGCGTCGCGATCCAATACATCGTCCTCCAGCCGACTTGTCTCCAAGGGTCTCTTGCTGCCTGTGGCTCCTTATGATCGTTCCCCTGTGAGTCTAGATTTTCGAATCCGACCCAAAACTGATAGTTAATTGTAACGTTCAGGGCCTCCTAATGAACATGGAATACTCAATTTGCATCGAGATTCAACATACCGGCCTCCTGCCGACTTGTCTCCAAGGGTCTATTGCTGTCTCGGGCACCTTATGATCGTTCTCCTGAGAGTCTAGATTTTCGAACCCGACGCAAGACTGATAGTTATTTGTAACGTTCAGGGCCTCCTAATGACGATGGAACACTCAAATTGCGTCGAGATTCAATACATCGTATTTCAGCCGACTTGTACCTAGAGTCCATTGCTGCCTCGGGCACCTTATGGTCGTTCTCCTGTTAGTCTAGATTTTCGAATCCGACGAAAAACTGATAGTTAATTGTAATATTCAGGGCCTCCTAATGACGATGGAACACTCAGATTGCGTCGCGATCCAATACATCGTCCTCCAGCCGACTTGTCTCCAAGGGTCTATTGCTGCTTCGGGCACCTTATTGTCCGTCTCCGGTGATTCTAGATTATCGAATCCGACAAAAAACTGATAGTTAATTGTAACATTCAGGGCCTCCTAGTTACGATGGAACACTCAAATTCGTCGCGATCCAATACATCGTCCTCCAGCCGACTTGTCTATAAGGGTCTATTGCTGCCTGTTGCTCCTTATGATCGTTCTCCTGTGAGTCTAGATTTTCGAATCCGACCCAAAACTGATAGTTAATTGTAACGTTCAGGGCCTCCTAATGAAGATGGAATACTCAAATTGCATCGGGATTCAACATACCGGCCTCCTGCCGACTTGTCTCCATGGGGATATTGCTGCCTCGGGCTCCTTATGGTCGCTGTGCTGTGAGGCTAGATTATCGAAACCGACGCGAAACTGATTTTTAATTGTAACTTTCAGGGCTTCCTAATGACGATGGAACACTCAAATTGCGCGATATTCAATACATCGGCATTCAGCCGATTTGTCTCCAACGGTCTGTTGCTGCCTCGGGCACCTTATGGTCGTTCCCCTGTGAGTCTAGATTTTAGAATCCGACGCAAAACTGATAGTTAATTGTAATGTTCAGGGCATCCTAATGACGATTGGGCACTCAAGTTGCGTCGCGATTCAATACATCGTCCTCCAGCGGACTGGTCTGGCCGGGGATATAGCCTCGGGCACCTTATGGTCCGTCTCCAGTGAGTCTAGATTTTCGAATCCGACGAAAAACTGATAGTTAATTGTAACATTCAGGGCCTCCTAATGACGATGGAACACTCAAATTGCGTCGCGATCCAATACATCGTCCTCCAGCCGACTTGTCTCCAAGGGTCTATTGCTGCCTCGGGCACCTTATAATCTTCTCCAGTGAGTCTAGATTTTCGAAGGCGACGCAAAACTGATAGTTAATTGTAACGTTCAGGGCCACCCAATGACGATGGAACACTCAAATTGCGTCGAGATTCAATACATCGTCCATCAGCCGACTGCCTCGGGCACCAAATGGTCCGTCTCCCGTGAGTCTAGATTTTTGAATCCGACGCGAAACTGATAGTTAATTGTAACGTTCAGGGCCTCCTAGTGACGATGGAACACTAAAATAGCGTCGAGATTCAATACATCGTCCTTCAGCCGACTTGTCTCCAAGGGTCTATTGCTGCCTCGACACCTTATGGTCGTTCTCCTGTGAGTCTAGATTTTCGAATCCGACGCAAAAATGATAGTAAATTGTGACGTTCAGCGCCTCCTAATGACGATGGAACACTCAAATTGCATAGAGAGCCAATACATCGACCTCCAGCCGACTTGTCTCATGGAGTCCATTGCTGCCTCGGGCACCTTATGGTCGTTCTCCTGTGAGTCTAGATTTTCGAATCCGACGCAAAAATGATAGTTAATTGTAACGTTCAGCGCCTACTAATAACAATGGAACACTCAAATTGCGTCGAGAGTCAATACGTCGACATCCAGGCGACTTGTCTACAAGGGGATATTGCTGCCCCGGGCTCCATGTGGTCCGTCTCCTGTGAGTCTAGATTTTCGAATCCGACGCGAAACTGATAGTTAATTGTAACGTTCAGGGCCTCCTAATGACGATGGAACACTCAAAATGCGTCGAGATTCAGTACATCGTCCTTCAGCCGACTTGTCTCCAAGAGTCCATTGCTGTATCGGGCACCTTATGGTCGTTATTCTGTTAGTCTAGATTTTCGAATCCGACGCAAACCCGGTAGTTAATTGTAACGTTCAGGGCCTCGTAATGACTATGGAACACTCAAATTGCGTCGAGATTCAATACATCGGCCTCGAGCCGACTTGTCTCCAAGGGTCCATTGCTGCCTCGGGCACCTTATGGTCGTTCTCCTGTGAGTCTAGATTTGCGAATCGGCCGCAAAACAGATAGTTATTTGTAACGTTCAGGGCCTCCTAATGACGATGGAACACTCAAATTGCGTCGCGATCCAATACATCGTCCTCCAGCCGACTTGTCTCCAAGGGTCTATTGCTGCCTCTGCCACCTTATGATCGGGCTCATGTGAGTCTAGATTTTCTAATCCGACGCAAAACTGATTGTTAATTGTAACGATCAGGGCCTCCTAATGACGATGGAACACTCAAAATGCGTCGCGATCCAATACATCGTCCTCCAGCCGACTTGTATCCAAGGGGATATTGCTGTCTCGGCACCATATGATCCTTCTCCTGTGAGTCTAGATTTTCGAATCCGACGCAAAAATGATAGTGAATTGTTAAGTTCAGCGCCTCCTAATGACGATAGGACACTCAAATTGCGTCGAGAGTCAATACATCGTCCTCCAGACGACTTGTATTCAAAGGTCTATTGCTGCTTCGGGCACCTTATTGTCCGTCTCCGGTGAGTTTAGATTATCGAATCCGACGAAAAGTTGATAGTTAATTGTAACATTGGGCCTCCTAGTTACGATGGAACACTCAAATTGCGTCGCGATCCAATACATCGTCCTCCAGCCGACTTGTCTCCAAGGGTCTATTGCTGTCTGTGGATCCATATGATCGTTCTCCTGTGAGTCTAGATTTTCGAATCCGACGCAAAACTGATAGTTAATTGTAACGTTCAGGGCCTCCTAATGAAGGTGGAACACTCAAATTGCATCGAGATTCAACATACCGGCTTCCAGCCGACTTGTCTCCATGGGGATATTGCTGCCTCGGGCACCTTATGGTCGTTCCCCTGTGAGTCTAGATTTTAGAATCCGACGATGGAACACTCAAATTGCGTCGAGATTCAATATATCGGTATTCAGCCGATTTGCCTCCAAGGATCTATTAATGCCTCGGGCACCTTATGGTCGTTCCCCTGTGGGTCTAGATTTTAGCATCCGACGCAAAACTGATAGTTAAATGTAATGTTCAGGGCCTCCTAATGACGATGGAGCACACAAGTTGCGTTGCGATTCAATACATCGTCCTCCAGCCGACTTGTCTCCAAGGGTCTATTGCTGCCTGGGGCTCCTTATTATCGTTCTCCCTGTGAGTCTAGATTTTCGAATCCGACGCAAAACTGATAGTTAATTGTAACGTTCAGGGCCCCCTAATGACGATGGAACACTAAAATAGCGTCGAGATTCAATACATCGTCCTTCAGCCGACTTGTCTCCAAGGATCTATTGATGCCTCGGTCACCTAATAGTCGTTCACCTTGTGAGTCTGGATTTTCGAATCCGACGAAAAAGATAGTTAATTGTGACGTTCAGCGCCTCCTAATGACGATGGAACACTCAAATTGCGTCGAGATTCAATTCATCGGCCTCCAGCCGACTTGTCTACAAGGGGATATTGCTGCCTCGGGCTCCATGTGGTCCGTCTCCTGTGAGTCTAGATTTTCGAATCCGACGCGAAACTGATAGTTAATTGTATCATTCAGGGCCTCCTAATGACGATGGAACACTCAAATTGCGTCGAGATTCAATACATCGTCCTTCAGCCGACTTGTCTCCAAGAGTCCATTGCTGCCTCGGGCAGCTTGTGGTCGTTCTTCTGTTAGTCTAGATTTTCGAATCCGACGCAAAACAGATAGTTAATTGTAACGTTCAGGGCCTCCTAATGACGATGGAACACTCAAATTGCGTCGAGATTTAATACATCGGCCTCGAGCCGACTTGTCTCCAAGGGTCTATTGCTGCCTCGGGCACCTTACGGTCGTTCTCCTGTGAGTCTACATTTCGAATCCGACGCAAAACTGATAGTTAATTGCAACATTCAGGGCCTCCTAATCACGATGGAACACTCAAATTGCGCCGAGATTCAATACATCGTCCTTCAGCCAACTTGTCTCCAAGGATCTATTGCTGCCTCGGGCACCTTATGGTCGTTCTCATGTGAGTCTAGATTTTCTAATCCGACGCAAAACTGATAGTTAATTGCAACGTTCAGGGCCTCCTAATGACGATGGAACATTCAAATTGCGCCGAGATTCAATACATCGTCCTTCAGCCGACTTGTCTCCAAGGGTCTATTGCTGCCTCGGGCACCTTATGGTCGTTCTCATGTGAGTCTAGATTTTCTAATCCGACGCATAACTGATAGTTAATTGTAACGTTCAGGGCCTCCTAATGACGATGGAACACTCAAATTGCGTCGAGATACAATACATCGTCCTCCAGCCGACTTGTCTCCAAGGGCCTATTGCTGCTTCGGGCACCTTATGGTCCGTCTCCGGTGAGTCTAGATTATCGATTCCAACGAAAAACTGATAGTTAATTGTAACTTTCAGGGTCTCCTAGTTACGATGGAACACTCAAATTGCGTCGCGATCCAATGCATCGTCCTCCAGCCGACTTGTCTCCAAGGGTCTATTGCTGCCTCTGCCACCTTATGATCAGGCTCATGTGAGTCTAGATTTTCTAATCCGACGCAAAACTGATTGTTAATTGTAACGATCAGGGCCTCCTAATGACGATGGAACACTCAAATTGCGTCGCGATCCAATACATCGTCCTCCAGCCGACTTGTATCCAAGGGGATATTGCTGTCTCGGGCACCATATGATCCTTGTCCTGTGAGCAGATTTTCGATTCCGACGCTAAAATGATAGTTATATGTAACGTTCAGCGCCTCCTAATGACGATGGAACACTCAAATTGCGTCGAGAGTCAATATATCGTCCTCCAGCCGACCTTATGGTCGTCCTCCTGTGAGTCTAGATTTTCGAATTCGACGCTAAAATTATAGTTAATTGTAACGTTCAGGGCCTCCTAATGACGATGGAACACTCAAATTGCGTCGAGATTCAATACATCGGCCTCCAGCCGACTTATCTCCAAGGGGATATTGCTGTCTCGGCACCATATGATCCTTCTCCTGTGAGTCTAGATTTTCGAATCCGACGCAAAAATGATAGTGAATTGTAAAGTTCAGCGCCTCCTAATGACGATAGAACACTCAAATTGCGTCGAGAGTCAATACATCGTCCTCCAGCCGACTTGCATTCAAAGGTCTATTGCTGCTTCGGGCACCTTATGGTCCGTCTCCGGTGAGTTTAGATTATCAATCCGACGAAAAGTTGATAGTTAATAATAACATTCAGGGCCTCCTAGTTACGATGGAACACTCAAATTGCGTCGCGATCCAATACATCGTCCTCCAGCCGACTTGTCTCCAAGGGTCTATTGCTGTCTGTGGATCCATATGATCGTTCTCCTGTGAGTCTAGATTTTCGAATCCGACGCAAAACTGATAGTTAATTGTAACGTTCAGGGCCTCCTAATGAAGGTGGAGCACTCAAATTGCATCGAGATTCAACATACCGGCTTCCAGCCGACTTGTCTCCATGGGGATATTGCTGCCTCGGGCACCTTATGGTCGTTCCCCTGTGAGTCTAGATTTTAGAATCCGACGATGGAACACTCAAATTGCGTCGAGATTCAATATATCGGTATTCACCCGATTTGCCTCCAAGGATCTATTGCTGCCTCGGGTACCTTATGGTCGTTCCCCTGTGGGTCTAGATTTTAGCATCCGACGCAAAACTGATAGTTAAATGTAATGTTCAGGGCCTCCTAATGACGATGGAGCACACAAGTTGCGTTGCGATTCAATACATCGTCCTCCAGCCGACTTGTCTCCAAGGGTCTATTGCTGCCTGGGGCTCCTTATTATCGTTCTCCTGTGAGTCTAGATTTTCGAATCCGACGCAAAACTGATAGTTAATTGTAACGTTCAGGGCCCCCTAATGACGATGGAACACTAAAATAGCGTCGAGATTCAATACATCGTCCTTCAGCCGACTTGTCTCCAAGGATCTATTGATGCCTCGGTCACCTTATAGTCGTTCACTTGTGAGTCTGGATTTTCGAATCCGACGAAAAAGATAGTTAATTGTGACGTTCAGCGCCTCCTAACGACGATGGAACACTCAAATTGCGTCGAGATTCAATACATCGTCCTTCAGCCGACTTGTCTCCAAGAGTCCATTGCTGCCTCGGGCATCTTATGGTCGTTCTTCTGTTAGTCCACATTTTCGAATCCGACGCAAGACAGATAGTTAATTGTAACGTTCAGGTCCTCCTAATGACGATGGAACACTCAAATTGCGTCGAGATTCAATACATCGGCCTCGTGCCGACTTGTCTCCAAGGGTCTATTGCTGCCTCGGGCACCTTACGGTCGTTCTCCTGTGAGTCTAGATTTTCGAATCCGACGCAAAACTGATAGTTAATTGCAACGCTCAGGTCCTCCTAATGACGATGGAACACTCAAATTGCGCCGAGATTCAATACATCGTCCGTCTCCTGTGAGTCTAGATTTTTGAGTCCGACGCGAAACTGATAGTTTATTGTAACGATCAGGGCCTCCTAATGACGATGGAACCCTCAAATTGCGTCGAGATTCAATACATCGTCCTTCAGCCGACTTGTCTCCAAGGGTCTATTGCTGCCTCTGGCACCTTCTAGTCGTTCTCCTGTGAGTCTAAATTTTCGAATCCGACGCAAAACTGATAGTTAATTGCAACATTCAGGGCCTCCTAATCACGATGGAACACTCAAATTGCGCCGAGATTCAAAACATCGTCCTTCAGCCGACTTGTCTCCAAGGGTCTATTGCTGCCTCGGGCACCTTATGGTCGTTCTCATGTGAGTCTAGATTTTCTAATCCGACGCAAAACTGATTGTTAATTGTAACGATCAGGGCCTCCTAATGACGATTGAACACTCGAATTGCGTCTAGATTGAATACAACGTCTCCAGCCGACTTGTACCAAATGGATATTACTGTCTTGGGCACCATATGATCCTTCTCCTGTGAGTATATTTTCGAATACGACGCTAAAATGATAGTTAATTGTAACGTTCAGCGCCTCCTAAAGGCGATGGAACACTCAAATTGCGTCGAGATTCAATACATCGTCCTTCAGCCGACTTGTATCCAAGGGGATATTGCTGTCGCGGGCACCATATGATCCTTTTCCTGTGAGTAGATTTTCGAATCCGACGCTAAAATGATAGTTAATTGTAACGTTCAGCGCCTCCTAATGACGATGGAACACTCAAATTGCGTCGAGAGTCAATATTTCGTCTCCCACCCTACTTGTCTCCAAGGGGATATTGCTGTCTCGGGCACATATGATCCTTCTACTGTGAGTCTAGATTTTCGAATCCGACGAATAACTGATAGTTAATTGTAACGTTCAGCGCCTCCTAATGACGATTGAACACTCAAATTGCGTCGAGATTCAATACATCGTCCTCCAGCCGACTTGTCTCCAAGGGTCTATTCCTGCTTCGGGCACCTTATGGTCCGTCTCCGGTGAGTCAAGATTATCGAATCCGACGAAAGACTGATAGTTAATTGTAACATTCAGGGCCTCCTAGTTACGATGGAACACTCAAATTGCGTCGCGATCCAATACATCGTCCTTCAGCCGACTTGTCTCCAAGGGTCTATTGCTGCCTCGGTCACCTTATGGTTGATCTCCTGTGAGTCTAGATTTTCGAATCTGACGCAAAAATTATAGTTAATTGTGACGTTCAGCGCCTCCTAATGACGATGGAACACTCAAATTGCGTAGAGAGTTAATACATCGACCTCCAGCCGACTTGTCTCATAGAGTCCATTGCTGCCTCGGGCACCTTATGGTCGTTCTCCTGTGAGTCTAGATTTTCGAATCCGACGCAAAAATGATAGTTAATTGTAACGTTCAGCGCCACCTAATAACGATGGAACACTCAAATTGCGTCGAGGGTCAATACATCGACCTCCAGCCGACTTGTCTCCAAGGGGATATTGCTGTCTCGGGCACCATTTGATCCTTCTCCTTTGAGTCTACATTTTCGAATCCGACGCAAAATTGATAGTTAATTGTAACGTTCACCGCCTCCTAATGACGATGGAACACTCAAGTTGCGTCTCGATTCAATACATCGTCCTACAGCGGACTGGTCTCCAAGGGGATATAGCTTCGGGCACCTAATGGTCCGACTCCTGTGAGTCTAGATTTTCGAATACGACGAAAAACTGATAGTTAATTGTAAAATTCAGGGCCCCCTAATGACGATGGAACACTCAAATTGCGTCGCGATCTAATACATCGTACTCCAGCCGACTTGTCTCCATGGGGATATTGCTGCCTCGGGCTCCATGTGGTCCGTCTCCTGTGAGTCTAGATTTTCGAACCCGACGCGAAACAAATAGTTAATTGTAACGTTCAGGACCTCCTAATGACGATGGAACACTCAAATTGCGTCAAGATTCAATACATCGTCCATCAGCCGACTGCCTCGGGCACCAAATGGTCCGTCTCCCTTGAGTCTAGATTTTTGAATCCGACGCGAAACTGATAGTTAATTGTAACGTTCAGGGCCTCCTAATGACGATGGAACACTAAAATAGCGTCGAGATTCAATAAATTGTCCTTCAGCCGACTTGTCTCCAAGGGTCTATTGCTGCCTCGGTCACCTTATGGTCGTTCTCCTGTGAGTCTAGATTTTCGAATCCGACGCAAAAATGATAGTTAATTGTGACGATCAGCGCCTCCTAATGACGATGGAACACTCAAATTGCGTAGCGAGTTAATACATCGACCTCCAGCAGACTTGTCTCATAGAGTCCATTGCTGCCCCGGGCACCTTATGGTCGTTCTCCTGTGAGTCTAGATTTTTGAATCCGACGCAAAAATGATAGTTAATTGTAATGTTCAGGGCCTCCTAATGACGATGGAACACTCAAATTGCGTCGAGATTCTGTACATCGGACTCCAGCCGACTTGTCTCCAAAGGGATACTGCTGTCTCGGGCACAATATGATCCTTCCCTGTGAGTCTAGATTTTCTCATCCGACGCAAAACTGATTGTTAATTGTAACGTTCAGGGCCTCCTAATGACGTTGGATCACTCAAATTTCGCCGAGATTCAATACATCGTCCTTCAACCGACTTGTCTCCAAGAGTCTACTGCTGCCTCGGGCACCTTGTGGTCGATCTCTTGTGAGTCCAGATTTTCGAATCCGACGCAAAACAGATAGTTAATTGTAACGTTCAGGGCCTCCTAATGACGATGGAACACTCAAATTGCGTCCTGATTCAATACATCGGCCTCGAGCCGACTTGACTCCAAGGGTCTATTGCTGCCTAGGGCACCTTATGATCGTTTTCCTGTGAATTTAGATTTTCGAATCCGACGAAAAACTGATAGTTAATTGTAACGTTCATGGCCTCATAATGACGATGGATCACTCAAATTGCGTTGAGATTCAATACATCGGCATTCAGCCGATTTGTCTCCAAGGGTCTATTGCTGCCTCGGGCACCTTATTGTCGTTTCCTTGTGAGACTAGATTTCAGAATCCGACGCAAAAGTGATAGTTAATTGTAACGCTCAGGGCCACCTAATGACGATGGAACACTCAAATTGCGTCGAGATTCAATACATCGGCCTCCAGCCGACTTGTCTCCAAGGGGATATTGCTGTCTCGGGCACAATATGATCCTTGTCCTGTGAGTCTAGATTTTCGAATCCGACGCAAAAATGATAGTGAATTGTAACGTTCAGGGCCTCCTAATGATGATGGAACACTCAAATTGCGTCGAGATTCAATACATCGTCCTCCAGCCGACTTGTACCCAAGGGGATATTGCTGTCTCGGGCACCATATGATCCTTTTCCTGTGAGTAGATTTTCGAATACGACGCTAAAATGATAGTTAATTGTAACGTTCAGCGCCTCCTAATGACGATGGAACACCCAAATTGCGTCTAGAGTCAATACATCGTCCTCCAGCCGACTTGTCTCCAAGGATCTATTGCTGCCTTGGGGACCTTATGGTCGTTCTCCTGTGAGTCTAGATTTTCGAACCCAATGCAAAACTGATAGTTAATTGTAAGGCTCAGGGCCACCTAATGACGATGGAACACTCAAATTGTGTCGAGATTCAATACATCGGCCTCCAGCCGACTTGTCTCCAAGGGTCTACTGCTGCCTCGGGCACCAAATGGTCCGTCTCCTGTGAGTCTAGATTTTTGAATCCGACGCGAAACTGATTGTTTATTGTAACGTTCAGGGCCTCCTAATGACGATGGAACACTCAAATTCCGTCGAGATTCAATACATCGTCCTTCAGCCGACTTGTTTCCAAGGGTCTAATGCTGCCTCTGGCACCTTATAGTCGTTCTCCTGTGAGTCTAGATTTTCGAATCCGACGCAATACTGATAGTTAATTATAACGTTCAGGGCCTCCTAATGACGATGGAACACTCAAATTGCGTCGAGATTCAATACATCGTCCTCCAGCCGGCTTGTACCCATGGGGATATTGCTGTCTCGGGCACCATATGATCCTTTTTCCTGTGAGTAGATATTCGAATCCGAAGCTAAAATGATTGTTAATTGTAACTTTCAGCGCCTACTAATGACGATGGAACACTCAAATTTCGTCGAGAGTCAATATATCGTCCTCCAGCCGACTTGTCTCCAAGGATCTATTGCTGCCTCAGGCACCTTATGGTCGTTCTCCTGTGAGTCTAGATTTTCCAATCCGACGCAAAAATTATAGTTAATTGTAACGTTCAGGGCCTCCTAATGACGATGGAACACTCAAATTGCGTCGAGATTCAATACATCAGGGTCTATTGCTGCCTCGGGCACCTTATGGTCGTTCCCGTGTGAGACTAGATTTTAGAATCCGACGCAAAACTGATAGTTAATTGTAACGTTCAGGGCCACCTAATGACGATGGAACCCACAAATTGCGTCGAGATTCAATACATCGGCCTCGAGCCGTCTTGTCTCCAAGGGTCTATTGCTGCCTCGGGCACCTTATGGTCCGTCTCCTGTGAGTCTAGATTTTCGAATCCGACGCAAAAATGATAGTTAAGTTCAGGGCCACCTAATGACGATGGAACACTCAAATTGCGTCGAGATTCAATACATCGTCCTACAGCCGACTTGTTTCCAAGGGTCTATTGCTGCCTCGGGCACCTTATGGTCGTTCTCCTGTGAGTCTAGATTTTCTAATCCGACGCAAAACTGATTGTTAATTGTAACATTCAGGACCTCCTAATGACGATGGAACACTCAAATTGCGTCGGGATTCAATACATCGGCATTCAGCCGATTTGTCTCCAAGGGTCTATTGCTGCCTCGGGCACCTTATGGTCGTTCTCCTGTGAGTCTAGATTTTCTAATCCGACGCAAAACTGATTGTTAATTGTAACATTCAGGACCCCCTAATGACGATGGAACACTCAAATTGCGTCGGGATTCAATACATCGTCCTCCAGCCGACTTGAATCCAAGGGGATATTGCTGTCTCGGGCTTTATATGATCCTTCTCCTGTGAGTATATTTTCGAATCCGACGCTAAAATGATAGTTAATTGTAACGTTCAGCGCCTCCTAAAGACGATGGTACACTCAAACTGCGTCGAGATTCAATACATCGGCCTCCAGCCGACTTGTCTCCAAGGGGATATTGCTGCCTCGGGCACCATATGGTCCGTCTCCAGTGGGTCTAGATTTTCGAATCCGACGCAAAACTGATAGTTATTTGTAACGTTCAGCGCCTCCTAATGACGATGGAACACTCAAATTGCGTCGAGATTCAATACATCGTCCTCCAGCGGACTGGTCTCCAAGGGGATATAGCTTCGGGCACCTTATGGTCCGGATCCAGTGAGTCTAGATTTTCGAATCTGACGAAAAACTGATAGATAATTGTAACATTCAGGGACTCCTAGTTACGATGGAGCTCTCAAATTGCGTCGCGATCCAATACATCGGCATTCAGCCGTTTTGTCTCCAAGAGTCTACTGCTGCCTCGGGCACCTTATGGTCGTTCCCCTGTGAGTCTAGATTTCAGAATCCGACGCAAAACTGATTTTTTATTGTAATGTTCAGGGCATCCTAATGACGATGGAACACTCAAATTGCGTCGAGATTCAATACATCGGCCTCCAGCCGACTTGACTCCAAGGGGATATTGCTGCCTTGGGCACCATATGGTCCGTCTCCAGTGGGTCTAGATTTTCGAATCCGACGCAAAAATGATAGTTATTTGTAACGTTCAGCGCCTCCTAATGACGATGGAACACTCAAATTGCGTCGAGATTCAATACATCGTCCTCCAGCGGACTGGTCTCCAAGGGGATATAGCTTCGGGCACCTTATGGTCCGGATCCAGTGAGTCTAGATTTTCGATTCCGACGAAAAACTGACGGTTAATTGTATCATTCAGGGCCTCCTAAAGACGATGGAACACTCAAATTGCGTCGAGATTCAATACATCGGCCTCCAGCCGACTTGTCTCCAAGGGGATATTGCTGCCTCGGACTCTATGTGGTCCGTCTCCTGTGAGTCTAGATTTTCGAATCCGATGCGAAACTGTTAGTTAATTCTAACGTTCAGGGCCTCCTAATGACGATGGAGCACTCAAATTGCGTCGCGATTCAATACATCGTCCTCCAGCGGACTGGTCTCCAAGGGGATATTGCTGCTTCGGGTACCTTATGGTCCGCCTCCAGTGAGTCTTGATTTTCGAATCCGACGAAAAACTGATAGTTATTTGTAACATTCAGTGACTCCTAGTTACGATGGAACTCTCAAATTGCGTCGCGATCCAATACATCGTCCTCCAGCCTACCTGTCTCCAAGGGTCTATTGCTGCCTGGGGCACCTTATGATCGTTTTCCTGTGAGTCTAGATTTTCGAATCCGACGCAAAACTGATAGTTAATTGTAACGTTCAGGGCCTCCTAATGACGATGGAACACTCAAATTGTGTCTATATTCAATACATCGGCCTGCAGCCGATTTGTCTCCAAGGGGATATTGCTGCCTCGGGCACCATATGGTCCGTCTCCAGTGGGTCTAGATTTTCCAATCCGACGCAAAAATGATAGTTAATTGTAACGTTCAGCGCCTCCTAATGACGATGGAACACTCAAATTGCGTCGGGATTCAATACTCCGTCCTCCAGCCGACTTGAATCCAAGGGTATATTGCTGTCTCGGGCTTCATATGATCCTACTCCTGTGAGTATATTTTCGAATCCGACGCTAAAATGATAGTTAATTGTAACGTTCAGCGCCTCCTAAAGACGATGGAACACTCAAATTGCGTCGAGATTCAATACATCGGCCTCCAGCCGACTTGTCTCCAAGGGGATATTGCTGCCTCGGGCTCTATGTGGTCCGTCTCCTGTGAGTCTAGATTCTCGAATCCGACGCGAAACTGATAGTTAATTCTAACGTTCAGGGCCTCCTAATGACGTTCGAACACTCAAATTTCGTCGAGATTCAATACATCGTCCTTCAACCGGCTTGTCTGCAGGAGTCTATTGCTGCCTCGGGCACCTTATGGTCGTTCCCCTGTGAGTATAGAATTTAGAATCCGACTAAAAACTGATTTTTATTGTAATGTTCAGGGCCTCCTAATGACGATGGAACCATCAAACTGCGTCGAGATTCAATACATCGGCCTCCAGCCGCCTTGTCTCCAAGATGATATTGCTGCCTTGGGCACCATATGGTCCTTCTCCTGTGAGTCTAGATTTTCGAATCCGACGCAAAAATGATAATTAACTTTTACGCTCAGCGCCTCCTAATGACGATGGAACACTCAAATTGCGTCGCGATTCAATTCATTGTCCTCCAGCGGACTGGTCTCCAAGGGGATATTGCTGCTTAGGGTACCTTACGGTCCGTCTACAGTGAGTCTTGATTTTCGAATCCGACGAAAAACTGATAGTTAATTGCAACATTCAGGTACTCCTAGTTACGATGGAACTCTCAAATTGCGTCGCGATCCAATACAACGTCCTCCAGCCGAGTTGTCTCCAATGGTCTATTGCTGCCTGGGGCACCTTATGATCGTTTTCCTGTGAGTCTAGATTTTCGAATCCGACGCAAAACTGATAGTTAATTCTAACGTTCAGGGCCTCCTAATGACGATGGAACACTCAAATTGCATCGAGATTCAATACATCGGCATTCAGCCGATTTTTCTCCAAGGGTCTATTGCTGCCTCGGGCACCTTATGGTCGTTCCCCTGTGTATCTAGATTTTAGAATCCGACGCAATTACAGATTTTTAATTATAATGTTCAGGGCCTCCTAATGACGATGGAACACTCAAATTGCGTCGAGATTCTATACATCGGCCTCCAGCCGACTTGTCTCCAAGGGGATATTGCTGTCTCGGGCACAATATTATCCTTCTAATGTGAGTCTAGATTTTCGTTTCCGACGCAAAACAGAAAGTTAAGTTCAGGGCCTCCTAATGACGATGGAACACTCAAATTGCGTCGAGATTCAATACATCGTCCTTCAGCCGACTTGTCTCCAAGGGTCTATTGCTGCCTCGGGCACCTTATGGTCGTTCTCCTGTGAGTCTAGATTTTCTAATCCGACGCAAAACTGATTGTTAATTGTAACGTTCAGGACCTCCTAATGACTATGGAACACTCAAATTGCGTCGGGATTCAATACATCGTCCTCCAGCCGACTTGTTTAAAAGGGGATATAGCTGTCTCGGGCTTCATATGATCCTCCTCCTGTGAGTATATTTTCGAATCCGACGCTAAAATGATAGTTAATTGTAACGTTCAGCCCTTCCTAAAGACGATGGAACACTCAAATTGCGTCGAGATTCAATACATCGGCCTCCTGCCGACTTCTCTCCAAAGGGGATATTGCTGCCTCGGGCACCATATGTTCCGTCTCCTGTGAGTCTAGATTTTCGAATCCGACGCGAAACTGATAGTTAATTTTAACGTTCAGGGCCTCCTAATGACGATGGACCACTCAAATTGCGTCGCGATTCAATACATCGTCCTCCAGCGGATTCTTCTCCAAGGGTATATTGCTGCTTCGGGTACCTTATTGTCCGTCTCCAGTGAGTCTAGATTTTCGAATCTGACGAAAAACTGATAGTTAATTGTAACATTCAGGGACTCCTAGTTACGATGGAACTCTCAAATTGCGTTGCGATCCAATACATCGTCCTCCAGCCTACCTGTCTTCAAGGGTCTATTGCTGCCTGGGGCACCTTATGATCGTTTTCCTGTGAAACCTAGATTTTCGAATCCAACGTAAAACTGATAGTTAATTGTAACGTTCAGGGCCTCCTAATGACGATGGAACACTCAAATTGCGTCGAGATTCTATACATCGGCATTCAGCCGATTTGTCTTCAAGGGTCTATTGCTGCCTCGGGCACCTTATGGTCGTTCCCCTGTGAGTCTAGATTTTAGAATCCGACGCAAAACTGATTTTTTATTTTAATGTTCAGGGCCTCCTAATGACGATGGAACACTCAAATTGCGTCGATATTCAATACATCGGCCTCCAGCCGTCTTGTCTCCAAGGGGATTTTGCTGCCTCGGGCACCATATGGTCCGTCTCCAGTGGGTCTAGATTTTCCAATCCGACGCAAAAATGATAGTTAATTGTAACGTTCAGCGCCTCCTAATGACGATGGAACACTCAAATTGCGTCGCTATTCAATACATCGTCCTCCAGCGGACTGGTCTCCAAGGGGATATAGCTTCGGGCACCTTATGGTCCGTCTCCAGTGAGTCTAGATTTTCGATTCCGACGAAAAACTGATGGTTAATTGTATCATTCAGGGCCTCCTAAAGACGATGGAACACTCAAATTGCGTCGAGATTCAATACATCGGCCTCCAGCCGACTTGTCTCCAAGGGGATGTTTCTGCCTCGGGCTCTATGTGGTCCGTCTCCTGTGGGTCTAGATTTTCGAACCCTACGCGAAACTGATAGTTAATTCTAACGTTCAGGGCCTCCTAATGACGTTCGAACACAAATTTCGTCGAGATTCAATACATCGTCCTTCAACCGGATTGCCTCCAAGAGTCTGTTGCTGCCTCGGGCACCTTGTGGTCGATCTCCCGTGAGTCTAGATTTTCGAATCCGACGCATAACAGATAGTTAATTGTAACGTCCAGGGCCTCCTAATGACGATGGACACTCAAATTGCGTCGAGATTCAATACATCGTCAACCAGCCGACTCTTCTCCTATGGTCCATTGCTGCCTCGGGCTTCATATGATCCTTCTCCTGTGAGTAGATTGTCTAATCCGACGCTAAAATGATAGTTAATTGTGACGTTCAGCGCCTCCTAATGACGATGGAACACTCAAATTACGTCGAGACTCAATACATCGTCCTGCAGCCGACTTGTCTCCAAGGGTCTATTGCTGCCTCGGGCACCTTATGGTCGTTCCCCTGTGAGTATAGAATTTAGAATCCGACGCAAAACTGATTGTTAATTGTAACGTTCAGGGCCTCCTAATGACGATGGAACACTCAAATTGCGTCGAGATTCAATACATCGGCCTCCAGCCGACTTGTCTCCAAGGGGATATTGCTGCCTCGGGCACCATATGGTCCTTCTCCTGTGAGTCTAGATTTTCGAATCCGACGCAAAAATGATAGTTAATTGTTACGTTCAGCGCCTCCTAATGACGATGGAACACTCAAATTGCGTCGCGATTCAATACATCGTCCTCCAGCGGAATGGTCTCCAAGGGGATATTGCTGCTTCGGGTACCTTATGGTCCGTCTCCAGTGAGTCTAGATTTTCGAATCCGACGAAAAACTGATAGTTAATTGTAACATTCAGGGACTCCTAGTTACGATGGAACTCTCAAATTGCGTCGCGATCCAATACATCGTCCTCCAGCCGACTTGTCTCCAAGGGTCTATTGCTGCCTGGGGCACCTTATGATCGTTTTCCTGTGAGTCTAGATTTTCGAATCCGACGCAAAACTGATAGTTAATTGTAACGTTCAGGGCCTCCTAATGATGATGGAACACTCAAATTGCGTCGAGATTCAATACATCGGCATTCAGCCGATTTGTCTCCAAGGGGTTATTGCTGCCTAGGGCACCTTATGGTCGTTCCCCTGTGAGTCTAGATTTTAGAATACGACGCAAAACTGATTTTTAATTGTAATGTTCAGGGCCTCCTAATGATGATGGAACACTCAAATTGCGTCGAGATTCTATACATCGGCCACCAGCCGACTTGTCTCGAAGGGGATATTGCTGTCTCGGCCACAATATTATCTTTCTCCTGTGAGTCTAGATTCTCGGATCCGACGCAAAACTGAAAGTTAAGTTCTGGGCCTCCTAATGACGATGGAACACTCAAATTGCTTCGAGATTCAATACATCGTCCATCAGCCGACTTGTCTCCAAGGGTCTACTGTTGCCTCGGGCACCTTATGGTCGTTCTCCTGTGAGGCTAGATTTTCTAATCCGACGCAAAACTGATTGTTAATTGTAACGTTCAGGACCTCCTAATGACGATGGAACACTCAAATTGCGTCGGGATTCAATACATCGTCCTCCAGCCGACTTGTATCCAAGGTGATATAGCTGTCTCGGGCTTCATATGATCCTTCTCCTGTGAGTATATTTTCGAATCCGACGCTAAAATGATAGTTAATTGTAACGTTCAGCGCCACCTAAAGACGATGGAACACTCAAATTGAGTCGAGATTCAATACATCGGCCTCCAGCCGACTTGTCTCCAAAGGGGATATTGCTGCCTCGGGCACCATATGTTCCGTCTCCTGTGAGTCTAGATTTTCGAATCCGACGCAAAACTGATAGTTAATTGTAACGTTCAGGGCCTCCTAATGACGATGGAACACTCAAATTGCGTCGAGATTCTATACATCGGCATTCAGCCGATTTGTCTCCAAGGGTCTATAGCTGCCTCGGGCACCTTATGGTGTTCCCCTGTGAGTCTAGATTTTAGAATCCGACGCAAAACTGATTTTTTATTGTAACGTTCAGCGCCTCCTAATGACGATGGAACACTCAAATTGCGTCGATATTCAATACATTGGCCTCCAGCCGATTGTCTACAAGGGGATTTTGCTGCCTCGGGCACCATATGGTCCGTCTCCTGAGAGTCTAGATTTTCGAATCCGACGCAAAACTGATAGTTAATTGTAACGTTCAGCGCCTCGTAATGACGATGGAACTCTCAAATTGCGTCGCGATTCAATACATCGTCCTCCAGCGGACTGGTCTCCAAGGGGATATGGCTTCGGGCACCTTATGGTCCGTCTCTAGTGAGTCTCGATTTTCGATTCCGACGAAAAACTGATGGTTAATTGTATCATTCAGGGCCACCTAATGACGATGGAACACTCAAATTGCGTCGAGATTCTATACACCGGCCTCCAGCCGACTTGTCTCCAAGGGGATATTGCTGTCTCGGGCACAATATGATCCTTCTCCTGTGAGTCTAGATTTTCGAATCCGAGGCAAAACTGATAGTTAAGTTCAGGGCCTCCTAATGACGATGGAACACTCAAATTGCGTCGAGATTCAATACATCGTCCTTCAGCCGACTTGTTCCAAGGGTCTATTGCTGCCTCAGGCACCTTATGGTCGTTCTCCTGTGAGTCTAGATATTCTAATCCGACGCAAAACTGATTGTTATTTGTAACGTTAAGGACCTCCTAATGACATTGGAACACTCAAATTGCGTCGCGATTCAATACATCATCCGCCAGCCGACTTGTCTCCAAGGGGATATTGCTGCCTCAGCTCTATTTGGTCCGTCTCCTGTGAGTCTAGATTATCGAATCCGACGCGAAACTGATAGTTAATTGTAACGTTCGGGGCCTCCTAATGACGTTGGAACACTCAAATTTCGTCGAGATTCAATACACCGTCCTTCAACCGACTTGTCTCCAAGAGTCTATTGCTGCCTCGGCCACCTTGTGGTCGATCTCCTGTGAGTCTAGATTATCGAATCCGACGCGAAACTGATAGTTAACTGTAACGTTCAGCGCCTCCTAATGACGATGGAACACGCAAATTGCGTCGAGAGTCAATACATCGAACTCCAGCCGACTTGTCTACAAGGGGATATTGCTGCCTCGGGCTCTATGTGGTCCGTCTCCTGTGAGTCTAGGTTTTCGAATCCGACGCGATACTGATAGTTAATTCTAACGTTCAGGGCCTCCTAATGACGATGGAGCACTCAAATTGCGTCGCGATTCAATACATCGGCCTCCAGCGGACTGGTCTCCAAGGGGATATTGCTGCTTCTGGTAACTTATGGTCCGTCTCCAGTGAGTCTAAATTCTCGAATCCGACGAAAAACTGATAGTTAATTGTAACATTCAGGGACTCCTAGTTACGATGTAACTCTCAAATTGCGTCGCGATCCAATACATCGTCCTCCAGCCGACTTGTCTCCAAGGGTCTATTGCTGCCTCGGGCACCTTATGGTCGTTCCCGTGTGAGTCTAGATTTTAGAATCCGACGCAAAACTGATTTTTAATTGTAATGTTCAGGGCCTCCTAATGACGATGGAACACTCAAATTGCGTCGAGATTCTATACATCGGCCTCCAGCCGACTTGTCTTCAAGGGGATATTGCTGTCTCGGGCACAATATGATCCTTCTCGTGTGAGTCTAGATTTTCGAATCCGACGCAAAACTGATAGTTAAGTTCAGGGCCTCCTAATGACGATGGAACACTCAAATTGCGTCGAGATTCAATACATCGTCCTTCAGCCGACTTGTCTGCAAGGGTCTATTGCTGCCTCGGGCACCTTATGGTAGTTCTCCTGTGAGTCTAGATATTCTAATCCGACGCAATACTGATTGTTATTTGTAACGTTAAGGACCTCCTAATGACGATGGAACACTCAAATAGCGTCGCGATTCAATACATCATCCGCCAGCCGACTTGTCTCCAAGGGGATATTGCTGCCTCAGCTCTATGTGTTCCGTCTCCTGTGAGTCTAGATTATCGAATCCGACGCGAAACTGATAGTTAATTGTAACGTTCGGGGCCTCCTAATGACGTTGGAACACTCAAATTTCGTCGAGATTCAATACACCGTCCTTCAACCGACTTGTCTCCAAGAGTCTATTGCTGCCTCGGCCACCTTGTGGTCGATCTCCTGTGCGTCTAGATTTTCGAATCCGACGCAAAACAGATAGTTAATTGTAACGTTCAGGGCCTCCTAATGACGATGGAACACACAAATTGCGTCGAGATTCAATACATCGGCATTCAGCCGATTTGTCTACAAGGGTCTATTGCTGCCTCGGGCACCTTATGGTCGTTCCCCTATGAGTCTAGCTTTTAGAATCCGACTCAAAACTGATTTTTAATTGTAATGTTCAGGCCTTCCTAATGTCGATGGAACACTCAAATTCTGTCGAGATTCTATACATCGGCCTCCAGCCGACTTGTCTTCAAGGGGATATTGTTGTCTCGGGCACAATATGATCCTTCTCCTGTGAGTCTAGATTTTCGAATCCGACGCAAAACTGATAGTTAAGTTCAGGGCCTCCTAATGACGATGGAACACTCAAATTGCGTCGAGATTCAATACATCGTCCTTCAGCCGACTTGTCTGCAAGAGTCTATTGCTGCCTCGGGCACCTTATGGTCGTTCTCCTGTGAGTCTAGATATTCTAATCCGACGCAAAACTGATTGTTATTTGTAACGTTAAGGACCTCCTAATGACGTTGGAACACTCAAATTTCGTCGAGATTCAATACATCGTCCTTCAACCGACTTGTCTCCAAGAGTCTATTGCTGCCTCGGCCACCTTGTGGTCGATCTCCTGTGAGTCTAGATTTTCGAATCCGACGCAAGACAGATAGTTAATTGTAACGTTCAGGGCCTCCTAATGACGATGGAACACTCAAATTGCGTCGAGATTCAATACATCGTCCTTCACCCGACTTGTCTCCAAGGGTCTATTGCTGCCTCGGGCACCTTATGGTCGTTCTCCTGTGAGTCTAGATTTTCTAATCCGACGCAAAAATGATTTTTAATTGTAATGTTCAGGGCCACCTAATGACGATGGAACACTCAAATTGCGTCGAGATTCAATACATCGGCATTCAGCAGATTTGTCTCGAATGGTCTATTGCTGAGTCGGGCACCTTATGGTCGTTCCGCTGTGAGTCTAGATTTTAGAATCCGACGCAAAACTGATTTTTCATTGTAATGTTCAGGGCCTCCAAATGACGATGGAACACCCAAATTGCGTCGAGATTCAATACATCGGCCTCCAGCCGACTTGTCTCCAAGGGTCTGTTGCTGCCTCGGGAACCTTACGGTCGTACTCCTGTGAGTCTAGATTTTCGAATCCGACGCGAAACTGATAGTTAATTCTAACGTTCAATGCCTCCTAATGAGGACGGAGCGCTCAAATTGCGTCGCGATTCAATACATCGGCCTCCAGCGGACTGCTCACCAAGGGGATATTGCTGCTTTGGGTACCTTATTGTCCGTCTCCAGTGAGTCTAGATTTTCGAATCCGACAAAAAACTGATAGTTAATTGTAACGTTCAGGGCCTCCTAATGACGATGGAACACTCAAATTGCGTCGAGATTCAATACATCGGCATTCAGCCGATTTGTCTCCAAGGGTCTATTGCTGCCTCGGGCACCTTATGGTCGTTCCCCTGTGAGTCTAGATTTTAGAATCCGACGCAAAACTGATTTTTAATTGTAATGTTCAGGGCCTCCTAATGACGATGGAACACTCAAATTGCGTCGAGATTCTATACATCGGCCTCCAGCCGACTTGTCTCCAAGGGGATATTGCTGTCTCGGGCACAATATGATCCTTCTCCTGTGAGTCTAGATTTTCGAATCCGACGCAAAACTGATAGTTAAGTTCAGGGCCTCCTAATGACGATGGAACACTCCAATTGCGTCGAGATTCAATACATCGTCCTTCAGCCGACTTGTCTCCAAGGGTCTATTGCTGCCTCGGGCACCTTATGGTCGTTCTCCTGTGAGTCTAGATTTTCTAATCCGACGCAAAACAGATTGTTAATTGTAACGTTCAGGACCTCCTAATGACGATGGAACACTCAAATTGCGTCGGGATTCAATACATCGTCCTCCAGCCGACTTGTATCCAAGGGGATATTGCTGTCTCGGGCTTCATATGATCCTTCTCCTGTGAGTATATTTTCGAATACGACGCTAAAATGATAGTTAATTGTAACGTTCAGCGCCTCCTAAAGGCGATGGAACACTCAAATTGCGTCGAGATTCAATACATCGGCCTCCAGCCGACTTGTCTCCAAGGGGATATTGCTGCCTCGGGCACCATATGTTCCATCTCCTGTGAGTCTAGATTTTCGAATCCGACGCAAAATTGATAGTTAATTGTAACTTTCAGCGCCTCCTGATGACGATGGAACACTCTAATTGCGTCGAGAGTCAATACATCGAACTCCAGCCGACTTGTCTACAAGGGGATATTGCTGCCTCGGGCTCTATGTGGTCCGTCTCCAGTGAGTCTAGATTTTCGAATCCGACGAAAAACTTATAGTTAATTGTAACATTCAGGGACTCCTAAAGACGATGGAACACTCAAATTGCGTCGAGATTCAATACATCGGCATCCAGCCGACTTGTCTCCAAGGGGATATTGCTGCCTCGGGCACCATATGTTCCGTCTCCTGTGAGTCTGGATTTTCGAATCCGACGCAAAAATGATAGTTAATTGTAACTTTCAGCGCCTCCTGATGACGATGGAACACTCAAATTGCGTCGAGATTCTATACATCGGCCTCCAGCCGACTTGTCTCCAAGGGGATATTGCTGTCTCCGGCACAATATGATCCTTCTCCTGTGAGTCTAGATTTTCGAATCCGACGCAAAAATGATAGTTAAGTTCAGGGCCTCCTAATGTCGATGGAACACTCAAATTGCGTCGAGATTCAATGCATCGCCCTTCAGCCGACTTGTCTCCAAGGGTCTATTGCTGCCTCGGGCACCTTATGGTCGTTCCCCTGTGAGTCTAGATTTTAGAATCCGACGCAAAACTGATTGTTAATTGTAACGTTCAGGACCTCCTGATGACGATGGAACTCTCAAATTGCGTCGCGATCCAATCCATCGTACTCCAGCCTACTTGTCTCCAAGGGTCTATTGCTGCCTGGGGCAACTTATGATCGTTTTCCTGTGAGTCTAGATTTTCAAATCCGACGCAAAGCTGATAGTTAATTGTAACATTCAAGGACTCCTAGTTACGATGGAACTCACAAATTGCGTCGAATACAACGTCCTCCAGCCGACCTGTCTCCAAGGGTCTATTGCTGCCTGGGGCACCTTATGATCGTTTTCCTGTGAGTCTAGATTTTCGAATCCGACGCAAAACTGATAGTTAATTGTAACGTACAGGGCCTCCTAATGGCGATGGAACACTCAAATTGCGTCGAGATTCTATACATCGGCATTCAGCCGATTTGTCTCCATGGGTCTATTGCTGCCTCGGGCACCTTATGGTCGTTCCCCTGTGAGTCTAGATTTTAGATTCCGACGCAAAACTGATTTTTTATTGTAATGTTCAAGGCCTCCTAATGACGATGGAACACTCAAATTGCGTCGAGATTCAATACATCGGCCACCAGCCGACTTGCCTCCAAGGTGATATTGCTGCCTCGGGCACCATATGGTCCGTCTCCAGTGAGTCTACATTTTCGTATCCGACGCAAAAATGATAGTTAATTGTAACGTTCAGTGCCTCCTAATGGCGATGGAACACTCAAATTGCGTCGCGATTCAATACTTCGTCCTCCAGCGGACTGGTCTCCAAGGGGATATAGCTTCGGGCACCTTATGGTCCGGCGCCAGTGAGTCTAGATTTTCGATTCCGACGAAAAACTGATGGTTAATTGTATCATTCAGGGCCACCTAATGACGATGGAACACTCAAATTGCGTCGAGATTCTATACATCGGCCTCCAGCCGACTTGTCTCCAAGGGGATACTGCTGTCTCGGGCACAACATGATCCTTCTCCTGTAAGTCTAGATTTTCGAATCCGACGCAGAACTGATAGTTAAGTTCAGGGCCTCCTGATGACGATGGAACACTCAAATTGCGTCGAGAGTCAATAGGTCGAACTCCAACCGACTTGTCTAGAAGGGGATATTGCTGCCTCGGGCTCTATGTGGTCCGTCTCCTGTTAGTCTAGATTTTCGAATCCGACGCGAAACTGATAGCTAATTCCAACGTTCAGGGCCTCCTCATGACGATGGAGCACTCAAATTGCGTCGCGATTCAATACATCGTCCTCCAGCGGACAGGCCTCCAAGGGGGTATTGCTGCTTCGGGTACCTTATGGTCCGTCTCCAGTGAGTCTAGATTTTCGAATCCGACGAAAAACTGATAGTTAATTGTAACATTAAGGGACTCCCAGTTACGATGGAACTCTCAAATTGCGTCGCGATCCAATACATCGTCCTCCAGCCGACCTGTCTCCAAGGGTCTATTGCTGCCTGGGGAACTTTATGGTCGTTCTCCTGTGAGTCTAGATTTTCGAATCCGACGCAAAAATGATAGTTAATTGTAACGTTCAGCGCCTCCTAATGACGATGGAACACTCAAATTGCGTCGAGACTCAATACATCGGCCTCCAGCCAACTTGTCTGAAACGGTCTATTGCTGCCTCGGGCACCTTATGGTCGTTCTCCTGTGAGTCTAGATTTTCGAATCCGACGCGAAACTGATAGTTAATTCTAACGTTCAGGGCCTCCTAATGACGATGGAGCGCTCAAATTGCGTCGCGATTCAATACATCGTCCTCCAGCGTACTGGTCTCCAAGGGGATATTGCTGCTACGGGAACCTTATGGTCCGTCTCCAGTAAGTCTAGATTTTCGAATCCGACGACAAACTGATAGCTAATTGTAACATTCAGGGACTCCTAGTTACGATGGAACTCTTTAATTGCGTCACGATCCAATACATCGTCCTCCAGCCGACTTGTCTCCAAGGGTCTATTGCTGCCTGGGGCACCTTATGATCGCCTTCCTGTGAGTCTAGATTTTCGAATCCGACGCAAAACTGATAGTTAATTGTAACGTTCAGGGCCTCCTAATGACGATGGAACACACAAATTGCGTCGAGATTCAATACATCGGCATTCAGCCGATTTGTCTCCATGGGTCTATTGCTGCCTCGGGCACCTTATGGTCGTTCCCCTGTGAGTCTAGATTTTAGATTCCGACGCAAAACTGATTTTTTATTGTAATGTTCAAGGCCTCCTAATGACGATGGAACACTCAAATTGCGTCGAGACTCTATACATCGGCCTCCAGCCGACTTGTCTCCAAGGGGATATTGCTGTCTCGGGCTTCATATGATCCTTCTCCTGTGAGTAAATTTTCGAATCCGACGCTAAAATTATAATTAATTGTAGCGTTCAGCGCCTCCTAAAGACGATGGAACACTCAAATTGCGTCGTGATTCAATACCTCGGTCTCCAGCCGACTTGTCTCCAAGGGGATATAGCTGCCTCGGGCACCATATGTTCGGTCTCCTGTGAGTCTAGATTTTCGAATCCGACGCAAAAATGATAGTTAATTGTAACGTTCAGCGCCTCCTAATGACGATGGAACACTCAAATTGCGTCGAGAGTCGATACATCGAACTCCAGGCCACTTGTCTACAAGGGGATATAGCTGCCTCGGGCTCTATGTGGTCCGTCTCCTGTGAGTCTAGATGTTCGAATCCGACGCGAAACTGATAGTTACTTCTAACGTTCAGGGCCTCCTAATGACGATGGAGCACTCAAATTGCGTCGCGATTCAATACAGCGTCCTCCAGCGGACTGGTCTCCAAGGGGATATTACTGCCTCGGGCACCATATGGTCCGTCTCCAGTGAGTCTAGTTTTTCGAATCCGACGCCAAAATGATAGTTAATTGTAACGTTCAGCGCCTCCTAATGACGATGGAACACTCAAATAGCTTCGCGATTCAATACATCGTCCTCCAGCGGACTGGTCTCCAAGGGGATATAGCTTCGGGCACCTATGGTCCGTCTCCAGTGAGTCTAGATTTTCGATTCCGACGAAAAACTGATGGTAAATTGTATCATTCAGGTCCTCCTAATGACGATGGACCACCCAAATTGCGTCGAAACTCAATACATCGTCCTCCAGCCGACTTGCCTCCAAGAGTCTATTGCTGCCTCGGGCACCTTACGGTCGTTCTCCCGTGAGTCTAGATTTTCGAATCCGACGCGAAACTGATAGTTAATTCTAACGTTCAGGGACTCCTAGTGACGATGGAGCGCTCAAATTGCGTCGCGATTCAATACATCGTCCTCCAGCGGTCTGGTCTCCAAGGGGATATTGCTGCTTCGGGTACCTTATGGTCCGTCTCCAGTGAGTCTACATTTTCGAGTCCGAAGAAAACCTGATAGTTAATTGTAACAGTCAGGGACTCCTAGTTACGATGGAACTCTCAAATTGCGTCGCGATCTAATACATCGTCCTCCAGCCGACTTGTCTCCAAGGGTCTATTGCTGCCTGGGGAACCTTATGATCGTTTTCCTGTGAGTTTAGATTTTCGAATCCGACGCAAAACTGATAGTTAATTGTAACGATCAGGGCCTCCTAATGACGATGGAACACTCAAACTGCGTCGAGATTCAATACATCGGCATTCAGCCGATTTGTCTCCAAAGGTCTATTGCTGCCTCGGGCACCTTATGATCGTCTTCCTGTGAGTCTAGATTTTCGAATCCGACGCAAAACTGATTTTTAATTGAAATGTTCAGGGCCACCTAATGACGATGGAACACTCTAATTGCGTCGAGATTCTATACATCGGCCTCCAGCCGACTTGTCTCCAAGGGGATATTGCGGTCTCGGGCACAATATGATCCTTCTCCAGTGAGTCTAGATTTTCGAATCCGACGCCAAACTGATAGTTAAGTTCAGGGCCACCTAATGATTATGGAACTCTCAAATTGCGACGAGATTCAATACATCGTCCTTCAGCCGACTTGTCTCCAAGGGTCTATTGCTGCCTCGGGCACCTTATGGTCGTTCTCCTGTGAGTCTAGATTTTCTAATCCGACGCAAAACTGATTGTGAATTGTAACGTTCAGGACCTCCTAATGACGATGGAACACTCAAATGGCGTCGAGAGTCAATACATCGTACTCCAGCCGTCTTGTCTACAAGGGGATATTGCTGCCTCGGGCTCAATGTGGTCCGTCTCCTATGAGTCTAGATTTTCGAATCCGACGCGAAACTGATATTTAATTGTAACGTTCAGCTCCTCCTAATGACGATGGAACACTCAAATTGCGTCGATATTCAATACATTGGCCTCCAGCCGACTTGTCTCCAAGGGGATATTGCTGCCTCTTGAACCATATGGTCCGTCTCCTGAGAGTCTAGATTTTCGAATCCGACGAAAAAATGATAGTTAATTGTAACGATCAGCGCCTCCTAATGACGATGGAACACTCAAATTGCGTCGCGATTCCATACATCGTCCTCCAGCGGACTGGTCTCCAAGGGAATATAGCTTCGGGCATCTCATGGTCCGTCTCCAGTGAGTCTAGATTTTCGATTCCGACGAAAAAATGATGGTTAATTGTATCATTCAGGGCCACCTAATGACGATGGAACACTCAAATTGCGTCGTGATTCAATACATCGGCCTCGAGCCGACTTGTCTCCAAGCGTCTACTGCTGCCTCGGGCACCTTATGGTCGTTCTCCGGTGAGTCAAGAGTATCTAATCCGACGCAAAACTGATTGTTAATTGTAACGTTCAGGATCTCCTAATGACGATGGAACACTCAAATTGCGTCGCGATTCAATACATCGTCCTCCAGCCGACCTGTATCCAAGGGGATATTGCTGTCTCGGGCTTCATATGATCCTTCTCCTGTGAGTAGATTTTCGAATCCGACGCTAAAATGATATTTAACTGTAACGTTCAGCGCCTCCTAATAACGATGGAACACTCAAATTGCGTCGAGACTCAATACATCGTCCTCCAGCCGACTTGTCTCCAACGGTTTATTGCTGCCTCGGGCACCTTAAGATCGTTCTCCTGTGAGTCTAGATTTTCGAATCCGACGCAAAACTGATAGTTAAGTTCAGGGCCTCCTAATGACGACGGACTACTCAAATTGCGTCGAGATTCAATACATCGTAATTCAGCCAACTTGTCTCCAAGGGTCTATTGCTGCCTCGGGCACCTTACGGTCGTTCTCCTGTGAGTCTAGATTTCTAATCCGACGCAAAACTGATAGTTAATTGTAATGTTCAGCGCCTTCTAATGACGATGGAACACTCAAATTGCGTCGATATTCAATACATTGGCATCCAGCCGACTTGTCTCCAAGGGGATATTGCTGCCTCTGGCACCATATGGTCCGTCTCCTGAGAGTCTAGATTTTCGAATCCGACGCAAAAATGACAGTTAATTGTAACGGTCAGCGCCTCCTAATGACGATGGAACACTCAAATTGCGTCGAGATTCAATTCATCGTCATTCAGCCGACTTGTCTCCAAGGGTCTATTGCTGCCTCGGGCACCTTATGGTCGTTCTCCTGTGAGTCTAGATTTTCTAATCCGACGCAAAACTGATTGTTAATTGTAACGTTCAGGACCTCCTAATGACGATGGAACACTCAAATTGCGTCGGGATTCAATACATCGTGCTCCAGCCGACTTGTATCCAAGGGGATATTGCTGTCTCGGGCTTCATATGATCCTTCTCCTGTGAGTACATTTTCGAATCCGACGCTAAAATGATTGTTAATTGTAACGTTCAGCGCCTCCTAAAGACGATGGAACACTCAAATTGCGTCGAGATTCAATACATCGGCCTCCAGCCGACTTGTCTCCAAGGAGATTTTGCTGCCTCGGGCACCATATGGTCCGTCTCCTGTGAGTCTAGAGTTGTGAATCCGACGCAAAAATGATAGTTAATTGTAACGTTCAGCGCCTCCTAATGACGATGGAACACTCAAATTGCGTCGCGATTCAATACATCGTCCACCAGCGGACTGGTCTCCAAGGGGATATAGCTTCGGGCACCTTATGGTCCGTCTCCAGTGAGTCTAGATTTTCGATTCCGACGAAAAACTGATGATTAATTGTATCACTCAGGGCCACCTAATGACGATGGAACACTCAAATTGTGTCGAGATTCAATACATCGCCCTCCAGCCGACTTGTAGCCAAGGGGATATTGCTGTCTCGGGCGTCAAATGATCCTTCTCCTGTGAGTATATTTTCGAATCCGACGCTAAAATGATAGTTCATTGTAACGTTCAGCGCCCCATAAAGACGATGGAACACTCAAATTGCGTCGAGATTCAATACATCGGCCTCCAACCGACTTGCCTCCAAGGGGATATTGTTGCCCCGGCCACCATATGTTCCGTCTCCTGTGAGTCTAGATTTTCGACTCCGACGCAAGAATGACAGTTAATCGTAACGTTCGGCGCCTCCTAATGACGATGGAACACTCAAACTGCGTCGAGAGTCAATACATCGAACTCCAGCCGACTTGTCTACAAGGGGATATTGCCGCCTCGGGCTCTATGTGGTCCGTCTCCTGTGAGTCTAGATTTTCGAATCCGACGCGAAACTGATATTTAATTGTAACGTTCAGGGCCTCCTAATGACGATGGAACACCCAAATTGCGTCGAAACACAATACATCGTCCTCCAGTCGACTTGTCTCCAAGGGTCTATTGCTGCCTCGAGCACCTTACGGTCGTTCTCCTGTGAGTCTAGATATTCGAATCCGACGCAAAAATGATAGTTAATTGTAACGTTCAGGGCCTCCTAATGACGATGGAACACTCAAATTGCGTCAAGATTCAATACATCGGCCGCCAGCCGACTTGTCTCCAAGGGTCTGTTGCTGCCTCGGGCACCTTACGGTCGTTCTCCTGTGAGTCTAGATTTTCGAATCCGACGCAAAACTGATAGTTAATTGTAAGGATCAGGGCCTCCTAATGACGATGGAACACTCAAATTGCGTTGAGATTCAATACATCGGCAGTCAGCCGATTTGTCTCAAAATGTCTATTGCTGCCTCGGGCACCTTATGATCGTCTTCCTGTGAGTCTAGATTTTCGAATCCGACGCAAAACTGATTTTTAATTGTAATGCTCAGGGCCTCCTAATGACGATGGAACACTCTAATTGCGTCGAGATTCTATACATCGGCCTCCAGCCGACTTGTCTCCAAGGGGATATTGCTGTCTTGGGCACAATATGATCCTTCTCCTGTGAGTCTAGATTTTCGAATCCGACGCCATTCTGATAGTTAAGTTCAGGGCCTCCTAATGACAATGGAACACTCAAATTGCGACGAGATTCAATACATCGTCCTTCGGCCGACTTGTCTCCAAGGGTCTATTGCTGCCTCGGGCACCTTATGGTCGTTCTCCTGTGAGTCTAGATTTTCTAATCCGACGCAAAACTGATTGTTAATTGTTACGTTCAGGACCTCCTAATGACGATGGAACACTCAACTTGCGTCGAGAGTCAATACATCGAACTCCAGCCGTCTTGTCTGCAAGGGGATATTGCTGCCTCGGGCTCTATGTGGTCCGTCTCCTATGAGTCTAGATTTTCGAATCCGACGCGAAACTGATATTTAATTGTAAAGTTCAGCGCCTCCTAATGACGATGGAACACTCAAATTGCGTCGATATTCAATACATTGGCCTCCAGCCGACTTGTCTCCAAGGGGATATTGCTTCCTCGGAAACCATATGGTCCGTCTCCTGAGAGTCTAGATTTTCGAATCCGACGCAAAAATGATAGTTAATTGTAACGTTCAGCGCCTCCTAATGACGATGGAACACTCAAATTGCGTCGCGATTCCATACATCGTCCTCTAGCGGACTGGTCTCCGAGGGGATATAGCTTCGGGCACCTAATGGTCCGTCTCCAGTGAGTCTAGATTTTCGATTCCGACAAAAAAATGATGGTTAATTGTATCATTCAGGGCCACCTAATGACGACGGAACACTCAAATTGCGTCGAGATTCTATACATCGGCCTCCAGCCGACTTGTCTGCAAGGGGATATTGCTGTCTCGGGCACAATATTATCCTTCTCCTGTGAGTCTAGATTTTCGAATCCGACGCAAAACAGATAGTTAATTGTAACGTTCAGGGCCTCCTAATGACGATGGAACACACAAATTGCGTCGAGATTCAATACATCGGCCTCGAGCCGACTTGTCTCCAAGCGTCTATTGCTGCTCCGGGCACCTTATGGTCGTTCTCCAGTGAGTCTAGATTATCTAATCCGACGCAAAACTGATTGTTAATTGTAACGTTTAGGATCTCCTAATGACGATGGAACACTCAAATTGCGTCTAGATTCAATACATCGTCCTCCAGCCGACTTGTATCCAAGGGGATATTGCTGTCTCGGGCTTCATATGATCCTTCTCCTGTGAGTAGATTTTCGAATGCGAAACAAAAATGATAGTTAATTGTAACGTTCAGCGCCTCCTAATGACGATGGAGCACTCAAATTGCGTCGCGATTCAATACATCGTCCTCCAGCGGACTGGTCTCCAAGGGGATATCGCTGCTTCGGGTACCTTATGGTCCGTCTCCAGTGGGTATAGATTTTCGAATCCGACGAAAAACTGATAGTTAATTGTAACATTCAGGGACTCCTAGTTATGGTGGAACTCTCAAATTGCGTCGCGATTCAATACATCGTCCTCCAGCGGACCTGTCTCCAAGGGCCTATTGCTGCCTGGGGCACCTTATGATCGTTTTCCTGTGAGTCTAGATTTTCGAATCCGACGCAAAACTGATAGTTAATTGTAACGTTCAGGGCCTCCTAATGACGATGGAGCACTCAAATTGCGTCGCGATTCAATACATCGTCCTCCAGCGGACTGGTCTCCAAGGGGATATCGCTGCTTCGGGTACCTTATGGTCCGTCTCCAGTGGGTATAGATTTTCGAATCCGACGAAAAACTGATAGTTAATTGTAACATTCAGGGACTCCTAGTTATGGTGGAACTCTCAAATTGCGTCGCGATTCAATACATCGTCCTCCAGCGGACCTGTCTCCAAGGGCCTATTGCTGCCTGGGGCACCTTATGATCGTTTTCCTGTGAGTCTAGATTTTCGAATCCGACGCAAAACTGATAGTTAAGTTCAGGGCCTCCTAATGACGATGGAACACTCAAATTGCGACGAGATTCAATACATCGGCCTCCAGCCGACTTGTCTCGAAGGGGATATTGCTGCCGCAGGCACCATATGTTCCGTCTCCTGTGAGTCTAGATTTTCGAATCCGACGCAAAAATGATAATTAACTGTAACGTTCAGCTCCTCCTAATGACAATGGAACACTCAAATTGCGTCGAGAGTCAATACATCGAACTCCAGCCGACTTGTCTACAAGGGGATATTGCTGCCTCGGGCTCTATGTGGTCCGTCTCATATGAGTCTAGATTTTCGAATCCGACGCGAAACTGATAGTTAATTGTAACGTTCAGGGCCTCCTAATGACGATGGAGCACTCAAATTGCGTCGCGATTCAATACATCGTCCTCCAGCGGACTGGTCTCCAAGGGGATATCGCTGCTTCGGGTACCTTATGGTCCGTCTCCAGTGGGTCTAGATTTTCGAATCCGACGAAAAACTGATAGTTAATTGTAACATTCAGGGACTCCTAGTTATGGTGGAACTCTCAAATTGCGTCGCGATTCAATACATCGTCCTCCAGCGGACTGGTCTCCAAGGGGATATAGCTTCGGGCACCTTATGGTCCGTCTCCAGTGAGTCTAGATTTTCGATTCCGACGAAAAACTGATGGTTAATTGTATAATTCATGGCCATCTAATGACGATGGAACACTCAAATTGCGTCGAGATTCTATACATCGGCCTCCAGCCGACTTTTCTCAAAGGGGATATTGCTGTCTCGGGCACAATATGATCCATCTCCTGTGAGTCTAGATTTCCGAATCCGACGCAAAACTGATAGTTAAGTTCAGGGCCTCCTAATGACGATGGAACACTCAAATTGCGTCGAGATTCAATACATCGTCCTTCAGCCGAATTGTCTCCAAGGGGATATTGCTGCCTCGGGCACCATACGGTCCGTCTCCTGAGAGCCTAGATTTTCGAATCCGACGCAAAAATGATAGTTAATTGTAACGATCAGCGCCTCCTAATGACGATGGAACACTCAAATTGCGTCGAGATTCAATACATCGTCCATCAGCCGACTTGTGTCCAAGGGTCTATTGCTGCCTCGGATTCTTATGGTCGTTCTCCTGTGAGTCTAGATTTTCTAATCCGACCCAAAACAGATTGTTAATTGTAGCGTTCAGGACCTCCTAATGACGATGGAACACTCAAATTGCATCGAGATTCAATACATCGGCCTCCAGCCGACTTGTCTCCAAGGGGATATTGCTGTCTCAGGCACAATATGATCCTTCACCTGTGAGTCTAGATTTTCGAATCCGACGCAAAACTGATAGTTAAGTTCAGGGCCTCCTAATGACGATGGAACACTCAAATTGCGTCGAGATTCAACACATCGTCCTTCAGCCGACTTGTCTCCAAGGGTTTATTGCTGCCTCGGGCACCTTATGGTCGTTCTCCTGTGAGTCTAGATTTTCTAATCCGACTCAAAACTGATAGTTAATTGTAACGTTCAGCGCCTCCTAATGACGATGGAACACTCAAATTGCGTCGCGATTCAATACATCGGCCTCCAGCCGACTTGTCTCCAAGGGGATATTGCTGTCTCAGGCACAATATGATCCTTCACCTGTGAGTCTAGATTTTCGAATCCGACGCAAAACTGATAGTTAAGTTCAGGGCCTCCTAATGACGATGGAACACTCAAATCGCGTCGAGATTCAACACATCGTCCTTCAGCCGACTTGTCTCCAAGGGTTTATTGCTGCCTCGGGCACCTTATGGTCGTTCTCCTGTGAGTCTAGATTTCCTAATCCGACTCAAAACTGATAGTTAATTGTAACGTTCAGCGCCTCCTAATGACGATGGAACACTTAAATCGCGTCGATATTCAATACATTCGCCTCCAGCCGACTTGGCTCCAGGGGGTATTGCTGCTTCGGGTACCTTATAGTCCGTCTCCAGTGAGTCTAGATTTTCGAATCCGACGAAAAACTCATAGTTAATTGTAACATTCGGGGACTCCTAGTTATGATGGAACTCTCAAATTGCGTCGCGATCCAACACATCGTCCTACAGCCGACCTGTCTCCAAGAGTCTATTGCTGCCTGGGGCACCATATGATCGTTTTCCTGTGAGTCTAGATTTTCGAATCCGACGCAAAACTGATAGTTAATTGAAACGTTTAGGGCCTAGTAATGACAATGGAACACTCAAATTGCGTCGAGATTTAATACATCGGCATGCAGCCGATTTGTCTCCAAGGGTCTATTGCTACCGCGGGCACCTTATGGTCGTTCCCCTGTGAGTCTAGATTTTAGAATCCGAAGCAAAACTGATTTTTAATTGCAATGTTCAGGGCCTCCTAATGACGATGGAACACTCAAATTGCGTCGAGATTCAATACATCGTCCTCCAGCCGACTTGTATCCAAGGGGATATTGCTGTCTCGGGCGTCATATGATCCTTCTCCTGTGAGTATATTTTCGACTCCGACGCAAAAATGATAGTTAATTGTAACGTTCAGCGCCTCCTAATGAAGATGGAACACTCACATTGCGTCGAGATTCAATAAATCGTCCTCCAGCCGACTTGTATCCAAGGGGATATTGCTGTCTCGGGCGTCATATGATCCTTCTCCTGTGAGTATATTTTCGACTCCGACGCAAAAATGATAGTTAATTGTAACGTTCAGGGCCTCCTAATGACGATGGAACACTCAAATTGCGTCGAGATTCAATACATCGGCCTCCAGCCGACTTGTCTCCAAGGGTCTGTAGCTGCCTCGGGCACCTTATGGTCGCTGTTCTGTGAGTCTATATTTTCGAATCCGACGCGAAACTGATAGTTAATTCTAACGTTCAGGGTCTCCTAATGACGATGGAGCACTCATATTGCGTCGCGATTCTATACAGCGTCCTCCAGCGGACTGGTCTCCAAGGGGCATTGCTGCTTCGGGTACCTAATAGTCCGTCAACAGTGAGTCTAGATTTTCGAATCCGACGAAAAACTGATAGTTATTTGTAACATCCAGGGACTCCCAGTTATGATGGAACTCTCAAATTGCGTCGCGATCCAATACATCGTCCTCCAGCCGACCTGTCTCCAAGGGTCTATTGCTGCCGCGGGCACCTTATGGTCGTTCCCCTGTGAGTCTAGATTTTAGAATCCGACGCAAAACTGATTTTTTATTGCAATGTTCAGGGCCTCCTAATGACGATGGAACACTCAAATTGCGGCGAGATTCAATACATCGTCCCCCAGCGGACTGGTCTCCAAAGGGATATAGCTTCGGGCACCTTATGGTCCGTCTCCAGTGAGCCTAGATTTTCGATTCCGACGAAAAACTGATGGTTAATTGTATCATTCAGGGCCACCTAATGACGATGGAACACTCAAATTGTGTCGAAATTCTATACATCGGCCTCCAGCCGACTTGTCTCCAAGGGGATATTGCTGCTTCGGGCACAATATGATCCTTCTCCTGTGAGTCTAGATTTTCGAATCCGACGCAAAACTGATAGTTATGTTCAGGGCCTCCTAATGACGATGGAACACTCAAATTGCGTCGAGATTCAATACATCGGCATTGAGCCGATTTGTCTCCAAGGGTCTATTGCTGCCTCGGGCACCTTATGGTCGCTCCCCTGTGAGTCTACATTTTGGAATCCGACGTAAAACTGATTTTTAATTGTAATGTTCAGGGCCTCCTAATGACGATGGAACATTCAAATTGCGTCGAGATTCAATACATCGGCCTCCAGCCGACTTGTCTCGAAGGGGATATTGCTGCCTCGGGCACCATATGGTCCGTCTCCTGTGAGTCTAGATTTTCGAATCCGACGCAGAAATGATAGTTAATTGTAACGTTCAGCGCCTCCTAATGACGATGGAACACTCAAATTGCATCGCGATTCAATACATCGTCCTCCAGCGGACTGGTCTCCAAGGGAATATAGCATCGGGCACCTTATGGTCCGTCTCCAGTGAATCTAGGTTTTCGATTCCGACGAAAAAGTGATGGTTAATTGTATCATTCAGGGCCACCTAATGACGAAGGAACACTCAAATTGCGTCGAGATTCTATACATCGTCCTTCAGCCGACATGTCTCCAAGGGTCTATTGCTGCCTCGGGCACCTTATGGTCGTTCTCCTGTGAGTCTAGATTTTCTAATCAGACGCAAAACTGATTGTTAATTGTAACGCTCAGGACCCCCAAATGACGATCGAACACTAAAATTGCGTCGGGATTCAATACACCGTCCTCCAGCCGACTTGTATCCAAGGGGATATTGCTGTCTCGGGCTTCATATGATCCTTCTCCTGTGAGTAAATTTTCGAATCCGACGCCAAAATGATAGTTAATTGTAACGTTCAGCGCCTCCTATACACGATGGAACACTCAAATTGCGTCGAGATTCAATACATCGGCCTCCAGCCGACTTGTCTCCATGGGGATTTTGCTGCCTCAGGCTCCATATGATCCGTCTCCTGTGAGTCTAGATTTTCGAATCCGACGCAAAAATGATAGTTAAAACGCTCAGCGCCTCCTAATGACGATGGAACACTCAAATTGCGTCGAGAGTCAATACATCGAACTCCAGCCGACTTGTCTGCAAGGGGATATTGCTGCCTCGGGCTCTATGTGGTCGGTCTCCTGTGAGTGTAGATTTTCGAATCCGACGCGAAACTGATAGTTAATTGTAACCTTCAGGGCCTCCTAATGACGATGGAACACTCAAATTACGTCGAGATTCAATACATCGTCCGTCAGCCGACTTGTCTCCAAGGGTCTATTGCTGCCTCGGGCACCTTATGGTCGTTCTCCTGTGAGTCTAGATTTTCTAATTCGACGCAAAACTGATTGTTAATTGTAACGTTCAGGACCTCCTAATGACGATCGAACACTCAAATTGCGTCGGGATTCAATACATCGGCCTCCAGCTGACTTGTCTCCAAGGGGATATTGCTGTTTCGGGCACCATATGGTCCGTCTCCTGTGAGTCTACATTTTAGTATCCGACGCAAAACTGATTTTTAATTGTAATGTTCAGGGCCTCCTAATGACGATGGAACACTTAAATTGCGTCGAGATTCAATACATCGGCCTCTAGCTGACTTGTCTCCAAGGGGATATTGCTGCCTCGGGCACCATATGGTCCGTCTCCTGTGAGTCTACATTTTCGAATCCGTCGCAAAAATGATAGTTAATTGTAACGTTCAGCGCCTCCTAATGACAATGGAACACTCAAATTGCGTCGCGATTCAATACATCGTGGCCAGCCGACTTGCATCCAAGGGGATATTGATGCCTCGGTCACCATAAGATATTACTCCTGTGAGTGGATTTTCGAATCCGACGCTAAAATGATAGTTAATTGTAACGTTCAGCGCCTCCTAATTACGATGGAACAATCAAATTGCGTCGAGATTCAATACATGGGCCTCGAGCCGACTTGTCTCCAAGGGTCTATTGCTGCCTCGGGCACCTTATGGTCGTTCTCCTGTGAGTCTAGAATTTCGAATCTGACGCAAAACAGATAGTTAATTGTAACGTTCAGGGCCTCCTATAGACGATGGAGCACTCAAATTGCGTCGCGATTCAATACATGGTCCTCCAGCGGACTGGTCTCCAAGGGGATATTGCTGTCTCGGGCACCTTATGGTCCGTCTCCAGTGAGTCTAGATATTTGAATCCGACGCGAAACTGATAGTTAATTGTAGCGATCAGCGCCTCCTAATGACGATGGAACACTCAAATTGCGTCGAGATTCAATACATCGTCCTCCAGCCGACTTGGCTCTATGGGGATATTGCTGCCTCGGGCTCCTTATGGTCGCTCTCCTGTGAGTCTAGATTTTCGAATCCGACGCGAAATTGATTGTTGATTGTAACGTTCAGGGCTTCCTAATGACGATGGAACACTCAAATTGTGTCGAGATTCAACACATCGTCCTTCAGCAGACTTGTCTCCAAGGGTCTATTGCTGCCTCGGGCACCTTATGGTCGTTCTCCAGTGAGTCTAGATTTTCTAATCCGACGCCAAACTGATTGTTAATTGTCACGTTCAGGGCCTCGTAATGACGATGGAACACTCAAATTGCGTCGAGGTTCAATACATCATCCTCCAGCCGACTTGTATCCAAGGGGATATTGCTGTCTCGGGCACCATATGATACTTCTCCTGTGAGTAGATTTTCGAATCCGACGCTAAAATGATAATTAATTGTAACATTCAGCGCCTCCTAATGACGATGGAACACTCAAATTGGGTCGAGATACAATACATCGTCCTCCAGCCGACTTGTCTCGAAGGGGATATTGCTGCTCGGTCACCATATGGTCCTTCTCCTGTGAGTCTAGATTTTCGAATCCGACGCGAAACTGATAGTTACTTGTAACGTTCAGGACCTCCTAATGACGATGGAGCACTCAAATTGCGTCGCGATTCAATACATCGTCCTCTAGCGGACTGGTCTCCAAGTGGATATTGCTGCTTCGGGCACCTTATGATTCGTCTTCAGTGAGTCTAGATTTTCAAATCCGACGAAAAACTGATCGTTAATTGTAACAATCAGTGCCTCCAGGTTACGATGGGACACTCAAATTGTGTCGCGATCCAATACATCGTTCTCCAGCCGACTTGTCTCCAAGGGGATATTGCTGCCTCGGGCACCATATGGTCCTTCTCCTGTGAGTCTAGATTTTCGAATCCGACGCGAAACTGACAGTTAATTGTAACGTTCAGGGCCTCCTAATGACGATGGAGCACTCAAATTGCGTCGCGATTCAATACATCGGTCTCTAGCGGACTGGTCTCCAAGGGGATATTGCTGCTTCGGGCACCTTATGATTCGCCTCCAGTGAGTCTAGATTTTCGAATCCGACGAAAAACTGGATGTTAATTGTAACGTTCAGGGCCTCCTAATAACGATGGAACACTCAAATTGCGTCGAGATTCAATACATCGTCCTCCAGCCGACTTGTATACAAATGGATATTGATGTCTCGGGCACCACATGATCCTTCTCCAGTGAGTAGATTTTCGAATCCGACGCTAAAACGATAGTTAATTGTAACGGTCAGCGCTTGCTAATGACGATGGAACCCTCAAATTGCGTCGAGATTCAATACATAGTCCTCCAGCCGATTTGTCTCCATGGGGATATTGCTGCCTCGGCTCCTTATGGTCGCTCTCCTGAGAGTCTAGTTTTTCGAATCCGACGCGAAACTGATTGTTAATTGTAACGTTCAGAGTTTCCTAATGACGATGGAGCACTCAAATTGCGTCGAGATTCAATACATCGTCCTCCAGCCGACTTGTCTCGAAGGGGATATTGCTGCGTCGGGCACCAAATGGTCCTTCTCCTGTGAGTCTAGATTTTCGAATCCGACGCGAAACGTAACGTTCAGGACCTCCTAACGACGATGGAGCACTCAAATTGCGTCGCGATTCAATACATCGACCTCTAGCGGACTGGTCTCCAAGGGGATATTGCTGCTTCGGGCACCTTATGATTCGTCTCCAGTGAGTCTAGATTTTCAAATCCGACGAAAAACTGATCGTTAATTGTAACAATCAGTGCCTCCTAGTTACGATGGAAAACTCAAATTGTGTCGCGATCCAATACATCGTCCTCAAGCCGACTTGTCTCCAAGGGGATATTGCTGCCTCGGGCACCATATGGTCCTTCTCCTGTGAGTCTAGATTTTCGAATCCGACGCGAAACTGACAGTTCATTGTAACGTTCAGGGCCTCCTAATGACGATGGAGTACTCAAATTGCGGCGAGATTCAATACATCGTTCTTCATCCGACTTGTCCCCAAGGGGGTATTGCTGCCTCGGGCACCTTATGGTCTTTCTCCTGTGAGTCTAGATTTTCGAATCCGACGCAAAACTGATAGTATATTGTAGCGTTCAGGGCCTCCTAATGACGGTAGAACACTCAAATTGCGTCGAGATTCAATACATCGTCCTCCAGCCGACTTGTATCCAAGGGGATATTGCTACCTCGGGCTCCTTATGGTCGCTCTCCTGTGAGTCAAGATTTTCGAATCCGACGCGAAACTGATAGTTAATTGTAACGTTCAGGGCTTCCTAATGACGATGGAACACACAAATTGCGTCGAGATTCAATACATCGTCCTTCAGCAGACTTGCCTCCAAGGGTCTTTTGCTGCCTCGGCACCTTATGGTCGTTCTCCTGTGAGTCTAGATTTATCGAATCCGACGCAAAACTGATTGTTAATTGTCACATTCAAGGCCTCCTAATGACGATGGAACACTCAAATTGCGTCGAGATTCAATACATCATCCTCCAGCCGACTTGTATCCAAGGGGATATTGCTGTCTCGGGCACCATATGATCCTTCTCCTGTGAGTAGATTTTCGAATCCGACGCTAAAATGATAATTAATTGTAACGTTCAGCGCCTCCTAATGACGATGGAACTCTCAAATTGCGTAGCGATAAAATACATCGTCCTCCAGCGGACTGGTCTCCAAGGGGATATTGCTGCCTCGGGCACCTTATGGTCCGTCTCCAGTGAGTCTAGATTTTCGAATCCGACGTAAAACTGATAGTTAATTGTACCATTCAGGGCCTCCTAATGACGATGGAACACTCAAATTTTGTCGTGATCCAATAAATCGTCCTCCAGCCCTATTGTCTACAAGGGGATAATTCTGCCCCGGGCTCCATGTGGTCCGTCTCCTGTGAGTCTAGATTTTCGATTCCGACGCGAAACCGATAGTTAATTGAAACGTTCAGGGCTTGCTAATGACGATGGAACACTCAAATTGCGTCGAGATTCACTACATCGTCCTCCATCCGACTTGTCTCCATGGGGAAATTGCTGCTTCGGGCCCCTTATGGTCGCTCTCCTGTGAGTCTAGATTTTCGAATCCGACGCGAAACTGATTGTTAATTGTAACGTTCAGGGCTTCCTAATGACGATGGAACACTCAAACTGCGTCGAGATTCAATACATCGGCATTAAGCCGATTTGTCTCCAAGGGTCTATTGCTGACTTGGGTACCTTATGGTCGAACCCCTGTGAGTCTAGATTTTAGAATCCGATGCAAAACTGATAGTTAATTGTAATGTTCAGGGCCTCCTACTGACAATGGAACACTCAAATTGTGTCGAGATTCAATCCATCGGCCTCCAGCCGACTTGTCTCCAAGGGGATACTGCTGCCTCGGGCACCATATGGTCCGTCTCCTGTGAGTCTAGATTTTCGAATCCGACCCAAAAATGATAGTTAATTGTACAGTTCAGCGCCTCCTAATGACGATGAAAAACTCAAATTCCGTCGAGAGTCAATACATCGACCTCCAGCCGACTTCTCTACAAGGGTATATTGCTGACTCGGGCTCCATGTGGTCCGTCTCCTGTGAGTCTAGATTTTCGAATCCGACGCGAAACTGATAGCTAATTGTAACGTTCAGGGCCTCCTAATGACGATGGAAGACTCAAATTGCGTCGAGATTCAATACATCGTCCTTCAGCCGACTTGTCTCCAAGAGACCATTGCTGCCTCGGGCACCTTATGGTCGTTCTCCTGTGGGTCTAGATTTTCGAATCCGACGCAAAACAGATAGCTAATTGTAACGTTCAGGACCTCCTAATGACGATGGAACACTCAAATTGCGTCGAGATTCAATACGTCGGCCCCGAGCCGAAGTATCTCCTAGGGTCTATTGCTGCCTCGTTCACCTTATGGTCGTTTTCCTGTGAGTCTAGATTTTCGGATCCGACGCAAAACAGATAGTTAATTGCAAAGTTCAGGGCCTAATAATGACGAAGGAACATTCAAATTGAGTCGAGATTCACTACAACGTCCTCCAGCCAACTTGTATCCAAGGGGATATCGCTGCCTCGGGCTCCACATGGTCCGTCTCCGGTGATTCCACGTTTTCGAATCCGATGCAAAATTGATGCTTAATTGTAACGTTCACGGCCTCCTAATGACGATGGAACACTCAAATTGCGTCGAGATTCAATACATCGTCCTCCAGCGGACTGGTCTCCAAGGGGATATTGCTGCCTCGTGCACCTTATGGTCCGTCTCCAGAGAGTCTAGATTTTCGAATCCGTCGAAAAACTGATAGTTAATTGTAACATTCAGGGTCTCCTAAAGACGATGGAACATTCAAATTGCGTCACAATCCAATACATCGTCCTCTTGCCGACTTGTCTCCAAGGGGATATTACTGTCTCGGGCACCATATGATCCTTCTCCTCAAATTCAGTCGAGAGTCAATACATCGTCCTCCAGCCGACTTGTCTACAAGGGAATATTGCTTCCTCGGGCTCCCCGTGGTCCGTCTTCTGTGAGTCTAGATTTTCGAATCCGACGCATAACTGATAGTTAATTGCAACGTTCAGGGCCTCCTAATGTCGATGGAACACTCAAATTGCATCGAGATTCAATACATCGACCTCCAGCCGACTTGCCTCAGAGGAACTATTGCATCCTCGGGCATCTTACGGTCGTTCTCCTGTGGGTCTAGATTTTTCGAATCCGACGCATAACTAATAGTTAATTGTAAAGTTCAGGACCTCCTAATGACAATGGAACACTCAAATTGCGTCGAGATTCAATACATCGGCCTCCAGCCGAATTGTCTCCAATGGGAAATTCTGCCTCGGGCACCTTATGGTCCGTCTCCTGTGAATCTAGATTTTCGAATCCGACGCAAAAATGATAGTTAATTGTAACGTTCAGCGCCTCCTAATGACGATGGAACACTCAAATTGCGTCGAGAGTCAATACATAGACCTCCAGCCGACTTGTCTCCAAGGGAATGTCGCTGCCTCGGGCACCACATGGTCCGTCTCCGGTGACTCTACGCTTTCGAATCCGACTCAAAACTGCTATTTAATTGTAACGTTCAGGGCCTCCTATGACGATGGAGCACTCAAATTGCGTCGCGATTCAATACATCGTCCTCCAGCGGGGTATTGCTGCCTCGGGCACAGTATGGTCCGTCTCCTGTGAGTCTAGATTTTCGAATCCGACGCAAAAAAGATAGTTAATTGTAACGTTCAGGGCCTCCTAAAGACGAAGGAACATACAAATTGCGTCGAGAGTCACTACAACGTCCTCCGGCCAACTTGTCTCCAAGGGGATATCGCTGTCTCGGGCACCACATGGTCCGTCTCCGGTGATGCCACATTTTCGAATTCGACGCAAAACTGATAGTTAATTGTAACGTTCAGGGCCTCCTAATGACGATGGATCACTCAAATTGCGTCGAGATTCAATACATCGTCCTTCAGCCGACTTGTCTCCTAGGGTCTATTGCTGCCTCGGGCACCTTATGGTCCGTCTCCAATGAGTGTAGATATTCGAATCGGACGAAAAACTGATAGTTAATTGTAACATTCAGGGCCTCCTAATGACGATGGAACACTCAAATTTTGTCGTGGTCCAATATATCGTCCTCCAACCGATTTGCCTCCAAGGGTCTATTGCTGCCTCGGGCACCTTATGATCGTTCTCCTGTGAGTCTAGATTTTCGAACCCGACGAAAAAATGACAGGTAATTGTAACATTCAGCGCCTCCTAATGACGATGGAACACTCAAATTGCGTCGAGATTCACTACATCGTCCTCCAGCCGACTTGTCTCCAAGGGGATATCGCTGCCTCGGGCACCACATGGTCCGTCTCCGGTGATTCCACGTTTTCGAATTCGACGCAAAACTGATAGTTAATTGTAACGTTCAGGGCCTCCTAATGACGATGGAACACTCAAATTGCGTCGACATTCAATACATGGGCCTCGAGCCGACTTGTCTCCAAGGGTCTATTGCTGCCTCGGGCACTTTATGGTCGTTCTCCTGTGAGTCTAGATTTTCGATTCCGACGCAAAACAGATAGTTAATTGTAACGTTCATGGACTCCTAATGACGAAGGAACACTCAAATTGCGTCGAGATTCACTACATCGTCCTCCAGCCGACTTGTCTCCAAGGGGATATCGCTGCCTCGGGCACCACATGGTCCGTCTACGGTGATTCCACGTTTTCGAATTCGACGCAAAACTGATAGTTAATTGTAACGTTCAGGGCCTCCTAATGACGATGGATCACTCAAATTGCGTCGAGATTCAATCCATCGTCCTTCAGCCGACTTGTCTCCTAGGGTCTATTGCTGCCTCGGGCACCTTATGGTCCGTCTCCAATGAGTCTAGATATTCGAATCCGACGAAAAACTGATAGTTAATTGTAACATTCAGGGTCTCCTAAAGACGATGAAACATTCAAATTGCGTCACGATCCAATACATCGTCCTCCAGCCGACTTGTCTCCTAGGGGATATTACTGTCTCGGGCACCATATGATCCTTCTCCTGTGAGTCTAGATTTTCGTATCCGACGCGAAACTGATAGTTAATTGTAACGTTCAGGGCCTCCTAATGATGATGGAACACTGAAATTGCGTCGAGATTCAATACATCGGCCTCCAGCCGACTTGTCTTCAATGGGAATTTCTGCCTCGGGCACCTTATGGTGCGTCTCCTGTGAGTCTTGATTTTCGAATCCGACGCAAAAATGATAGTTAATTGTAACTTTCAGCGACTCCAAATGACGATGGAACACTCAAATTGCGTCGAGAGTCAATACATCGTCCTCCAGCCGACTTGTCTGCAAGGGGACATTGCTGCCTGTAGCACCATATGGTCCGTCTCCGGTGAGTCTAGATTTTCCATTCCGATGCGAAACTGATAGTTAATTGTAACGTTCAGGGCCTCCACATGACGATGGAACACTCAAATTCCGTCGAGAGTCAATACATCGTCCTCCAGCCGACTTGTCTACAAGGGAATATTGCTTCCTCGGGCTCCATGTGGTCCGTCTTCTGTGAGTCTAGATTTTCGAATCCGACGCATAACTGATAGTTAATTGCAACGTTCAGCGCCTCCTAATGACGATGCAACACTGAAATTGCGACGAGATTCAATACATCGGTCTCCAGCCGACTTGTCTTCAAATGTCTATTAATGCCTCGGGCACCTTGCGGTCGTTCTAATGTGAGTCTAGATTTTCGAATCCGACGCATAACTGATAGTTAATTGTAAAGTTCAGGGCCTCCTAATGTCGATGGAACACTCAAATTGCATCGAGATTCAATACATCGTCCTCCAGCCGACTTGTCTCAGAGGAGCTATTGCATCCTCGGGCATCTTACGGTCGTTCTCCTGTGAGTCTAGATTTTTCGAATCCGACGCATAACTAATAGTTAATTGTAAAGTTCAGGAACTCCTCATGACAATGGAACACTCAAATTGCATCGAGATTCAATACATCGGCCTCCAGCCGAATTGTCTCCAATGGGAAATTCTGCCTCGGGCACCTTATGGTCCGTCTCCAGTGAGTCTAGATTTTCGAATCCGACGCAAAAATGATAGTTAATTGTAACGTTCAGCGCCTCCTAATGACGATGGAACACTCAAATGGCGTCGAGAGTCAATACATCGACCTCCAGCCGACTTGTCTCCAAGGGAATGTCGCTGCCTCGGGCACAACATGGTCCGTCTCCGGTGATTCTACGCTTTCGAATCCGACTCAAAACTGCCATTTAATTGTAACGTTCAGGGCCTCCTATGACGATGGAGCACTCAAATTGCGTCGCGATTCAATACATCGTCCTCCAGCGGACTGGTCTCCAAGGGGATATTGCTGCCTCGGGCACAGTATGGTCCGTCTCCAGTGAGTCTAGATTTTTGAATCCGACGAAAAACTGATAGTTAATTGTAACATTCAGGGCCTCCTAATGATGATGGAACACTCAAATTGCGTCGCGATCAAATACATCGTCCTCCAGCCGACTTGTTTCCAAGGGTCTACTGCTGCCTCGGGCACCTTATGATCGTACTCCTATGAGTCTACGAACCCGACGCAAAAATGATAGTGAATTGTAACGTTCAGGGCCTCATAATGACGATGGAGCACTCAAATTGCGTCGCGATTCAATACATCCTCCTCCAGCGGACTGGTCTCCAAGGGGATATTGCTGCCTCGCGCACAGTGTGATCCGTCTCCAGTGAGTCGAGATTTTCGAATCCGACGAAAAACTGAGAGTAAATTGTAACATTCAGGGCCTCCAAATGACGATGGAAAACTCAAATTGCGTCGCGATCCAAAACATCGTCCTCCAGCCGACTTGACTCCATGGGGATTTTGCTGCCTCGGGCTCCTTGTGGTCGCTCTCTTGTGAGTCTAGATTTTCGAACCCGACGCGAAACTGATTGTTAATTGTAACGTTCAGGGCTTCCTAATGACGATGGAACACTCAAATTGCGTCGAGATTCAATACATCGGCATTCTGCCGTTTTGTCTCCAAGAGTCTATTGCTGACTTGGGTACCTTATGGTAGTACCCCTGTGAGTCTAGATTTAAGAATCCGACGCAAAACTGATAGTTAATTGTAATGTTCAGGGCCACCTAATGACGATGGAACACTCAAATTGCGTCGAGATTCAATCCATCGGCCTCCAGCCGTCTTGTCTCCAAGGGGATATTGCTGCCTCCTGCACCATATGGTCCGTCTCCTGTGAGTCTAGATTTTCGAATCCGACGCAAAAAAGATAGTTAATTGTAACGTTCAGGGCCTCCTAATGACGAAGGAACATTCAAATTGCCTCGAGAGTCACTACAACGTCCTCCGGCCAACTTGTCTCCAAGGGGATATCGCTGTCTCGGACACCACATGGTCCGTCTCCGGTGATGCCACGTTTTCGCATCCGATGCAAAACTGATAGTTAATTGTAACGTTCAAGGCCTCCTAATGTCGATGGAACACTCAAATTGCGTCGTGATTCAATACATAGTCCTCCAGCGGATTGGTCTCCAAGGGGATATTGCTGCCTCGTGCACCTTATGGTCCGTCTACAGTGAGTCTAGATTTTCGAATCCGACGAAAAACTGATAGTTAATTGTAACATTCAGGGTCTCCTAAAGACGATGGAACATTCAAATTGCGTCACGATCCAATACATCGTCCTCCAGCCGACCTGTCCACTAGGGGATATTACTGTCTCGGGCACCATATGATCCTTCTCCTGTGAGTCTAGATTTTCGTATCCGACGCGAAACTGATAGTTAATTGTAACGTTCAGGGCCTCCTAATGATGATGGAACACTGAAATTGCGTCGAGATTCAATACATCGGCCTCCAGCCGACTTTTCTCCAAGGGTCTATTGCTGGCTCGGGCACCTTATGGTCGTTCTCCTCTGAGTCTAGATTTTCGAATCCGACGCAAAACTAATAGTTAATTGTAACGTTCAGGGCCTCCTAATCGCGATGATCACACAAATAGCGTCGAGATTCAATACATCGTCCTTCAGCCGACTTGTATCCAAGTTGATATTGCTGTCTCGTGCACCATATGACCCTTCTCCTGTGACTAGATTTTCGAATCCGACGCTAAAATGATAGTTAATTGTAACGTTCTGCACCTCCTAATGACGATGGAACACTCAAATTGCGTCGAGAGGCAATACATCGTCCTCCAGCCAACTTGTCTCCATGGGGATATTGCTGCCTCGGGTTCCTTATGGTCGCTCTCCTGTGAGTCTAGATTTTCGAATCCGACGCGAAACTGATTGTTAATTGTTACGTTCAGGGCTTCCTAATGACGATGGAACACTCAAATTGCGTCGAGATTCAATACATCGTCCTTCAGCCGACTTGTCTCCAAGAGTCTATTGCTGCCTAGGGCACCTTATGGTCGTTCCCCTGTGAGTCTAGATTTTAGAATCCGACGCAAAACTGATAGTTAATTGTAATGTTCAGCGCCTCCTAATGGAGATGGAACACTCGAACTGCGTCGAGATTCAATACCACGTCATTCAGCCGAATTGTCTCCAAGGGTCTATTGCTGCCTCGGGCACCTAATGGTCGTTCCCCTGTGAGTCTAGATCTTCGAATCCGACGCGAAACTGATTGTTAATTGTAACGTTCAGGGCTTCCTAATGACGATGGAACACTCAAATTGGGTCGAGATTCAAAACATCGTCATTCAGCCGACTTGTCTTCAAGGGTCTATTGCTGCCTCGGGCAGCTTTTGGCCGTTCTCCTGTGAGTCTAGATATTCGAATCCGACTCAAAACTGATAGTTAATTGTAACGTTGAGGGCCTCCTAATGACGATGGAACACTCAAATTGCGTCGAGATTCAATACTTCTGCTTCCAGCCGACTTGTCTCCAAGGGGACATTGCTGCCTGTAGCACCATATGGTCCGTCTCCGGTGAGTCTAGATTTTCCATTCCGATGCGAAACTGATAGTTAATTGTAACGTTCAGGGCCTCCACATGACGATGGAACACTCAAATTCCGTCGAGAGTCAATACATCGTCCTCCAGCCGACTTGTCTACAAGGGAATATTGCTTCCTCGGGCTCCATGTGGTCCGTCTTCTGTGAGTCTAGATTTTCGAATCCGACGCATAACTGATAGTTAATTGCAACGTTCAGCGCCTCCTAATGACGATGCAACACTGAAATTGCGACGAGATTCAATACATCGGTCTCCAGCCGACTTGTCTTCAAATGTCTATTGCTGCCTCGGGCACCTTGCGGTCGTTCTAATGTGAGTCTAGATTTTCGAATCCGACGCATAACTGATAGTTAATTGTAAAGTTCAGGGCCTCCTAATGTCGATGGAACACTCAAATTGCATCGAGCTTCAATACATCGTCCTCCAGCCGACTTGTCTCAGAGGAACTATTGCATCCTCGGGCATCTTACGGTCGTTCTCCTGTGAGTCTAGATTTTTCGAATCCGACGCATAACTAATAGTTAATTGTAAAGTTCAGGACCTCCTAATGACAATGGAACACTCAAATTGCGTCGAGATCAATACATCGTCCTTCAGCCGACTTGTCTACAAGAGTCTATTGCTGCCTCGGACACCTTACGGTCGTTCTCCTGTGAGTCTAGATTTTCGAATCCGACGCAAAACTGATTGTTAATAGTAACGTTCAGGGCTTCCTACTGACGATGGAGCACTGAAATTGCGTCTAGATTCAATACATCGTCATTCAGCCGACTTGTCTCCAAGGGTCTATTGCTGCCTCGGGCAGTTATGGTCGTTCTCCTGTGAGTCTAGATTTTCGAATCCGACGCAAAACTGATAGTTAATTGTAACTTCAGGGCCTCCTAATGACGATGGAACACTCAAATTGCGTCGAGATTCAATACTTCTGCTTACAGCCGACTTGTCTCCAAGGGGACATTGCTGCCTCGGGCACCACATGGTCCGCATCCGGTGATTCTACATTTTCGAATCCGACGCAAAACTCATAATTAATTGTAACGTTCAGGTCCTCCTAATGACGATGGAACACTCAAATTGCGTCGAGATTCAATACTTCGGCTTACAGCCGACATGTTTCCAAGGGGACATTGTTGCCTCGGGCACCATATGGTCCGTCTCCTGTGAGTCTAGATTTTCGATTCCGATGCGAAACTGATAGTTCATTGTAACGTTCAGTGCCTCCTGATGACGATGGAACACTCAAACTGCGTTGAGATTCAATACATCGTCCTTCAGCCGACTTGTCTCCAAGGGGATATTGCTGCCTCGGGCACCTTATGGCCGTTCTCCACTGAGTCTAGATTTTCGAATCCGACGGAAAAATAATTGTTAATTGTAACGTTCAGCGATTCCTAATGACGGTGGGACACTCAAATTACAACGAGAGTCAATACATCGTCCCCCAGCCGACTTGTCTCCAAGGGGATATTGCTGCCTCGGGCACCTTATGGTCGTTCTCCTGTGAGTCTAGATTTTCGAATCCGACGCAAAAATGTAAGTTAATTGTAACGTTCAGCGCCTCCTAATGACGATGGAACACTCAAATTGCGTCGAGATTCAATACAGCGTCCTTCAGCCGACTTGACTCCAAGAGTCTATTGCTGCCTCGGACACCTTATGGTCGTTCTCCTGTGCGTCTAGATTTTCGAATCCGACACATAACTGATAGTTAATTGTGACGTTCAGGGCCTCCTAATGATGATGGAACACTCAAATTGCGTCGAGATCAATACATCGGCCACCAGCCGACTTGTCTCCAAATCTCTATTGCTGCCTCGGGCACCTTGTGATCGTTCTCCTGTGAGTCTAGATTTTTCTAATCCGACGCATAACTAATAAGTAATTGTAAAGTTCAGGACCTCCTAATGACGATGGAACACTCATATTGCGTTGAGATACAATACATCGTCCTCCAGCCGACTTCTCTCCATGGGGATATTCATGCCTCGGGCACCTTATGGACGATGGAACACTCAAATTGCGTCGAGATTCAATACCACGTCATTCAGCCGATTTGTCTCCAAGAGTCTATCGCTGCCTTGGGAACTTTATGGTCGTTCCCCTGTGAGTCTTGATTTTAGAATCCAACGCAAAACTGATAGTTAATTGTAATGTTCAGGGCCATCCTAACGACGATGGAACACTCAAATTGCGTCGAGATTCAATACATCGGCCTCCAGTCGACTTGTCTCCAAGGGGACATTGCTGCCTCGGGCACCATATGGTCCATCACATGTGAGTCTAAATTTTCGAATCCGACGCAAAAATGATATTTAATTTTAACGTTCAGGGCCACCTAATGACGATGGAACACTCAAATTGCGTCGAGATTCAATACATCGTCCTTCAGCCGACTTGTCTCCAAGGGTCTATTGCTGCCTCGGACACCTTATGGTCGTTCTCCTGTGAGTCTAGATTTTCGAATCCGAAGCAAAACTGATAGTTAATTGTAACGTTCAGGGCCTCCTAATGACGATGGAATACTCAAATTGCGTCGAGATTCAATACATCGGCCTCGAGCCGACTAGTCTCCAAGGGGACATTGCTGCCTCGGGCACCATATGGTCCGTCTCCTGTGAGTCTAGATTTTCTATTCCGACGCGAAACTGATAGTTAATTGTAACGTTCAGGGCCTCCTAATGACGATGGAACACTCAAATTGCGTCGAGATTCAATACAGCGTCCTTCAGACGACTTGACTCCAATAGTCTATTGCTGGCTCGGACACCTTATTGTCGTTCTCTTGTGAGTCTAGGTTTTCGAATCCGACGCGAAACTGATTGTTAATTGTAGCGTTCAGGGCTTTCTAATGACGATGGAACACTCAAATTGCGTCGAGATTCAATACCTCATCATTCAGCCGATTTGTCTCCAAGGGTCTATTGCTATCTCGGGCACCTTGTGGTCGTTCTCCTGTGAGTCTATATTTTTGAATCAGACGCATAACTGATAGTTAATTGTAAAGTTCATTGCCTCCTAATGTCGATGGAACACTCAAATTGCATCGAGATTCAATACATCGGTCTCCAGCCGAAGTGTCTCAGAGGGTCTATTGCTGCCTCGGGCACCTTATTCGCGATCTCCTGTGAGTCTAGAGTTTTGCATCCGACGCATAACGGATAGTTAATTGCAACGTTCAGCGACTCCAATGACTATGGAACACTCAAATTGCGTAGAGATTCAATACTTCGGCCTCCAGCCGACTTTCTATTGCTGCCTCGGGCACCTTGTGGTCGTTCTCCTGTGAGTCTAGATTTTTCGAATCCGACGCATATCTAATAGTTAATTGTAAAGTTCAGGACCTCCTAATGACGATGGAACACTCAAATTGCGTTGAGATTCAATACATCGTCCTCCAGCCGACTTCACTCCATGGTTACATTGCTGCCTCGGGCACCATATGATCCTTCTCCTGTGAGTAGATTTTCGAATCCGACGCTAAAATGATAGTTAATTGTAACGTTCAGCGCCTCCTAATGACGATGGAACACTCAAATTGCGTCGAGACTCAATACATCGTCCTCCAGCCGACTTGTCTCCAACGGTCTATTGCTGCCTCGGGCACCTTATGGTCGTTCTCCTGTGAGTCTAGATTTCTAATCCGACGCAAAACTGATAGTTAATTGTATCGTTCAGCGCCTCCTATTGACGATGGAACCCTCAAATTGCGTCGAGATTCAATACATAGTCCTCCAGACGATTTGTCTCCATGGGGATATTGCTGCCTCGGGCTCGTTATGGTCGCTCTCCTGTGAGTGTAGATTTTCGTATCCGACGCGAAACTGATAGTTAATTGTAACGTTCATGGCCTCCTAATGACGAAGGAACACTCAAATTGCGTCGAGATTCACTACATCGTCCTCCAGCCGACTTGTCTCCAAGGGGATATCGCTGCCTCGGGCACCACATGGTCCGTCTCCGGTGATTCAACGTTTTCGAATTCGTCGCAAAACTGATAGTTAATTGTAACGTTCAGGGCCTCCTAATGACGATGTAGCGTCGCGATTCAAAATATCGTCCTCCAGCGGATTGGTCTCCAAGAGGATATATCTGACTCGGGCACCTTATGGTCCGTCTCCAATGAGTCGAGATTTTCGAAACCGACGAAAAACAGACAATTAATTGTAACATTCAGGGCCTCCTAATGACGATGGAACACTCAAATTGCGTCGCGATCCAATACATCGTCCTACAGCCGACTTGTATCCAAGGGGATATAGTTGTCTCGGGCACCATAAGATCCTTCTCCTGTGAGTAGATTTTCGAATCCGACCCTAAAATAATAGTTAATTGTAACGTTCAGCGCCTCCTAATGACGATGGAACACTCAAGTTGCGACGAGATTCAATACATCGTCCTCCAGCCGACTTGTCTCCAAGGGGATATTGCTGCCTCGGGCTCCTTATGGTCGCTTTCCTGTGAGTCTAGATTTTCGAATAAGACGCGAAACTGATTGTTAATTGTAACGCTCAGGGCCTCCTGATGACGATGGAACACTCAAGTTGCGTCGAGATTAAATGCGTCGTCCTCCAGCCGACTTGTCTCCAAGGGGATATTGCTGCCTCGGGCACCTTATGGTCGTTCTCCTGTGAGTCTAGATTTTCTAATCCGACGCAAAACTGATTGTTATTTGTAACGTTCAGGGCCTCCTAATGACGATGGAACACTCAAATTGCATCGAGATTCAATACATCATCCTCCAGCCGAATTGCATCCAAGGAGATATTGCTGTCACGGGCACCATATGATCCTTCTCCTGTGAGTAGATTTTCGAATCCGACGCTAAAATGATAATTAATTGTAACGTTCAGTGCCTCCTAATGACGATGGAACCCTCAAATTGCGTCGAGATTCAATACATCGTCCTCCAGCCGACTTGTATCCAGGGCGTTATTGATGTCTCGGGCACCATATGATCTTTCTCCTGTGAGTAGATTTTCGAATCCGACGCTAAAATGATAGTTAATTGTAACGTTCAGCGCCTCCTAAGACGATGGAACATTCAAATTGCGTCGAGATTCAATACATAGTCCTCCAGCCGATTTGTCTACATGGGGAAATTGCTGCCTCGGGTTCCTTATGGTCGCTCTCCTGTGAGTCTACATTTTAGAATCCGACGCGAAACTGATTGTTAATTGTAAGGTTCAGGGTTTCCTAATGACGATGGAACACTCAAATTGCGTCGAGAATCAATTCATCGGCCTCCAGCCGACTTGTCTCCAAGGGGATATTGCTGCCTCGGGCTCCATGTGGTCCGTCTCCCGTGAGTCTAGATTTTCGATTCCGACGCGAAACTGATAGTTAATTGTAACGTTCAGGGCCTCCTAATGACGATGGAACACTCAAATTGCGTCGAGATTCAATACATCGTCCTCCAGCCGACTTGCCTCCAAGAGTCTATTGCTGCCTCTGGCACACTATGTTCGTTCTCCTGTGAGTCTAGATTTTCGAATCCGACGCGAAACTGATAGTTAATTGTAACGTTTAGGGCCTCCTAATGCCGATGGAACACTCAAATTGCGTCGACATTCAATACATGGGCCTCGAGCCGAATTGTCTCCAAGGGTCTATTGCTGCCTCGGGCACTTTATGGTCGTTCTCCTGTGAGTCTAGATTTTCGATTACGACGCAAAACAGATAGTTAATTGTAAGGTTCATGGACTCCTAATGACGAAGGAACACTCAAATTGCGTCGAGATTCACTACATCGTCCTCCAGCCGACTTGTCTCCAAGGGGAAATCGCTGCCTCGGGCACCACATGGTCCGTCTCCGGTGATTCCACGTTTTCGAATTCGACGCAAAACTGATAGTTAATTGTAACGTTCAGGGCCTCCTAATGACGATGGATCACTCAAATTGCGTCGAGATTCAATACATCGTCCTTCAGCCGACTTGTCTCCTAGGGTCTATTGCTGCCTCGGGCACCTTATGGTCCGTCTCCAATGAGTGTAGATATTCGAATCCGACGAAAAACTGATAGTTAATTGTAACATTCAGGGCCTCCTAATGACGATGGAACACTCAAATTTTGTCGTGGTCCAATATATCGTCCTCATACGATTTGCCTCCAAGGGTCTATTGCTGCCTCGGGCACCTTATGATCGTTCTCCTGTGAGTCTAGATTTTCGAACCCGACGAAAAAATGACAGGTAATTGTAACGTTCAGCGCCTCCTAATGACGATAGAACAGTAAAATTGCGTCGAGATTCAACACATCATCCTCCAGCCGACTTGTATCCAAGGGGATATTGCTGCATCGGGCACCAAATGATCCTTCTCCTGTGAGTAGATTTTCGAATCCGAGGCTAAAATGATAATTAATTGTAACGTTCAGCGCCTCCTAATGACGATGGAACACTCAAATTGCGTCGAGATTCACTACATCGTCCTCCAGCCGACTTGTCTCCAAGGGGCTATCGCTGCCTCGGGCACCACATGGTCCGTCTCCGGTGATTCCACGTTTTCGAATTCGACGCAAAACTGATAGTTAATTGTAACGTTCAGGGCCTCCTAATGACGATGGAACACTCAAATTGCGTCGACATTCAATACATGGGCCTCGAGCCGACTTGTCTCCAAGGGTCTATTGCTGCCTCGGGCACTTTATGGTCGTTCTCCTGTGAGTCTAGATTTTCGATTCCGACGCCAAACAGATAGTTAATTGTAACGTTCATGGACTCCTAATGACGAAGGAACACTCAAATTGCGTCGAGATTCACTACATCGTTCTCCAGCCGACTTGTCTCCAAGGGGATATCGCTGCCTCGGGCACCACATGGTCCGTCTCCGGTGATTCCACGTTTTCGAATTCGACGCAAAACTGATAGTTAATTGTAACGTTCAGGGCCTCCTAATGACGATGGATCACTCAAATTGCGTCGAGATTCAATCCATCGTCCTTCAGCCGACTTGTCTCCTAGGGTCTATTGCTGCCTCGGGCACCTTATGGTCCGTCTCCAATGAGTCTAGATATTCGAATCCGACGAAAAACTGATAGTTAATTGTAACATTCAGGGCCTCCTAATGACGATGGAACACTCAAATTTTGTCGTGGTCCAATATATCGTCCTCCAGCCGATTTGCCTCCAAGGGTCTATTGCTGCCTCGGGCACCTTATGAACGGTCTCCTGTGAGTCTAGATTTTCGAACCCGACGAAAAAATGACAGTGAATTGTGACGTTCAGCGCCTCTAAATGACGATAGAACAGTAAAATTGCGTCGAGATTCAACACATCATCCTCCAGCCGACTTGTATCCAAGGGGATATTGCTGTATCGGGCACCAAATGATCCTTCTCCTGTGAGTAGATTTTCGAATCCGACGCTAAAATGATAATCAATTGTAACGTTCAGGGCCTCCTAATGACGATGGAACACTCAAATTGCGTCGAGATTCAATACATGGGCCTCGAGCGGACCTGTCTCCAAGGGTCTATTGTTGCCTCGGGCACCTTATAGTCGTTCCCCTGTGAGTCTAGATTTTCGAATCCGACGCAAAACAGATAGTTAATTGTAACTTTCATGGCCTCCTAATGACGAAGGAACACTCAAATTGCGTCGAGATTCACTACATCGTCCTCCAGCCGACTTGTCTCCAAGGGGATATCGTTGCCTCGGGCACCACATGGTCCGTCTCCGGTGATTCCACGTTTTCGAATTCGACGCAAAACTGATAGTTAATTGTAACGTTCACGGCCTCCTAATGACGATGGATCACTCAAATTGCGTCGAGATTCAATACATCGTCCTTCAGCCGGCTTGTCTCCTAGGGTCTATTGCTGCCTCGGGCACCTTATGGTCCGTCTCCAGTGAGTCTAGATTTTCGAATCCGTCGAAAAACTGATAGTTAATTGTGACAATCAGGGCCTCCTAGTTACGATGGAACACTCAAATTGTGTCGCGATCCAATACAACGTCCTCCACATGACTTGTCTCCAAGGGGATATTGCTGCTTCGGGCACCTTATGATTCGTCTCCAGTGAGTCTAGATTTTCGAATCCGTCGAAAAACTGATAGTTAATTGCAACAATCAGGGCTTCCTAGTTACGATGGGACACTCAAAATGTGTCGCGATCCAATACATCGTCATCCAGCCGACTTGTCTCCAAGGGTCTATTACTGCCTCGGGCACCTTATGATCGTTCCCCTGTGAGTCTACATTTTGGAATCCGACGCAAACCAGATAGTTAATAGTAACGTTCAGGGCCTCCTAATGACGATGGAACACTCAAATTGCGTCGAGATTCAATACATGGGCCTCGAGCCGACTTGTCTCCAAGGGTCTATTGCTGCCTCGGGCACCTTATGGTCGTTCTCGTGTGAGTCTAGATTTTCAAATCCGACGCAAAACAGATAGTTAAATGTAACGTTCAGGGCCTCCTAAAGACGATGGAACACTCAAATTGCGTCGAGATTTAATCCATCGTCCTCCAGCCGACTTGTATCGAGGGTGTTATTGATGTCTCGGGCACCATATGATCTTTCTCTTGTGAGTAGATTTTCGAATCCGACGCTAAAATGATAGTTAATTGTGACGTTCAGCGCCTCCTAAGACGATGGAACACTCAAATTGCGTGAGATTCAATACATAGTCCTCCAGCCGATTTGTCTCCATGGGGATATTGCTGCCTCGGGCTCCTTATGGTCGTTCTCCTGTGAGTCTAGATTTTCGAATCCGACGCAAAACAGATAGTTAATTGTAACGTTCATGGACTCCTAATGACGAAGGAACAGTCAAATTGCGTCGAGATTCACTGCATCGTCTTCCAGCCGACTTGTCTCCAAGGGGATATCTCTGCCTCGGGCACCACATTGTCTGTCTCCGGTGATTCTACGTTTTCGAATTCGACGCAAAACTGATAGTTAATTGTAACGTTCAGGGCCTCCTAATGACGATGGAGCGTCGCGATTCAAATCATCGTCCTCCAGCGGACTGGTCTCCAAGTGGATATTTCTGACTCGGGCACCTTATGGTCCGTCTCCAGTGAGTCGAGATTTTCAAATCCGACGAAAGACTGATAGTTAATTGTAACATTCAGGGCCTCCTAAAGACGATGGAACACTCAAATTGCGTCGCGATCCAATACATCGTCCTCCAGCCGACTAGTCTCCATGTGGATTTTGCTGCCTCGGGCTCCTTATGGTCGCTTTCCTGTGAGTCTAGATTTTCGAATCCGACGCGAAACTGATTGATAATTGCAACGTTCTGGGCTTCCTAATGACGATGGAACACTCAAATTGCGTCGAGTTTCAATACATCGGCATTCAGCCGATTTGTCTCCAAGGGTCGATTGCTGCCTTGGGCACCTTGTGGTCGTACCCCTGTGAGTCTAGATTTTAGAATCCGACGCAAAACTGATAGTTAATTGTAATGTTCAGGGCCTCCTAATGACGATGGAACACTCAAATTGCGTCGAGATTCAATCCATCGGCCTCCAGCCGACTTCTCTCCAAGGGGATATTGCTGCCTCGGGCACCATATGGTCCGTCTCCTGCGAGTCTAGATTTTCGAATCCGACGCGAAACTGATAGTTAATTGTAACGTTCAGGGCCTCCTAATGACGATGGAACACTCAAATTGCGTCGAGATTCAATACATCGTCCTTCAGCCGACTTGTCTCCAAGAGTCTATTGCTGCCTCTGGCACATTATGTTCGTTCTCCTGTGAGTCTAGATTTTCGAATCCGACGCGAAACTGATAGTTAATTGTAACGTTCAGGGCCTCCTAATGACGATGGAAGACACTAATTGCGTCGAGAATCAATACATGGGCCTCGAGCCGACTTGTCTCAGAGGGTCTATTGCTGCCTCGGGCACCTTATGGTCGTTCTCATGTGAGTCTAGATTTTCGAATCCGACCCATAACTGATAGTTAATTCCAACGTTCAGGGCCTCCTAATGACGATGGAATACTCAGATTGCGTCGAGATTTAATACATTGTCCTCCAGCCGACTTGTCTCCAAGGGTCTATTGCTACCTCGGGCACCTTATGGTCGTTCTCCTGTGAGACTAGATTATCGAATCCGACGCATAACTGATAGTTAATTGTAATGCTCAGCGCCTCCTAATGATGATGGAACACTCAAATTGCGTCGAGATTCAATACATCGTCCTTCAGACGACTAGACTCCAAGAGTCTGTTGCTGCGTCTGACACATTATGGTCGTTCTCCGGTGATTCTACATTTTCTAATCCGACGCAAAACTGATAGTTAATTGTAACGTTCAGGGCCTCGTAATGACGATGGGACACTCAAATTGCGTTGCGATTCAATACATCGTCCTCCAGCGGACTGGTCTCCAAGGGGATATTGCTGCCTCGGACACCTTATGGACCGTCTCCAGTGAGTCTAGATTTTCGAATCCGACGCATAACTGATAGTTAATTGTAACGTTCAGCGCCTCGTAATGACGATGGAACACTCAAATTGCGTCGAGATTCAATACATCGTTCTCCAGCCGTCTTCTCTCCATGGGGATAATGCTGCCTCGGGCATCTTATGATCGTTCACCTGTGAGTCTAGATTTTCGAAGCCGACGCAAAACTGATAGTTAATAGTAACGTTCAGGGCATCCTAATGACGATGGAATACTCAAATTGCGTCGAGATTCAATTCATCGTCCTCCAGCCGACTTCTCTCCAAGGGGAAATTGCTGCCTCGGGCACCATATGGTCCGTCTCCTGTGAGTCTAGATTTTTGAATCCGACGCAAAAATGGTAGTTAATTGTACCGTTCAGCGCCTCCTAATGACGATGGAACACTCAAATTGCGTCGAGATTCAATACATCGTCCTCCAGCCGACTTGTCGCCAAGGGTCTATTGCTACCTCGGGCAACTAATGATCGATCTCCTGTGAGTCTAGATTTTCGAATCCGACGCATAACTGATAGTTAATTGTAACGTTCAGCGCCTCCTAATGACGATGGAACACTCAAATTGCGTCGAGATTCAATAAATCGTCCACCAACAGAGTTGTCTCCAAGGTGATATTGCTGCCTCGGGAACCATATGATGCGTCTTTTGTGAGTCTAGATTTTCGAATCCGACGCGAAATTGATAGTTAATTGTAACGCTCAGGGTTCTAATGACGTTGGAACACTCAAATTGCGTCGAGCTTCAAAACATTGGCCTCCAGCCGACTTGTCTCAGAAGGTCTATTGCTGCCTCGGGCACCTTATGGTCGTTCTCATGTGAGTCTAGATTTTCGAATCCGACCCATAACTGATAGTTAATTCCAACGTTCAGCGCCTCCTAATGACGATGGAACACTCAGATTGCGTCGAGATTCAATACATCGTCCTCCAGCCGACTTGTCGCCAAGGGTATATTGCTACCTCTGGCACCTTATGTTCGATATCCTGTGAGGCTAGATTATCGAATCCGACGCATAACTGATAGGTAATTGTATTGCTCAGCGCCTCCTAATGCCGATGGAACACTCAAATTGCGTCGAGATACAGTACATCGTCCACCAGCCGACTTGTCTCCAAGGGGAAATTGCTGCCTCGGGCACCATATGATCCGTCTCCTGTGAGTCTAGATTTTCGAATCCGACGCGAAACTGATAGTTAATTGTAACGTTCAGGGCCTGCTAATGACGATGGAACACTCAAATTGCGTCGAGATTCAATACATCGTCCTTCAGCCGACTTGACTCCAAGAGTCAATTGCTGCCTCGGACACATTATGGTCGTTCTCCGGTGATTCTACATTTTCTAATCCGTAGCAAAACTGATAGTTAATTGTGACGTTCAGGGCCTCGTAATGACGATGGGGCACTCAAATTGCGTCGCCTTTCAATACATCGTCCTCCAGCGGACTGGTCTCCATGGGGATATTGCTGCCTCGGACACCTTATGGACCGTCTCCAGTGAGTCTAGATTTTCGAATCCGACGCATAACTGATAGATAATTGCAACGTTCAGCGCCTCCTAATGACGATGGAACACTCAAATTGCGACGAGATTCAATACATCGGCCTCCAGCCGACTTGTGTTCAAATGTCTATTGCTGCCTCGGGCACCATGTGGTCGTTCTCCTGTGAGTATAGATATTCGAATCCGACGCGAGACTGATAGATAATTGTTACGTTCAGGGCGTCCTAATGACGATGGAACACTCAAATTGCGTCGAGAGCCAATACATCGTCCTCCAGCCGACTTGTCTACTAGGGGAATATTGCTGCCTCGGGCTCCATGTGGTCCGTCTCCTGTGAGTCTAGATTTTCGAATCCGACGCGAAACTGACGGTTAACTGTAACGTTCAGGGCTTCCTAATGACGATGGAACACTCAAATTGCGTCGATATTCAATACCTCGTCATTCATCCGATTTGTCTCCAAGGGTCTGTTGCTGCCTCGGGCACCATATGGTCGTTCCCCTGTGAGTCTAGATTTTAGAATCCGACGCAAATCTGATTGTTAATTGTAATGTTCAGGGCCTCCTAATGACGATGGAACACTCAAATTGCGTCAAGATTCAATACATCGGCCTCCAGCCGACTTGTCTCCAAGGGAACATTGCTGCCTCGGACACCTTATGGTCGTTCTCCGGTGATTCTACATTTTCTAATCCGAGGCAAAACTGATAGTTAATTGTAACGTTCAGGGCCTCGTAATGACGTTGGGGCACTCAAATGCGTCGCGATTCATTATATCGTCCTCCAGCGGACTGTTCTCCAAGGGGATATTGCTGCCTCGGACACCTTATGGACCGTCTCCAGTGAATCTAGAATATCGAATCCGACGCATAACTGATAGTTAATTGCAACTTTCAGCGACTCCTAATGACGATGGAACACTCAAATTGCGTTGAGATTCAATACATCGGCCTCCAGCCGACTTGTCTTCAAATGTCTATTGCTGCCTCGGGCACCTTGTGGTCGTTCTCCTGTGAGTCTAGATTATCGAATCCAACGCATAACTTATAGTTAATTGTAAAGTAAAGGACCTCCTAGTTACGATGGAACACTCAAATTGCGTCGAGATTCAATACATCGTCCTCCAGCCGACTTTTCTCCAAGGGGTATTGCTGCCTCGGGGACCATATGGTCCATCTCCTGTGAGTCTAGATTTTTGAATCCGACGCAAAAATGATAGTTAATTGTAACGTTCAGGGCCTCCTAATGACGATGGAACACTCAAATTGCGTCGAGAGTCAATACATCGTCCTCCAGCCGATATGTCTCCAAGGGTCTATTGCTACCTCGGGCACCTTATGGTCGTTCTCCTGTGAGTCTAGACTTTCGAATCCGACGCATTACTCATAGTTAATTGTAACGCTCAGCGCCTCCTAATGACGATGGAACACTCAAATTGCGTCGAGATTCAATACATCGGCCACCAGCCGACTTGTCTCCAAGGGTCTATCGCTGCCTCGGGCACCTTATGATCGTTCTCCTGTGAGTCTAGATTTTCGAACCCGACGCAAAACTGATAGTTAATTGTAATGTTCAGGGCCTCCTAATGACGATGGAACACTCAAATTGCGTCAAGTTTCAATACATCGACCTCCAGCCGACTTGTCTCCAAGGGAACATTGCTGCCTCGGACACCTTATAGTCTTTCTCCGGTGATTCTACATTTTCTAATCCGACGCAAAACTGATAGTTAATTGTAACGTTCAGGGCCTTATGATGACGATGGAACACTCAAATTGCGTCGAGATTCAATACATCGGCCTCCAGCCGGCTTGTGTTCAAATGTCTATTGCTGCCTCGGGCACCTTGTGGTCGTTCTCCTGTGAGTATAGATTTTCGAATCCAACGCATAACTGATAGTTAATTGCAACATTCAGCGCCCCCTAATGACGATGGAACACTCAATTTGCGTCGAGATCCAATACATCGACCTCCAGCCGACTTTTCTCCAAGGGGTATTGCTGCCTCGGGAACCATATGGTCCGTCTCCTGAAGTCTAGATTTTTGAATCCGACGCAAAAATGATAGTTAATTGTAACGTTCAGGGCCTCCTAATGACGATGGAACACTCAAATTGCGTCGAGAGTCAATACATCGTCTTCCAGCCGACTTGTCTCCAAGGGTCTATTGCTACCTCGGGCACCTTATGGTCGTTCTCCTGTGAGTCTAGATTTTCGAGTCCGACGCATAACTGATAGTTAATTGTAACGCTCAGCGCCTCCTAAAGACGATGGAACACTCAAATTGCGTCGAGATTCAATACATCGGCCACCAGCCGACTTGTCTCCAAGGGTCTATCGCTGCCTCGGGCACCTTATGATCGTTCTCCTGTGAGTCTAGATTTTCGAACCCGACGCAAAACTGATAGTTAATTGTAACGTTGAGGGCCTCCTAATGACGATGGGATAATCAAATTGCGTCGAGATTCAATTCATCGTCCTCCAGCCGACTTCTCTCCATGGGGATATTGCTGCCTCGGGCACCTTGTGGTCGTTCTCCTGTGAGTCTAAATTTTCGAATCCGATGCATAAGTGATAGTTAATTGTAACGTTCAGGGCCTTATAATGACGATGGAACACTCAAATTGCGTCGAGATTCAATACATTGTCCTCCAGCCGGCCTGTGTTCAAATGTCTATTGCTGCCTCGGGCACCTTGTGGTCGTTCTCCAGTGAGACTAGATTATCGAATGCGACGCATAACTGATAGTTAATTGTAATGCCCAGCGCCCCCTAATGACGATGGAACACTCAAATTGCGTCGAGATTCAATACATCGTCCACCAGCCGCCTTGTCTCCAAGGGGATATTGCTGCCTCGGGCCCCATATGATCCGTCTCCTGTGAGTCTAGATTTTCGAATCCGACGCGAAACTGATAGTTAATTGTAACGTTCAGGGCCTTCTAATGACAAAGGAACACTCAAATTGCGTCGAGATTCAATACATCGTCCTTCAGCCGACTTGACTCCAAGAGTCTATTGCTGCATCTTACACCTTAGGGTCGTTGTCCTGTGAGTCTAGATTTTCGAATCGGACGCAAAACTGATAGTTAATTGTAACGCTCAGGGCCTCCTAATGATGATGGAACACTCAAATTGCGTCGAGATTCAATACATCGTCCTTCAGACGACTTCACTCCAAGGGTCTATTGCGGCCTCGAACACATTATGGTCGTTCTCCGGTGATTCTACATTTTCTAATCCGACGCAAGACTGATAGTTAATTGTAACGATCAACGCCTCCTAATGACGGTGGAACACTCAAATTGCGTCGAGATTCAGTACATCGGCCTCCAGACGACTTGTGTTCATATGTCTATTGCTGCCTCGGGCACCTTGAGGTCGTTCTCCTGTGAGTCTAGATTTTCGAATCCGACGCATAACTGATAGTTAATTGTAAAGTTCAGTGCGTCCTAATGACGATGGAACACTCAAATTGCGTCGAGATTCAATACATCGTCCTCCAGCCGACTTGTCTCCAAGGGTCTATTGCCACCTCGGGCACCTTATGGTCGATCTCTTGTGAGTCTAGATTTTCGAATCCGACGCATAACTGAGAGTTAATTGTAACGCTCAGCGCCTCCTAATGACGATGGAACACTCAAATTGCGTCGAGATTCAATACATCGTCCACCAGCCGAGTTGTCTCCAAGGGGATATCGCTGCCTCGGGCACCATATGGTCCGTCTCCTGTGAGTCTAGATTTTTGAATCCGACGCAAAAATGATAGTTAATTGTAACGTTCAGCGCCTCCTAATGACGATGGAACACTGAAATTGCGTCGAGATTCAATTCATCGTCCTCCAGGCGACTTGTTTCCAAGGGGTATTGCTGCCACGGGCACCATATGGTCCGTCTCCTGTGAGTCTAGATTTTTGAATCCGACGCAAAAATGATAGTTAATTGTAACGTTCAGCGCCTCCTAATGACGATGGAATACTCAAATTGCGTCGAGATTCAATACATCGTCCTCCAGCCGACTTGTGTCCAAGGGCCTATTGCAACCTCGGGCACCTTATGGTCGTTGTCCTGTGAGTCTAGATTTTCGAATCCGACGCATAACTGATAGTTAATTGTAACGCTCAGCGCCTCCTAATGTCGATGGAACACTCAAATTGCGTCGAGATTCAATACATCGTTCACCAGCCGAGTTGTCTCCAAGGGGATATTGCTGCCTCGGGAACCATAGGGTCCGTCTCCTGTGGGTCTAGATATTCGAATCCGACGCAAATCTCATAGTTAATTGCAATGTTCAGGGCCTCCTAATGACGATAGAACACTCAAATTGCGTCGAGATTCAAAACATCGGCCTCCAGCCGACTTGTCTCCAATTGTCTATTTCTGCCTCGGGCACTTTATGGTCGTTCTCCTGTGAGTATTGATTTTCGAATCCAACGCAGAACTGATAGTTAATTGCAACGTTCAGCGCCCCCTAATGACGACGGAACACTCAAATTGCGTCGAGATTCAATACATCGACCTCCAGCCGACATATCTCCAAATGTCTATTGCTGCCTCGGGCACCTTGTGGTCGTTCTCCTGTGAGTCTAAATTTTCGAATCCGACGCATAAGTGATACTTAGTTGTAAAGTTCAGGGCCTCCTAATGACGATGGAATACTCAAATTGCGTCGAGATTCAATACATCGTCCTCCAGCCGACTTGTCTCCAAGGCTCTATTGCTGTTTCGGGCACCTTATGGTCGTTCCCCTGTGAGTCTAGATTTTAGAATTCGACGCAAATCTGATAGTTAATTGTAACGTTCTGGGCCTCCTAATGACGATGGATCACTCAAATTGCGTCGAGATTCAATACATCGGCCTCCAGCCGACTTGTCTCCAATTGTCTATTGCTGCCTCGGGCACATTATGGTCGTTCTCCTGTGAGTCTAAATTTTCGAATCCGACGCATGAGTGATACTTAGTTGTAAAGTTCAGGGCCTCCTAATGACGATGGAATACTCAAATTGCGTCGAGATTCAATACATCGTCCTCCAGCCGAATTGACTCCAAGGGGATATTGCTGCCTCGGGCTCTATGTGGTCGTTCTCCTGTGAGTCTAGATTTTCGAATCCGACGCGAAACTGAAAGTTAATTGTAACGTTCTGGGTTCTAATGACGATGGAGCACACAAATTGCGTCGAGATTCACTACATCGGCCTCCAGCCGACCTGTCTCAGAGGGTCTATTGCTGCCTCGGGCACCTTACGGTCGTTCTCCTGTTGTAGGGAAGCAGCCTACTCACGCTGTAGTAAATTCACATTAGTTTCCATTGTGTGCCAGCCAGTCTGCTGTAACTAGCTCTGACGTCATAAATGTTGCGCATTACCTTAAAATCAAGCAAATGAACTAAAACTTTTCTAGCATGTCAGAAATAATACTAAATTAATGTGTGTTAAATATCAGTTCGATAACTTCAGCCATTTCCGAGATTTGGACGTTTTTCTGGAAAAATCATTGGCGCAACAGAAAAGAGCTAGAGACTTCAAAATTTATATTTAGATTCATCTTTCATAATGATTTAATAAAAACAGTACTTTGGATTTCACAAATTAAGACTTTAGTGGAAATTCATGATTTTCTGATTTTCATCTCAAAACTGAAGGAAGCAAGATAGATTAAGTAGGCTAGTAAATAAGGCTAGGATGTTTAGATTTAAATAGGTTGGAGGTCCGCTATGATTATGAAGATGTGTAAAGTTTCTTTTTAATACCTATAAAATTATAGCGATAGCGGATCTCAACAGCGCTAGTTCAGAGCTCATCTAGTGCGTGCAGGGCAATTAAATTAATTCTCTCGCCTAAAGTATTTAACTTAGCCACGTCAAAATTTTATTATCAATACTTACCTGCGTGCTGAATTCACGTTTAAATTAAGAGATTCTTCGGCCATCAGCCAAAGAAGCTATAAATTATTATGTAACTTGAAGTGGTGCGTTACTAGCCCAGCGGCTAGTCGGGAGAGCGGATTTAATCAGGCGTTCCCTCAGCCGTCCGCACCGCGGCTTTATATATAAGAACACTGTGCGAGGAAGGAAGGCCCCAGTTCTCTCCAGACGCTGAATGACACGCCATCTGTGTCGGTAGTCGCGTCGCATCAGTGCATCTGCTACAAACAGCCTCGGGTGCCGTATTAAGTTACTAGAGATACGCGGAACCATGAGAACATTTCATGTGAAGTGTTAATTCTGGAATGATTTTCATTAACTAGCTTCAGTTTGCGTATTGTCGTATTTCCACGTGCCGTCGCGGGACAGTCATTCTACCAAATATTTAGCGTGGCGTTTGATGAAATATTTTCATCAAATTTTGGCGAGCATTCTTTTTAACATTTGATTCGGACATTTATAGTTGCATCAGCATATTACACTCTGAACTGTTCTGTTAGTTAGGTGGTAGGGATACTTGTGGTTTTTATCAGTGAATTTCAGAATATACTCAACTATTTTGGAAAACCGTTTTTGATTAGAAATCCCGGACAATCTCCTAATTCCTCAGAGCTATAAGCTGCAGCTATAATAACATTCTCAGGTAAAGTGGGCACTAGGATATCTATTTACTGGCTCCAAGTTTTATTAAATCACTTTCTGGGGGCCACGGAGTAAATAGAGAGCCAGTGTTGAGAACGGCAAAAGACAGCATTAACAACATTCTAAAAGCTAGAAACTGATTCAACACGCAAGCATATATCCAGCAATCAGATTTTAGTTTACTTTTTACAAACACATCCGCCGCCCCACATATGGTGCATCGGCCGGGAAATGTTTCTACAGTCTACAATTATTTTTACAAACTTACACATCCGCCGCCCCACATATGGTGCATCGGCCGGGAAACAACTAAGTGAAAGTGATTTTTAACTATTCGGATTCGCGAGTGAAATGCGAAGCGCAACTGAGTATAGAACAGTGAATGTGTTACGTGTGCATGTGGACGACGCAATTGGATTAACAACGCATCTGGATTGACGGAGCTGGCACTGAGTCTAGCGGTGCTGCCGGCATCGCGAGAAGCCAGTCTCGCCGCACCGCAGTCGTCCACTGAAGCAGACGGCGCAGAGCCTGCAATTGCGGGCCACGCAAACACACAACAGCCGTCGGAGAGCCGTCTGCAGTTCAACGGGCCACGTCGCATCAGGAATCCTGGTACGCCGCGCCGGCAACGACATACGTCGTGCAGAAGGAACTAAGTTAAGTGAAAAGCTGTTAAGAATTTTACTAACCTGCACTAAAAGACTGTCGGCGATGGAACCGTCAAAAGAAACTGAGGTTAAACTTAAATCAGAACCTATGTCTGTTGAGGGAACTGTAAATCCAGACAACGGTTCAAGTGTAAATATGCTTGAAAGTAGTAATGTTAAAGTGAAATATGAAGTATTGTCTCCTGACAGTAGTGTGCGAAGGGGTAATGATTCAATAATAGAGACCCCTGTAGTAAAGCGGAAAGTAGAAATGGTAAATTTATTGGATGATAGTTTCTCTGATGAATTAAAAATGAAACAGTCTTCAGAGATGGTAGAGTGTAAGAAGGAGAAGTTAGATATGACTAATCAATCAGAAGTTTCAGTGAGTTTTGATGATTCTGGTGTTGGAGCTAGTTTCTCGTCACCTGAGTGTGATAAAAAGCCAGCTCGTGAGCAACCCAAAGATGCTGGGGCTGTTGATTTAAATGTTATATTACAAGCAATAGCTGCCAGCAATGCTGAATTAAAGCCTGAAATGGTGGCCAGTCAAACAAATTTTAATAAACGGTTTGAGGCAATGGACAATAAATTAGAATCCAATAATGCTGAATTAAAGTATGAAATTGTGGCCAGCCAAACTAGTTTTAATAAACGATTGGAGGTAATGGACGATACCTTCAAGGCTGGTTGCAATAAGTTGAAAGAGGATCTTGACAGTTTGAATTGTAAAATTGATTGCAATCATGAGGATATTAAGAAAAAGGTTGCTCAACAGTTTTCTGAAATGTATAAAACAGTTAAATCCGAAGTTGCTGAGGTTCGCAAAGACTTCCAAATGGAAGATGCGAAGCTGGAGCACAAGTTAACAGAAAAGATCGAGGCAGAATCTGAACTGTGCTCAGATAGATTTAAAGATGTTAATATAAAAGTAAACATATGTCAAGTAGAAGTAGAAGCAATCAAAACTGACACTACTCATATTGTGCAAAGAGTAGATAATGTTGAAATGAAAGTAGAAAATATAAGTACTAACATTGCTAACATTGAGAATAAAGTAGTTTCAGTAACTTCTGGTAATGGTAAAGTACAACAAGTTGTAGCTGCAAACGCCGCTTTTATCGGGTGTCGGCAGTTCTTGCGGTTCGATCCAGATAAAAATATCCACCCGCTAGATTTCTGGAACGATTTTGAAGATGTGATTCCACCAACTTGGTCTGAGCGAGAGAAAATCTCATTTATTAGAAGCCATTTAGCAGGTGACGCCATGCGTTGGTCAGCTGATGTTATGTTGAAATGTAAAACATTAGCGGAATTTAAAACAGCTTTTATTAATGAATATTGGTCTAGCAATAAGCAAAATGAAGTGTTGAGAGAATTTTGGAGTGGAAAACGCTTCAATGCAGGCAAGGAATCTATTAAAGAGTTTGCTAGGTCATGGATTTCACGTTTGTCACATTTGGCGGAAAAGCTAAAACCAGAAATGATTATACTAGGTCTGGAAGCCAAACTGCCATGGTATTGGCAAACTAGAATTATATCAGCCCCTAGAGACAATCTGGATCGTTTCATTGAGTATTTGGAACGTGTAGAACGTGTTGCTGCCAATGAGGAGCAAGCACGTAATAACAGGAATGCCAATAACAATAGTAGTAATTTTAGGAACGAGCAAAATGGCAATGTAAACATCAGAACAGTAGGTGTTCGCCATTCTAAGAGAGGTAGGAATTGGGGAAATAATTATCAGAACCAACAATGGCGTTCAAGGGATAATAATTTTGTTCCAAACAGAAATATGCATGTAAACAACAGTACGGAAAGTAAGGCTATGCCAGCTAACTATAATGAAAATAAAGGAAACAGTAGTAGACCTAGGCAGGAAAACTAGTTCCCGTCTATGAGGACACTGGCGCTCACCAGGCGGTTAATTTTCCTAAGCCAGTAGTTAAGGGAAATGGTAAGACAGATCAGAATACTCAAACTGAACAGATGGATGAAATGTCGGTAGCACCTAAGGATACTACAGAAATATTAGATCACTCACAGTATTTGATAGATACCGTGTTAGAGACGCTTTCTAAGTGGGAAGAGAAAGAGAAGGCGCAGCAGTGTAACAGTAGGGATGAGCTACAAAATACTGAATTGTCAGGTGAAGAAGCAGAAGAAATTCATGCTTATATTTACGATGAGGATGATGTGCTCTTATCTAAAGTGCCTGTGCAGGATGTTGATAATGTACTAATAGATTTAGAACAGGAGATAAGTGGGAATGTAGAGGGTAGGCAGTTTGGGGTCGATGAACCCAGTAGCTGTGACCAGTTGTCACTTGAGAAGGAAACCGACGATAATGGTGAAAGTGGTTTAGCTGTAACTAATGTTATGCCCGGTCTGGAGGCGCAGAATCGCTCAGACTACAGTAATTTGGGTCATGTTCAGCAAACTAAATGTAATGAAGTCGTGCGGTGTTTCGATTTAAAATTAATAGACAGACTGGAAAAGGCAGCTGAAAATGTAATTCAAGAAACCCCTACACACTGTGACCTAAATGTAATGAAGACAGATGTTGATCACTTTAGTTGGAGACAAATCCAAAAGAAACTATTAGATGAATTTGAGGAACCACCTGTACAACCTAGAATAAGCCACCCTATAATAATAATGAATATGTTGGGTATCAATGTTCGTTGTCTCTTAGACAGTGGAAGTGAGGTGAGTGCAATATCTCAGTCCTTCTTTGATGCATTACCTGGTAAAGACAAGCTTACAGTAATGAGGGTATCAGGACTAAGAATAATTGGTGCTACTGGCAAGGTGTCAAAAACAGTAAAGCAAGAAGCTTTGCTACCTTTTAACATAAGTGGTAATTTAATTGATCATCCATGTTTAATTGTAAATAATCTCAGTATTGAGGTTTTAATTGGCATAGATTTCTTGTCGAAATATCAGAGTGTTGTTGATTTTGAAAGAAGCCAGTTAAAAATGGTCTTGCCAATAACCGGAGTAATTATAGTACCTTTTAGTGATAAACATGTAGTAACTGATGATGAAACTTGGGAGCTGCCTATACGAGTTCTGAAAAACAGGAGATATTGGAACGATGGTGTTAATCTTAGTACAAGTAAGCTAAACACAGAAGAAGAAGAAGCAATTATTTTGGACAAAATAGAAGCTAAATTGCAGGAAATCGGTAGGATTTCAGGCAATCAAAAGGAAGAACTGAGACAGGTTCTAAAAAGGCATCATAAAGTATTTTCAGATCGACCTGGCAGATTCATAGGTAGCCACTGAATGCTGTAGGGAGGAGGTTGTTCTTTAACCTCTACACAGTGTGGCAGCTGTGCAGTCCCAGCTGTGTGAGATCTTCTTTCCCTTTCAGGTCTCACTCATTCTTCCTCTTTCCTGTCCACAAAAATTTCGACATCTTCTTCCAACACATAAAATTTTCCGGTATGATTATCACGTCAATAATAAACTAATGAGTGCTGTAGGGAGGAGGTTGTTCTGTAACCTCTACACAGTGTGGCAGCTGTGCAGTCCCAGCTGTGTGAGATCTTTTTCCTTTTCAGGTCTCACTCACTCTTCATCTTTTCTATCCACCTAAAAATTTCTAACTCTTCTTTACAGCATTAAACCAATGAATGCTGTAGGGAGGAGGTTGTTCTGTAACCTCTACACAGTGTGGCAGCTGTGCAGTCCCAGCTGGGTGAGATCTTCTTTCCTTTTCAGGTCTCACTCACTCTTCATCTTTCTATCCACTTAAAAATTTCTAACTCTTCTTTACAGCATTAAACCAATGAATGCTGTAGGGAGGAGGTTGTACTGTAACCTCCATACAGTGTGGCAGCTGTGCAGTCCCAGCTGTGTGACATCTTCTTTCCCCTTTCAGGTCTCACTCACTCTTCATCTTTCCTATCCACAAAAATTTCGACCTCTTCTTTCATGCATTAAAATTTTCCGTTATGACTATCAAGCCATGAGTTATGTAACCAATCTATCTACCGATTAGTGACAGAAAAATACCTAATGTGACAAACCTAATAGTGACAAACAATAGAGAAGTATGACGTAATTAAGATATAAAATGTACTTGAGTAACAATTATGTATAGGACCCTGGTAATATAGTAACTACAAAGTGTTGTTTTATTGATGGTCCACCAACAGTAATTTAAAAAGATATATGAATTCATGTACAAGCAGGATCTGAAGTGGTAGTGAAACCTAGTGTATGCATTAGAGCTAACTAAGAAATAGTGAAAGAGATTGCTTAGTGTTAGGAATAATATGCAGATAAATTGTAAGATTAAACTCACCTGGTGTAGCAAGGAAATGCAGTGTAATAGAATTGAGCAGTGTTTGTGGTTGAGACGTGAAGGACACGTCCCTGAAGTATTTATAAGGTTGGAGCTGGCCATTATTTTAGTGTAGTGTGTGACAGGATACACCTACACGTATTGAGGTTATGAGTTGGAGGCGTGAATGCGACCATAGGTACCCTTATATTAGATGAGACAGAGCAGCTCATGGTGTCCTATAGGTTTAAGGAATTTAGCATTACGCTCGTCCATATTTACTTGATGCACTTTAGTGGTAGGTCCGAGAGAGACTACCTGAGGTTTCAGCGTCCGATCGAGTGGAAATGGATTGCCACGTGAGCAAACTAATCAGCTGCAGTACACTATGAATATGAAATAAATGTGCTTTCCTATGCTTTAAATTTAAATGAAATGAGTATTACTTAAGTTCATACACTAGCAAAGTAAGTAAATACCTAATTGCAGATGTGGAACTGGCAACAGCAGAGGACCAATAAGTGGATTTTGTAGTCAACTAAACGTAGTGTGTTTTGAACACTCACAATTGTACTATTACCAAAAGTTACTCACATGTACATGGAAGCTGAGAAAACAACCACTAATCATACTCATACTATCTCTAAGAATAAAGTAATCAAAGATGAGTCAGTTAAGTAAATAAGATGCATACTTGTCAGGAATGTACCGAGCATTGGTTCAGTGTTCCGGCCCAGAAATAATAAATTCAGATTAAATATGATTTATGACTGTATGCCTGAGGAGCATAAATTTTCTCTAATACATGACTAAAGGCGTTTTGAGCCATTTGTTTAACGATTTTATGACAGTTAAGTAACCGCGAGAGTAATACTGAAAAAGTTCTGTTAACTTTGTTCCAGTAATATATTGGAAGATAAAATGTATATATCCCCATTTCATTGTGACCCACCCTTAGATATTAAGTGAACAGAGTCTGAGGCACTCTTTTTGTTTGTTCTACAGGACAAACCAGATAATGGCAGCCTGGTAGCTGCGTGAAAGCGTGGAGTGACTTGGACACAACTCACAGTGACCCCCCCCCCTTTCCCCCATGTAATTTAGAGAGAACGTGAAGGACGCACACCATAGCAACTTCCCCTTCTCTACCCTTGTGAATGGAAGTGTAGGACGCCAGCCAAAGCGGCTACAACCACGTGTGTAAAAATTATTTGTGAACTTTTCTTTCAGGTTTAGAAAAGACTGCTAAGAGATATATATATCTGTTTATGTATCATGTTATTTTCTTTGAATTTGTGTATTTAAAAATGTATTTAATGTAGTTAAGATTTTTATAATTTTTCAATTTCTATGTGTTTGTTTGTCTAAGGCAATATGTATGCCAAAAAATTTCATGACTTTGCTTAAAATTTTGAGTAATGACATTGTTTAAAAGGCAGTGAACATGCCTACAATTTAAATAATTAGTGTAGGTAATCAGTTTTCTTTAATGTTTATACAGGTTTATATTTCAATTTTGATGTTTCATAGGAAGTTAAACTGTGCTCTTGCTTCCCTTTTTGTAATTAAATTTTTTTTTCATTCATTAACATTCATAAACAAAAAATTTAAGTAGAGGGTGATGTAGGGAAGCAGCCTACTCACGCTGTAGTAAATTCACATTAGTTTCCATTGTGTGCCAGCCAGTCTGCTGTAACTAGCTCTGACGTCATAAATGTTGCGCATTACCTTAAAATCAAGCAAATGAACTAAAACTTTTCTAGCATGTCAGAAATAATACTAAATTAATGTGTGTTAAATATCAGTTCGTTAACTTCAGCCATTTCCGAGATTTGGACGTTTTTCTGGAAAAATCATTGGCGCAACAGAAAAGAGCTAGAGACTTCAAAATTTATATTTAGATTCATCTGTCATAATGATTTAATAAAAACAGTACTTTGGATTTCACAAATTAAGACTTTAGTGGAAATTCATGATTTTCTGATTTTCATCTCAAAACTGAAGGAAGCAAGATAGATTAAGTAGGCTAGTAAATAAGGCTAGGATGTTTAGATTTAAATAGGTTGGAGGTCCGCTATGATTATGAAGATGTGTAAAGTTTCTTTTTAATACCTATAAAATTATAGCGATAGCGGATCTCAACAGCGCTAGTTCAGAGCTCATCTAGTGCGTGCAGGGCAATTAAATTAATTCTCTCGCCTAAAGTATTTAACTTAGCCACGTCAAAATTTTATTATCAACCTGCGTGCTGAATGCACGTTTAAATTAAGAGATTCTTCGGCCATCAGCCAAAGAAGCTATAAATTATTATGTAACTTGAAGTGGTGCGTTACTAGCCCAGCGGCTAGTCGGGAGAGCGGATTTAATCAGGCGTTCCCTCAGCCGTCCGCACCGCGGCTTTATATATAAGAACACTGTGCGAGGAAGGAAGGCCCCAGTTCTCTCCAGACGCTGAATGACACGCCATCTGTGTCGGTAGTCGCGTCGCATCAGTGCATCTGCTACAAACAGCCTCGGGTGCCGTATTAAGTTACTAGAGATACGCGGAACCATGAGAACATTTCATGTGAAGTGTTAATTCTGGAATGATTTTCATTAACTAGCTTCAGTTTGCGTATTGTCGTATTTCCACGTGCCGTCGCGGGACAGTCATTCTACCAAATATTTAGCGTGGCGTTTGATGAAATATTTTCATCAAATTTTGGCGGGCATTCTTTTTAACATTTGATTCGGACATTTATAGTTGCATCAGCGTATTAGACTCTGAACTGTTCTGTTAGTTAGGTGGTAGGGATACTTGTGGTTTTTATCAGTGAATTTCAGAATATACTCAACTATTTTGGAAAACCGTTTTTGATTAGAAATCCCGGACAATCTCCTAATTCCTCAGAGCTATAAGCTGCAGCTATAATAACATTCTCAGGTAAAGTGGGCACTAGGATATCTATTTACTGGCTCCAAGTTTTATTAAATCACTTTCTGGGGGCCACGGAGTAAATAGAGAGCCAGTGTTGAGAACGGCAAAAGACAGCTTTAACAACATTCTAAAAGCTAGAAACTGATTCAACACGCAAGCATATATCCAGCAATCAGATTTTAGTTTACTTTTTACAAACACATCCGCCGCCCCACATATGGTGCATCGGCCGGGAAATGTTTCTACAGTCTACAATTATTTTTACAAACTTACACATCCGCCGCCCCACATATGGTGCATCGGCCGGGAAACAACTAAGTGAAAGTGATTTTTAACTATTCGGATTCGCGAGTGAAATGCGAAGCGCAACTGAGTATAGAACAGTGAATGTGTTACGTGTGCATGTGGACGACGCAATTGGATTAACAACGCATCTGGATTGACGGAGCTGGCACTGAGTCTAGCGGTGCTGCCGGCATCGCGAGAAGCCAGTCTCGCCGCACCGCAGTCGTCCACTGAAGCAGACGGCGCAGAGCCTGCAATTGCGGGCCACGCAAACACACAACAGCCGTCGGAGAGCCGTCTGCAGTTCAACGGGCCACGTCGCATCAGGAATCCTGGTACGCCGCGCCGGCAACGACATACGTCGTGCAGAAGGAACTAAGTTAAGTGAAAAGCTGTTAAGAATTTTACTAACCTGCACTAAAAGACTGTCGGCGATGGAACCGTCAAAAGAAACTGAGGTTAAACTTAAATCAGAACCTATGTCTGTTGAGGGAACTGTAAATCCAGACAACGGTTCAAGTGTAAATATGCTTGAAAGTAGTAATGTTAAAGTGAAATATGAAGTATTGTCTCCTGACAGTAGTGTGCGAAGGGGTAATGATTCAATAATAGAGACCCCTGTAGTAAAGCGGAAAGTAGAAATGGTAAATTTATTGGATGATAGTTTCTCTGATGAATTAAAAATGAAACAGTCTTCAGAGATGGTAGAGTGTAAGAAGGAGAAGTTAGATATGACTAATCAATCAGAAGTTTCAGTGAGTTTTGATGATTCTGGTGTTGGAGCTAGTTTCTCGTCACCTGAGTGTGATAAAAAGCCAGCTCGTGAGCAACCCAAAGATGCTGGGGCTGTTGATTTAAATGTTATATTACAAGCAATAGCTGCCAGCAATGCTGAATTAAAGCCTGAAATGGTGGCCAGTCAAACAAATTTTAATAAACGGTTTGAGGCAATGGACAATAAATTAGAATCCAATAATGCTGAATTAAAGTATGAAATTGTGGCCAGCCAAACTAGTTTTAATAAACGATTGGAGGTAATGGACGATACCTTCAAGGCTGGTTGCAATAAGTTGAAAGAGGATCTTGACAGTTTGAATTGTAAAATTGATTGCAATCATGAGGATATTAAGAAAAAGGTTGCTCAACAGTTTTCTGAAATGTATAAAACAGTTAAATCCGAAGTTGCTGAGGTTCGCAAAGACTTCCAAATGGAAGATGCGAAGCTGGAGCACAAGTTAACAGAAAAGATCGAGGCAGAATCTGAACTGTGCTCAGATAGATTTAAAGATGTTAATATAAAAGTAAACATATGTCAAGTAGAAGTAGAAGCAATCAAAACTGACACTACTCATATTGTGCAAAGAGTAGATAATGTTGAAATGAAAGTAGAAAATATAAGTACTAACATTGCTAACATTGAGAGTAAAGTAGTTTCAGTAACTTCTGGTAATGGTAAAGTACAACAAGTTGTAGCTGCAAACGCCGCTTTTATCGGGTGTCGGCAGTTCTTGCGGTTCGATCCAGATAAAAATATCCACCCGCTAGATTTCTGGAACGATTTTGAAGATGTGATTCCACCAACTTGGTCTGAGCGAGAGAAAATCTCATTTATTAGAAGCCATTTAGCAGGTGACGCCATGCGTTGGTCAGCTGATGTTATGCTGAAATGTAAAACATTAGCGGAATTTAAAACAGCTTTTATTAATGAATATTGGTCTAGCAATAAGCAAAATGAAGTGTTGAGAGAATTTTGGAGTGGAAAACGCTTCAATGCAGGCAAGGAATCTATTAAAGAGTTTGCTAGGTCATGGATTTCACGTTTGTCACATTTGGCGGAAAAGCTAAAACCAGAAATGATTATACTAGGTCTGGAAGCCAAACTGCCATGGTATTGGCAAACTAGAATTATATCAGCCCCTAGAGACAATCTGGATCGTTTCATTGAGTATTTGGAACGTGTAGAACGTGTTGCTGCCAATGAGGAGCAAGCACGTAATAACAGGAATGCCAATAACAATAGTAGTAATTTTAGGAACGAGCAAAATGGCAATGTAAACATCAGAACAGTAGGTGTTCGCCATTCTAAGAGAGGTAGGAATTGGGGAAATAATTATCAGAACCAACAATGGCGTTCAAGGGATAATAATTTTGTTCCAAACAGAAATATGCATGTAAACAACAGTACGGAAAGTAAGGCTATGCCAGCTAACTATAATGAAAATAAAGGAAACAGTAGTAGACCTAGGCAGGAAAACTAGTTCCCGTCTATGAGGACACTGGCGCTCACCAGGCGGTTAATTTTCCTAAGCCAGTAGTTAAGGGAAATGGTAAGACAGATCAGAATACTCAAACTGAACAGATGGATGAAATGTCGGTAGCACCTAAGGATACTACAGAAATATTAGATCACTCACAGTATTTGATAGATACCGTGTTAGAGACGCTTTCTAAGTGGGAAGAGAAAGAGAAGGCGCAGCAGTGTAACAGTAGGGATGAGCTACAAAATACTGAATTGTCAGGTGAAGAAGCAGAAGAAATTCATGCTTATATTTACGATGAGGATGATGTGCTCTTATCTAAAGTGCCTGTGCAGGATGTTGATAATGTACTAATAGATTTAGAACAGGAGATAAGTGGGAATGTAGAGGGTAGGCAGTTTGGGGTCGATGAACACAGTAGCTGTGACCAGTTGTCACTTGAGAAGGAAACCGACGATAATGGTGAAAGTGGTTTAGCTGTAACTAATGTTATGCCCGGTCTGGAGGCGCAGAATCGCTCAGACTACAGTAATTTGGGTCATGTTCAGCAAACTAAATGTAATGAAGTCGTGCGGTGTTTCGATTTAAAATTAATAGACAGACTGGAAAAGGCAGCTGAAAATGTAATTCAAGAAACCCCTACACACTGTGACCTAAATGTAATGAAGACAGATGTTGATCACTTTAGTTGGAGACAAATCCAAAAGAAACTATTAGATGAATTTGAGGAACCACCTGTACAACCTAGAATAAGCCACCCTATAATAATAATGAATATGTTGGGTATCAATGTTCGTTGTCTCTTAGACAGTGGAAGTGAGGTGAGTGCAATATCTCAGTCCTTCTTTGATGCATTACCTGGTAAAGACAAGCTTACAGTAATGAGGGTATCAGGACTAAGAATAATTGGTGCTACTGGCAAGGTGTCAAAAACAGTAAAGCAAGAAGCTTTGCTACCTTTTAACATAAGTGGTAATTTAATTGATCATCCATGTTTAATTGTAAATAATCTCAGTATTGAGGTTTTAATTGGCATAGATTTCTTGTCGAAATATCAGAGTGTTGTTGATTTTGAAAGAAGCCAGTTAAAAATGGTCTTGCCAATAACCGGAGTAATTATAGTACCTTTTAGTGATAAACATGTAGTAACTGATGATGAAACTTGGGAGCTGCCTATACGAGTTCTGAAAAACAGGAGATATTGGAACGGTGGCGTTAATCTTAGTACAAGTAAGCTAAACACTGAAGAAGAAGAAGCAATTATTTTGGACAAAATAGAAGCTAAATTGCAGGAAATCGGTAGGATTTCAGGCAATCAAAAGGAAGAACTGAGACAGGTTCTAAAAAGGCATCATAAAGTATTTTCAGATCGACCTGGCAGATTCATAGGTAGCCACTGAATGCTGTAGGGAGGAGGTTGTTCTTTAACCTCTACACAGTGTGGCAGCTGTGCAGTCCCAGCTGTGTGAGATCTTCTTTCCCTTTCAGGTCTCACTCATTCTTCCTCTTTCCTGTCCACAAAAATTTCGACATCTTCTTCCAACACATAAAATTTTCCGGTATGATTATCACGTCAATAATAAACTAATGAGTGCTGTAGGGAGGAGGTTGTTCTGTAACCTCTACACAGTGTGGCAGCTGTGCAGTCCCAGCTGTGTGAGATCTTTTTCCTTTTCAGGTCTCACTCACTCTTCATCTTTTCTATCCACCTAAAAATTTCTAACTCTTCTTTACAGCATTAAACCAATGAATGCTGTAGGGAGGAGGTTGTTCTGTAACCTCTACACAGTGTGGCAGCTGTGCAGTCCCAGCTGGGTGAGATCTTCTTTCCTTTTCAGGTCTCACTCACTCTTCATCTTTCTATCCACCTAAAAATTTCTAACTCTTCTTTACAGCATTAAACCAATGAATGCTGTAGGGAGGAGGTTGTACTGTAACCTCCATACAGTGTGGCAGCTGTGCAGTCCCAGCTGTGTGACATCTTCTTTCCCCTTTCAGGTCTCACTCACTCTTCATCTTTCCTATCCACAAAAATTTCGACCTCTTCTTTCATGCATTAAAATTTTCCGTTATGACTATCAAGCCATGAGTTATGTAACCAATCTATCTACCGATTAGTGACAGAAAAATACCTAATGTGACAAACCTAATAGTGACAAACAATAGAGAAGTATGACGTAATTAAGATATAAAATGTACTTGAGTAACAATTATGTATAGGACCCTGGTAATATAGTAACTACAAAGTGTTGTTTTATTGATGGTCCACCAACAGTAATTTAAAAAGATATATGAATTCATGTACAAGCAGGATCTGAAGTGGTAGTGAAACCTAGTGTATGCATTAGAGCTAACTAAGAAATAGTGAAAGAGATTGCTTAGTGTTAGGAATAATATGCAGATAAGTTGTAAGATTAAACTCACCTGGTGTAGCAAGGAAATGCAGTGTAATAGAATTGAGCAGTGTTTGTGGTTGAGACGTGAAGGACACGTCCCTGAAGTATTTATAAGGTTGGAGCTGGCCATTATTTTAGTGTAGTGTGTGACAGGATACACCTACACGTATTGAGGTTATGAGTTGGAGGCGTGAATGCGACCATAGGTACCCTTATATTAGATGAGACAGAGCAGCTCATGGTGTCCTATAGGTTTAAGGAATTTAGCATTACGCTCGTCCTTATTTACTTGATGCACTTTAGTGGTAGGTCCGAGAGAGACTACCTGAGGTTTCAGCGTCCGATCGAGTGGAAATGGATTGCCACGTGAGCAAACTAATCAGCTGCAGTACACTATGAATATGAAATAAATGTGCTTTCCTATGCTTTAAATTTAAATGAAATGAGTATTAATTAAGTTCATACACTAGCAAAGTAAGTAAGTACCTAATTGCAGATGTGGAACTGGCAACAGCAGAGGACCAATAAGTGGATTTTGTAGTCAACTAAACGTAGTGTGTTTTGAACACTCACGATTGTACTATTACCAAAAGTTACTCACATGTACATGGAAGCTGAGAAAACAACCACTAATCATACTCATACTATCTCTAAGAATAAAGTAATCAAAGATGAGTCAGTTAAGTAAATAAGATGCATATTTGTCAGGAATGTACCGAGCATTGGTTCAGTGTTCCGGCCCAGAAATAATAAATTCAGATTAAATATGATTTATGACTGTATGCCTGAGGAGCATAAATTTTCTCTAATACATGACTAAAGGCGTTTTGAGCCATTTGTTTAACGATTTTATGACAGTTATGTAACCGCGAGAGTAATACTGAAAAAGTTCTGTTAACTTTGTTCCAGTAATATATTGGAAGATAAAATGTATATATCCCCATTTCATTGTGACCCACCCTTAGATATTAAGTGAACAGAGTCTGACGCACTCTTTTTGTTTGTTTTACAGGACAAACCAGATAATGGCAGCCTGGTAGCTGCGTGAAAGCGTGGAGTGACTTGGACACAACTCACAGTGACCCCCCCCCCTTTCCCCCATGTAATTTAGAGAGAACGTGAAGGACGCACACCATAGCAACTTCCCCTTCTCTACCCTTGTGACTGGAAGTGTAGGACACCAGCCAAAGCGGCTACAACCACGTGTGTAAAAATTATTTGTGAACTTTTCTTTCAGGTTTAGAAAAGACTGCTAAGAGATATATATATCTGTTTATGTATCATGTTATTTTCTTTGAATTTGTGTATTTAAAAATGTATTTAATGTAGTTAAGATTTTTATAATTTTTCAATTTCTATGTGTTTGTTTGTCTAAGGCAATATGTATGCCAAAATATTTCATGACTTTGCTTAAAATTTTGAGTAATGACATTGTTTAAAAGGCAGTGAACATGCCTACAATTTAAATAATTAATGTAGGTAATCAGTTTTCTTTAATGTTTATACAGGTTTATATTTCAATTTTGATGTTTCATAGGAAGTTAAACTGTACTCTTGCTTCCCTTTTTGTAATTAAATTTTTTTTTCATTCATTAACATTCATAAACAAAAAATTTAAGTAGAGGGTGATGTAGGGAAGCAGCCTACTCACGCTGTAGTAAATTCACATTAGTTTCCATTGTGTGCCAGCCAGTCTGCTGTAACTAGCTCTGACGTCATAAATGTTGCGCATTACCTTAAAATCAAGCAAATGAACTAAAACTTTTCTAGCATGTCAGAAATAATACTAAATTAATGTGTGTTAAATATCAGTTCGATAACTTCAGCCATTTCCGAGATTTGGACGTTTTTCTGGAAAAATCATTGGCGCAACAGAAAAGAGCTAGAGACTTCAAAATTTATATTTAGATTCATCTGTCATAATGATTTAATAAAAACAGTACTTTGGATTTCACAAATTAAGACTTTAGTGGAAATTCATGATTTTCTGATTTTCATCTCAAAACTGAAGGAAGAAAGATAGATTAAGTAGGCTAGTAAATAAGGCTAGGATGTTTAGATTTAAATAGGTTGGAGGTCCGCTATGATTATGAAGATGTGTAAAGTTTCTTTTTAATACCTATAAAATTATAGCGATAGCGGATCTCAACAGGGCTAGTTCAGAGCTCATCTAGTGCGTGCAGGGCAATTAAATTAATTCTCTCGCCTAAAGTATTTAACTTAGCCACGTCAAAATTTTATTATCAATACTTACCTGCGTGCTGAATGCACGTTTAAATTAAGAGATTCTTCGGCCATCAGCCAAAGAAGCTATAAATTATTATGTAACTTGAAGTGGTGCGTTACTAGCCCAGCGGCTAGTCGGGAGAGCGGATTTAATCAGGCGTTCCCTCAGCCGTCCGCACCGCGGCTTTATATATAAGAACACTGTGCGAGGAAGGAAGGCCCCAGTTCTCTCCAGACGCTGAATGACACGCCATCTGTGTCGGTAGTCGCGTCGCATCAGTGCATCTGCTACAAACAGCCTCGGGTGCCGTATTAAGTTACTAGAGATACGCGGAACCATGAGAACATTTCATGTGAAGTGTTAATTCTGGAATGATTTTCATTAACTAGCTTCAGTTTGCGTATTGTCGTATTTCCACGTGCCGTCGCGGGACAGTCATTCTACCAAATATTTAGCGTGGCGTTTGATGAAATATTTTCATCAAATTTTGGCGGGCATTCTTTTTAACATTTGATTCGGACATTTATAGTTGCATCAGCGTATTAGACTCTGAACTGTTCTGTTAGTTAGGTGGTAGGGATACTTGTGGTTTTTATCAGTGAATTTCAGAATATACTCAACTATTTTGGAAAACCGTTTTTGATTAGAAATCCCGGACAATCTCCTAATTCCTCAGAGCTATAAGCTGCAGCTATAATAACATTCTCAGGTAAAGTGGGCACTAGGATATCTATTTACTGGCTCCAAGTTTTATTAAATCACTTTCTGGGGGCCACGGAGTAAATAGAGAGCCAGTGTTGAGAACGGCAAAAGACAGCATTAACAACATTCTAAAAGCTAGAAACTGATTCAACACGCAAGCATATATCCAGCAATCAGATTTTAGTTTACTTTTTACAAACACATCCGCCGCCCCACATATGGTGCATCGGCCGGGAAATGTTTCTACAGTCTACAATTATTTTTACAAACTTACACATCCGCCGCCTCACACTGTGAATCTAGATTTTCGAATCCGACCCACAACTGATAGTTAATTGTAACGTTCAGGGCCTCCTAATGACGATCGAACACTCAAATTACGTCTTGATTCAATATTGCGTCCTTCAGCCGACTTGAATCAAAGATGCTATTTGTGCCTCGGACACCTTATGGTCGTTCTGCTGTGAGTCTAGATTTTCGAATCCGACGCAAAACTGATTGTTAATTGTAACGCTCAGGGCCTCCTAATGACGATGGAACACTCTAATTGCGTCGCGATTCAATACATCGGCCTCCACCCGACTTGTCTCCAAATGTCTATTGCTGACTCGGGCACCTTGTGGGCGTTCTCCTGTGAGTCTAAATTTTCCAATCCGACGCATAAGTGATAGTTAATTGCGACGTTCAGCGCCCCCTAATGACAATGGAACACTCAAATTGCGTCGAGATTCAATACATCGGCCTCCAGCCGACTTGTCTTCAAATGTCTATTGCTGCCTAGGGCACCTTGTGGTCGTTCTCCTGTGAGTCTACATTTTCGAATCCGACTCATAACTGATTGTTAATTGTAAAGATCAGGACGTCCTAATGACGATGGAATACTCAAATTGCATCGAGATTCAATACTTCGGCCTCGAGCCGACTTGTCTCCATGGGGACATTGCTGCCTCGGGCACCATACGGCCCGTCTCCGGTGAGTCTAGATTTTCGATTCCGATGGGAAACTGATAGTTAATTGTAACGTTCAGGGCCTCGTAATGACGATGGGGCACTCAAATTGCTTCGCGATTCAATACATCGTCCTTCAGCCGACTTGTCTCCAAGGTTGTATTGCTGCCTCGGGCAATTTATAGTCGTTCTCCTGTGAGTCTAGATTTTCGAATCCGACGCAAATCTGATAGTTAATTGTAACGTTCACGGCCTCGTAATGACGATGGGGCACTCAAATGGCATCGCGATTCAATACACCGTCCTCCAGCGGACTGGTCTCCAAGGAGATATTGCTGGTTCGTACACCTTATGAACCGTTTCCAGTGAGTCTAGATTTTCGAATCCGACGCGAAACTGATTGTTAATTGTAACGTTCCGGGCTTCCTAATGTCGATGGAACACACAAATTGCGTAGAGATTCAATACCTCGTCATTCAGCCGATTTGTCTCCAGGGGTCTATTGCTACCTCGGGCACCTTATGGTCGTTCAACTGTGAGTCTAGATTTTAGAATTCGACGCAAATCTGATAATTAATTGTAACGTTCTGGGCCTCCTAATGACGATGGAACACTCAAATTGCGTCGAGATTCAATACATCGGCCTCCAGCCGACTTGTCTCCAATTGTCTATTGCTGCCTCGGGCACATTATGGTCGTTCTCCTGTGTGTATAGTTTTCGAATCCAACGCATAACTGGTAGTTAATTGCAACGTTCAGCGCCCCCTAATGATAATGGAAATGTCTATTGCTGACTCGGGCACCTTGTGGTCGTTCTCCTGTGAGTCCAAATTTTCCAATCCGACGAATAAGTGATAGTTAATTGCAACGTTCAGGGCCTCCTAATGACGATGGAACATTCAAATTGCGTCGAGGTTGAATACATCGTCCTCCAGCCGAATTTTCTCCAAGGGGTATTGCTGCCTCGGGCACCATATGGTCCGTCTCCTGTGAGTCTAGATTTTCGGATCCGACTCAAAAATGATAGTTAATTGTAAAGCTCAGCGCCTCCTAATGACGATGGAACACTCAAATTGCGTCGAGAGTCAATACATCGTCCTCCAGACGACTTGTCTACAAAGGGATATTGCTGCCTCGGGCTCCATGTGATCCTTCTCCAGTGAGTCTAAATTTTCGTATCCGACGCGAAACTGATAGTTAATTGTAACGTTCAGGGCCTCCTAATGACGATGGAAGACTCAAATTGCGTCGAGATTCAATACATCGGCCTCCAGCCGACTTGTATCCAAGAGTCTATTGCTGCCTCGGGCAACATATGGTCCGCCTCCTGTGTGTCTAGATTTTCGAATCCGACGCAAAAACGATAGTTAAATGTAACGTTCAGCGCCTCCTAATGACGATGGAACACTCAAATTGCATCGAGAGTCAATACATCGTCCTCCTGACGACTTGTCTACAAGGGTCTATTGCTGCCTCTTGCACCTTATGGTCGTTCTCCTGTGAGTCTAGATTTTCGAATCCGACGCATAACTGATTGTTAATTGCAACGGTCAGGGCCTCCTAATGACGATGGAATACTCAAATTGCGTCGAGATTCAATACATTGTCCTCCAGCCGGCCTGTCTCCAAGGGGATATCGCTGCCTCGTTCACCACATGGTCCGTCTCCGGTGATTCTACATTTTCGTATCCGACGCAAAACTGATAGTGAATTGTAGCGTTCAAGGCCTCCTAATGACGATGGAATACTCAAATTGCGTCGAGATTCAATACATCGTCATCCACTTGACTTCTCTCCATGGGGATAATGCTGCCTCGGGCACTTTATGGTCGTTCTCCTGTGAGTCTAGATATTCGAATCCGACACGAAACTGATTGTTAATTGTAACGATCAGGGCTTCCTAATGACGATGGAACACTCAAATTGCGTCGAGATTCAATACATCGGCCTCCAGCCGACTTGTCTCCAAGGGGTATTGCTGCCTCGGGCACCATATGGTCCGCCTCCTGCGAGTCTAGATTTTCGAATCCGACGCAAAAATGATAGTTAATTGTAAATTTCAGCGCCTCCTAATGACGATGGAACACTCAAATTGCGTCGAGATTCAATGCATCGGCCTCGAGCCCACTTGTCTCCAAGGTTCTATTGCGGCCTCGGGCACATTATGGTCGTTCTCCTGTGAGTCTCGATTTTCGAATCCGACGCAAAACCGATAGTTAATTGCAACGTTCAGGGCCTCCTAATGACGTTGGAACACTCAAATTGCGTCGAGAATCAATACATCGTCCTTCAGCCGACTTGTCTCGAAGGTTCTATTGCCGCCTCGGGCACCATACGGTCGTTCTCTTGTGAGTCTCGAATTTCGAATCCGACGCAAAACTGACAGTTAATTATAACGTTCAGGGCCTCCAAATGATGATGGGGCACTCAAATTGCGTCGCGATTCAATACATCGTCCTCCAGCGGACTGGTCTCCAAGGGGATAATGTTGCCTCGGACACCTTAAGGTCAGTCTCCAGTGAGTCTAGATTTTCGAATCCGACGAAAAACTGATAGTTAATTGTAACATTCAGGGCCTCCTAATGACGATGGAACACTCAAATTGCGTCGCGATCCAATACATCGTCCTCCAGCCGACTTGTCTCCAAGGGTCTATTGCTGCTCCGGTCACCTTATGATCGATCTCCAGTGAGTCTAGATTTTCGAACCTGACGCAAAACTGATAGTTAATTGTACCGTTCAGGGCCTCCTAATGACGATGGAATACTCAAATTGCGTCGAGATTCAATACATCGTCATCCAGCCGACTTCTCTCCATGGGGATAATCCTGCCTCGGGCACTTCATGGTCGTTCTCCTGTGAGTCTAGATATTCGAATCCGACGCGAAACTGATTGTTAATTGTAAAGTTCAGGGCTTCCTAATGACGATGGAACACTCAAATGGCGTCGAGATTCAATACATCGGCCTCCAGGAGACTTATCTCCAAGGGTATATTGCTGCCTCGGGCACTTTATGGTCGTTTTCCTGTGAGTCTAGATTTTCGAATCCGACGCATAATTGATAGTTAATTGCAACGATCAGCGCTCCCTAATGACGATGGAACACTCAAAGTGCGTCGAGATTCAATACATCGTCATTCAGCCGATTTGTCTCCAAGGGTCTAATGCTGCTTCGGGCACCTTATGGTCGGTCCACTGTGAGTCTAGAATTTAGTATCCGACGCAAAACTGATAGTTAATTGTAATGTTCAGGGCCTCCTATTGACGATGGAACACTCAAATTGCGTCGAGATTCAATACATAGGCCTCCAGCCGACTTGTCTCCAAGGGGTATTGCTACCTCGGGCACCATATGGTCCGTCTCAAAAATGACAGTTATTTGCAGCGTTCAGCGTCTCCTAATGACGATTGAACACTCAAATTGCGTTGAGATTCAATACATCGTCCTTCAGCCGCCTTGTCTCCAAGGTTCTATTGCTGCCCCGGGCACTTTATGGTCGTTCTCCTGTGAGTCTCGATTCTCGAATCCGACGCAAACCTGATAGTTAATTGCAACGTTCAGGGCCTCTTAATGACGATGGAACACTCAAATTGCGTCGAGGTTGAATACATCGGCCTCCAGCCGAATTGTCTCCGAGGGGTATTGCTGCCTCGGGCACTATATGGTCCGTCTCCGGTGATTCTACATTTTCGTATCCGACGCAAAAACGATAGTTAATTGTAACGTTCAGCGCCTCCTAATGACGATGGAACACTCAAATTGCGTCGAGAGTCAATACATCGTCCTCCTGACGACTTGTCTACAAGGGGATATTGCTGCCTCGGGTACGGTATGGTCGGTCTCCTGTGAGTCTAGATTTTCGAATCCGACGCGGAACAGATAGTTAATTGTAAAGTTAAGGGCTTGCTAATGACGATGGAATACTCAAATTGCGTCGAGATTCAATACATCGTCCTCCAGCCGGCTTGTCTCCAAGGGGATATCGCTGCCTCGTTCACCACATGGTCCGTCTCCGGTGATTCTACATTTTCGTATCCGACGCAAAAACGATAGTTAATTGCAACGTTCAGGGCCACCTAATGACGTTGGAACACTCAAATTGCGTCGAGAATCAATACATCGTCCTTCAGCCGACTTGTCTCGAAGGTTCTATTGCCGCCTCGGGCACCATACGGTCGTTCTCTTGTGAGTCTCGAATTTCGAATCCGACGCAAAACTGGCAGTTAATTGTAACGTTCAGGGCCTCCTAATGACAATGGGGCACTCAAATAGCGTCGCCATTCAAAACATCGTCCTCCAGCGGACTTATCTCCAAGGGGATATTGTTGCCTCGGACACCTAACCGGCAGTCTCCAGTGAATCTAGAATTTCGAATCCGACGAAAAGCTGATAGTTAATTGTAACATTCAGGGCCTCCTAATGACGATGGAACACTCAAATTGCGTCGCGATCCAATACATCGTCCTCCAGCCGACATGTCTCCAAGGGTCTATTGCTGCTTCGGGCAACTTATGATCGATTTCCAGTGAGTCTAGATTTTCGAACCCGAAGCAAAACTGATAGTTAATTGTCCCGTTCAGGGCCTCCCAATGACGATGGAATACTCAAATTGCGTCGAGATTCAATACATCGTCATCCAGCCGACTTCTCTCCATGGGGATAATGCTGCCTCGGGAACTTTATGGTCGTTCTCCTGTGAGACTAGATATTCGAATCCGACGCGAAACTGATTGTTAATTGTAAAGTTCAGGGCTTCCTAATGACGATGGAACACTCAAATTGCGTCGAGATTCAATACATCGGCCTCCAGCCGACTTGTCTCCAAGGGTATATTGCTGCCTCGGGCACTTTATGGTCGTTCTCCTGTGAGTCTAGATTTTCGAATCTGACGCATAACTGATAGTTAATTGCAACGTTCAGCGCCCCCTAATGACGATGGAACAATCAAATTTGGTCGAGATTCAATACATCGTCCTCCAGCCGACTTGTCTCCAAGAGTCTATTGCGGCCTCGGACACCTTATGGTTCATCTAATGTGAGTCTAGATTTTCGAATCCGAAGCAAAACTGATAGTTAATTGTAACGTTCAGCCCCTCCTAAAGACGATGGAACACTAAAATTCCGTCGAGATTCTATACATCGTCCTTCAGCCGACTTGTCTCCAAGAGTCTATTGCTGCCTCGAACACCTTGTGGTCGTTCTCCTGTAAGTCTAGATTTTCGAATCCGAGGCAAAACTGATTGTTAATTGTGACGTTCAGGGCCTCCTAATGACGATGGAACACTCAAATTGCGTCGAGATTCAATACATCGGCCTCCAGCCGACTTGTCTCAAAGGGGTATAGCTGCCTCGGTCACCATATGGTCCGTCTCAAAAATGATAGTTATTTGCAACGTTCAGCGCCCCCTAATGACGATGGAACAATCAAATTGGGTCGAGATTCAATACATCGTCCTACAGCCGACTTGTCTCGAACACCTTATGGTCGTTCTCCTGTAAGTCTAGATTTTCGAATCCGAGGCAAAACTGATAGTTAATTGTAACGTTCAGGGCCTCCTAATGACGATGGGGCATTCAAATTGCGTCGCGATTCAATACATCGTCCTCCAGCGGACTGGTCTCCAAGGGGATTTTGTTGCTTCGGACACCTTATGGGCAGTCTCCAGTGAGTCTAGATTTTCGAATCCGACGAAAAACTGATAGTTAATTGTAACATTCAGGGCCTCCTAATGACGATGGAACACTAAAATTGCGTCGCGATCTAATACATCGTCCTCCAGCCGACTTGTCTCCAAGGGTCTATTGCTGCCTCGGGCACCTTATGATCGATCTCCAGTGAGTCTAGATTTTCGAACCCGACGCAAAACTGATAGTTAATTGTACCGTTCAGGGCCTTCTAATGACGATGGAATACTCAAATTGCGTCGAGATTCAATACATCGTCATCCAGCCGACTTCTCTTTATGGGGATAATGCTGCCTCGGGCACATTACGGTCGTTCTCCTGCCAGTCTAGATATTCGAATCCGACGCGAAACTGATTGTTAATTGTAAAGTTCAGGGCCTCTTAATGACGATGGAACACTCTAATTGCGTCGAGATTCTATACATCGGCCTCCAGCCGACTTGTCTCCAAAGGTATATTGCTGCCTCGGACACTTTATGGTCGTTCTCCTGTGAGTCTAGATTTTCGAATCTGACGCATAACTGATAGTTAATTGCAACGATCAGCGCCCCCTAATGTCGATGGAACAATCAAAATGGGTCGAGATTCAATACATCGTCCTTCAGCCGACTTGTGTCCAAGAGTCTATTGCTGCCTCGGACACCTTATGGTCGTTCTCCTGTGAGTCTAGATTTTAGAATCCGACGCAAAACTGATAGTTAATTGTAATGTTCAGGGCCTCCTAATGACGATGGAACACTCAAATTGCGTCGAGATTCAATACATCGTCATTCAGCCGATTTGTCTCCAAGGGTCTAATGCTGCCTTGGGCACCTTATGGTCGTTCCACTGTGAGTCTAGATTTTAGAATCCGACGCATAACTGATTGTTAATTGTAAAGTTCAGGGCTTCCTAATGACGATGGAATACTCAAATTGCGTCGAGATTCAATACATCGGCCTCTAGCCGACTTGTCTCCAAGGTTCTATTGCTGCCTCGGGCACCTTATGGTCGTTCTCCTGTGAGTCCAGATTTTCGAATCCGACGCATAACTGATTGTTAATTGTAAAGTTCAGGGCTTCCTAATGACGATGGAACACTCAAATTGGATCGAGATTCAATACATCGTCCTCCAGCCGGCTTGTCTCCAAGGGGATATCGCTGCCTCGTTCACCACATGGTCCGTCCCCGGTGATTCTAGATTTTCGTATCCGACGCAAAACTGATAGTTAATTGTACCGTTCAGGGCCGTCTAATGACGATGGAATACTCAAATTGCGTCGAGATTCAATACATCGTCATCCAGCCGACTTCCCTTTATGGGGATAATGCTGCCTCGGGCACTTTATGGTCGTTCTCCTGCGAGTCTAGATATTCGAATCCGACGCGAAACTGATTGTTAATTGTAAAGTTCAGGGCCTCTTAATGACGATGGAACACTCAAATTGCGTCGAGATTCAATACTTCGGCCTCCAGCCGACTTGTCTCCAAGGGTATATTGCTGCCTCGGACACTTTATGGTCGTTCTCCTGTGAGTCTAGATATTCGAATCAGACGCGAAACTGATTGTTAATTGTAACGTTCAAGGCTTCCTAATGACGATGGAACACTCAAGTTGCGTCGAGATTCAATACATCGTCCTTCAGCCGACTTGTCTCCATGAGTCTATTGCTGCCTCGGACACCTTATGGTCGTTCTCCTGTGAGTCTAGATTTTTGAATCCGAAGCAAAACTGATAGTTAATTGTAACGTCAGGGCCTCCTAATGACGATGAAACACTCAAATTGCGTCGAGATTCAATACATCGTCCTTCAGCCGACTTGTCTCCAAGGGTATATTGCTGCCTCGTTCACTTTGTGGTCGTTCTCCTGTGAGTCTAGATTATCGAATCCGACGCACAACTCATAGTTAATTGGAACGTTCAGCGCCTCCTAATGACGATGAACACTCTAATTGCGTCGAGATTGAATACATCGGCCTGCAGCCGACTTGGGTCGAAATGTCTATTGCTGCCTTTGGCTTCTAGTGGTCGTTCTCCTGTGAGTCTAGATTATCGAATCCGACTCAAAACAGATAGTTAATTGCAACGTTCAGTGCCTCCTAATGACGATGGAACACTCAAATTGCGTCGAGATTCAATACATCGTCCTTCAGCTGACTTGTCTCCAAGGTTCTATTGCTGCCTCGGACACCTCATGGTCGTTCTCCTGTGAGTCTAGATTTTCGAATCCGGCCCATAACTGATAGTTAATTGCAACGTTCAGCGCCTCCTAATGACGATGGAACACTCTAATTGAGTCGAGATTGAATACATCGGCCTCCAGCCGACTTGGGTCGAAATGTCTATTGCTGCCTCGGGCACCTAGTGGTCGTTCTCCTGTAAGTCTAGAATTTCGAATCCGACTCAAAACAGATAGTTAATTGCAACGTTCAGTGCCTCCTAATGACGATGGAACACTCAAATTTCGTCGAGATTCAATACATCGGCCTCCAGCCGACTTGTCTCCAAGGGCCTATTGCTGCCTCGGGCACCTTATGGTCGTTCTCCTGTGAGTCTAGATTTTCGAATCCGACCCATAACTGATAGTTAATTGCAACGTTCAGCGCCTCCTAATGACGATGGAACACTCTAATTGCGTCGAGATTGAATACATCGGCCTCCAGCCGACTTGGGTCGAAATGTCTATTGCTGCCTCGGGCACCTAGTGGTCGTTCTCCTGTGAGTCTAGATTTTCGAATCTGACACATAACTGATAGTTAATTGCAACGTTCAGTGCCTCCTAATGACGATGGAACACTCAAATTGCGTCGAGATTCAATACATCGTCCTTCAGCTGACTTGTCTCCAAGAGTCTATTGCTGTCTCGGACACCTTATGGTCGTTCTCCTGTGAGTCTAGAATTTTGAATCCGAAGCAAAGCTGATAGTTAATTGGAACGTTCAGCGCCTCCTAATGACGATGAACACTCTAATTGCGTCGAGATTGAATACATCGGCCTGCAGCCGACTTGGGTCGAAATGTCTATTGCTGCCTCGGGCACCTAGTGGTCGTTCTCCTGTAAGTCTAGAATTTCGAATCCGACTCAAAACAGATAGTTAATTGCAACGTTCAGTGCCTCCTAATGACGATGGAACACTCAAATTTCGTCGAGATTCAATACATCGGCCTCCAGCCGACTTGTCTCCAAGGGCCTATTGCTGCCTCGGGCACCTTATGGTCGTTCTCCTGTGAGTCTAGATTATCGAATCCGACGCACAACTCATAGTTAATTGGAACGTTCAGCGCCTCCTAATGACGATGAACACTCTAATTGCGTCGAGATTGAATACATCGGCCTGCAGCCGACTTGGGTCGAAATGTCTATTGCTGCCTTTGGCTTCTAGTGGTCGTTCTCCTGTGAGTCTAGATTATCGAATCCGACTCAAAACAGATAGTTAATTGCAATGTTCAGCGCCCCCTAATGACGATGGAACAATCAAATTGGGTCGAGATTCAATACATCGTCCTCCAGCGGACTGGTCTCCAAGGGGATTTTGTTGCTTCGGACACCTTATGGGCAGTCTTCAATGAGTCTAGATTTTCGAATCCGACGAAAAACTGATAGTTAACTGTAACATTCAGGGCCTCCTAATGACGATGGAACACTCAAATTGCGTCGCGATCTAATACATCGTCCTCCAGCCGACTTGTCTCCAAGGGTCTATTGCTGCCTCGGGCACCTTATGATCGATCTCCAGTGAGTCTAGATTTTCGAACCCGACGCAAAACTGATAGTTAATTGTACCGTTCAGGGCCTTCTAATGACGATGGAATACTCAAATTGCGTCGAGATTCAATACATCGTCATCCAGCCGACTTCTCTTTATGGGGATAATGCTGCCTCGGGCACTTTATGGTCGTTCTCCTGCGAGTCTAGATATTCGAATCCGACGCGAAACTGATTGTTAATTGTAAATTTCAGCGCCTCCAAATGACGATGGAACACTCAAATTGCGTCGAGATTCAATACATCGGCCTCCAGCCGACTTGTCTCCAAGGGTATATTGCTGCCTCGGACACTTTATGTTCGTTCTCCTGTGAGTCTAGATTTTCGAATCTGACGCATAACTGATAGTTAATTGCAACGATCAGCGCCCCCTAATGACGATGGAACAATCAAAATGGGTCGAGATTCAATACATCGTCCATCAGCCGACTTGTCTCCAAGAGTCTATTGCTGCCTCGGACACCTTATGCTTCATCCCCGGTCAGTCTAGAATTTTGAATCCGAAGCAAAACTGATAGTTAATTGTAAGGTTCAGCCCCTCCTAATGACGATGGAACACTAAAATTGCATCGAGAGTCAATACATCGTCCTCCAGCCGACTTGTTTCCAAGGGTCTATTGCTGCCTCGGGCACCTTATGGTCGATCCACTGTGAGTCTAGATTTTAGAATCCGACGCAAAACTGATAGTTAATTGTAATGTTCAGGGCCTCCTAATGACGATGGAACACTCAAATTGCGTCGAGATTCATTACATCGTCATTCAGCCGATTTGTCTCCAAGGGTCTAATGCTGCCTTGGGCACCTTATGGTCGTTCACCTATGAGTCTAGATTTCCGAATCCGAAGCAAAACTGATAGTTAATTGTAACGTTCGGGGCCTCCTAATGACGATGGAACACTAAAATTTCGTCGAGATTCAATACATCGTCCTTCAGCCGACTTGTCTCCGAGGTTCTATTGCTGCCTCGGGCACCTTATGGTCGTTCTCCTGTGAGTCTCGATTCTCGAATCCGACGCAAACCTGATAGTTAATTGCAACGTTCAGGACCTCTTAATGACGATGGGGCACTCAAATAGCGTCGAGATTCAATACATCGTCATCCAGCCGACCTCTCTTCATGGGGATAATGCTGCCTCGGGCACTTTATAATCGTTCTCCTGCGAGTCTAGATATTCGAATCCGACGCGAAACTGATTGTTAATTGTAAAGTTCAGGGCCTCTTAATGACGATGGAACACTCAAATTGCGTCGAGATTCAATACTTCGGCCTCCAGCCGACTTGTCTCCAAGGGTATATTGCTGCCTCGGACACTTTATGGTCGTTCTCCTGTGAGTCTAGATTTTCGAATCCGACGCATAACTGATTGTTAATTGTTAAGTTCAGGGCTTCCTAATGACGATGGAACACTCAAATTGCGTCGAGATTCAATACATCGTCCTCCAGCCGGCTTGTCTCCAAGGGGATATCGCTGCCTCGTTCACCACATGGTCCGCCTCGGTGATTCTACATTTTCGTATCCGACGCAAAACTGATAGTTAATTGTAACGTTCAGGGCCTCCTAATGACGATGGGGCACTCAAATTGCGTCGCGATTCAATACATCGTCCTCCAGCGGACTGGTCTCCAAGGGGATATTGTTGCTTCGGACACCTTATGGGCAGTCTCCAGTGAGTCTAGATTTTCGAATCCGACGAAAAACTGATAGTTAATTGTAACATGCAGGGCCTTCTAATGACGATGGAACACTAAAATTGCGTCGCGATCTAATACATCGTCCTCCAGCCGACTTGTCTCCAAGGGGCTATTGCTGCCTCGGGCACCATATGATCGATCTCCAGTGAGTCTAGATTTTCGAACCCGACGCAAAACTGATAGTTAATTGTACCGTTCAGGGCCTTCTAATGACGATGGAATACTCAAATTGCGTCGAGATTCAATACATCGTCATCCAGCCGACTTCCCTTTATGGGGATAATGCTGCCTCGGGCACTTTATGGTCGTTCTCCTGCGAGTCTAGATATTCGAATCCGACGCGAAACTGATTGTTAATTGTAAAGTTCAGGGCCTCTTAATGACGATGGAACACTCAAATTGCGTCGAGATTCAATACTTCGGCCTCCAGCCGACTTGTCTCCAAGGGTATATTGCTGCCTCGGACACTTTATGGTCGTTCTCCTGTGAGTCTAGATATTCGAATCCGACGCGAAACTGATTGTTAATTGTAACGTTCAGGGCTTCCTAATGACGATGGAACACTCAAGTTGCGTCGAGATTCAATACATCGTCATTCAGCCGATTTGTCTCCAAGGGTCTATTGCTGCCTCGGGCACCTTATGGTCGTTCCACTGTGAGTCTAGATTTTAGAATCCGACGCAAAACTGATAGTTAATTGTAATGTTCAGCGCCTCCTAATGACGATGTAACACTCAAATTGCGTCGAGTTTCCACACATCGGCCTCCAGCCGACTTGTCTCCAAGGGGTATTGCTGCCTCGGGCACCATATGGTCCGTCTCAAAAATGATAGTTATTTGCAACGTTCACCGCCTCCTAATGACGATGGTACACTCACATTGCGTCGAGATTCAATACATCGGCCTCCAGCCGACTTGTCTCCTAGGGTACATTGCTGCCTCGGGCACTTTATGGTCGTTCTCCTGTGAGTTTAGCTTTTCGAATCCGGCACATAACTGATAGTTAATTGCAACGTTTAGCGCCCCCTAATGACGATGGAACAATCAAATTGGGTCGAGATTCAATACATCGTCCTTCAGCCGACTTGTCTCCAAGGGTATATTGCTGCCTCGTTAACTTTGTGGTCGTTCTCCTGTGAGTCTAGATTATCGAATCCGACGCATAACTCATAGTTAATTGGAACGTTCAGCGCCTCCTAATGACGATGAACACTCTAATTGCGTCGAGATTGAATACATCGGCCTGCAGCCGACTTGGGTCGAAATGTCTATTGCTGCCTCTGGCACCTAGTGGTCGTTCTCCTGTGAGTCTAGATTATTGAATCCGACTCAAAACAGATAGTTAATTGCAACGTTCAGTGCCTCCTAATGACGATGGAACACTCAAATTGCGTCGAGATTCAATGCATCGTCCTTCAGCTGACTTGTCTCCAAGAGTCTATTGCTGCCTCGGACACCTTATGGTCGTTCTCCTGTGAGTCTAGATTTTCGAATCCGGCCCATAACTGATAGTTAATTGCAACGTTCAGCGCCTCCTAATGACGATGGAACACTCTAATTGCGTCGAGATTGAATACATCGGCCTCCAGCCGACTTGGGTCGAAATGTCTATTGCTGCCTCGGGCACCTAGTGGTCGTTCTCCTGTAAGTCTAGATTTTCGAATCCGACTCAAAACAGATAGTTAATTCCAACGTTCAGTGCCTCCTAATGACGATGGAACACTCAAATTTCGTCGAGATTCAATACATCGGCCTCCAGCCGACTTGTCTCCAACGGCCTATTGCTGCCTCGGGCAACTTATGGTCGTTCTCCTGTGAGTCTAGGTTTTCGAATCCGACCCATAACTGATAGTTAATTGCAACGTTCAGCGCCTCCTAATGACGATGGAACACTCTAATTGCGTCGAGATTGAATACATCGGCCTCCAGCCGACTTGGGTCGAAATGTCTATTGCTGCCTCGGGCACCTAGTGGTCGTTCTCCTGTGAGTCTAGATTTTCGAATCTGACACATAACTGATAGTTAATTGCAACGTTCAGTGCCTCCTAATGACGATGGAACACTCAAATTGCGTCGAGATTCAATACATTGTCCTTCAGCTGACTTGTCTCCAAGAGTCTATTGCTGCCTCGGACACCTTATTGTCGTTCTCCTGTGAGTCTAGAATTTCGAATCCGAAGCAAAGCTGATAGTTAATTGCAACGTTCGGGGCCTCCTAATGACGATTGAACACTCAAATTGCGTCGAGATTCAATACATCGTCCTTCAGCCGACTTGTCTCCAAGGTTCTACTGCTGCCTCGGCACCTTATGGTCGTACTACTGTGAGTCTCAATTCTTGAATCCGACGCAAACTGATAGTTAATTGCAACGTTCAGGGCCTCCTAATCATGATGGAACACTCAAATTGCGTCGCGATTCAATACATCGGCCACGATTCGACTTATCTCCAAGGGGACAAGGCTCCCTCGGGCACCAAATAGACCGTCTCCTGTGAGTCTAGATTTTCGATTCCGACGAAAAACTTATAGTTAATTGTAACGTTCAGGGCCTCCTAATGACGTTGGAATACTCAAATTGCATCGAGATTCAATACATCGTCCTCCAGCCGACTTCTCTCCGTGGGGATAATGCTGCCTCGGGCACCATATGGTCGTTCTCCTGTGAGTCTAGATTTTCGAATCCGACGCGAAACTGATTGTTAGTTGTAACGTCCGGGGCTTCTTATGATGTTGGAACACTCAAATAGCATCGAGATTCAATACATCGTCATTCAGCCGATTTGTCTCCAAGGGTATATTGCTGCCTCGGGCACCTTATTGTCATTCCCCTGTGAGTGTAGATTTTAGAATCCGACGCAAAACTGATAGTTAATTGTAATGTTCAGAGCCTCCTAATGACGATGGAACACTCAAATTGCGTCGAGAGTCAATACATCGTCCTACAGCCGACTTGTCTACAAGGGGCTATTGCTGCCTCTGGCTCCATGTGGTCCGTGTCCTGTGAGTCTAGATTTTCGATTCCGACGCGAAACTGATATTTAATTGTAACGTTCAGGGCCTCCTAATGACGATGGAACACTCCAATTGCGTCGAGATTCAATACATCGGCCTCCAGCCGACTTGTCTCCTAGGGTCTATTGCTGCGTCGAGCATCTTATGTTCGTTCTGTTGTGAGTCTACATTTTTGAATCCGACGCATAACTGATAGTTATTTGCAACGTTTAGCGCCTCCTAATGACGATGGAACACTCAAATTGCGTCGAGATTCAATACATCGGCCACCAGCCGACTTGTCCCCAAGGGCATAACGCTGCCTCGGGCACCACAAGGTCCGTCTCCGTTGATTCTACATTTTCGAATCCGACGCCAAACTGATAGTTAATTGTAACGTTCAGGGCCTCCTAATGACGATGGGGCACTGAAATTGCGTCGCGATACAATACATCGTCCTCCAGCGGACTGGTCTCCAAGTGGATATTGCTGCCTCGGGCACCATATATACCGTCACCATTGAGTCTAGATTTTCGATTACGACGAAAAACTGATAGTTAATTGTAACATTCAGGGCCTCCTAATGACGATGGATCACTCAAATTGCGTCGCGATCCAATACATCGTCCTCCAGCCGACTTGTCCCCAAGGGTCTATTGCTGCCTCGGGCAAATTATGATCGTTCTCCTGTGTGTCTCGATTTTCTAATCCGACGCAAAACTGATAGTTAATTGCAACATTCAGGGCCTCCTAATGACGATGGAACACTCAAATTGCGTCGAGGTTCGATACATCGTCCTCCTGCCGACATGTCTCCAATGGGTATTGCTGCCTCGGTCACCATATGGTCCTTCTGTGAGTCTAGATTTTCGATTCCAACGCAAAACTGATAGTTAATTGTAACGTTCAGCGCCTCCTAATGACGATGGAACACTCAAATTGCGTCGAGGTTCAATACATCGTCCTCCAGCCGACTTGTCTCCAAGGGGTATTGCTGCCTCGGGCACCATATGTTCCGTCTCCTGTGAGTCTTGATTTTCGAATTGGACGCTAAATTGATAGTTAATTGTAACGTTCAGGGCCTCCTAATGACGATGGAACACTCAAATTGCGTCGAGGTTCAATACATCGTCCACCAGCCGACTTGTCTCCAAGGGGTATTGCTGCCTCGGGCACCAAATGGTCCGTCTCCTGTGAGTCTAGATTTTCGAGTCCGACGCAAAATTGATAGTTAATTGTAACGTTCAGCGCCTCCTAATGACGATGGAACACTCAAATTGCGTCGAGAGTCAATACATCGTCCTCCAGTCGACTTGTCTACAAGGGGATTTTGCTGCCTCTGGCTCCCTGTGGTCCGTGTACTGTGAGTCTAGATTTTCGAATCCGACGCGAAACTGATAGTTAATTGTGACGTTCAGGGCCTCCTAATGACGATGGAACACTCAAATTGCGTCGAGATTCAATACATCGGCCTCCAGCCGACTTGTCTCCAAGGGTCTATTGCTGCCTCGAGCACCTCATGTTCGTTCTCCTGTGAGTCTAGATTTTTGAATCCGACGCATAACTGATAGTTATTTGCAGCGTTAAGCGCCTCCTAATGACGAGGGAACACTCAAATTGCGTCGAGATTCAATACATCGGCCTCCAGCCGACTTGTCTCAAGGGGAAATTGCTGCCTCGGGCACCATATGGTCCGTCTCCTGTGAATCTAGATTTTCGAATCCGACGCGAAACTGATAGTTAATTGTAACATTCAGGGCCTCCTAATGACGATGGAACACTCAAATTGCGTCAAGATTCAATACAACGTCCTTCAGCCGACTTGTCTCCTAGAGTCTATTGCTGCCTCGGACACCTCATGTTCGTTCTCCTGTGAGTCTAGATTTTTGAATCCGACGCATAACTGATAGTTATTTGCAACGTTAAGCGCCTCCTAATGACGATGGAACACTCAAATTGCGTCGAGATTCAATACATCGGCCTCCAGCCGACTTGTCTCAAGGGGATATTGCTGCCTCGGGCACCATATGGTCCGTCTCCTGTGAATCTAGATTTTCGAATTCGACGCGAAACTGATAGTTAATTGTAACGTTCAGGACCTCCTGATAACGATGGAACACTCAAATTGCGTCGAGATTCAATGTATCGTCCTGCAGCCGACTTGTCTCCAAGTTTCTATTGCTGCCTCGGGCACCTTATGATCTTTCTCCTGTGTGTCTAGATTTTCGAACCCGACGCAAAACTGATAGTTAATTGTAACGTTCAGGGCCTCGTAAAGACGATGGAATATTCAAATTGTTTCGAGATTCAATACATCGTCCTCCAGCCGACTTCTCTCCACGGGCATAATGCTGCCTCGGGCACCTTATGGTCGTTCTCCTGTGAGTCTAGATTTACGAATCCGACGTGAAACTGATTGTTATTTGTAACGTTCCGGGCTTCCTAATGACGATGGAACACTCAAATTGCGTCGGGAGTCAATACATCGTCCTCCAGCCGACTTGTCTCCAAGGGGTATTGCTGCTTCGCTCACCATATGGTCCGACTCCTGTGAGTCTAGATTTTCGAATCCGACGCAAAAATGATAGTAACGTTCAGCGCCACCTAATGACGATGGGACACTCAAATTGCGTCGAGAGTCAATACATCGTCCTCCAGCCGACTTGTCTACAAGTGGATATTGCTGCCTCTGGATCCATGTGGTCCGTGTCCTGTGAGTCTAGATTTTCGAATCCGACGCAAAACTGATAGTTAATTGCAACGTTCAGGGCCTCCTAATGACGATGGAACACTCAAATTGCGGCGAGGTTCAATAAATCGTCCTCCAGCCGACTTGTCTCCAAGTGGTATAGCTACCTCGGGCAACATATGGTCCGTCTCCTGTGAGTCTAGATTTTCGAATCCGACGCTAAAATGATAGTTACTTGTAACGTTCAGGGCCTCCTAATGACGATGGAACACTCAAATTGCGTGGAGATTCAATACATCGGCCTCCAGCCGACTTGTCTCCAAGGGGACATTGCTGCTTCGGGCACCATATGGTCCGTCTCCTGTGAGTCTAGATTTTCGATTCCGATGCGATACTGATAGTTAATTGTAACGTTCAGGGCCTCCTAATAACGATGGAACACTCAAATTGCGACGAGACTCAATAGATCGTCCTTCAGCCGACTTGTCTCCAACGGTCTATTGCTGGCTCGGGCACCTTAGGGTCTTTCTCCTGTGAGTCTAGCTTTTAGAATCCGACGCAAAACTGTTTGTTATTTGCAACGTTCAAGCCCTCCTAATGACGATGGAACACTCAAATTGCGTGGAGATTCAATACATCGGCCTCCAGCCGACTTGTCTCCAAGGGGCCATTGCTGCCTCGGGCACCATATGGCCCGTCTCCTGTGAGTCTAGATTTTCGAATCCGACGACAGAATGATAGTTAATTGTAACGTTCAGCGCCTCCTAGTGACGATGGAACCCTCAAATTGCGTCGAGAGTCAATACATCGTCCTCCAGCCGACTTGTCTACAAGGGGATATTGCTGCCTCTGGCTCCATGTGGTCCGTGTCCTGTGAGTCTAGATTTTCGATTCCGATGCGAAACTGATAGTTAATTGTAACGTTCAGGGCCTCCTAATAAATTGTGTCGGGGTTCAATACATCGTCCTCCTGCCGACTTGTCTCCAAGGGGTATTGCTGCCTCGGGCACCACATGGTCCGTCTCCTGTTAGTGTAGATTTTCGAATCCGACGACAGAATGATAGTTAATTGTAACGTTCAGCGCCTCCTAATGACGATGGAACCCTCAAATTGCGTCGAGAGTCAATACATCGTCCTCCAGCCGACTTGTCTACAAGGGGATATTGCTGCCTCTGGCTCCATGTGGTCCGTGTCCTGTGAGTCTAGATTTTCGAATCCGACGCGAAACTGATAGTTAATTGTAACGTTCAGGGCCTCCTAATGACGATGGAACACTCTAATTGCGTCTAGGTTCAATACATCGGCCACAAGCCGACTTGTCTCCAAGGGGTATTGCTGCCTCGGGCACCATATGGTCCATCTCCTGTGAGTCTAGATTTTCGAATTCGACGCTAAAATGATAGTTAATTGTAACGTTCAGGGCCTCCTATTGACGATGGAACACTCAAATTGCGTCGAGGTTCAATACATCGTCCTCCAGCAACCTTGTCCCAAGGGGTATTGCTGCCTCGGGCACCATATGGTTCGTCTCCTGTGAGTCTAGATTTTCGAATCCGACGCAAAACTGATAGTTAATTGCAACGTTCAGGTCCTCCTAATGACGATGCAACACTCAAATTGCGTCGAGGTTCAATACATCGGCCACGAGCCGACTTGTCTCCAAGGGGTATTACTGCCTCGGGCACCATATGGTCCGTCACCTGTGAGTCTAGATTTTTGAATCCGACATAAAAATGATACTTAATTGTAACGTTCAGCGCCTCCTAATGACGATGGAACACTCATATTGCGTCGAGAGTCAATACATCGTCCTCCAGCCGACTTGTCTACTAGGGGATATTGCTGCCTCGGGCTCCATGTGGCCCGTCTCCTGTGTGTCTAGATTTTTGAATCCGACGCGAAACTGATAGTTAATTGTAACGTTCAGGGCCTACTAATGACGATGGAACACTCCAATTGCGTCGAGATGCAATACATCGTCCTTCAGCCGACTTGTCTGCAACGGTCTGTTGCTGGCTCCGACACCTTATGGTCGTTCTCCTGTGAGTCAAGATTTTAGAATCCGACGCAATACTGATAGTTAATAGTAACGTTCAAGCCCTCCTAATGACGATGGAACACTCAAATTGCGTGGAGATTCAATACATCGGCCTCCAGCCGGTTTGTCTCCAAGGGGACATTGCTGCTTCGGGCACCATATGGTCCGTCTCCTGTGAGTCTAGATTTTCGATTCCGATGCGATACTGATAGTTAATTGTAACGCTCAGGGCCTCCTAATAACGATGGAACACTCAAATTGCGACGAGATTCAATACATCGCCCTTCAGCCGGCTTGTCTCCAACGGTCTATTGCTGGCTCGGGCACCTTAGGGTCTTTCTCCTGTGAGTCTAGATTTTCGAATTCGACGCTAAAATGATAGTTAATTGTAACGTTCAGGGCCTCCTAATGACGATGGAACACTCAAATTGCGTCGAGGTTCAATACATCGTCCTCCAGCAGCCTTGTCCCAAGGGGTATTGCTGCCTCGGGCACCATATGGTTCGTCTCCTGTGAGTCTAGATTTTCGAATCCGACGCATAACTGATAGTTAATTGTAACGTTCAGGGGTTCCTAATGACGATGGAACACTCAAATTGCGTCAAGATTCAATACATCGGCCTCCAGCCGACTTGTCTCCAAGGGGACATTGCTGCCTCGGGCACTATATGGCCCGTGTCCTGTGAGTCTAGATTTTCGATTCCGATGCGAAACTGATAGTTAATTGTAACGTTCAGGGCCTCCTAACAACGATGGAACACTCAAATTGCGACGAGATTCAATACATCGTCTTTCAGCCGACTTGTCTCCAAATGTCTATTGGTGCCTCGGGCACCTTATGATCGTTCTCTTGTGAGTCTCGATTTTCAAATCCGACGCGAAACTGATAGTTAATTGCAACGTTCAGGGCCTCCTAATGACGATGGAACACTCAAATTGCGACGAGGTTCAATAAATCGTCCTCCTGCAGAATTGTCTCCAATGGGTATTGCTGCCTCGGGCACCATATTTTCCTTCTTCTGTGAGTCTAGATTTTCGATTCCGACGTGAAACCGATAGTTAATTGTAACGTTCAAGGCCTCCTAATGACGATGGAACACTCAAATTGCGTCGAGGTTCAATACATCGTCCTCCAGCCGACTTGTCTCCAAGGGGTATTGCTGCCTCGGGCACCATATAGTCCGTCTCCTGTTAGTCTAGATTTTCGAATCCGACGCTAAAATGATAGTTACTTGTAACGTTCAGGGCCTCCTAATGACGATGGAACACTCAATTTGCGTCGAGAGTCAATACATCGTCCTCCAGCCGACTTGTCTACTAGGGGATATTGCTGCCTCGGGCTCCATGTGGTCCGTCTCCTGTGAGTCTAGATTTTCGATTCCGATGCGAAACTGTTAGTTAATTCTAACGTTCAGGGCCTACTAATAACGATGGAACACACAAATTGCGACGAGATTAAATACATCGTCCTTCAGCCGACTTGTCTCCGACGGTCTATTGCTGGCTCGCGCACCTTAGGGTCGTTCTCCTGTGAATCTAGATTTTAGAATCCGACGCAAAACTGATAGTTAACTGTAACGTTCAAACCCTTCCAATGACGATGGAACACTCAAATTGCGTGGAGATTCAATACATCGGCCTCCAGCCGACTTGTCTCCAAGGGGACATTGCTGCCTCGGGCACCATATGGTCCGTCTCCTGTGAGTCTAGATTTTCGATTCCGATGCGAAACTGATAGTTAATTGTAACGTTCAGGGCCTCCTAATAACGATGGAACACTCAAATTGCGTCGAGGTTCAATACATCGTCCTCCAGCCGACTTGTCTCCAAGGGGTATTGCTGCCTCGGGCACCACATGTTCCGTCTCCTGTGAGTCTAGATTTTCGAACCCGACGCAAAGCTGATAGGTAATTGTAACGTTCAGGGCCTCCTAATGACGATGGTATACTCAAATTGCGTCAAGATTCAATACATCGTCCTCCAGCCGACTTCCCTCAATGGGGTTATTGCTGACTCGGACACCTTATAGTCGTTCTCTTGTGAGTCTCGATTTTCGATTCCGACGCAAAACTGATAGTTAATTGCAACGTTCAAGGCCTCCTAATGACGATGGAACACTCAAATTGCGTCGAGAGTCAATACATCGTCCTCCAGCCGACTTGTCTCCAAGGGGTATTGCTGCCTCGGGCACCATATGGGCCGTCTCCTGTGAGTCTAGATTTTCGAATGCGACGCAAAAATGTTAGTTATTTGTAACGTTCAGCGCCTCCTAATGACGATGGAACACTCAAATTGCGTCGAGAGTCAATACATCGTTCTCCAGCCGAATTGTCTACAAGGGGATATTGCTGCCTCTGGCTCCATGTGGTCCGTCTCCTGTGAGTCTAGATTTTCGAATCCGACGCGAAACTGATAGTTAATTGTAACGTTCAGGGCCTCCTAATGACGATGGAACACTCTTATTGCGTCGCGATCCAATACATCGTCCTCCAGCCTACTTCTCCCCATGGGGATATTGCTGCCTCGGGCAAATTATGGTCTTTCTCCTGTGGGTCCAGATGTTCGAATCCGACGCAAAACTGATAGTTAATCCTAATGACGATGGAACACTCAAATTGCGTCGAGATTTAATACATCGTCCTTCAGCCGACTTGCCTCCAAGGTTCTATTGCTGCCTCGGGCACCTTATGGTCGTTCTCCTTTGAGTCTCGATTTTGGAATCCGACGCAAAACAGATAGTGAATTGCAACGTTCAGGGCCTCCTAAAGACGATGGAACACTCAAATTGCGTCGAGGTTCAGTACATCGTCCTACAGGCGACTTGTCTCCAGGGGGTATTGCTGCCTCGGGCACCATATGGTCCGTCTCCTGTGAGTCTAGATTTTCGAATCCGGCGCGAAACTGATAATTAATTGTAACGTTCAGGGCCTCCTAAGAACGATGGAACACTCAAATTGCGTCAAGATTCAATACATCGGCCTCCTGCCGTCTTGTCTCCAAGGGGACATTGCTGCTTCGGGCACCATATGGTCCGTCTCCTGTGAGCTAGATTTTCGATTCCGACGCGAAACTGATAGTTAATTGTAATGTTTAGGGCCTCCTAACGACGATGGATCACTCAAATTGCGTCGAGATTCAATAAGTCGCCCTCCAGCCGACTTGTCTACAAGGGGATATTGCTGCCTCTGGCTCCATTTGGTCCGTCTCCCGTGAGTCTAGATTTTCGATCCGACTCGAAACTTATAGGTAATTGTAACGTTCAGCGCCTCCTAATGACGATGGAACACTCTAATTGCGTCGAGATTCAATACATGGGTCTCCAGCCGACTTGTCTCCAAGTGTCTATTGCTGCCTCGGGCACCTTGTGGTCGTTCTGCTGAGAGTCTAGATTTTCGAATCCGACGAATAACTGATAGTTAATTGTAAAGCTCAGCGCCTCCTAATGACGATGGAACACTCAAATTGCGTCGAGATTCAATACATCGTCCTCCAGCCGACTTGTCTCCAAGGGGATATCGCTGCCTTGGGCACCACATGGGCCAACTCCTGTGAGTCTAGATTTTCGAATCCGACGCATAACTGATAGTTAATTGCATCGTTCAGCGCGTCCTAATGACTATGGAACACTCAAATTGCGTCGAGATTCAATACATCGGCCTCCAGCCGACTTGTCTCCAAATGTCTATTGCTGCATCGGGCACCTTGTGGTCGTTCTCCTGTGAGTCTAGATTTTCGAATACGACGCATAACTGATAGTTAATTGTAGAGTTCAGGGCCTCCTAATGACGATGGAACACTCCAATTGCGTCGAGATTCAATATATTGGCCTCCAGCCGACTTGTCTCCAACGGTCTATTCCTGCCTCGGGCACCTTATGGTCGTTCTCCTGTGAGTCTAGATTTTCGAATCCGACGCATAACTGATAGTTAATTGCAACGTTCAGCGCCTCCTAATGACGATGGAACACTCAAATTGCTTCAAGATTCAATACATCGGCTTCCAGCCGACTTGGCTCCAAATGTCTATTGCTGCCTCGGGCACCTTGTGTTCGTTTTCCTGTGAGTCTAGATTTCCGAATACGACGCATAACTGATAGTTAATTGTAAAGTTCAGGGCTTCCTAATGACGATGGAACACTCAAATTGCGTCGCGATTCAATACATCGTCCTCCAGCGGGCTGATCTCCAAGGGGATATTGCTGCCTCGGGCACCTTATGGTCTGTCTCCTGTGACTCAAGATTTTCGAATCCGACGAAAAAGTGATAGTTAATTGTAACATTCAGTGCCTCCTAATGACGATTGAACACTCAAATTGCGTCGCGATCCAATACATCGTCCTCCAGCCGACTTGTCTCTAAGGATCTATCACTGCCTCGGGCACCTTATGATCCTTTTCCTGTGAGTCTAGACTTTCGAACCCGACGCAAAACTGATAGTTAATTGTAACGCACAGCGCCTCCTAATGACGATGGAACACTCAAATTGCGTCGAGATTCAATACATCGTCCTCCAGCCGACTTGTCTCCAAATGTCTATTGCTGCCTCGGGCAGCTTGTAGTCATTCTCCTGTGAGTCTAGATTTTCGAATACGACGCATATCTGATAGTTAATTGTAAAGTTCAGGGCCTCCTAAAGACGATGGAACACTGAAATTGCGTCGCAATTCAATACATCGTCCTCCAGCAGACTTGTCTCCAAGGGTCTACTGCTGCCTCGGGCACCTTATGGTCGTTCTCCTGTGAGTTTGGATATACGTATCCGACGCATAACTGATAGTTAACTGTAACGCTCAGCGCCTCCTAATGACGATGGAACACTCAAATTGCCTCGAGATTCAATACATCGTCCTCCAGCCGACTTGTCTCCAAGGGGACATTGCTGCCTTGGGCACCACATGGTCCATCTCCGGTGATTCTACATTTTCGAATCCGACTCCCAACTGATAGTTAATTGTAACGTTCAGGGCCTGCTAATGACGATGGAACACTCAAATTGCGTTGAGATTCAATACATTGGCCTCCAGCCGACTTGTCTCCAAGGGTCTATTCCTGCCTCGGGCACCTTATCGTCGTTCTCCTGTGAGTCCAGATATATGAATCCGACGCAAAACGGACTGCTAATAATGACGTTCAGAGGCTCCTATAAATGATGGAACACTCAAATTGCGTCGAGATACAATACATCGTCCTCCAGCCGACTTGTCTCCAAGGGGACATCGCTGCCTTGGGCACCACATGGTCCATATCCTGTGATTCTACATTTTCGAATCCGACGCAAAACTGATAGTTAATTGTAACGTTCGGGGCCTCCTCATGACGATAGGGCACTCAAATTGCGTCGCGATTCAATACATCGTCCTCCAGCGGACTGGTCTCAAAGGGGATATTGCTTCCTCGGGCACCTTATGGTCCGTCTCCAGTGAGTCTAGATTTTCGAATCCGACGCATAACTGATAGTTAATTGTAACGTTCATGGCCTCCTAATGACGGTGGAACACTCAAATTGCGTAGCGATCCAATACATCGTCCTCCAGCCGACTTGACTCCAAGGGGATATTGCTGCCTCGGGCACCTTATGCTCATTCTTCTGTGAGTCTACATTTTCGACCCCGACGGAAAACTGATAGTTAATTGTAACTTTCAGGGCCTCCTAATGACGATGGAATACTCAAACGGCGTCGAGATTCAATACATCGTCCTCCAGCCGACTTATCTCCAAATCTCTATCGCTGCCTCGGGCACCTTGTGTTCGTTTTCCTGTGAGTCTAGGTTTTCGAATCCAACGCATAACTGGTTGTTAATTGTAAATTTCAGGGCTTCCTAAAGACGATGGAACACTCAAATTGCGTCGAGATTCATTACATCGTCCTCCAGCCGACTTGTCTCCAAGGGGATATCGCTGCCTCGGGCACCATATGGTCCGTCTCCGGTGATTCTACATTTTCGAATCCGACGCAAAACTGACAGTTAATTGTAACGTTCAGGGCCTCCTAATGACGATGTGGCACTCAAATTGCGTCGCGATTCAATACATCGTCCTGCAGCGGGCTGATCTCTAAGGGTCTATTGCTGCCTCGGGCACCTTATGATCGTTTTCCTGTTAGCCTAGATTTTCGAATCCGATGCGAAACTGATAGTTATTTGTAACGTTCAGGGCCTCTTAATGACGATGGAACACTCAAATTGCTTCGAGATTCAATACATCGTCCTTCTGCCGACTTGTCTCCAAGGTTCTATTGCTGCCTCGGGCAGCTTGTTGTCGTCCTCATGTGAGTCTAGATTTTCAAATCCGACGCATAACTGATAGTTAATTGCAACGTTCAGCGCCTCCTATTGACCATGTAACACTCAAATTTCGTCGAGATTTAATACATCGTCCTTCAGCCGACATGTCTCCAAGCGCCCATTGCTCCCTCGGGCACCTTATGGTCGTTCCCCTGTGAGTCTACATTTTCGATTCCGACACATAACTGATAGTTGATAGCAACGTTTAGGGCCTCCTAACGACGATGGAACACTCAAATTGCGTCAAGATTCAATACATCGTCCTTCTGCCGACTTGTATTCAAGGTTCTATTGCTGCCCCGGGGACCTTTTGGTCGTTCTCCTGTGAGTCTAGATTATCGAATACGACGAAAACTGGTAGTTAGTTGTAACGTTCAGTTCCCCCTAATGACGATGGAACACACAAATAGCGTCGAGATATAATACATCGTCTTCCAGCCGACTTGTCTCCAAGGGGATATCGCTGCCTTGGGCACCACATGGTCCATATCCGGTGATTCTACATTTTCGAATCCGACGCAAAACGGACTGCTAACTATAACGTTCAGGGCTTCTTAATGACGATGGAACACTCAAATTGCGTCGAGATTCCAAACCTCGTCCTCTAGCCGACATGTCTCCATGGGGATATTGCTGCTTCGGGCACCGTATGTTCCGTCTCCTGTGAGTCTAGATTTTAGAATCCGACGCAAAACTGACAGTTAATTGTAACGTTCGGGGCCTCCTAATGACGATAGGGCACTCAAATTGCGTCGCCATTCAATACATCGTCCTCCAGCGGACTGGTCTCCAAGGGGATCTTGCTTCCTCGGGCACCTTATGGTCCGTCTCCTGTGAGTCTAGATTTTCGAATCCGACGCATAACTGATAGTTAATTGCAACGATCAGCGCCTCCTATTGACGATGGAACACTCAAATTGCGTCGAGATTCAATACATCGTCCTCCAGCCGACTATTCTCTAAGGGTCTATTGCTGCCTTGGGCACCTTATGGTCATTATCCTGTGAGTCTAGATTTTCGATTCAGACGCATAACGGATAGTTAATTGTAACGCTCAGCGCCTCCAAATGACGATGGAACACTCAATTGGCGTCGATATTCAATGCATCGTCCTCCAGCCGACTTCTCTCCAAGGGCCTATTCCTGCCTCGGGCTCCTTATCGTTGTTCTCCTGTGAGTCCAGAAATTCGAATCCGACGCAAAACGGACTGCTAATTGTAACGTTCATAGCCTCCTAATGGTGATGGAACACTCAAATTTCGTCGAGATTCAATACATCGTCCTCCAGCCGACTTGTCTCCAAGGGCATATTGCTGCCACGGGCACCTTATGGCCCGTCTCCTGTGAGTCTAGATTTTCGAATCCGACGCAAAAATGATAGTTAATTGTAACGTTCAGGGCCCCATAATGACGATGGAACACTCAATTAGCGTCGAGATCCAATACATCGTCCTCCCGCCGACTTGTCTCCAACGTGATATTGCTGCCTCGGGCACCATGTGGTCCGTCTCCTGTGATTCTAGATTTCCGAATTCGACGCAAAAATGATAGTTAATTGTAACGTTCAGGGCCTCCTAATGACGATGGAACAGTCAAATTGCGTCGAGATCCAATACATCGGCCTCCAGCCGACTTGTCTCCAAGGGGACATTGCTGCCTCGGGCACCATATGGTCCTTCTCCTGCGAGTCTAGATTTTCAATTCCGATGCTAAACTGATAGTTAATTGTAACGTTCAGGGCCTATTAATGACGATGGGGCACTCAAATTGCGTCGCGATTCAATACATCGTCCTGCAGCGGGCTGATCTCCAAGGGTCTATTGCTGCCTCGGGCACCTTATGATCGTTTTCCTGTTAGTCTAGATTTTCGAATCCGTTGCGAAACTGATAGTTATTTGTAACGTTCAGGGCATCTTAATGACGATGGAACACTCAAATTGCTTCGAGATTCAATACATCGTCCTTCTGCCGACTTGTCTCCAAGGTTCTATTGCTGCCTCGGGCAGCTTGTGGTCGTCCTCATGTGAGTCTAGATTTTCAAATCCGACGCATAACTGATAGTTAATTGCAACGTTCAGCGCCTCCTATTGACCATGTAACACTCAAATTGCGTCGAGATTTAATACATCGTCCTTCAGCCGACATGTCTCCAAGCGCCCATTGCTCCCTCGGGCACCTTATGGTCGTTCTCCTGTGAGTCTACATTTTCGATTCCGACACATAACTGATAGTTGATAGCAACGTTTAGGGCCTCCTAACGACGATGGAACACTCAAATTGCGTCAAGATTCAATACATCGTCCTTCTGCCGACTTGTATTCAAGGTTCTATTGCTGCCCCGGGGACCTTTTGGTCGTTCTCCTGTGAGTCTAGATTATCGAATACGACGAAAACTGGTATTTAGTTGTAACGTTCAGTTCCCCCTAATGACGATGGAACACACAAATAGCGTCGAGATATAATACATCGTCTTCCAGCCGACTTGTCTCCAAGGGGATATCGCTGCCTTGGGCACCACATGGTCCATATCCGGTGATTCTACATTTTCGAATCCGACGCAAAACGGACTGCTAACTATAACGTTCTGGGCTTCTTAATGACGATGGAACACTCAAATTGCGTCGAGATTCCAAACCTCGTCCTCTAGCCGACATGTCTCCATGGGGATATTGCTGCTTCCGGCACCGTATGTTCCGTCTCCTGTGAGTCTAGATTTTAGAATCCGACGCAAAACTGACAGTTAATTGTAACGTTCAGGGCCTCCTAATGACGATGGGGCACTCAAATTGCGTCGCGATTCAATACATCGTCCTCCAGCGGGCTGATCTCCAAGGGGATATTGCTGCCTCGGGCACCATTTGGTCGTTCTCCTGTGAGTTCCTGATTTTAGAGTCCGACGCAAAACTGTCAGTTAATTGTAACGCTCAGCGCCTCCAAATGACGATGGAACACTCAATTGGCGTCGATATTCAATGCATCGTCCTCCAGCCGACTTCTCTCCAAGGGCCTATACCTGCCTCGGGCTCCTTATCGTTGTTCTCCTGTGAGTCCAGAAATTCGAATCCGACGCAAAACGGACTGCTAATTGTAACGTTCATAGCCTCCTAATGGTGATGGAACACTCAAATTTCGTCGAGATTCAATACATCGTCCTCCAGCCGACTTGTCTCCAAGAGCATATTGCTGCCACGGGCACCTTATGGTCCGTCTCCTGTGAGTCTAGATTTTCGAATCCGACGCAAAAATGATAGTTAATTGTAACGTTCAGGGCCCCATAATGACGATGGAACACTCAATTAGCGTCGAGATCCAATACATCGTCCTCCCGCCGACTTGTCTCAAACGTGATATTTCTGCCTCGGGCACCATGTGGTCCGTCTCCTGTGATTCTAGATTTTCGAATCCGACGCAAAAATGATAGTTAATTCTAACGTTCAGGGCCTCCTAATGACGATGGAACAGTCAAATTGCGTCGAGATCCAATACATCGGCCTCCAGCCGACTTGTCTCCAAGGGGACATTGCTGCCTCGGGCACCATATGGTCCTTCTCCTGCGAGTCTAGATTTTCAATTCCGATGCGAAACTGATAGTTAATTGTAACGTTCAGGGCCTCCTAATGACGATGGAACACTCAAATTGCGTCGAGATTCAATACATCGTCCTCCCGCTGACTTGTCTCCAACGGGATATTGCTGCCTCGATCACCATGAGGTCCTTCTCCTGTGAGTCTAGATTTTCGAATCCGACACAAAAATGATAGTTAATTGTAACATTCAGGGCCTCCTAATGTCGAAGGAACGCTCAAATTGCGTCGAGATTCAATACATCGTCCTCCAGCCGACTTGTCTCCAATTGTCTATTGCTGCCTCGGGCACCTTATGGTCGTTCTCCTGTGAGTCTAGATTATCGAATCTGACGAATAGCTGATAGTTAATTGTAACGTTCCGCGCCTCCAAATGACGATGGAACACTGAAATTGCGTCGAGATTAAATACATCGGCCTCCAGCCGACTGGCTGCCTCGGACACCTTATGGTCGTTCTCCTGTGAGTCTAGATTTTCGAATCCGAAGCATAACTGATAGTTAATTGTAACGTCCAGGGACTCCTAAAGACGATGGAACACTCAAATCGCGTCGAGATTCAATACATCGTCCTCCAGCCGACTTATCTCCAAGGGTCTATTGCTGCCTGGGGCACCGCATGGTCGTTCTCCTGTGAGTCTATATTTACGAATCCGACACATAACAGATAGCTAATTGTAACGTTCAGGGCCTCCTAATGACGATGGAACACTGAAATAGCGTCGAGATTCAATACATCGTCCTTCAGCCGACTTGTCTCCAAGCGTCCATTGTTGCCTCGGGCACCTTATGGTCGTTCTCCTGTGAGTCTACATTTTCGATTCCGACACATAATTGATAGTTAATTGTAACGTTCAGGGCCTCCTAATGACGATGGAACACTCAAATTGATCGAGATTCAATACATCGTCCTCCAGCCGATTTGTATCCATGGGTCTACTGCTACCTCGGTCACCTTATCGTCGTTCTCCTGTGAGTCCAGATATTCGAATCCGACGCAAAACGGACTGCTAATTGTAACGTTCAGAGCCTCCTAATGATGATGGAAGACTCAAATTGCGACGAGATTCAATACATCGTCCTCCAGGCGACTCTTCTCCAAGAGTCAATTGCTGCCTTTGGCACCTAATGGTCTTGCTCCTTTGGGTCTAGATTTTCGTATCCGACGCAAAACTGATATTTAATTGTAACGTTAAGGGCCTCCTAATGACGATTTAACACTCAAATACCGTCGAGATTCAATACATCGTCCTCCAGCCGACTTGTCTCCAAGGGGATATTGCTGCCTCGGGCACCATATGGTCCGTCTCCTGTGAGTCTAGATTTTCGAATCCGAAGCAATACTTGTAGTTAATTGTTACGTTCAGGGCTTCCTAATGACGATGAAACACTCAAATTGCGTCGAGAGTCAATACATCGTCTTCCAGCCGACTTGTCTACAAGGGGATATTGCTGCCTCGGGCTCCATGTGGTCCGTCTCCTGTGAGTCTAAATTTTCGAATCCGACGCAAATATGATAGTTAATAGTAACATTCAGGGCCTCCTAATGACGAAGGAACACTCAAATTGCGTCGAGATTCAATACATCGTCCTCCAGCCGACTTGTCTCCAAGGGTCTATTGCTGCCTCGGGCACCTTATGGTCGTTCTCCTCTGAGTCTAGATTATCGAATCTGGCGAATAACTGATAGTTAATTGTAACGTTCAGCGCCTCCTAATGACGATGGAACACTGAAATTGCGTCGAGATTCAATACATCGTCATCCAGCCGACTTGTCTACAAGCGACTATTGCTGCCTCGGACACCTTATGGTCGTTCTCCTGTGAGTCTAGACTTTTGAATCCGAAACATAACTGATAGTTAATTGTAACGTCCAGGGCCTCCTAATGACGATGGAACACTCAAATTGCGTCGAGATTCAATACATAGTCCTCCAGCCGACTTGTCTCCAAGCGTCTATTGCTGCCTGGGACACCGCATGGTCGTTCTCCTGTGAGTCTAAATTTTCGAATCCGACGCAAAAATGATAGTGAATTGTAACGTTCAGCGCCTCCTAATGACGATGGAACACTCAAATTGCGTCGGGAGTAAATACATCGTCTTCCAGCCGACTTTTCTACAAGGGGATATTGCTGCCTCGGGCTCAATGTGGTCCGTCTCCAGCGAGTCTAGATTTTCGAATCCGACGCAAAAATGATAGTTAATTGTAACGTTCAGGGCCTCCTAATGACGATGGAACACTCAAATTGCGTCGCGATTCTAAACATCGTCCTCCAGCCGACTTGCCTCCAAGGGTCTATTGCTGCCTCTGGCACCTAATGGTCTTGCTCCTGTGGGTCTAGATTTTCCAATCCGACGCAAAACTGATATTTAATTGTATCGTTAAGGGCCTCCTAATGACGAAGGAACAATCAAATTGCGTCGACATTTAATACATCGTCCTCCAGCCGACTTGTCTCCAAGGGGATATTGCTGCCTCGTGCACCATATGGTCCGTCTCCTGTGAGTTTAGATTTTCGAATCCGACGCAAAACTTGTAGCTAATTGTAACGTTCAGGGCCTCCTAATGACGATGGAACACTCAAGTTGAGTCGAGATCCAATACGTCGTCCTCCCGCCGACTTGTCTCCAACGCGATATTGCTGCTTGGGTCACCATGTGGTCCGTCTCCTGTGGGTCTAGATTTTCGAATCCGACGCAAAAATGATAGTTAATTGTAACGTGCAGGGCCTCCTAATGTCGAAGGAACACTCAAATTGCGTCGAGATTCAATGCATCGTCCTCCAGCCGACTTGCCTCCAAGGGTCTATTGTTGCCTCGGGCACATTATGGTCGTTCTCCTGTGAGTCTAGATTTTCGGATCCGACGCATGACTGATAGTTAATTGTAACGATCAGCGCCTCCTAATGACGATAGAACACTCAAATTGCGTCGAGATCCAATAAATCGCCCTCCCGCCTCGGCACCATGTGGTCCGTCTCCTGTGAGTCTAGATTTTCGTATCCGACGGAAAAATGATAGTTAATTGTAACGTTCAGGGCCTCCTAATGACGATGGAACACTGAAATTGCTGCCTCGGGCTCCATGTGGTCCGTCTCCTGTGAGTCTAAAATTTCGAATCCGACGGAAAAATGATAGTGAATTGTGACGTTCAGCGCCTCCTAATGACGATGGAACTCTCATATTGCGTCGAGAGTCAATACATCGTCTTCCAGCCGACTTGTCTACAAGGGGATATTGCTGCCTCGGGCTCCATATGGTTCGTCTCCTGTGAGTCCAGATTTTCGAATCCGACGCAAAAATGAATTTCATTGTAACGTTCAGGGCCCCCTATTGACGATGGAACACTCAAATTGCGTCCCGAGTCAATACATCGTCAACCAGCCGACTTGCCTCCAAGGGTCTATTGCAGCCTCTGGCACCTAATGTTCTTGCTCCTGTGAGTCTAGATTTTCGAATCCGACACATAACTGATAGTTAATTGTAACGTTCAGGGCCTCCTAATGACGAAGGAACACTCAAATTGCGTCGAGATTCAATACATCGTCCTCCAGCCGACTTGTCTCCAATGGTCTATTGCTGCCTCGGGCACCGTATGGTCCGCCTCCTGTGAGTCACAATTTTCGAATCCTACGCAAAACTGATAGTTAATTGTAACGTTCATTGCCTCCTAATGACGATGGAACACTCAAATTGCGTAGCAATCCAATACATCGTGATCCAGCCGACTTGACTCCAAGGGGATATTGCTCCCTCGGGCACCATATGCTCGTTCTCCTGTGAGTCTAGATTTTCGAACCCGACGCAAAACTGATAGTTAATTGTAACGTTCAGGGCTTCCTAATGACGATGGAATACTCAAACTGCGTCGAGATTCAATACATCGTCCTCCAGCCGACTTCTCTCCATGGGGATACTGCTGCCTCGGGCACCTTATGATCGTTCTCCTGTGAGTCTAGAATTTCAAATCCGACGCAAAAGTGATAGTTAATTGTAACGTTCAGGACCTCCTAATAACGATGGAACAATTAAAATGGCGTCGCGATTCAATACATCGTCCTCCAGGCGACTTGTCTCCAAGGGTCAATTGCTGCCTTTGGCACCTAATGGTCTTGCTCCTTTGAGTCTAGATTTTCGTATCCGACGCAAAACTGATATTTAATTGTAACATTAAAGTCCTCCTAATGACGATGGAACACTCAAACAGCGTCGAGATTCAATACATCGTCCTCCAGCCGACTTGTCTCCAAGGGGATATTGCTGCCTCGGGCCGTCTCCTGTGAGTCTAGATTTTCGAATCCGAAGCAAAACTTGTAGTTAATTGTAACGTTCAGCGCCTCCTAATGACGATGGAACACTCTGCGACGAGAATCAATACATCGTCCTCCATCCGACTTGCCTCCCAGGGGATATTGCTGCCTGGGGCACCATGTGGTCCTTCTCCTGTGAGTCTAGATTGTCGAATCCGACGCGAAAGTGATAGTTAATTGTAATAATCAGCGCCTCCTAATGACGATGGAACACTTAAATTGCGTCGAGATTCAATACAGCAGCCTCCAGCCGACTTGTCTCCAAGAGTCTACTATTGCCTTGGGCACCGCATGGTCGTTCTCCTGTGAGTCTACATTTTGAAATCCGACGCATAACTGATAATTAATTGTAACGTTCAGGGCCTCCTAATGACACATAACTGATAGTTAATTGTAACGTTCAGGACCTCCTAATGACGATGGAACACTCAAATTGCGTCGACATTCAATACATCGTCCTCCAGCCGACTTGTCTCCATGGGTCTACTACTACCTCGGTCACCTTATCGTTGTTCTCCTGTGAGTCCAGATATTCGAAACCGCCACAAAACGGACTGCTAATTGTAACGTTCAGAGCCTCCTAATGATTATGGAACACTCAAATTGCGTCGAGATTCAATACATCGTCCTCCAGCCGACTTGTCTCCAAGGGGATATCGCTGCCTCGGGCACCATATAGTCCTTCTCCTGTGAGTCTAGAATTTCGAATTAGACGCAAAACTGATAGTAAATTGTAACGTTCAGTGCCTCCTAATGACGATGGAACACTCAAATTGCGTCGCGATTCAATACAACGTCCTCCAGCCGACTTGGCTCCAAGGGTCAATTGCTGCCTTTGGCACCTAATGGTCTTGCTCCTGCGAGTCTAGATTCTCGAATCCGAAGCAAAACTGATATTTAATTGTAACGTTCAGGGACTGCTAATGATGATGGAGCACTCAAATTGCGTCAAGATTTAATACAACGTCCTTCAGCCGACTTGCTTCCAAGGGGATATTGCTGGTCGGGCACCATATAGTCCATCTCCTGTGAGTCTAGGATTTCGAATCCGACCCAAAACGGACTGCTAATTGTAACGTTCAGAGCCTCCTAATGATGATGGAACACTCAAATTGCGTCGAGATTCAATTCGTCGTCATCCAGCCGACTGGTCTCCAAGCGTCCACTGCTGCCTCGGGCACCTTATGGTCGTTCTCCTGTGAGTCTACATTTTCGATTCCGACACATAACTGATAGTTAAAATTAACGTTCAGGTCCACCTAATGACACATAACTGATAGTTTATTGTAACGTTCAGGGCCTCCTATTGACGATGAAACACTCATATTGCGTCGAGATTCAATACATCGTCCTCCAGCCGACTTGTCTCCAAGGGTATACTGCTACCTCGGTCACCTTATCGTCGTTCTCCTGTGAGTCTAGAATTTCGAATCCGACGCAAAACGGACTGCTAATTGTAACGATCAGACCCCCTAATGATGATGGAACACTCAAATTGCGTCGAGATTCAATACATCGTCCTCCAGCCGACTTGTCTCCAAGGGGATATTGCTGCCTCGTGCACCATGTGGTCCGTCTCCTGTGAGTCTAGATTGTAGAATCCGACGCGAAACTGATAGTTAATTGTAACATTCAGCGCCTCCTAATGACGATGGAACTCTTAAATTGCGTCGAGATTCAATACAGCAGCCTCCAGCCGACTTGCCTCGAAGGGTCCATTGCTGCCTGGGGTACCGCATGGTCGTTCTCCTGTGAGTCTAGATTTTCGAATCCGACACATGACTGATAGTTAATTCTAACGTTCAGGGCCTCCTAATGACGATGGAAAACTCAAATTGCGTCGAGATTCAATACATCGTCCTCCAGCCGACTTGTCTCCACGGGGCTACTGCTACCTCGGTCACCTTATCGTCGTTCTCCTGCGAGACCAGATATTCGAATCCGACGCAAAACGACTGCTAATTGTAACGTTCAGAGCCTCCTAATGATGATGGAACACTCTAATTGCGTCGAGATTCAATACATCGTCCTCCAGCAAACTTGTCTCCATATAGTCCTTCTCCTGTGAGTCTAGAATTTCGAATCCGACGCAAAACTAATATTTAATTGTAACGTTAAGGGCCTCCTAATGACGATGGAACACTCAAATTGCGTCGAGATTCAATACATCGTCCTCCAGCCGACTTGTCTCCATGGGTCTACTGCTACCTCGGTCACCTTATCGTCGTTCTCCTGTGAGACCAGATATTCGAATCCGACGCAAAACGACTGCTAATTGTAACGTTCAGAGCCTCCTAATGATGATGGGACACTCTAATTGCGTCGAGATTCAATACATCGTCCTCCAGCAAACTTGTCTCCATATAGTCCTTCTCCTGTGAGTCTAGAATTTCGAATCCGACGCAAAACTAATATTTAATTGTAACGTTAAGGGACTCCTAATGACGATGGAACACTCAAATTGCGTCGAGATTCAATACATCGTCCTCCAGCCGACTTGTCTCCATGGGTCTATTGTTGCCTCGGGCAGCTTATGGTCGTTCTCCTGTGAGTCTAGATTTTCAGATCCGACGCATAGCTGATAGTTAATTGTAACGTTGAGGACCTCCTATTGACGATAGAACACTTAAATTGCTTCGAGATTCAATACGTCGTCCTCCAGCCAACTTGTCTCCAAGGGGATACTGGTGCCTCGGCCACCATATGGTCCGTCTCCTGTAGGTCCAGATATTCGAATCCGACGCAAAACGGACTGCCAATTGTAACGTTCAGAGCCTCATAATGACGATGGAACACTCAAATTGCATCAAGATTCAATACATCGTCCTTCAGGCGGAGTGTCTCCAACCGTCCTTTGCTGCCTCGGGCACCTTATGGTCGTTCTCCTGTGATTCTACATTTTCGATTCCGACACATAACTGATAGTTAATTGTAACGTTCAGGGCCTCCTAATCACGATGGAAAACTCAAATTGCGTCGAGATTCAATACATCGTCCTCCAGCCGACTTGTCTCCATACAGTCACTGTCCTGTGAGGCTAGAATTTCGAATCCGACGCGAAACTGATAGTTAATTGTAACGTGCAGGGCCTCCTAATGACGATGGAACACTCAAATTGCGTCCAGATCCAATACATCGTCCTCCTGCCCACTTGTCTCAAACGTGATATTGCTGCCTCGGGCACCATGTGGTCCGTCTCTTGTGAGTCTAGATTTTCGAATCCGACGAAAAACTAATAGTTAATTGTAACGTTCAGGGCCTCCTAATAGCGATAGAACACTCAAATTGCGTCGAGATTCAATACGTCGTCCTCCAGCCGACTTGTCTCCAAGGGTCTATTTTTGCCTCGGGCAGCTTATGGTCGTTCTCCTGTGAGTCTAGATTTTCGGATCCGACGCATAACTGATAGTCAATTGTAACGTTCAGCGCCTCCTAATGACGATAGAACACTCAAATTGCGTCGAGATTCAATACATCGTCCTCTAGCCGACTTGTCTACAAGGCGAAATTGCTGCCGCGGGCACCTTATGGTCCGCCTCCTTTGAGTCTAGATTTTCGAATCCGACGCAAAACTGATAGTAAATTGTAACGTTCTTGGACTCCAAATGACGATGGAACACCCAAATTGCGTCGAGAATCAATTCATCGTCCTCCAGCCGACTTGTCTGCAAGGGGATATTACTGCCTCGAGCACCTTATAGTCGTTCCTCTGTGAGTCTAGATTTTCGAATCCGATGCAAAACTAATAGTTAATTATAGCGTTAAGGGCCTCCTAATGACGATAGAACACTCAAATTGCTTCGAGAGTAAATAAGTCTTTCTCAAGCCGCCTTGTCTCCAAGGGGATATTGCTGCTTCGGGCACCATATGGTCCGTCTCCTGTAGGTCCAGATATTCGTATCCGACCCAAAACGGACTGCCAATTGTAACGTTTAGAGCCTCATAATGACGATGGAACACTCAAACTGCGTCGAAATTCAATACATCGTCCTCCAGCAGACTTGTCTCCAAGGGGATATTACTGGCTCGGGCACCATATGGTCCGCCTCCTGTGAGTCTAGATTTTCGAATCCGACGCAAAACTTGTAGTTAATTGTAACGTTCAGGGCATCCTAATGACGATGGAACACTAAAATTGCGTCGAGATTCAATACGTCGTCCACCAGTCGACTTTCTGCAAGGGGATATTGCGTCCTCTGGCACCTTATCGTCATTCCTCTGTGATTCTAGAGTTTCGAATCCGACGTAAAACTAATTGTTAATTGTAACGTTCAGGGCGTCCTAATGACGATGGAACACTCAAATTACGTCGAGATTCAATACATTGTTCACCCGCCGACTTGTCTCCAACGGGATATTGCTGCCTCGGGCACCATATGGTCCGTCTCCTGTGAGTCTATATTTTCGAATCCGACGCAAAACGTGTAGTTAATTGTAGCGATCAGGGCATCCTAATGACGATAGAACACCAAAATTGCGTCGAGGTTCAATACGTCGTCCTCCAGCCGACTTTCTGCAAGGGGATATTGCTGCCTCGGGCACCTTATCGTCATTCCTCTGTGAGTCTAGAGTTTCGAATCCGACGAAAACTAATTGTTAATTGTAACGTTCAGGGCCTCCTTATGACGAAGGAACACTCAAATTGCGTCGAATTTCAATACATCGTCCTCCAGCCGACTTGTCTACAAGGGGATATTGCTGCCTCGGGCTCCTTATGGTCCGCCTCCTGTGAGTCTAGATTTTCGAATACGTCGCAAAACTGATGGTTAATTGTTACGTTCATGGCCTGCTATTAACGATGGAACACTCAAATTGCGTCGAGATTCAATACCTCGTCCTCCAGCCGACTTGTCTCCATGGGTCTACTGCTACCTCAGTCGCCTTATCGTCGTACTCCTGTGGGACCAGATATTCGAATACGACGCAAAACGGACTGCTAATTGCAACGTTCAGAGCCTTCTAATGACGATGGAACACTCTAATTGCGTCGAGATTCTGTACATCGTCCTCCAGCCGACTTGTCTCCAAGGGGATATTGCTGCATCGGCACCATATGGTCCGTCTCCTGTTAGTCCAGATTTTCGAATCCGACGCAAAACTTGTAGTTAATTGTTACGTTCAGGGCCTCCTAATGACAATGGAAAACTCAAATTGCGTCGAGATCCAATACATCGTCCTCCCGCCGACATGTCACCAACGTGATATTGCTGCCTCGGGCACCATGTGGTCCGTCTCCTGTGAGTCTAGATTTTCGAATCCGACGCAAAACTAATAGTTAATTGCAACGTTCAGGGCCTCCTAATGGCGATAGAAGACTTAAATTGCGTCGAGATTCAATACGTCGTCCTCCAGCCGACTTGTCTCCAAGGGTCTATTGTTGCCTCGGGCAGCTTATGGTCGTTCTCCTGTGAGTCCAGATTTTCGGATCCGACGCATAACTGGTAGTAAATTGTAACGTTCAGCGCCTCCTAATGACGATAGAACACTCAAATTGCGTCGAGATTCAATACATCGTCCTTCAGCCGATTTGTCTACAAAGGGTTATTGCTGCCTCGAGCACCTTATCGTCGTTCCTCTGTGAGTCTAGATTTTCGAATCCGACGCAAAACTAATAGTTAATTGTAACGTTCAGGGCCTCCTAATGACGATAGAACACTCAAATTGCTTCGAGATTCAACACGTCGTCCTCGAGCCGACTTGTCTCCAAGGGGATATTGCAGCCTCGGGCACCATATGGTCCGACTCCTGTAGGTCCAGATATTCGAATCTGACGCCAAACAGACTGCCAATTGTAACGTTCAGAGCCTCATAATGACGATGGTACACTCAAATTGCATCAAGATTCAATACGTCATCCTCCAGCTGACTTGTCTCCAAGCGTCTATTGTTGCCTCGGGCAGCTTATGGTCGTTCTCCTGTGAGTCTACATTTTCGGATCCGACGCAAAACTCATAGTAAATTGTAACGTTCAGCGCCTCCTAATGACGATAGAACACTCAAATTGCGTCGAGATTCAATACATCGTCCTCCAGCCGACTTGTCTACAAGGGGATATTGCAGCCTCGGGCTCCATGTGGTCCGTCCCCTGTGAGTCTAGATTAACGAATCCGACGCATAACTTGTAGTTAATTGTAACGTTCAGGGCCTCCTAATGACGATGCAACACTGAAATAGCGTCGAGATTCAATACATCGTCCTTCAGCAGACTAGTCTCCAAGCGTCCGTTGTTGCCTCGGGCACCTTATGGTAGTTCTCCTGTGAGTCTACATTTTCCATTCCGACACATAACTGATAGTTAATTGTAACGTTCAGGGCCTCCTAATAACGATGGACACTCAAATTGCGTCGAGATTCAATACATCGTCCTCCAGCCTACTTGTCTCCATGGGTCTAGTGGTACATCGGTCACCTTATCGTCGGTCACCTGTCAGTCCAGATATTCGAATCCGACGCTAAACGGACTGCTAATTGTAACGTTCAGAGCCTCCTAAGGATGATGGAACACTCAAATTGCGTCGAGATTCCATACGTCGTCCTCCAGCCGACTTGTCTGCAAGGGGATACTGCTGCCTCGGGCACCTTATCGTCATTCCTCTGTGAGTCTAGATTTTTGAATCCGACGCAAAACTAATTGTTAATTGTAAAGTTCAGGACCTCCTAATGACGATGGAACACTCAAATTACGGTGAGATTCAATACATTGTCCACCCGCCGACTTGTCTCCAACGGGATATTGCTGCCTCGGGCACCATATGGTCCGTCTCCTGTGAGTTTAGATTTTCGAATCCGACGCAAAACTTGTAGTTAATTGTAAAGTTCAGGGCCTCCTAATGACGATAGAACACTAAAATTGCGTCGAGATTCAGTACGTCGTCCTCCAGCCGACTTGTCTGCAAGGGGATATTGCTACCTCGGACACCTTATGGTCTTTCTCCTGGGAGTCTAGATTTTCGAATCCGACGCATAACTTATAGGTAATTGTAACGTTCAGCGCCTCCTAATGACGATGGAACACTCAAATTACGTCGAGAATCAATACATCGTCCTCCAGCCGACTTGTCTACAAGGGTCGTTTGCTGCCTTTGGCACCCAATGGTCTTGCTCCTGTGAGTCTAGATTTTCGTATCCGACGCAAAACTGATATTTAATTGTAACGATAGGGGCCTCCTAATGACGATGGAACAGTCAAATTGCGTCGAGATTCTGTACGTCGTCCTCAAGCTGACTTGTCTCCATGGGTCTACAGCTACCTCGGTCACCTTATCGTCGTTATCCTGTAAGACCAGATATTCGAATCCGACGCAAAACGGACTGCTAATTGTAACGTTCAGAGCCTCCTAATGATGATGGAACACTGTAATTGCGTCGAGATTCAATACATCGTCCTCCAGCAGACTTGTCTCCACATAGTCCTTCTCCTGTGAGTCTAAAATTTCGAATCCGACGCAAAACTGATAGTTAATTGTAACGTTCAAGACCTCCTAATGACGATGGAACACTGAAATTGCGTCGCAATTCAATAAATCGTCCTCGAGCCGACTTGTCTCCAAGGGTCGTTTGCTGCCTTTGGCACCCAATGGTCTTGCTCCTGTGAGTCTAGATTTTCGTATCCGACGCAAAACTGATATTTAATTCTAACGATAAGGGCCTCCTAATGACGATGGAACACTCAAATTGCGTCGATATTCAATACGTCGTCCTCAAGCCGACTTGTCTCCAAGAGGATATTGCTGCCTCGGCACCATATGGTCCGTCTCCTGTTAGTCTAGATTTTCGAATCCGGGGCAAAACTTGTGGTTAATTGTAACGTTTAGGGCCTCCTAATGACGATGGAACACTCAAATTGCGTCGAGATCCAATACATCGTCCTCCCGCCGACATGTCACCAACGTGATATTGCTGCCTCGGGCACCATGTGGTCCGTCTCCTGTGAGTCTAGATTTTCGAATCCGACGCAAAACTAATAGTTAATTGTAACGTTCAGGGCTTCCTAATGGCGATAGAAGACTTAAATTGCGTCGAGATTCAATACGTCGTCCTCCAGCCGACTTGTCTCCAAGGGTCTATTGTTGCCTCTGGCAGCCTATGGTCGTTCTCCTGTGGCTCTAGATTTTCGGATCCGACGCATAACTGATAGTCAATTGTAACGTTCAGTGCCTCCTAATGACGATAGAACACTCAAATTGCGTCGAGATTCAATACATCGTCCTCCAGCCGACTTGTCTTCAAGGTGATATTGCTGCCTCAGGCACCTTATGGTCCGCCTCCTTTGAGTCTAGATTTTCGAATCCGGCGCAAAACTGATAGTTAATTGTATCGTTCATGGCCTAAAAATGACGATGGAAAACACAAATTGCGTCGAGATTCAATACTTCGTCCTCCAGCCGACTTGTCTGCAAGGGGTTACTGCTGCCTCGAGCACCTTATCGTCGTTCCTCCGTGAATCTAGATTTTCGAATCCAACGCAAAACTAATAGTTAATTGTAACGTTCAGGGCCTCCTAATGACGATAGCACACTCAAATTGCTTCGAGATTCAATACGTCATCCTCCAGCCGACTTGTCTCCAAGGGGATATTGCTGCCTCGGGCACCATATGTTCCGTCTCCTGTAGGTCCAGATATTCGAATCTGACGCAAAACGGACTGCCAATCGTAACGTTCAGAGCTTAATAATGACGATGGAACACTCAAATTGCATCAAGATTCAATACATCGCCCTTCAGCCGACTTGTCTCCAAGGGTCTATTGCTGCCTCGGGCACCTTATGGTCGTTGTCCTGTGAGTCTAGATTTTCGGATCCTACGCATAACTGATAATTGTAACGTTCATGGCCTCCTAACGACGATGGAACACTCAAATTGCGTCGAGATTCAATACATCGTCCTCCAGCCGACTTGTCTCCAAGGGTCAATTGCTGCCTTTGGCACCTAATGCTCTTGCTCTTGTGAGTCTAGAGTTTCGAATGTGACGCAAAACTGATATTTAATTGTAACGTTAAGGGCCTCCTAATGACGATGGAACACTCAAAATGCGTGAGATTCAATACATCGTCCTCCAGCCAACTTGTCTCCAAGGGTCTATTGCTGCCTCGGGCACCATGTGGCCCGTCTCCTGTGAGTCTAGATTTTCGAATCCGACGCAAAAATGATAGTTAATTGTTACGTTCAGGGTCTCCTAATGACGATGGAACACTCAAAATGCGTGAGATTCAATACATCGTCCTCCAGCCAACTTGTCTCCAAGGGTCTATTGCTGCCTCGGTCACCATATGTTCCGACTCCTGTGAGTCTAGATTTTCGAATCCGCCGCAAACCTGATGGTTAATTGTAACGATCAGGGCCTCCTAATGACTATGGAACACTCAAATTGCGTCGAGATCCAATACATCATCCTCCCGCCGACTTGTCTCCAACGTGATATTGCTGCCTCGGGCACCAGGTGGTCCGTCTCCTGTGAGTCTAGATTTTCAAATCCGACGCAAAAATGATAGTTAATTGTAACGTTCAGGGCCTCCTAATGACGATGGAACACTCAAATTGCGTCAAGATTTAATACATCGGCCTCCAACCGATTTGTCTCCAAGGTAAGGACATGCCTCGGACACCTTATGGCCGTTCTCCTATGAGTCTAGATTTTAGAATCCGACTCATAACTGATAGTTAATTGTAACGTTCATGGCCTCCTAATGACGATGGAACACTCAAATTGCGTCGAGATTCAATACATCGTCCTCCAGCCGACTAGTCTGCAAGGGGATATTGCTGCCTCGAACACCTTATCGTCGTTCCTCTGTGAGACTAGATTTTCGAATCCGACGCCAAACTAATAGTTAATTGTAACGTTCAGGGCCTGCTAATGACGATAGAACACTCAAATTGCGTCGAGATTCAATACGTCGTCCTCCAGCCGACTTGTCTCCAAGGCGATTTTACTGCCTCGGGCACCATATGGTCCGTCTCCTGTAGGTCCAGATATTCGAATCCGACGCAAAAACGGACTGCCAGTTCTAACGTTCAGAGCCTCATAATGACTCTGGAACACTCAATTTGCATCAAGATTCAATACATCGACATTCAGCCGACTTGTCTCCAACGGTCTTGCTGCCTCGGGCACCTTATGGTCGATCTCCTCTGAGTCTACATTTTCGAATCCGACGCGAAACTGATAGTTAATTGTAACGTTCAGGGCCTCCTAATGACGATGGATCACTCAAATTGCGTCGAGATTCATTACATCGTCCTCCAGCCGACTTGTCTCCATGTGTCTACTGCTATCTCGGTCACCTTATCGTCGTTCTCCTGTGAGTCCAGATAATCGAATCCGACGCAAAACGGACTGCTGATAGTAACGTTCAGAGCCTCCTAATGATGATGGAACACTCAAATTGTGTCGAGATTCAATACATCGTCCTCCAGCCGACTTGTCTCCAAGGGGATATTGCTGCCTCGGGCACCATATAGTCCTTCACCTGTGAGTCAAGAATTTCCAATCCGACGCAAAACTGATAGTTAATTGTAACGTTCAGGGCCTCCTAATGACGATGGAACTCTCAAATTGCGTAAAGATTCAATACATCGTCCTCCAGCCGACTTGTCTTCAAGGGGATATTGCAGCCTCGCGCACCATTTGGTCCGTCTCCTGTGAGTCTAGATTTTCGAAAGCGACTCAAAACTTGTAGTTAATTGTAACGATCAGGGCCTCCTAATGACTATGGAACACTCAAATTGCGTCGAGATCCAATACATCATCCTCCCGCCGACTTGTCTCCAACGTGATATTGCTGCCTCGGGCACCAGGTGGTCCGTCTCCTGTGAGGCTAGATTTTCGAATCCGACGCAAAAATGATAGTTAATTGTAACGTTCAGGGCCTCCTAATGACGATGGAACTCTCAAATTGCGTAAAGATTCAATACATCGTCCTCCAGCCGACTTGTCTCCAAGGGGATATTGCAGCCTCGTGCACCATTTGGACGGTCTCCTGTGAGTCTAGATTTTCGAAAGCGACTCAAAACTTGTAGTTAATTGTAACGATCATGGCCTCCTAATGACTATGGAACACTCAAATTGCGTCGAGATCCAATACATCATCCTCCCGCCGACTTGTCTCCAACGTGATATTGCTGCCTCGGGCACCAGGTGGTCCGTCTCCTGTGAGTCTAGATTTTCGAATCCGACGCAAAAATGATAGTTAATTGTAACGTTCAGGGCCTCCTAATGACGATGGAACACTCAAATTGCGTCAAGATTTAATACATCGGCCTCCAACCGATTTGTCTCCAAGGTAAGGGCATGCCTCGGACACCTTATGGTCGTTCTCCTATGAGTCTAGATTTTAGAATCCGACGCATAACTGATAGTTAATTGTAACGTTCAGGGCCTCCTATTGACGATGGAACACTCAAATTGCGTCGAGACTCAATACATCGTCCTCCAGCCGACTTGTCTTCAAGGGGATATTACTGCCTCGGGCACCATATGGTCCGTCTCCTGTGAGTCTAGATTTTCGAATCCGACGCGAAACTGATAGTTAATTGTAACGTTCAGGGCCTCCTAATGACGATGGAACTCTCAAATTGCGTAAAGATTCAATACATCGTCCTTCAGCCGACTTGTCTGCAAGGGGATATTGCTGCCTCGGGCACCTTATCGTCATTTCTCTGTGAGTCTAGATTTTCGAATCCCACTCAAAACTAATTGTTAATTGTAACGTTCAGGGCCTCCTAATGACGATGGAACACTCAAATTACGTCGAGATTGAATACGTTTTCCACCCGCCGACTTGTCTCCAACGGGATATTGCCGCCTCGGGCACCATGTGGTCCGTCTCCTGTGAGTCTAGATTTTCGGATCCGACGCATAACTGATAGGTAATTGTGACGTTCAGCGCCTCCTAATGACGATAGAAAACTCAAATTGCGTCGAGATTCAATACATCGTCCTCCAGCCGACTTGTCTATAAGGGGATATTGCTGCTTCCGGCACCTTATGGTCCGCCTCCGTTGAGTCTAGATTTTCGAATCCGACGCAAAACTGATAGTTAATTGTAACGTTCATGGCCTCCTAATGACGATGGAACACTCAAATTGCGTCGAGATTCAATACATCGTCCTCCAGCCGACTAGTCTGCAAGGGGATATTGCTGCCTCGAACACCTTATCGTCGTTCCTCTGTGAGACTAGATTTTCGAATCCGACGCCAAACTAATAGTTAATTGTAACGTTCAGGGCCTGCTAATGACGATAGAACACTCAAATTGCGTCGAGATTCAATACGTCGTCCTCCAGCCGACTTGTCTCCAAGGCGATTTTACTGCCTCGGGCACCATATGGTCCGTCTCCTGTAGGTCCAGATATTCGAATCCGACGCAAAAACGGACTGCCAGTTCTAACGTTCAGAGCCTCATAATGACTCTGGAACACTCAATTTGCATCAAGATTCAATACATCGACATTCAGCCGACTTGTCTCCAACGGTCTTGCTGCCTCGGGCACCTTATGGTCGATCTCCTCTGAGTCTACATTTTCGAATCCGACGCGAAACTGATAGTTAATTGTAACGTTCAGGGCCTCCTAATGACGATGGATCACTAAAATTGCGTCGATATTCAATACATCGTCCACCCGCCGACTTGTCTCCAAGGGTCTATTGCTGCCTCGGGCACCTTATGGTCGTTTTCCTGTGAGTCTAGATTTTCGGATCCGACGCATAACTGATAATTGTAACGTTCATGGCCTCCTAATGACGATGGAACATTCAAATTGCGTCGAGATTCAATACATCGTTCTCCAGCCGACTTGTCTGCAAGGGGATATTGCTGCCTCGGGCACCTTATCGTCGTTCCTCTGTGAGTCTCGATTTTCGAATCCGACGCAAAAGAGATAGTTATTTGTAACGTTCATGGCCTCCTAATGACGATGGAACACTCAAATTGCGTCGAGATTCAATACATCGTCCTCCAGCCGACTTGTCAGCAAGGGGATATTGCTGCCTCGGGCACCTTATCGTCGTTCCTCTGTGAGTCTAGATTTTCGAATCCGACGCAAAACTAATAGTTACTTGTAACGTTCAGGGCCTCCTATTGACGATAGAACACTCAAATTGCGTCGAGATTCAATACGTCGTCCTCCAGCGGACTTGTCTCCAAGGCGATATTACTGCCTCGGGCAGCATATGGTCCGTCTCCTGTAGGTCCAGATATTCGAATCCGACGCAAAACGGACTGCCAATTCTAACGTTCAGAGCCTCATAATGACGCTGGAACACTCAAATTGCATCATGATTCAATACATCGACATTCAGCCGACTTGTCTCCAACGGTCTTGCTGCCTCGGGCACCTTATGGTCGATCTCCTCTGAGTCTACATTTTCGAATCCGACGCAAAACTGATAGTTAATTGTAACGTTCAGGACATCCTAAAGACGATGGAACACTCAAATTGCGTCGACATTCAATACATCGTCCTCCAGCCGACTTGTCTCCAAGGGTCTTACGCTGCCTCGGGCACCTTATGGTCGTTCTCCTGTGAGTCTAGATTTTCGGATCCGACGCATAACTGATAGTTAATTGTAACGTTCAGGGCCTCCTAATGACGATGGAACAATCAAATTACGTCGAGATTCAATACATCGTCCACCCGCCGACTTGTCTCCATGGGTCTATTGCTGCCTCGGGCACCTTATGGTCGTTCTCCTGTGAGTCTCGATTTTCGTATCCGACGCATAACTGATAATTGTAACGTTCATGGCCTCCTAATGACGATGGAACATTCAAATTGCGTCGAGATTCAATACATCGTCCTCCAGCCGACTTGTCTGCAAGGGGATATTGCTGCCTCGGGCACTTTATCGTCGTTCCTCTGTGAGTCTCGATTTTCGAATCCGACGCAAAACAGATAGTTATTTATAACGTTCATGGCCTCCTAATGACGATGGAACACTGCAATTGCGTCGAGATTCAATACATCGTCCTCCAGCCGACTTGTCTACAACGGGATATTGCTGCCTCGGGTGCCATGTGGTCCGTCTCCTGTGAAACTATATTTTTGAATCCGACGCCAAAACGATTGTTAATTGTAACGTTCAGCGCCTCCTAATGACGATAGAACACGCAAATTGCGTCGAGATTCAATATATCGTCTTCCAGCCAACTTGTCTACAAGGGGATATTGCTGCCTCGGGCACCTTATGGTCTGCCTCCTTTGAGTCTAGATTTTCGAATCCGACGCAAAACTGATAGTTAATTGTAACGTTCATGGCCTGCTAATGACGATTGAACACTCAAATTGCGTCGAGATTCAATACATCGTCCTCCAGACGACTTGTCTGCAAGGGGAAATTGCTGCCTCGGTTACCTTATCGTCGTTCCTCTGTGAGTCTAGATTTTCGAATCCGACGCAAAACTAATAGTTAATTGTAACGTTCAGGGCCTCCTAATGACGATAGAACACTCAAATTGTGTCGAGATTCAATACGTCGTCCTCCAGCCGACTTGTCTCCAAGGGGATATTGCTGCCTCGGGTAACATATGGTCCGTCTCCTGTAGGTCCAGATATTCGAATCCGACGCAAAACGGACTGCCAGTTGTAACGCTCACAGCCTCATAATGACGATGGAACACTCAAATTCCATCTAGATTCAATACATCGTCATTCAGCCGACTTGTCTCCAACGGTCTATTGCTGCCTCGGGCACCTTATGGTCGTTCTCCACTGAGAGTACATTTTCGAATCCGACGCAAAACTGATAGTTAATTGTAACGTTCAGGGCCTCCTAATGACGATGGAGCACTGAAATAGCGTCGAGATTCAATATATCGTCCTTCAGCCGACTTGTCTCCAAGCGTCCATTGCTGCCTCGGGCACCATATGGTCGTTCTCCTGTGAGTCTACATTTTCGATTCCGACACATAACTGATAGTTAATTGTAACGTTCAGGGCCTCCTAATGACGATGGAACACTCAAATTGCGTCGAGAATTAATACATCGTCCTCCAGCCGACTTGTCCCCATGGGTCTACTGCTACCTCGGTCACCTTATCGTCGTTCTCCTGTGAGTCCAGATATTCGAATCCGACGCAAAACGGACTGCTAATAGAAACGTTCAGAGCCTCCTAATTATGATTGAACACTCAAATTGCGTCGATATTCAATACATCGTCATCCAGCAGACTTGTCTGCAAGGTGATATTGCTGCCTCGGGCAGCAAGGGTCAATTGCTGCCTTTGGCACCTGATGGTCTTGCTCCTGTGAGTCTAGATTTTCGAATCCGACGCAAAACTGATATTTAATTGTAACGTTAAGGGCCTCCTAATGACGATGGACCACTCAAATTGCGTCGAGATTCAATACGTCGTCCTCCAGCCGACTTGTCTCCAACGGGATATAGCTGCCTCGCGCACCATGTGGTCGGTCTCATGTGAGTCTAGATTTTCGAATCCGACGCAAAAATGATAGTTAATTGTAACGTTCAGCGCCTCCTAATGACGATAGAACACTCAAATTGCGTCGACATTCAATACATCGTCCTCCAGCCGACTTGTCTACAAGGGTCTATTGCTGCCTCGGGCACCTCATGGTCGTTCTCCTGTAAGTGTAGATTATCGAATCCGACGCAAAAAACATAGTTAATTGTAACGTTCAGGGCCCCTAATGACGATGGAACACTCAAATTGCGTCGCGATTCAATACATCGGCCTCCAGCCGACTTGTCTCCAAGGGTCTATTTCTACCTCGCTCACCATATGGTCGTTCTCCTGTGAGTCCAGATATTCGAATCCGACACAAAACGGACTGCCAATTGTAACTTTCAGAGCCTCCTAATGACGATGGTACACTGAAATTGCATCGAGATTCAATACATCGTCCTCCAGCCGACTTGTCTCCAACGGGATATTGCTGCCTCTAGCACCATATAGTCCTTCTCCTGTGAGTCAAGAATTTCGAATCCGACACATAACTGATAGTGAATTGTAACGTTCAGGGCCTCCTAATGACGATGGAACATTCAAATTGCGTCGCGATTCAATACATCGTCCTCCAGCCGACTTGTCTCCATGGGTCTACTGCTACCTCGGTCACCTTATCGTCGTTCTCCTGTGAGTCCAGATATTCGAATCCGGCGCAAAACGGACTGCTAATAGTAACGTTCAGAGCCTCCTAATGACGATGGAACACTCAAATTGCGTCGAGATCCAATACATCGTCCTCCAGCCGACTTGTCTGCAAGGGGTTATTGCTGCCTCGGGCACATTATCGTCGTTCCTCTGTGAGTCTAGATTTTCGAATCCGACGCAAAACTAATAGTTACTTGTAACGTTCAGGGCCCCCTAATGACGATAGTACACTCAAATTGCGTCGTGATTCAACACGTCCTCCTCCAGCCGACTTGTCTCCAAGGTTACATTGCTACCTCGGGCACCATATGGTCCGTCTCCTATGAGTCTAGATTTTCGAATCCGACACAAAACTTGTAGTTACTTGTAACGTTCAGGGCAATCTAATGACGATGGGACACTCAAATTACGTCAAGATTCAATTCATCGTCTACCCGCCGACTTGTCTACAACGGGATATTGCTGCCTCGGGCACGATGTGGTCCGTCTCCTGTCAGTCTAGATTTTCAAATCCGACGCAAAAATTATAGTTAATTGTAACATTCAGGGCCTCCTAATGACGATGGAACACTCAAATTGCGTCGACATTCAATACAACGTCCTCCAGCCGACTTGTCTCCATGGGTCTACTGCTACCTCGGTCACCTTATCGTCGTTCTCCTGTGAGTCCAGATATTCGAATCCGACGCAAAACGGACTGCTAATAGTAACGTTCAGAGCCTCCTAATGACGATGGAACACTCAAATTGCGTCGAGATCCAATACATCGTCCTCCAGCCGACTTGTCTGCAAGGGGTTATTGCTGCCTCGGGCACATTATCATCGTTCCTCTGTGAGTCTAGATTTTCGAATCCGACGCAAAACCAATAGTTACTTGTAACGTTCAGGGCCCCCTAATGACGATAGTACACTCACATTTGCGTCGTGATTCAACACGTCGTCCTCCAGCCGACTTGTCTCCAAGGTTACATTGCTGCCTCAGGCACCTTATGGTCGTTCTCCCGTGAGTCTAGATTTTCGGATCCGACGCATAACTGATAGTTAATTGTAACGTTCAGGGCCTCCTAATGACGATGGAACACTCAAATTACGTCGAGATTCAATACATCGTTCACCCGCCGACTTGTCTCCAAGGGTCTATTGGTGCCTCGGGCACATTATGGTCGTTCTCCTGTGAGTCTCGATTTTCGGATCCGACACATAACTGATAATTGTAACGTTCATGGCCTCCTAATGACGATGGAATATTCAAATTGCGTCGAGATCCAATACATGGTCCTCCAGCCGACTTGTCTGCAAGGTGATATTGCTGCCTCGGGCAGCAAGGGTCAATTGCTGCCTTTGGCACCTAATGGTCTTGCTCCTGTGAGTCTAGATTTTCGAATCCGACGCAAAACTTATATTTAATTGTAACGTTAAGTTCCTCCTAATGACGATGGACCACTCATATTGCGTCGAGATTCAATACATAGTCCTCCATTCGAATTGTCTCCAAGGGGATGTTGCTGCCTCGGGTACCATATGGTCCGTCTCCTGTGAGTCTAGATTTTCGAATCCGACGCAAAACTTGTAGTTAATTGTAACGTTGAGGGATTCTTAATGACGAAGGAACACTCAAATTGCGTCGAGATCCAATACATCGTCCTCCAGCTGACTTGTCTCCAACGGGATATTGCTGCCTCGGGCACCATGTGGTCCGTCTCATGTGAGTCTAGATTTTCAATTCCGACGCAAATATGATAGTTAATTGTAACGTTCATGGCCTCCTAATGACGATGGAACACTCAAGTTGCGTCGAGATTCAATACATCGTCCTCTAGACGACTTTTCTGCAACGGGATATTGCTGCCTCGGGCACCTTACCGTCGTTTCTCTGTGTCTAGACTTTCGAATCCGGCGCAAAACTAATAGTTAATTGTAACGTTCAGGGCCTCCTAATGACGATAGAACACTCAAATTGCGTCGAGATTCAATACGTCGTCCTCCAGCTGACTTGTCTCCAAGGGGATATTGCTGCCTTTGGCACCCAATGATCTTGCTAAGGTGAGTCTAGAATTTCGTATCCGACGCAAAAATTATTTTTAATAGTAACGTTAAGAGCCTCCTAATGACGATGGAACACTCAAATTGGGTCGAGACTCAATACATCGTCCTCCAGCCGACTTGTCTCCAAGGGTCTATTGTTGCCTCGGGCACCTTATGGTCGTTCTTAAGTGAGTCAAGATTTTCGGATCCGACGCATAACTGATAGTCAATTGTAACGTTCAGCGTCTCCTAATGACGATAGAACACACAAATTGCGGCGAGATTCAATACACCGTCCTCCAGCCGACTTGTCTACAAGGGGATATTGCTGCCTCGGGCACCTTATGGTCCGCCTCCTTTGAGTCTAGATTTTCGAATCCGACGCGAAACTGATAGTTAGTTGTAAAGTTCATGGCCTCCTAATTGCGATGGAACACTGAAATAGCGTCGAGTTTCAATACATCGTCCTCCAGCCGACTTGTCTCCTAGGGGATATTGCTGCCTCGGGCTCCATATAGTCCTTCTCCTGTGAGTCAACAATTTTGAATCCGACGCAAAACTGATAGTTAATTGTAACGTTCAGGACCTCCTAATGACGAAGGAACACTCAAATTGCGTCCAGACTCAATACATCGTCCTCCAGCCGACTTGTCTCCAAGGGTCTATTGTTGCCTCAGGCACTTTATGGTCGTTCTCCTGTGAGTCAAGATTTTCAGATCCGACCCATAACTGATAGTCAATTGTAACGTTCAGGGCCTCCTAATGACGATGGAACACTCAAATTGCGTCGAGATTCAATACTTCGTCCTCCAGCCGACTTGTCTCCAAGGGGATATTGCTGCCTCGTTCACCATATGGTCCGCCTCCTTTGAGTCTTGATTTTCGAATCCGACGCAAAACTGATAGTTAATTGTAACGTTCAGCGCCTCCTAATGACGATAGAACACTCAAATTGCGTCGAGATTCAATACATCGTCCTCCAGCCGACTTGTCTCCAAGGGGATATTGCTGCCTCGGGCGCCATATTAGCCCGCCTCCTTTGAGTCTAGATTTTCGAATCCGACGCAATACTGATAGTTAATTGTAACGTTCATGGCCTGCTAATGACGATGGAACGCTCAAATTGCGTCGCGATTCATTTTATCGTCCTCCAGCCGACTTGTCTCCAAGGGTCTATTGCTGCCTCGGGCACCTTATGGTCGTTCTCCTGTGAGTCTAAATTTTCGGATCCGACGCAAAACTGATGGTTAATTGTAACGTTCAGCGCCTCCTAATGACGATAGAACACTCAACTTGCGTCGAGATTCAATACAACGTCCTCCAGCCGTCTAGTCTCCAGCGGGATATTGCTGCCTCGGGCACCATGTGGTCCGTCTCCTGTGAGTCTAGATTTTCGAATCCGACGCAAAAAGTATTGTTAATTGTAACGTTCAGCGCCTTCTAATGACGGTAGAACACTCAAATTGCGTCGAGATTCACTACATCGTCCTCCAGCTGACTTGTCTCCAAGGGGATATTGCTGCCTCGGGCACCATATTGTCCGTCTCCTGTGAGTGTAGATTATCGAATCCGACACAAAACTTGTAGATACTTATAACGTTCAGGGCTTCCTAATGACGATGGAACACTCAAATTACGTCGAGATTCAATACATCGTCCACCCGCCGACTTGTCTCCAACGGGATATTGCTGCCTCGGGCACCATGTGTTCCGTCTCCTGTGAGTCTAGATTTTCGAATCCGACGCAAAAATGATAGTTAATTGTAACGTTCAGGGCCTCCTAATGACGATGGAACACTCAAATTGCGACGAGATATAATACATCGTCCTCTAGCCGACTTGTCTCCAAGGGTCTATTGCTGCCTCGGTCACCATATGGTCCGACTCCTGTGAGTCTAGAATTTCGAATCCGACGCAATACAGATACTTAATTGTAACGTTCAGGGCCTAGTAATGACGATGGAAGACTCATTTTGCGTCGTGATTTATTACATCGTCCTCCGGGCGACTTGTCTCCAAGGGTCTATTGCTGCCTCGGTCACCATATGGTTCGACTCCTGAGAGTCTAGAATTTCGAATCCGACGCAAAAATGATGGTTATTGTAACGTTCAGGGCCGAGTAATGACGATGGAACACTCAAATTGCGTCGAGATTCAATACGTCGTCCACCAGCCGCCTTGTCTCCAAGGGGATATTTCTGCCTCGGGTACCATATGGTCCGTCTCCTGTAGGTCCAGATATTCGAATCCGACGCAATACGGACTACCAATTGCAACGTTCAGAGCCTCCTAATGACGATGGAAATCTCAAATTGCATTAAGATTCAATACTTCGTAATTTAACTGACTTGTCTCAACTGTCTATTGCTGCCTCGGTCACCATATGGTCCGACTCCTGTGAGTCTAGAATTTCGAATCCGACGCAAAACTGATAGTTAATTGTAACGTTCAGGGCCTAGTAATGACGATGGAACACTCAAATTGCGTCGAGATTTAATACATCGTCCTCCAGCCGACCTGTCTCCATGGGTCTACTGCTACCTCGGTCACCTTATCGTCGTTCTCCTGTGAGTCCAGATATTCGAATCCGACGCAAAACGGACTGCTAATAGAAACGTTCAGAGCCTCCTAATTATGATTGAACACTCAAATTGCGTCGATATTCAATACATCGTCATCCAGCCGACTTGTCTGCAAGGTGATATTGCTGCCTCGGGCAGCAAGGGTCAATTGCTGCCTTTGGCACCTGATGGTCTTGCTCCTGTGAGTCTAGATTTTCGAATCCGACGCAAAACTGATATTTAATTGTAACGTTAAGGGCCTCCTAATGACGATGGACCACTCAAATTGCGTCGAGATTCAATACATCGTCCTCCAGCCGACTTGTCTCCAAGGGGATATTGCTGCCTCGGGCACCATATGGTCCGTCTCCTGTGAGTCTAGATTTTCGAATCCGACGCCAAACTTGTAGTTAATTGTAAAGTTCAGGGCCTCTTAATGACGATGGAACACTCAAATTGCGTCGAGATCCAATACATCGTCCTCCCGCCGACTTGTCTCCAACGGGATATAGCTGCCTCGCGCACCATGTGGTCGGTCTCATGTGAGTCTAGATTTTCGAATCCGACGCAAAAATGATAGTTAATTGTAACGTTCAGCGCCTCCTAATGACGATAGAACACTCAAATTGCGTCGACATTCAATACATCGTCCTCCAGCCGACTTGTCTACAAGGGTCTATTGCTGCCTCTGGCACCTCATGGTCGTTCTCCTGTAAGTGTAGATTATCGAATCCGACGCAAAAAACATAGTTAATTGTAACGTTCCGTACCTCCTAATGACGATGGAACACTCAAATTGCGTCGCGATTCATTTTATCGTCCTCCAGCCGACTTGTCTGCAAGGGTCTATTGCTGCCTCGGGCACTTTATGGTCGTTCTCCTGTGAGTCAAGATTTTCAGATCCGACACATAACTGATAGTTAATTGTAACGTTCATGGCCTCCTAAAGACGATGGAACACTCAAATTGCGTCGCGATTCATTTTATCGTCCTCCAGCCGACTTGTCTCCAAGGGTCTATTGCTGCCTCGGGCACCTTATGGTCGTTCTCCTGTGAGTCTAGATTTTCGGATCCGACGCAAAACTGATAGTTAATTGTAACGTTCAGCGCCTCCTAATGACGATAGAACACTCAAATTGCGTCGAGATTCAATACAACGTCCTCCAGCCGACTTGTCTCCAGCGGGATATTGCTGCCTCGGGCACCATGTGGTCCGTCTCCAGTGAGTCTAGATTTTCGAATCCGACGTAAAAACTATTGTTAATTGTAACTTTCAGCGCCTCCTAATGACGATAGAACACTCAAATTGCGTCGAGATTCAATATATCGTCCTCCAGTCGACATGTCTACAAGGGGATATTGCTGCCTCGGGCAACGTATAGTCTGCCTCCTTTGAGTCTAGATTTCCAAATCCGCCTCAAAACTGGTAGTTAATTATAACGTTCATGGCCTCCTAATGACGATGGAACATTCAAATTGCGTCGAGATTCAAAACTTCGTAATTCAGCCGACTTGTCTCCAACGGTCTATTGCTGCCTCGGGCACCTTATGGTCATCCTCCTCTGAGGTTACATTTTCGAATCCGACGCTAAACTGATAGTTAATTGACGATGGAACACTCAAATTGCGTCGAGATTCAATACATCGTCCTTCAGCCGACTTGTCTCCAAGCGTCCATTGCTGCCTCGGCCACCTTATGGTCGTTCTCCTGTGAGTGTAGATTATCGAATCCGACGCAAAAAAACATAGTTAATTGTAACGTTCAGGGCCTCATAATGACGATGGAACACTTAAATTGCGTCGCGATTCAATATATCGTCCTCCAGCCGACTTGTCTCCAAGGGTCTATTGTTACCTCGCTCACCTTATGGTCGTTCTCCTGTGAGTCTACTTTTTCGATTCCGACACATAACTGATAGTGAATTGTAACGTTCAGGGCCTCCTAATGACGATGGAACATTCAAATTGCGTCGCGATTCAATACATCGTCCTCCAGCCGACTTGTCTCCATGGGTCTACTGCTACCTCGGTCACCTTATCGTCGTTCTCCTGTGAGTCCAGATATTCGAATCCGACGCAAAACGGACTGCTAATAGTAACGTTCAGAGCCTCCTAATGACGATGGAACACTCAAATTGCGTCGAGATCCAATACATCGTCCTCCAGCCGACTTGTCTGCAAGGGGTTATTGCTGCCTCGGGCACATTATCGTCGTTCCTCTGTGAGTCTAGATTTTCGAATCCGACGCAAAACTAATAGTTACTTGTAACGTTCAGGGCCCCCTAATGACGATAGTACACTCAAATTGCGTCGTGATTCAACACGTCGTCCTCCAGCCGACTTGCCTCCAAGGTTACATTGCTACCTCGGGCACCATATGGTCCGTCTCCTATGAGTCTAGATTTACGAATCCGACACAAAACTTGTAGTTACTTGTAACGTTCAGGGCCCTCTAATGACGATGGGACACTCAAATTACGTCAAGATTCAATTCATCGTCCACCCGCCGACTTGTCTACAACGGGATATTGCTGCCTCGGGCACGATGTGGTCCGTCTCCTGTCAGTCTAGATTTTCAAATCCGACGCAAAAATTATAGTTAATTGTAACGTTCAGGGCCTCCTAATGACGATGGAACACTCAAATTGCGTCGACATTCAATACAACGTCCTCCAGCCGACTTGTCTCCATGGGTCTACTGCTACCTCGGTCACCTTATCGTCGTTCTCCTGTGAGTCCAGATATTCGAATCCGACGCAAAACGGACTGCTAATAGTAACGTTCAGAGCCTCCTAATGACGATGGAACACTCAAATTGCGTCGAGATCCAATACATCGTCCTCCAGCCGACTTGTCTGCAAGGGGTTATTGCTGCCTCGGGCACATTATCGTCGTTCCTCTGTGAGTCTAGATTTTCGAGTCCGACGCAAAACTAATAGTTACTTGTAACGTTCAGGGCCCCCTAATGACGATAGTACACTCACATTTGCGTCGTGATTCAACACGTCGTCCTCCAGCCGACTTGTCTCCAAGGTTACATTGCTGCCTCAGGCACCTTATGGTCGTTCTCCCGTGAGTCTAGATTTTCGGATCCGACGCATAACTGATAGTTAATTGTAACGTTCAGGGCCTCCTAATGACGATGGAACACTCAAATTACGTCGAGATTCAATACATCGTTCACCCGCCGACTTGTCTCCAAGGGTCTATTGGTGCCTCGGGCACATTATGGTCGTTCTCCTGTGAGTCTCGATTTTCGGATCCGACACATAACTGATAATTGTAACGTTCATGGCCTCCTAATGACGATGGAATATTCAAATTGCGTCGAGATTCAATACATGGTCCTCCAGCCGACTTGTCTGCAAGGTGATATTGCTGCCTCGGTCAGCAAGGGTCAATTGCTGCCTTTGGCACCTAATGGTCTTGCTCCTGTGAGTCTAGATTTTCGAATCCGACGCAAAACTTATATTTAATTGTAACGTTAAGTTCCTCCTAATGACGATGGACCACTCATATTGCGTCGAGATTCAATACATAGTCCTCCATTCGAATTGTCTCCAAGGGGATGTTGCTGCCTCGGGTACCATATGGTCCGTCTCCTGTGAGTCTAGATTTTCGAATCCGACGCAAAACTTGTAGTTAATTGTAACGTTGAGGGATTCTTAATGACGAAGGAACACTCAAATTGCGTCGAGATCCAATACATCGTCCTCCAGCTGACTTGTCTCCAACGGGATATTGCTGCCTCGGGCACCATGTGGTCCGTCTCATGTGAGTCTAGATTTTCAATTCCGACGCAAATATGATAGTTAATTGTAACGTTCATGGCCTCCTAATGACGATGGAACACTCAGGTTGCGTCGAGATTCAATACATCGTCCTCTAGACGACTTTTCTGCAAGGGGATATTGCTGCCTCGGGCACCTTATCGTCGTTCCTCTGTGTCTAGATTTTCGAATCCGGCGCAAAACTAATAGTTAATTGTAACGTTCAGGGCCTCCTAATGACGATAGAACACTCAAATTGCGTCGAGATTCAATACGTCGTCCTCCAGCTGACTTGTCTCCAAGGGGATATTGCTGCCTTTGGCACCCAATGATCTTGCTAAGGTGAGTCTAGAATTTCGTATCCGACGCAAAAATTATTTTTAATAGTAACGTTAAGAGCCTCCTAATGACGATGGAACACTCAAATTGGGTCGAGACTCAATACATCGTCCTCCAGCCGACTTGTCTCCAAGGGTCTATTGTTGCCTCGGGCACCTTATGGTCGTTCTTAAGTGAGTCAAGATTTTCGGATCCGACGCATAACTGATAGTTAGTTGTAAAGTTCAGGGCCTCCTAATTGCGATGGAACACTGAAATAGCGTCGAGTTTCAATACATCGTCCTCCAGCCGACTTGTCTCCAAGGGGATATTGCTGCCTCGGGCACCATATTAGCCCGCCTCCTTTGAGTCTAGATTTTCGAATCCGACGCAATACTGATAGTTAATTGTAACGTTCATGGCCTCCTAATGACGATGGAACGCTCAAATTGCGTCGCGATTCATTTTATCGTCCTCCAGCCGACTTGTCTCCAAGGGTCTATTGCTGCCTCGGGCACCTTATGGTCGTTCTCCTGTGAGTCTAAATTTTCGGATCCGACGCAAAACTGATGGTTAATTGTAACGTTCAGCGCCTCCTAATGACGATAGAACACTCAAATTGCGTCGAGATTCAATACAACGTCCTCCAGCCGTCTAGTCTCCAGCGGGATATTGCTGCCTCGGGCACCATGTGGTCCGTCTCCTGTGAGTCTAGATTTTCGAATCCGACGCAAAAATTATTGTTAATTGTAACGTTCAGCGCCTCCTAATGACGGTAGAACACTCAAATTGCGTCGAGATTCAATACATCGTCCTCCAGCTGACTTGTCTCCAAGGGGATATTGCTGCCTCGGGCACCATATGGTCCGTCTCCTGTGAGTCTAGATTATCGAATCCGACACAAAACTTGTAGATACTTATAACGTTCAGGGCTTCCTAATGACGGTAGAACACTCAAATTGCGTCGAGATTCAATACATCGTCCTCTAGCCGACTTGTCTCCAAGGGTCTATTGCTGCCTCGGTCACCATATGGTCCGACTCCTGTGAGTCTAGAATTTCGAATTCGACGCAAAACAGATAGTTAATTGTAACGTTCAGGGCCTAGTAATGACGATGGAAGACTCATTTTGCGTCGTGATTTATTACATCGTCCTCCGGGCGACTTGTCTCCAAGGGTCTATTGCTGCCTCGGTCAGCATATAGTTCGACTCCTGAGAGTCTAGAATTTCGAATCCGACGCAAAAATGATAGTTAATTGTAACGTTCAGGGCCGAGTAATGACGATGGAACACTCAAATTGCGTCGAGATTCAATACGTCGTCCACCAGCCGCCTTGTCTCCAAGGGGATATTTCTGCCTCGGGCACCATATGGTCCGTCTCCTGTAGGTCCAGATATTCGAATCCGACGCAATACGGACTACCAATTGCAACGTTCAGAGCCTCCTAATGACGATGGAACACTCAAATTGCATTAAGATTCAATACATCGTCATTTAACTGACTTGTCTCAACTGTCTATTGCTGCCTCGGTCACCATATGGTCCGACTCCTGTGAGTCTAGAATTTCGAATGCGACGCAAAACTGATAGTTAATTGTAACGTTCAGGGCCTAGTAATGACGATGGAACACTCAAATTGCGTCGAGATTTCATACACCGTCCTCCGGGCGACTTGTCTCCAAGGGTCTATTGCTGCCTCGGTTACCATATAATTCGACTCCTGAGAGTCTAGAATTTCGAATCCGTCGCAAAACTGATAGTTAATTGTAACGTTCAGGGCCTCCTAATGACGATGGAACACTGAAATAGCGTCGAGATTCAATACATCGTCCTTCAGCCGATTTGTCTCCAAGGGGACATTGCTACCTCGGGCACCATATGGTCCGTCTCCTGTGAGTCTAGATTTTTGAATCCGACACAAAACTTGTAGTTACTTCTAACGTTCTGGGCCTTCTAATGACGATGGGACACTCAAATTACGTCGAGATTCAATACATCGTCCACCCGCCGACTTGTCTCCAACGAAATATTGCTGCCTCGGGCACGGTGTGGTCCGTCTCCTGTGAGTCTAGATTTTCAAATCCGACGCAAAAATGATAGTTAATTGTAACGTTCAGGGCCTCCTAATGGCGATGGAACACTCAAATTGCGTCGAGATGCAATACATCGTCCTCCAGCCGACTTGTCTCCAAGGGTCTATTGCTACCTCGCTCACCTTATGGTCGTTCTCCTGTGAGTCCAGATATTCGAATCCGACACAAAACGGACTGCCAATTGTAGGGTTCAGTGCCTCCTAATGACGATGGCACACTGAAATTGCATCGAGTTTCAATACATAGTCCTCCAGCCGACTTGTCTCCAACGGGATATTGCTCCCTCGGGCACCATATGGTCCATCTCCTGTAGGTCCAGATATTCGAATCCGACGCAAAACGGACTGCCAATTGTAACGTTCAGAGCTTCCTAGTGATGATGGAACACTCAAATTGCGTCGAGATTCAATACATCGTCCTCCAGCCGACTTGTCTCCAAGGATCAATTGCTGCCTTTGGAACCTAATGGTGGGTCTAGATTTTCGACTCCGACACAAAACTGATGTTTAATTGCAACGTTGAGGGCCTCCTAATGACGATGGAACACTCAAATTGCGTCGAGATTCAATACATCGTCCTCCAGCCGACTTGTCTCCAACGGGATATTGTTGCCTCGGGCACCATGTGGTCCGTCTCATGTGAGTCTAGATTTTCGAATCCGACGGAAAAATGATAGTTAATTGTAACGTCCAGGGCCTCCAAATGACGAAGGAACACTCAAATTGCGTCGAGACTCAATATATCGTCCTCCAGCCGACTTGTCTCCAAGGGTCTATTGCTGCCTCGGGCACGTTATGGTCGTTCTACTGTGAGTCTAGATTTTCGGATCCGACGCAAACCTGATAGTTAATGGTAACGTTCAGCGCATCCTAATGACGATAGAACACTCAAATTGCGTCGAGATTCAATACATCGTCCTGCAGCTGACTTGTCTCCAAGGGGATATTGCTGCCTCGGGCACCATATGGCCCGGCTCCTTTGAGTCTAGATTTTCGAATCCGACGCAAAACTTGTTGTTAATTGTAACGTTCAGGGCCTCCTAATGGCGATAGAACACTCAAATTGCGTCGAGATTTAATACGTCGTCCTCCAGCCGACTTGTTTCCAAGGGACATTGCTGACCCGGGCACCAAATGGTCCGTCTCCTGTGAGTCTAGAATTTCGAATCCGACACAAAACTTGTAGATACTTGTAACGTTCAGGGCTACCTAATGACGATGGAACACTCAAATTACGTCGAGATTCAATACATCGTCCACCCGCCGAATTGTCTCCAACGGGATATTGCAGCCTCGGGCACCATGTGTTCCGTCTCCTGTGAGTCTAGAATTGAGAATCCGACGCAAAACTGATAGTTAATTATAACGTTCAGGGCCTAGTAATGACGATGGGGCACTCAAATTGCGTCGAGATTTAATACATCGTCCTCCGGGCGACTTGTCTCCAAGGGTCTATTGCTGCCTCTGTCACATATGGTTCGACTCCTGAGAGTCTAGAATTTCGAATCCGACGCAAAACTGATAGTTAATTGTAACGTTCAGGGCCGAGTAATGACGATGGAACACTCAAATTGCGTCGAGATTCAATACGTCGTCCTCCAGCCGCCTTGTCTCCAAGGGGATATTTCTGCCTCGGGCACCATATGGTCCGTCTCCTGTAGGTCCAGATATTCGAATCCGACGCAATACGGACTGCCAATTGCAACGTTCAGAGCCTCCTAATGTCGATGGAACACTCAAATTGCATTAAGATTCAATACATCGTCATTTAACTGATTTGAGTCAACTGTCTATTGCTGCCTCGGTCACCATATGGTCCGACTCCTGTGAGTCTAGAATTTCGAATCCGACGCAAAACTGATAGTTAATTGTAACGTTCAGGGTCTCGTAATGACGATGGAACACTCAAATTGCGTCGAGATTTAATACATCGTCCTCCGGGCGACTTGTCTCCAAGGGTCTATTGCTGCCTCGGTTACCATATGTTTCGACTCCTGAGAGTCTAGAATTTCGAATCCGTCGCAAAGCTGATAGTTAATTGTAACGTTCAGGGCTTCCTAATGACGATGGAACACTGAAATAGCGTCGAGATTCAATACATCGTCCTTCAGCTGATTTGTCTCCAAGCGTCCATTGCTGCCTCGGGCACCTAATGGTCGTTCTCCTGTGAGTCTACATTTTCGATTCCGACACATAACTGATAGTTAATTGTAACGTGCAGTGCCTCCTAATGACGATGGAACACTCAAATTGCATCGAGATTCAATACATCGTCCTCCAGCCGACTTGTCTCCAAGGGGACATTGCTACCTCGGGCACCATATGGTCCGTCTCCTGTGAGTCTAGATTTTTGAATCCGACACAAAACTTGTAGTTACTTGTAACGTTCAGGGCCTTCTAATGACGATGGGACACTCAAATTACGTCGAGATTCAATACATCGTCCACCCGCCGACTTGTCTCCAACGGGATATTGCTGCCTCGGGCACGGTGTGGTCCGTCTCCTGTGAGTCTAGATTTTCAAATCCGACGCAAAAATGATAGTTAATTGTAACGTTCAGGGCCTCCTAATGGCGATGGAACACTCAAATTGCGTCGAGATTCAATACATCGTCCTCCAGCCGACTTGTCTCCAAGGGTCTATTGCTGCCTCGGTCACCATATGGTCCGACTCCTGTGAGTCTAGAATCTCGAATCCGACGCAAAACTGATAGTAAATTGTAACGCTCAGGACCTCCTAATGACGATGGAACACTCAAATTGCGTCGCGATTCATTTTATCGTCCTCCAGCCGACTTGCCTCCAAGGGTCTATTGCTGCCTCGGGCACCTTATGGTCGTTTTCCTGTGAGTCTAGATTTTCGGATCGGACGTAGAACTCATAGTTAATTGTAACGTCATGGCCTCCTAATGACGATGGAACACTCAAACTGCGTCGCGATTCAATACATCGTCCTCCAGCCGACTTGTCTCCAAGGGTCTATTTGTGCCTCGGGCACCTTATGGTCGTTCTCCTGTGAGTCTAGATTTTCGGATCCGACGCATAACTGATAGTTAATTGTGACGTTCAGGGCCTCCTAATGACGAGGGAACACTCAAATTACGTCGAGATTCAATACATCGTCCACCCGCCGACTTGTCTCCAACGGGATATTGCTGCCTCGGGCACGGTGTGGTCCGTCTCCTGTGAGTCTAGATTTTCAAATCCGACGCAAAAATGATAGCTAATTATAACGTTCATGGCCTCCTAATGACGATGGAACATTCAAATTGCGTCGAGATGCAATACATCGTCATCCAGCCGACTTGTCTGCAAAATGATATTGCTGCCTTGGGCAGCAAGGGTCAATTGCTGCCTTTGGCACCTAATGGTCTTGCTCCTGTGAGTCTAGATTTTCGAATCCGACGCAAAACTGATTTTTAATTGAAACGTTCAGGGCCTCTTAATGACGATGGAACACTCAAATTGCGTCGAGATCCAATACATCGTTCTCCCGCCGACTTGTCTCCAACGGTATATTGCTGTCTCGGGCACCATGTGGTGCGTCTCATGTGAGTCTAGATTTTCGAATCCGAAGCAAAAGTGATAGTTAATTGTAACGTTGAGGGCCTCCTAATGACGAAGGAACACTCAAATTGCGTCGAGACTCAATACATCGTTTTCCAGCCGACTTGTCTCCAAGGGTCTATTGCTGCCTCGGGCACGTTATAATCGTTCTCCTATGAGTCTAGATTTTCGGATCCGACGCAAAACTGATAGTTAATTGTAACCTTCAGCGCCTCCTAATGACGATAGAACATTCAAATTGCGTCGAGATTCAATACGTCGTCCTCCAGCCGACTTGTTTCCAAGGGGACATTGCTGCCTCGGGCACCATATGATCCATCTCCTGTGAGTCTAGATTTTCGAATCCGACACAAAACTTGTAGATACTTGTAACGTTCAGGGCCTCCTAATGACGATGGAACACTCAAATTGCGTCGAGATTCAATACATCGTCCTCCAGCCGACTTGTCTCCAAGGGTCTATTGCTACCTCGCTCACCTTATGGTCCGTCTCCTGTGAGTCTAGATATTCGAATCCGACGCAAAACGGACTGCCAATTGTAACGTTCAGAGCCTCCTAATGACCATGGAACACTCAAATTGCATCAAGGTTCAATACATCGTCATTCAGCCGACTTGTCTCCTACGGTCTATTGCTGCCTCAGTCACCTTATTGTCGATCTCCTCTGAGTCTACATTTTCGAATCCGACGCTAAACTGATAGTTAATTGTAACGTTCAGGGCCTCCTAATGACGACTTAATACTGAAATAGCGTTGAGATTCAATACATCGTCCTCCAGCCGACTTGTCTCCAAGGGGATATAGCTGCCTCGGGCACCATATAGTATTTCTCCTGTGAGTCTAGATTTTCGAATCCGACGCAAAACTGATAGTTAATGGTAACGTTCAGGACCTCCTAATGGCGATGGAACTCTCATATTGCGTCGCGATTCAATACAACGTCCTCCAGCCGACTTGTCTCCAAGGGTCAATTGTAGCCTTGGGCACCTAATGGTCTTGCTCCTGTGAGTCTAGATTTTCGAATCCGACGCAAAACTGATATTTAGTTCTACCGTTAAGCGCCTCCTAATGACGATGGAACACTCAAATTGCGTCGAGATTCAATACATAGTCCTTCAGCCGACTTGTCTCCAAGGGGATATCGCTGCCTCGGGCACCATGTGGCCGTCTCATGTGAGTCTAGATTTTCGAATCCGACGCAAGAATGATAGTTAATTGTAACGTTCAGGGCCTCCTAATGACGATAGAACACTCAAATTGCGTCGAGATTCAATACATCGTCCTCCAGCCGACTTGTCTACAAGGGGATATCGCTGCCTCGGGCACCTTATGGTCCGCCTCCTGTGAGTCTAGATTTTCGAATCCGACGCAAAACCGATAGTTAATTGTAACGTTCATGGCTCCCTAATGACGATGGATCACTCAAATTGCGTCGAGATTCAATACATCGGCCTCCAGCCGACTTGTCTGCAAGGGGATATTGCTGCCTCGGGCACCTTATCTTCGTTCCTCAGTGAGTCTAGATTTTCGAATCCGACGCAAAACTAATAGTTACTTGTAAAGTTCAGGGCCTCCTAATGACGATAGTACACTCAAAATGCGTCGAGATTCAAAAAGTCGTCCTCCAGCCGACTTGTCTCCAAGGGGACATTGCTACCTCGGGCACCATATGGTCCGTCTCCTGTGAGTCTAGATTTTCGAATCCGACACAAAACTTGTCGTTACTTGTAACGTTCAGGGCCTTCTAATGACGATGGAACACTCAAATTACGTCGAGATTCAATACATCGTCCACCCGCCGACTTGTTTCCAACGGGATATTGCTGCCTCGGGCACCATGTGGTCCGTCTCCTGTGAGTAGATTTTCGATTCCGACGCAAAAACAAATGTTAATTGTAACGTTCAGAGCCTCCTAATGACGATGGAACACTCAAATTGCGTCGAGATTCAATACATCGTCCCCCAGCCGACTTGTCTCCAAGGGTCTATTGCTGCCTCGTGCACCCAATGGTCATTCTCCTGTGAGTCTACATTTTCGATTCCGACGCATAACTGATAGTTAATTGTAACGTTCAGGGCCTCCTAATGACGATAGAATTCTAATATTGCGTCGAGATTCAATTCATCGTCCTTCAGCCGTCTTGTCTCCAAGCATCCATTGCTGCCTCGGGCACCTTATGGTCGTTCTCCTGTGAGTCTACATTTTCGATTCCGACACATAACTGATAGTTAATTGTAACGTTCAGGGCCTCCTAATGACGATGGAACACTTAAATTCCGTCGAGATTCATAACATAATCCTCCAGCTGACTTGTCTCCATAGGTCTACTGCTACCTCGGTCACCTTACCTTCGTTCTCATGTGAGTCCATATATTCGAATCCGACGCAAAACGGACTGCTAATTGTAACGTTCAGAGCCTCCTAATGACGATGGAATACTCAAATTCCATCAAGATTCAATACATCGTCATTCAGCCAACTTGTTTCCAACGGTCTATTGCTGCCTCGGGCCCCTTATGGTCATTTTCCTCTGAGTCTACATTTTCGAATCCGACGCTAAACTGATAGTTAATTGTAACGTTCAGGGCCTCCTAATGACGATGGAACACTCAAATTGCTTCGAGATTCAATACATCGTCCTCCAGCCGACTTGTCTCCATGGGTGTACTGCTACCTCGGTCACCTTATCGTCGTTCTCCTGTGAGTCCAGATATTCGAATCCGACGCAAAACGGACTGCTAATGGTAACGTTCAGAGCCTCCTAATGACGATGGAATACTCAAATTCCATTAAGATTCAATACATCGTCATTCAGCCAACTTGTCTCCAACGGTCTATTGCTGCCTCGGGCCCCTTATGGTCATTCTCCCCTGAGTCTACATTTTCGAATCCGACGCTAAACTGATAGTTAATTGTAAGGTTCAGGGCCTCCTAATGACGATGGAACTCTCAAATTGCGTCGCGATTCAATAGATCGTCCTCCAGAAGACTTGTCTCCAAGGGTCAATTGCTGCCTTGGGCACCTAATGGTATTGCTCCTGTGAGTCTACATTTTCGAATCCGACGCAAAACTGATATTTAATTGTAACGTTCATGGCCTCCTACTGACGATGGAACACACAAATTACGTCCAGATTCAAAACATCGTCCACCCGCAGACTTGTCTCCAACGGGATATTGCTGCCTCGGGCACCATGTGCTCCGTCTCATGTGAGTGCAGATTATCGAATCCGATGCAAAAAAGATGGTTAATTGTAACGTTCAGGGCCTCCTAATGACGAAGGAATACTCAAATTTCGTCGAAATTCAATACATCGTCCTTCAGCCGACTTGTTTGCATGGGTCTATTGCTACCTCGCTCACCTTATGGTCGTTCTCCTGTGAGTCTAGAATTACGAATCCGACGCAAAACTTATGGTTAATTGTAACGTTCATGGCCTCCTAATGACGATAGAACACTCAAATTGCGTCGAGATTCAATACACCGTCCTCCAGCCGACTTGTCTACAAGGGGATATTGCTGCCTCGGGCACCTTATGGTCCGCCTCCTGTTGGTCCAGATTTTCGAATCCGACGCAAAACTGATAGTTAATTGTAACGTTCATGGCCTCCTAATGACGATGGAACACTCAAATTTGGTCGAGATTCAATACATCGTCCTCCAGCCGACTTGCCTCGAAGGGTCTATTGCTGCCTCGGGCACGTTATGGTCGTTCTCCTGTGAGTCTAGATTTTCGGATCCGACGCATAACTGATAGTTAATTGTAACGTTCAACGCCTCGTAATGACGATAGAACACACAAATTGCGTCGAGATTCAATACATCGCCTTCCAGGCGACTTGTCTACAAGGGTCTATTGCTGCCTCGGGCACATATCGTCGTTCTCCTGTGAGTCTAGATTTTCGAATCCGACGCGAAACTGATAGTTAATTGTAACGTTCAGGGCCTCCTAATGACGATGGAGCACTCAAATACGTCGAGATTCAATACATCGTCCACCCGCCGACTTGTCTCCAACGGGATATTGCTGCCTCGGGCACCATGTGGTCCGTCTCCTGTGAGTGCTGATTATCGAATCCAACGCAAAAAAGATATTTAGTAGTAACTTTCAGGGCCTCCTAATGACGAAGGAACACTCAAATTGCGTCGAAGTTCAATACATCATCCTCCAGCCGACTTGTGTGCTAGGGGATATTGCTGCCTCGGGTACCTTATCGTCGTTCCTCTGTGAGTCTAGATTTTCGACTCCGACGCAAAAGTAATAGTTAATTGTAACGTTCAGGGCCTCCTAATGTCGATAGAATACTCAAATTGCGTCGAGATTCAATACGTCGTCCTCCAGCCGACTTGTCTCCAAGGGCATATTGCTGCCTCGGGCACCATATGGTCCGTCTCCTGTGAGTCTAGATTTTCGAATAAGACTCAAAACTTGTAGTTACTTGTAACGTTCAGGGCCTCCTAATGACGATGTAACACTCAAATTACGTCGAGATTCAATACATCGTCCACCCGCCGACTTGTCTCCAACGGGATATTGCTGCCTCGGGCACCATGTGGTCCGTCTCCTGTGAGTGCAGATTATCGAATCCGACGCAAAAAAGATAGTTAATAGTAACTTTCAGGGCCCCGTAATGACGATGGATCACTCAAATTGCGTCGCGATTCAATACATCGTCCTACAGCCGACTTCTCTCCAAGGCTCAATTGCTGCCCTTGGCATCTAATGGTCTTGCTCCTGTGAGTCTAGATTTTTGAATCCGACGCAAAACTGATGGTTAATTGTAACGTACAGGGCCTCCGAATGACGATGGAACACTCAAATTGCGTCGCGATTCAATACATCGTCCTCCAGTCGACTTGTCTCCAAGGGTCAATTGCTGCCTTTGGCACCTAATGGTCTTGCTCCCGTGAGTCTAGATTTTCGAATCCGACGCGAAACTGATAATTAATTGTAACGTTCAGATCCTCCTAATGAAGATGGAACACTCAAATTGCGTCGAGATTCAATACTTCGTCCTCCAGCCGAATTGTGTGCTACAGGATATTGCTGCCTCGGGCACCTTATCGTCGTTCCTCTGTGAGTATAGATTTTCGAATCCGACGCAAAACTAATAGTAAATTGTAACGTTCAGGGCCTCTAAATGACGATAGAACACTAAAATTGCGTCGAGATTCAATACGTCGTCCTCCATCCGACTTGTCTCTAAGGGGATATTGCTGCCTCGAGCACAATATGGTCCATCTCCTGTGAGTCTAGATTTTCGAATCCGACTCAAAACTTGTATTTACTTGTAACGTTCAGGGCCTCCTAATGACGATGAAACACTCAAATTACGTCGAATTCAATACATCGTCCACCCGCCGACTTGTCTCCAATGGGATATTGCTGCCTCGGGCCCCATGTGGTCCGTATCCTGTGAGTGCAGATTATCGAATCCGACGCCATAACGATAGTTAGTAGTAGCTTTCAGGGCCTCCTAATGACGATGGAACACTCAAATTGCGTTGCGATGCAATACATCGTCCTAGAGCCGACCTCTCTCCAAGGCTCAATTGCTGCCTTTGGCACCTAATGGTCTTGCTCCCGTGAGTCTAAATTTTCGAATCCGACGCGAATCTGATAGTTAATTGTAACGTTCAGGGCCTCCTAATGACGATGGAACACTCAAAATGCGTCGAGATGCAATACATCGTCCTCTAGCCGACTTGTCTCCAAGGGGATATTGCTGCCTCATACACCTTATGGCCGTTCTCCCGTGAGTCTAAATTTTCGAATCCGACGCGAAACTGATAGTTAATTGTATCGTTCATGGCCTCTTAATGACGATGGAACAGTCAAATTGCGTCGAGATTCAATACGTCGTCCTCCATCCGACTTGTCTCTAAGGGGATATTGCTGCCTCGAGCACAATATGGTCCATCTCCTGTGAGTCTAGATTTTCGAATCCGACTCAAAACTTGTATTTACTTGTAACGTTCAGGGCCTCCTAATGACGATGAAACACTCAAATTACGTCGAATTCAATACATCGTCCACCCGCCGACTTGTCTCCAACGGGACATTGCTGCCTCGGGCACCATGTGGTCCGTCCCATGTGAGTGCAGATTATCGAATCCGACGCAAAAAAGATAGTTAATTGTAACGTTCAGGGCCTCCTAATGACGAAGGAACACTCAAATTGCGTCGAAATTCAATACATCGTCCTCCAGCCGACTTGTCTCCATGGGTCTATTGTTACCTCGCTCACCTTATGGTCGTTCTCCTGTGATTCTAGATTTTCGAATCCGAAGCAAAACTGATGGTTAAATGTAACGTTCATGGCCTCCTAATGACGATTTAACACTCAAATTGCGTCGAGATTCAATACATCGTCCTCCAGCCGACTTGTCTCCAAGGGGATATTGCTGCCTCGGGCACCTTATGGTCGTCTAGATTTTCGGATCCGACGCATAACTGATAGTTAATTGTAACGTTCAGCGCCTCCTAATGACGATAGAACAATCAAATTGCGTCGTGATTCAATACATCTTCCTCCAGCCGACTTGTCTCCAAGGGTCCATTCCTGCCTCGGGCACCTTATGGTCGTTCTCCTGTGAGTCTATATTTTCTATTCCGACACATAACTGATAGATAATTGTAACGTTCAGGGCTTCCTAATGACGATGGAACACTCAAATTGCGTCGAGATTCAATACATCGTCCTCCAGCCGACTTGTGTGCTAGGGGATATTGCTGCCTCGGGCACCTTATCGTCGTTCCACTGTGAGTATAGATTTTCGAATCCGACGCAAAACTAATAGTTAATTGTAACGTTCAGGGCCTCCTAATGACGATGGAACACTCAAATTACGTCGAGATTCAATACATCGTCCACCCGCCGACTTGTCTCCAACGGGATATTGCTGCCTCGGGCACCATGTGGTCCGTATCCTGTGAGCGCAGATTATCGAATCCGACGCAAAAAAGATAGTAAATTGTAACGTTCAGGGCCTCTTAATGGCAAAGAAACACTCAAATTGCGTCGAAATTCAATACATCGTCCTCCAGCCGACTTGTCTCCATGAGTCAATTGCTACCTCTACTACCTTATGGTCGATCTCCTGTGAGTCTAGAATTTCGAATCCGACGCAAAACTGATGGTTAATTGTAACGTTCATGGCCTCCTAATGACGATGGAACACTCAAATTGCGTCGAGATTCAATACATCGTCCTCCAGCCGACTTGTCCACAAGGGGATATTGCTGCCACGGGCACCTTATGGTCCGCCTCCTGTGAGTCTAGATTTTCGAATCCGACGCAAAACTGATAGTTAATTGTAACGTTCAGCGCCTCCTAATGACGATGGAACACTCAAATTGCGTCGAGATTCAATACATCGTCCTCCAGCCGCCTTGTCTACAAGGGTCTATTGCTGCCTCGGGCACATATCGTCGTTCTCCTGTGAGTCTAGATTTTCGAATCCGACGCGAAACTGATAGTTAATTGTAACGTTCAGGGCCTCCTAATGACGATGGAGCACTCAAATTGCGTCGAGATTCAATACATCGTCCTCCAGCCGAATTGTCTCCAAGGGGATATTGCTGCCTCGGGCACCATATGGTCCGTCTCCTGTGAGTCTAGATTTTCGAATCCGACTCAAAACTTGTAGTTACTTGTAACGTTCAGGGCCTCCTATTGACGATGTAACATTCAAATTACGTCGAGATTCAATACATCGTCCTCCCGCCGACTTGTCTCCAACGGGATATTGCTGCCTCGGGCACCATGTGGTCCGTCTCCTGTGACTGCAGATTATCGAATCCGACGCAAAAAAGATATTTAATAGTAACGTTCAGGGCCTCCTAATGACGAAGGAACACTCAAATTGCGTCGAAATTCAATACATCTTCCTCGAGTCGACTTGTGTACTTGGGGATATTGCTGCCTCGGGCACCTCATCGTCGTTCCCCTGTGAGTCTGGATTTTCGAGTCCGACGCAAAACTAATAGTTAATTGTAACGTTCATGGCCTCCTAATGACGATGGAACACTCAAATTGCATCGAGATTCAATACATCGTCCTCCATCCGACTTGTCCACAAGGGGATGTTGCTGCCTCGGGCACCTTATGGTCCGCCTCCTGTGAGTCTCGATTTTCGAATCCGACGCAAAACTGATAGTTAATTGTAACGTTCAGGGCCTCCTAATGACGATGTAACACACAAATTACGTCGAGATTCAAAACATCGTCCACACGCCGACTTGTCTCCAACGGGATATTGCTGCCTCGGGCACAATGTGGTCCGTCCAATGTGAGTGCAGATTATCGAATCCGACGCAAAAAAGATAGTTCATTGTAACGTTGAGGGCCTCCTAATGACGAAGGAACACTCAAATTGCGTCGAAATTCAATACATCGTCCTCCAGCCGACTTGTCTCCATGGGTCTATTGCTACCTCGCTCACCGTATGGTCGTTCTCCTGTGATTCTAGATTTTCGAATCCCACGCAAAACTGATGGTTAATTGTAACGTTCATGGCCTCCTAATGACAATGGAACACTCAAACTGCGTCGAGATTAAATACATCGTCCACCCGCCGACTTGTCTCCAACGGGATATTGCTGCCTCTTGCACCATATTGGTCCGTCACCTGTGAGTAGATTTTCGAATGCTACGCAAAACTTGCAGTTAATTGTAACGTTCAGGGCCTCCTAATAACGATGGAACACTCAAATTGCGTCGAGATCCAATACATCGTCCTCCCGCCGACTTGTCTCCAACGGGATATTGCTCTCTCGGGCACCATGTGGTCCGTTTCCTGTGAGTCTAGATATTCGAATCCGACGAAAAAATGATAGTTATTTGTAACGTTCAGGGCCTCCTAATGTCGAAGGAACACTCAAATTGCGTCGAGATTAAATACATCGTCCTCCAGCCGACTTTTCTCCAAGGGGATATTGCTGCCTCGGGCACCATATAGTCCGTCTCCTGTGAGTCTAGATTTTCGAATCCGACTCAATACTTGTAGTTACTTGTAACGTTTAGGGCCTCATAATGACGATGTAACCCCTAATTACGTCGAGATTCAATACATCGTCCACCCGCCGACTTGTCTCCAACGGGATATTGCTGCTTCGGGCACCATGTGGTCCGTCTCCTGTGAGTGCAGATTATCGAATCCGACGCAAAAAAGTTAGTTAATTGTAACGTTCAGAGCCTCCTAATGGCGACGGAACACACAAATTGCGTCGAAATTCAACACATCATCCTCCAACCGACTTGTGTGCTAGGGGATATTGCTGCCTCAGCCACCTTATCGTCGTTCATCTGTGAGTCTAGATTTTCGAATCCGACGCTAAACTAATAGTTAATTGTAACGTTCAGGGCCTCCTAATGACGATAGAGTTCTCAAATTGCGTCGAAATTCAATACGTCGTCCTCCAGCCGACTTGTCTACAAGGGGATATTGCTGCCTCGGGCACCATATAGTCCGTCTCCTGTGAGTCTAGATTTTCGAATCCGACTCAATACTTGTAGTTACTTGTAACGTTTAGGGCCTCCTAATGACGATGTAACCCTCAAATTACGTCGAGATTCAATACATCGTCCACCCGCCGACTTGTCTCCAACGGGATATTGCTGCCTCTTGCACCATATTGGTCCGTCTCCTGTGAGTAGATTTTCGAATGCTACGCAAAACTTGCAGTTAATTGTAACGTTCAGGGCCTCCTAATAACGATGGAACACTCAAATTGCGTCGAGATCCAATACATCGTCCTCCCGCCGACTTGTCTCCAACGGGATATTGCTGCCTCGGGCACCATGTGGTCCGTATCCTGTGAGTGCAGATTAACGAATCCGACGCAAAAAAGATAGTTAATTGTAACGTTCAGGTCCTCTAAATGACGAAGAAACACTTAAATTGCGTCGAAATTCAATACATCGTCCCCTAGCCGACTTGTCTCCAACGGCGTATTGCTGCCTCGGGCACCTTATGGTCGTTCTCCTGTGAGTCTAGATTTTCGGATCCGACGCATTACTGATAGTTTATTGTAACGTTCTGCGCCTCCTAATGACGATAGAACACTCAAATTGCGTCGAGATTCAATACATCGTCCTCCAGCCGTCATGTCTACAAGGGGATATTGTTGCCTCGGGCACCTTATGGTCCGCCTCCTGTTAGTCTAGATTTTCGAATCCCACGCAAAACTGACAGTTAATTGTAACGTTCATGGCCTCCTAATGACGATGGAACACTCAAATTGCGTCGAGACTGAATACATCGTCCTCCAGCCGACTTGTCTCCAAGGGTCTATTGCTGCCTCGGGCACCTTACGGTCGTTCTCCTGTGAGTCTAGATTTTCGGATCCGACGCATAACTGATAATTAATTGTAACGTTCAGCGCCTCCTAATGACGATAGAACACTCAAAATGCGTCGAGATTCAATACATCGTTCTCCAGCCGACTTGTCTACAAGGGTCTATTGCTGCCTCGGGCACATATCATCGTTCACCTGTGGGTCTACATTTTCGGATCCTACGCATAACTGATAGTTGATTGTAACGTTCAGCGCCTCCTAATGGCGATAGAACAATCTAATTGCGTCGTGATTCAATACATCGTCCTCCAGCCGACTTGTCTACAAGGGTCTATTGCTGCCTCATGCACATATCGTCGTTCTCCTGTGAGTCTAGATTTTCGAATCCGACGCGAAACTGATAGTTAATTGTAACGTTCAGAGCCTCCTAATGACGATGGAACACTCAAATTGCGTCGAGATTCAATACATCGTCCTCCAGTTGACTTGTCTCCAAGGGGATATTGCTGCCTCATGCACCATATTGGTCCGTCTCCTGTGAGTAGATTTTCGAATGCGACGCAAAACTTGCAGTTAATTGTAACGTTCAGGGCCTCCTATTAACGATGGAACACTCAAATTGCCTCGAGGACCAATACATCGTCCTCCCGCCGACTTGTCTCCAACGGGATATTGCTCCCTCGGGCACCATGTGGTCCGTCTCCTTTAAGTCTAGATATTCGAATCCGAAGCAAAAATGATAGTTATTTGTAACGTTCAGGGCCTCCTAATGTCGAGGGAACACTCATATTGCGTCGAGATTAAATACATCGTCCTCCAGCCGACTTTTCTCCAAGGGGATATTGCTGCCTCGGGCACCATATAGTCCGTCTCCTGTGAGTCTAGATTTTCTAATCCGACTCAATACTTGTAGTTACATGTAACGTTTAGGGCCTCCTAATGACGATGTAACACTCAAATTACGTCGAGATTCAATACATCGTCCACTCGCCGACTTGTCTCCAACGGGATATTGCTGCTTCGGGCACCATGTGGTCCGTCTCCTGTGAGTGCAGATTATCGAATCCGACGCAAAAAAGTTAGTTAATTGTAACGTTCAGGGCCCCCTAATGACGACGGAACACACAAATTGCGTCGAAATTCAATATATCATCCTCCAACCGACTTGTGTGCTAGGGGATATTACTGCCTCGGGCACCTTATCGTCGTTCATCTGTGAGTCTAGATTTTCGAATCCGACGCAAAACTAATAGTTAATTGTAACGTTCAGGGCCTCCTAATGACGATAGAGTTCTCAAATTGCGTCGAAATTCAATACGTCGTCCTCCAGCCGACTTGTCTCCAAGGGGATATTGCTGCCTCGGGCACCATATGCTCCATCTCCTGTGAGTCTAGATTTTCGAATCCGACTCAAAACTTGTTGTTACTTGTAACGTTCATGGCCTCCTAATGACGATGGAACACTCAAATTGCGTCGAGACTGAATACATCGTCCTCCAGCCGACTTGTGTCCAAGGATCTATTGCTGCCTCGGGCACCTTATGGTCGTTCTCCTGTGAGTCTAGATTTTCGGATCCGACGCATAACTGCTAGTTTATTGTAACGTTCTGCGCCTCCTAATGACGATAGAACACTCAAACTGCGTCGAGATTCAATACATCGTCCTCCAGCCGACATGTCTACAAGGGGATATTGTTGCCTCGGGCACCTTATGGTCCGCCTCCTGTGAGTCTATATTTTCGAATCCGACGCAAAACTGATGGTTAATTGTAACGTTCATAGCCTCCCAATGACGATGGAACACTCAAATTGCGTCGAGATTCAATACATCGTCCTCCAGCCGACTTGTCTCCGAGGGTCTATTGCTGCCTCGGCCACCTTATGGTCGTTCTCCTGTGGGTCTAGTTTTTCGGATCCGACGCATAACTGATAGTTAATTGTAACGTTCAGCGTCTCCTAATGACGATAGAACACTCAAATTGCGTCGAGATTCAATACGTCGTCTTCCTGCCGACTTGTCTACAAGGATCTATTGCTGCCTCGGGCACCTTATGGTCTTTCTCCTGTGAGTCTAGATTTTCGAATCCGACGCAAAACTGATGGTTAATTGTAACGTTCATGGCCTCCAAATGATGATGGAACACTCAAATTGCGTCGAGATTAAATACATAGTCCTTCAGCCGACTTGTCTCCATGGGTCTATTGCTACCTCGCTCACCTTATGGTCGTTCTCCTGTGAGTCTAGATTTTCGAATCCGACGCAAAACTGATGGTTAATTGTAACGTTCATGGCCTCGTAATGGCGATGGAACACTCAAATTGCGTCGAGATTCAATACATCGTCCTCCAGCCGACTTGTCTCCAAGGGTCTATGGCTGCCTCGGGCACCTTATGGTTGGTATCCTGTGAGTCTAGATTTTCGGATCCGACGCATAACTGATAGTTAATTCTAACGTTCAGCGCCTCCTAATGACGACAGAACACTCAAATTGCGTCGAGATACAATACATCGTCCTCCAGTTGACTTGTCTACAAGGGTCTATTGCTGCCTCGGGCACATATCGTCGTTCTCCTGTGAGTCTAGATTTTCGAATCCGACGCGAAACTGATAGTTAATTGTAACATTCAGGGCCTCCTAACGACGATGGAACACTCAAATTGCGTCGAGATTCAATACATCGTCCTCTAGCCGACTTGTCTCCAAGGGGATATTGCTGCCTCATGCACCATATTGGTCCGTCTCCTGTGAGTAGATTTTCGAATGCGACGCAAAACTTGTAGTTAATTGTAACGTTCATGGCCTCTAAATGTCGAAGAAACACTCAAATTGCGTCGAAATTCAATACATCGTCCTCCAGCCGACTTGTCTCCATGGGTCTATTGCTACCTCGCTCACCTTAATGGTCGTTCTCCTGTGAGTCTAGATTTTCGAATCCGACGCAAAACTGATGGTTAATTGTAAAGTTCATGGCCTCCCAATGACGATGGAACACTCAAATTGCGTCGAGATTCAATACATCGTCCTCCAGCCGACTTGTCTCCAAGGGTCTATTGCTGCCTCGGGCACCATATGGTCGTTCTCCTGTGGGTCTAGATTTTCGGATCCGATGCATAACTGATAGTTAATTGTAACGTTCAGCGTCTCCTAATGACGATAGAACACTCAAATTGCGTCGAGATTCAGTACATCGTCTTCCAGCCGACTTGTCTACAAGGGTCTATTGCTGCCTCGGGCACAAATCGTCGTTCTCCTGTGAGTCTAGATTTTCGAATCCGACGCAAAACTGATGGTTAATTGTAACGATCATGGCCTCTTAATGGCGATGGAACACTCAAATTGCGTCTAGATTCAATACATCGTCCTCTAGCCGACTTGTCTCCAAGTGTCTATTGCTGCCTCGGGCACCTTATGGTTGTTCTCCTGTGAGTCTAGATTTTCGGATGTGAGGCATAACTGATAGTTAATTCTAACGTTCAGCGCCTCCTAATGACGATAGAACACTCAAATTGCGTCGAGATTCAATACATCGTCCTCCAGCCGACTTGTCTACAAGGGGCTATTGCTGCCTCGGGCACATATCGTCGTTCTCCTGTGAGTCTAGATTTCCGAATCCGACGCGAAACTGATAGTTAATTGTAACGTTCAGGGCCTCCTAATGACGATGGAACACTCAAATTGCGTCGAGATTCTATACATCGTCCACCAGCCGACTTGTCTCCAAGGGGATATTGCTGCCTCATGCACCATATTGGTCCGTCTCCTGTGAGTAGATTTTCGAATGCGGCGCAAAACGTGTAGTTAATTGTAACGTTCAGGGCCTCTAAATGTCGAAGAAACACTCATATTGCGTCGAAATTCAATACATCGTCCTCCAGCCGATTTGTCTCGATGGGTCTATTGCTACCTCGCTCACCTTATGGTCGTTCTCCTGTGAGTCTAGATTTTTGAATCCGACGCAGAACTGATGGTTAATTATAACGTTCATGGCCTCCTAATGACGATGGAACACTCAAATTGCGTCGAGATTCAATACATCGTCCTCCAGCCGACTTGTCTCCAAGGGGATACTGCTGCCTCATGCACCATATTGGTCCGTCTCCTGTGAGTAGATTTTCGAATGCGACGCAAAACTTGTAGTTAATTGTAACGTTCATGGCCTCTAAATGTCGAAGAAACACTCAAATTGCGTCGAAATTCAATACATCGTCTTCCAGCCGACTTGTCTACAAGGGTCTATTGCTGCCTCGGGCACAAATCGTCGTTCTTCTGTGAGTCTAGATTTTCGAATCCGACGCAAAACTGATGGTTAATTGTAACGATCATGGCCTCTTAATGGCGATGGAACACTCAAATTGCGTCGAGATTCAATACATCGTTCTCCAGCCGACTTGTCTACAAGGGTCTATTGCTGCCTCGGGCACATATCGTCGTTCTCCTGTGTGTCTAGATATTCGAATCCGACGCGAAACTGATAGTTAATTGTAACGTTCAGGGCCTCCTAATGACGATGGAACACTCAAATACGTCGAGATTCAATACATCGTCCACCCGCCGACTTGTCTCCAACGGGATATTGATGCCTCGGGCACCATGTGGTCCGTCTCCTGTGAGTGCTGATTATCGAATCCAACGCAAAAAAGATAGTTAATAGTAACTTTCAGGGCCTCCTAATGACGAAGGAACACTCAAATTGCGTCGAAGTTCAATACATCATCCTCCAGCCGACTTGTGTGCTAGGGGATATTGCTGCCACGGGTACCTTATCGTCGTTCCTCTGTGAGTCTAGATTTTCGACTCCGACGCAAAACTAATAGTTAATTGTAACGTTCAGGGCCTCCTAATGACGATAGAGTACTCAAATTGCGTCGAGATTCAATACGTCGTCCTCCAGCCGACTTGTCTCCAAGGGGATATTGCTGCCTCGGGCAGAATATGGACAACCTCCTGTGAGTCTAGAGTTTCGAATCCGACTCAAAACTTGTAGTTACATGTAACGTTCAGGGCCTCTTATTGACGATGTAACACTCAAATTACGTCGAGATTCAAAACATCGTCCACCCGCCGACTTGTCTCCAACGGGATATTGCTGCCTCAGGCACCATGTGGTCCGTATCCTGTGAGTGCAGATTATCGAATCCGACGCAAAAAAGATAGTTAATTGTAACGTTCAGGGCGGGGGACGATGACGAAGAAACACTCAAATTGCGTCTAAATTCAATACATCCTCCTCAAGCCGACTTGTGTGCTATGGGATATTGCTGCCTCGGGCACCTTATCGTCGTTCCTCTGTGAGTCTAGATTTTCGAATCCGACGCAAAACTAATAGTTAATTGTAACGTTCAAAGCCTCCTAATGATGATAGAATACTCAAATTGCGTCGAGATTCAATACGTTGTCCTCCAGCCGATTTGTCTCCAAGGGGATATTGCTGCCTCGGGCACCATATGGTCCGTCTCCTGTGAGTTTAGATTTTCGAATCCGACTCAAAACTTGTAGTTACTTGTAACGTTCAGGGCCTCCTAATGACGATGTAACACTCAAATTACGTCGAGATTCAATACATCGTCCACCCGCCGACTTGTCTCCAACGGGATATTGCTGCCTCGGGCACCATGTGGTCCGTCTCCTGTTAGTGCAGATTATCGAATCCGACGCAAAAAAGATAGTTAATAGTAACTTTCAGGGCCCCGTAATGACGATGGATCACTCAAATTGCGTCGCGATTCAATACATCGTCCTACAGCCGACTTCTCTCCAAGGCTGAATTGCTGCCTTTGGCATCTAATGGTCTTGCTCCTGTGAGTCTAGATTTTTGAATCCGACGCAAAACTGATGGTTAATTGTAACGTACAGGGCCTCCGAATGACAATGGAACACTCAAATTGCGTCGCGATTCAACACTTCGTCCTCCAGTCGACATGTCTCCAAGGGTCAATTGCTGCCTTTGGCACCTAATGGTCTTGCTCCCGTGAGTCTAGATTTTGGAATCCGATGCGAAACTGATAGTTAATTGTAACGTTCAGATCCTCCTAATGACGATAGAACACTAAAATTGCGTCGAGATTCAATACGTCGCCCTCCATCCGACTTGTCTCCAAGGGGATATTGCTGCCTCGGGCACAATATGGTCCATCTCCTGTGAGTCTAGATTTTCGAATCCGACTCAAAACTTGTAGTTACTTGTAACGTTCAGGGCCTCCTAATGACGATGAAACACTCAAATTACGTCGAGATTCAATACATCGTCCACCCGCCGACTTGTCTCCAATGGGATATTGCTGCCTCGGGCCCCATGTGGTCCGTGTCCTGTGAGTGCAGATCATCGAATCCGACGCAAAAAAGATAGTTAATTGTAACGTTCAGGGCGGGGGACGATGACGAAGAAACACTCAAATTGCGTCGAAATTCAATACATCGTCCTCCAGCCGACTTGTGTGCTAGGGGATATTGCTGCCTCGGGCACCTTATCGTCGTTCATCTGTGAGTCTAGATTTTCGAATCCGACGCGAAACTGATAGTTAATTGTAACGTTCAAAGCCTCCTAATGACGATAGAATACTCAAATTCCGTCGAGATTCAATACGTCGTCCTCCAGCCGACTTGTCTCCAAGGGGATATTGCTGCCTCGGGCACCATATGTTCCGTCTCCTGTGAGTCTAGATTTTGGGATCCGACTCGAAACTTGTAGTTATTTGTAACGTTCAGGGCCTCCTAATGACAAAGTAACACTCAAATTTCGTCGAGATTCAAAACATCGTCCACCCGCCGACTTGTCTCCAACGGGACATTGCTGCCTCGGGCACCATGTGGTCCGTCCCATGAGAGTGCAGATTATCGAATCCGACGCAAAAAAGATAGTTAATTGTACCGTTCAGGGCCTCCTAATGACGAAGGAACACTCAAATTGCGTCGAAATTCAATACATCGTCCTCCAGCCGACTTGTCTCCATTGGTCTATTGCTACCTCGCTCACCTTATGGTCGTTCTCCTGTGATTCTAGATTTTCGAATCCGAAGCAAAACTGATGGTTAATTGTAACGTTCATGGCCTCCTAATGACGATGGAACACTCAAATTGCGTCGAGATTCAATACTTCGTCCTCCCGCCGACTTGTCTACAAAGGTCTATTGCTGCCTCGGGCACATATCGTCGTTCTCCTGTGAGTCTAGATTTTCGAATCCGACTCGAAACTGATAGTTAATTGTAACGTTCAGGGCCTCCTAATGACGATGGAGCACTCAAATTGCGTCGAGATTCAATACATCGTCCTCCAGCCGAATTGTCTCCAAGGGGATATTGCTGCCTCGGGCACCATATGGTCCGTCTCCTGTGAGTCTAGATTTTCGAATCCGACTCAAAACTTGTAGTTACTTGTAACGTTCAGGGCCTCCTATTGACGATGTAACATTCAAATTACGTCGAGATTCAATACATCGTCCTCCCGCCGACTTGTCTCCAACGGGATATTGCTGCCTCGGGCACCATGTGGTCCGTCTCCTGTGAGTGCAGATTATCGAATCCGACGCAAAAAAGATATTTAATAGTAACGTTCAGGGCCTCCTAATGGCGACGGAACACACAAATTGCGTCGAAATTCAATACATCATCCTCCAACCGACTTGTGTGCTAGGGGATATTGCTGCCTCAGCCACCTTATCGTCGTTCATCTGTGAGTCTAGATTTTCGGATCCGACGCAAAACTTGTTGTTACTTGAAACGTTCAGGGCCTCCTAATGACGATGTAACACTCAAATTACGTCGAGATTCATTACATCGCCCACCCGCCGACTTGTCTCCAACGGGATATTGCTGCCTCGGGCACCATGTGGTCCGTATCCTGTGAGTGCAGGTTAACGAATCCGACGCAAAAAAGATAGTTAATTGTAACGTTCAGGTCCTCTAAATGACAAAGCAACACTCAAATTGCGTCGAAATTCAATACATCGTCCCCCAGCCGACTTGTCTCCAACGGCCTATTGCTGCCTCGGGCACCTTATGGTCGTTCTCCTGTGAGTCTAGATTTTCGGATCCGACGCATAACTGATAGTTTATTGTAACGTACTGCGCCTCCTAATGACGATAGAACACTCAAATTGCGTCGAGATTCAATACATCGTCCTCCAGCCGACATGTCTGCAAGGGGATATTGTTGCCTCGGGCACCTTATGGTCCCCCTCCTGTTAGTCTAGATTTTCGAATCCCACGCAAAACTGACAGTTAATTGTAACGTTCATGGCCTCCTAATGACGATGGAACACTCAAATTGCGTCGAGACTGAATACATCGTCCTCCAGCCGACTTGTCTCCAAGGGTCTATTGCTGCCTCGGGCACCTTACGGTCGGTCTCCAGTGAGTCTAGATTTTCGGATCCGACGCATAACTGATAATTAATTGTAACGTTCAGCGCCTCCTAATGACGATAGAACACTCAAATTGCGTCGAGATTCAATACATCGTCCTCCAGCCGACTTGTCTACAAGGGTCTATTGCTGCCTCGGGCACATATCGTCGTTCACCTGTGAGTCTACATTTTCGGATCCTACGCATAACTGATAGTTGATTGTAACGTTCAGCGCCTCCTAATGGCGATAGAACAATCTAATTGCGTCGTGATTCAATACATCGTCCTCCAGCCGACTTGTCTACAAGGGTCTATTGCTGCCTCGGGCACATATCGTCGTTCTCCTGTGAGTCTAGATTTTCGAATCCGACGCGAAACTGATAGTTAATTGTAACGTTCAGAGCCTCCTAATGACGATGGAACACTCAAATTGCGTCGAGATTCAATACATCGTCCTCCAGTTGACTTGTCTCCAAGGGGATATTGCTGCCTCATGCACCATATTGGTCCGTCTCCTGTGAGCAGATTTTCGAATGCGACGGAAAACTTGCAGTTAATTGTAACGTTCAGGGAATCCTATTAACGATGGAACATTCAAATTGCGTCGAGAACCAATACATCGTCCTCCCGCCGACTTGTCTCCAACGGGATATTGCTCCCTCGGGCACCATGTGGTCCGTCTCCTGTGAGTCTAGATATTCGAATCCGAAGCAAAAATGATAGTTATTTGTAACGTTCAGGGCCTCCTAATGTCGACGGAACACTCAAATTGCGTCGAGATTAAATACATCGTCCTCCAGCCGACTTTTCTCCAAGGGGATATTGCTGCCTCGGGCACCATATAGTCCGTCTCCTGTGAGTCTAGATTTTCGAATCCGACTCAATACTTGTAGTTACATGTAACGTTTAGGGCCTCCTAATGACGATGTAACACTCAAATTACGTCGAGATTCAATACATCGTCCACTCGCCGACTTGTCTCCAACGGGATATTGCTGCTTCGGGCACCTTGTGGTCCGTCTCCTGTGAGTGCAGATTATCGAATCCGACGCAAAAAAGTTAGTTAATTGTAACGTTCAGGGCCTCCTAATGACGACGGAACACACAAATTGCGTCGAAATTCAATATATCATCCTCCAACCGACTTGTGTGCTAGGGGATATTGCTGCCTCGGGCACCTTATCGTCGTTCATCTGTGAGTCTAGATTTTCGAATCCGACGCAAAACTAATAGATAATTGTAACGTTCAGGGCCTCCTAATGACGATAGAGTTCTCAAATTGCGTCGAAATTCAATACGTCGTCCTCCAGCCGACATGTCTCCAAGGGGATATTGCTGCCTCGGGCACCATGTGGTCCGTATCCTGTGAGTGCAGATTAACGAATCCGACGCAAAAAAGATAGTCAATTGTAACGTTCAGGTCCTCTAAATGACGAAGAAACACTCAAATTGCGTCGAAATTCAATACATCGTCCTCCAGCCGACTTGTCTCCAACGGGATATTGCTCCCTCGGGCACCATGTGGTCCGTCTCCTGTGAGTCTAGATTTTCGAATCCGACGCAAAAATGATAGTTATTTGTAACGTTCATGGCCTCCTAATGACGATGGAACACTCAAATTGCGTCGAGACTGAATACATCGTCCTCCAGCCGACTTGTGTCCAAGGGTCTATTGCTGCCTCGGGCACCTTATGGTCGTTCTCCTGTGAGTCTAGATTTTCGGATCCGACGCATAACTGCTAGTTTATTGTAACGCTCTGCGCCTCCTAATGACGATAGAACACTCAAATTGCGTTGAGGTTCAATACATCGTCCTCCAGCCGACATGTCTACAAGGGGATATTGTTGCCTCGGGCACCTTATGGTCCGCCTCCTGTTTGTCTAGATTTTCGAATCCCACGCAAAACTGATAGTTAATTGTAACGTTCATGGTCTCTTAATGACGATGGAGCACTCAAATTGCGTCGAGACTGAATACATCGTCCTCCAGCCGACTTCTTTCAAAGGGTCTATTGCTGCCTCGGGCACCTTATGGTCGTTCTCCTGTGAGTCTAGATTCTCGGATCCGACGCATAACTGATAATTAATTGTAACGTTCAGCGCCTCCTAATGACAATAGATCACTCAAATTGCGTCGAAATTCAATACATCGTCCTCCAGCCGACTTGTCTCCATGGGCCATTGCTACCTCGCTCACCTTATGGTCGTTCTCCTGTGAGTCTAGATTTTCGAATCCGACGCAAAACTGATGGTTAATTGTAACGTTCATGGCCTCCTAATGACGATGGAACACTCAAATTGCGTCGAGATTCATACATCGTCCTCCAGCCGACTTGTCCACAAGGGGATATTGTTGCCTCGGGCACCTTATGGTCCGCCTCCTGTTTGTCTAGATTTTCGAATCCCACGCAAAACTGATAGTTAATTGTAACGTTCATGGTCTCTTAATGACGATGGAGCACTCAAATTGCGTCGAGACTGAATACATCGTCCTCCAGCCGACTTCTTTCAATAGGTCTATTGCTGCCTCGGGCACCTTATGGTCGTTCTCCTGTGAGTCTAGATTTTCGGATCCGACGCATAACTGATAGTTAATTGTAACGTTCAGCGTCTCCTAATGACGATAGAACACTCAAATTGCGTCGAGATTCAATACGTCGTCTTCCTGCCGACTTGTCTACAAGGATCTATTGCTGCCTCGGGCACATATCGTCGTTCTCCGGTGAGTCTAGATTTTCGAATCCGACGCAAAACTAATAGTTAATTGTAACGTTCAGGGCCTCCTAATGACGATAGAGTTCTCAAATTGCGTCGAAATTCAATACGTCGTCCTCCAGCCGACATGTCTCCAAGGGGATATTGCTGCCTCGGGCACCATATGCTCCATCTCCTGTGAGTCTAGATTTTCGAATCCGACTCAAAACTTGTTGTTACTTGAAACGTTCAGGGCCTCCTAATGACGATGTAACACTCAAATTACGTCCAGATTCATTACATCGCCCACCCGCCGACTTGTCTCCAACGGGATATTGCTGCCTCGGGCACCATGTGGTCCGTATCCTGTGAGTGCAGATTAACGAATCCGACGCAAAAAAGATAGTTAATTGTAACGTTCAGGTCCTCTAAATGACGAAGAAACACTCAAATTGCGTCGAAATTCAATACATCGTCCTCCAGCCGACTTGTCTCCAACGGGATATTGCTCCCTCGGGCACCATGTGGTCCGTCTCCTGTGAGTCTAGATTTTCGAATCCGACGCAAAAATGATAGTTATTTGTAGCGTTCATGGCCTCCTAATGACGATGGAACACTCAAATTGCGTCGAGACTGAATACATCGTCCTCCAGCCGACTTGTGTCCAAGGGTCTATTGCTGCCTCGGGCACCTTATGGTCGTTCTCCTGTGAGTCTAGATTTTCGGATCCGACGCATAACTGCTAGTTTATTGTAACGCTCTGCGCCTCCTAATGACGATAGAACACTCAAATTGCGTCGAGATTCAATACATCGTCCTCCAGCCGACATGTCTACTAGGGGATATTGTTGCCTCGGGCACCTTATGGTCCGCCTCCTGTTAGTCTAGATTTTCGAATCCCACGCAAAACTGATAGTTAATTGTAATGTTCATGGTCTCCTAATGACGATGGAGCACTCAAATTGCGTCGAGACTGAATACATCGTCCTCCAGCCGACTTGTTTCAAAGGGTCTATTGCTGCCTCGGGCACCTTATGGTCGTTCTCCTGTGAGTCTAGATTTTCGGATCCGACGCATAACTGATAATTAATTGTAACGTTCAGCGCCTCCTAATGACGATAGAACACTCAAATTGCGTCGAAATTCAATACATCGTCCTCCAGCCGACTTGTCTCCATGGGCCATTGCTACCTCGCTCACCTTATGGTCGTTCTCCTGTGAGTCTAGATTTTCGAATCCGACGCAAGACTGATGGTTAATTGTAACGTTCATGGCCTCCTAATGACGATGGAACACTCAAATTGCGTCGAGATTCATACATCGTCCTCCAGCCGACTTGTCCACAAGGAGATATTGTTGCCTCGGGCACCTTATGGTCCGCCTCCTGTGAGTCTATATTTTCGAATCCGACGCAAAACTGATAGTTAATTGTAACGTTCATGGCCTCCCAATGACGATGGAACACTCAAATTGCGTCGAGATTCAATACATCGTCCTCCAGCCGACTTGTCTCCAAGGGTCTATGGCTGCCTCGGGTTCCTTATGGTTGGTATCCTGTGAGTCTAGATTTTCGGATCCGACGCGTAACTGATAGTTAATTCTAACGTTCAGCGCCTCCTAATGACGATAGAACACTCAAATTGCGTCGAGATGCAATACATCGTCCTCCAGTTGACTTGTCTACAAGGGTCTATTGCTGCCTCGGGCACATATCGTCGTTCTCCTGTGAGTCTAGATTTTCGAATCCGACGCGAAACAGATATTTAATTGTAACATTCAGGGCCACCTAATGACGATGGAACACTCTAATTGCTTCGAGATTCAATACATCGTCCTCCAGCCGACTTGTCTCCAAGGGGATATTGCTGCCTCATGCACCATATTGGTCCGTCTCCTGTGAGTAGATTTTCGAATGCGACGCAAAACTTGTAGTTAATTGTAACGTTCAGGGCCTCTAAATGTCGAAGAAACACTCAAATTGCGTCGAAAGTCAATACATCGTCCTCCAGCCGACTTGTCTCCATGGGTCTATTGCTACCTCGCTCACCTTAATGGTCGTTCTCCTGTGAGTCAAGATTTTCGAATCCGACGCAAAACTGATGGTTAATTGTAAAGTTCATGGCCTCCTAAAGACGATGGAACACTCAAATTGCGTCGAGATTCAATACATCGTCCTCCAGCCGACTTGTCCACAAGGGGATATTGCTGCCTCGGGCACCTTATGGTCCGCCTCCTGTGAGTCTAGATTTTCGAATCCGACGCAAAACTGATATTTAATTGTAACGTTCATGGCATCCTAATGACGATAGAACACTCAAATTGCGTCGAGATTCAATACATCGTCCTCTAGCCGAGTTGTGTGCTAGGGGATATTGCTGCCTCGGGCACCTTATGGTCAGCCTGCTGTTAGTCTAGATTTTCGAATCCGACGCAAAACTGATAGTTAATTGTAACGTTCATGGCCTCCCAATGACGATGGAACACTCAAATTGCGTCGAGATTCAATACATCGTCCTCCAGCCGACTTGTCTCCAAGGGTCTATTGCTGCCTCGGGCACCATATGGTCGTTCTCCTGTGGCTCTAGATTTTCGGATCCGATGCCTAACTGATAGTTAATTGTAACGTTCAGCGTCTCCTAATGACGATAGAACACTCAAATTGCGTCGAGATTCAATACATCGTCCTCCAGCCGACTTGTCCACAAGGGGATATTGTTGCCTCGGGCACCTTATGGTCCGCCTCCTGTGAGTCTATATTTTCGAATCCGACGCAAAACTGATAGTTAATTGTAACGTTCATGGCCTCCCAATGACGATGGAACACTCAAATTGCGTCGAGATTCAATACATCGTCCTCCAGCCGGTTTGTCTCCAAGGGTCTATTGCTGCCTCGGGCACCTTATGGTTGTTCTCCTGTGAGTCTAGATTTTCGGATGTGACGCATAACTGATAGTTAATTCTAACGTTCAGCGCCTCCTAATGACGATAGAACACTCAAATTGCGTCGAGATTCAATACATCGTCCTCCAGCCGACTTGTCTACAAGGGTCTATTGCTGCCTCGGGCACATATCGTCGTTCTCCTGTGAGTCTAGATTTCCGAATCCGACGCGAAACTGATAGTTAATTGTAACGTTCAGGGCCTCCTAATGACGATGGAACACTCAAATTGCGTCGAGATTCAATACATCGTCCTCCAGCCGACTTGTCTCCAAGGGGATATTGCTGCCTCATGCACCATTTTGGTCCGTCTCCTGTGAGTAGATTTTCGAATGCGACGCAAAACGTGTAGTTAATTGTAACGTTTAGGGCCTCTAAATGTCGAAGAAACACTCAAATTGCGTCGAAATTCAATACATCGTCCTCCAGCCGACTTGTCTCCATGGGTCTATTGCCACCTCGCACACCTTATGGTCGTTCTCCTGTGAGTCTAGGTTTTCAAATCCGACGGAGAACTGATGGTTAATTATAACGTTCATGGCCTCCTAATGACGATGGAACACTCAAATAGCGTCGAGATTCAATACATCGTCCTCCAGCCGACTTGTCCACAAGGGGATATTGCTGCCTCGGGCACCTTATGGTCCGCCTAGTGTGAGTCTAGATTTTCGAATCCGACGCAAAACTAATAGTTAATTGTAACGTTCAGAGCCTCCTAATGACAATGGAACACTCAAATTGCGTCGAGATTCAATACACCATCCTCCAGCCGACTTGTCTCCATGGGGATTATGCTGCCTCGGGCACCTTATGGTCGTTCTCCTGTGAGTCTAGATTTTCGAATCCGTTGCAAAACTGATGGTTTATTGTAACGTTCATGGCCTCCTAATGATGATGGAACACTCAAATTGCGTCGAGATTCAATACATCGTCCTCCAGCCGACTTGACTCCAAGGGTCTATTGCTGCCTCGGGCACCTTATGGTTGTTCTCCTGTGAGTCTAGATTTTCGGATCCGACGCATAACTGATAGTTAATTGTAACGTTCAGGGCCTCTTAATGTCGAAGGAACACTCAAATTGCGTCGAGATTCAATACATCGTCCTACAGCCGACTTGTCTCCAAGGGTCTATTGCTGCCTCGGGCACCTTATGGTCGTTCTCCTGTGAGTCTAGATTTTCGGATGCGACGCATAACTGATAGTTAATTGTAAAGTTCAGCGACTCCTAATGACGATAGGACACTCCAATTGCGTCGAGATTAAATACATCGTCCTCCAGCCGATTTGCCTTCAAGGGGATATTGCAGCCTCGGGCACCTTATGGTCCGCCTATTGTTAGTCTAGATTTTCGAATCCGACGCAAAACTGATAGTTAATTGTAACGTTCATGGCCTCCTAATGACGATGGAACACTCAAATTGCGTCGAAATTCAATACTTCGTCCTCCAGGCGACTTGCCTCCAAGGGTCTATTGCTACCGCGCTCACCCTATGGTCGTTCTCCTGTGAGTCTAGATTTTCGAATCCGACGCAAAACTGATGGTTAAATGTAATATTCATGGCCTCCTAATGACGATGGAACACTCAAATTGCGTCGAGATTCAATACATCGTCCTCCAGCCGACTTGTCTCCAAGGGGATATTGCTGCCTCGGGCACATATCGTCGTTCTCCAGTGAGTCTTGATTATCGAATCCGACTCGAAACTGATAGTTAATTGTAACGTTCACCGCCTTCTAATGACGATAGAACACTCAAATTGCGTCGAGATTCAATACATCGTCCTCCAGCCGACTTGTCTCCAAGCGCCCATTGCTGCCTCTTGGACCTTATGGTCGTTCTCCTGTGAGTCTATATTTTCGATTCCGACACATAACTGATAGTTAATTGTAACGTTCAGGGCCTCCTAATGACGATGGGACGATCAAATTGCGTCGCGATTCAATACATCGTCCTCCAGCCGACTTCTCTCCAAGGCTCAATTGCTGCCTTTGGCACCTAATGGTCTTGCTCCTGTGAGTCTAGTTTTTCGAATCCGACGCAAAACTGATGGTTAATTGTAACGTTCAGGGTCTCCGAATGACGATGGAACACTCAAATTGCGTCGCGATTCAATACATCGTCCTCCAGCCGAGTTGTCTCAAAGGGTCAATTGCTGCCTTTGGCACCTAATGGTCTTGCTCCCGTGAGTCTAGATTTTCGAATCCGACGCGAAACTGATAGTTAATTGTAACGTTCAGCGCCTCCTGATGACGATAGGACACTCAAATTGCGTCGAGTTTCAATACGTCGTCCTCCAGCCAACTTGTCTCCAAGGGAATATTGCTGCCTCGGGCACCATATGGTACGTCTCCTGTGAGTGCAGATTATCGAATCCGACGCAAAAAAGATAGCTAATTGTAACGTTCAGGGCCTCCTAATGACGATGGAACACTCAAATTGCGTCGAGATTCAATACATAGTCCTCCAGCCGACTTGTCTCCAAGGGGATATTGCAGCCTCAAGCACCATTTTGGTCCGTCTCCTGTGAGTAGATTTTCGAATCCGACGCAAAACTTGTAGTTAATTGTAACGTTCTTGGCTTACTAATGACGATGGAACACTCAAATTGCGTCGAGATCCAATACATCCTCCTCCGGCCGACTTGTCTTCCGTCAGGATATTGCTGCCTCGGGTACCATGTGGTCCGTCTCCTGTGAGTCTAGATTTTCGAATCCGACGCAAAAATGAAAGTTAATTGTAACGTTCAGGGCCTCCTAATGTCGAAGGAAAACTCAAATTGCGTCGAGATTCAATGCATCGTCCTCCAGCCGACTTGTCTACAAGGGGTTGTTGCTGCCTCGGGCACCTTACGGTCCGGATACTGTTAGTGTAGATTTTCGAACCCGACGCGAAACTGATAGTTAATTGTAACGTTCAGGGCCTCCTAATGACGAAGGAACACTCAAATTGCGTCGAGATTCAATACATCGTCCTCCAACCGACTTGTCCTCAAGGGGATATAGCTGCTTCGGGCACCATATGGTCCGTCTCCTGTAGGTCTAGATATTCGAATCCGACGCAAAACGGGCTGCTAATTGTAACGTTCAGAGCCTCCTAATGACGATGGAACACTCAAATTGCATCAAGATTCAATACATCGTCATTCAGAACACTTGTCTCCAACAGTCTATTGTTGCCTCGGGCACCTTATTGTCGTTTTCCTCTGAGTCTAAACTTTCGAATCCGACGCAAAACTGATGGTTAATTGTAACGTTCAGGGCCTCCTAATGACGATGGATCACTCAAATTGCGTCGAGATTCAATACATCGTCCTCCAGCCGACTTGTCTCCAAGGGGATATTGCTGCCTCGGGCACCATGTGGTCTGTCACCTGTGAGTCTAGATTTTCGAATCCGACGCAAAACTTGTAGTTAATTGTAACGTTCAGGGCCTCCTAATGACGATGGAACACTAAAATTGCGTCGAGATCCAGTACATCGACCTCCCGCCGACTTGTCTCCAAAGGGATATTGCTGCCTCGGGCACCATGTGGTCCGTCTCCTGTGAGTCTATATTTTCGGATCCGACGCAAGAGTGATAGTAAATTTTAACGTTCAGGGCCTCCTAATGACGTATGAACACTCAAATTGCGTTGGGATTCTATACGTCGTCCTCCAGACGACTTGTCTACAAGGGGATCTTGCTGCCTCGGGCAGCTTACGGTCCGTTTCCTGTGAGTCTAGATTTTCGAATCCGACGCAAAACGGACTGCTAATTGTAACAATCATGGCCTCCAAAAGACAAAGGAACACTCAAAATGCGTCGAGATTCAATACAACGTCCTCCAGCCGACTTCTCTCCAAGGGGATATTGCTGCCTCGGGCACCACATGGTCCGTCTCCTGTAGGTCCAGATATTCGAATGCGACGCAAAACGGACTGCTAATTGTAACGTTCAGAGCCTCCTAATGACGATGGAACACTCATATTGTATCAAGATTCAATACATCGTCATTCAGCCGACTTGTCTAAAACGGTCTATTGCTGCCTCGGGCACCTTATGGTCGTTCTCCTCTGAGTCTACATTTTCGAATCCGACGCAAAACTGATAGTTAATTGTAACGTTCAATGCCTCCAAATGACGATGGGACACTGAATTAGCGTCGAGATTCAATACATCGTCCTTCAGTCGACTTGTCTCCAAGCGTCCAATGCTGCCTCGGGCACCATATTGTCCGTCTCCTGTGAGTCTAGATTTTCGATTCCGACACAAAACTTGTAGTTACTAGTAACGTTCGGGGCCTCCTAAAGACGATGGAACACTCAAATTACGTCGAGATTCAATACATCGTCTACCCGCCGACTTGTCTCCATGGGTCTATTGCTACGTCGCTCACCTTATGGTCGTTCTCCTGTGAGTCTAGATTTTCGAATCCGACGCACAAATGACAGTTAATAGTAACGTCAGGCCCTAGTAATGACGATGGAACACTCAAATTGCGTCGAGAATCAATACATCGTCCTCCAGCCGACTAGATTCCAAGGGACTATTGCTGCCTCGGTCACCATATGGTCCGACTATTGTGAGTCTAGAATTTCGAATCCGACGCAAAACTGATAGTTAATTGTAACGTTCAGGGCCTAGTAATGACGATGGAACACTCAAATTGCGTCGAGATTCAATACATCGTCCACCATGCTACTTGTCTTCAGATGTCTATTGTACCCTCGGGCACCTTATGGTAGTTCTCCTGTGAGTCTAGATTTTCGGATCCGACGCATAAGTGATAGTTAATTGTAACGTTCAGCGCCTCCTAATGACGATAGAACACTCAAATTGCGTCGAGATTCAGTACATCGCCTTCCAGCAAACTTGTCTACAAGGTCCTTTGCTGCCTCGGGCACATATCGTCGTTCTCCTGTGAGTCTAGATTTTCGAATCCGACGCGAAACTAACAGGTAATTGTAACGTTCAGGGCCTCCTAATGACGATGGAACACTCAAATTGCGTCGAATATCAATACATCAACCTCCAGCCGACTTGTCTCCAAGGGGATATTGCTGCCTCATGCACCATATTGGTCCGTCTCCTGTGAGTAGATTTTCAAATGCGACGCCATACTTGTAGTTATTTGTAACGTTCAGGGCCTCCTAATGACGATGGAACACTCAAATTGCGTCGAGATCTAATACATCGTCCTCCAGCCGACTTGTCTCCATGGGTCTATTGCTACGTCGCTCACCTTATGGTCGTTCTCCTGTGAGTCTAGATTTTCGAATCCGACGCACAAATGATTGTTAATAGTAACGTCAGGCCCTAGTAATGACTATGGAACACTCACATTGCGTCGAGAATCAATACATCGTCCTCCAGCCGACTTGACTCCAAGGGTCTATTGCTGCCTCGGTCACCATATTGTCCGACTCCTGTGAGTCTCGAATTTCGAATCCGACGCAAAACTTATAGTTAATTGTAACGTTCAGGGCCTAGTAATGACGATGGAACACTCAAATTGCGTCGAGATTCAACACATCGTCCACCATGCTACTTGTCTACAGATGTCTATTGTACCCTCGGGCACCTTATGGTCGTTCTCCTGTGAGTCTAGATTTTCGGATCCGACGCATAAGTGATAGTTAATTGTAACGTTCAGCGCCTCTTAATGACGATAGAACACTCAAATTGCGACGAGATTCAGTACATCGTCTTCCAGCCAACTTGTCTACAAGGGTCCTTTGCTGCCTCGAGCACATATCGTCATTCTCCTGTGAGTCTATATTTTCGATTCCGACACATAACTGATAGTTAATTGTAACGTTCAGGGCCTCCTAATGTCGATGGAACACTCAAATTGCGTCGCGAATCAATACATCGTCCTCCAGCCGACTTGTCTCCAAGGGTCCATTGCTGCCTTTGGCACCTAATGGTCTTGCTCCCGTGAGTCTAGATTTTCGAATCCGACGCGAAACTGATAGTTAATTGTAACCTTCAGGGCCTCCTAATGACGATGGAACACTCAAATTGCGTCGAGATTCAATACATCGTCCTCCAGCCGACTTGTCTCCAAGGGGATATTGCTGCCTCGGGCACCTCTTGGTCGTTCTCCTGTGAGTCTAGATTTTCGAATCCGACGCAAAACTGATGGTTAATTGTAACTTTCATGGCTCTAAATGACGATGGAACACTCAAATTGCGTCGAGATTCAATACATCGTCCTCCAGCCGACTTGTCTACAAGGGGATATTGCTGCCTCGGGCACCTTATGGTCCGCCTTCTGTTAGTCTAGATTTTCGAATCCGACGCGAAACTGATAGTTAATTGAACGTTCAGGGCCTCCTAATGACGATGGAACACTCAAATTGCGTCGAGATTCAATACATCGTCCTCCATCCGACTTGTCTCCAATTGAATATTGCTGCCTCGGGCACCATATGGTCCGTCTCCTGTAGGTCTAAATATTCGAATCCGACGCAAAACGGACTGCTAATTGTAACGCTCAGAGCCTCCTAATGACGATGGTAAACTCAAATTGCATCAAGATTCAATACATCGTCATTCAGAAGACTTGTCCCCAACAGTGTATTGCCGCCTCGAGCACCTTATTGTCGTTTTCCTCTGAGTCTAAACTTTCGAATCCGACGCAAAACTGATAGTTAATTGTAACGTTCAGGGCCTTTTAATGACGATGGAACACTCAAATTGCGTCGCGATTAAATACATCGTCCCCCAGCCGAACCTTCTCCAAGGGTCAATTGCTGCCTTTGGCACCTAATTGTCTTGCTCCTGTGAGTCTAGATTTTCGAAACGAACGCCAAACTGATATTTAATTGTAACGTTAAGTGCCTTCTAATGACGATGGAACACTAAAATTGTGTCGAGATTCAATACATCGTCCTCCAGCCGACTTGTCTCCATGAGGATATTGCTGCCTCGGGCACCATATGGTCCGTCTCCTGTGAGTCTAGATTTTCGAATCCGACGCAAAACTTGTACTTAATTGTTACGTTCAGGGCCTCCTAATGACGATGGAACACTCAAATTGCGTCTAGATCCAATATATCGACCTCCCGCCGACTTGTCTCCAACGGGATATTGCTGCCTCGGGCACCATGTGGTCCGTCTCCTGTGAGTCTAGATTTTCGAATCCTACGCAAAAGTGATAGTTAATTGAAACGTCAGGGCCTCCTAATGACAAATCAACACTCAAATTGCGTCGAGATTCTATACGTCGTCCTCCAGACGACTAGTCTACAAGGGGACCTTGCTGCCTCGGGCAGCTTACGGTCAGCCTCCTGTGAGTCTAGATTTTCGAATCCGACGCAAAACAGATAGTTAATTGTAACGTTCATGGCCTCCTAATTACGATGGAACACTCAAATTGCGTCGGGATTCAATACGTCGTCCTCCAGCAGACTTGTCTCCAAGGGGACATTGCTGCCTCGGGCACCATATGGTCCGTCTACTCTGAGTCTAGATATTCGATTCCGACGCAATACCTGTAGTTAATAGATACGTTCAGGGCCTCCTAATGACGATGGAACACTCAAATTGCGTCGAGATTCAATACATCGTCCTCCAGCCGACTTGTCTCCAAGGGGATAATGCTGCCTCCGGCACCTTATGGTCAGCATCCTGTTAGTCTAGATTTTCGAATCCGACGCAAATCTAATAGTTAATTGTAACGTTCAGGGATTCCTAATGACGAAGGATCAATCAATTTGCGTCGAAATTCAATACATCGTCCTCCAGCCGACTTGTCTCCATGGGTCTATTGCTACCTCGCTAACCTTGTGGTCGTTCTCCTGTGAGTCTAGATTTTCGAATCCGACGCAAAACTGATGGTTAATTGTAACATTCATGGCCTCCTAATGACGATGGAACACTCAAATTGCGTCGAGATTCAATACATCGTCCTCCAGCCGACTTGTCTCCAAGGGGATATTGCTGCTTCGGGCACATATCGTCGTTCTCCTGTTAGTCCATATTTTCGATTCCGACACATAACTGATAGATAATTGTAACGTTCATGGCCTCCTAATGACGATGGAAGACTCAAATTGCGTCGAGATCAACACATCGGCCTCCAGCCGTCTTGTCTCCAATGGGATATTGCTGCCTCGGGCACATATCGTCATTCTCCTGTGAGTCTAAAATTTCGAATCCGACCCGAAACTGATAGTTAATTGTAACGTTCAGAACCTCCTAATGACGATGGAACACTCAAATTGCGTCGAGATTCAATACAACGTCCTCCAGCCGACTTCTCTCCAAGGGGATATTGCTGCCTCGGGCACCACATGGTCCGTCTCCTGTAGGTCCAGATATTCGAATGCGACGCAAAACGGACTGCTAATTGTAACGTTCAGAGCCTCCTAATGACGATGGAACACTCATATTGAATCAAGATTCAATACATCGTCATTCAGCCGACTTGTCTCCGACGGTCTATTGCTGCCTCGGGCACCTTATGGTCGTTCTCCTCTGAGTCTACATTTTCGAATCCGACGCAAAACTGATAGTTAATTGTAACGTTCAGGGCCTCCTAATGACTATGGAACACTGAAATAGCGTCGAGAATCAAGACATCGTCCTTCTGTCGACTTGTCTCCAAGCGACCATTGCTGCCTCGGGCACCATATGGTCCATCTCCTGTGAGTCTAGAATTACGAATCCGACACAAAACTTGTAGTTACTTGTAACGTTCAGGGCCTCCTAATGACGATGTAACAGTCAAATTACGTTGAGATTCAATACATCGTCTACCCGCCGACTTGTCTCCAACGGAACATTGCTGCCTCGGGCACCATGTGGACCGTCTATTGTGTGAGTCTACATTTTCGAATACGACGCACAAATGATAGTTAATTGTAACGTTCAGGGCATAGTAACGACGATCGAACTCTCAAATTGCGTCGAGATTCAATACATCGTCCTCCAGCCTACTTGACTCCAAGGGTCTATAGCTGCCTCGGTCACCATGTGGTCCAACTCCTGTGAGTCTAGAATTTCCAATCCGACGCAAAACTGATAGTTAATTGTAACGTTCAGGGCCTAGTAATGACGATGGAACACTCAAATTGCGTCGAGATTCAATACATCGTCCACCAGGCGACTTGTCTCCAGATGTCTATTGTACCCTCCGGCACCTTATGGTCGTTCAACTGTGAGTGTAGATTTTCGAATTCGACGCGAAACTGTTAGTTAATTTTAACGTTCAGGGCCTCCTAATGACGATGGAACACTGAAATAGCGTCGAGATTCAATACATCGTCCTTCAGCCGTCATGTCTCCAAGAGTCCATTGCTGCCTCGTGCACCTTATGGTCGCTCTCCTTTGAGACTACATTTTCGATTCCGATACATAACTTATAGTTCATTATAACGTTCAGGGCCTCCTATTGACGATGGAACACTTAAATTGCGTCGAGATTCAATACATCGTCCTCCAGCCGACTTGTCTCCATGGGTCTACTGCTACCTCGGTCACCTTATCTTCGTTCTCCTGTGAGTCCAGATATTCGAATCCGACGCAAAACGGACTGCTAATTGTAACGTTCATAGCCCCCTAATGATGTTGGAACACTCAAATTGCGTCGAGATTCAATACATCGTCTTCCAGCCGACTTGTCTCCAAGGGGATATTGCTGCCTTGGGTACCAAATAGTCTGCCTGTGAGTGTAGAATTTCGAATCCGACGCAAAACTGATAGTCAATAGTAACGTTCAGGACCTATTAATGACGACGGAACACTCAAAATGCGTCGAGATTCTATACATCGTCCTCCAGCCGACTTGTCTCCAAGGGGATATTGCTGCCTCGGGCACCATAAAGTCCATCTCCTGTGAGACTAGATTTTCGAATCCGACGCAAAACTTGTAGTTAATTGTAATGTTCATGGCGTCCTAATGGCGATGGAACACTCAAATTGCGTCGAGATCCAATACATCGTCCTCCCGCCGACTTGACTCCAAGGGTCTATTGCTGCCTCGGGCACCTTATGGTCGTTCTCATGTGTGTCTAGATTTTCGAATCCGACGCAAAACTGATATTTATTGTAACGTTATGGGCCTCCTAATGACGATGGAACACTCAAATTGCGTCGAGATTCGAAACATCGTCCTTCCGCCGACTTGTCTCCAACGGGATATTGCTGCCTCGGGCACCATGTGGTCCGTCTCATGTGAGTGCAGATTATCGAATCCGACGCGAAAAAGATAGTTAATTGTAACGTTCAGAGCCTCCTAATGACTAAGGAACACTCAAATTGCGTCGAAATTCAATACATCGTCCTCCAGCCGACTTGTCTCCATGGGTCTATTGCTACCTCGCTCACCTTATGGTCGTTCTCCTGTGAGTCTAGATTTTCGAATCCGACGCAAAACTGATGGTTAATTGTAACGTTCATGGCCTCCTAATGACGATGGAACACTCAAATTGCGTCGAGATTCAATACATCGTCCTCCAACCGACTTTGGCTCCAAGGGTCTATTGCTGCCTCTGGCACCTTACGGTCGTTCTCCTGTGAGAATAGATTTTCGGATCCGACGCATAACTGATAGTTTATTGTAACGTTCCGCGCCTCCCAATGACGATAGAACACTCAATTTGCGTCGAGATTCAATACATCGTCCTCCAGCCGACTTGTCTACAAGGGGATATTGCTGCCTCGGGCACCTTATGGTCCGCCTCCTGTTAGTCTAGATTTTCGAATCCGACGCAAAACTGATAGTTAATTGTAACGTTCAGGGCCTCCTAATGACGATGGAACACTCAAATTGCGTCGAGATTCAATACATCGTCCTCCAGCCGACTTGTCTCCAAGGCGATAATGCTGCCTCCGGCACCTTATGGTAAGCCTCCTGTTAGTCTAGATTTTCGAATCCGACGCAAAACTAATAGTTCATTGCAACGTTCAGGGATTCCTAATGACGAAGGATCAATCGATTTGCGTCGAAATTCAATACATCGTCCTCCAGCCGACTTGTCTCCATGGGGCTATTGCTACCTCGCTAACCTTATGGTCGTTCTCCTGTGAGACTAGATTTTCGAATCCGACGCAAAACTGATGGTTAATTGTGACATTCATGGCCTCCTAATGACGATGGAACACTCAAATGGCGTCGAGATTCAATACATCGTCCTCCAGCCGACTTGTCTATAAGGGGATATTGCTGCCTTGGGCACATATCGTCGTTCTCCTGTTAGTCTATATTTTCGATTCCGACACATAACTGATAGTTAATTGTAACGTTCAGGGCCTCCTAATGACGATGGAACACTCAAATTCCGTCGCGATCCAATACATCGTCCTCGAGGCGACTTCTCTCCAAGGCTCAATTGCTGCCTTTGGCACCTAACGGTCTTGCTCCTGTGAGTCTAGATTTTCGAATCCGTCTCAAGACTGATGGTTATTTGTAACGTTCAGGGCCTCCGAATGACGATGGAACACTCAAATTGCGTCGCGATTTAATACATCGTCCTCCAGCCGACTTGTCTCCAAGGGTCCATTGCTGCCTTTGGCACCTAATGGTCTTGCTCCCGTGAGTCTAGATTTGCGAATCCGACGCGAAACTGATAGTTAATTGTAACGTTCAGGGCCTCCTAATGACGATGGAACACTCAAATTGCGTCGAGATTCAAAACATCGTCCTTCCGCCGACTTGTCTCCAACGGGATATTGCTGCCTCCGGCACCTTATGGTCAGCATCCTGTTAGTCTAGATTTTCGAATCCGACGCAAATCTAATAGTTAATTGTAACGTTCAGGGATTCCTAATGACGAAGGATCAATCAATTTGCGTCGAAATTCAATACATCGTCCTCCAGCCGACTTGTCTCCATGGGTCTATTGCTACCGCGCTAACCTTATGGTCGTTCTCCTGTGAGTCTAGATTTTCGAATCCGACGCAAAACTGATGGTTAATTGTAACATTCATGGCCTCCTAATGACGATGGAACACTCAAATTGCGTCGAGATTCAATACATCGTCCTCCAGCCGACTTGTCTCCAAGGGGATATTGCTGCTTCGGGCACATATCGTCGTTCTCCTGTTAGTCCATATTTTCGATTCCGACACATAACTGATAGATAATTGTTACGTTCATGGCCTCCTAATGACGATGGAACACTCAAATTGCGTCGAGATCAACACATCGGCCTCCAGCCGTCTTGTCTCCAACGGGATATTGCTGCCTCGGGCACATATCGTCATTCTCCTGTGAGTCTAAAATTTCGAATCCGACCCGAAACTGATAGTTAATTGTAACGTTCAGAACCTCCCAATGACGATGGAACACTCAAATTGCGTCGAGATTCAATACAACGTCCTCCAGCCGACTTCTCTCCAAGGGGATATTGCTGCCTCGGGCACCACATGGTCCGTCTCCTGTAGGTCCAGATATTCGAATGCGACGCAAAACGGACTGCTAATTGTAACGTTCAGAGCCTCCTAATGACGATAGAACACTCATATTGAATCAAGATTCAATACATCGTCATTCAGCCGACTTGTCTCCGACGGTCTATTGCTGCCTCGGGCACCTTATGGTCGTTCTCCTCTGAGTCTACATTTTCGAATCCGACGCAAAACTGATAGTTAATTGTAACGTTCAGGGCCTCCTAATGACGATGGAACACTGAAATAGCGTCGAGAATCAAGACATCGTCCTTCTGTCGACTTGTCTCCAAGCGACCATTGCTGCCTCGGGCACCATATGGTCCATCTCCTGTGAGTCTAGAATTTCGAATCCGACACAAAACTTGTAGTTACTTGTAACGTTCAGGGCCTCCTAAGGATCGATGTAACAGCAAATTACGTTGAGATTCAATACATCGTCTACCCGCCGACTTGTCTCCAACGGAACATTGCTGCCTCGGGCACCATGTGGACCGTCTCCTGTGAGTCTACATTTTCGAATGCGACGCACAAATGATAGTTAATTGTAACGTTCAGGGTTAGTAACGACGATGGAACTCTCAAATTGCGTCGAGATTCAATACATCGTCCTCCAGCCGACTTTACTCCAAGGGTCTATAGCTGCCTCGGTCACCATGTGGTCCGATTCCTGTGAGTCTAGAATTTCGAATCCGACGCAATACTGATAGTTAATTGTAACGTTCAGGGCCTAGTAATGACGATGGAACACTCAAATTGCGTCGAGATTCAATACATCGTCCACCAGGCGACTTGTCTCCAGATGTCTATTGTACCCTTGGGCACCTTATGGGCGTTCAACTGTGAGTGTAGATTTTCGAATTCGACGCGAAACTGTTAGTTAATTTTAACGTTCAGGGCCTCCTAATGACGATGGAACACTGAAATAGCGTCGAGATTCAATACATCGTCCTTCAGCCGTCATGTCTCCAAGCGTCCATTGCTGCCTCGTGCACCTTATGGTCGCTCTCCTGTGAGACTACATTTTCGATTCCGACACATAACTTATAGTTAATTATAACGTTCAGGGCCTCCTATTGACCATGGAACACTTAAATTGCGTCGAGATTCAATACATCGTCCTCCAGCCGACTTGACTCCATGGGTCTACTGCTACCTCGGTCACCTTATCTTCGTTCTCCTGTGAGTCCAGATATTCGAATCCGACGCAAAACGGACTGCTAATTGTAACGTTCATAGCCCCCTAATGATGATGGAACACTCAAATTGCGTCGAGATTCAATACATCGTCTTCCAGCCGACTTGTCTCCAAGGGGATATTGCTGCCTTGGGTACCAAATAGTCTGCCTGTGAGTGTAGAATTTCGAATCCGACGCAAAACTGAAACTTAATAGTAACGTTCAGGACCTCCTAATGACGAAGGAACACTCAAAATGCGTCGAGATTCTATACATCGTCCTCCAGCCGACTTGTCTCCAAGGGGATATTGCTGCCTCGGGCACCATAAGGTCCGTCTCCTGTGAGACTAGATTTTCGAATCCGACGCAAAACTTGTAGTTAATTGTAATGTTCATGGCGTCCTAATGGCGATGGAACACTCAAATTGCGTCGAGATCCAATACATCGTCCTCCCGCCGACTTGTCTCCAAGGGTCTATTGCTGCCTCGGGCACCTTATGGTCGTTCTCATGTGTGTCTAGATTTTCGAATCCGACGCAAAACTGATATTTAATGTAACGTTATGGGCCTCCTAATGACGATGGAACACTCAAATTGCGTCGAGATTCAAAACATCGTCCTTCCGCCGACTTGTCTCCAACGGGATATTGCTGCCTCGGGCACCATGTGGTCCGTCTCATGTGAGTGCAGATTATCGAATCCGACGCGAAAATGATAGTTAATTGTAACGTTCAGAGCCTCCTAATGACTAAGGAACACTCAAATTGCGTCGAAATTCAATACATCGTCCTCCAGCCGATTTGTCTCCATGGGTCTATTGCTACCTCGCTCACCTTATGGTCGTTCTCCTGTGAGTCTAGATTTTCGAATCCGACGCAAAACTGATGGTTAATTGTAACGTTCATGGCCTCCTAATGACGATGGAACACTCAAATTGCGTCGAGATTCAATACTTCGTCCTCCAACCGACTTTGGCTCCAAGGGTCTATTGCTGCCTCTGGCACCTTACGGTCGTTCTCCTGTGAGAATAGATTTTCGGATCCGACGCATAACTGATAGTTTATTGTAACGTTCCGCGCCTCCCAATGACGATAGAACACTCAAATTGCGTCGAGATTAAATACATCGTCCTCCATCCGACTTGTCTCCATGGGTCTACTGCTACCTCGGTCACCTTATCTTCGTTCTCCTGTGAGTCCAGATATTCGAATCCGACGCAACACGGACTGCTAATTGTAACCTTCAGAGCCTCCTACTGATGACGGAACACTCAAATTGCGTCGAGATACAATACATTGTCCTCCAGCCGCTTTGTCTCCAAAGGGATATTGCTGTCTCGGGCACCTTATGCTCCGCCTCCTGTGAGTCTAGATTTTCGAATCGGACGCAAAACTGATGGTTAATTGTAACGTTCAGGGCCTCTTAATGACGATGGAACACTCAAATTGCGTCGTGATTCAATACATCGTCCTCCAGCCGACTTGTCTCGAAGGGTCAATTCCTGCCTTTGGCACCTAATGTTCTTGCTCCCGTGAGTCTAGATTTTTGAATCCGACGCGAAACTGATAGCTAATTGTAACGTTCAGGGCCTACTAATGACGATGGAACACTCAAATTGCGTCGAGATTCAATACATCGTCCCCCAGCCGACTTGTCTCCAAGAGGATAATGCTGCCTCGTACACCTTATGGTCGTTCTCCTGTGAGTCTAGATTTTCGAATCCGACGCAAAACTGATGGTTAATTGTAACGTTCATGGCCTCTTAATGACGATGGGACACTCTAATTGCGTCGAGATTCAATACATCGTCCTCCAGCCGACTTGTCTCCTAGTGTCTATTGCTCCCTCGGGCACCTTATGGTTGTTCTCCTGTGAGTCTAGATTTTTGGATCCGAAGCATAACTGATAGTTAATTGTAACGTTCAGCGCCTCCTAATGACGATAGAACACTCAAATTGCGTCGAGATTCAATACATCGTCCTCAATCCGACTTGTCTACAAGGGACTATTGCTGCCTCGGGCACATATCGTCGTTCGCCTGTGAGTCTACATTTTCGAATCCGACGCGAAACGGATAGTTAATTGTAACGTTCAGGGCCTCCTAATGACGATGAAACACTCAAATTGCGTCGAGATTCAATACATCGTCCTCCAGCCGACTTGTGTGCTAGGGGATATTGCTGCCTCGGGCACCTTATCGTCGTTCCTCTGTGAGTATAGATTTTCGAATCCGACGCAAAACTAATTGTTAATTGTGACGTTCAGGGCCTCCTAATGTCGATAGAAAACTCAAATTGCGTCGGGATTCAATACGTCGTCCTCCAGGCGACTTGTCTCCAAGGGGATATTGCTGCCTCGGGCACCATATGATCCCTCTCCTGTAAGTCTAGATTTTCGAATCCGACTCCAAACTTGTAGTTACTTGTAACGTTCAGGACCTCCTAATGACGATGTAACACTCAAATTACGTCGAGATTCAATACATCGTCCACCAGGCGACTTGTCTCCAGATGTCTATTGTACCCTCGGGCACCTTATGGTCGTTCTCCTGTGAGTGTAGATTTTCAAATTCGACGTGAAACTGATAGTTAATTGTAACGTTCAGGGCCTCCTAATGACGATGGAACACTCAAATTGCGTCGAGATCCAATACATCCTCCTCCAGCCGACTTGTCTGCAAGGGGATATTGCTGCCTCGAACACCTTATCCACGTTCCTCTGCGAGTGTAGATTTTCGAATTTGACGCAAAACTGATAGTTAATTGTAATGTTCAGGGCATCCTAATGACGGTGGAACACTGAAATAGCGTCGAGATTCAATACATCGTCCTACAGCCGTCTTGTCTCCAAGCGTCCATTGCTGCCTCGTGCACCTTATGGTCGCTCTCCTGTGAGACTACATTTTCGATTCCGACACATAACTGATAGTTAATTATAACGTTCAGGGCCTCCTAATGACGATGGAACATTTAAATTGCGTCGAGATTCAATACATCGTCCTCCAGCCGACTTCTCTCCATGGGTCTACTGCTACCTCGGTCACCTTATCATCGTTCTCCTGTGAGTCCAGATATTCGAATCCGACGCAAGGCGGACTGCTAATTGTAACGTTCAGAGCCCCCTAATGATGATGGAACACTCAAATTGCGTCGAGATCCAATACTTCGTCCTCCAGCCGACATGTCTCCAAGGGGATATTGCTGCCTCGTACACCTTATGGTCGTTCTCCTGTGAGTCTAGATCTTCGAATCCGACGCAAAACTGATGGTTAATTGTAACGTTCATGGCCTCTTAATGACGAAGGAACACTCAAATTGCGTCGAGATTCAATACATCGTCCTCCAGCCGACTTGTGTGCTAGGGGATGTTGCTGCCTCGGGCACCTTATCGTCGTTCCTCTGTGAGTATAGATTTTCGAATCCGACGCAAAACTAATACTTAATTGTAACGTTCAGGGCCTCCTAATGTCGATAGAAAACTCAAATTGCGTCGGGATTCAATACGTCGTCCTCCAGCCGACTTGTCTCCAAGGGGATATTGCTGCCTCGGGCACCATATGATCCCTCTCCTGTAAGTCTAGATTTTCGAATCCGACTCCAAACTTGTAGTTACTTGTAACGTTCAGGACCTCCTAATGACGATGTAACACTCAAATTACGTCGAGATTCAATACATCGTCCACCAGGCGACTTGTCTCAAGATGTCTATTGTACCCTCGCTCACCTTATGGTCGTTCTCCTGTGAGTCTAGATTTTCGAATCCGACGCAAAACTGATGGATAATTGTAACGTTCAGGGCCTCCGAATGACGATGGAACACTCCAATTGCGTCGCGATTCAATACATCGTCCTCCAGTCGACATGTCTCCAAGGGTCAATTGCTGCCTTTGGCACATAATGGTCTTGCTCCCGTGAGTCTAGATTTTCGAATCCGACGCGAAACTGATAGTTAATTGTAACGTTCAGGGCCTCCTAATGACGATGGAACACTCAAATTGCGTCGAGATTCAATACATCGTCCTCCAGCCGACTTGTATCCAAGGGTCTATTGCTGCCTCGGGCACCTAATGGTCGTTCTCCTGTGAGTCTAGATTTTCGGATCCGACGCATAACTGATGGTTTATTGTAACGTTCTGCGCCTCCTAATGACGATAGAACACTCATATTGCGTCGAGATTCAATACATCGTCCTCCAGCCGACTTATCTACAGGGGGATATTGCTGCCTCGGGCACCTTTTGGTCCGCCTTCTGTTAGTCTAGATTTTCGAATCCGATGCAAACCTGATAGTTAATTGTAACGTTAATGGCCTCCTAATGACGATGAAACACTCAAATTCCGTCGAGATTCAATTCATCGTCCTCCAGCCGACTTGTCTCCAAGGGTCTATTGCTGCCTCGGGCACCTTATGGTCGTTCTCCTGTGAGTCTAGATTTTCGGATCCGACGCATAACTGATAGCTAATTGTAACGTTCAGCGCCTCCTAATGACGATAGATAACTCAAATTGCGTCGAGATTCAATACATCATCTTCCAGCCGACTTGTCTACAAGGGTCTAATGCTGCCTCGGGCACATATCGTCGTTCTCCTGTGAGTCTAGATTTTCGAATCCGACGCGAAACTGATAGTTAATTGTAACGTTCAGGGCCTCCTAATGATGATGGAACACTCAAATTGCGTCGACATTCAATACATCATCCTCCACCCGACTTGTCTCCAAGGGGATATTGCTGCCTCCGGCACCTTATGGTCGTTCTCCTGTGAGTATAGATTTTAGAATCCGACGCAAAACTGATGGTTAATTGTAATGTTCATGGCCTCTTAATGCCGATGGAACACTGAAATTGCGTCGAGACTCAATACGACGTCCTCCAGCGGACTTGTCTCCAAGGGTGTATTGCTGCCTCAGGCACTTTATGGTTGTTCTCCTGTGAGTCTAGATTTTCGGATCAGACGCATAACTGATAGTTAATTGTAACGTTCAGCGCCTCCTAATGACGATAGAACACTCAAATTGCGTCGAGATTCAATACATCATCTTCCAGCCGACTTGTCTACAAGGGTCTATTGCTGCCTCCGGCACATATCGTCGTTCTCCTGTGAGTCTAGATTTTCGAATACGACGCAAAGCTGATGGTTAATTGTAACGATCATGGCCTCTTAATGGCGATGGAACACTCAAATTGCGTCGAGATTCAATACATCGACCTCCAGCCGACTTGTCTCCAAGGGGATATTGCTGCCTCATGCACCATATTGCTACGTCTCCTGTGAGTAGATTTATGAATGCGACCCAAAACTTGTAGTTAATTGTAAGGTTCAGGGCCTCCTAATGACGATGCAACATTCAAATTGCGTCGAAATCCAATACATCGTCCTCCCGCCGACTTGACTCCAACGGGATATGCTCCCTCGGGCACCATGTGGTCCGTCTCCTGTGAGTCTAGATTTTCGAATCCGACGCAGAAATGATAGCTAATTGTAACGTTCAGGGTCTCCTAATGTCGAAGGAACACTCAAATTGCGTCGAGATTCAATACATCGTCCTCCAGCCGACTTGTTTCCAAGGGTCTACTGCTGCCTCGGGCACCTTATTTTCGTTCTCCTGTGAGTCTAGATTTTCGGATGCGACGCATAACTGATAGTTAATTGTAATGTTCAGCGACTCCTAAAGACGATAGAACACCCAAATTGCGTCGAGATTAAATACATCGTCCTCCAGCCGACTTGTCTACGAGGGGATATTGCTGCCTCGGGCACCTTATGGTCCGCCTCCTGTTAGTCTTGTTTTTCGAATTCGACGCAAAACTGATAGTTAATTGTAACGTTCATGGCCTCCTAATGATGATGGAACACTCAAATTGCGTCGAGATTCAATACATCGTCCTCCAGCCGACTTGACTCCAAGGGGATATTGCTGCCTCGGGCACCATATGGTCCGTCTCCTGTGAGTCTAGATTTTCGAATCCGACTCAAAACTCGTAGTTACTTGTAACGTACAGGGCCTCCTAATGACGATGTAACACTCAAATTACGTCGAGATTCAATACATCGTCCACCCGCCGACTTGTCTCCAACGGGATATTGCTGTCTCGGGCACAATGTGGTCCGTCTCCTGTGTGTGCAGATTATCGAATCCGACGCAAAAAAGATAGTTAATTGTAACGTTCAGGGCCTCCTAATGACGAAGGAACACTCAAATTGCGTCGAAATTCAGTACATCATCCTCCAGCCGACTTGTGTGCTAGGGGAAATTGCTGCGTCGGGCACCTAATCGTAGTTCCTCTGTGAGTCTAGATTTTCGAATCCGACGCAAAACTAATAGTTAATTGTAACGTTCAGGGCCTCCTAATGACGATAGAGTACTCAAATTGCGTCGAGATTCAATACGTCGTCCTCCAGCCGACTTGTCTCCACGGGGATATTGCTGCCTCGGGCACCATATGGTCCATCTCCTGTGAGTCTAGTTTTTCGAATCCGACTCAAAACGTGTAGTTACTTGTAACGTTCAGGGCCTCCTAATGACGATGTAACACTCAAATTACGTCGAGATTCAATACATCGTCCACCCGACGACTTGTCCCCAACGGGATATTGCTGCCTCGGGCACTATGTGGTCCGTATCCTGTGAGTGCAGATTATCGAATCCGACGCAGAAAAGATAGTTAATTGAAACGTTCAGGGCCTCTTAATGTCGAAGAAACACCCAAATTGCGTCGAAATTTAATACATCGTCCTCCAGCCGACTTGTCTCCATGGGTCTATTGCTACCTCGCTCACCTTGTGGTCGTTCTCCTGTGAGTCTAGATTTTCGAATCCGACGCAAAACTGATGGTTAATTGTTACGTTCATGGCCTCCTAATGACGATGGAACACTCAAATTGCGTCGAGATTCAATATATCGTCCTCCAGTTGACTTGTCCACAAGGGGATATTGCTGCCTCGGGCACCTTATGGTCCGCCTCCTGTGAGTCTAGATTTTCGAATCCGACGCAATACTGATAGTTAATTGTAACGTTCATGGCCTCCTCATGACGGTGGAACACTCAAATTGTGTCGAGATTCAATACATCGTTCTCCAGCTGACTTGTGTGCTAGGGGATATTGTTGCCTCGGGCACCTTATCGTCGTTCCTCTGTGAGTATAGGTTTTCGAATCCGACGCAAAACTAATAGTTAATTGTAACGTTCAAAGCCTCCTAATGACGATAGAATGCTCAAATTGCGTCGAGATTGAATACGTCGTCCTCCAGCCGACTTGTCTCCAAGGGGAGATTGCTGCCTCGGGCAGCATATGGTCCGTCTCCTGTGAGCCGAGATTTTCGATTCTGACTCAAAACTTGTAGTTACTTGTATCGTTCAGGGCCTCCTAATGACGATGTAACACACAAATTACGTCGAGATTCAAAACATCGTCCACCCGCCGACTTGTCTCCAACGGGATATTGCTGCCTCGGGCACCATGTGGTCTGTCCCATGTGAGTGCAGATTATCGAATCCGACGCAAAAAAGATAGTTAATTGTAACGTTCAGGGCCTCCTAATGACGAAGGAACTCTCAAATTGCGTCGAGATTCAATACATCGTCTTCCAGCCGACTTGTCTACAAGGGGATATTGCTGCCTCGGGCACCTGTTGGTATAGATTTTCAAATCCGACGCAAAACTGATAGTTAATTGTAACGTTCATGGCCTCCTAAAGACGATGGAACACTCAAATTGCGTCGAGATTCAATACATCGTCCTCCAGCCAACTTGACTCCAAGGGGATATTGCTGCCTCGGGCACCATATGGTCCGTCTCCTGTGAGTCTAGATTTTCGAATCCGACTCAAAACTCGTAGTTACTTGTAACATACAGGGCCTCCTAATGACGATGTAACACTCAAATTACGTCGAGATTCAATACATCGTCCACCCGATGACTTGTCTCCAACGGGATATTGCTGACTCGGGCACCATGTGGTCCGTCTCCTGTGTGTACAGATTATCGAATCCGACGCAAAAAAGATAGTTAATTGTAACGTTTAGGGCCTCCTAATGACGATAGAGTACTCAAATTGCGTCGAGATTCAATACATCGTCCTCCAGCCGACTTGTCTCCAAGGGGATATTGCTGTCTCGGGCACCATATGGTCCATCTTCTGTGAGTCTAGTTATTCGAATCCGACTCAAAACTTGTAGTTACATGTAACGTTCAGGGCCTCCTAATGACGATGTAACACTCAAATTACGTCGAGATTCAATACATCGTCCACCCCCCGACTTGTCTCCAACGGAGTATTGCTGCCTCGGGCACCATGTGGTCCGTATCCTGTGAGTGCAGATTATCGAATCCGACGCAGAAAAGATAGTTAATTGTAACGTTCAGGGCCCCTTAATGACGAAGAAACACCCAAATTGCGTCGAAATTCAGTACATCGTCCTCCAGCCGACTTGTCTCCATGGGACTGTTGCTACCTCGCTCACCTTATGGTCGTTCTCCTGTGAGTCTAGATTTTCGAATCCGACGCAAAACTGATGGTTAATTGTAACGTTCATGGCCTCCTAATGACGATGGAACACTCAAATTGCGTCGTGATTCAATACATCGTCCTCCAGTTGACTTGTCCACAAGGGGATATTGCTGCCTCGGGCACCTTATGGTCCGCCTCCTGTGAGTCTAGATTTTCGAATCCGACGCAAAACTGATAGTTAATTGTAACGTTCATGGCCTCCTAGTGACGATGGAACACTCAAATTGCGTCGAAATTCAATACATCGTCCTCCAACTGACTTGTGTGCTAGGGGATATTGTTGCCTCGGGCACCTTATCGTCGTTCCTCTGTGAGTCTAGATTTTCGAATCCGGCGCAAAACTAATAGTTAATTGTAACGTTCAAAGCCCCCTAATGACGATAGAATGGTCAAATTGCGTCGAGATTCAATACGTCGTCCTCCAGCCGACTTGTCTCCAAGGGGAGATTCTGCCTCGGGCACCATATGGTCCGTCTCCTGTGAGTCTAGATTTTCGATTCTGACTCAAAACTTGTAGTTACTTGTAACGGTCGGGGCCTCCTAATGACGATGTAACACACAAATTACGTCGAGATTCAAAACATCGTCCACCCGCCGACTTGTCTCCAACGGGATATTGCTGCCCCGGGCACCATGTGGTCTGTCCCATGTGAGTGCAGATTATCGAATCCGACGCAAAAGAGATAGTTAATTGTAACGTTCAGGGCCTCCTAATGACGCAGGAACACTCAAATTGCGTCGAGATTCAATACATCGTCCTCCAGCCGACTTGTCTACAAGGGGATATTGTTGCCTCGGGCACCTTTTGGTCTGCCTCCTGTTGGTCTAGATTTTCGAAATCGATGCAAAACTGATAGTAATTTGTAACGTTCATGGCCTCCTAATGACGGTGGAACACTCAAATTGCGTCGAGATTCAATACATCGTCCTCCAGCCGACTTGTCTCCAAGGGGATATTGCTGCTTCAAGCACCATATTGGTCCGTCTTCTGTGAGTAGATTTTCGAATCCGACGCAAAACTTGTAGTTAATTGTAACGTTCAGGGCCTCCTAATGACGATGGAACACTCAAATACATCGTCCTCCCGCCGACTTGTCTCCAACGGGATATTGCTGCCTCGGGCACCATGTGCTCCGTCTCCTGTGAGTCTAGATTTTTGAATCCGACGCAAAAATGAAAGTTAATTGTAACGTTCAGGGCCTCCTAACGTCGAAGGAACACTCAAATTGCGTTGAGATTCAATACATCGTCCTCCAGCCGACTTGTCTCCAAGGGGATATTGAGGCATCAGGCACCATATAGTCCGTCTCCTGTGAGTCTAGATTTTGGAATCCGACGCTAAACATGTAGTTAATTGTAACGTTCAGGGCCTCCTAATGACGATGGAACACTCAAATTGCGTCGAGACCCAATACATCGACCTCCCGCCGACTTGTCTCCAACGGGATATTGCTGCCTCGGGCACCATGTGGTCCGTCTCCTGTTAGTCTAGATTTTCGAATCCGACGCAAAAGTGATAGTTAATTGAAACGTTAAGGGCTTCCTAATGACTAATGAACACTCAAATTGCGTAGAGATTCTATACGTCGTCCTCCAGACGAGTTGTCTACAAGGGGATCTTGCTGACCCGGGCACCTTACGGTCCGCCTCCTGTGAGTCTAGATTTTCGAATCCGACGCAAAACTGATAGTTAATTGTAACGTTCATGGCCTCCTAATGACGATGGAACACTCAAATTGCGTCGGGATTCAATACGTCGTCCTCCAGCCGACTTGTCTCCAAGGGGATATTGCTGCCTCGGGCACCATATGGTCCGGTTACTGTGAGTCTAGATTTTCGAATCCGACGCAAAACCTGTAGTTAATTGTAACGTTCAGGGCCACCTAATGACGATGGAACACTCAAATTACATCGAGATTCAATACATCGTCGACCCAGTGACTTGTCTCCAACGTGATATTGCTGCCTCGGGCACCATGTGGTCCGTCACCTGTGAGTCTAGATTTTCTAATCCGACGCGAAACTGATAGTTAATTGTAACGTTGAGGGCCTCCTAATGTCGATGGAACACTCAAATTGCGTCGAGATTCAATAAATCGTCCTCCAGCAGACTTGTCTCCATGGGTCTACTGCTACCTCGGTCACCTTATAGTCGTTCACCAGTTTGTCTAGATTTTCGAATCCGACGCAAATCGGACTGCTAATTGTAACGTTCATGGCCTCCTATTGACGATGGAACACTCAAATTGCGTCGAGATTCAATACATCGTCCTCCAGCCGACTTGTCTCCAAGGGGATATTGCTGCCTCGGGCACCTTATGGTCGTTCACCTGTGAGTCTACATTTTCGAATTCGACGCGAAACTGATAGTTAATTGTAACGTTCAGAACCACCTAATGACGATGGAACACTCAAATTGCGTCGAGATTCAATACAACGTCCTCCAGCCGACTTCTCTCCAAGGGGATATTGCTGCCTCGGTCACCGCATGGTCCGTCTCCTGTAGGTCCAGATATTCGAATGCGACGCAAAACGGACTGCTAATTGTAACGTTCAGAGCCTCCTAATGACGATGGAACACTCATATTGAATCAAGATTCAATACATCGTCATTCAGCCGACTTGTCTCCAACGGTCTATTGCTGCCTCGGGCACCTTATGGTCGTTCTCCCCTAAGTCTACATTTTCGAATCCGACGCTATACTGATAGTTAATGGTAACGTTCAGGGCCTCCTATTGACGATGGAACACTGAAATAGCCTCGAGATTCAATACATCGTCCTTCAGTCGACTTGTCTCCAAGCGTCCATTGCTGCCTCGGGCACCATATGGGCCGTCTCCTGTGAGTTTAAATTTTCGAATCCGACACAAAACTTGTAGTTACTTGTAACGTTCAGGGCCTCCTAATGACGATGGAACACTCAAATTACGTCGAGATTCAATACATCGTCAACCCGCCGACTTGACTCCAAGGGTCTATTGCGGCCTTGGTCACCATATGGTCCGACTCCAGTGAGTCTAGAATTTCGAATTCGACGCGAAACTGATAGTTAATTGTAAGGTTCAGGGCCTCCTAATGACGATGGAACACTGAAATAGCGTCGAGATTCAATACATCGTCCTTCAGCCGTCTTGTCTCCAAGCGTCCATTGCTGCCTCGTGCACCTTATGGTCGTTCTCCTGTGAGACTACATTTTCGATTCCGACACATAACTGATAGTTAATTATAACGTCCAGGGCCTCCTAATGACGATGGAACACTTAAATTGCGTCGAGATTTAACACATCGTCCTCCAGCCGACTTGTCTCCATGGGTCTACTGCTACCTCGGTCACTTTATCTTCGTTCTCCTGTGAGTCCAGATATTCGAATCTTACGCAAAACGGACTGCTAATAGTAACGTTCAGAGCCCCCTAATTATGATGGAACACTCAAATTGCGTCGAGATTCAATACATCGTCCTCCAGCCGACTTGTCTCCAAGGGATTCTTGCTGCCTTAGTCACCATATGATGCGGCTCCTGTGAGTCTAGAATTTCGAATTCGAAGCGAAACTGATAGTTAATTGTAAGGTTCAGGGCCTCCTAATGACGATGGAACACTGAAATAGCGTCGAGATTCAATACATCGTCCTTCAGCCGTCTTGTCTCCAAGGGTGTATTGCTGCCTCGGGCACCTTAAGGTCGTTCTCATGTGCGTCTAGATTTTCGGATCCGACGCATAACTAATAGTTAATTGTAACGTTCAGCGCCTCCTAATGACGATAGAACACTCAAATTGCGTCGAGATTCAATACATCGTCCTCCAGCCGCCTTGTCCACAAGGGGATATTGCTGCCTCCTGTGAGTCTAGATTTTCGAATCCGACGCAAAACTGATAGTTAATTGTAACGTTCATGGCTCCTATTGACGATGGAACACTCAAATTGCGTCGAGATTCAAGACATCGTCCTTTAGCTGACTTGTGTGCTAGGGGATTTTGCTGCATCGGGCACCATGTCGTCGTTCCTCTGTGTGTCTAGATTTTCGAATCCGACGCAAAACTAATAGTTAATTGTAACGTTCAGGGCCTCCTAATGACGATAGAATACTCAAATTGCTTCGAGATTCAAGACGTCGTCCTCCAGCCGACTTGTCTCCAACGGGATTTTGCTGCCTCGGGCACCATGTGGTCCGTCTCCTGTGAGTCTAGACTTTCGATTCCGACACAAATACGATTGTTAATTGTAACGTTCAGGGCCTCCTAATGCCGAAGGAACACTCAAAATTCGTCGAGATTCAATACATCGTCCTCCAGCCTACTTGTCTCCAAGGGTCTATTGCTGCCTCGTACACCTTCTGGTCGTTCTCCTGTGAGTATAGATTATCGGATCCGACGCATAACTGATAGCTAATTGTAACGTTCATTGCCTCCTAATGACGATGGTACACTCAAATTGCGTCGAGATCCAATACATCGTCCATCCGCCGACTTGTCTCCAACGGGATATTGCTGCCTCGGGCACCATGTGGTCCGTCACCTGTGAGTTTCGATTTTCGAATCCGACGCGAAACTGATAGTTAATTGCAACTTTCAGGGCCTCCTAATGACGATGGAACACTGGAATAGCGTCGAGATTCAATACATCGTCCTTCAGTGGACTTGTCTCCAAGCGTCCATTGCTGCCTCGGGCACCATATGGTCCGTCTCCTGTGAGTCTAGATTTTCGAATACGACACAAAACTTGTAGTTACTTGTAACGTTCAGGGCCTCCTAATGACGATGGAACACTCTAATTACGTCGAGATTCAATACATCGTCTACCCGCCGACTTGTGTCCAACGGGATATTGCTGCCTCGGGCACCATGTGGTCCGTCTCCTGTGAGTCTAGATTTTCGAATCCGACGCACAAATGATAGTTAATTGTAACTTTCAGGGCCTAGTAATGACGATGGAACACTCAAATTGTGTCGAGAATCAATACATCGTCCTCCAGCCGACTTGACTCCAAGGGTCTATTGCTGCCTTGGTCACCATATGATCCGGCTCCTGTGAGTCTAGAATTTCGAATCCGACGCAAAACAGATAGTTAATTGTAACTTTCAGGGCCTAGTAATGACGATGGAACACTCAAATTGTGTCGAGAATCAATACATCGTCCTCCAGCCGACTTGACTCCAAGGGTCTATTGCTGCCTTGGTCACCATATGGTCCGGCTCCTGTGAGTGTAGATTTTCGAATTCGACGCGAAACTGATAGTTAACTGTAACGTTCAGGGCCTCCTAATGACGATGGAACACTGAAATTGCGTCGAGATTCAATACTTCCTCCTCCAGCCCACTTGTCTGCAAGGGGATATTGCTGCCTCGATCACCTTATCGTCGTTCCTCTGCGAGTCTAGATTTTCGAATCCGACGCAAAACTGATAGTTAATTGTAATGTTCAGGGCCTCCCAATGACGATGGAACACTGAAATAGCGTCGAGATTCAATACATCGTCCTCCAGCCAACTTGTCTCCATGGGTCTACTGCTACCTCGGTCATCTTATCTTCGTTCTCCTGTGAGTCCAGATATTCGAATCCGACGCAAAACGGACTGCTAATAGTAACGTTCAGAGCCCCCTAATGATGATGGAACACTCAAATTGCGTCGAGATTCAATACATCGTCCTCCAGCCGACTTGTCTCCAAGGGGATATTGCTGACTTGGGCAACATATAGTCCTCCTGTGAGTCCAGAATTTCGAATCCGACGCAAAACTGATAGTTAATTGTAACGTTCAGGACCTCCTAATGACGATGGAACACTCAAATTCCGTCGAGATTCAATACATCGTCCTCCAGCCGACTTGTCTCCAAGGGGTTATTGCTGCCTCGGGCACCATATGGTCTGTCTCCTGTGAGACTAGATTTTCGAATCCTACGCAAAACTTGTAGTTAATTGTAACGTTCATGGCCTCCTAATGACGATGGAACACTCAAATTGCGTCGAGATTCAATACATCTTCCTCCCGCCGACTTGTCTCCAAGGGTCTATTGCTGCCTCGGGCACCTTATAGTCGTTCTCATGTGAGTCTAGATTTTCGGATCCGACGCATAACTGATAGTTAATTGTAACGTTCAGCGCCTCCTAATGACGATAGAACACTCAAATTGCGTCGAGATTCAATACATCGTCCAAAAGCCGCCTTGTCCACAACGGGATATTGCTGCCTCCTGTGAGTCTAGATTTTCGAATCCGACGCAAAAATGATAGTTAATTGTAACGTTCATGGCCTCCTATTGACGATGGAACACTCAAATTGCGTCGAGATTCAATACATCGTCCTCCAGCCGACTTGTGTGCCAGAGGATATTGCTGCCTCGGGCACCTTATCGTCGTTGCTCTGTGAGTCTAGATTTTCGAATCCGACGCAAAACTAATAGTTAATTGTAACGTTCAGGGCCTCCTAATGACAATAGAATACTCAAATTGCGTCGAGATTCAATACGTCGTCCTCCAGCCCACTTGTCTCCAAGTGGATATTGCTGCCTCGGGCACCATGTGGTCCGTCTCCTGTGAGTCGAGATTCTCGAATCCGACGCCAAACTGATAGTTAATTGCAACATTCAGGGCCTCCTAATGACGATGGAACACTCAAATTGCGTCGAGATTCAATACGGCGTCCTGCAGCCAACTTGTCTCCAAGGGGATATTGCTGCCTCGGGCACCATATGTTCCGTCTCCTGTAGGTCCAGATATTGGAATCCGACGCAAAACGGACTGCTAATTGTAACGTTCAGAGCCACCTAATGACAATGGAACACTCAAATTGCATCAAGATTCAATACATCGTCATTCAGAAGACTTGTCACCAACAGTCTATTGCTGCCTCGGGCACCTTATGGTCGTTCTCCTCTGGGTCTAAATTTTCGATTCCCTCGCAAAAATGATAGTTAATTGTAACGTTCAGGGCCTCCTAATGACGATGGAACACTCAAATTGCGTCGAGACTCAATTCATCGTCCTCCAGCCGACTTGTCTCCATCGGTCTACTGCTACCTCGGTCACCTTTTCTTCGTTCTCCTCTGAGTCCAGATATTCGAATCCGACGCAAAACGGACTGCTAATTGTGACGTTCAGAGCCTCCTAATGATGATGGAACACTCAAATTGCTTCGAGATTCAATACATCGTCCTCCAGCCGACTTGTCTACAAGGGTCTATTGCTGCCTCGGGCACATATCGTCGTTCTCCTGTGATTCCAGATTTTCGAATCCGACGCGAAACTGATAGTTAATTGTAACGTTCAGGGCCTCCTAATGACGATAGAGTACTCAAATTGCGTCGAGATACAATACATCGTCCTCCAGCCGACTTGTCTCCAAGGGGATATTGCTGCCTCCGGCACCATATGGTCCGTCTCCTGTGAGTCTAGATTTTCGAATCCGACTCAAAACATTTAGTTACTTGTAACGTTCAGGGCCTCCTAATGACGATTGAACACTCAAATTGCGTCGAGAGTCAATACATGGACATCCAGTTGAGTTGTCTACAAGGGGATATTGCTGCCTCGGGCTCCATGTGGTCCGTCTCCTGTGAGTCTAGATTTTCGAATCCGACGCGAAACTGATAGTTAATTGTAACGTTCAGGGCCTCCTAATGACGATGGAACACTCAAATTGCGTCGAGATTCAATACATCGTCCTTCAGCCGACTTGTCTCCAAGAGTCCATTGCTGCCTCAGGCACCTTGTGGTCGTTCTTCTGTTAGTCTAGATTTTCGAATCCGACGCAAAACAGATAGTTAATTGTAACGTTCAGGGCCTCCTAATGACGATGGAACACTCAAATTGCGTCGAGATTCAATACATCGGCCTCGAGCCGACTTGTCTCCAAGGGTCAATTGCTGCCTCGGGCATCTTATGGTCGTTCTCCTGTGAGTCTAGATTTTCGAATCGGCCGCAAAACAGATAGTTAATTGTAACGTTCACGGCCTCCTAATGACGAAGGAACACTCAAATTGCGTCGAGATTCACTACACCGTCCTCCAGCCGACTTGTCTCCATGGGGATATCGCTGCCTCGGGCACCACATGGTCCGTCTCCGGTGATTCTACGTTTTCGAATCCGACGCAAGACTGATAGTCATTTGTAACGTTCAGGGCCTCCTAATGACGGTGGAATACTCAAATTGCGTCGAGATTCAATATATCGTCCTTCAGCCGACTTGAACCGAGAATCCGTTGCCGCCACGGGCACCTTATGGTCGTTATCCTGTTAGTCTAGATTTTCAAATCCGACGAAAAACTGATAGTTAATTGTTACATTCAGGGCCTCCTAATGACGATGGAACACTCAAATTGCTTCGCGATCCAATACATCGTCCTCCAGCCGAGTTGTCTCCAAGGGTCTATTTCTGCCACGGGCACCTTAAGATCGTTCTCCTGTGAGTGTAGATTTTCGAACCCGACACAAAACTGACAGTTAATTGTAACGTTCAGGGCCACCTAATGACGATGGAACACTCAAATTGCGTCGAGATTCAATACATAGGCCTCCTGCCGACTTATCTCCAAGGGGAAATGGCTGTCTCGGGCACCATATGGACCTTCTCCTGTGAGTCTATATTTTCGAATCCGACGCAAAAATGATAGTGAATTGTAACGTTCAGCGCCTCCTAATGACGATAGACAACTCGAATTGTATCGAGATTCAATACATCGTCCTCCAGCCGACTTGTCTCCAAGGGTCTATTGCTGCTTCGGGCACCTTATGGTCCGTCTCCGGTGAGTCTAGATTATCGAATCCGACGAAAAACTGATAGTTAATTGTAACATTCACGCCTCCGAGTTACGATGGAACACTCAAATTGCGCCGCGATCCAATACATCGTCCTCCAGCCGACTTGTCTAAAGGGGCTATTGCTGCCACGGGCACCTTAAGATCGTTCCCCTGTGAGTCTAGATTTTCGAACCCGACGCAGAACTGATAGCTAATTGTAACGTTCAGGGCCACCTAATGACGATGGAACACTCAAATTGCGCGAGATTCAATATATCGGCATTCAGCCGTTTTGTCTCCAACGGTCTATTGCTGCCTCGGGCACCTTATGGTCGTTCGCCTGTGAGTCTAGATTTTAGAATCCGACGCAAAACTGATAGTTAATTGTAATGTTCAGGGCCTCCTAATACCGATGGGGCACTCAAGTTGCGTCGCGATTCAATACATCGTCCTCCAGCGGACTGGTCTCCAGTGATTCTAGATATTCGAATCCGACGAAAAACTGATAGTTAATTGTAACATTCAGGGCCTCCTAATGACGATGGAACACTCAAATTGCGTTGCGATCCAATACATCGTCCTCCAGCCGACTTGTCTCCAAGGGTCTCTTGGTGCCTCGGTCACCTTATGGTCGTTCTCCTGTGTGTCTAGATTTTAGAATCCGACGCAAAAATTATAGTTAATTGTGACGTTCAGCGCTTCCTAATGACGAAGGATCACTCAAGTTGCGTAGAGAGTCAATACATCGACCTCCAGCCGACTTGGCTCATAGAGACCATTGCTGCCTCGGGGACCTTATGGTCGTTCTCCTGTGAGTCTAGATTTTCGAATCCGACGCAAAAATGATAGATAATTGTAACGTTCAGCGCCTCCTAATAACGATGGAGCACTCAAATTGCGTCGAGTGTCAATACATCGACCTCCAGCCGACTTGTTTCCAAAGGGATATTGCTGTCTCGGGCACCATATGATCCTTCTCCTTTGAGTCTACATTTACGAATCCGACGCAAAAATGATAGTGAATTGTAACGTTCAGCGCCTCCTAATGGCGATAGAACACTCAGATTGCGTCGAGAGTCAGTCCATCGGCCTCCAGCCGAATTGTCTACAAGGGGATAATGCTGCCTCGGGCTATATGTGGTCCGTCTCCTGTGAGTCTATATTTTCGAATCCGACGCGAAACTAATAGTTAATTGTCACGTTCAGGGCCTCCTAATGACGATGGAACACTCAAATTGCGTCGAGAGTCAATACATCGACATCCAGCCGACTTGTCTACAAGGGGATATTGCTGCCTCGGGCTCCATGTGGTCCAACTCCTGTGAGTCTAGATTTTCGAATCCGACGCGAAACTGATAGTTAATTGTGACGTTCAGGGCCTCCTAATGACGATGGAACACTCAAATTGCGTCGAGATTCAATACATCGGCCTCGAACCGACTTGTCTCCAAGTGTCTATTGCTGCCTCGGCACCTTATGGTCGTTCCCCTGTGACTCTAGATTTTCGAATAGGCCGCAAAACAGATAGTTAATTGTAACGTTCTGCGTCGATTCATTACACCGTCCTCCAGCCGACTTGTCTCCATGGCGATATCGCTGCCTCGGGCACCACATGGTCCGTCTCCGGTGATTCTACGTTTTCGAATCCGACGCAAAACTGATAGTTATTTGTAACTTTCAGGGCCTCCTAATGACGATGGAACACTCAAATTGCGTCGAGATTCAATAAATCGTCCTTCAGCCGACTTATCCCCAAGGGGATATTGCTGTCTCGGGCACCATATGATTCTTCTCCTGTGAGACTAGAGTTTCGAATCCGACGCAAAAATTACAGTGAATTGTAACGTTCAGCGCCTCCTAATGACGATAGAACACTCAAATTGCGTCGAGAGTCAATACATCGACCTACAGCCGACTTGTCAACAAGGTGATATTGCTGCCTCGGGCTCCATGTGGTCCGTCTCTTGTGAGTCTAGATTTTCGAATCCGACGCGATACAAATAGTTAATTGCAACGTTCAGGGCCTCCTAATGACGATGGAACACTCAAATTTCGTCGAGATTCAATACATCGGCCTCCAGCCGATTTCTCTCCATGGGGTATTGCTGTCTCGGGCACCATATAATCCTTGTCCTGTGAGTCTAGATTTTCGAATCCGACGCAAAAATGATAGTGAATTGTAACGTTCAGGGCATCTTAATGACGATGGAACACTCAAATAGCGTCGGGATTCATGATATCGGTATTCAGCCGATTTGTCTCCAAGGGTCTATTGCTGCCCTGGGCACCTTATGGTCGTTCCCCTGTGAGTCTAGATTTTCGAATCCGACGCATAACTGATAGTTATTTGTAACGTTCAGGGCCTCCTATTTACGATGGAACACTCAAATTGCGGCGCGATCCAATACATCGTCCTCCAGCTGACTTGTCTCCAAGGGTCTATTGCTGCTTCGGGCACCTTTGGGTCCGTCTCCGGTGAGTTTAGATTATCGAATCCGACGAGAAACTGATAGTTAATTGTAACATTCGGGGCCTCCTAGTTACGAAGGAACATTCAAATTGCGTCGCGATCCAATACATCGTCCTCCAGCTGACTTGTCTCCAAGGGTCTATTGCTGCCTGTGTCTCCTTATGATCGTTCTCCTGTGAGTCTAGATTATCGAATCCGACGCAAAACTGATAGTTAATTGTAACGTTCAGGGCCTCCTAATGACGATGGAACACTCAAATTGCATCGAGATTCAACTTAACGGCCTCCAGCCGACTTGTCTCCATGGGGATATTTCTGAATCGGGCTCCTTATGGTCGCTGTCCTGTGAAGCTAGATTTTCGAAACCGACGCGAAACTGATGGTTAATTGTAACGTTCAGGACTTCCTAATGACGATGGAACACTCGAATTGCGCGAGATTCAATAGATCGGAATTCAGCCGATTTGTCTCCAACGGTCTATTGCTGGCTCGGGCACCTTATGGCCGTTCCCCTGTGAGTCTAGATTTTAGAATCCGTCGCAAAACTGATAGTTAAATGTAATGTTCAGGGCTTCCTAATGACGATGGAGCACTCACGTTGCGTCGCGATTCAATACATCGTCCTCCAGCGGACTGGTCTCCAAGGGGATATAGCCTCGGGCACCTTATGGTCCGTCTCCAGTGAGTCTAGATTTTCGAATCCGACGAAAAACTGATAGTTAATTGTAACATTCAGGGCCTCCTAATGACGATGGAACACTCAAATTGCGTCGCGATCCAATACATCGTCCTCCAGCCGATTTGTCTCCAAGGGTCTATTGCTGCCTCGGGCACCTTATGATCGTTCTCCTGTGAGTCTAGATTTTCGAACGCGACGCAAAACTGATAGTTAATTGTAACGCTCAGGGCCACCTAATGACGATGGAACACTCAAATTGCGTCGAGATTCAATACATCGTCCATCAGCCGACTGCCTCGGGCACCAAATGGTCCGTCTCCCGTGAGTCTAGATTTTTTAATCCGACGCGAAACTGATAGTTAATTGTTACGTTCAGGGCCTCCTAATGACGATGGAACACTAAAATAGCGTCGAGATTCAATACATCGCCCTTCAGCCGACTTGTCTCCAAGGGTGTATTGCTGCCTCGGTCACCTTATGGTCGTTCTCCTGTGAGTCTAGATTTTCGAATCCGACGCAAAAATGATAGTTAATTGTGACGTTCAGCGCTTCCTAATGACGATGGAACACTCAAATTGCGTAGAGAGTCAATACATCGAGCTCCAGCCGACTTGTCTCGTACAGTCCATTGCTGCCTCGGGGACCTTATTGTCGTTCTCCTGTGAGTCTAGATTTTCGAATCCGACGCAAAAATGATAGTTAATTGTAACGTTCAGCGCCTCCTAATAACGATTGATCACTCAAATTGCGTCGAGGGTCAATACATCGACCTCCAGCCGACTTGTCTGCAAGGGGATATTGCTGTCTCGGGCACCATATGATCCTTCTCCTTTGAGTCTACATTTTCGAATCCGTCGCAAAAATGATAGTGAATTGTAACGGTCAGCGCCTCCTAATGGCGATAGTACACTAAATTGCGTCGAGATTCAATCCATCGGCCTCCAGCCGACTTGTCTACGAGGGGATATTGATGTCTCGGGCTCCATGTGGTCCGTCCCCTGTGAGTCTATATTTTCGAATCCGACGCGAAACTAATAGTTAATTGTTACGTTCAGGGCCTCCTAAAGTCGAGGGAACACTCAAATTGCGTCGAGATTCACTACACCGTCCTCCAGCCGACTTGTCTCCATGGGGATATCGCTGCCTCGGGCACCTCATGGTCCGTCACCGGTGATTCTACATTTTCGAATCCGACGCAAAACTGATAGTTATTTGTAACGTTCAGGGCCTCCTAATGACGATGGAACACTCAAATTGCGTCGAGATTCAATACATCGTCCTTCAGCCGACTTGTACCAAGAGTCCATTGCTGCCTCGGGCACCTTATGGTCGTTCTCCTGTGAGTCGAGATTTTCGAATCCGACGCAATACTGATAGTTAATTGTAACGTTCAGGACCTCCTAATGACGATGGAACACTCAAATTGCATCGAGATTCAACATACCGGCTTCCAGCCGACTTGTCTCCATGGGCATATTGCTGCCTCGGGCACCTTATGGTCGTTCCCCTGTGAGTCTAGAATTTCGAATCCGACGCAAAACTGATAGTTAATTGTAACGTTCAGGACCTCTTAATGACGATGGAACACTCAAATTGCATCGAGATTCAACATACCGGCTTCCAGCCGACTTGTCTCCATGGGGATATTGCTGCCTCGGGCACCTTATGGTCGTTCCCCTGTGAGTCTAGAATTTCGAATCCGACGCATAACTGATAGTTATTTGTAACGTTCAGGGCCTCCTATTTACGATGGAACACTCAAATTGCGGCGCGATCCAATACATCGTCCTCCAGCTGACTTGTCTCCAAGGGTCTATTGCTGCTTCGGGCACCTTTGGGTCCGTCTCCGGTGAGTTTAGATTATCGAATCCGACGAGAAACTGATAGTTAATTGTAACATTCAGGGCCTCCTAGTTACGAAGGAACATTCAAATTGCGTCGCGATCCAATACATCGTCCTCCAGCTGACTTGTCTCCAAGGGTCTATTGCTGCCTGTGGCTCCTTATGATCGTTCTCCTGTGAGTCTAGATTATCGAATCCGACGCAAAACTGATAGTTAATTGTAACGTTCAGGGCCTCCTAATGACGATGGAACACTCAAATTGCATCGAGATTCAACTTAACGGCCTCCAGCCGACTTGTCTCCATGGGGATATTTCTGCCTCGTGCTCCTTATGGTCGCTGTCCTGTGAAGCTAGATTTTCGAAACCGACGCGAAACTGATTGTTAATTGTAACGTTCAGGACTTCCTAATGACGATGGAACACTCGAATTGCGCGAGATTCAATAGATCGGAATTCAGCCGATTTGTCTCCAACGGTCTATTGCTGCCTCGGGCACCTTATGGTCGTTCCCCTGTGAGTCTAGATTTTAGAATCCGTCGCAAAACTGATAGTTAATTGTAATGTTCAGGGCTTCCTAATGACGATGCAGCACTCACGTTGCGTCGCGATTCAATACATCGTCCTCCAGCGGACTGGTCTCCAAGTGGATATAGCCTCGGGCACCTTATGGTCCGTCTCCAGTGAGTCTAGATTTTCGAATCCGACGAAAAACTGATAGTTAATTGTAACATTCGGGGCTCCTAATGACGATGGAACACTCAAATTGCGTCGCGATCCAATACATCGTCCTCCAGCCGACTTGTCTCCAAGGGTCTATTGCTGCCTCGGGCACCTTATGATCGTTCTCCTGTGAGTCTAGATTTTCGAACGCGACGCAAAACTGATTGTTAATTGTAACGCTCAGGGCCACCTAATGACGATGGAACACTCAAATTGCGTCGAGATTCAATACATCGTCCATCAGCCGACTGCCTCGGGCACCAAATGGTCCGTCTTCGTGAGTCTAGATTTTTTAATCCGACGCGAAACTGATAGTTAATTGTAACGTTCAGGGCCTCCTAATGACGATGGAACACTAAAATAGCGTCGAGATTCAATACATCGCCCTTCAGCCGACTTGTCTCCAGGGGTCTAATGCTGCCTCGGTCACCTTATGGTCGTTCTCCTGTGAGTCTAGATTTTCGAATCCGACGCAAAACTGATAGTTAATTGTGACGTTCAGCGCCTCCTAATGACGATGGAACACTCAAATTGCGTAGAGAGTCAATACATCGAGCTCCAGCCGACTTGTCTCGTACAGTCCATTGCTGCCTCGGGGACCTTATGGTCGTTCTCCTGTGAGTCTAGATTTTCGAATCCGACGCAAAAATGATAGTTAATTGTAACGTTCAGCGCCTCCTATTAACGATTGAACACTCAAATTGCGTCGAGGGTCAATACATCGACCTCCAGCCGACTTGTCTCCAAGGGGATATTGCTGTCTCGGGCACCATATGATCCTTCTCCTATGAGTCTACATTTTCGAATCCGTCGCAAAAATGATAGTGAATTGTAATGGTCAGCGCCTCCTAATGGCGATAGTACACTAAATTGCGTCGAGATTCAATCCATCGGCCTCCAGCCGACTTGTCTACGAGGGGATACTGATGTCTCGGGCTCCATGTGGTCCGTCCCCTGTGAGTCTATATTTTCGAATCCGACGCGAAACTAATAGTTAATTTGCTACGTTCAGGGCCTCCTAATGACGAAGGAACACTCAAATTGCGTCGAGATTCACTACACCGTCCTCCAGCCGACTTGTCTCCATGGGGATATCGCTGCCTCGGGCACCTCATGGTTCGTCACCGGTGATTCTACATTTTCGAACGCGACGCAAAACTGATAGTTAATTGTAACGCTCAGGGCCACCTAATGACGATGGAACACTCAAATTGCGTCGAGATTCAATACATCGTCCATCAGCCGACTGCCTCGGGCACCAAATGGTCCGTCTCCCGTGAGTCTAGATTTTTTAATCCGACGCGAAACTGATAGTTAATTGTTACGTTCAGGGCCTCCTAATGACGATGGAACACTAAAATAGCGTCGAGATTCAATACATCGCCCTTCAGCCGACTTGTCTCCAAGGGTGTATTGCTGCCTCGGTCACCTTATGGTCGTTCTCCTGTGAGTCTAGATTTTCGAATCCGACGCAAAAATGATAGTTAATTGTGACGTTCAGCGCTTCCTAATGACGATGGAACACTCAAATTGCGTAGAGAGTCAATACATCGAGCTCCAGCCGACTTGTCTCGTACAGTCCATTGCTGCCTCGGGGACCTTATTGTCGTTCTCCTGTGAGTCTAGATTTTCGAATCCGACGCAAAAATGATAGTTAATTGTAACGTTCAGCGCCTCCTAATAACGATTGATCACTCAAATTGCGTCGAGGGTCAATACATCGACCTCCAGCCGACTTGTCTGCAAGGGGATATTGCTGTCTCGGGCACCATATGATCCTTCTCCTTTGAGTCTACATTTTCGAATCCGTCGCAAAAATGATAGTGAATTGTAACGGTCAGCGCCTCCTAATGGCGATAGTACACTAAATTGCGTCGAGATTCAATCCATCGGCCTCCAGCCGACTTGTCTACGAGGGGATATTGATGTCTCGGGCTCCATGTGGTCCGTCCCCTGTGAGTCTATATTTTCGAATCCGACGCGAAACTAATAGTTAATTGTTACGTTCAGGGCCTCCTAAAGTCGAGGGAACACTCAAATTGCGTCGAGATTCACTACACCGTCCTCCAGCCGACTTGTCTCCATGGGGATATCGCTGCCTCGGGCACCTCATGGTCCGTCACCGGTGATTCTACATTTTCGAATCCGACGCAAAACTGATAGTTATTTGTAACGTTCAGGGCCTCCTAATGACGATGGAACACTCAAATTGCGTCGAGATTCAATACATCGTCCTTCAGCCGACTTGTACCAAGAGTCCATTGCTGCCTCGGGCACCTTATGGTCGTTCTCCTGTGAGTCGAGATTTTCGAATCCGACGCAATACTGATAGTTAATTGTAACGTTCAGGACCTCCTAATGACGATGGAACACTCAAATTGCATCGAGATTCAACATACCGGCTTCCAGCCGACTTGTCTCCATGGGCATATTGCTGCCTCGGGCACCTTATGGTCGTTCCCCTGTGAGTCTAGAATTTCGAATCCGACGCAAAACTGATAGTTAATTGTAACGTTCAGGACCTCTTAATGACGATGGAACACTCAAATTGCATCGAGATTCAACATACCGGCTTCCAGCCGACTTGTCTCCATGGGGATATTGCTGCCTCGGGCACCTTATGGTCGTTCCCCTGTGAGTCTAGAATTTCGAATCCGACGCATAACTGATAGTTATTTGTAACGTTCAGGGCCTCCTATTTACGATGGAACACTCAAATTGCGGCGCGATCCAATACATCGTCCTCCAGCTGACTTGTCTCCAAGGGTCTATTGCTGCCTGTGGCTCCTTATGATCGTTCTCCTGTGAGTCTAGATTATCGAATCCGACGCAAAACTGATAGTTAATTGTAACGTTCAGGGCCTCCTAATGACGATGGAACACTCAAATTGCATCGAGATTCAACTTAACGGCCTCCAGCCGACTTGTCTCCATGGGGATATTTCTGCCTCGTGCTCCTTATGGTCGCTGTCCTGTGAAGCTAGATTTTCGAAACCGACGCGAAACTGATTGTTAATTGTAACGTTCAGGACTTCCTAATGACGATGGAACACTCGAATTGCGCGAGATTCAATAGATCGGAATTCAGCCGATTTGTCTCCAACGGTCTATTGCTGCCTCGGGCACCTTATGGTCGTTCCCCTGTGAGTCTAGATTTTAGAATCCGTCGCAAAACTGATAGTTAATTGTAATGTTCAGGGCTTCCTAATGACGATGCAGCACTCACGTTGCGTCGTGATTCAATACATCGTCCTCCAGCGGACTGGTCTCCAAGGGGATATAGCCTCGGGCACATTTTGGTCCGTCTCCAGTGTGTCTAGATTTTCGAATCCGACGAAAAACTGATAGTTAATTGTAACATTCAGGGCCTCCTAATGACGATGGAACACTCAAATTGCGTCGCGATCCAATACATCGTCCTCCAGCCGACTTGTCTCCAAGGGTCTATTGCTGCCTCGGGCACCTTATGATCGTTCTCCTGTGAGTCTAGATTTTCGAACGCGACGCAAAACTGATAGTTAATTGTAACGCTCAGGGCCACCTAATGACGATGGAACACTCAAATTGCGTCGAGATTCAATACATCGTCCATCAGCCGACTGCCTCGGGCACCAAATGGTCCGTCTCCCGTGAGTCTAGATTTTTTAATCCGACGCGAAACTGATAGTTAATTGTAACGTTCAGGGCCTCCTAATGACGATGGAACACTAAAATAGCGTCGAGATTCAATACATCGCCCTTCAGCCGACTTGTCTCCAGGGGTCTAATGCTGCCTCGGTCACCTTATGGTCGTTCTCCTGTGAGTCTAGATTTTCGAATCCGACGCAAAAATGATAGTTAATTGTGACGTTCAGCGCCTCCTAATGACGATGGAACACTCAAATTGCGTAGAGAGTCAATACATCGAGCTCCAGCCGACTTGTCTCGTACAGTCCATTGCTGCCTCGGGGACCTTATGGTCGTTCTCCTGTGAGTCTAGATTTTCGAATCCGACGCAAAAATGATAGTTAACTGTAACGTTCAGCGCCTCCTAATAACGATTGAACACTCAAATTGCGTCGAGGGTCAATACATCGACCTCCAGCCGACTTGTCTCCAAGGGGATATTGCTGTCTCGGGCACCATATGATCCTTCTCCTTTGAGTCTACATTTTCGAATCCGTCGCAAAAATGATAGTGAATTGTAACGGTCAGCGCCTCCTAATGGCGATAGTACACTAAATTGCGTCGAGATTCAATCCATCGGCCTCCACCCGACTTGTCTACGAGGGGATACTGATGTCTCGGGCTCCATGTGGTCCGTCCCCTGTGAGTCTATATTTTCGAATCCGACGCGAAACTAATAGTTAATTGTTACGTTCAGGGCCTCCTAATGACGAAGGAACACTCAAATTGCGTCGAGATTCACTACACCGTCCTCCAGCCGACTTGTCTCCATGGGGATATCGCTGCCTCGGGCACCTCATGGTCCGTCACCGGTGATTCTACATTTTCGAATTCGACGCAAAACTGATAGTTATTTGTAACGTTCAGGGCCTCCTAATGACGATGGAACACTCAAATTGCGTCGAGATTCAGTACATCGTCCTTCAGCCGACTTGTACCAAGAGTCCATTGCTGCCTCGGGCACCTTATGGTCGTTCTCCTGTGAGACGAGATTTTCGAACCCGACGCAAAACTGATAGTTAATTGTAACGCTCTGGGCCACCTAATGACGATGGAACACTCAAATTGCGTCGAGATTCAATACATCGTCCTCCAGCCGACTTGTCTCCAAGGGTCTATCGCTGCCTGTGGCTCCGTATGATCGTTTTCCTGTGAGTCTAGATTTTCGAATCCGACGCAAAACTAATAGTTAATTGTAACGTTCAGGACCTCCTAATGACGATGGAACACTCAAATTGCATCGAGATTCAACATACCGGCTTCCAGCCGACTTGTCTCCATGGGGATATTGCTGCCTCGGGCTCCTTATGGTCGCTGTCCTGTGAAGCTTAATTTTCGAAACCGACGCGAAACTGATTGTTAATTGTAACGTTCCGGGCTTCCTAATGACGATGGAACACTCAAATTGCGGGAGATTCAAAATATCGGCATTCAGCCGATTTGTCTCCAAGGGTCAATTGCTGCCTCGGGAACCTTATGGTCGTTCCAATGTGACTCTAGATTTTAGAATCCGACTCAAAAATGATAGTTAATTGTAATGTTCAGGGCCTCCTAATGACGATGGAAAACTCAAATTGCGTCGGGATTCATTATATCGGTATTCAGCCGATTTGTCTCCAAGGGTCTATTGCTGCCTCGGGCACCTTATGGTCGTTCCCCTGTGAGTCTAGATTTTAGAATCCGACGCAAAACTGATAGTTAATTGTAATGTTCAGGGCCTCCTACTGACGATGGAGCACTAAAGTTGCGTCGCTATTCAATACATCGTCCTCCAGCGGACTGGTCTCCAAGGGGATATAGCCTCGGGCACCTTATGGTCCGTCTCCAGTGAGTCTAGATTTTCGAATCCGATGAAAAACTGATAGTTAATTGTAACATTCAGGGCCTCCTAATGACGATGGAACACTCAAATTGCGTCGCGATCCGATACATCGTCCTCCAGCCGACTTGTCTCCAAGGGTCTATTGCTGCCTCGGGCACCTTATGATCGTTCTCCTGTGAGTCTAGATTTTCGAACGCGACGCAAAACTGATAGTTAATGGTAACGCTCAGGGCCACCTAATGTCGATGGAACACTCAAATTGCGTCGAGATTCAATACATCGTCCATCAGCCGACTGACGCGGGCACCAAATGGTCCGTCTCCCGTCAGTCTAGATTTTTGAATCCGACGCGAAACTGATAGTTGAAGGTAACGTTCAGGGCCTCCTAATGACGATGGATCACTAAAATAGCGTCGAGATTCAATACATCGTCCTTCAGCCGACTTGTCTCCAATTGTCTATTGCTGCCTCGGTCACCTTATGGTCGTTCTCCTGTGAGTCTAGATTTTCGAATCCGACGCAAAAATGATAGTTAATTGTGATGTTCAGCGCCTCATAATGACGATGGATCACTCAAGTTGCGTAGAGAGTTAATACATCGACCTCCAGCCGACTTGTCTCGTACAGTCCATTGCTGCCTCGGGGACCTTATGGTCGTTCTCCTGTGAGTCTAGATTTTCGAATTCGACGCAAAAATGATAGTTAATTGTAACGTTCAGCGACTCCTAATAACGATGGAACACTCAAATTGCGTCGAGGGTCAATACATCGACCTCCAGCCGACTTGTCTCCAAGGAGATATTGCTGTCTCGGGCACCATATGATCCTTCTCCTTTGAGTCTACATTTTCGAATAGGTCGCAAATATGATAGTGAATTGTAACGTTCAGCACCTCAAAATGGCGATAGAACACTCAAATTGCGTCGAGATTCAATCCAACGGCCTCCAGCCGACATGTCTACAAGGGAATATTGATGCCTCGGGCTCCATGTGGTCCGTCTCCTGTGAGTCTATATTTTCGAATCCGACTCGAAACTAATAGTTAATTGTTACGTTCAGGGCCTCCTAATGACGATGGAACACTCAAATTGCGTCGAGAGTCAATACATCGACATCCAGCCGACTTGTCTACAAGGGGATATTGCTGCCTCGGGCTTCATGTGGTCCGTCTCCTGTGAGTCTAGATTTTCGAATCCGACGCGAAACTGATAGTTAATTGTAACGTTCAGGGCCTCCTAATGACGATGGAACACTCATATTGCGTCGAGATTCAATACATCGTAATTCAGCCGACTTGTCTCCAAGAGTCCATTGCTGCCTCGGGCACCTTATGGTCGTTCTTCTGTTAGTCTAGATTTTCGAATCCGACGCAAAAAAGATACTTAATTGTAGCGTTCAGGGCCTCCTAATGACGATGGAACACTCAAATTGCGTCGAGATGCAATACATCGGCCTCGAGCCGGCTTGTCTCCGAGGGTCTATTGCTGCCTCGGGCACCTGATGGTTGTTCTCCCGTGAGTCTAGTTTTTCGAACCGGCCGCAAAAAAGATAGTTAATTGTAACGTTCACGTCCTCCTAATGACGAAGGAACACTCAAATTGCGTCGATATTCACTACACCGTCCTCCAGCCAACTTGTCTCCATGGGGATATCGCTGCCTCGGGCACCTCATGGTCCGTCTCCGGTGATTCTACGTTTTCGAATCCGACGCAAAACTGATAGTTATTTGTTTCGTTCAGGGCCTCCTAATGACGATGGAACACTCAAATTGCGTCAAGATTCAATACATCGTCCATCAGCCGACTTGTACCAAGAGCCATTGCTGCCTCGGGCACCTTATGTTCGTTCTCCTGTTAGTCTAGATTTTCGAATCCGACGCAATAGAGATAGTTAAATGTTACGTTCAGGGCCTCCTAATGACGATGGAACACTCAAATTGCGTCGAGATTCAATACATCGGCCTCGAGCCGACTTGTCTCCAAGTGTCTATTGCAGCCTCGGGCACCTTTGGGTCCGTCTCCGGTGAGTCTAGATTTTCGAAACCGACGCGAAACTGATTGTTAATTGTATCGTTCAGGGCTTCCAAATGACGGTGGAACACTCAACTTGCGTCGCGATCCAATACATCGTCCCCCAGCCGACTTGTCTCCAAGGGTCTATTGCTGCCTCGGGCACCTTATGATCGTTCTCCTGTGAGTCTAGATTTTAGAAGGCGACGCAAAACTGATAGTTAACTGTAACGCTCAGGGCCACCTAATGACGATGGAACACTCAAATTGCGTCGAGATTCAATACATCGTCCTCCAGCCGACTTGTCTCCAAGGGTCTATTGCTGCTTCGGGCTCCTTATGGTCCGTCTCCGGTGAGTCTAGATTATCGAATCCGACGAAAAACTGACAGTTAATTGTAACATTCAGGGCCTCCTAGTTACGATGGAACACTCAAATTACGTCACGATCCAATACATCGTCCTACAGCCGACTTGTCTCCAAGGGTCTATTGCTGCCTGTGGCTCCTTATGATCGTTCTCCTGTGAGTCTAGATATTCGAATCCGACGCAAAACTGATAGTTAATTGTATCGTTCAGCGCCTCCTAATGAAGATGGAACACTCAAATTGCATCGAGATTCAACATACCGGCCTCCAGCCGACATGTCTCCATGGGGATATTCCTGCCTCGGGCTCCTTATGGTCGCTGTCCTGTGAGGTTAGATTTTCGAAACCGACGCGAAACTGGTTGTTAATTGTAACGTGCAGGGCTTCCTAATGACGATGGAACACTCAAATTGCGCGAGATTCTATATATCGGCATTCAGCCGATTTGTCTCCAACGGTCTATTGCTGCCTCGGGCACCTTATGGTCGTTCCCCTGTGAGTCTAGATTTTAGAATCCGACGCAAAACTCATAGTTAATTGTAATGTTCAGGGCCTCCTAATGACGATGGAGCACTCAAGTTGCGTCGCGATTCAATACATCGTCCTCCAGCGGACTGGTCTCCAAGAGGATATAGCCTCGGGCACCTTATGGTAAATCTCCAGAGAGTCTAGATTTTCGAATCCGAGGAAAAACTGATAGTTAATTGTAACATTCAGGGCCTCCTAATGACGATGGAACACCCAAATTACGTCGCGATCCAATACATCGTCCTGCAGCCGACTTGTCTCCAAGGGTCTATTGCTGGCTCTGGCACCTTATGATCGTTCTTTTGTGAGTCTAGATTTTCGAACGCGACGCAAACCTGATAGTTAATTGTAACGCTCAGGGCCTCCTAATGACGATGGAACACTCAAATTGCGTCGAGATGCAATACATCGGCCTCGAGCCGGCTTGTCTCCAAGGGTCTATTGCTGCCTCGGGCACCTTATGGTTGTTCTCCCGTGAGTCTAGTTTTTCGAATCGGCCGCAAAAAAGATAGTTAATTGTAACGTTCACGGCTTCCTAATGACGAAGGAACACTCAAATTGCGTCGATATTCACTACACCGTCCTCCAGCCGACTTGTCTCTATGGGGATATCGCTGCCTCGGGCACCTCATGGTCCGTCTCCGGTGATTCTACGTTTTCGAATCCGACGCAAAACTGATAGTTATTTGTTTCGTTCAGGGCCTCCTAATGACGATGGAACACTCAAATTGCGTCAAGATTCAATACATCGTCCATCAGCCGACTTGTACCAAGAGCCATTGCTGCCTCGGGCACCTTATGGTCGTTCTCCTGTTAGTCTAGATTTTCGAATCAGACAAAATAGAGATAGTTAATTGTTACGTTCAGGGCCTCCTAATGACGATGGAACACTCAAATTGCGTCGAGATTCAATACATCGGCCTCGAGCCGACTTTGTCTCCAAGTGTCTATTGCTGCCTCGGGCACCTTTGGGTCCGTCTCCGAAGAGTCTAGATTATCGAATCCGACGAAAAACTGATAGTTAATTGTAACATTCAGTGAGTCTAGATTTTCGAATCCTACGAAAAACTGATAGTTAATTGTAACACTCAGGGCCTCCTAATGACGATGGAACACTCAAATTGCATCGAGATTAAACATACCGGCCTCCAGCCGACTTGTCTCCATGGGGATATTGCTACCTCGGGCTCCTTATGGTCGCTGTCCTGTGAAGCTAGATTTTCGAAACCGACGCGAAACTGATTGTTAATTGTGACGTTCAGGGCTTCCAAATGACGGTGGAACACTCAAATTGCGCGAAATTCAATACATCGGCATTCAGCCGATTTGTCTCCAACGGTCTATTGCTGCCTCGGGCACCTTATGGTCGTTCCCCTGTGAGTCTAGATATTAGAATCCGACGCAAAACTGAAAGTTAATTGTAAAGTTCAGGGCCTCCTAATGACGATGGAACACTCAAATTGCGTCGGGATTCATTATATCGGTATTCAGCCGATTTGTCTCCAAGTGTCTATTGCTGCCTCGGGCACCTTATGGTCGTTCCCCTGTGAGTCTAGATTTTAGAATCCGACGCAAAACTGATAGTTAATTGTAATGTTCAGGGCCTCCTAATGACGATGGAGCACTTAAGTTGCGTCGCGATTCAATACATCGTCCTCCAGAGGACTGGTCTCAAAGGGCACCTTATGGTCCGTCTCCAGTGAGTCTAGATTTTCGAATCCGACGAAAAACTGATAATTAATTGTAACATTCAGGGCCTCCTAATGACGATGGAACACTCAACTTGCGTCGCGATCCAATACATCGTCCTCCAGCCGACTTGTCTCCAAACTTCTATTGCTGCCTCGGGCACCTTATGATCGTTCTCCTGTGAGTCTAGATTTTCGAACGCGACGCAAAACTGATAGTTAACTGTAACGCTCAGGGCCACCTAATGACGATGGAACACTCAAATTGCGTCGAGATTCAATACATCGTCCTCCAGCCGACTTGTCTCCAAGGGTCTATTGCTGCTTCGGGCACGTTATGGTCCGTCTCCGGTGAGTCTAGATTATCGAATCCGACGAAAAACTGATAGTTAATTGTAACATTCAGGGCCTCCTAGTTACGATGGAACACTCAAATTACGTCACGATCCAATACATCGTCCTCCAGCCGACTTGTCTCCAAGGGTCTATTGCTGCCTGTGGCTCCTTATGATCGTTCTCCTGTGAGTCTAGATTTTCGAATCCGACGCAAAACTGATAGTTAATTGTAACGTTCAGCGCCTCCTAATGAAGATGGAACACTCAAATTGCATCGAGATTCAACATACCGGCCTCCAGCCGACATGTCTCCATGGGGTTATTGCTGCCTCGGGCTCCTTATGGTCGCTGTCCTGTGAGGTTAGATTTTCGAAACCGACGCGAAACTGGTTGTTAATTGTAACGTGCAGGGCTTCCTAATGACGATGGAACACTCAAATTGCGCGAGATTCTATGTATCGGCATTCAGCCGATTTGTCTCAAACGGACTATTGCTGCCTCGGGCACCTTATGGTCGTTCCCCTGTGAGTCTAGATTTTAGAATCCGACGCAAAACTGATAGTTAATTGTAATGTTCAGGGCCTCCTAATGACGATGGAGCACTCAAGTTGCGTCGCGATTCAATATATCGTCCTCCAGCGGACTGGTCTCCAAGAGGATATAGCCTCGGGCACCTTATGGTCAATTTCCAGTGAGTCTAGATTTTCGAATCCGACGAAAAACTGATAGTTAATTGTAACATTCAGGGCCTCCTAATGACGATGGAACACTCAAATTACGTCGCGATCCAAGACATCGTCCTCCAGCCGACTTGTCTCCAAGGGTCTATTGCTGCCTCTGGCACCTTATGATCGTTCTCCTGTGAGTCTAGATTTTCGAACGCGACGCAAAACTGATAGTTAATTGTAACGTTCAGGGCCACCTAATGACGATGGAACACTCAAATTGCGTCGAGATTCAATACATCGTCCATCAGCCGACTGCCTCGGGCACCAAATGGTCCGTCTCCTGTGAGTCTAGATTTTCGAATCCCACGAAAACCTGATAGCTAATTGTAACATTCAGGGCCTCCTAATGACGATGGAACACTATAATAGCGTCGAGATTCAATACATCGTCCTTCAGCCGACTTGTCTCCAAGGGTCTATTGCTGCCTCGGTCACCTTATGGTCGTTCTCCTGCGAGTCTAGATATTAGAGTCCGACGCAAAAATGATAGTTAATTGTGACTTTCAGCGCCTCCTAATGACGATGGAACACTCGAATTGCATAGAGAGTCAATACATCGACCTCCAGCCGACTTGTCTCATAGAGTCCATTGCTGCCTCGGGCACCTTATGGTCGTTCTCCTGTGAGTCTAGATTTTCGAATCCGACGCAAAAATGAAAGTTAATTGTAACGTTCAGCGCCTACTAATAACGATGGAACACTCAAATTGCGTCGAGGGTCAATACATTGACCTCCAGCCGACATGTCTCCAAGGGGATATTGCTGTCTCGGGCACCATATGATCCTTCTCCTTTGAGTCTACATTTTCGAATCCGACGCAAAAATGATAGCGAATTGTAACGTTCAGCGCCTCCTATTGGCGATAGAACACTCAAATTGCGTCGAGATTCAATCCATCGGCCTCCAGCCGCCTTGTCTGCAAGAGGATATTGCTGTCTCGGGCTCCATGTGGTCCGTCCCCTGTGAGTCTATATTTTCGAATCCGACGAGAAACTAATAGTTAATTGTTACGTTCAGGGCCTCCTAATGACGATGGAACACTCAAATTGCGTCGAGAGTCAATACATCGGCCTCGAGCCGACTTGTCTACAAGGGGATATTGCTGCCTCGGGCTCCATGTGGTCCGTCTCCTGTGAGTCTAGATTTTCGAATCCGTCGCGAAACTGATAGTTAATTGTAACGTTCACGGCCTCCTAATGACGAAGGAACACTCAAATTGCGTCGAGATTCACTACACCGTCCCCCAGCCGACTTGTCTCCATGGGGATATCGCTGCCTCGGGCACCTTATGGTCGTTCTCCTGTTAGTGTAGATTTTCGAATCCCACGAAAAACTGATAGTTAATTGTAACATTCAGGGCCTCCTAATGACGATGGAACACTCAAATTGCGTCGCGAACCAATACATCGTCCTCCAGCCGACTTGTCTCCAAGGGTCTATTGCTGCTTTGGGCACCTTATGATCGTTCTCTTGTGAGTCTAGATTTTCGAACCCGACGCAAAACTGATAGTTAATTGTAACGCTCAGGGCCACGTAACGACGATGGAACACTCAATTTGTGTCGAGATTCAATACATCGGCCACCATCCGACTTGTCTCCAAGGGTTTATTGCCGCCTCGGGCACCTTATGGTCCGTCTCCTGTGAGTCTAGATTTTTGAATCCGACGCGAAACTGATAGTTTATTGTAACGATCAGGGCCTCCTAATGACGATGGAGCACTCAAATTGCGTCGAGATTCAATACATCGTCCTTCAGCCGACTTGTCTCCAAGGGTCTATTGCTGCCTCTGGCACTTTATAGTCGTTCACCTGTGAGTCTAGATTTTCTAATCCGACGCAAAACTGATTGTTAATTGTAACGTTCAGGGCCTCCTAATGACGATTGAACACTCAAATTGCGTCGAGATTGAATACATCGTCCTCCAGCCGACTTGTATCCAAGGGGATATTGCTGTCTCGGGCACCATATGATCCTTTTCCTGTGAGTAGATTTTCGAATCCGACGCTAAAATGATAGTTAATTGTAACTTTCAGCGCATCCTAATGACGACAGAACACACAAATTGCGTCGATATTCACTACAACGTCCTCCAGCCGACTTGTCTCCAAGGGGATATTGCTATCTCGGGCACATTTGATTCTTCTCCTGTGAGTCTACATTTTCGAATCCGACGCATAACTGATAGGTAATTGTAACGTTCAGCGCCTCCTAATGACGACTGAACACTCAAATTGGGTCGAGATTCTATACATCGTCCTCCAGCCGACTTGACTCCAAGGGTCTATTGCTGCTTCGGGCACCTTATGGTCCGTCTCCGGTGAGTCTAGATTATCGAATCCGACGAAAAACTGATAGTTAATTGTAACGTTCATGGCCTCCTAATGACGATGGAACACTCAAATTGCGTCGAGATTCAATACATCGTCCTCCAGCCGACTTGTCTCCATTGGGATATTGCTGCCTCGGGCTCCTTAAGGTCGCTCTCCTGTGAGTTTAGATTTTCGAATCCGACGCGAAACTGATTGTTAATTGTAACGTTCAGGGCTTCCTAATGACGATGGAACACTCAAAATTCGTCGAGATTCAATACATCGGCATTCAGCCGATTTGTCTCCAATGGTCTATTGCTGCCTCGGGCACCTTATTGTCGTTTCCCTGTGAGACTAGATTTCAGAATCCGACGCAAAACTGATAGTTAATTGTAACGCTCAAGGCCACCTAATGACGATGGAACACTCAATTTGCGTCGAGATTCAACACATCGGCCTCCAGCCGACTTGTCTCCAAGGGGATATTGATGTCTCGGGCTTCATATGATCCTTCTCCTGTGAGTAGGTTTTCGAATCCGACGCAAAAATGATAGTTAATTGTAACGTTCAGTGCCTCCTAATGACAATGGAACACTCAAATTGCGTCGAGACTCAATACATCGTCCTCCAGCCGACTTGTCTCCAACGCTCTATTGCTGCCTCGGGCACCTTATGGTCGTTCTCCTGTGCGCCTAGATTTTCGAATCCGACGCAAAAATGATAGTTAATTGAAACGTTCAGGGCCTCCTATTGACGATGGAACACTCAAATTGCGTCGAGATTCAATACATCGGCCTCCAGCCGACTTGTCTCAGAGGGTCTGTTGCTCCATCGGGCACCTTACGGTCGTTCTCCTGTGAGTCTAGATTTTCAAATCCGACGCGAAACTGATAGTTAATTCTAACGTTCAGGGCCTCCTAATGACGATGGAGCGCTCAAATTGCGTCGCGATTCAATACATCGTCCTCCAGCCGACTTGTACCCAAGGGGATATTGCTGTCTCGGGCTTCATATGATCCTTCTCCTGTGAGTAGATTTTCGAATCCGACGAAAAATGATAGTTAATTGTAACGTTCAGCGCCTCCTAATGACGATGGAACACTCAAACTGCGTCGAGACTCAATACATCGTCCTCCAGCCGACTTGTCTCCAACGCTCTATTGCTGCCTCGGGCACCTTATGGTCGTTCTCCTGTGCGCCTAGATTTTCGAATCCGACGCAAAAATGATAGTTAATTGAAACGTTCAGGGCCTCCTATTGACGATGGAACACTCAAATTGCGTCGAGATTCAATACATCGTCCTTCAGCCGACTTGTCTCCAAGCGTCTATTGCTTCCTGTGTCACCTTATGATCGTTTTCCTGTGAGTCTAGATTTTCTAATCCGACGCAAAACTGATTGTTAATTGTATCGTTCAGGACCTCCTAATGACGATGGAACACTCAAATTGCGTCGGGATTCAATACATCGGCCTCCAGCCGACTTGTCTCCAAGGGGATATTGCTGTCTCGGGCACAATATTATCCTTCTCCTGTGAGTCTAGATTTTCGAATCCGACGCAAAACTGATAGTTAAGTTCAGGGCCTCCTAATGACGATGGGACACTCAAATTGCGTCGAGATTCAATACATCGTCCTTCAGCCGACTTGTCTCCAAGGGTCTATTGCTGCCTCGGGCACCTTGTGGTCGTTCTCCTGTGAGTCTAGACTTTCTAATCCGACGCAAAACTGATTGTTAATTGTAACGTTCAGGACCTCCTAATGTCGATGGAACACTCAAATTGCGTCGGGATTCAATACATCGTCCTCCAGCCGACTTGTATCCAAGGGGATATTGCTGTCTCGGGCTGCATATGATTCTTCTCCTGTGAGTATATTTTCCAATCCGACGCTAAATTGATAGTTAATTGTAATGTTCGGCGCCTCATAATGACGATGGAACACTCAAATTGCGTCGAGAGTCAATACATCGAACTCCAGCCGACTTGTCTACATGGGGATATAGCTGCCTCGGGCTCTATCTGGTCCGTCTCCTGTGAGTCTAGATTTTCGAATCCGACGCGAAACTAATAGTTAATTCTAAGGTTCAGGGCCTCCTAATGACGATGGAGCACTCAAATTGCGTCGCGATTCAATACATCGTCCACCAGCGGACTGGTCTCCAAGGGGATATTGCTGCTTCGGGTACCTTATGGTCCGTCTCCAGTGAGTCTAGATTTTCGAATCCGACGAAAAACTGATAGTTAATTGTAACATTCAGGGACACCTAGTTACGATGGAACTCTCAAATTGCGTCGCGATCCAATACATCGTCCTCCAGCCGACCTGTCTCCAAGGGTCTACTGCTACCTGGGGCACCTTATGATCGTTTTCCTGTGAGTCTAGATTTTCGATTCCGACGAAAAACTGATGGTTAATTGTTTCATTCAGGGCCACCTAATGACGATGGAACACTCAAATTGCGTCGAGATTCTATACATCCGCCTCCAGCCGACTTGTCTCCAAGGGTCTGTTGCTGCATCGGGCACCTTACGGTCGTTCTCGTGTGAGTCTAGGTTTTCGAATCCGACGCGAAACCGATAGTTAATTCTAACGTTCAGGGCCACCTAATGACGATGGAACACTCAAATTGCGTCGAGATTCAATACATCGGCATTCAGCCGATTTGTCTCCAAGGGTCTATTACTGCCTCGGGCACCTTATGATCGTTCCCCTGAGAGTCTACATTTTAGAATCCGACGTAAAACTGATTTTTAATTGTAATGTTCAGGGCCTTCTAATGACAATTGAACACTCAAATTGCGTCGAGATTCAATACATCGGCCTCCAGCCGACTTGTCTCCAAGTGGATATTGCTGCCTCGGGCACCTTATGGTCGTTCCCCTGTGAGTCTACATTTTAGAATCCGACGTAAAACTGATTTTTAATTGTAATGTTCAGGGCCTCCTAATGACAATGGAACACTCAAATTGCGTCGAGATTCAATACATCGAACTCCAGCCGACTTGTCTAAAGGGGATATTGCTGCCTCGGGCACTATGTGGTCCGTCTCCTGTGAGTCTAGATTTTCGAATCCGACGCGAAACTGATTTTTAATTGTAATGTTCAGGGCCTCCTAATGACGATGGAACACTCAAATTGCGTCGAGACTCAATACATCGTCCTCCAGCCGACTTGTCTCCAAGGGTCTATTGCTGCCTCGGGCACCTTATGGTCGTTCTCCTGTGAGTCTAGATTTTCGAATCCGACGCAAAACTGATAGTTAATTGTAACGATCAGGGCCTCCTAATGACGATGGAACACTCAAATTGCGTCGAGATTCAATACATCGGCCTCCAGCCGACTTGTCTCCAAGGGTCTGTTGCTGCCTCGGGCACCCTACGGTCGTTCTCGTGTGAGTCTAGGTTTTCGAATCCGACGCGAAACCGATAGTTAATTCTAACGTTCAGGGCCACCTAATGACGATGGAACACTCAAATTGCGTCGAGATTCAATACATCGGCATTCAGCCGATTTGTCTCCAAGGGTCTATTACTGCCTCGGGCACCTTATGATCGTTCCCCTGTGAGTCTACATTTTAGAATCCGACGTAAAACTGATTTTTAATTGTAATGTTCAGGGCCTTCTAATGACAATGGAACACTCAAATTGCGTCGAGATTCAATACATCGGCCTCCAGCCCACTTGTCTCCAAGGGGATGTTGCTGCCTCGTGCACCTTATGGTCGTTCCCCTGTGAGTCTACATTTTAGAATCCGACGTAAAACTGATTTTTAATTGTAATGTTCAGGGCCTCCTAATGACAATGGAACACTCAAATTGCGTCGAGATTCAATACATCGGCCTCCATCCGACTTGTCTCCGAGGGGATATTGCTGCCTCGGGCACCATATGGTCCGTCTCCTGTGAGTCTAGATTTTCGAATGCGACGCAAAAATGATAGTTAATTGTAACGTTCAGCGCCTCCTAATGGCGATGGAAGACTCAAATTGCGTCGAGAGTCAATACATCGAACTCCAGCGGACTTGTCTAAAGGGGATATCGCTGCCTCGGGCACTATGTGGTCCGTCTCCTGTGAGTCTAGATTTTCGAATCCGAGGCGAAACTGATTTTTAATTGTAATAATCAGGGCCTCCTAATGACGATGGAACACTCAAATTGCGTCGAGATTCAATACATCGTCCTCCAGCGGACTGGTCTCCAAGGGGATATAGCTTCGGGCACCTTATGGTCCGTCTCCAGTGAGTCTAGGTTTTCGATTCCGACGAAGAACTGATGATTAATTGTATCATTCAGGGCCACCTAATGACGATGGAACACTCAAATTGCGTCGAGATTCTATACATCGTCCTCCAGCCGACTTGCATCCAAGGGGATATTGCTGTCTCGGGCGTCATTATGATCCTTCTGCTGTGAGTATACTTTCGAATCCGACGCAAAAATGGTAGTTAAGTTCAGGGCCACATAATGACGACGAAACACTCAAATTGCGTCGAGATTCAATACATCGTCCTTCAGAAGACTTGTCTCCAAGGGGATATAGCTGTCTCGGGTACAATATGATCCTTCTCCTGTGAGTCTCGATTTTCGAATCTGACGCAAAACTGATAGTTAAGTTCAGGGCCTCATAATGACGATGGAACACTCAAATTGCGTCGAGATTCAATACATCGTCCTTCAGCCGACTTGTCTCCAAGGGTCTATTGCTGTCTCGGGCACCTTATGGTCGTTGTCCTGTGAGTCTAGATTTTCTAATCCGACGCAAAACTGATTGTTAATTGTAACGTTCATCACGTCCTAATGACGATGGAACACTCAAATTGCGTCGGGATTCAATTCCTCGTCCTCCAGCCGACTTGTATCCAATGGGATATTGCTGCCTCGGGCTCTATGTGGTCCGTCTCCTGTGAGTCTAGATTTTCGGATCCGGGTTCGAAACTGATATTTAATTGTAACGCTCAGGGCCTCCTAATGACGATGGAACACTCAAATTGCGTCGAGATTCAATTCATCGGCCTCCAGCCGACTTGTCTCCAAGGGTCTGTTGCTGCCTCGGGCACCTTACGGTCGTTCTCCTGTGAGTCTAGATTTTCGAATCCGACGCGAAACTGATAGTTAATTCTAACGTTCAGGGCCTCCTAATGACGATGGAGCACTCAAATTGCGTCGCGATGCAATACATCGTCCTGCAGCGGACTGGGTTCCAAGGGGATATAGCTTCGGGCACCTTATGGTCCGTCTCCAGTGAGTCTAGATTTTCGATTCCGACGAGGAATTGATGGTTAATTGTACCATTCAGGGCCACCTAATGACGATGGAACACTCAAATTGCGTTGAGATTCTATACATCGGCCTCCAGCCGAATGTCTCCAAGGGGATATTGCTGTCTCGGGCACAATATGATCCTTCTCCTGTGAGTCTAGATTTTCGAATCCGACGCAAAACTGATAGTTATGTTCCGGGCCTCATAATGACGATGGAACACTCAAATTGCCTCGAGATTCAATACATCGGCCTCCAGCCGACTTGTCTCCAAGGGGATATTGCTGCTTCGGGCACCATATGTTCTGTCTCCTGTGAGTCTAGATTTTCGAATCCGACGCAAAAATGATAGTTAATTGTAACGTTCAGCGCCTCCTAATGACGATGGAACACTCAAATTGCGTCGAGAGTCATTACATCGAACTCCAACCGACTTGTCTACAAGGGGTTATTGCTGCCTCGGGCTCTATGTGGACCGTCTCCTGTGAGTCTAGATTTTCGAATCCGACGCGAAAGTGATAGTTAATTGTAACGCTCAGGGCCTCCTAATGACGATGGAACACTCAAATTGCGTCGAGACTCAATACATCGTCCTCCAGCCGACTTGTCTCCAAGGGTCTATTGCTGCCTCGGGCAACATATGGTCTGTCTCCTGTGTGTCTAGATTTTCGAATCCGACGCAAATGTGATAGTTAATTGTAACGTTCAGCGCCTCCTAATAACGATGGAACACTCAAATTGCGTCGCGATTAAATACATCGTCCTGCAGCGGACTGGTCTCCAAGGGCATATAGCTTCGGGCACCTTATGGTCCGTATCCAGTGAGTCTAGATTTTCGATTCCGACGAAAAACTGATGGTTAATTGTATCATTCAGGGCCACCTAATGACGATGGAACACTCAAATTGCGACGAGATTCTATACATCGGCCTCCAGCCGACTTGTCTCCAAGGGGATATTGGTGTCTCGGGCACAATATGATCTCTCCCCTGTGAGTCTAGATTTTCGAATCCGACGCAAAAATGATAGTTAATTGTACCATTTAGGGCCACCTAATGACGATGGAACACTCTAATTGCGTCGAGATTCTATACATCGTCCTCCAGCAGACTTGTCTCCAAGGGTCTATTGCTGCCTCGGGCACCACATGTTCCGTCTCCTGTGAGTCTAGATTTTGGAATCCGACGAAAAACTGATAGTTAATTGTAACATTCAGGGACTCCTAGTTATGATGGAACTCTCAAATTGCGTCGCGATCCAATACATCGTCCTCCAGCCGACCTGTCTCCAAGGGTTTATTGCTGCCGGGGGCACCTTATGATAGTTTTCCTGTGAGTCAAGATTTTCGAATGCGACGCAAAACTGATAGTTAATTGTAACGTTCAGGGCCTCCTAATGACGATGGAACACTCAAATTGCGTCGAGATTCAATACATCGGCATTCAGCCGATTTGTCTCCAAGGGTCTACTGCTGCCGCGGGCACCTTATGGTCGTTCCCCTGTGAGTCTAGATTTTAGAATCCGACGCAAAAGTGATTTTTAATTGCAATGATCAGGGCCTCCTAGTGACGATGGAACACTCAAATTGCGTCGGGATTCAATACATCGGCCCCAGCCGACTTGTCTCCAAGGGGATATTGGTGCCTCGGGCACCATATGCTCCGTCTCCTATGAGTCTAGATTTTCGAATCCGACGCAAAAATGATAGTTAATTGTAACGTTTAGCGCCTCCTATTGACGATAGAACACTCAAATTGCGTCGAGAGTCAATACATCGAACTCCAGCCGACTTGTCTAAAGGGGACATTGCTGCCTCGGGCTCTATGTGGTCCGTCTCCTGTGAGTCTAGATTTTTGAATCCGACGAAAAACTGATAGTTAATTGTAACATTCACGGACTCCTAGTTACGATGGAACTCTCAAATTGCGTCGCGATCCAATACATCGTCCTCCAGCCTACTTGTCTCCAAGGGTCTATTGCTGCCTCGGGCACCTTATGTTCGTTCTCCTGTGAGTCCAGATTTTCGAATCCGACGCAAAAATGATAGTTAATTGTAACGTTCAGGGCCTCCTAATGACGATGGAACACTCAAATTGCGTCGAGATTCAATACATCGGCCTCCAGCCGACTTGTCTCAAAGGGTCTGTTGCTGCCTCGGGCACCTTACGGTCGTTCTCCTGTGAGTCTAGATTTTCGAATCCGATGCGAGACTGATAGTTAATTCTAACGTTCAGGGCCTCCTAATGACAATGGAGCACTCAAATTGGGTAGCGATTCAATACATCGTCCTCCAGCGGACTGGTCTCCAAGGGGATATTGCTGCTTATGGTCCGTCTCCAGTGAGTCTAGATTTTCGAATCCGTCGAAAAACTGATAGTTAATTGTAACATTCGGGGACTCCTAGTTACGATGGAACTCTCCGATTGCGTCGCGATCCAATACATCGTCCTCCAGCCGACCTGTCTCCAAGGGTCTATTGCTGCCAGGGCACCTTATGACCGTTTTCCTGTGAGTCTAGATTTTCGAATCCGACGCAAAACTGATAGTTAATTGTAACGTTCAGGGCTTCCTAATGACGATGGAACACTCAAATTGCGTCGAGATTCAATACATCGGCATTCAGGCGATTTGTCTCCAAGGGTCTATTGCTGCCTCGGGCACCTTATGGTCGTTCCCCTGTGAGTCTAGATTTTAGAATAAGACGCAAAATTGATTTTTAAGTGTAATGATGAGGGTCTCCTAATGACGATGGAACACTCAAATTGCGTCGAGATTCAATACATCGGCCTCCAGCCGACTTGTCTCCAAGGGGATAATGCTGCGTCGGGCACCATATGGTCCGTCACCTGTGAGTCTAGATTTTCGAATCCGACACAAAAATGATAGTTAATTGTAACGTTCGGCGCCTCCTAATGTCGATGGATCACTCAAATTGCGTCGCGATTCAATACATCGTCCTTCAGCTTACTGGTCTCCAAGGGGATATAGCTTCGGGCACCTTATGGTCCTTCTCCAGTGAGTCTAGATTTTCGATTCCGACGAAAAACCGATGGTTAATTGTATCATTCAGGGCTACCTAATGACGATGGAACACTCAAATTGCGTCGAGATTCTATACATCGGCCTCCAGCCGACTTGTCTCCAAGGGGATATTGCTGTCTCGGGCACAATATGATCCTTCTCCTGTGAGTCTAGATTTTCGAATCTGACGCAAAACTGATAGTTATGTTCAGGGCCTCATAATGACGATGGAACACTCAAATTGCGTCGAGATTCAATACATCGTCCTCCAGCTGACTTGTCTCCAAGGGTCTATTGCTGCCTCGGGCTTCATATGATCCTTCTCCTGTGAGTATATTTTCGAATCCGACTCTAAAATGATAGTTAATTGTAACGTTCAGCGCCTCCTAAAGACGATGGAACACTCAAATTGCGTCGAGATTCAATACATCGGCCTCCAGCCGACATGTCTCCAAGGGGATATTGCTGCTTCGGGCACCATATGTTCCGTCTCCTGTGAGTCTAGATTTTCGAATCCGACGCAAAATTGATAGTTCATTGTAACGTTCAGCGCCTCCTAATGACGATGGAACACTCAAATTGCGTCGAGAGTCAATACATCGGCCTCCAGCCGACATGTCTCCAAGGGGATATTGCTGCTTCGAGCACCATATGTTCCGTCTCCTGTGAGTCTAGATTTTCGAATCCGACGCAAAATTGATAGTTCATTGTAACGCTCAGGGCCTCCTAATGACGATGGAACACTCAAATTGCGTCGAGATTCAATACATCGGCCTCCAGCCGACTTGTCTCCAAGGGTCCGTTGCTGCCTCGGGCACCTTACGGTCGTTCTCCTGTGAGTCTAGATTTTCGAATCCTACGCGAAACTGATAGTTGATTGTAACGTACTGGGCCTCCTAATGACGATGGAGCACTCAAATTGCGTCGCGATTCAATACATCATCCTCCAGCGGACTGGTCTCCAAGGGGTATTGCTGCTTCGGGTACCTTCTAGTCCGTCTCCAGTGAGTCTAGATTTTCGAATCCGACGAAAACTGATAGTTAATTGTAACATTCAGGAACTCCTAGTTATGATGGAAGTCTCAAATTGCGTCGCGATCCAATACATCGTCCTCCAGCCGACCTGTCTACAAGGGTCTATTGCTGCCTGGGGCACCTTATGATCGTTTTCCTGTGAGTCTAGATTTTCGAATCCGACGCAAAACTGATAGTTAATTGTAACGGTCAGGGCCTCCTAATGACAATGGAACACTCAAATTGCGTCGAGATTCAATACATCGGCATTCAGCCGATTTGTCTCCAAGAGTCTACTGCTGCCGCGGGCACCTTATGGTCGTTCCCCTGTGAGTCTAGATTTTAGAATCCGACGCAAAAATGATAGTTAATTGTAACATTCAGCGCCTCCTAATGACAATGGAACACTCAAATTGCGTCGCGATTCAATACATCGTCCTGCAGGGGACTGGTCTCCAAGGGGATATAGCTTCGGGCACCTTATGGTCCGTCTCCAGTGAGTCTAGATTTTCGATTCCGACGAAAAACTGATGGTTAATTGTATCATTCAGGGCCACCTAATGACGAAGGAACACTCAAATTGCGTCGAGATTCTATACATCGGCCTCCAGCCGACTTGTCTCCAAGAGGATATTGCTGTCTCGGGCACAATATGATCCTTCTCCTGCGAGTCTAGATTTTCGAATCCGACGCAAAACTGATAGTTAAGTTCAGGGCCTCATAATGACGATGGAACACTCAAATTGCGTCGAGATTCAATACATCGTCCTCCAGCCGACTTGTCTCCAAGGGTCTATTGCTGCCTCGGGCTTCATATGATCCATCTCCTGTGAGTATATTTTCGAATCAAACTCTAAAATGATAGTTAATTGTAACGTTCATCGCCTCCTAATGACGATGGAACACTCAAATTGCGTCGAGAGTCAATACATCGAACTCCAACCGACTTGTCTACAAGGGGATATTGCTGCCTCGGGCTCAATGTGGTCCGTCTCCTGTGTGTCTAGATTTTGGAATCCGACGCGAAACTGATGGTTAGTTGTAATGCGCAGGGCCTCCTAATGACGATGGAACACTCAAATTGCGTCGAGATTCAATACATCGGCCTCCAGCCAATTTGTCTCCAAGGGTCCGTTGCTGCCTCGGGCACCTTACGGTCGTTCTCCTGTGACTCTAGATTTTCGAATCCGACGCGAAACTGATAGTTGATTCCAACGTTCAGGGCCTCCTAATGACGATGGAGCACTCAAATTGCATCGCGATTCAATACATCGTCCTCCAGCGGACTGGTCTCCAAGGGGTATTGCTGCTTCGGGTACCTTATAGTCCGTCTCCAGTGAGTCTAGATTTTCGAATCCGACGAAAAACTGATAGTTAATTGTAACATTCAGGGACTCCTAGTTATGATAGAACTCTCAAACTGCGTCGCGATCCAATACATCGTCCTCCAGCCGACCTGTCTCCAAGGGTCTATTGCTGCCTGGGGCACCTTATGATCGTTTTCCCGTGAGTCAAGATTTTCGAATCCGACGCAAAACTGATAGTTAATTGTAACGTTCAGGGCCTCCTAATGACGATGGAACACTCAAATTGCGTCGAGATTCAATACATCGTCCTTCAGCCGATTTGTCTCCAAGGGTCTACTGCTGCCGCGGGCACCTTATGGTCGTTCCCCTGTGAGTCTAGATTTTAGAATCCGACGCAAAACTGATTTTTAATTGCAATGATCAGGGCCTCCTAATGACGATGGAACACTCAAATTGCGTCGAGATTCAATACATCGGCCTCCAGCCGACTTGTCTCCAAGGGGATATTGCTGCCTCGGGCACCATATGGTCCGTCTCCTGTGAGTCTAGATTTTCGAATACGACGCAAAAATGATAGTTAATTTTAACGTTCAGCGCTCCTAATGACGATGGAACACTCAAATTGCGTGGAGAGTCAATACATCGAACTCCAGCCGACTTGTCTAAAGGGGATATTGCTGCCTCGGGCTCTATGTGGTCCGTCTCCTGTGAGTCCAGATTTTCGAATCCGACGCGAAACTGATAGTAAATTGTAACACTCAGGGCCTAGTAATGACGATGGAACACTCAAATTGCGTCGAGATTCAATACATCGGCCTCCAGCCGACTTGTCTCCAAGGGTCCGTTGCTGCCTCGGGCACCTTACGGTCGTTCTCCTGTGAGTCTAGATTTTCGAATCCTACGCGAAACTGATAGTTGATTGTAACGTACTGGGCCTCCTAATGACGATGGAGCACTCAAATTGCGTCGCGATTCAATACATCATCCTCCAGCGGACTGGTGTCCAAGGGGTATTGCTGCTTCGGGTACCTTATAGTCCGTCTCCAGTGAGTCTAGATTTTCGAATCCGACGAAAAACTGATAGTTAATTGTAACATTCAGGGACTCCTAGTTATGATGGAACTCTCAAATTGCGTCGCTATCCAATACATCGTCCTCCAGCCGACCTGTCTCCAAGGGTCTATTGCTGCCTGGGGCACCTTATGATCGTTTTCCTGTGAGTCTAGATTTTCAAATCCGACGCAAAACTGATAGTTAATTGTAACGTTCAGGGCCTCCTAATGACGATGGAACACTCAAATTGCGTCGAGATTCAATACGTCGGCATTCAGCCGATTTGTCTCCAAGAGTCTACTGCTGCCGCGGGCACCTTATGGTCGTTCCCCTGTGAGCCTAGATTTTAGAATCCGACGCAAAACTGATTTTTAATTGCAATGATCAGGGGCTCCTAATGACGATGGAACACTCAAATTGCGTCGAGATTCAATACATCGGCCTTCAGCCGACTTGTCTCCAAGGGGATATTGCTGCCTCAGGCACCATATGGTCCGTCTCCTGTGAGTCTAGATTTTCGAATCCGACGCAAAAATGATAGTTAAGTGTAACGTTCAGCGCCTCCTAATGACGATGGAACACTCAAATTGCGTCGAGAGTCAATACATCGAACTCCAGCCGACTTGTCTAAAGGGGATATTGCTGCCTCGGGCTCTATGTGGTCCGTCTCCTGTGAGTCTAGATTTTAGAATCCGACGCAAAACTGATTTTTAATTGCAATGATCAGGGCCTCCTAATGACGATGGAACACTCAAATTGCGTCGAGATTCAATACATCGGCCTCCAGCCGACTTGTCTCCAAGGGGATATTGCTGCCTCGGGCACCATATGGTCCGTCTCCTGTGAGTCTAGATTTTCGATTCCGACGAAAAACTGATGGTTAATTGTATCATTCAGGGCCATCTAATGACGATGGAACACTCAAATTGCGTTGAGAGTCAATACATCGAACTCCAACCGACTTGTCTACAAGGGGATATTGCTGCCTCGGGCTCAATGTGGTCCGTCTCCTGTGAGTCTAGATTTTTGAATCCGACGCAAAACTGATAGTTAAGTTCAGGGCCTCATAATGACGATGGAACACTCAAATTGCGTCGAGATTCAATACATCGGCCTCCTGCCGACTAGTCTCCAAGGGTCCGTTGCTGCCTCGGGCACCTTACTGTCGTTCTCCTGTGACTCTAGATTTTCGAATCCGACGCGAAATTGATAGTTGATTCTAACGTTCAGGGCCTCCTAATGACGATGGAGCACTCAAATTGCATCGCGATTCAATACATCTTCCTCCAGCGGACTGGTCTCCAAGGGGTATTGCTGCTTCGGGTACCTTATAGTCCGTCTCCATTGAGTCTAGATTTTCGAATCCGACGAAAAACTGATAGTTAATTGTAATATTCAGGGACTCCTAGTTATGATGGAACTCTCAAATTGCGTCGCGATTCAATTCATCGTCCTCTAGCCGACCTGTCTCCAAGGGTCTATTGCTGCCTGGGGCACCTTATGATCGTTTTCCTGTGAGTTAAGATTTTCGAATCCGACGCAAAACTGATAGTTAAGTTCAGCGCCTCCTAATGACGATGGAACACTCAAATTGCGTCGCGATTCAATACATCGTCCTGCAGGGGACTGGTCTCCAAGGGGATATAGCTTCGGGCACCTTATGGTCCGTCTCCAGTGAGTCTAGATTTTCGATTCCGACGAAAAACTGATTTTTAATTGCAATGATCAGGGCCTCCTAATGACGATGGAACACTCAAATTGCGTCGAGATCCAATACATCGGCCTCCAGCCGACTTGTCTCCAAGGGGATATTGCTGCCTCGGGCACCATATGGTCCGTCTCCTGTGAGTCTAGATTTTCGATTCCGACGAAAAACTGATGGTTAATTGTATCATTCAGGGCCATCTAATGACGATGGAACACTCAAATTGCGTCGAGAGTCAATACATCGAACTCCAACCGACTTGTCTACAAGGGGATATTGCTGCCTCGGGCTCAATGTGGTCCGTCTCCTGTGAGTCTAGATTTTCGAATCCGACGCAAAACTGATAGTTAAGTTCAGGGCCTCATAATGACGATGGAACACTCAATTGCGTCGAGATTCAATACATCGGCCTCCTGCCGACTAGTCTCCAAGGGTCCGTTGCTGCCTCGGGCACCTTACTGTCGTTCTCCTGTGACTCTAGATTTTCGAATCCGACGCGAAATTGATAGTTGATTCTAACGTTCAGGGCCTCCTAATGACGATGGAGCACTCAAATTGCATCGCGATTCAATACATCTTCCTCCAGCGGACTGGTCTCCAAGGGGTATTGCTGCTTCGGGTACCTTATAGTCCGTCTCCATTGAGTCTAGATTTTCGAATCCGACGAAAAACTGATAGTTAATTGTAATATTCAGGGACTCCTAGTTATGATGGAACTCTCAAATTGCGTCGCGATTCAATACATCGTCCTCTAGCCGACCTGTCTCCAAGGGTCTATTGCTGCCTGGGGCACCTTATGATCGTTTTCCTGTGAGTTAAGATTTTCGAATCCGACGCAAAACTGATAGTTAAGTTCAGCGCCTCCTAATGACGATGGAACACTCAAATTGCGTCGCGATTCAATACATCGTCCTGCAGGGGACTGGTCTCCAAGGGGATATAGCTTCGGGCACCTTATGGTCCGTCTCCAGTGAGTCTAGATTTTCGATTCCGACGAAAAACTGATGGTTAATTGTATCATTCAGGGCCACCTAATGACGATGGAACACTCAAATTGCGTCGAGAGTCAATACATCGAACTCCAACCGACTTGTCTACAAGGGGATATTGCTGACTCGGGCTCAATGTGGTCCGTCTCCTGTGAGTCTAGATTTTCGAATCCGACGCAAAACTGATAGTTAAGTTCAGGGCCTCATAATGACGATGGAACACTCAAATCGCGTCGAGATTCAATACATCGGCCTCCTGCCGACTAGTCTCCAAGGGTCCGTTGCTGCCTCGGGCACCTTACTGTCGTTCTCCTGTGACTCTAGATTTTCGAATCCGACGCGAAATTGATAGTTGATTCTAACGTTCAGGGCCTCCTAATGACGATGGAGCACTCAAATTGCATCGCGATTCAATACATCTTCCTCCAGCGGACTGGTCTCCAAGGGGTATTGCTGCTTCGGGTACCTTATAGTCCGTCTCCATTGAGTCTAGATTTTCGAATCCGACGAAAAACTGATAGTTAATTGTAATATTCAGGGACTCCTAGTTATGATGGAACTCTCAAATTGCGTCGAGATCCAATACATCGTCCTCCAGCCGACCTGTCTCCAAGGGTCTATTGCTGCCTGGGGCACCTTATGATCGTTTTCCTGTGAGTTAAGATTTTCGAATCCAACGCAAAACTGATAGTTAATTGTAACGTTCAGGGCCTCCTAATGACGATGGAACACTCAAATTGCGTCGAGAGTCAATACATCGAACTCCAGCCGACTTGTCTAAAGGGGATATTGCTGCCTCGGGCTCTATGTGGTCCGTCTCCTGTGAGTCTAGATTTTAGAATCCGACGCAAAACTGATTTTTAATTGCAATGATCAGGGCCTCCTAATGACGTTGGAACACTCAAATTGCGTCGAGAGTCAATACATCGAACTCCAACCGACTTGTCTACAAGGGTATATTGCTGTCTCGGGCTTCATATGATCCTTCTCCTGTGAGTATATTTTCGAATCCGACGCTAAAATGATAGTTAATTGTAACGTCAGCGCCTCCTAAAGACGATGGAACACTCAAATTGCGTCGAGTGTCAATACATCGAACTCCAACCGACTTGTCTACAAGGGGATATTGCTGCCTCGGGCTCTATGTGGTCCGTCTCCTGTGAGTCTAGATTTTCGAATCCGACGCGAAACTGATAGTTAATTGTAACGTTCAGGGCCTTCTAATGACGATGGAACACTCAAATTGCGTCGAGACTCAATACATCGTCCTCCAGCCGACTTGTCTCCAAGGGTCTATTGCTGCCTCCGGCACCTTATGGTTGTACTCCTGTGAGTCTAGATTTTCGAATCCGATGCAAAAATGGTAGTTAATTGTAACGTTTAGGGCCTCCTAATGACGATGGAACACTCAAATTGCGTCGAGATTCAATACATAGGCCTCCAGCCGACTTGTCTCCAAGGGTCTGTTGCTGCCTCGGGCACCTTACGGTCGTTCTCCTGTGAGTCTAGATTTTCGAATCCGACGCGAAACTGATAGTTAATTCTAACGTTCAGGGCCTCCTAATGACGATGGAGCACTCAAATTGCGTCGCGATTCAATACATCGTCCTCCAGCGAACTGGTCTCCTAGGGGATATTGCTGCTTCGGGTACCTTATGGTCCGTCTCCACTGAGTCTAGATTTTCGAATCAGACGAAAAACTGATAGTTAATTGTAACATTCAGGGACTCCTAGTTACGATGGAACTATTCAAATTGCGTCGCGATCCAATACATCGTCCTCCAGCCGACCTGTTTCCAAGGGTCTATTGCTGCCTGGGGCACCTTATGATCGTTTTCCTGTGAGTCTAGATTTTCGAATCCGACGCAAACTGATAGTTAATTGTATCGTGCAGGGCCTCCTAATGACGATGGAACACTCAAATTACGTCGAGATTCAATACATCGGCCTCCAGCCGACTTGTCTGCAAGGGGATATTGCTGCTTCGGGCACCATATGTTCTGTCTCCTGTGAGTCTAGATTTTCGAATCCGACGCAAAAATGATAGTTAATTATAACGTTCAGCGCCTCCTAATGACGATGGAACACTCAAATTGCGTCGAGATTCAATACATCGGCCTCCAGCCGACTTGTCTCCAAGTGGATATTGCTGCCTCGGGCACCTTATGGACCGTCTCCAGTGAGTCTATATTTTCGATTCCGACGAAAAACTGATGGTTAATTGTATCATTCAGGGCCACCTAATGACGATGGAACACTCAAATTGCGTCGAGATTCTATACATCGTCCTCCAGCCGAATTGTCTCCAAGGGGATATTGCTGTCTCGGGCACAATATGATCCTTCTCCTGTGAGTCTAGATTTTCGAATCCGACGCAAAACTGATAGTTAATTTCAGGGACTCATAATGACGATGGAACACTCAAATTGCGTCGAGATTCAATACATTGTCCTCCAGCCGACTTGTCTCCAAGGGTCTATTGCTGCCTCGGGCACCATATGTTCCGTCTCCTGTGAGTCTAGATTTTCGAATCCGACGCAAAAATGATAGTTAATTGTAACGTTCAGCGCCTCCTAATGACGATGGAACACTCAAATTGCGTCGAGAGTCAATACATCGAACTCCAACCGACTTGTCTACAAGGGGATATTGCTGCCTCGGGCTCTGTGTGGTCCGTCTCCTGTGAGTCAAGATTTTCGAATCCGACGCGAAACTGATGGTTAGTTGTAACGCTCAGGGCCTCCTAATGACGATGGAACACTCAAATTGCGTCGAGATTCAATACTTGGGCCTCCAGCCAATTTGTCTCCAAGGGTCCGTTGCTTTCTCGGGCACCTTACGGTCGTTCTCCTGTGACTCTAGATTTTCGAATCCGACGCGAAACTGATAGTTGATTCCAACGTTCAGGGCCTCCTAATGACGATGGAGCACTCAAATTGCATCGCGATTCAATACATCGTCCTCCAGCGGACTGGTCTCCAAGGGGTATTGCTGCTTCGGGTACCTTATAGTCCGTCTCCAGTGAGTCTAGATTTTCGAATCCGACGAAAAACTGATAGTTAATTGTAACATTCAGGGACTCCTAGTTATGATGGAACTCTCAAATGGCGTCGCGATCCAATACATCGTCCTCCAGCCGACCTAACTCCAAGGGTCTATTGCTGCCTGGGGCACCTTATGATCGTTTTCCTGTGAGTCAAGATTTTCGAATCCGACGCAAAACTGATAGTTAATTGTAACGTTCAGGGCCTCCTAATGACGATGGAACACTCAAATTGCGTCGAGATTCAATAAATCGTCCTTCAGCCGATTTGTCTCCAAGGGTCTACTGCTGCCGCGGGCACCTTATGGTCGTTCCCCTGTGAGTCTAGATTTTAGAATCCGACGGAAAACTGATTTTTAATTGCAATGATCAGGGCCTCCTAATGACGATGGAACACTCAAATTGCGTCGAGATTCAATACATCGGCCTCCAGCCGACTTGTCTCCAAGGGGATATTGCTGCCTCGGGCACCATATGGTCCGTCTCCTGTGAGTCTAGATTTTCGAATCCGACGCAAAAATGATAGTTAATTGTAACGTTCAGCGCCTCCTAATGACGATGGAACACTCAAATTGCGTCGAGAGTCAATACATCGAACTCCAGCCGACTTGTCTAAAGGGGATATTGCTGCCTCGGGCTCTATGTGGTCCGTCTCCTGTGAGTCTAGATTTTAGAATCCGACGCAAAACTGATTTTTAATTGCAATGATCAGGGCCTCCTAATGACGATGGAACACTCAAATTGCGTCGAGATTCAATACATCGGCCTCCAGCCGACTTGTCTCCAAGGGGATATTGCTGCCTCGGGCACCATATGGTCCGTCTCCTGTGAGTCTAGATTTTCGAATCCGACGCAAAAATGACAGTTAATTGTAACATTCAGCGCCTCCTAATGACTATGGAATACTCAAATTGCGTCGCGATTCAATACATCGTCCTGCAGGGGCCTGGTCTCCAAGGGGATATAGCTTCGGGCACCTTATGGTCCGTCTCCATTGAGTCTAGATTTTCGATTCCGACGAAAAACTGATGGTTAATTGTATCATTCAGGGCCACCTAATGACGATGGAACACTCAAATTGCGTCGAGAGTCAATACATCGAACTCCAACCGACTTGTCTACAAGGGGATATTGCTGCCTCGGGCTCAATGTGGTCCGTCTCCTGTGAGTCTAGATTTTCGAATCCGACGCAAAACTGATAGTTAAGTTCAGGGCCTCATAATGACGATGGAACACTTAAATTGCGTCGAGATTCAATACATCGTCCTCCAGCCGACTTGTCTCCAAGGGTCTATTGCTGCCTCGGGCTTCATATGATCCATCTCCTGTGAGTATATTTTCGAATCAGACTCTAAAATGATAGTTAATTGTAACGTTCAGCGCCTCCTAATGACGATGGAACACTCAAATTGCGTCGAGAGTCAATACATCTAACTCCAACCGACTTGTCTACAAGGGGAAATTGCTGCCTCGGGCTCATTGTGGTCCGTCTCCTGTGAGTCTAGATTTTCGAATCCGACGCGAAACTGATGGTTAGTTGTAACTCTCAGGGCCTCCTAATGACGATGGAACACTCAAATTGCGTCGAGATTCAATACATCGGCCTCCTGCCGACTAGTCTCCAAGGGTCCGTTGCTGCCTCGGGCACCTTACTGTCGTTCTCCTGTGACTCTAGATTTTCGAATCCGACGCGAAATTGATAGTTGATTCTAACGTTCAGGGCCTCCTAATGACGATGGAGCACTTAAATTGCATCGCGATTCAATACATCGTCCTCCAGTGGACTGGTCTCCAAGGGGTATTGCTGCTTCGGGTACCTTATAGTCCGTCTCCATTGAGTCTTGATTTTCGAATCCGACGAAAAACTGATAGTTAATTGTTACATTCAGGGACTCCTAGTTATGATGGAACTCTCAAATTGCGTCGCGATCCAATACATCGTCCTCCAGCCGACCTGTCTCCAAGGGTCTATTGCTGCCTGGGGCACCTTATGATCGTTTTCCTGTGAGTCAAGAATTTCGAATCCGACACAAAACTGATAGTTAATTGTAACGTTCAGGGCCTCCTAATGACGATGGAACACTCAAATTGCGTCGAGATTCAATACATCGTCCTTCAGCCGATTTGTCTCCAAGGGTCTACTGCTGCCGCGGGCACCTTATGGTCGTTCCCCTGTGAGTCTAGATTTTAGAATCCGACGCAAAACTGATTTTTAATTGCAATGATCAGGGCCTCCTAATGACAATGGAACACTCAAATTGCGTCGAGATTCAATACATCTGCCTCGAGCCGACTTGTCTCCAAGGTGATATTGCTGCCTCGGGCACCATATGGTCCGTCTCCTGTGAGTCTAAACTTTCGAATCCGACGCAAAAATGATAGTTAATTGTAACGTTCAGCGCCTCCTAATGACGATGGAACACTCAAATTGCGTCGAGAGTCAATACATCGAACTCCAGCCGACTTGTCTAAAGGGGATATTGCTGCCTCGGGCTCTATGTGGTCCGTCTCCTGTGAGTCTAGATTTTAGAATCCGGCGCAAAACTGATTTTTAATTGCAATGATCAGGGCCTCCTAATGACGATGGAACACTCAAATTGCGTCGAGAATCAATACATCGGCCTCCAGCCGACTTGTCTCCAAGGGGATATTGCTGCCTCGGGCACCATATGGTCCGTCTCCTGTGAGTCTAGATTTTCGAATCCGACGCAAAAATGATAGTTAATTGTAACATTCAGCGCCTCCTAATGACGACGGAACACTCAAATTGCGTCGTGATTCAATACATCGTCCTGCAGGGGACTGGTCTCCAAGGGGATATAGCTTCGGGCACCTTATGGCCCGTCTCCAGTGAGTCTAGATTTTCGATTCCGACGAAAAACTGATGGTTAATTGTATCATACAGGGCCACCTAATGACGATGGAACACTCAAATTGCGTCGAGATTCTATACATCGCCCTCCAGCCGACTTGTCTCCAAGGGGATATTGCTGTCTCGGGCACAATATGATCCTTCTCCTGTGAGTCTAGATTTTCGAATCCGACGCAAAACTGATAGTTAAGTTCAGGGTCTCCTAATGACGATGGAACACTCAAATTGCGTCGAGAGTCAATACATCGTCCTTCAGCCGACTTGTCTCCTAGGGTCTATTGCTGCCTCGGGCACCTTATGGTTGTTCTCCTGTGAGTCTAGATTTTCGAATCCGATGCAAAAATGGTAGTTAATTGTAACGTTTAGGGCCTCCTAATGACGATGGAACACTCAAATTGCGTCGAGATTCAATACATAGGCCTCCAGCCGACTTGTCTCCAAGGGTCTGTTGCTGCCTCGGGCACCATATGTTCTGTCTCCTGTGAGTCTAGGTTTCCGAATCCGACGCAAAAATGATAGTTAATTATAACGTTCAGCGCCTCCTAATGACGATGGAACACTCAAATTGCGTCGAGATTCAATACATCGGCCTCCAGCCGACTTGTCTCCAAGTTAATATTGCTGCCTCGGGCACCTTATGGTCCGTCTCCAGTGAGTCTACATTTTCGATTCCGACGCAAAACTGATAGTTAATTGTAACGTTCAGCGCCTCCTAATGACGATGGAACACTCAAATTGCGTCGAGAGTCAATACATCGAACTCCAACGGACTTGTCTACAAGGGGATATTGCTGCCTCGGGCACCTTATGGTCGTTCTCCTGTGAGTCTAGATTTTCGAATCCGACGCAAAAATGATAGTTAATTGTAACGTTTAGGGCCTCCTAATGACGATGGAACACTCAAATTGCGTCGAGATTCAATACATCGGCCTCCAGCCGACTTGTCTCCAAGGGTCTGTTGCTGCCTCGGGCACCTTACGGTCGTTCTTCTGTGAGTCTAGATTTTCGAATCCGACGCGAAACTTATAGTCAATTCTAACGTTCAGGGCCTCCTAATGACAATTGAGCACTCAAATTGGGTAGCGATTCAATACATCGTCCTCCAGCGGACTGGTCTCCAAGGGGATATTGCTGCTTCGGGTACCTTATGGTCCGTCTCCAGTGAGTCTAGATTTTCGAATCCGACGAAAAACTGATAGTTAATTGTAACATTCAGGGACTCCTAGTTACGATGGAACTCTCAAATTGCGTCGCGATCCAAACATCGTCCTCCAGCCGACCTGTCTCCAAGGGTTTATTGCTGCCTGGGGCACCTTATGATCGTTTTCCTGTGAGTCTAGATTTTCGAATCCGACGCAAAACTGATAGTTAATTGTAACGTTCATGGCCTCCTAATGACGATGGAACACTCAAATTGCGTCGAGATATAATACATCGGCATTCAGCTGATTTGTCTCCAAGGGTCTATTGCTGCACCGGGCACCTTATGGTCGTTCCCCTGTGAGTCTAGATTTTAGAATCCGACGCAAAACTGATTTTTAATTGTAATGTTCAGGGTCTCCTAATGACGATGGAACACTCAAATTGCGTCAAGATTCAATACATCGTCCTCCAGCGGACTGGTCTCCATGGCAATATATCTTCGGGCACCTTATGGTCCTTCTCCATTGAGTCTAGATTTTCGATTCCGATGAAAAACTGATGGTTAATTGTATCATTCAGGGCCACCTAATGACGATGGAACACTCAAATTGCGTCGAGATTCTATACATCGTCCTCTAGCCGACTTGTATCCAAGGGGATATTGCTGTCTCGGGCGTCATATGATCCTTCTCCTGTGAGTATATTTTTGAATCCGATGCTTAAATGATAGTTAATTGTAACGTTCAACGCCTCCTAAAGACGATGGAACACTCAAATTGCGTCGAGATTCAATACATCGGCCTCCAGCCGACTTGTCTCCAAGGGGATATTGTTGCCTCGGGCACCATATGTTACGTCTCCTGTGAGTCTAGATTTTGGACTCCGACGCAAAAATGATAGTTAATTGTAACGTTCAGCGCCTCCTAATGACGATGGAACGCTCAAATTGCGTCGAGAGTCAATACATCGAACTCCAACCGACTTGTCTACAAGGGGATATCGCTGCCTCGGGCTCTAAGTGGTCCGTCTCCTGGGAGTCTAGATTTTCGAATCCGACGAGAAACTGATAGTTAATTGTGACGCTCAGGGCCTCCTAATGACGATGGAACACTCAAAATGCGTCGAGACTCAATACATCGTCCTCCAGCCGACTTGTCTCCAAGGGTCTATTGCTGCCTCGGGCACCTTATGGTTGTTCTCCTGTGAGTCTAGATTTTCGAATCCGACGCAAAAATGATAGTTAATTGTAACGTTTAGGGCCTCCTGATGACGATGGAACACTCAAATTGCGTCGAGATTCAATACATCGAACTCCAGCCGACTTGTCTGAAGGGGATATTGCTGCGTCGGGCTCTATGTGGTCCGTCTCCTGTGAGTCTAGATTTTCGAATCCGACGCGAAACTGATAGTCAATTCTAACGTTCAGGGCCTCCTAATGACAATTGAGCACTCAAATTGGGTAGCGATTCAATACATCGTCCTCCAGCGGACTGGTCTCCAAGGGGATATTGCTGCTTCGGGTACCTTATGGTCCGTCTCCAGTGAGTCTAGATTTTCGAATCCGACGAAAAACTGATAGTTAATTGTAACATTCAGGGACTCCTAGTTACGATGGAACTCTCAAATTGCGTCGCGATCCAAACATCGTCCTCCAGCCGACCTGTCTCCAAGGGTTTATTGCTGCCTGGGGCACCTTATGGTCGTTCTCCAGTGGGTCTAGATTTTCTAATCCGACGCTAAACTGATTGTTAATTGTCACGTTCAGGGCCTCCTAATGACGATGGAACACTCAAATTGTGTCGAGCTTCAATACATCATCCTCCAGCCGACTTGTATCCAAGGGTATATTGCTGTTTCGGGCACCATATGATCCTTCTCCTGTGAGTAGATTTTCGAATCCGACGCCAAAATGATAATTAATTGTAACGTTCAGCGCCTCCTAATGACGATGGAACACTCACATTGCTTCGAGATTCAATACATCGTCCTCCAGCCGACTTGTCTCGAAGGGGATAAAGCTGCCTCGGGCACCATATGGTCCATGTCCTGTGAGTCTAGATTTTCGAATTCGACGGGAAACTGGTAGTTAATTGTAACGTTCTTGGCCTCCTAATGACGATGGAGCACTCAAATTGCGTCGCGATTCAATACATCGTCCTCTAGCGGACTGGTTTCCAAGGGGATATTGCTGCTTCGGGCACCTTATGATTCGTCTCCAGTGAGTCTAGATTTTCGAATCCGACGAAAAACTGATCGTTAATTGTAACGTTCAGGGCCTCCTAATGACGATGGAACACTCAAATTGCGTCGAGATTCAATACATGGGCCTCGAGCCGACTTGTCTCCAAGGTTCTATTGCTGCCTCGGGCACCTTATGGTCGGTCTCCTGTGAAACTAGATTTTCTAATCCGACGCAAAACTGATTGTTAATTGTAACGTTCAGGGCCTCCTAATAACGATGGAACACTCAAATTGCGTCGAGATTCAATACATCGTCGTCCAGCCGACTTGTATCCAAGGGGATATTTATGTTTCCGTCACCATAAGATCCTTCTCCTGTGAGTGGATTTTCGAATCCGACGCTAAAATGATAGTTAATTGAAACGTTCAGCGCCTCCTAATTACGATGGAACAATCAAATTGCGTCGAGATTCATTACATTGGCCTCGAGCTGACTTGTCTCCAAGGGTCTATTGCTGCCTCGGGCACTTTATGGTCGTTCTCCTGTGAGTCTAGATTTTCGAATCCGACGCAAAACAGATAGTTAATTGTAACGTTCAGGTCCTCCTAATGACGAAGGAACACTCAAATTGCGTCGAGATTCACTACATCGTCCTCCAGTCGACTTGTCTCCAAGGGGATATCGCTGCCTCAGGCACCACTTGGTCCGTCTCCGGTGATTCTACGTTTTCGAATCCGACGCAAAACTGATAGTTAATTGTAACGTTCAGGGCCTCCTAATGGCGATGGAGCAATCAAATTGCGTCGCGATTCAATACATCGTCCTCCAGCGGACTGGTCTCCAAGGGGATATTGCTGCCTCGGTCACCTTATGGTCCGTCTCCAGTGAGTCTAGATTTTCGAATCCGACGAAAAACTGATAGTTAATTGTACCATTCAGGGCCTCCTAATGACGATGGAACAGTCAAATTTTGTCGTGATCCAATATATCGTCCTCCAGCCGACTTGTCTCTAAGGGTCTATTGCTGCCTCTGGCACCTTATGATCGTTCTCCTGTGAGTCTAGATTTTCAAACCCGACGCAAAAATGATAGTGAATTGTAACGTTCAGCGCCTCCTAATGACGATAGAACACTCAAACTGCGTCGAGATTCAATACATCGTCCTCCAGCCGACTTGTCTCCAAAGGGATATTGCTGCCTCGGGCGTCAAATGGTCCGTCTCCTGTGAGTCTAGATTTTTGAATCCGACGCAAAACTGATAGTTAATTGTAGCGTTCAGGGTTTCCTAATGACGATGAAACACTCAAATTGCGACGAGATTCAATACATCGTTCTTCAGCCGACTTGTCCCCAAGGGTCTATTGCTGCCTCGGGCACCTCATGGTCGTTCTCCTGTGAGTCTAGATTTTCGAATCCGACGCAAAACTGATAGTTAATTGTAGCGTTCAAGGCCTATTAATGACGATAGAACACTCAAATTGCGTCGAGATTCAATACATAGTCCTCCAGCTGACTTGTATCCAAGGGGATATTGCTGTTTCGGGCACCATATGATCCTTCTCCTGTGAGTAGATTTTCGAATCCGACGCCAAAATGATTATTAATTGTAACGTTCAGCGCCTCCTAATGACGATGGAACACTCACATTGCTTCGAGATTCAATACATCGTCCTCCAGCCGACTTGTCTCGAAGGGGATATAGCTGCCTTTGGCACCATATGGTCCTCGTCCTGTGAGTCTAGATTTTCGAATCCGACGCGAAACTGATTTTTAATTGTAACGTTCAGGGTTTCCTAATGACGATGGAACAATCAAATTGCGTCGAGATTCAATACAACGTCCTTCAGCCGACTTGTCCCCAAGGGTCTATTGCTGCCTCGGGCACGTTATGGTCGTTCTCCTGTGAGTCTAGATTTTCGAATCCGACGCAAAACTGACAGTTAATCGTAACGTTCAGGGCCTCCTAATGACGAAGGAACACTCAAATTGTGTAAAAATTCACTACATCGTCCTCCAGCCGACTTGTCTCCAAGGGGATATCGCTGCCTCGTGCACGACTTGGTCCGTCTCCGGTGATTCAACGTTTTCGAATCCGACGCAAAACTGATAGTTAATTGTAACGTTCAGGGCCTCCTAATGACGATGGAGTACTCAAATTGCGACGAGATTCAATACATCGTTCTTCAGCCGACTTGTCCCCAAGGGTCTATTGCTGCCTCGGGCACCTTATGGTCGTTCTCCTGTGAGTCTAGATTTTCGAATCCGACGCAAAATTGATAGTTAATTGTAACGTTCAGGGCCTCCTAATGACGATGGAACACTCAAATTGCGTCGAGATTCAATACATGGGCCTCGAGCCGACTTGTCTCCAAGGGTCTATTGCTGCCTCGGGCACCTAATAGTCGTTCTAATGTGAGTCTAGACTTTCCAATCCGACGCAAAACAGATAGTTAATTGTAACGTTCAGGGCCTCCTAATGACGAAGGAACACTCAAATTGCGTCGAGATTCACTACATCGTCCTCCTGCAAACTTGTCTCCAAGCGGATATAGCAGCCTCGGGCACCACATGGTACGTCTCCGGTGATTCTACGTTTTCGAATCCGACGCAAAACAGAAAGTTAATTGTAACGTTGAGGGCCTCCTAATGACGATGGAGCACTCAAATTGCGTCGCGATTCAATACATCGTCCTCCAGCAGACTGGTCTCCAAGGGGATATAGCCCCGGGCACCTTATGGTCCGTCTCCAGTGAGTCTAGATTTTCGAATCCGACGAAAAACTGATAGTTAATTGTAACATTCAGGGCCTCCTAATGACGATGGAGCACTCAAATTGCGTCGCGATCCGATACATCGTCCTCCAGCCGATTTGTCTCCAAGGTTCTATTGCTGCCTCGGGCACCTTATGGTCGTTCTCCTGTGAATCTAGATTTCCTAATCCGACGCAAAAGTGATTGTTAAGTGTAACGTTCAGGGCCTCCTAATAACGATGGAACACTCAAATTGCGTCGAGATTCAATACATCGTCCTCCAGCCGACTTGTATCCACGGGGATATTGATGTCTCGGACACCATATGATCCTTCTCCTGTGAGTAGTTTTGAGAATCCGACGCTAAAACGGTAGTTAATTGTAACGGTCAGCGCCTCCTATCGACGATGGAACACTCAAATTGCGTCGAGATTCAATACATAGTCCTCCAGACGGTTTGTCTAGATGGGGATATTGCTGCCTCGGGCTCCTTATGGTCGCTCTCCTGTGAGTCTAGATTTTCGAATCCGACGCGAAACTGATTGTTAATTGTAACGTTCAGGGTTTCCTAATGACGATGGAAAACTCAAATTGCGTCGAGATTCACTACATCGTCCTCCAGCCGACTTGTCTCCAAGGGGATATCACTGCCTCAGGCACCACTTGGTCCGTCTCTGGTGATTCTACGTTTTCGAATCCGACGCAAAACTGATAGTTAATTGTAACTTTCAGGGCCTCCTAATGACGATGGAGCAATCAAATTGCGTCGCGATTCAATACATCGTCCTCCAGCGGACTGGTCTCCAATGGGATATTGCTGCCTCGGTCACCTTATGGTCCGTCTCCAGTGAGTCTAGATATTCGAATCCGACGAAAAACTGATAGTTAATTGTACCGTTCAGGGCCTCCTAATGACGATGGAACAGTCAAATTTTGTCGTGATCCAATATATCGTCCTCCAGCCGACTTGTATCTAAGGGTCTATTGCTGCCTCGGGCACCTTATGATCGTTCTCCTGTGAGTCTCGATTTTCAAACCCGACGCAAAAATGATAGTGAATTGTAACGTTCAGCGCCTCCTAATGACGAAGGAACACTCAAATTGCGTCGCGAATCAATACTTCGCCTCCAGCGGACTGGTATCCAAACGGATATAGCTTCGGGCACCTTATTGTCCGTCTCCAGTGAGTCTAGAATTTCGATTCCGACGAGAAACTGATCGTTAATTGTATCATTCACGGCCACCTAATGACGATGGAACACTCAAATTGCGTCGCGATACAATACATCGTCCTCCAGCGGACTGGTCTCCAAGGGGATATAGCCTCGGGCACCTTATGTTCCGCCTCCAGTGAGTCTAGATTTTCGAATCCGACGAAAAACTGATAGTTAATTGTAACATTCAGGGCCTCCAAATGACGATGGAGCACTCAAATTGCGTCGCGATCCGATACATCGTCCTCCAGCCGATTTGTCTCCAAGGTTCTATTGCTGCCTCGGACACCTTATGGTCGTTCTCCTGTGAATCTATATTTTCTAATCCGACGCAAAACTGATTGTTAATTGTAACGTTCAGGGCCTCCTAATAACAATGGAACACTCAAATTGCGTCGAGATTCAATAAATCGTCCTCCAGCCGACTTGTATCCAGGGGGATATTGATGTCTCGGACACCATATGATCCTTCTCCTGTGAGTAGTTTTTCGAATCCGACGCTAAAACGATAGTTAATTGTAACGGTCAGCGCCTCCTAATGACGATGGAACACTCAAATTGCGTCGAGATTCAATACATAGTCCTCCAGCCAATTTGTCTCCATGGGGATATTGCTGCCTAGGCTCCTTATGGTCGCTCTCCTGTGAGTCTAGATTTTCGAATCCGACGCAAAACTGATTGTTAATTGTAACGTTCAGGGTTTCCTAATGACGATGGAAACTCAAATTGCGTCGAGATTCAATACATCGTCCTCCAGTCGACTTGTCCCCAAGGATCTATTGCTGCCTCGGGCACCTTATGGTCGTTCTCCTGTGAGTCTAGATTTTCGAATCCGACGCAAATCTGATAGTTAATTGTAACGTTCAGGGTCTCCTAATGACGATGGAACACTCAAATTGCGTAGAGATTCAATACATCGGCCTCCAGCCGGCTTGTCTCCAAGGGTCTATTGCTGCCTCGGGCACCTTATGGACGTTCTCCTGTGAGTCTAGATTTTCGAATCCGACGCAAAACTGATAGTTAATTGTAGCGTTCAGGGCCTCCTAATGACAATAGAACACTCAAATTGCGTCGAGATTCAATACATCGTTCTTCAGCCGACTTGTCCCCAAGGGTCTATTGCTGCTTCGGGCACCTTATGATTCGTCTCCAGTGAGTGTAGATTTTCGAATCCGACGAAAAATTGATAGTTAATTGTAACAATCAGGGCCTCCTAGTTACGATGGAAAACTCAAACTGTGTCGCGATCCAATACATCGTCCTCCAGCCGACTCGTCTCCAAGGGTTTATTGCTGCCTCAATCACCTTATGGTCGTTCCCCTGTGAGTCTAGATTTTAGAATCCGACGCAAAACAGATACTTAATTGTAACGTTCAGGGCCTCCTAATGACGATGGAGCACTCAAATTGCGGCGCGATTCAATACATCGTCCTCCAGCGGACTGGTATCCAAGGGTATATAGCCTCGGTCACCTTATGGTCCGTCTCCAGTGAGTCTAGATTTTCGATTCCGACGAAAAACTGATAGTTAATTGTAACATTCAGGGCCCCTTAATGACGATGGAACACTCAAATTGCGTCGAGATTCAATACATCGTCCTCCAGCCGACTTGTAACCAGGGGGTTTTGATGTCTCGGGCACCATATGATCCTTCTCCTGTGAGTAGATTTTCGAATCCGACGTTAAAATGATAGTTAATTGTAAAGTTCAGGGCCTCCTAATGACGATGGAACACTCAAATTGCGTCGAGATTCAATACATCGTCCTCTAGCAGACTGGTCTCCAAGGGGATATTGCTGCTTCGGGCACCTTATGATTCGTCTCCAGTGAGTGTAGATTTTCGAATCCGACGAAAAACTGACAGTTAATTGTAACAATCAGGGCCTCCTAGTTACGATGGAAAACTCAAACTGTGTCGCGATCCAATACACCGTCCTCCAGCCGACTTGTCTCCAAGGGTGTGTTGCTGCGACAGGCACCTTATGGTCGTTCCCCTGTGAGTCTTGATTTTCGAATCCGACGCAAAACAGATAGTTAATTGTATTGTTCAGGGCCTCCTAATGACGAAGGAACACTCAAATTGCGTCGAGATTCACTACATCGTCCTCCAGCCAACTTGTCTCCAAGGGGATATTTCTGCCTCGGGCACCATATGGTCCGTCTCCTGTGAGTCTAAATTATCGAATCCGACGCAAAAATGATAGTTAATTGTAACGTTCAGCGCCTCCTAATGACGATGAAACACTCAAATTGCGTCGAGAGTCAATACATCGACCTCCAGCCGACTTCTCTACAAGGGGATATTGCTGCCTCGGGCGCCATGTGGTCCGTCTCCTGTGAGTCTAGATTTTCGAATCCGACGCGAAACTGATAGTTAATTGAAACTTTCAGGGCCTCCTAATGACGGAGGAACACTCAAATTGCGTCGAGATTCATTACATCGTCCTTCTGCCGACTTGTCTCCAAGAGTCTATTGCTGCCTCGGGCACCTTATGTTCGTTCTCCTGTGAGTCTAGATTTTCGAATCCGGCGAAAAACAGATAGTTAATTGTAACGTCCAGGGCCTCCAATTGACGATGGAACACTCAAATTGCGTCGAGATTCAATACATGGGCCTCGAGCCGACTTCTCTTTAAGGGTCTATTGCTGCCTCGGGCACCTTATGGTCGTTCTCCTGTGAGTCTAGATTTTCGAATCCGACGCAAAACAAATAGTTAATTGTAACGTTCATGGCCTCCTAATGTCGAAGGAACACTCAAATTGCGTCGAGATTCACTACATCGTCCTCCAGCCGACTTGTCTCCGAGGGGATATCGCTGCCTCGGGCACCACATGGTCCGTCTCCGGTGTTTCCACGTTTTCGATTCCGATGCAAAACTGATTGTTAATTGTAACGTTCGGGGCCTCCTATTGACGATGGAACACTCAAATTGCATCGAGATTCAATACATGGGCCTCGAGCCGACTTGTCTTTAAGGGTCTATTGCTGCCTCGGGCACCTAATGGTCTTTCTCCTGTGAGTCTAGATTTTCGAATCCGACGCAAAACTGATAGTTAATTGTAGCGTTCAGGGTCTCCTAATGACGATGGAACACTCAAATTGCGTCGAGATTCAATACATCGGCCTCCAGTCGACTTGTCTCCAAGGGTCTATTGCTGTCTCGGGCACCTTATGGTCGTTCTGCTGTGAGTCTAGATTTTCGAATCCGACGCGAAACTGATAGTTAATTGTAACGTTCAGTTCCTCCTAATGACGATGGAGCACTCAGATTGCGTCGCGATTCAGTACATCGTCCTCTAGCGGACTGGTCTCCAAGGGGATATTGCTGCTTCGGGCACCTTATGATTCGTCTCCAGTGAGTGTAGATTTTCGAATCCGACGAAAAACTGATAGTTAATTGTAACAATCAGGGCCTCCTGGTTACGATGGAAAACTCAAACTGTGTCGCGATCCAATACACCGTCCTCCAGCCGACTTGTCTCCAAGGGTCTGTTGCTGCGACAGGCACCTTATGGTCGTTCCCCTGTGAGTCTAGATTTTCGAATCCGACGCAAAACAGATAGTTAATTGTATTGTTCAGGGCCTCCTAATGACGAAGGAACACTCAAATTGCGTCGAGATTCACTACATCGTCCTCCAGCCGACTTGTCTCCAAGGGGATATTTCTGCCTCGGGCACCATATGGTCCGTCTCCTGTGAGTCTAAATTATCGAATCTGACGCAAAAATGATAGTTAATTGTAACGTTCAGCGCCTCCTAATGACGATGAAACACTCAAATTGCGTCGAGAGTCAATACATCGACCTCCAGCCGACTTCTCTACAAGGGGATATTGCTGCCTCGGGCGCCATGTGGTCCGTCTCCTGTGAGTCTAGATTTTCGAATCCGACGCGAAACTGATAGTTAATTGAAACTTTCAGGGCCTCCTAATGACGATGGAACACTCAAATTGCGTCGAGATTCAATACATCGTCCTTCTGCCGACTTGTCTCCAAGAGTCTATTGCTGCCTCGGGCACCTTATGTTCGTTCTCCTGTGAGTCTAGATTTTCGAATCCGACGAAAAACAGATAGTTAATTGTAACGTCCAGGGCCTCCTATTGACGATGGAACACTCAAATTGCGTCGAGATCCAATACATCGTCCTCCAGCCGATTTGTCTCCAAGGTTCTATTGCTGCCTCCGTCACCTTATGGTCGTTCTCCTGTGAATCTAGATTTTCTAATCCGACGCAAAACTGATTGTTAATTGTAACGTTCAGGGCCTCTTAATAACCATGGAACACTCAAATTGCGTCGAGATTCAATACATCGTCCTCCAGCCTACTTGCATCCAGGGGGATATTGATGTCTCGGACACCATATGATCCTTCTCCTGTGAGTAGATTGTCGAATCCGACGCTAAAACGATAGTTATTTGTAGCGGTCAGCGCCTCCTAATGACGATGGAACACTCAAATTGCGTCGAGATTCAATACATCGTCCTTCAGCCGACTTGTCCCCAAGGGTCTATTGTTGCCTCGGGCACCTTATGGTCTTTCTCCTGTGAGTCTAGATTTTCGAATCCGACGCAAAACTGATAGTTAATTGTAGCGTTCAGGGTCTCCTAATGACGATGGAACACTCAAATTGCGTCGAGATTCAATACATCGGCCTCCAGTCGACTTGTCTCCAAGGGTCTATTGCTGTCTCGGGCACCTTATGGTCGTTCTGCTGTGAGTCTAGATTTTCGAATCCGACGCAAAACTGATAGTTAATTGTAAAGTTCAGGGCCTCCTTATGACGAAGGAAAACTCAAATTGCGTAAAGATTCACTACATCGTCCTCCAGCCGACTTGTCTCCAAGGGGATATCGCTGCCTCGGGCACCACTTTGTCCGTCTCCGGTGATTCTACGTTTTCGAATCCGACGCGAAACTGATAGTTGATTGTAACGTTCAGTTCCTCCTAATGACGATGGAGCACTTAGATTGCGTCGCGATTCAATACATCGTCCTCTAGCGGACTGGTCTCCAAGGGGATATTGCTGCTTCGGGCACCTTATGATTCGTCTCCAGTGAGTGTAGATTTTCGAATCCGACCAAAAACTGATAGTTAATTGTAACAATCAGGGCCTCCTAGTTACGATGGAAAACTCAAACTGTGTCGCGATCCAATACACCGTCCTCCAGCCGACTTGTCTCCAAGGGTCTGTTGCTGCGACAGGCACCTTATGGTCGTTCCCCTGTGAGTCTAGATTTTCGAATCCGACGCAAAACAGATAGTTAATAGAATTGTTCAGGGCCTCCTAATGACGAAGGAACACTCAAATTGCGTCGAGATTCACTACATCGTCCTCCAGCCAACTTGTCTCCAAGGGGATATCGCAGCCTCGGGCACCACATGGTCCGTCTCCGGTGATTCTACGTTTTTAAATCCGACGCAAAACAGAAAGGTAATTGTAACGTTCAGGGCCTCCTAATGACGATGGAGCACTCAAATTGCGTCGCGATTGAATACATCGTCCTCCAGCGGACTGGTATCCAAGGGGATATAGCCTCGGGCACCTTATGGTCCGTCTCCAGTGAGTCTAGATTTTCGAATCCGACGAAAAACTGATAGTTAATTGTAACATTCATGGCCTCCTAATGACGAATGAACACTCAAATTGCGTCGCGATCCAATACCCCGTCCTCCAGACGATTTGTCTCCAAGGTTCTATTGCTGCCTCGGGCACCTTATGGTCGTTCTCCTGTGAGTCTAGATTTTCTAATCCGACGCAAAACTGATTGTTAATTGCAACGTTCAGGGCCTCCTAATGACGATGGAACACTCAAATGGCGTCGAGATTCAATACATCGTCCTTCTGCCGACTTTTCTCCAAGAGTCTATTGCTGCCTCGGGCACCTTATGTTCGTTCTCCTGTGAGTCTAGATTTTCGAATCCGACGAGAAACAGATAGTTAATTGTAACGTTCAGGGCCTCCTATTGACGATGGAACACTCAAATTGCGTCGATATTCAATACATTGGCCTCGAGCCGACATGTCTCCAAGGGTCTATTGCTGCCTTGGGCACCTTATGGTCGTTCTCCTGTGAGTCTAGATTATCGAAACCGACGCAAAAATGATAGTTAATTGTAACGTTCAGCGCCTCCTAATGACGATAAAACACTCAAATTGCGTCGAGAGTCAATACATCGACCACCAGCCGACTTCTCTACAAGGGGATATTGCTGCCTCGGGCGCCATGTGGTCCGTCTCCTGTGAGTCTAGATTTTCGAATCCGATGCGAAACTGATAGTTAATTGAAACTTTCAGGGCCTCCTAATGACGATGGAACACTCAAATTGCGTCGAGATTCAGTACATCGGCCTCCAGCCGACTTGTTTCCAATGGGAAATTCTGCCTCGGGCACCTTATGGTCCGTCTCCCGTGATGCTAGATTTTAGAATCCGACGCAAAACTGAGAGTTAATTGTAATGTTCAGGGCCTCCTAATGACGATGGAACATTCAAATTGCGTTGAGAGTCAATCCATCGGCCTCCAGCCGACTTGTCTCCAAGGTGATAATGCTGCCTCGGGCACCATATGGTCCGTCTCCTGTGAGTCTACATTTTCAAATCCGACGCAAAACTGATAGTTAATTGTAACGTTGAGGGCCTCCTAATGACGATGGAACACTCAAATTGCGTCGAGATTCAATACTTCTGCTTCCAGCCGTTTTGTCTCCAAGGGGACATTGCTGCCTGTAGCACAATATGGTCCGTCTCCGGTGAGTCTAGATTTTCGATTCCGATGCGAAACTGATAGTTAATTGTAACGTCAGGGCCTCCTAACGACAATGGAGCACTCAAATTGCGTCGCGATTCAATACATCGTCCTCCAGCCGGGTTATAACCAAGGGTCTATTGCTGCCTCGGGCACCTTGTGGTCGTTCTAATGAGAGTCTAGACTTTCGAATCCGACGCATAACTGATAGTTAATTGTAAAGTTCGGGGCCTCCTAATGTCGATGGAACACTCAAATTGTATCGAGATTCAATACATCGTCCTCCAGCCGACTTGTCTCCAAGGGGATATCGCTGCCTCGGGCACCACTTTGTCCGTCTCCGGTGATTCTACGATTTCGAATCCGACGCAAAAATGATAGTTAATTGTAACGCTCAGGGCCTCCTAATAACGACGGAACACTCAAATTGCGCCGAGATTGAATACATCGGCCTCCAGCCGACTTGTCTCAGAGGGTCTATTGCTGCCTCGGGCACCTTATGGTCGTTCTCCTGTGAGTTTAGATTTTCGAATCCGACGCATAACTGATACTTAATTGCAACGGCCAGCGCCTCATAATGACGATGGAACACTCTAATTGCGTCAAGATTCAATACATCGGCCTCCACCCGAAATGTCTCCAAATGTCTGTTGCTACCTCGGGCACATTGTGGTCGTTGTCCTGTGAGTCTAGATTATCGAACCCGACGCAAAACTGATAGTTAATTTTTACTTTCAGGGCCTCCTTATGACGATGGAACACTCATATTGCGTCGAGATTCAATACTTCGTCCTTCAGCCGACTTGTCTCCAACATTCTATTGCTGCGTCGGGCACCTTATGGTCGTTCTCCTGTGAGTCTAGATTTTCGAATCCGACGGAAAAATGATAGTAAATTGTAACGTTCAGCGCCTCCTAATGACGATGGAACACTCAAATTGCGTCGAGAGTCAATACATCGTCCTCCAGCCGACTTGTCTACAAGTGGATATTGCTGCCACGGGCTCCATGTTGTCCGTGTCGTGTGAGTCTAGATTTTCGAATCCGACGCGAAACTGATAGTTAATTGCAACGCTCAGGGCCTCCTAATGACGACGGAACACTCAAATTGCGTCGAGATTCAATACATCGGTCTCCAGCCGACTTGTCTCACAGGGTCTCTTGCTGCCTCGCGCACCTTATGGTCGTTCTCCTGTGAGTCTAGATTTTCGAATCCGACGCATAACTGATAGTTAATTGCAACGTTTAGCGCCTCCTAATGACGATGGAACACTCAAATTGCGTCGAGATTCTATACATCGGCCTCCACCCGAATTGTCTCCAAATGTCTATTGCTACCTCGGGCACCTTGTGGTCGTTCTCCTGTGAGTCTAGATTTTCGATTCCGATGCAAAACTGATAGTTAATTGTAACGTTGAGGGCCTCCTAATGACGATGGAACACTCAAATTGGGTCTGGATTCAATACAGTGTCCTTCAGCCTACTTGACTCCAAGAGTCTATAGCTGCCTCAGACACCTTATGGTCGTTCTCCAGTAAATCTAGATTTTCGAATCCGACGCATAACTGATGGTTAATCGTGACGTTTAGGGCCTCCTAATGACGATGGAACACTCAAATTGCGTCGAGATTCAATACTTCTGCTTCCAGCCGACTTGTCTCCAAGGGGACATTGCTGCCTCGGGCACCACATGGTCCGTATCAGGTGATTCTACATTTTCGAATCCGACGCATAACTGATAGTTAATTGTAAAGTTCAGGGCCTCCTAATGACGATGGAACAATCAAATTGCGTCGAGATTCAATACATCGTAGTGCAGCCGACTTGTCTCCAAGGCTCTATTGCTGCCTCGGGCACCTTTTGTTCGTTCTCCAGTGAGTCTAGATTTTCAAATCCGACGCATAACTGATAATTAATTGTAACGCTCAGCGCCTCCTAATGACGATAGGACACTCAAATTGCGTCGAGATTCAATACATCGTCCTCCAATCGACTTCTCTCCAAGGGGATATTACTGCCTCGGGCACCTTATGGTCGTTCCCCTGTGAGTCTAGATTTTAGAATCCGACGCGAAACTGATTGTTAATTGTAACGTTGAGGGCATCCTAGTGACGATATGACACTCAAATTGCGTCGAGATTCAATACATCGGCCTCCAGCCGACTTGTCTCCAAGGGAACATTGCTGCCTCGGGCACCTTATCGTCGTTCTCCTGTGAGTCTACATTTTCGAATCCGACGCATATCTGATAGTTTATTGCAAAGTTCAGCGCCTCCTAATGACGATGGAGCACTCAAATTGCGTCGAGATTCAATACATTGTCCTCCAGCCGACTTGTCTCCAAGGGTCTATTGCTTCCTCCGGCGCCATATGGTCGTTCTCCTGTGAGTCTAGATTTTCGAATCCGACGCAAAATTGTTAGTTAATTGTAACGTTCAGCGCCTCCTAATGACGATGGAACACTCAAATTGCGTCGAGATTCAATACAGTGTCCTTCAGCCGACTTGACTCCAAGAGTATATTGCTGCCTCGGACACCTTATATTCGTTCTCCTGTGAGTCTAGATTTTCGAACCCGACGCATAACTGACACTTAATTGTGTCGTTCAGGGCCTCCTAATGACGATGGAACAATCAAATTGCGTCGAGATTCAATACATTGGTCTGCAGCCGACTAGTCTCCAATTGTATATTGCTGCCTCGGGCATTTTATGGTCGTTCCCCTGTGAGTCTAGATTTTCGAATCCGACACATTACTGATAGTAAAAAGCAACGTTCTGTGCCCCCTAATGACGATAGAACACTCAAATTGCGTCGAGATTCAATACATCGTCCTCCAGCCGACTTGTTTCCAAGGGGATATTTCTGCGCCGGGCACCATATGCTCCGTCTCCTGTGACTCTAGATTTTCGAATCCGACGCGAAACTGATAGTTAATTGTAACGTTCAGGGCCACCTAATGACGATGGAACACTCAAATTGCGTCGAGATTCAATACATCGTCCTTCAGCCGACTTGTCTCCAAGAGTCTATTGCTGCCTCGGACACCTTATGGTCGTTTTCCTGTGAGTCTAGATTTTCGAATCCGAAGCAAAACTGATAGTTAATTGTACCGTTCAGGACCTGATAATGACGATGGAATACTCAAATTGCGTCAGGATTCAATACATCGGCCTCGGGCCGACTTGTCTCCAAGGGGACATTGCTGCCTCGGGCACCATATGGGCCGTCTCGTGTGAGCCTAGATTTTCGATTCCGATGCCAAACTGATGGTTAATTGTAACGTTCAGGGCCTCCTAATGACGATGGAACACTCAAATTGCACCGAGATTCAATACATCGTCCTCCAGTCGACTTGTATCCAAGGGGATATTGTTGTCTCGGGCACCATATGATCCTTCTCCTGAGAGTAGATTTTCGAATCCGACGCTAAAATGATAATTAATTGTAACGTTCAGGGCCTCCTAATGACGATGGAATCCTCAAATTGCGTCGAGATTCAATTCATCGTCATCCAGCCGACTTCTCTCCATGGGGATATTGCTGCCTCGGGCACCTTATGGTCGTTCTCTTGTGAGTCTAGATTTTCGAATCCGACGCGAAACTGATTGTTAATTGTAACGTTCAGGGCTTCCTAATGACGATGGAACACTCAAATAGCGTCGAGATTCAATACCTCGTCCTTCAGCCGATTTGTCTCCAAGGGTCTATTGCAGCCTCGGGCACCTTATGGTCGTTCCCCTGTGGGTCTAGATTTTAGAATCCGACGCAAAACTGATAGTTAATTGAAATGTTCAGGGCCTCCTAATGACGATGGAACACGTAAATTGCGTAGAGATTCACTACATCGTCCTCCAGCCGAGTTGTCTCCAAGGGGATATCGCTGCCTCGGGCACCACTTGGTCCGTCTCCGGTGATTCTACGTTTTCGAATCCGACGCAAAACTGATAGTTAATTGTAACGTCTAGGGCCTCCTAATGACGATGGAGCACTCAAATTGCGTCGTGATCCAATATATCGTCCTCCAGCCGAGTTGTCTCCAAGGGTCTATTCCTGCCTCGGTCACCTTATGATCGTTCTCCTGTGAGTCTACATTTTCTAACCCGACGCAAAAATGATAGTGAATTGTAACGTGCAGCGCCTGCTAATGACGATAGAACGCTCAAAATGCGTCGAGGTTCAATACATCGTCCTCCAGCCGACTTGTCTCCAAGGGGTACTGCTGCCCAGGCCCATATGGCCCGTCTCCTGTGAGTCTAGATTTACGAATCCGACGCAAAAATGATAGTTAATTGTAAAGTTCTGGGTCTCCTAATGTCGATGGAACACTCAAATTGCATCGAGATTCAATACATCGTCTTCCAGCCGATTTGTCTCCAAGGGTCTATTGCTTCCTCGAGCACCTTATGGTCGATCTCCAGTGAGTCTAGATTTTCGAATCCGACGCAAAAATGATAGTTAATTGTAACGTTCAGCGCCTCCTATTGACGATAGAACACTCAAATTGCGTCGAGAGTCAATACATCGTCCTCCAGCCAACTTGTCTACAAGGGGATATTGCTGTCTCGGGCTCCATGTGGTCCATGTCCTTTGAGTCTAGATTTTCGTATCCGACGCGAAACTGATAGTTAATTGTAACGCTCAGGGCCTCCAAATGACGACGGAACACTCAAATTGCGTCGAGATTCAATACATCGTCCTTCAGCCGACTTGTCTCCAAGGGTCTATTGCTGCCTCGGGCACCTTATGATCGTTCTCCTGTGAGTCTAGATTTTCTAATCCTACGCAAAACTGATTGTTAATAGTAACGTTCAGGGCCTCCTAATGACGATGACACACTCAAATTGCATCGAGATTCAATACATCGTCCTCCAGCCGACTTGTATCCAAGGGGAAATTGTTGTCTCGGGCACCATATGATCCTTCTCCTAAGAGTAGATTTTCGAATCCGACGCTAAAATAATAATTAATTGTAACGTTCAGGGCTTCCTAATGACGATGGAACACTCAAATTGCGTCGAAATTCAATACCTCGTCCTTCAGCCGATTTGTCTCCAAGGGTCTATTGCTGCCTCGGGCACCTTATGGTCGTTCCCCTGTGAGTCTAGATTTTAGAATCCGACGCAAAACTGATAGTTAATTGAAATGTTCAGGGCCTCCTAATGACGATGGAACACTTAAATTGCGTCGAGATTCACTACATCGTCCTCCAGCCAACTTGTCTCCAAGGGGATATCGCAGCTTCGGGCACCACATGGTCCGTCTCCGGTGATTCTACGTTTTTAAATCCGACGCAAAACAGAAAGTTAATTGTAACGTTCAGGGCCTCCTAATGACGATGGAGCACTCAAATTGCGTCGCGATTCAATACATCGTCCTCCAGCGGACTGGTATCCAAGGGGATATAGCCTCGGGCACCTTATGGTCCGTCTCCAGTGAGTCTAGATTTTCGAATCCGACGAAAAACTAGTAGTTAATTGTAACGTTCATGGCCTCCTAATGACGATGGAACACTCAAATTGCGTCGCGATCCAATACCCCGTCCTCCAGACGATTTGTCTCCAAGGTTCTATTGCTGCCTCGGGCACCTTTTGGTTGTTCTCCTGTGAGTCTAGATTTTCTAATCCGACGCAAAACTGATTGTTAATTGTAACGTTCAGGGCCTCCTAATGACGATGGAACACTCCAATTTCGTCGAGATTCAATACATCGGCCTCCAGCCGACTTGTCTCCAAGGGGATATTGCTGCCTCGGGCACCATATGGTCCGTCTCCTGTGAGTCTAGATTTTCGAATCCGACGCGAAACTGATAGTTAATTGAAACATTCAGGGCCTCCTAATGACGATGGAACACTCAAATGGCGTCGAGATTCAATACATCGTCCTTCTGCCGACTTTTCTCCAAGAGTCTATTGCTGCCTCGGGCACCTTATATTCGTTCTCCTGTGAGTCTAGATTTTCGAATCCGACGCAAGACAGATAGTTAATTGTAACGTTCATGGCCTCCTAATGACGAAGGAACACTCAAATTGCGTCGAGATTCACTACATCGTCCTCCAGCCGACTTGTCTCCAAGGGGATATTTCTGCCTCGGGCACCTTATGGTCCGTCTCCAGTGAGTCGAGATTTTCGAATCCAACGCGAAACTGATTGTTAATTGTAACGTTCAATGCTTCCTAATGACGATGGAACACTCAAATTGCGCCGAGATTCAATCCATCGGCTTCCAGCCGACTTGTCTCCAAGGGGATATTGCTGCCTCGGGCACCATATGGTCCGTCTCCTGTGAGTCTAGATTATCGAATCCGACGCAAAAATATTAGCTAATTGTAGCGATCAGCGCCTCCTAATGACGATGAAACACTCAAATTGCGTCGAGATTCAATACATCGTCCTTCAGCCGACTTGTCTCCAAGGGTCTATTGCTGCCTCGGGCACCTTATGATCGTTCTCCTGTGAGTCTAGATTTTCTATTCCGACGCAAAACTGATTGATAATAGTAACGTTCAGGGCCTCCTAATGACGATGGAACACTCAAATTGCACCGAGATTCAATACATCGTCCTCCAGTCGACTTGTATCCAAGGGGATATTGTTGTCTCGGGCACCATATGATCCTTCTCCTGAGAGTAGATTTTCGAATCCGACGCTAAAATGATAATTAATTGTAACGTTCAGGGCTTCCTAATGACGATGGAACACTCAAATAGCGTCGAGATTCAATACCTCGTCCTTCAGCCGATTTGTCTCCAAGGGTCTATTGCAGCCTCGGGCACCTTATGGTCGTTCCCCTGTGAGTCTAGATTTTAGAATCCGACGCAAAACTGATAGTTAATTGAAATGTTCAGGGCCTCCTAATAACGTTGGAACACTTGAATTGCGTAGAGATTCACTACATCGTCCTCCAGCCGAGTTGTCTCCAAGGGGATATCGCTGCCTCGGGCACCACTTGGTCCGTCTCCGGTGATTCTACGTTTTCGAATCCGACGCAAAACTGATAGTTAATTGTAACGTTTAGGGCCTCCTAATGACGATGGAGCACTCAAATTGCGTCGTGATCCAATATATCGTCCTCCAGCCGACTTGTCTCCAAGGGTCTATTCCTGCCTCGGTCACCTTATGATCGTTCTCCTGTGAGTCTAGATTTTCGAACCCGACGCAAAAATGATAGTGAATTGTAACGTGCAGCGCCTGCTAATGACGATAGAACGCTCAAAATGCGTCGAGGTTCAATACATCGTCCTCCAGCCGACTTGTCTCCAAGGGGTACTGCTCCCCAGGCACAATATGGCCCGTCTCCTGTGAGTCTAGATATACGAATCCGACGCAAAAATGATAGTTAATTGTAAAGTTCTGGGTCTCCTAATGTCGATGGAACACTCAAATTGCATCGAGATTCAATACATCGCCTTCCAGCCGATTTGTCTCCAAGGGTCTATTGCTTCCTCGGGCACCTTATGGTCGATCTCCAGTGAGTCTAGATTTTCGAATCCGACGCAAAAATGATAGTTAATTGTAACGTTCAGCGCCTCCTATTGACGATAGAACACTCAAATTGCGTCGAGAGTCAATACCTCGTCCTCCAGCCAACTTGTCTACAAGGGGATATTGCTGTCTCGGGCTCCATGTGGTCCATGTCCTTTGAGTCTAGATTTTCGTATCCGACGCGAAACTGATAGTTAATTGTAACGCTCAGGGCCTCCAAATGACGACGGAACACTCAAATTGCGTCGAGATTCAATACATCGTCTTTCAGCCGAGTTGTCTCCAAGAGTCTATTGCTGCCTCGGGCACCTTATGTTCGTTCTCCTGTGAGTCTAGATTTTCGAATCCGACGCAAAACTTAGTGTTAATTGTAATGCTCAGGGCCTCCTAATGACGATGGAACTCTCAAATAGCGTGAGATTCAATCCATCGGCCTCCAGCCGACTTGTCTCCAAGGGGATATTGCTGCCTCGGGCACCATATGGTCCGTCTCCTGCGAGTCTAGATTTTCGAATCCGACGCGAAACTGATAGCTAATTGTAACGTTCAGGGCCTCCTAATGACGATGGATCACTCAAATTGCGTCGAGATTCAATACATCGGCCTCGAGCCGACTTGTCTCCTAGGGTCTATTGCTGCCTCGGGCACCTTATGATCGTCCTCCTGTGAGTCTAGATTTTCGAACCCGACACAAAAATGATAGTGAATTGTAACGTTCAGCGCCTCCTAATGACGATGGAACACTCAAATTGCGTCGAGATTCAATAGATCGTCCTCCAGCCGACTTGTCTCCAAGGGTCTATTAATGCATCGGGCTCCTTATGGTCGCTCTCCTGTGAGTCTAGATTTTCGAATCCGACGCGAAACTGATTGTTAGTTGTAACGTTCAGGGCTTCCTAATGACGATGGAACACTCAAATTGCGTCGAGATTCAATACATCGTCCTTCAGCCGGCTTGTCTCCAAGGGTCTATTGCTGCCTCGGGCACCTTATGATCGTTCTCCTGTGAGTCTAGATTTTCTAATCCAACGCAAAACTGATTGTTAATAGTAACGTTCAGGGCCTCCTAATGACGATGAAACACTCAAATTGCATCGAGATTCAATACATCGTCCTCCAGCCGACTTGTATCCAAGGGGAAATTGTTGTCTCGGGCACCATATGATCCTTCTCCTGAGAGTAGATTTTCGAATCCGACGCTAAAATAATAATTAATTGTAACGTTCAGGGCTTCCTAATGACGATGGAACACTCAAATTGCGTCGAGATTCAATACCTCGTCCTTCAGCCGATTTGTCTCCAAGGGTCTATTGCTGCCTCGGGCACCTATGGTCGTTCCCCTGTGAGTCTAGATTTTAGAATCCGACGCAAAACTGATAGTTAATTGAAATGTTCAGGGCCTCCTAATGACGATGGAACACTTAAATTGCGTCGAGATTCATTACATCGTGATCCAGCCAACTTGTCTCCAAGGGGATATCGCAGCTTCGGGCACCACATGGTCCGTCTCCGGTGATTCTACGTTTTTAAATCCGACGCAAAACAGAAAGTTAATTGTAACGTTCAGGGCCTCCTAATGACGATGGAGCACTCAAATTGCGTCGCGATTCAATACATCGTCCTCCAGCGGACTGGTATCCAAGGGGATATAGCCTCGGGCACCTTATGGTCCGTCTCCAGTGAGTCTAGATTTTCGAATCCGACGAAAAACTAATAGTTAATTGTAACATTCATGGCCTCCTAATGACGATGGAACACTCAAATTGCGTCGCGATCCAATACCCCGACCTCCAGACGATTTGTCTCCAAGGTTCTATTGCTGCCTCGGGCACCTTTTGGTTGTTCTCCTGTGAGTCTAGATTTTCTAATCCGACGCAAAACTGATTGTTACTTGTAACGTTCAGGGCCTCCTAATGACGATGGAACACTCCAATTTCGTCGAGATTCAATACATCGGCCTCCAGCCGACTTGTCTCCAAGGGGATATTGCTGCCTCGGGCACCATATGGTCCGTCTCCTGTGAGTCTAGATTTTCGAATCCGACGCGAAACTGATAGTTAATTGAAACATTCAGGGCCTCCTAATGACGATGGAACACTCAAATGGCGTCGAGATTCAATACATCGTCCTTCTGCCGACTTTTCTCCAAGAGTCTATTGCTGCCTCGGGCACCTTATATTCGTTCTCCCTTGAGTCTAGATTTTCGAATCCGACGCAAGACAGATAGTTAATTGTAACGTTCATGGCCTCCTAATGACGAAGGAACACTCAAATTGCGTCGAGATTCACTACATCGTCCTCCAGCCGACTTGTCTCCAAGGGGATATTTCTGCCTCGGGCACCTTATGGTCCGTCTCCAGTGAGTCGAGATTTTCGAATCCAACGCGAAACTGATTGTTAATTGTAACGTTCAGGGCTTCCTAATGACGATGGAACACTCAATTTGCGCCGAGATTCAATCCATCGGCTTCCAGCCGACTTGTCTCCAAGGGGATATTGCTGCCTCGGGCACCATATGGTCCGTCTCCTGTGAGTCTAGATTATCGAATCCGACGCAAAAATATTAGTTAATTGTAGTGTTCAGCGCCTCCTAATGACGATGAAACACTGAAATTGCGTCGAGAGTCAATACATCGACCTCCAGCCGACTTCTCTACAAGGGGTATTGCTGCTTCGGGCTCCATGTGGTCCGTTTCCTGTGAGTCTAGATTTTCGAATCCGACGCGAAACTGATAGTTAATTGAAACTTTCAGGGCCTCCTAATGACGATGGAATACTCAAATTGCGTCGAGATTCAATACATCGTCCTTCTGCCGACTTGTCTCCAAGAGTCTATTGCTGCCTCGGGCACCTTATGTTCGTTCTCCTGTGAGTCTAGATTTTCGAATTCGACGAAAAACAGATAGTTAATTGTAACGTTCAGGGCCTCCTATTGACGATGGAACACTCAAATTGCGTCGAGATTCAATGTATGGGCCTCGAGCCGACTTGTCTTTAAGGGTCTATTGCTGCCTCGGGCACCTTATGGTCGGTCTCCTGTGAGTCTAGATTTTCGAATCCTACGCAAAACAGATAGTTAATTGCAACGTTCATGGCCTCCTAATGACGAAGGAACACTCAAATTGCGTCGAGATTCACTACATCGTCCTCCAGCCGACTTGTCTACGAGGGGATATCGCTGCCTCGGGCACCACATGGTCCGTCTCCGGTGATTCCACGTTTTCGAATCCGATGCAAAACTGATGGTTAGTTGTAACGTTCGGGGCCTCCTATTGACGATGGAACACTCAAATTGCATCGAGATTCAATACATGGGCCTCGAGCCGACTTGTCTTTAAGGGTCTATTGCTGCCTCGGGCACCTTATGGTCGTTCTCCTGTGAGTCTAGATTTTCGAACCCGACGCAAAACTGATATTTAATTGTAACATTCAGGGCCACCTAATGACGATGGAACACTCAAATTGCGTCGAGATTCAATACTTCGGCCTCCAGCCGACTTGTCTCCAAGGGGGTATTGCTGTCTCGGGCACCATATGAACCTTTTCCTGTGAGTCTAGAATTTCGAATCCGACGTGAAACTGATAGTTAATTGTAACGTTCAGATCCTCCTAATGACGATGGAACACTCAAATTGCTTCGAGATTCAATACATCGTCCTTCAGCCGACTTGTCTCCAAGAGTCTATTGCTGCCTCGGGCACCTTATAGTCGTTCTCCTGTGAGTCTAGATTTTAGAATCCGACGCAAAACTGATAGTTAATTGTAATGTTCAGGGACTCTTAATGACGATGGAACACTCAAATTGCGTCGTGATTCAATACATCGGCTTCCAGCCGACTTGTCTCCAAGGGTCTATTGCTGCCTCGGGCACCTTATGGTTGTTCTCCTGTGAGACTAGATTTTTGATTCCGACGCAAAACTGATAGTTAATTGTAACGTTGAGGGCCTCCTAATGACGATGGAACACTCAAATTGCGTCGAGATTCAATACATCGCCCTCCAGCCGACTTCTTTCCATGGGGATATTGCTGCCTCGGGCGCCTTATGGTCGTTCTCCTGTGAGTCTAGATTATCGAATCCGACGCGAAACTGATTGTTAATTGTAACGGTCAGGGCTTCCTAATGACGATGGAACACAGAAATTGGGTCGAGATTCAATACCTCGTCATTCAGCCGATTTGTCTATAAGGGTCTATTGCTGCCTCAGGCACCTTCTGGTCGTTCCCCGGTGAGTCTAGATTTTTGAATCCGACGCATAACTGATACTTAATTGTAAAGTTCAGGAGCTCCAAATGACGATGGAAGACTCAAATTGCGCCGAGAGTCAATACATCGTCCTCCAGCAGACTTGTCTCCAAGGGGTATTGCTGCCTCGGGCACCATATGGTCCGTCTCCTGTGAGTCTAGATTTTCGAATCCGACGGAAAAATGATAGTAAATTGTAACGTTCAGCGCCTCCTAATGACGATGGAACACTCAAATTGCGTCGAGATTCAATACATCGGCCTCCACCCGAATTGTCTCCAAATGTCTATTGCTACCTCGGGCACCTTGTGGTCGTTCTCCTGTGAGTCTACATTTTCGATTCCGACGCAAAACTGATAGTTAATTGTAACGTTCAGGGCCTCCTAATGACGATGGAACACTCAAATTGCGTCGAGATTCAATACAGTTTCCTTCAGCCGACTTGACTCCAAGAGTCTATTGCTGCCTCGGACACCTTACGGTCGTTCTCCTGTAAATCTAGATTTTCGAATCCGACGCATAACTGATAGTTAATCGTGACGTTTAGGGCCTCCTAATGACGATGGAACACTCAAATTGCGTCGAGATTCAATACATCGGCCTCCACCCGAATTGTCTCCAAATGTCTATTGCTACCTCGGGCACCTTGTGGTCGTTCTCCTGTGAGTCTACATTTTCGATTCCGACGCAAAACTGATAGTTAATTGTAATGTTCAGGACCTCCTAATGACAATGGAACACTCAAATTGCGTTGAGATTCAATATATCGTCCTCCAGCCGACTACTCTCCATGGGGATATTCATGCCTCGGGCACCTTATGGTCGTTCTCCTGTGAGTCTAGATTTTCCAATCCGACGCGAAACTGATTGTTAATTGTAACGTTCAGGGCATCCTAATGACGATGGAACACAGAAATTGCGTCGAGATTCAATACTTCGTCATTCAGCCGATTTGTCTATAAGGCTGCCTCGGACACCTTATTGTAGTTGCCCTGTGAGTCTAGATTTTCGAATACGACGCGGAACCGATTGTTAATTGTAACGTTCAATGCTTCCTAATGACGATGGAACACTCAAATTGCGTCGAGATTCAATACATCGTCATTCAGCCGACTTGTCTCCAAATGTCTATTGCTGCCTCGGGCAGTTATGGTCGTTCTCCTGTAAGTCAAGATTTTCGAATCCGACGCAAAACTGATAGTTAATTGTAACTTCAGGGCCTCCTAATGACGATGGAACTCTCAAATTGCGTCGAGATTCAATACTTCTGCTTCCAGCAGACTTGTCTCCAAGGGGACATTGCTGCCTCGGGCACCACATGGTCCAAATCCGGTGATTCTACATTTTCGAATCCGCCGCAACACTCATAGTTAATTGTAACGTTCAGGGCCTCGTAATGACGATGGAACACTCAAATAGCGTCGAGATTCAATACTTCGGCTTCCAGCTGACTTGTTTCCAAGGGGACATTGCTGCCTCGGGCACCATATGGTCCGTCTCCTGCGAGTCTAGATTTTCGATACCGATGCGAAACTGATAGTTAATTGTAACGTTCAGGGCCTCCTAATGACGATGGAACACTCAAACTGCGTTGAGATTCAATACATCGTCTTTCAGCAGACTTGTCTCCAACTATCTATTGCTGCGTCGGGCACCTTGTGGTCGTTCTCCTGTGAGTCAAGATTTTCGAATCCGACGCAAAAATAATTGTTAATTGTAACGTTCAGCGCCTCCTAATGACGATGGAACACTCAAATTGCATCGAGAGTTAATACATCGTCCCCCAGCCGAATTGTCTCCAAGGGGATATTGCTGCCTCGGGCACCTTATGGTCGTTCTCCTGTGAGTCTAGATTTTCGAATCCGACGCATATCTGATAGTTTATTGCAAAGTTCAGCGCCTCCTAATGACGATGGAGCACTCAAATTGCGTCGAGATTCAATACATCGGCCTCCACCCAAATTGTTTCCAAATGTCTATTGCTACCTCGCGCACCTTGTGGTCGTTCTCCTGTGAGTCTAGATTTTCGAATCCGACGCTAAACTGATAGCTAATTGTAGCGTTCTGGGCCTCCTAATGACGATGGAACACTCAAATTGCGTCGAGATTCAATACATCGGCCTCCAGCCGTCTTGTCCCCAAATGTCTATTGCTGCCTCGGGCACCTTTTGGTCGTTCTCCTGTGGGTCTAGATTTTCGAATCCGACGCATAACTGATACTTAATTGTAACGTTCAGGGCCTCCTAATGACGATGGAATACTAAAACTGCGTCGAGATTCAATACATCGGCCTCGAGCCGACTTATCTCCAAGGGGACATTGCTGCCTCGGACACCATATGGTGCGTCTCCTGTGAGTCTATATTTTCGAATCCGAAGCAAAACTGATAGTTAATTGTAACGTTCATGGCCTCCTAATGACGATGGAATACTAAAACTGCGTGGAGATTCAATACATCGGCCTCGAGCCGACTTATCTCCAAGGGGACATTGCTGCCTCGGACACCATATGGTGCGTCTCCTGTGAGTCTAGATATTCGATTCCGATGCGAAACCGATAGTTAATTGTAACGTTCAGGGCCTCCTAATGACGATGGAACACTCAAATTGCGTCGAGATCCAATACATCGTCCTCCAGCCGACTTCTCTCCAAGGGGATATTACTGCCTCGGGCACCTTATGGTCGTTCTCCTGTGAGTCTAGATTTTCGAATCCGACGCGAAACTGATTGTTAATAGTAACGTTCAGGGCTTCCTAATGACGATGGAACACTGAAATTGCGTCGAGATTCAATACCACGTCATTCAGCCGATTTGTCTCCAAGGGTCTATTGCTGCCTCGGGCAGCTTATGGTCGTTCCCCTGTGAGTCTAGCTTTTTGAATCCGACGCGAAACTGATTGTTAATTGTAACGTTGAGGGCCTCCTAGTGACGATGGAACACTCAAATTGCGTCGAGATTCAATACGTCGGCCTCCAGCCGACTTGTCTCCAAGGGAACATTGCTGCCTCGGGCACCTTATGGTCGTTCTCCTATGAGTCTACATTTTCGAATCCGACGCATATCTGATAGTTTATTGCAAAGTTCAGCGCCTCCTAATGTCGATGGAGCACTCAAATTTCGTCGAGATTCAATACATCGGCCTCCAGCCGACTTGTCTCCAAATGTCTATTGCTATTTCAGGCACCTTGTGGTCGTTCTCCTGTGAGTCTAGATTTTCGAATCCGACGCATAACTGATAGTTAATTGTAAAGTTCGGGGCCTCCTAATGTCGATGGAACACTCAAATTGCACCGAGATTCAATACATCGTCCTCCAGCCGACTTGTCTCCAAGGGTCTATTGCTTCCTCGGGCACCTTATGGTCGTTCTCCTGTGAGTCTAGATTTTCGAATCCGACGCAAAAATGTTAGTTAATTGTGACGTTCGGCGCCTCCTAATGACGATGGAACACTCAAATTGCGTCGAGATTCAATACAGTGTCCTTCAGCCGACTTGACACCAAGAGTCTATTGCTGCCTCGGACACCTTATAGTCGCTCTTCTGTGAGTCTAGATTTTCGAATCCGACGCATAACTGATACTTAATTGTGACGTTCAGGGCCTCCTTATGACGATGGAACAATCAAATTGCGTCGAGATTCAATACATTGGTCGGCAGCCGAATAGTCTCCAATTGTATATTGCTGCCTCGGGCATCTTATGGTCGTTCTCCTGCGAGTCTAGATTTTCGAATTCGACGCATGACTGATAGTTAATTGCAACGTTCTGCGCCCCCTAATGACGATAGAACACTCAAATTGCGTCGAGATTCAATACATCGTCCTCCAGCCGACTTGTCTCCAAGGGGATATTTCTGCGCCGGGCACCATATCCTCCGTCTCCTGTGACTCTAGATTTTCGAATCCGACGCGAAACTGATAGTTAATTGTAACGTTCGGGGCCACCTAATGACGATGGAACACTCAAGTTGCGTCGAATTTCAATACATCGTCCTTCAGCCGACTTGTCTGCAAGAGTCTATTGCTGCCTCGGACACCTTATGGTCGTTCTCCAGTGAGTCTAGATTTTCGAATTCGACGCAAAAATGATAGTTAATTGTAACGTTCAGCGCCTCCTATTGACGATGGAACACTCAAATTGCGTCGAGAGTCAATACATCGTCCTCCAGCCAACTTGCCCACAAGCTATATTGCTGCCTCGGGCTCCATGTCGTGCATGTCCTGTGAGTCTACATTTTCGAATCCGACGCGAAACTGATAGTTAATTGTAACGCTCAGGGCCTCCAAATGACGACGGAACACCCAAATTGCGTCGTGATTCAATACATCGGTCTCCAGCCGACATGTCTCAGAGGGTCTATTGCTGCCTCGACCACCTTATAGTCGTTCTACTGTGAGTCTAGATTTTGGAATCCGACGCATAACTGATAGTTAATTGCAGCGTTCAGCGCCTCCTAATGACGATGGAACACTCAAGTTGCGTCGAGATTCAATCTATCGGCCTCCATCCGAATTGTCTCCAAATGTCTATTGCTACCTCGGGCACCTTGTGGTCGATCTCCTGTGAGTCTAGATTTTCGAATCCTACGCAAAACTGATAGTTAATAGTAACGTTCAGGGCCTCCTAATGACGATGGAACACTCAAATTGCGTCGAGATTCATTACAGTGTCCTTCAGCCGACTTGACTCCAAGAGTCTATTGCTGCCTCTTACACCTTATGGTCGTTCTCCTGTGAGTCTAGATTTTCGAATCCGACGCATAACTGATAGTTAATTGTGACGTTCAGGGCCTCCTAATGACTCTGGAACACTCCAATTGCGACGAGATTCAATACATCTGCCTCCAGCCGACTTGTCTCCAAGGGTCTATTGCTGCCTCGGATACCTTATGGGCGTTCTCCTATGAGTCTAGAATTTCGAATCCGACGCATAACTGATAGTTAATTGCAACGTTCAGCGCCTCCTAATGACGATGGAACACTCAAATAGCGTGAGATTCAATCCATCGGCCTCCAGCCGACTTGTCTCCAAGGGGATATTGCTGCCTCGGGCACCATATGGTCCGTCTCCTGTGAGACTAGATTTTCGAATCCGACGCGAAACTGATAGCTAATTGTAACGTTCAGGGCCTCCTAATGACGATGGATCACTCAAATTTTCGTAGAGATTCAATACATCGTCCTTCAGCCGACTTGTCTCCAATAGTCCATTGCAGCCTCGGGCACCGTATGGTCGTTCCCCTGTGAGTCTAGATTTTCGAATCCGACGCAAAACAGATATTTAATTGTATCATTCAGGACCTCCAAATGACGATGGAACACTCAAATTGCGTCGAGATTCAATACATCGGCCTCGAGCCGACTTGTCTCCTAGGGTCTATTGCTGCCTCGGGCACCTAATGATCGTTCTCCTGTGAGTCTAGATTTTCGAACCCGACGCAAAAATGATAGTGAATTGTAACGTTCAGCGCCTCCTAATGACGATGGAACACTCAAATTGCCTTGAGATTCAATACATCGTCCTCCAGCCGACTTGTCTCCAAGGGTCTATTGATGCCTCGGGCTCCTTATGGTCGCTCTCCTGTGAGTCTAGATTTTCGAATCCGACGCGAAACTGATTGTTAATTGTAACGTTCAGGGCTTCCTAATGACGATGGAACACTCAAATTGCGTCGAGATTCAATACATCGTCCTTCAGCCGACTTGTCTCCAAGGGTCTATTGCTGCCTCGGGCACCTTATGATCGTTCTCCTGTGAGTCTAGATTTTCTAATCCGATGCAAATTGATTGTTAATAGTAACGTTCAGGGCCTCCTAATGACGATGAAACACTCAAATTGCATCGAGATCCAATACTTCGTCCTCCAGCCGATTTGTCTCCAAATGTCTACTGCTACCTCGGCCACCTTGTGGTCGTTATCCTGTGAGTCTAGATTTACGAATCCGAAGCATAACTGATAGTTAATTGTAAAGTTCAGGGTCTCCTAATGTAGATGGAACACTCAAATTGCATCGTGATTCAATACATCGTCCTCCAGCCGACTTGTCTCCAAGGGTCCATTGCTTCCTCGGGCACCTTATGGTCGTTCTCCAGTTAGTCTAGATTTTCGAATCCGACGCAAAAATGATTGTTAATTGTAACGTTCAGCGCCTCCTATTGACGATGGAACACTCAAATTGCGTCGAGAGTCAATACATCGTCCTCCAGCCAACTTGTCTACAAGGGGATATTGCTGCCTCGGGCTCCATTTGGTCCATGTCATGTGAGTCTAGATTTTCGAATCCGACGCGAAACTGATAGTTAATTGTAACGCTCAGGGCCTCCAAATGACGACGGAACACTCAAATTGCGTCGTGATTCAATACATCGGTCTCCAGAAGACATGTCTCAGAGGGTCTATTGCTGCCTCGGGCACCTTATAGTCGTTCTACTGTGAGTCTAGATTTTGGAATCCGACGCATAACTGATAGTTAATTGTAACGTTCAGCGCCTCCTAATGACGATGGAACACTCAAAATGCGTCGAGGTTCAATACATCGTAATCCAGCCGACTTGTCTCCAAGGGGTACTGCTGCCCCGGCGCCATATGGTCCGTCTCCTGTGAGACTAGATTTTCGAATCTGACGCAAAAATGATAGTTAATTGTAACGTTCAGCGCCTCCTAATGACGATGGAGCACTCAAATTGCGTCGAGATTCAATACTTATTCCTCCAGCCGACTCGTCTCCAAATGTCTATTGCTACCTCGGGCACCTTGTGGTCGTTCTCCTGTGAGTCTAGATTTACGAATCCGAAGCATAACTGATAGTTAATTGTAAAGTTCAGGGTCTCCTAATGTCGATGGAACACTCAAATTGCATCGACATTCAATACATCGTCCTCCTGCCGACTTGTCTCCAAGGGTCTATTGCTTCCTCGGGCACCTTATGGTCGTTCTCCAGTGAGTCTAGATTTTCGAATCCGACGCAAAAATGATAGTTAATTGTAACGTTCAGCGCCTCCTATTGACGATGGAACACTCAAATTGCGTCGAGAGTCAATACATCGTCCTCCAGCCAACTTGTCTACAAGATATATTGCTGCCTCGGGCTCCATGTGGTCCATGTACTGTGAGTCTAGATTTTCGAATCCGACGCGAAACTGATAGTTAATTGTAACGCTCAGGGCCTCCAAATGACGACGGAACACTCAAATTGCGTCGTGATTCAATACATCGGTCTCCAGCCGACATGTCTCAGAGGGTCTATTGCTGCCTCCAGCACCTTATAGTCGTTCTACTGTGAGTCTAGATTTTGGAATCCGACGCATAACTGATAGTTAATTGCAACGTTCAGCGCCTCCTAATGACAATGGAACACTCAAGTTGCGTCGAGATTCAATACATCGGCCTCCATCCGAATTGTCTCCAAATGTCTATTGCTACCTCGGGCACCTTGTGGTCGGTCTCCTGTGAGTCTAGATTTTCGAATCCCACGCAAAACTGATAGTTAATAGTAACGTTCAGGGCCTCCTAATGACGATGGTACACTCAAATTGCGTCGAGATTCATTACAGTGTCCTTCAGACGACTTGTCTCCAAGAGTCTATTGCTGCCTCCGACACCTTATGGTCGTTCTCCTGTGAGTCTAGATTTTCGAATCCGACGCATAACTGATAGTTAATTGTGACGTTCAGGGCCTCCTAATGACTCTGGAACACTCCAATTGCGACGAGATTCAATACATCGGCCTCCAGCCGACTTGTCTCCAAGGGTCTATTGCTGCCTCGGGCACCTTATGGGCGTTCTCCTGTGAGTCTAGAATTTCGAATCCGACGCATAACTGATAGTTAATTGCAACGTTCAGCGCCTCCTAATGACGATGGAACACTCAAATTGCGTAGAGATTCAGTACATCGGCCTCCAGAAGACTTGTCTCCAAATTTCTATTGTTGCCTCGGGCACCTTGTGGTCGAACTCCAGTGAGCCTAGATTTTCGAATCCGACGCATAACTGATTGTTAATTGTAACGCTCAGCGCCTCCTAATGACGATGGAACACTCAAATTGCGTCGAGATTCAATACATCGTCCTTCAGCCGACTTGTCTCCAAGAGTCTATTGCTGCCTCGGGCACCTTATGTTCGTTCTCCTGTGAGTCTAGATTTTCGAATCCGACGCAAAACGTAGTGTCAATTGTAATGTTCAGGGCCTCCTAATGACGATGGAACACTCAAATAGCGTGAGATTCAATCCATCGGCCTCCAGCCGACTTGTCTCCAAGGGGATATTGCTGCCTCGGGCACCATATGGTCCGTCTCCTGTGAGTCTAGATTTTCGAATCCGACGCGTAACTGGTAGCTAATTGTAACGTTCAGGGCCTCCTAATGACGATGGATCACTCAAATTGCGTAGAGATTCAATACATCGTCCTTCAGCCGACTTGTCTCCAATAGTCCATTGCTGCCTCGGGCACCGTATGGTCGTTCCCCTGTGAGTCTAGATTTTCGAATCCGACGCAAAACAGATATTTAATTGTATCATTCAGGACCTCCAAATGTCGATGGAACACTCAAATTGCGTCGAGATTCAATACATCGGCCTCGAGCCGACTTGTCTCCTAGGGTCTATTGCTGCCTCGGGCACCTAATGATCGTTCTCCTGTGAGTCTAGATATTCGAACACGTCGCAAAAATGATAGTGAATTGTAACGTTCAGCGCCTCCTAATGACGATGGAACAATCAATTTGCGTCGAGATTCAATACATCGTCCTCCAGCCGACTTGTCTCCAAGGGTCTATAGATGCCTCGGGCTCCTTATGGTCGCTCTCCTGTGAGTCTAGATTTTCGAATCCGACGCGAAACTGATTGTTAATTGTAACGTTCAGGGCTTCCTAATGACGATGGAACACTCAAATTGCGTCGAGATTCAATACATCGTCCTTCAGCCGACTTGTCTCCAAGGGTCTATTGCTGCCTCGGGCACCTTATGATCGTTCTCCTGTGAGTCTAGATTTCTAATCCGATGCAAATTGATTGTTAATAGTAACGTTCAGGGCCTCCTAATGACGATGAAACACTCAAATTGCATCGAGATTCAATACTTCGTCCTCCAGCCGATTTGTCTCCAAATGTCTATTGCTACCTCGGGCACCTTGTGGGAGTTCTCCTGTGAGTCTAGATTTACGAATCCGAAGCATAACTGATAGTTAATTGTAAAGTTCAGGGTCTCCTAATGTAGATGGAACACTCAAATTGCATCGAGATTCAATACATCGTCCTCCAGCCGACTTGTCTCCAAGGGTCTATTGCTTCCTCGGGCACCTTATGGTCGTTCTCCAGTTAGTCTAGATTTTCGAATCCGACGCAAAAATGATAGTTAATTGTAACGTTCAGCGCCTCCTATTGACGATGGAACACTCAAAATGCGTCGAGGTTCAATACTTCGTCCTCCAGCCGACTTGTCTCCAAATGTTTATTGCTACCTCGGGAACCTTGTGGTCGTTCTCCTGTGAGTCTAGATTTACGAATCCGAAGCATTACTGATAGTTAATTGTAAAGTTCAGGGTCTCCTAATGTCGATGGAACACTCAAATTGCATCGAGATTCAATACATCGTCCTCCAGCCGACTTGTCTCCAAGGGTCTATTGCTACCTCGGGCACCTTGTGGTCGGACTCCTGTGAGTCTAGATTTTCGAATCCGACGCGAAAGTGATAGTTAATAGTAACGTTCAGGGCCTCCTAATGACGATGGAACACTCAAATTGCGTCGAGATTCATTACAGTGTCCTTCAGCCGACTTGACTCCAAGAGTCTATTGCTGCCTCGGGCACCTTATGTTCGTTCTCCTGTGAGTCTAGATTTTCGATTTCGACGCAAAACTTAGTGTTAATTGTAATGTTCAGGGCCTCCTAATGACGATGGAACACTCAAATAGCGTGAGATTCAATCCATCGGCCTCCAGCCGACTTGTCTCCAAATGGATATTGCTGCCTCGGGCACCATATGGTCCGTCTCCTGTGAGTCTAGATTTTCGAATCCGACGCGAAACTGATAGCTAATTGTAACGTTCAGGGCCTCCTAATGACGATGGATCACTCAAATTGCGTAGAGATTCAATACATCGTCCTTCAGCCGACTTGTCTCCAATAGTCCATTGCTGCCTCGGGCACCGTATGGTCGTTCTCCTGTGAGTCTAGATTTTCGAATCCGACGCAAAACAGATATTTAATTGTATCGTTCAGGACCTCCAAATGACGATGGAACACTCAAATTGCGTCGAGATTCAATACATCGGCCTCGAGCCGACTTGTCTCCTAGGGTCTATTGCTGCCTCGGGCACCTAATGATCGTTCTCCTGTGAGCCTAGATTTTCGAATCCGACGCATAACTGATTGTTGAATGTAATGCTCAGCGCCTCCTAATGACGATGGAACACTCAAATTGCGTCGAGATTCAATACATCGTCCTTCAGCCGACTTGTCTCCAAGAGTCTATTGCTGCCTCGGGCACCTTATGTTCGTTCTCCTGTGAGTCTAGATTTTCGATTTCGACGCAAAACTTAGTGTTAATTGTAATGTTCAGGGCGTCCTAATGACGATGGAACACTCAAATAGCGTGAGATTCAATCCATCGGCCTCCAGCCGACTTGTCTCCAAATGGATATTGCTGCCTCGGGCACCATATGGTCCGTCTCCTGTGAGTCTAGATTTTCGAATCCGACGTGAAACTGATAGCTAATTGTAACGTTCAGGGCCTCCTAATGACGATGGATCACTCAAATTGCGTAGAGATTCAATACATCGTCCTTCAGCCGACTTGTCTCCAATAGTCCATTGCTGCCTCGGGCACCGTATGGTCGTTCTCCTGTGAGTCTAGATTTTCGAATCCGACGCAAAACAGATATTTAATTGTATCGTTCAGGACCTCCAAATGACGATGGAACACTCAAATTGCGTCGAGATTCAATACATCCGCCTCGAGCCGACTTGTCTCCTAGGGTCTATTGCTGCCTCGGGCACCTAATGATCGTTCTCCTGTGAGTCTAGATTTTCGAACCCGACGCAAAAATGATAGTGAATTGTAACGTTCAGCGCCTCCTAATGACGATAGAACACTTAAATTGCGTCGGGATTCAATACATCGTCCTCCAGCCGACTTGTCTCCAAGGGTCTATTGATGCCTCGGGCTCCTTATGGTCGCTCTCCTGTGAGTCTAGATTTTCAAATCCGACGCGAAACCGATTGTTAATTGTAACGTTCAGGGCTTCCTAATGACGATGGAACACTCAAATTGCGTCGAGATTCAATACATCGTCATTCAGCCGACTTGTCTCCAAGGGTCTATTGCTGCCTCGGGCACCTTATGATCGTTCTCCTGTGAGTCTAGATTTTCTAATCCGATGCAAATTGATTGTTAATAGTAACGTTCAGGGCCTCCTAATGACGATGAAACACTCAAATTGCATCGAGATTCAAAACATCGTCCTCCAGCCGACTTGTATGCAAGGGGATATTGTTGTCTTGGGCACCATATGATCCTCCGCCTGTGAGGAGATTTTCGAATCCGACGCTAAAATGATAATTAATTGTAACGTTCAGGGCCTCCTAATGACGATGGAATACTCAAATTGCGTCGAGATTCAATTCATCGTCATTCAGCCGACTTCTCTCCATGGGGATATTGCTGCCTCGGGCACCTTATGGTCGTTCTCTTGTGAGTCTAGATTTTCTAATCCGACGCGAAACTGATTGTTAATTGTTACGTTCAGGGTTTCCTAATGACGATGGAACACTCAAATTGCGTCGAGATTCCATACCTCGTCCTTCAGCCGATTTGTCTCCAAGGGTCTATTGCTGCCTCGGGCACCTTATGCTCGTTCCCCTGTGAGTCTAGATTTTAGAATCCGACGCAAAACTGATAGTTAATTGAAATGGTCAGGGCCTCCTAATGACGATGGAACACTTAAATGGCGTAGAGATTCGATACATCGGCCTCAAGCCGACTTGTTTCCATGGGAACATTGCTGCCTCGGACACCTTATGGTCGTTCTCCGGTGATTTTACATTTTCTAATCCGACGCAAAACTGATAGTTAATTGTAACGTTTAGGGCCTCCTAATGACGAAGGAACACTCAAATTGCATCGAGATTCACTACATCGTCCTCCAGCCGACTTGTCTCCAAGGGGATATCGCTGCCTCGGGCACCACTTGTTCCAGCTCCGGTGATTCTACGTTTTCGAATCCGACGCAAACCTGATAGTTAGTTGTAACGTTCAGGGCCTCCTAATGACGATGGAGCACTCAAATTGCGTCGTGATCCAATATATCGTCCTCCAGCCGACTTGTCTCCAAGGGTCTATTGCTGCCTCGGGCACCTTATGATCGTTCTCTTGTGAGTCTAGGTTATCTAATCCGACGCGACACTGATTGTTAATTGTAACGTTCAGCGCCTCCTAATGACGATGGAGCACTCAATTTGCGTCGAGATTCAATACTTCGTCCTCCAGCCGATTTGTCTCCAAATGTCTATTGCTACCTCGGGCACCTTGTAGTCGATCTCCTGTGAGTCTAGATTTTCGAATCCGACGCGAAACTGATTGTTAATTGTAACGTTCAGGGCATCCTAATGACGATGGAACACTCAAATTGCGTCGAGATTCAATACATCGTCCTTCAGCCGACTTGTCTCCAAGGGTCTATTGCTGCCTCGGGCACCTTATGATCGTTCTCCTGTGAGTCTAGATTTTCTAATCCGATGCAAATTGATTGTTAATAGTAACGTTCAGGGACTCCCAATGACGATGAAACACTCAAATTGCATCGAGATTCAATACATCGTCCTCCAGCCGACTTGTATCCAAGGGGATATTGTTGTCTCGAGCACCATATGATCCTCCTCCTGTGAGGTGATTTTCGAATCCGACGCTAAAATGATAATTAATTGTAACGTTCAGGGCCTCCTAATGACGATGGAACACTCAAATTGCGTCGAGATTCAATACTACGTCCTCCAGCCGATTTGTCTCCAAATGTCTATTGCTACCTCGGACACCTTGTGGTCGTTCTCCTGTGAGTCTATATTTACGAATCCGAAGCATAACTGATAGTTAATTGTAAAGTTCATGGTCTCCTAATGTCGATGGAACACTCAAATTGCATCGAGATTCAATAAATCGTTCTCCAGCCGACTTGTCTCCAAGGGTCTATTGCTTCCTCGGGCACCTTATGGTCGTTCTCCAGTTAGCCTAGATTTTCGAATCCGACGCATAACTGATAGTTAATTGGAACGTTCAGCGCCTCCTAATGACGATGGAACACTCAAATTGCGTAGAGATTCAATGCATCGGCCTCCAGAAGACTTGTCTCCAAATTTCTATTGTTGCGTCGGGCACCTTGTGGTCGTTCTCCTGTGAGTCTAGATTTTTCTAAACCGAGACATAACTAATAGTAAATTGTAAAGTTCAGGACCTCCTAATGACGATGGAAGACTCAAATTGCGTTGAGATTCAATACATCGTTCTCCAGCCGACTTCGCTCCATGGGGATATTCATGCCTCGGGCACCTTATGGTCTTTCTCCTGTGAGTCTAGATTTTCGAATCCGTCGCGAAACTGATTGTTAATTGTAAAGTTCAGGGATTCCCAATGACGATGGAACACTCAAATTACGTCGAGATTCAATACCTCGTCATTCAGCCGATTTGTCTCCCAGGGTCTATTGCTGCCTCGGGCACCTTATGGTCGATCCCCTGTGAGTCTAGATTTTAGAATCCATGGCAAAACTGATAGTTAATTGTATGGTTCAGGGCCTCCGAATGACAATGGAACACTTAAATTGCGTCGAGATTCAATACATCGGCCTCCAGCCGACTTGTCTCCAAGGGGACATTGCTGCCTCGGGCACCACATGGTCCGTCTCCTAGGAGTCTAGATTTTCGTTTGTGACGCAAAAATGATAGTTAATTCTAACGGTCAGTTCCGCCTAATGACGACGGAACACTCAAAATTCCATCGAGAGTCAATAATACATCCTCCTCCGCCGAGTTGTCTACAAGCGGATATTGCTGCCTCGGGCTCCATGTGGACCGTTTCCTGTGGGTCTCGATTTTGGAATCCGACGCGAAACTGATAGTTAATTGTAACGTTCTGGGCCTCCTAATGACGATGGAACACTCAAATTGCGTCGAGATTCAATACATCGGTCTGCAGCCGACTTGTCTCCAATTGTCTATTGCTGCCACGGGCATCTTATGGTCGTTCTCCTGTGAGTCTAGATTTTCGAATCCGACGCATAACTGATTGTTAATTGTAACGTTCAGTGCTTCCTAATGACGATGGAACACTCAAATTGCGTCGAGATTCAATACATCGTCCTTCAGCCGACTTGTCTCCAAGGGTCTATTGCTGCCTGGGGCACCTTATGATCGTTCTCCTGTGAGTCTAGATTTTATAATCCGACGCAAAACAGATAGTTAATTGTAACGTTCATGGCCTCCTAATGACGATGGAACACTCAAATTGCGTCGAGATTAAATACATGGGCCTCGAGCCGACTTGTCTCCAAGGGTCTATTGCTGCCTCGGGCACCTTATGGTCGTTCTCCTGTGAGTCTAGATTTTCGAATCCGACGCAAAACAGTTAGTTAATTGTAACGTTCAGGGCCTCCTAATGACGATGGAACACTCAAATTGCGTCGAGATTCAATACCTCGTCCTCCAGCCCACATGTATCCAGTGGGTTATTGATGTCTCGGACACCATATGATCTTTCTCCTGTGAGTACATTTTCGAATCCGACGCTAAAATGATAGTTACTTGTAACGTTCAGCGTCTCCTAAGACGATGGAACACTCAAATTGCGTCGAGATTCAATACATCGGCCTCCAGCCGATTTGTCTCCATGGGGATATTGCTGCCTCGGGCTCCTTATGGTCGCTCTCCTGTGAGTCTAGATTTTCGAATCCGACGCAAATCTTAGTGTTAATTGTAATGTTCATGGACTCCTAATGTCGAAGGAACACTCAAATTGCGACGAGATTCACTACATCGTCCTCCAGCCGACTTGTCTCCAACGGGATATCGCTGCCTCGGGCACCACATGGTCCGTCTCCGGTAATTCGAAGTTTCCGAATTCGACGCAAAACTGATAGTTAATTGTAACGTTCAGGGCCTCCTAATGACGAAGGAATACTCAAATTGCGTCGAGATTCACTACAACGTCCACCAGCAAACTTGTCTCGGGCCTCGGGCACCACATGTTCCGTCTCCGGTGATTCCACGTTTTCGAATCCGACGGAAAACTGATGGTTAATTGTAACGTTCAGGACCTCATAATGACGATGGAACACTGAAATTGCGTCGAGATTCAATACATCGGCCTGCAGCCGATTGGTCTCCAAGGGTATATTTCTGCCTCGGGCACCTTATGATCCGTCTCCAGTGAGTCGAGATTTTCGAATCCGACGAAAAACTGAGAGTAATTTGTAACATTCAGGACCTCCAAATGACGATGGAACACTCAAATTGCGTCGCGATCCAATACATCGTCCTCCAGCCGACTTGTCTCCATGGGGATATTGCTGCCTCGGCCTCCTTATGGTCGCTCTCCTGTGGGTCTAGATTTTCGAATACGACGCGAAAGTGATTGTTAATTGAAACGTGTAGGGCTTCCAAAAGACGATGGAACACACAAATTGCGTCGAGATTCAATACATCGGCATTCAGCCGATTTGTCTCCAAGGGTCTCTTGCTGCATCGGGAACCATATGGTCGTTCCCCTGTGAGTCTAGATTTTAGAATCCGACGCAAAACTGATAGTTAATTGTAATGTTCAGGGCCTCCAAATGACGATGGAACACTCAAATTGCGTCGAGAGTCAATCCATCGGCCACCAGCCGACTTGTCTCCAAGGGGATATTGCTGCCTCGGGCACCATATGGCCCGTCTCTTGTGAGTCTAGAGTTTCGAATCCGACGCGAAACTGATAGCTAATTGTAACGTTCAGGGCCTCCTAATGACGATGGAACACTCAAATTGCGTCGCGATTCAATACATCGGGCTCCAGCCGACTGGCCTCCAAGGGGATATTTCTGCCTCGGGCACCTTATGAACCGTCTCCAGTGAGTCGAGATTTTCGAATCCGACTAAGAACTGAGAGTAAATTGTAACATTCAGGTCCTCCAAATGACGATGGAACACTCAAATTGCGTCGCGATCCAATACATCGTCCTCCAGCCGACTTGTCTCCATGGGGATATTGCTGCCTCGGCCTTCTTATGGTCGCTCTCCTGTGGGTCTAGATTTTCGAATCCGACGCGGAACTGATTGTTAATCCTTCTCCAGCGCCTCCTAATGACGATGGAACACTCAAATTGCGTCGAGAGACAATACATCGACATCCAGCCGACTCGTCTACAAAGGGATATTGCTGCCTCGGGCTAAATGTGGTCCGTCTCCTGTGAGTCTATACTTTCGAATCCGACGCGAAACTGATAGTTAATTGTAACGTTCTGGTCCTCCTCATGACGATGGAACACTCAAATTGCGTCGAGATTAACTACAACGTCCTCCAGCCGACTTGTCTCTAAGGGGATATCGCTGCCTCGGGCACCACATGGTCCGTCTCCGCTGATCATACGTTTTCGTATCCGAGGCAAAACTGATAGTTAATTGTAACGTTCAGGACCTCCTAATGACGATGGAGCACTCAAATTGCGTCAAGATTCAATACATCGGCCTCCAGCGGACTGGTCTCCAAGGGGATATTGCAGCCTCGGGCACCTTATGGTCCGTCTCCATTGAGTCTAGATTTTCGAATCCGACGAAAAACTGATAGTTAATTGTAACATTCAGGGCCTCCTAATGACGATGGAACTCTCAATTTGCGTCGCGATACAATACATCGTCCTCCAGCCGACTTGTATCGATGGGGATATTGCTGCCTCGAGCTCCTTACGGTCGCTCTCCTGTGAGTCTAGATTTTCGAATCCGACGCAAAACTGATAGTTAATTGTAATGTTCAGGGCCTCCTAATGACGATGGAACACTCAAATTGCGTTGAGATTCAATCCATCGGCCTCCAGCCTATTTGTATCCAAGGGGATATTGCTGCCTCGGGCACCATTTGGTCCGTCTTCTGTGAGTCTAGATTTTCGAATCCGACGCAAAAATGATAGTTAATTGTAACGTTCAGCGCCTCCTAATGACGATGAAACACTCAAATTGCGTCGAGAGTCAATACATCGAACTCCAGCCGACTTCTCTACAACGGGATATTGCTGCCTCGGGCTCCATGTGGTCCGCCTCCTGTGAGTCTAGATTTTCGAATCCGACGCGAAACTGATAGCTAATTGTAACGTTCAGGGCCTCCTAATGACGATGGAACACTCAAATTGCGTCGAGATTCAATACATCGTCCTTCAGCCGACTTGTCTCCAAGAGTCCATTGCTGCCTCCTGCACCTTATGGTCGTTCTCCTGTGAGTCTAGATTTTCGAATCCGACGCAAAACAGATAGTTAATTGTAACGTACAGGACCTCCTAATGACGATGGAACACTCAAATTGCGTCGAAATTAAATACATCGGCCTCCAGCCGACTTGTCTCAGAGGGTCTATTGCTGCCTCGGGCACCTTATGGTCGTTCTCCTGTGAGTCTAGATTGTAGAATCCGACGAAAAACTGATAGTTAATTGTAACGTTCAGGGCCACCTAATGACGATGGAACACTCAAATTGCGTCGAGATTCAATACATCGTCCTCCAGCCGACATCTCTCCATGGGGATATTGCTGCCTCGGGCACCTTATGGTCGTTCTCCTGTGAGTCTAGATTTTCGAATCCGACGCAAAACTGATAGTTATTTGTAACGTTTAGGGCCTCCTAATGACAATGGAACACTCAAATTGCGTCGTGATTCAATACTTCTGCTTCCAGCCGACTTGTCTCCAAGGGAACATTGCTGCCTCTTGCACCATATGGTGCGTCTCCCCTGAATCTAGATTTTCGATTCCGATGCGAAACTGATAGTTAATTGTAACGTTCAGGGCCTCCTAATGACGATGGAACACTCAAATTCCGTCGAGATTCAATAAATCGGCCTCCAGCCGACTTGTTTTCAAATGTCCATTGTTGCCTCGGGCACCTTGTGGTCGTTCTCCTGTGAGTCTAGATTTTCGAATCCGACGCTTAAGTGATAGTTAATTGTAATGTTCAGGTGCTCCTAATGACGATGGAACACTCAAATTGCGTGGAGATTCAATACTTCGTCCTCCAGCCGACTTGTCTCCAAGGGGATATCGCTGCCTCGGGCACCACATGGTCCGTCTCCGGTGATTGTACATTTTCGAATCCGACGTATGACTCATAGTTAATTGTAACGTCCAGGGCCACCTAATGACGATGGAACACACAAATTGCGTCGAGATTCAATACATCGGCCTCCAGCCGAGTTGTCTCCAAGGGTCTATTGCTGCCTCGGGCACCTTATGGTCGTTCTCCTGTGAGTCTAGATTTTCGAATCCGACGCGAAACTGATTGTTATTTGTAACGTTCAGGGCTTCCTAATGACGATGGAACACTTAAATTGCGTCGAGATTCAATACATCCGCATTCAGCCGATTTGTCTCCAAGGGTCTATTGCTGCCTCGATCACCTTATGGTCGTTCCCCTGTGAGTCTAGATTTTCGAATACGACGCGAAACTGATTGTTAATTGTAACGTGTAGGGCTTCCAAAAGACGATGGAACACACAAATTGCGTCGAGATTCAATACATCGGCATTCAGCCGATTTGTCTCCAAGGGTCTATTGCTGCCTCGGGAACCATATGGTCGTTCCCCTGTGAGTCTAGATTTTAGAATCCGACGCAAAACTGATAGTTAATTGTATTGTTCAGGGACTCCAAACGACGATGGAACACTCAAATTGCGTCGAGAGTCAATCCATCGGCCACCAGCCGACTTGTCTCCAAGGGGATATTGCTGCCTCGGGCACCATATGGTCCGTCTCTTGTGAGTCTAGATTTTCGAATCCGACGCAAAAATGATAGTTAATTGTACCGTTCAGCGCCTCATAATGACGATGGAACACTAAATTGCGTCGAGAGTCAATCCATCGACCTCCAGCCGACTTGTCTACAAGGGGATATTGCTGCCTCGGACTCCATGTGGTCCGTCTCCTTTGAGTCTAGATTTTAGAATCCGACGCGAAACTAATAGTTAATTGTAACGTTCAGGGCCTCATAATGACGATGGAACACTCAAATTGCGTCAAAAAGTTCAAATGGCTCTGAGCACTATGGGACTCAACTGCTGAGGTCATTAGTCCCCTAGAACTTAGAACTAATTAAACCTAACTAACCTAAGGACATCACAAACATCCTTGCCCGAGGCAGAATTCGAACCTGCGACCGTAACGGTCTTTCAGTTCCAGACTGCAGCGCCTTTAACCTCACGGCCACTTCTCAAATTGCGTCGAGATTATCTACAACGTCCACCAGCCGATTTGTCTCCAAAGGGATATCGCTGCCTCCGCCTCCTGTGATTCTACGTTTTCGAATCCGACGCAAAACTGAAAGTTAATTCTAACGTTCAGGGCCTCCTAATGACGATGGAACACTCAAATTGCGTCGCGATCCAATACATCGGCCTCCACCCGACTGGTCTCCAAGGGGATATTTCTGCCTCGGGCACCTTATGATCCGTCTCCAGTGAGTCGAGATTTTCGAATCCGACGAAAAACTGAGAGTAAATTGTAACATACAGGTCCTCCAAATGACGATGGAACACTCAAATTGTGTCGCGATCCAATACATCGTCCTCCAGCCGACTTGTCTCCATGGGGATATTGCTGCCTCGGCCTCCTTATGGTCGCTCTCCTGTGGGTCTAGATTTTCGAATCCGTCGAGAAACTGATTGTTAATCCTCCTCCAGCGCCTCCTAATGACGATGGAACACTCAAATTGCGTCGAGACTCAATACATCGTCCTTCAGCCGACTTGTCTCCAAGAGTCCATTGCTGCCTCGGGAACCTTATGGTCGTTCTCCTGTGAGTCTAGATTTTCGAATCCGACGCAAAACAGATAGTTAATTGTAACGTTCAGGACCTCCTAATGACGATGGAACACTCAAATTGCGTCGAGATTCAATACATCGGCCCCCAGCCGACTTGTCTCAGAGGGTCTATTGCTGCCTCGGGCACCTTATGGTCGTTCTCCTGTGAGTCTAGATTGTAGAATCCGACGAAAAACTGATAGTTAATTGTAATGTTCAGGGCCTCCTAATGACGATGGAACACTTAAATTCCGTCGAGATTCGATACATCGGCCTCCAGCCGACTTGTCTCCAAGGGTCTATTGCTGCCTCGGGCACCACATGGTCTGTCTCCGGTGATTCCACGTTTTCGAATCCGACGCAAAACTGATGGTTAATTGTAACGTTCAGGACCTCCTAATGACGATGGAACACTCAAATTGCGTCGAGAGTCAATACATCGACCTCCAGCCGACTTGTCTACAAGGGGATATTGCTGCCTCGGGCTCCATGTAGTCCGTCTCCTGTGAGTCTTGAATTTCGAATCCGACGCGAAACTAATAGTTAATTGTAACGTTCAGGGCCTCCTTATGACGATGGATCACTCAAATTGCGTCGAGATTATCTACAGCGTCCACCAGCCGATTTGCTCCAAGGGGATATCGCTACCTCGGGCACCACATAGTCCGTCTCCGGTGATTCTACGTTTTCGAATCCGACGCAAAACTGATAGTTAATTGCAACGTTCAGGGCCTCCTAATGACGATGGAGCACTCAAATTGCGTCGCGATTCAATATGTCGTTCTCCAGCGGAATGGTCTCCAAGGGGATATTGCTGCCTCGGGCACCATATGAACCTTCTCCTGTGAGTCTAGAATTTCGAATCCGACGCGAAACTGATAGTTAATTGTATCGTTCGGAGCCTCCTATTGACGATGGAACACTCACATTACGTCGAGATTCAATACATCGTCCTTCAGCCGACTTGTCTCCAGGGGTCTATTGCTGCCTCGGGCACCTTATGGTCGTTCTCCTGTGGGTCTAGATTTTCTAATTCGACGCAAATCTGGTTGTAAATAGTAACTCTCAGGGCCTCCTAATGTCGATGGAATACTCAAATTGCGTCGAGATTCAATACATCGTCCTCCAGCCGACATCTCTCCATGGGGATATTGCTGCCTCGGGCACCTTATGGTCGTTCTCCTGTGAGTCTAGATTTTCGAATCCGTTGCAAAACTGATAGTTATTTGTAACGTTTAGGGCCTCCTAATGACAATGGAACACTCCAATTGCGTCGTGATTCAATACTTCTGCTTCCAGCCGACTTGCCTCCATGGGAACATTGCTGCCTCTTGCACCATATGGTCCGTCTCCCCTGAATCTAGATTTTCGATTCCGATGCGAAACTGATAGTTAATTGTAACGTTCAGGGCCTACTAATGACGATGGAACACTCAAATTGCGTCGAGAGTCAATACATCGACCTCCAGCCGACTTGTCTACAAGGGGATATTGCTGCCTCGGGCTCCATGTGGTCCGTCTCCTGTGAGTCTTGAATTTCGAATCCGACGCGAAACTAATAGTTAATTGTAACGTTCAGGGCCTCCTTATGACGATGGATCACTCAAATTGCGTCGAGATTATCTACAGCGTCCACCAGCCGATTTGCTCCAAGGGGATATCGCTACCTCGGGCACCACATGGTCCGTCTCCGGTGATTCTACGTTTTCGAATCCGACGCAAAACTGATAGTTAATTGCAACGTTCAGGGCCTCCTAATGACGATGGAGCACTCAAATTGCGTCGCGATTCAATATGTCGTCCTCCAGCGGAATGGTCTCCAAGGGGATATTGCTGCCTCGGGCACCATATGAACCTTCTCCTGTGAGTCTAGAATTTCGAATCCGACGCGAAACTGATAGTTAATTGTAACGTTCGGAGCCTACTAATGACGATGGAACACTCACATTGCGTCGAGATTCAATACATCGTCCTTCAGCCGACTTGTCTCCAGGGGTCTATTGCTGCCTCGGGCACCTTATGGTCGTTCTCCTGTGGGTCTAGATTTTCTAATTCGACGCAAATCTGGTTGTAAATAGCAACTCTCAGGGCCTCCTAATGTCGATGGAGTACTCAAATTGCGTCGGGATTCAATACATCGCCCTCCAGCCGACATCTCTCCATGGGGATATTGCTGCCTCGGGCACCTTATGGTCGTTCTCCTGTGAGTCTAGATTTTCGAATCCGTTGCAAAACTGATAGTTATTTGTAACGTTTAGGGCCTCCTAATGACAATGGAACACTCCAATTGCGTCGTGATTCAATACTTCTGCTTCCAGCCGACTTGTCTCCAAGGGAACATTGCTGCCTCTTGCACCATATGGTCCGACTCCCCTGAATCTAGATTTTCGATTCCGATGCGAAACTGATAGTTAATTGTAACGTTCAGGGCCTCCTAATGACGATGGAACACTTAAATTCCGTCGAGATTCAATAAATCGACCTCCAGCCGACTTGTCTTCAAATGTCCATTGCTGCCTCGGGCAGCTTGTGGTCGTTCTCCTGTGAGTCTAGATTTTCGAATCCGACGCTTAAGAGATAGTTAATTGTAAAGCTCAGGTGCTCCTAATGACGATGGAACACTCAAATTGCGTGGAGATTCAATACTTCGTCCTCCAGCCGACTTGTCTCCAAGGGGATATCGCTGCCTCGGGCACCACATGGTCCTTCTCTGGTGATTCTACATTTTCGAATTCGACGCAAAACTCGTAGTTAATTGTAACGTTCAGGGCCCCCTAATGACGATGGGGCTCTCAAATGGCGTCGCGATTCAATACATCGTCCTCCAGCGGACTGGTCTCCAAGGGGATATTGCTGCCTCGGGCACTTTATGGTCCGTCTCTAGTGAGTCTACATTTTCGAATCCGACGAAAAACTGATAGTTAATTGTAACGTTCAACGCCTCCTAATGACGATGGAACACTCAAATTGCGTCGAGAGTCAATACATTGTCCTCCAGCCGACTTGTCTACAAGGGGATATTGCTGCTTCGGGCTCCATGTGGTCCGTTTCCTGTGAGTCTAGATTTTCGAATCCGACGCGAAACTGATAGTTAATTGTAACGCTCAGGGCCTCCTAATGACGACGGAACACTCAAATTGCGTCGAGATTCAATACATCGACCTCCAGCCGTCTTGTCTCAGAGGGTCTATTGCTGCCTTGGGCACCTTATGGTCGTTCTCCTGTGAGTCTAGATTTTCCAATCCGACGCATAACTGATAGTTGATTGCAACGGTCAGCGACTCATAATGACGATGGAACACTCAAATTGCGTCGAGATTCAATACATTGTCCTCCAGCCGACTTGTCTCCAAGGGGATATTGCTGTCTCGGGCACCATATGAACCTTCTCCTGTGAGTCTAGATTTTCGAATCCGACGCGAAACTGATAGTTAATTGTAAAGTTCAGAGCCTCCTAATGACGATGGAACACTCGAATAGCGTCGAGATTCAATACATTGTCCTTCAGACGACTTGTCTCCAAGGGTCTATTGCTGCCTCGGGTTCTTTATGGTCGCTCACCTGTGAGTCTGGATTTTCGAATCCGACGCGAAACTGATTGTTAATTGTTACGTTTTGGGCTTCCTAATGACGATGGAACACTCAAATTCCGTAGAGATTCAATACATCGTCCTTCAGCCACTTGTCTCTAAGAGTGTATTGCTGCCTCGGGCACCTTATGGTCGTTCCCCTGTGACACTAGATTTTAGAATCCGACGCAAAACTAATAGTTAATTGTAACGTTCAGGGCCTCCTAATGACGAAGGAACACTCAAATTGTGTTGAGATTCAATACATCGGTCTCCAGCCGACTTGTCTCCAAGGGTCTATTGCTGCCTCGGGCACCTTATGGTCGTTCTCCTGTGAGTCTAGATTTTCGAATCCGACGCAAAACAGATAGTTAATTGTAACGTTCAGGGCCTCCTAATGACGAAGGAACACTCAAATTGCGTTGAGAGTCACTACATCGTCCTCCAGCCGACTTGTCTCCAAGAGGATATCGCTGCCTCGGGCGCCCCATGGTCCGTCTCCGGTGATTCTACGTTTTCGAATCCGACGCAAAACTCAAAGTTAATTGTAACGTTCAGGGCCTCCTAATGACGATGGAACACTCAAATTGCGTCGAGATTCAATACATCGTCCTTCAGCCGACTTGTCTCCAAGGGGATATTGCTGCGTCGGGCACCTTATGGTCCGTCTCCTGTGAGTCTAGATTTTCGAATCCGACGCAAAATGATAGTTAATTGTAACGTTCAGCGCCTCCTAATGACGATGGAACACTCAAATTGCGTCGAGAGACAATACATCGACCTCCAGCCGACTTGTCTACAAGGGGATATTGCTGCCTCGGGCTAAATGTGGTCTGTCTCCTGTGAGTCTAGATTTTCGAATCCGACGCGAAACTGATAGTTAATTGTAACGTTCAGGGCCTCCTAATGAAGATGGAACACTCAAATTGCGTCGAGATTAACTACAACGTCCTCCAGCCGACTTGTCTCTAAGAGAATATCGCTGCCTCGGGCACCACATGGTCCGTCTCCGGTGATTCTACGTTTTCGTATCCGAGGCAAAACTGATAGTTAATTGTAACGTTCAGGGATTCCTAATGACGATGGAGCACTCAAATTGCGTCGCGATTTAATACATTGTCCTCCAGCGCACTGGTCTCCAAGGGGATATTGTTGCCTCGGGCACCATATGGTCCGTCTCCAGTGAGTCTAGAATTTCGAATCCGACGAAAAACTGATAGTTAATTGTAACGTTCAGGGCCACCTATTGACGACGGAACACTCAAATTGCGTCGAGATTCAATACATCGACCTCCAGCCGTCTTGTCTCAGAGGGTCTATTGCTGCCTCGGGCACCTTATGGTCGTTCTCCTGTGAGTCTAGATTTTCGAATCCGACGCATAACTGATAGTTAATTGCAACGGTCAGCGACTCATAATGACGATGGAACACTCAAATTGCGTCGAGATTCAATACATTGTCCTCCAGCCGACTTGTCTCCAAGGGGATATTGCTGTGTCGGGCACCATACGAACCTTCTCCTGTGAGTCTAGATTTTCGAATCCGACGGGAAACTGATAGTTAATTGTAACGTTCGGAGCCTCCTAATGACGACGGAACACTCAAATTGCGTCGAGATTCAATACATCGTCCTCCAGACGACTTGTCTCCAGGGGTCTATTGATGCCTCGGGCACCTTGTGGTCGTTCTCCTGTGAGTCTAGATTTTCTAATCCGGCGAAAAACTGATTGTTAATTGTAACGTTCAGGGCCACCTAATGACGATGGAACGCTCAAAATGCGTCGAGATTGAATACATCGTCCTCCAGCCGACTTGTATCCAAGACGATATTGCTGTCTCGGGCACCATATGATCCTTCTCCTGTGACTAGATTTTCGAATCCGACGCTAACATGATCGTTAATTGTAACGTTCAGCGCCTCCTAATGACGATGGAACACTCAAATTGCGTCGAGAGACAATACATCGACCTCCAGCCGACTTGTCTACAAGGTGATATCGCTGCCTCGGGCTATATGTGGTCCGTCTCCTGTGAGTCTAGATTTTCGAATCCGACGCGAAAGTGATAGTTAATTGTAACGTTCAGGGCCTCCTAATGACGATGGATCACTCAAATTGCGACGAGATTCAATACATCGGCCTCCAGCCGACTTGTCTTCAAATGTCCATTGCTGCCTCGGGCACCTTGTGGTCGTTCTCCTGTGAGTCTAGATTTTCGAATCCGACGCTTAAGTGATAGTTAATTGTAAAGCTCAGGTGCTCTTAATGACGATGGAACACTCAAATTGCGTGGAGATTCAGTACTTCGTCCTCCAGCCGACTTGTCTCCAAGGGGATATCGCTGCCTCGGGCACCACATGGTCCGTCTCCGGTGATTCTACGTTTTCGAATCCGACGTAAAACTCATAGTTAATTAAATGTTCAGGACCTCCTAATGACGATGGAACACTCAAATTGCGTCGAGATTCAATATATCGTCCTCCAGCCGACTTGTCTCCAAGGGGATATCGCTGCCTCGGGCACCACATGGTCCATCTCTGGTGATTCTACATTTTCGAATCCGACGCAAAACTCATAGTTAATTGTAACGTTCAGGGACCCCTAATGACGATGGGGCTCTCAAATGGCGTCACGATTCAATACATCGTCCTCCAGCGGACTGGTCTCCAAAGGGATATTGCTGCCTCGGGCACCTTATGGTCCGTCTCTAGTGAGTCTACATTTTCGAATCCGACGAAAAACTGATAGTTAATTGTAACGTTCAACGCCTCCTAATGACGATGGAACACTCAAATTGCGTCGAGAGTCAATACATCGTCCTCCAGCCGACTTGTCTACAAGGGGATATTGCTGCTTCGGGCTCCATGTGGTCCGTTTCCTGTGAGTCTAGATTTTCGAATCCGACGCGAAACTGATAGTTAATTGTAACGCTCAGGGCCTCCTAATGACGACGGAACACTCAAATTGCGTCGAGATTCAATACATCGACCTCCAGCCGTCTTGTCTCAGAGGGTCTATTGCTGCCTCGGGCACCTTATGGTCGTTCTCCTGTGAGTCTAGATTTTCGAATCCGACGCATAACTGATAATTAATTGCAACGGTCAGCGACTCATAATGACGATGGAACACTCAAATTGCGTCGAGATTCAATAGATTGTCCTCCAGCCGACTTGTCTCCAAGGGGATATTGCTGCCTCGGGCACCATATGAACCTTCTCCTGTGAGTCTAGAATTTCGAATCCGACGCGAAACTGATAGTTAATTGTAACGTTCGGAGCCTCCTAATGACGATGGAACACTCACATTGCGTCGAGATTCAATACATCGTCCTTCAGCCGACTTGTCTCCAGGGGTCTATTGCTGTCTCGGGCACCTTATGGTCGTTCTCCTGTGGGTCTAGGTTTTCTAATTCGACGCAAATCTGGTTGTAAATAGTAACTCTCAGGGCCTCCTAATGTCGATGGAATACTCAAATTGCGTCGAGATTCAATACATCGTCCTCCATCCGACATCTCTCCATGGGGATATTGCTGCCTCGGGCACCTTATGGTCGTTCTCCTGTGAGTCTAGATTTTCGAATCCGTTGCAAAACTGATAGTTATTTGTAACGTTTAGGGCCTCCTAATGACAATGGAACACTCAAATTGCGTCGTGATTCACTACTTCTGCTTCCAGCCGACTTGTCTCCAAGGGAACATTGCTGCCTCCTGCACCATATGGTCCGTCTCCCCTGAATCTAGATTTTCGATTCCGATGCGAAACTGATAGTTCATTGTAACGTTCAGGGCCTCCTAATGACGATGGAACACTCAAATTCCGTCGAGATTCAATAAATCGGCCTCCAGCCGACTTGTCTTCAAATGTCCATTGCTGCCTCGGGCACCTTGTGGTCGTTCTCCTGTGAGTCTAGATTTTCGAATCCGACGCCTAAGTGATAGTTAATTGTAAAGCTCAGGTGCTCCTAATGACGATGGAACACTCAAATTGCGTGGAGATTCAATACTTCGTCCTCCAGCCGACTTGTCTCCAAGGGGATACCGCTGCCTCGGGCACCACATGGTCCGTCTCCGGTGATTCTACATTTTCGAATCCGACGTAAAACTCATAGTTGATTGCAATGTTCAGGACCTCCTAATGACGATGGAACACTCAAATTGCGTCGAGATTCAATACATCGTCCTCCAGCCGACTTGTCTCCAAGGGGATATCGCTGCCTCGGGCACCACATGGTCCATCTCTGGTGATTCTACATTTTCGAATCCGACGCAAAGCTCATAGTTAATTGTAACGTTCAGTGCCCCCTAATGACGATGGGGCTCTCAAATGGTGTCGCGATTCAATACATCGTCCTCCAGCGGACTGGTCTCCAAGGGGATACTGCTGACTCGGGCAGCTTATGGTCCGTCTCTAGTGAGTCTACATTTTCGAATCCGACGAAAAACTGATAGTTAATTGTAACGTTCAACGCCTCCTAATGACGATGGAACACTCAAATTGCGTCGAGAGTCAATACATCGTCCTCCAGCCGACTTGTCTACAAGGGGTTATTGCTGCCTCGGGCACCTTATGGTCGTTCTCCTGTGAGTCTAGATTTTCGAATCCGACGCATAACTGATAGTTAATTGCAACGGTCAGCGACTCATAATGACGATGGAACACTCAAATTGCGTCGAGATTCAGTACATTGTCCTCCAGGCGACTTGTCTCCAAGGGGATATTGCTGTCTCGGGCACCATATGAACCTTCTCCTGTGAGTCTAGATTTTCGAATCCGACGCGAAACTGATAGTTAATTGTAACGTTCGGAGCCTCCTAATGACGATGGAACACTCAAATAGCGTCGAGATTCAATACATTGTCCTTCAGCCGACTTGTCTCCAAGGGTCTATTGCTGCCTCGGGTTCTTTATGGTCGCTCACCTGTGAGTCTGGATTTTCGAATACGACGCGAAACTGATTGTTAATTGTTACGTTTTGGGCTTCCTAATGACGATGGAACACTCAAATTCCGTAGAGATTCAATACATCGTCCTTCAGCCGACTTGTCTCTAAGAGTGTATTGCTGCCTCGGGCACCTTATGGTCGTTCCCCTGTGACTCTAGATTTTAGAATCCGACGCAAAACTGATAGTTAATTGTAATGTTCAGGACCTCCTAATGACGAAGGAACACTCAAATTGCGTTGAGATTCAATACATCGGTCTCCAGCCGACTTGTCTCCAAGGGTCTAATGCTGCCTCGGGCACCTTATGGTCGTTCTCCTGTGAGTCTAGATTTTCGAATCCGACGCAAAACAGATAGTTAATTGTAAGGTTCAGGGCCTCCTAATGACGAAGGAACACTCAAATTGCGTTGAGAGTCACTACATCGTCCTCCAGCCGACTTGTCTCCAAGAGGATATCGCCGCCTCGGGCGCCACATGGTCCGTCTCCGGTGATTCTACGTTTTCGAATCCGACGCAAAACTGAAAGTTAATTGTAACGTTCAGGGCCTCCTAATGACGATGGAACACTCAAATTGCGTCGAGATTCAATACATCGTCCTTCAGCCGACTTGTCTCCAAGGGGATATTGCTGCCTCGGGCACCTTATGGTCCGTCTCCTGTGAGTCTAGGTTTTCGAATCCGACGCAAAATGATAGTTAATTGTAACGTTCAGCGCCTCCAAATGACGAAGGAACACTCAAATTGCGTTGAGAGTCACTACATCGTCCTCCAGCCGACTTGTCTCCAAGAGGATATCGCCGCCTCGGGCGCCACATGGTCCGTCTCCGGTGATTCTACGTTTTCGAATCCGACGCAAAACTGAAAGTTAATTGTAACGTTCAGGGCCTCCTAATGACGATGGAACACTCAAATTGCGTCGAGATTCAATACATCGTCCTTCAGCCGACTTGTCTCCAAGGGGATATTGCTGCCTCGGGCACCTTATGGTCCGTCTCCTGTGAGTCTAGGTTTTCGATTCCGACGCAAAATGATAGTTAATTGTAACGTTCAGCGCCTCCTAATGACGATGGAACACTCAAATTGCGTCGAGAGACAAGACATCGACCTCCAGCCGACTTGTCTACAAGGGGATACTGCTGCCTCGGGCTAAATGTGGTCCGTCTCCTGTGAGTCTAGATTTTCGAATCCGACGCGAAACTGATAGTTAATTGTAACGTTCAGGGCCTCCTAATAAAGATGGAACACTCAAATTGCGTCGAGATTAACTACAACGTCCTCCAGCCGACTTGTCTCTAAGAGAATATCGCTGCCTCGGGCACCACATGGTCCGTCTCCGGTGATTCTACGTTTTCGTATCCGAGGCAAAACTGATACTTAATTGTAACGTTCAGGGCCTCCTAATGACGATGGAGCACTCAAATTGCGTCGCGATTTAATACATTGTCCTCCAGCGCACTGGTCTCCAAGGGGATATTGTTGCCTCGGGCACCATATGGTCCGTCTCCAGTGAGTCTAGAATTTCGAATCCGACGAAAAACTGATAGTTAATTGTAACGTTCAGGGCCACCTATTGACGACGGAACACTCAAATTGCGTCGAGATTCAATACATCGACCTCCAGCCGTCTTGTCTCAGAGGGTCTATTGCTGCCTCGGGCACCTTATGGTCGTTCTCCTGTGTTCTAGATTTTCTAATCCGGCGAAAAACTGATTGTTAATTGTAACGTTCAGGGCCACCTAATGACGATGGAACGCTCAAAATGCGTCGAGATTGAATACATCGTCCTCCAGTCGACTTGTCTCCAAGGGGATATTGCTGTCTCGGGCACCATATGAACCTTCTCCTGTGAGTCTAGATTTTCGAATCCGACGCGAAACTGATAGTTATTTGTAACGTTCAACTCCTGCTAATGACGATGGAACACTCAAATTGCGTCGAGAGTCAATACATCGTCCTCCAGCCGACTTGTCTACAAGGGGATATTGCTGCTTCGGGCTCAATGTGGTCCGTTTCCTGTGAGTCTAGATTTTCGAAACCGACGCGAAACTGATAGTTAATTGCAATGCTCAGGGCCTCCTAATGACGACGGAACACTCAAATTGCGTCGAGATTCAATACATCGGCCTCCAGCCGACTTGTCTCAGAGGGTCTATTGCTGCCTCGGGCACCTTATGGTCGTTCTCCTGTGAGTCGAGATTTTCGAATCCGACGCATAACTGATAGTGATATGCAACGGTCAGCGCCTCATAATGACGATGGAACACTCAAATTGCATCGATATTCAATACATTGACCTCAAGCCGACTTGTCTCCAAGGGGATATTGCTGTCTCGGGCACCATATGGTCCGTCTCCCCTGAATCTAGATTTTCGATTCCGATGCGAAACTGATAGTTAATTGTAACGTTCAGGGCCTCCTAATGACGATGGCACACTCAAATTCCGTCGAGATTCAATAAATCGGCCTCCAGCCGACTTGTCTTCAAATGTCCATTGCTGCCTCGGCCACCTTGTGGTCTTTCTCCTGTGAGTCTAGATTTTCGAATCCGACGCATAAGTGATAGTTAATTGTAAAGCTCAGGTGCTCCTAATTACGATGGAACACTCAAATTGCGTGGAGAGTCAATACTTCGTCCTCCAGCCGACTTGTCTCCAAGGGGACATCGCTGCCTCGGGCACCACATGGTCCGTCTCCGGTGATTCTAGATTTTCGAATCCGACGTAAAACTCATAGTTAATTGTAACGTCCAGGGCCTCCTAATGACGATGGAACACACAAATTGCGTCGAGATTCAATACATCGGCCTCCAGCCGACTTGTCTCCAAGGGTCTATTGCTGCATTGGGCACCTTATGGTCGTTCTCCTGTGAGTCTAGATTTTCGAATCCGACGCATAACTGATAGTTAATTGCAACGTTCAGTGCCTCCTAATGACGATGGAACACTCAAATTCCGACGAGATTCAATACATCGGCCTCCAACCGTCTTTTCTTCAAAAGTCTATTGCTGCCTCGGGCACCTTGTGGTCGGTCTCCTGTGAGTCCAGATTTTCGAATCCGACGCATAACTGATAGTTAATTGTAAAGTCAGGACCTCCTAATGACGATGGAACACTCAAATTGCTCGAGATTCAATACATCGACCTCCAGCCGACATGTCTACAAGGGGATATTGCTGCCTCGGGCTAAATGTGGTCCGTCTCCTGTGAGTCTAGATTTTCGAATCCGACGCGAAACTGATAGTTAATTGCAACGTTCAGGGCCTCCTAATGACGATGGATCACTCAAATTGCGACGAGATTCAATACATCGGCCTCCAACCGACTTGTCTTCAAATGTCTATTGCTGACTCGGGCACCTTGTGGTCGTTCTCCTGTGAGTCTAGATTTTCGAATCCGACGCATAACTGATAGTTAATTGTAATGTTCAGGACCTCCTAATGACGATGGAACACTCAAATTGCGTCGAGATTCAATACATCGTCCTCCAGCCGACTTGTCTCCAAGGGGATATCGCTGCCTCGGGCACCACATGGTCCATCTCTGGTGATTCTACATTTTCGAATCCGACGCATAACTGATAGTTAATTGTAAAGTCAGGACCTCCTAATGACGATGGAACACTCAAATTGCGTCGAGATTCAATACATCGACCTCCAGCCGACATGTCTACAAGGGGATATTGCTGCTTCGGGCTAAATGTGGTCCGTCTCCTGTGACTAGATTTTCGAATCCGACGCGAAACTGATAGATAATTGTAACGTTCAGAGACTCCTAATGACGATGGAACACTCAAATTGCGTCGAGATTCAATACATTGTCCTTCAGCCGACTTGTCTCCAAGGGTCTATTGCTGCCTCGGGTTCTTTATGGTCGCTCCCCTGTAAGTCTAGATTTTCGAATCCGACTCGAAACTGATTGTTAATTGTTACGTTCAGGGCTTCCTAATGACGATGGAACACTCAAATTGCGTCGAGATTCAATACATCGTCCTTCAGCCGACTTGTCTCTAAGAGTCTTTTGCTGCCTCGGGCACGTTATGGTCGTTCCCCTTTCAGTCTAGAATTTAGAATCCGACGCAAAACTGATAGTTAATTGTAATGTTCAGGGCCTCCTAATGACGATGGAGCACTCAAATTGCGTCGAGATTCAATACATCGGCCTCCAGCCGACTTAACTCCTAGGGTCTATTGCTGCCTCGGGCACCTTATGGTCGTTCTCCTGTGAGTCTAGATTTTCGAATCCGACGCAAAACAGATAGTTAATTGTAACGTTCAGGGCCTCCTAATGGCGAAGGAACACTCTAATTGCGTTGAGAGTCACTACATCGTCCTCCAGGCGACTTGTCTCCAAGGGGATATCGCTGCCTCGAGCACCACATGGTCCGTCTCCGGTGATTCTACGTTTTCGAATCCGACGCAAAACTGAAAGTTAATTGTAACGTTCAGGGCCTCCTAATGACGATGGAACACTCAAATTGCGTCGAGATTAACTACAACGTCCTCCAGCCGACTTCTCTCTAAGGGAATATCGCTGCCTCGGGCACCACCTGGTTCATCTCCGGTGATTCTACGTTTTCGTATCCGAGGCAAAATTAATAGTTAATTGTAACGTTCAGGGCCTCCTAATGACGATGGAGCACTCAAATTGCGTCGCGATTCAATACATCGGCCTCCAGCCGACTTCTCTCCAAGGGGATATTTCTGTCTCGGGCACCATATGAACCTTCTCCTGTGAGTCTAGATTTTCGAATCCGACGCGAAAGTGATAGTTAATTGTAACGTTCGGAGCCTCCTAATGACGATGGAACACTCAAATTGCGTCGAGATTCAATACATCGTCCTTCAGCCGACTTGTGTCCAGGGGTCTATTGCTGCCTCGGGCACCTTATGGTCGTTCTCCTGTGAGTCTAGATTTTCTAATCCGACGCAAAACTGATTGTTAAATGTAACGTTCTGGGCCACCTAATGACGATGGAACACTCAAATTGCGTCGAGATTGAATATAACGCCCTCCAGCCGACTTGTATCCAAGGGGATATTGCTGTCTCGGGCACCATATGATCCTTCTCCTGTGACTAGATTTTCGATTCCGACGCTAAAATGAGAGTTAATTGTAACGTTCAGCGCCTCCTAATGACGATGGGACACTCAAATTGCGTCGAGATTCAATACATCGGCCTCCAGCCGACTTGTCTCCAAAGGTCTATTGCTGCGTCGGGCACCTTATGATCGTTCTCCTGTGAGTCTAGATTTTCGAACCCGACGCAAAACTGATAGTTAAATGTAACTTTCAAGGCCTCGTAATGTCGATGGAATACTCAAATTGCGTCGAGATTCAATACATCGTCCTCCAGCCGACGTCTCTCCATGGGGATATTGCTGCCTCGGGCACCTTATGGTCGTTCTCCTGTGAGTCTAGATTTTCGAATCCGTCGTGAAACTTGATTGTTAATTGTAACGTTCAGGGCCACCTAATGACGATGGAACACTCAAATTGCGTCGAGATTGAATTCATCGACCTCCAGCCGACTTGTATCCAAGGGGATATTGCTGTCTCGGGCACCATATGATCCTTCTCCTGTGACTAGATTTTCTAATCCGACGCTAAAATGATAGTTAATTGTAACGTTCAGCGCCTCCTAATGACGATGGAACACTCAAATTGCGTCGAGAGACAATACATCGACCTCCAGACGACTTGTCAACTTGGGGATATTGCTGCCTCGGGCTTAATGTGGTCCGTCTCCTGTGAGTCTAGATTTTCGAATCCGACGCGAAACTGATAGTTAATTGTAACGTTCAGGGCCTCCTAATGACGATGGATCACTCAAATTGCGACGAGATTCAATACATCGGCCTCCAGCCGACTTGTCTTCAATGTCTATTGCTGCCTCGGGCACCTTGTGGTAGTTCTCCTGTGAGTCTAGATTTTCGAATCCGACGCATAACTGACAGTTAATTGTAAAGTTCAGGACCTCCTAATGACGATGGAACACTCAAATTGCGTCGAGAATCAATACATCGTCCTCCAGACGACTTGTCTCCAAGGGGATATCGCTGTCTCGGGCACCACATGGTCCATCTCTGGTCATTCTACATTTTCTAATCCGACGCAAAACTCATAGTTAATTGTAACGTTCAGGGCCTCCTAATGACGATGGGGCACTCAAATGGCGTCGCGATTCAATACATCGTCCTCCAGCGGATTGGGCTCCAAGGGGATTTTGCTGCCTCGGGCATCTTATGGTCCGTCTCTAGTGAGCCTACATTTTCGAATCCGACGAAAAACTGATAGTTAATTGTAACGTTCAACGCCTCCTAATGACGACGGAACACTCAAATTGCGTCGAGATTCAATACATCGGCCTCCAGCCGACTTGTCTCAGAGGGTCTATTGCTGCCTCGGGCACCTTATGGTCGTTCTCCTGTGAGTCTAGATTTTCGAATCCGACGCATAACTGATAGTTAATTGCAACGGTCAGCGCCTCATAATGACGATGGAACACTCAAATTGCGTAGAGATTCAATACATTGTCTTTCAGCCGACTTGTCTCCAAGGGTCTATTGCTGCCTCGGGTTCTTTATGGTCGCTCTCCTGTGAGTCTAGATTTTCGAATCCGACGCGAAACTGATTGTTAATTGTTACGTTCAGGGCTTCCTAATGACGATGGAACACTCCAATTGCGTCGAGATCCAATACACCGTCCTTCAGCCGACTTGCCTCCAAGGGTCTATTGCTGCCTCGGGCACCTTATGGTCGTTCTCCTGTGAGTCTAGATTTTCGAATCCGACGCAAAACAGATAGTTAATTGTAACGTTCAGGGCCTCCTAATGACGAAGGAACACTCAAATAGCAATGAGGGACACTACATCGACCTCCAGCCGACTTGTCTCCAAGGGGAAATCGCTGCCTCGTGCACCACATTGTCCGTCTCCGGTGATTCTACGTTTTCGAATCCGACGCAAAACTGAAAGTTAATTGTAACGTTCAGGGCCTCCTAATGACGATGGAACACTCAAATTGCGTCGAGATCCAATACAGCGTCCTTCAGCCGACTTGTCTCCAAGGGAATATTGCTGCCTCGGGCACCTTATGGTCCGTCTCCTGTGGGTCTAGATTTTCGAATGCGACGCAAAAATGATGGTTAATTGTAACGTTCAGCGCCTCCTAATGACGATGGAACACTCAAATTGCGTCGAGAGACAATACATCGACCTCTAGGCGACTTGTCTACAAGGGGATATTACTGCCACGGGCTAAATGTGGTCCGTCTCCTGTGAGTCTAGATTTGCGAGTCCGACGCGGAACTGATAGTTAATTGTAACGTTCAGGGCCTCCTAATGACGATGGAACACTGAAATTGCGTCGAGATTAACTACAACGTCCTCCAGCCGACTTGTCTCTAATGGAATATCGCTGCCTTGGGCACCACATGGTCCGTCTCCGGTGATTCTACGTTTTCGTATCCGAGGCAAAACTGATAATTAATTGTAACGTTCAGGGCCTCCTAATGACGATGGAGCACTCAAATTGCGTCGCGATTCAATACAGCGTCCTCCAGCGGACTGGTCTCCAAGGGGATATTGCTGCCTCGGGAACCTTATGGTCCGTCTCCAGTGAGTCCAGATTTTCGATTCAGACGAGAAACTGATAGTTAATTGTAACGGTCAGGGCCACCTAATGACGATGGAACACTCAAACTGCGTCGAGATTCAATACATCGGACTCCAGCCATCATATCTCCAAGGGGATATTGCTGCCTCGGGAACCTTATGGTCCGTCTCCAGTGAGTCTAGATTTTCGATTCAGACGAGAAACTTATAGTTAATTGTAATGGTCAGGGCCACCTAATGACGATGGAACACTCAAATTGCGTCGAGATTCAATACATCGGCCTCCAGCCATCATGTCTCCAAGGGGATATTGCTGTCTCGGGCAAAATATTAACCTTCTCCTGTGAGTCTAGATTTTCGAATCCGACGCGTAAGTGATAGTTAATTGTATCGTCGGAGCCTCCTAATGACGATGGAACACTCAAATTGCGTCGAGATTTAATACATCGTCCATCAGCCGACTTGTCTCCAGGGGTCAATTGATGCCTCGGGTAGCTTATGTTCGTTCTCCTGTGAGTCTAGATTTTCGAATCCGACGCAAAACTGGTAGTTATATGTAACGCTCAGGAAATCCAAATGATGATGGAACACTAAAATTGCGTCGAGATTGAATACATCGTCCTCCAGCCGACTTGTATCCAAGGGGATATGGCAGTCTCGGGCATCATATGATCCTTCTCCTGTGACTAGATTTTCGAATCCGACGCTAAAATGATAGTTAATTTTAACGTTCAGCGCCTCCTAATGACGATGGAACACTAAAATTCCGTCGAGATTCAATACATCGTCCTCCAGCCAACTTGTCTCCAAGGGTCTATTGCTGCGTCGGGCACCTTATGATCGTTCTCCTGTGAGTCTAGATTTTCGAACCCGACGCAAAACTGATAGTTAATTGTAACTTTCAGGGCCTCCTAATGTCGATGGAATACTCATATTGCGTCGAGATTCAATACATCGTCCTCCAGCCGACTTCTCTCCATGGGGATATTGCTGCCTCGGGCACCTTATGGTCGTTCTCCTGTGAGCCTAGATTTTCGAATTCGACGTGAAACTGATTGTTAATTGTAACGTTCAGAGCTTCCTAATGACGATGGAACACTCAAATTGCGTCGAGATTCAATACCTCGTCATTCAGCCGATTTGTCTCCAAGGGTCTATTGCTGCCTCGGGAACCTTATGGTCTTTCCTCTGTGAGTCTAGATTTTTGAATCCGACGCGAAACTGATTGTTAATTGTAACGTTCAGGGCTTCCTAATGACGATGGAACACTCAAATTGCGTCGAAATTCAATACATCGTGATTCAGCCGACTTGTCTCCAAGGGTCAATAGCTGCCTCGGGCAGCTCATGTTCGTTCTCCTGTGAGTCTAGATTTTCGAATGCGACGCAAAACTGATAGTTATTTGTAACGTTCAGGGCCTCCTAATGACGATGGAACACTCAAATTGCGTCGTGATTCAATACTTCTGCATCCAGCCGACTTGTCCCCATGGGGACATTGCTGCCTCCTGCACCTTATGGTCCGTCTCCGCTGAGTCTAGATTTTCGATTCCGATGCGAAACTGATAGTTCATTGTAACGTTCAGGGCCTCCTAATGTCGATGGAATACTCAAATTGCGGCGAGATTCAATACATCGGCCTCCAGCAGATTTGTCTTCAAATGTCTATTGCTGCCTCGGGCACCTTGTGGTCGTTCTCCTGTGAGTCTAGATTTTCGAATCCGACGTTTAACTGATAGTTAATTGTAAAGTTCAGGTGCTCCTAATGACAATGGATCACTCAAATTGCGTGGAGATTCAATACATCGTCCTCCAGCCGACTTGTCTCCAAGGGGATAAAGCTGCCTCGGGCACCACATGGTCCGTCTCCGGTGATTCTACATTTTCGAATCCGACATAAAACTCATGGTTAATTGTAACGTTCAGGGCCTCCTAATGACGATGGAACACTCAAATTGCGTCGAGATTCAATACTTCGGCTTCCAGCCGACTTGTTTCCAAGTGGACATTGCTGTCTCGGGCACCATATGGTCCGTCTCCTGTGAGTCTAGATTTTCGATTCCGATGCGAAACTGATAGTTAATTGTAACGTTCAGGGCCTCCTAATGACGATGGTACACTCAAACTGCGTTGAGATTCAATACATCGTCCATCAGCCGACTTGTCTCCAACTTTCTATTGCTGCCTCGGGGACCTTATGATCGTTCTCCTGTGAGTCTAGATTTTCGAATCCGACGCAAATATAATAGTTAATTGTAACGTTCAGCGCCTCCTAATGACGATGGAACACTCAAATTGCATCGAGAGTCAATACATCGTCCTTCAGCTGACTTGCCTCCAGGGGTCTATTACTGCCTCGGGCACCTTATGGTCGTTCACCTGTGAGTCTAGATTTTCTAATCCGACGCAAAACTGATTTTTAATTGTAAAGTTCAGGGCCTCCAAATGACGATGGGACACTCAAATAGTGTCGAGATTGAATATATCGTCCTCCAGCCGACTTGTATCCAAGGGGATTTTGCTGTCTCGGGCACCATATGATCCTTCTCCTGTGACTAGATTTTCGAATCCGACGCTAAAATGATAGTTAATTGTAACGTTCGGAGCCTCCTAATGACGATGGAACACTCAAATTGCGTCGAGATTCAATACATCGGCTTCCAGCCGACTTGTCTCCAAGGGTCTATTGCTGCCTCGGGCACCTTATGGTCGTTCTCCTGTGAGTCTAGATTTTCGAATCCGACGCATAACTGATTGTTAATTGCAACGTTCAGCGCCTCCTAATGACGATGGAACACTCTAATTGCGACGAGATTCAATACATCGGCCTCCAGCCGACTTGTCTTCAAATGTCTATTGCTGCCTCGGGCACCTTATGGTCCGCCTCCTGTGAGTCTAGATTTTCGAATCCGACGCAAAAATGATAGTTAATTGTAACGTTCAGCGCCTCCCAATGACGATGGAACACTCAAATTGCGTCGAGAGACAATACATCGACATCCAGCCGACTTGTCTACAAGGGGATATTGCTGCCTCGGGCTAAATGTGGTCCGTCTCCTGTGAGTCTAGATTTTCGAATCCGACGCGAAACTGATAGATAATTGTAACGTTCAACGCCACCTAATGACGATGGAACACTCAAATTGCGTCGAGAGTCAATACATCGTCCTCCAGCCGACTTGTCTCCAAGGGGATATTGCTGCCTCGGGAACCTTATGGTCCGCCTCCTGTGAGTCCAGATTTTCGAATCCGACGCAAAAATGATAGTTAATTGCAACGATCAGCGCCACCTAATGACGATGGAACACTCAAATTGTGACGAGAATCAATACATCGGCTTCCAGCCGACTTGTCTTCAAATGTCAATTGTTGCCTCGGACACCTTGTGGTCGTTCTCCTGTGGGTCTAGATTTTCGAATCCGACGCATAACTGATAGTTAATTGTAAAGTTCAGGAACTCTTAATGACGACGGAACACTCAAATTGCGTCGAGATTCAATACATCGTCCTCCAGCCGACTTGTCTCCAAGGGTATATCGCTGCCTCGGGAACCACACGGTCCATCTCTGGTGATTCTACATTTTCGAATCCGACGCAAAACTCATAGTTAATTGTGACGTTCAGGGCCTCCTAATGACGGTGGGGCACTCAAATGGCGTCGCGATTCAATACATCGTCCTCCAGCGGACTGGTCTCCAAGGGGATATTGCTGCCTCGGGCACCTTATGGTCCGTCTCTAGTGAGTCTACATTTTCGAATCCGACGAAAAACTGATAGTTAATTGTAACGCTCAGGGCCTCCTAATGACGACGGAACACTCAAATTGCGTCGAGATTCAATACATCGGCCTCCGGCCGACTTGTCTCAGAAAGTCTATTGCTGCCTCGGGCACCTTATGGTCGTTCTCCTGTGAGTCTAGATTTTCGAATCCGACGCATAACTGAGAGTTAATTGCAACGGCCAGCGCCTCATAATGACGATGGAACACTCAAATTGCGTCGAGATTCAATACATCGGCCTCAACCCGAATTATCTCCAAATGTCTATTGCTACCTCGGGCACCTTGTGGTCGTTCTCCTGTGAGTCTAGATTTTCGAACCCGACGTAAAACTTATAGTTAATTGTAACTTTCAGGACCTCCTAATGACGATGGAATACTCAAATTGCGTCGAGATTCAAAACAACGCCCTCCAGCCGTCTTCTGTCCATGAGGATATTGCTGCCTCGGCCACTTTATGGTCGTTCTCCTGTGAGTCTAGATTTTCGAATCCGACGCATAACTGAGAGTTAATTGCAACGGTCAGCACCTCATAATGACGATGGAACACTCAAATTGCGTCGAGATTCAATACATCGGCCTCCACCCGTGTTGTCTCCAAATGTCTATTGCTGCCTAGGGCACCTTATGGTCGTTATCCTGTGATTCTACATTTTCTAATCCGACGCAAAACTCATAGTTAATTGAAACGCTCAGAGCCTCCTAATGACGATGGAACACTCAAATTGCGTCGAGATTCAATACATCGGCCACTAGCCGACTTGTCTCCAATTTTCTATTGCTGCCTCGGGCACCTTGCGGTCGTTCTTCTGTGAGTCTAGATTTTTCGAATTCGAAGCATAACTAATAGTTAATTGTCAAGTTCAGGACCTCCTAATGACGATGGAACAGTCAAATTGGGTTGAATTTCACTACATCGTCCTCCTGCAGACTTGTCTCCAAGAGGAATATCGCTGCCTCGGGCACCACATGGTCCGTCTCCGGTGATTCTACATTTTCGAATCCGACACAAAACTCATTGTTAATTGTAACTTTCAGGGCCTCCTAATGACGATGGGGCACTCAAATGGCGTCGCGATACAATACATCGTCCTCCAGCGGACTGGTCTCCAAGGGGATATTGCCGCCTCGGGCACATTATGGTCGTTCTCCTGTGAGTCTAGATTTTCGAATCCGACGCGAAACTGATTGTTCATTGTAACGTTCAGGGCTTCCTAATGACGATGGCACACTCAAATTGCGTCGAGATTCAATACCTCGTCATTCAGCCGATTTGTCTCCAAGGGTCTATTGCAGCCTCGGGCAGGTTATGGTCGTTCCCCAGTGAGTCTAGATTTTCGAATCCGACGCAAAAATAATAGTTAATTGTAACGTTCAGCGCCTCCTAATGACGATGGAACACTCAAATTGCGTCGAGGTTCAATACATCGTCCTCCAGCCGACTTGTCTCCAAGGGGATATTGCTGCCTCGGGCACCTTATGGTCGTTCTCCTGTAGGTCTAGATTTTCGAATCCGACGCATATCTGACAGTTTATTGCAAAGCTCAGCGCCTCCTACTACAAAGGAGCACTCAAATTGCGTCGAGATTCAATACATCGGCCTCCAGCCGACTTGTCTCCAAATGTCTATTGCTACCTCGGGCACCTTGTGGTCGTTCTCTTGTGAGTCTAGATTTTCGAATCCGACGCATAACTGATAGTTAATTGTAACGTTCAGCGCCTCCTAATGACGATGGAACACTCAAATTGCGTCGAGAGTCAATACATCGCCCTCCAGCCGACTTGTCTACAAGGGGATATTGCTGGCTCGGGCTCCATTTGGTCCGCGTCCTGTGAGTCTAGATTTTCGAATCCGACGCGAAACTGATAGTTAATTGTAACGCTCAGAGCCTCCTAACGGCGACGGAACACTCAAATTGCGTCGAGATTCAATACATCGGCCTCCACCCGAATAGTCTCCAAATGACTAATGCTACCTCGGGCACCTTGTGGTCGTTCTCCTGTGAGTCTAGATTTTCGAATCCGACGCAAAACTGATTGTTAATTGTAACGTTCAGGGCCTCCTAATGACGATGGAACACTCAAATTGCGTAGAGATTCAATACATCGGCCTCCAGCCGACATGTCTCCAAATTTCTGTTGCTGCCTCGGGCACCTTGTGGTCGTTCTCCTGTGAGTCTACATTTTTCGAATCCGACGCATAACTAATAGTTAATTGTAAAGTTCAGGACCTCCTAATGACGATGGAACAATCAAATTGCGTTGCGATTCAATACATCGTCCTCCAGACGACTTGTCTGCAAGGGGATATTGCTGCCTCGGGCTCCATGCGGTCCGCCTCCTGTGAGTCTAGATTTTCGAATCCGACGCGAAACTGATTGTTAATTGTAACGTTCAGGGCTTCCTAATGACGTTGGAACACTCAAATTGCGTTGAGATTCAATACCTCGTCATTCAGTCGATTTGACTACAAGGGTCTATTGCTGCCTCGGGCACCTTATGGTCGTTACCCTGGGAGTCTAGGTTTTCGAATCCGACGCAAAAATGATAGTCAATTGTAACGATCAGCGCCTCCTAATGACGATGGAGCACTCCAATTGCGTCGAGAGTCAATACATCGTCCTCCAGCCGACTTGTCTACTAGGGGCTATTGCTGCCTCGGGCTCCATTTGGTCCGTGTCCTGTGAGTCTAGATTTTCGAATCCGACGCGAAACTGATAGTTAATTGGAACGTTCAGCGCCTCCTAATGACGATGGAACACTCAAATTGCGTCGAGATTCAATACATCGGCCTCCACCCTAATTGTCTCCAAATGACTATTGCTACCGCGGGCACATTGTGGTCTTCTCCTGTGAGTCTAGATTTTCGAATCCGACGCAAAACTGATTGTTAATTGTAACGTTCAGGGCCTCCTAATGACGATGGAACACTCAAATTGCGTCGAGATTCAATACAGTGTCCTTCAGCCGACGTGACTCCAAGAGTCTATTGCTGCCTCGGACACCTTATGGTCGTTCTCCTGTGAGTCTAGATTTTCGAATCCGACGCATAACTGATAGTTAATTGTGACGTTCAGAGCCTCTTAATGACGATGGAACACTCAAACTGCGTCGAGATTCAATACATCGGCCACCAGCCGACTTGTCTCCAAGTGTCTATTGCTGCCTCGGGCACCTTATGGGCGTTCTCCTGTGAGTCTAGATTTTCGAATCCGACGCATAACTGATAGTTAATTGCAACGTTCAGCGTCTCCTAATGACGATGGAACACTCAAATTGCGTAGAGTTTCAATACATCGGCCTCCAGCTGACTTGTCTCCAAATTTCTATTGCTGCCTCGGGCACCTTGCGGTCGTTCTCCTGTGAGTCTAGATTTTTCGAATCCGACGCATAACTAATAGTTAATTGTAAAGTTCAGGACCTCCTAATGACGATGGAAGACTCAAATTGCGTCGAGATTCGATACATCGTCCTCCAGACGACTTGTCTACAAGGGAATATTGCTGCCTCGGGCTCCACGTGGTCCGCCTCCTGTGAGTCTAGATTTTCGAATCCGACGCAAAACCCATAGTTAATTGTAATGTTCAGGGCCTCCTAATGACGATGGGGCACTCAAATGGCGTCGCGATTCAGTACATCGTCCTCCAGCGGACTGGTCTCCAAGGGGATATTCCTGCCTCGGGCATACTATGGTCGTTCTCCTGTGAGTCTAGATTTTCGAGTCCGACGCATGACCGATAGATAATTGCAACATTCAGCGCCCCCTAATAACGATGGAACACTCAAATTGCGTCGAGATACAATACATCGGCCTCCACCCGACTTGTCTCCAAATGTCTATTGCTGCCTCGGGCACCTTATGGTCGTTCTCCTGTGAGTCTAGATTTTCGAATCCGACGCATAACTAATTGTAAAGTTTAGGGCCTCCTAATGACGATGGAACAATCAAATTGCGTCGAGATTCAAAACATCGTCCTGCAGCCGACTTGTCTCCAAGGCTCTATTGCATCCTCGGGCACCTTTTGTTCGTTCTCCAGTGAGTCTAGATTTTCGAATCCGACGCATAACTGATAGTTATTTGTAACGCTCAGCGCCTCCTAATAGCGATGGTACACTCAAATAGCGTCGAGATTCAATACATCGTCATTCAGCCGACTTGTCTCCAAGGGTCTATTGCTGCCTCGGGCAGGTTATGGTCGTTCTCCAGTGAGTCTAGATTTTCGTATCCGACGCAAAACTGATAGTAAATTGTAACGTTCAGGGCCTCCTAATGACGATGGAACACTCAAATTGCGTCGAGATTCAATACTTCTGCTTCCAGCCGACTTGTCTCCATAGGGACATTGCAGCCTCGGGCACCATATGGTCCGTCTCCGGTGAATATAGATTTTCGATTTCGATGCGAAACTGATAGTTAATTGTAACGTTCAGGGCCTCCAAATGACGATGGAACACTCAAATAGCGTCGAGATTCAATACATCGGCCTCCAGCCGACTTGTCATCAAATGTCTATTGCTGCCTCGGGCACCTTGTGGTCGTTCCCCTGTGAGTCTAAATTTTCGAATCCGACGCATAACTGATAGTTAATTGTAAAGTTCAGGAGCTCCTAATGACGATGGAACACTCAAATTGCGTGAAGATTCAATACATCGTCCTCCAGCCGACTTGTCTCCAAGGGGATGTCGCTGCCTCGGGCACCACATGGTCCGTCTCCGGTGATTCTACATTTTCGAATCCGACGCAAAACTGATAGTAAATTGTAACGTTTAGGGCCTCCTAATGACGATGGGGCGCTCAAATTGCGTCGAGGTTCAATACATCGGCCTCCAGCCGACTTGTCTCCAATGGGATATTGCTGCCTCGGGCACCTTATGCTCGTTCTCCTGTGAGTCTAGATTTTCGAATCCGACGCATATCTGATAGTTTATTGCAAAGTTCAGCGCCTCCTAATGTCGATGGAACACTCAAATTTCATCGAGATTCAGTACATCGACCTCCAGCCGACTTGTTTCCAAGGGTCTATTGCTTCCTCGGGCACCTTATGGTCGTTTTCCTGTAAGTCTAGATATTCGAATCCGACGCAAAAATGCTAGTTAATTGTAACGTTCAGCGCCTCCTAATGGCGATGGAACACTCAAATTGCGTCGAGAGTCAATACATCGTCCTCCAGCCGACTTGTCTACAAGGGGATATTGCTGCCTCGGGCTCTATTTGGTCCATGTCCTGTGAGTCTAGATTTTCGAATCCGACGCGAAACTGATAGTTAATTGTAACGTTCAGAGCCTCTTAATGGCGACGGAACACTCAAACTGCGTCGAGATTCAATACATCGGCCTCCAGCCGACTTGTCTCAGAGGGTCAATTGCTGGCTCGGGCACCTTATGGACGTTCTCCTGTGAGTCTAGATTTTCGAATCCGACGCATAACTGATAGTTAATTGCAACGTTCAGCGCCTCCTAATGACGATGAAACACTCAAATTGCGTCGAGATTCAATACATCGGCCTCCATCCGAATTGTCTCCAAATGACTATTGCTTCCTCGGGCACCTTGTGGTCGTTCTCCTGTGAGTCTAGATTTTCGAATGCGACGCAAAACTGATTGTTAATTGTAACGTTCAGGGCCTAATAAAGACGATGGAACACTCAAATTGCGTCGAGATTCAATACATCGGCCACCAGCCGACTTGTCTCCAAGGGTCTATTGCTGCCTCGGGCACCTTGCGGTGGTTCTCCTGTGAGTCTCAATTTTTCGAATGCGACGCATAACTGATAGTGGATTGTAAAGTTCAGGGCCTCCTAATGACGATGGAACAATCAAATTCCGTCGAGATTCAATACATCGTCCTGCAGCCTACTTGCTCCAAGGCTCTATTGCTGCCTCGGGCACCTTTTGTTCGTTCTCCAGTGAGTCTAGAGTTTCGAATCCGACGCATAACTGATAGTTAATTGTAACGCTGAGCGCCTTCTAATGACGATGGAACACTCAAATTGCGTCGAGATTCAATACATCGTCCTCCATCCGACTTGTCTCCAAGGGCATATTGCTGCCCCGTACACCATATGCTCCGTTTCCTGTGACACTAGATTTTCAAATCCGACGCGAAACTGATAGTTAATTGTAACGTTCAGGGCCTCCTAATGACGATGGGGCGCTCAAATTGCGTCGAGGTTCAATACATCGGCCTCCAGCCGACTTGTCTCCAATGGGATATTGCTGCCTCGGGCACCTTATGCTCGTTCTCCTGTGAGTCTAGATTTTCGAATCCGACGCATATCTGATAGTTTATTGCAAAGTTCAGCGCCTCCTAATGTCGATGGAACACTCAAATTTCATCGAGATTCAGTACATCGACCTCCAGCCGACTTGTTTCCAAGGGTCTATTGCTTCCTCGGGCACCTTATGGTCGTTTTCCTGTAAGTCTAGATATTCGAATCCGACGCAAAAATGCTAGATAATTGTAACGTTCAGCGCCTCCTAATGGCGATGGAACACTCAAATTGCGTCGAGAGTCAATACATCGTCCTCCAGCCGACTTGTCTACAAGGGGATATTGCTGCCTCGGGCTCTATTTGGTCCATGTCCTGTGAGTCTAGATTTTCGAATCCGACGCGAAACTGATAGTTAATTGTAACGTTCAGAGCCTCTTAATGGCGACGGAACACTCAAACTGCGTCGAGATTCAATACATCGGCCTCCAGCCGACTTGTCTCAGAGGGTCAATTGCTGGCTCGGGCACCTTATGGACGTTCTCCTGTGAGTCTAGATTTTCGAATCCGACGCATAACTGATAGTTAATTGCAACGTTCAGCGCCTCCTAATGACGATGAAACACTCAAATTGCGTCGAGATTCAATACATCGGCCTCCATCCGAATTGTCTCCAAATGACTATTGCTTCCTCGGGCACCTTGTGGTCGTTCTCCTGTGAGTCTAGATTTTCGAATGCGACGCAAAACTGATTGTTAATTGTAACGTTCAGGGCCTAATAAAGACGATGGAACACTCAAATTGCGTCGAGATTCAATACATCGGCCACCAGCCGACTTGTCTCCAAGGGTCTATTGCTGCCTCGGGCACCTTGTGGTGGTTCTCCTGTGAGTCTCAATTTTTCGAATGCGACGCATAACTGATAGTGGATTGTAAAGTTCAGGGCCTCCTAATGACGATGGAACAATCAAATTCCGTCGAGATTCAATACATCGTCCTGCAGCCTACTTGCTCCAAGGCTCTATTGCTGCCTCGGGCACCTTTTGTTCGTTCTCCAGTGAGTCTAGAGTTTCGAATCCGACGCATAACTGATAGTTAATTGTAACGCTGAGCGCCTTCTAATGACGATGGAACACTCAAATTGCGTCGAGATTCAATACATCGTCCTCCATCCGACTTGTCTCCAAGGGCATATTGCTGCCCCGTACACCATATGCTCCGTTTCCTGTGACACTAGATTTTCAAATCCGACGCGAAACTGATAGTTAATTGTAACGTTTAGGGCCACCTAATGACGATGGAATACTCAAATTGCGTCGAGATTCAATACATCGGCCTCGAGCAGACTTGTCTCCAAGGGGACATTGCTGCCTCGGGCACCATATGGTCCGTCTCCTGTGAGTCTAGATTTTCGATTCCGATGCGAAACTGATAGTTAATTGTAACGTTCAGGGCCTCCTAATGACGATGGAACACTCAAACTGCGTTGAGATTCAATACATCGTCCTTCAGCCGACTTGTCTCCAACTTTCTATTGCTGCCTCGGGCACCTTATAGTCGTTCTCCTGTGAGTCAAAATTTTCGAATCCGACGCAAAAATAGTAGTTAATTGTAACGTTCAGCGCCTCCTAATGACGATGGAACACTCAAATTGCGTCGAGAGTCAATACATCGTCCTCCAGACAACTTGTCTACAAGGGAATATTGCTGCCTCGGGCTCCATGTGGTCCGCCTCCTGTGAGTCTAGATTTTCGAATCCGACGCAAAACTCATAGTTAATTGTAACGTTCAGGGCCTCCTAATGACGATGGGGCACTCAAATGGCGTCGCGATTCAATACATCGTCCTCCAGCGGACTGGTCTCCACGGGGATATTGCTGCCTCGGGCATCTTATGGTCCGTCTATAGTGTGTCTACATTTTCGAATCCGACGAAAAACTGATAGTTAATTGTAACATTCAGGGCCTCCTAATGACTATGGAGCACTCAAATTGCGTCGAAGTTCAATACATCGGCCTCCAGCCGACTTGTCTCCAAGGGGATATTGCTGCCTCGGGCACCTTATGGTCGTTCTCCTGTGAGTCTAGATTTTCGAATCCGACGCATATCTGATAGTTTATTGCAAAGTTCAGCGCCTCCTAATGACGAAGGAGGACTCAAATTGCGTCGAGATTCAATACATCGGCCTCCAGCCGACTTGTCTCCAAGGGTCTATTGCTGCCTCGGGCACCTTATGGTCGTTCTCCTGTGAATCTAGATATTGCAATCCGACGCAAAAATGATAGTTAATTGTAATGTTCAGCGCCTCCTATTGGCGATGGAACACTCAAATTGCGTCGAGAGTCAATACATCGTCCTCCAGAGGACTTGTCTACAAGGGGATGTTGCTGCCTCGGGCTCCATTTGGTCCGTGTCCTGTGAGTCTAGATTTTCGAATCCGACGCGAAACTGATAGTTAATTGTAACGTTCAGAGCCTCCTAATGCCGACGGAACACTCTAATTGCGTCGAGATTCAATACATCGGCCTCCAGCCGACTTGTCACCGAGGGTCAATTGGTACCCCGGGCACCTTATGGACGTTCTCCTGTGAGTCTAGATTTTCGAATCCGACGCATATCTGATAGTTAATTGGAACGTTCAGCGCTTCCTAATGACGATGGAACACTGAAATTGCGTCGAGATTCAATACATCGGCCTCCACCCGAATTGTCTCCAAATGACTATTGCTACCTCGGGCACCTTGTGGTCGTTCTACGGTGATTCTACGTTTTCTAATCCGACGCAAAACTGATAGTTAATTGTAAATTTCAGGGCCTCGTATTGACGATGGGGCACTCAAATTGCGTCGCGATTCAATACATCGTCCTCCAGCGGATTGGTCTCCAAGTGGTTACTGCTGCCTCGGACACCTTATGCACCGTCTCCAGTGAGTCTAGATTTTCGAATCCGACGCATAACTGATAGTTAATTGCAACGTTCAGTGCCTCCTAATGACGATGGAACACTCAAATTGCGTCGAGATTCAATACGTCGTTCTCCAGCCGACCTCTCTCCATGGGGATTTTACTGCCTCGGGCACCTTATGGTCGCTCTCCTTTGAGTCTAGATTTTCGAATCCGACGCGAAACTTATAGTTCACTGTAACGTTCACAGCCTCCTAATGACGATGGAACACTCAAATTGCGTCGAGATTCAATACATCGGCCTCCTGCCGACTTGTCTCCAAGGGTCTATCGCTGCCTCGGGCACATTATGATCGTTCTCCTGTGAGTCTAGAATTTCGATCCCGACGCAAAACTGATAGTTAATTGTAACGTTCAGGGCATCCTAATGACGATGGAATACTCAAATTGCGTCGAGATTCAAATCATGTCCTCCAGCCGTCTTCTCTCCATGGGGATATTGCTGCCTCGGGCACTTTATGGTCGTTCTCTTGTGAGTCTAGATTTACGAATCCGACGCTACACTGATTGTTAATTGTAACGTTCAGGGCTTCCTAATGACGATGCAACACTCAAATTGCCTCGAGATTCAATTCATCGTCCTTCAGCCGACTTGTCTCCAAGGGTCTATTGCTGCCTCGGGCACCATATGATCCGTCTCCTGTGAGTCTAGATTTTCGAATCCGACGCGAAACTGAAAGATAATTGTAACGTTCAGGGCCTTCTAATGACGGTGGAACACTCAAATTACGTCGAGATTCAATACATCGTCCTTCAGCCGACTTGACTCCAAGGGTCTATTGCTGCACCGGACACCTTATGGTCGTTCTCCTGTGAGTCTAGATTTTCGAATCCGATGCAAAACTAATAGTTGATTGTTACGTTCAGGGCCTCCTAATTACGATGGAACACTCAAATTGCGTCGAGATTCAACACAGCGTCCTTCAGCCGACTTGACTCCAAGAGTCTATTGCTGCCTCGGACTCCTTATGGTCGTTCTCCTGTGAGGCTAGATTCTCGAATCCGTCGCAAAAGTGATAGTTAATTGTAACGCTCAGGGTCTCCTAATATGATGGAACACTCAAATTGCGTCGAGATTCAATTCATCGTCCTTCAGACGACTTGACTCCAAGAGTCTATTGCTGCCTCGGACACATTATGGTCGTTCTCCGGTGATTCTACATTTTCTAATCCGACGCAAAACTGATAGTTAATTGTAACGTTCAGGGCCTCGTAATGACGATGGGGCACTCAAATTGCGTCGCGATTCAATACATCGTCCTCCAGCGGACTGGTCTCCAAGGGGATATTGCTGCTTCGGACACCTTTTGGACCGTCTCCAGTGAGTCTAGATTTTCGAATCCGACGCATAACTGATAGTTAATTGCAACGTTCAGCGCCTCCTGATGACGATGGAACACTCAAATTGCGTCGACATTCAATACATCGGCCTCCTGCCGACTTGTGTTCAAATGTCTATTGCTGCCTCGGGCACCTTGTGGTCGTTCTCCTGAGAGTCTAGATTTTCGAATCCGACGCATAACTGATAGTTAATTGTAAAGTTCAGTACGTCCTAATGACGATGGAACACTCAAATTGCTTCAAGATTCAATACATCGTCCTCCAGCCGACTTGTCTCCAAGGGGATATCGCTGCCTCGGGCACCTCATGGTCCGTCTCTAGTGAGTCTACATTTTCGAATCCGACGAAAAACTGATAGTTAATTGTAACATTCAGGGCCTCATAATAACGATGGGGCACTCAAATAGTGTCGAGGTTCAATACATCGTCCTCCAGCCGACTTGTCTCCAAGGGGTATTGCTGCCTCGGGCACCATATGGTCCGTCTTCTGTGAGTCTAGATTTTTGAATCCGACGCAAAAATGATAGTTAATTGTAACGTTCAGCGCCTCCTAATGACGATGGAACACTCAAATTGCGTCGACATTCAATACATCGGCCTCCTGCCGACTTGTGTTCAAATGTCTATTGCTGCCACGGGCACCTTATGGTCGTTCTCTTGTGAGTCTAGATTATCGAATCCGACGAGAAACTGATTGTTAATTGTAACGTTCAGGGCTTCCTAATGACGATGGAACACTCAAATTGCGTCGAGATTCAATACATCGTCCTCCAGCCGACTTGTCACCAAGGGGTATTGCTGACTCGGGCACCATATGGTCCGTCTCCTGTGAGTCTAGTTTTCTGATTTCGACGCAAAAATTATAGTTAATAGCAACGTTCAGATCCTCCTAATGACGATGGAACACTCACATTGCGTCGAGATTCAATTCATCGTCCTCCAGCCGACTTCTTTCCATGGGGATATTGCTGCCTCGGGAACCTTATGGTCGTTCCCCTGTGAGTCTAGATTTTAGAACCCGACGCAAACCTGATAGTTAATTGTAATTGTCTCCAAGGGGATATTGCTGCCTCGGGCATCATATGATCCGTCTCCTGTGAGTTTAGATTTTCGAATCCGACGCGAAACTGTTAGTTAATTGCAACGTTCAGGGCCTTCTAATGACGATGGAACACTCAAATTGCATCGAGATTCAATACATCGTCCTTCAGACGACTTGACTCCAAGAGTCTATTGCTGCATCGGACACCTTATGGTCGTTCTCCTCTGAGTCTAGATTTTCGAATCCGACGCAAAACTGATAGTTAATTGTAACGTTCAGGGTCTTCTAATGACGATGGAACACTCAAATTGCGTCGAGATTCAATACAGCGTCCTTCAGCCGACTTGACTCCAAGAGTCTATTGCTGCCTCGGACTCCTTATGGTCGTCCTCCTGTGAGTCTAGATTCTCGAATCCGACGCAAAACTGATAGTTAATTGTAACGATCAGGGCCTCCTAATGATGATGGAACACTCAAATTGCGTCGAGATTCAATACATCGTCCTTCAGACGACTTGACTCCAAGAGTCTATTGCTGCCTCGGACACATTATGGTCGTTCTACGGTGATTCTACGTTTTCTAATCCGACGCAAAACTGATAGTTAATTGTAACGTTCAGTGCCTCGTAATGACGATGGGGCACTCAAATTGCGTTGCGATTCAATACATCGTCCTCCAGCGGACTGGTCTCCAAGGGGATATTGTTGCCTCGGACACCTTATGGACCGTCTCCAGTGAGTCTAGATTTCCGAATCCGACGCATAACTGATAGTTAATTGTAAAGTTCAGGACCTCCTAATGACGATGGAACACTCAAATTGCGTCGAGATTCAATACATCTTCCACCAGCCGACTTGTCTACAAGGGAATATTGCTGCCTCGGGCTCCATGTGGTCCGTCTCCTGTGAGTCTAGATTTTTGAATCCGACGCGAAACTGATACTTAACAGTAACGTTCAGGGCCTCCTAATGACGATAGAACACTCAAATTGCGTCGACATTCAATACCTCGTCATTCAGCCGATTTGTCTCCGTGGGTCTATTGCTGCCTCGGGCACCATATGGTCGTTCCCCTGTGAGTCTAGATTTTAGAATCCGACGCAAATCTGATAGTTAATTGTAATGTTCAGAGCCTCCTAATGACGATGGAACACTCAAATTGCGTCGACATTCAATTCATCGTCCTCCAGCCGACTTCTCTCCATGGGGATAATGCTGCCTCGGGCACCTTATGGTCGCTCTCTTCTGAGTCTAGATTTTCGAATCCGACTAGAAACTGATTGTTAATTGTAACGTTCAGGGCTTCCTAAAGACGATGGAACACTCAAATTGCGTCGAGATTCAATACATCGGCCTCCAGATGACTTGTCTCCAATTGTCTATTGCTGCCTCGGGCACCTTATGGTCGTTCTCCTGTGAGTATAGATTTTCGAATCCAACGCATAACTGATAGTTAATTGCAACCTTCAGCGCCCCCAATGAGGATGGAACACTAAAATAGCGTCGTGATTCAATACATTGGCCTCCAGACGACTTGTCTCCAAATGTCAATTGCTGCTTCGGGCACCTTGTGGTCGTTCTCCTGTGAGTCTAAATTTTCGAATCCGACGCATAAGTGATAGTTAATTGTAAAGTTCAGGGCCTCCTAGTGACGATGGAACACTCAAATTGCTTCGTGATTCAATACATCGTCCTCCAGCCGACTTGTCTCCAAGGCTCTATTGCTTCCTCGGGCACCTTATGGTCCTTCTCCTGTGAGTCTAGATTTTCGAATCCGACGCATAACTGATAGATAATTGTAACGCTCAGCGCCTCGTAATGACGATGGAATTCTCAAATTGCGTCGAGATTCAATACATCGGCCTCGAGCCGACTTGGCTCCAAGGGGACATTGCTGCCACGGGCATCATGTGGTCCGTCTCCTGTGAGTCTCGATTTACGAATCCGACGCAAAACTGATAGTTAATTGCAACGTTCATGGCCTCGTAATGACGTTGGGGCACTCAAATTGCGTCTTCAAATGTCTATTGCTACCTCGGGCACCTTGTGGTCGTTCTCCTGTGAGTCTAGATTTTCGAATCCGACGCATAACTGATAGGTAATTGTAAAGCTCAGGACCTACTAATGACTATGGAACACTCAAATTGCGTCGAGATTCAATACATCGTCTTCCAGCCGACTTGTCTCCAAGGGGTATTGCTGCCTCGCGCACCATATGGTTCGTCTTCTGTGAGTCTAGATTTTTGAATCCGACGCAAAAATGATATATATTGTAACGTTCAGCGCCTCCTAATGACGATGGAATACTCAAATTGCGTCCACCAGCCGAGTTGTCTCCAAGGGGATATTGCTGCCTCGGGAACCATATGATCCGTCTCCTGTGAGTCTAGTTATTCGAATCCGACGCGAAACTGATAGTTAATTGTTACGTTCAGGGCCTCCTAATGACGATGGAACACTCAAATTGCGTCGAGAGTCAATACATCGTCCTCCAACCGACTTGTGTACAAGGGAATATTGCTCCCTCGGGCTCCATGTGGTCCGTCTCCTGTGAGTCTAGATTTCTGAATCCGACGCAAAAATGATAGTTAATTGTAAAGTTCAGCGCCTCCTAATGACGATGGAATACTCAAATTGCGTCGAGATTCACTACATCGTCCTCCAGCCGACTTGTGTCCAAGGGTCTATTGCTACCTCGGGCACCTTATGGTCGTTCTCCTGTGAGTCTAGATTTTCGAATCCGACGCATAACTGATAGTTAATTGTAACGCTCAGCGCATCCTAATGACGATGGAACACTCAAATTGCGTCCACCAGCCGAGTTGTCTCCAAGGGGATATTGCTGCCTCGGGAACCATATGATCCGTCTCCTGTGAGCCTAGTTATTCGAATCCGACGCGAAACTGATAGTTAATTGTTACGTTCAGGGCCTCCTAATGACGATGGAACACTCAAATTGCGTCGAGAGTCAATACATCGTCCTCCAGCCGACTTGTGTACAAGGGAATATTGCTCCCTCGGGCTCCATGTAGTCCGTCTCCTGTGAGTCTAGATTTTTGCATCCGACGCAAAAATGATAGTTAATTGTAACGTTCAGCGCCTCCTAATGACGATGGAATACTCAAATTGCGTCGAGATTCACTACATCGTCCTCCAGCCGACTTGTGTCCAAGGGTCTATTGCTACCTCGGGCACCTTATGGTCGTTCTCCTGTGAGTCTAGATTTTCGAATCCGACGCATAACCGATAGTTAATTGTAACGCTCAGCGCATCCTAATGACGATGGAACACTCAAATTGCGTCCACCAGCCGAGTTGTCTCCAAGGGGATATTGCTGCTTCGGGAACCATATGATCCGTCTCCTGTGAGTCTAGATATTCGAATCCGACGCGAAACTGATAGTTAATTGTTACGTTCAGGGCCTCCTAATGACGATGGAACACTCAAATTGCGTCGAGAGTCAATACGTCGTCCTCCAGCCGACTTGTCTACAAGGGAATATTGCTCCCTCGGGCTCCATGTGGTCCGTCTCCTGTGGGTCTAGATTTTCGAATCCGACGCGAAACTGATAGTTAACTGTAACGTTCAGGGCCTCCTAATGACGATGGAACACTCAAATTGCGTCGAGATTCAATACATCGGCCACCAGACGTCTTGTCTCCAAGGGTCTATCGCTGCCTCGGGCAGCTTATGGTCGTTCCCCTGTAAGTCTAGATCTCAGAATCCGACGCAAATCTCAAAGTTAATTGTAATGTTCAGGGCCTCCTAATGACGATGCAACACTCAAATTGCGTCGAGATTCAAAACATCGGCCTCCAGCCGACTTGTCTCCAATTGTCTATTGCTGCCTCGGGCACCTGATGGTCGTTCTCCTGTGAGTATAGATTTTCGAATCCAACGCATAATTGATAATTAATTGCAACGTTCAGCGCCCCCTAATGACGATGGAACACTCAAATTGCGTCGAGGTTCAATACATCGTCCTCCAGCCGACTTGTCTCCAAGGCTCTATTGCTGCCTCGGGCACCTTATGGTCGTTCTCCTGTGAGTCTAGATTTTCGAATCCGACGCATAACTGTTTGTTAATTGTAACGCTCTGCGCCTCGTAATGAGGATGGAATAAGCCAATTGCGTCGCGATTCAATGGATCGGCCTCGAGACGACTTGTCTCCAAGGGTACATTGCTGCCTCGGGCACCATACTGTCCGTCTCCTGTGAGTCTCGATTTTCGAATCCGACGCGGAACTGATAGTTAATTGCAACGTTCAGGGCCTCCTAATGACGATAGAACACTCAAATTGCGTCGAGGTTGAATACATCGGCCTCCAGCCGACTTGTCTCCAATTGTCTATTGCTGCCTCGGGCACCTTATGGTCGTTCTCCTGTGAGTCTCGATTTTCGAATCCGACGCAGAACTGATAGTTAATTGTATCGTTCAGGGCCTCGTAATGACGATGGGGATTTCAAATTGCGTCGCGATTCAATACAACGTCCTCCAGCGGACTGGTCTCCAAGGGGATATTGCTGCCTCGTACACCTTATGGACCGTCTCCAGTGAGTCTAGATTTTCGAATCCGACGCATAACTGATAGTTAATTGCAACGTTCAGCGCCTCCTAATGACGATGGAACACTCAAATTGCGTCGAGATTCAATACATCGGCCTCCAGCCGACTTGTCTTCAAATGTCTATTGCTGCCTAGGGCGCCTTGTGGTCGTTCTCCTGTGAGTCTAGATTTTCGAATCCGACTCATAACTGATAGTTAATTGTAAAGTTCAGGACCTCCTAATGTCGATGGAATACTCAAATTGCGTCGAGATACAATACATCGGCCTCGAGCCGACTTGTCTCCAAGGGGACATTGCTGCCTCGGGCACCATTCGGTCCGTCTCCTGTGAGTCTAGATTTTCGATTCCGATGCGAAACTGATAGTTAATTGTAACGTTCAGGGCCTCCTAATGACGATAGAACACTCAAATTGCGTCGAGATTCAATACATCGACCTTCAGCCGACTTGTCTCCCAGGTTCTATTGCTGCCTCGGGTACCTTAGGGTCGTTGTCCTGTGAGTCTCGATTTTCGAATCCGACGCAAAACTGATTGTTAATTGTAGTGTTCAGGGCCTCCTAATGGCGATGGAACACTCAAATTGCGCCGATATTCAATACAGCGGCCTCCAGCCGCCTCGTCTCCAAGGGGTATTGCTGCCTCGTGCACCATATGGTCCGCCCCCAAAATGATAGTTAATTGCAACGTTCAGCGCCTCCTACTCACGATGGAACACTCAAATTGCGTCGAGATTCAATACATCGGCCTCCAGCCGACTTGTCTCCAAGGGTATATTGCTGCCTCGGGCACCCTATGGTCGTTCTCCTGTGAGTCTAGATTTTCGAATCCGACGTATAACTGATAGTTAATTGAAATGTACTGCGCCCCAAAATGACGATGAACAATCAAATTGGGTTGAGATTCAATACATCGTCCTTCGGCCGACTTGTATCCAAGAGTCTATTGCTGACTCGGACACCTTATGGTCGGTCTCCTGTGAGTCTAGATTTTCGAATCCGAACCAAAACTGATAGTTAATTGTAACGTTAAAGGGCCTGCTAATGACGATGGAACACTCAAATTGCTTCGTGATTCAATACATCGACCTTCAGCCGACTTGTCTCCAAGGTTCTATTGCTGCCTCGGGCACCTTATGGTCGTTCTGCTGTGAGTCTCGATTTTCGAATCCCACGCAAAACTGATAGTTAATTGCAACGTTCAGGGCCTCTTAATGACGATGGAACACTCAAATTGCGTCGAGGTTGAATACATCGTCCTCCAGCCGAATTGTCTCCGAGGGGTATTGCTGCCTTGGGCCCAATATGGACCGCATCCTGTGAGTCTAGATTTTCGAATCCGACGCAAAAACGATAGTTATTTGTGACGTTCAGCGCCTCCTAATGACGACGGAACACTCAAATTGCGTCGAGAGTCAATACATCGTCCTCCAGACGACTTGTCTACAAGGGGATATTGCTGCCTCGATCTCCATGTGGTCCTTCTCCTGTGTGTCTAGATTTTCGAATCCGACGCGAAACTGATAGTTAATTGGAACGTTCAGGGCTTCCTAATGACGATGGAACACTCAAATTGCGTCTTGGTTCAATACATCGGCCTCCAGCAGACTTGTCTCCAAGGGTCTATTGTTGCCTCGGGCTCCTTATGGTCGTTCTCCTGTGAGTCTAAATTTTCGAATCCGACGCATAACTGATTGTTAATTGCAACGGTCAGGGCCTCCTAATGACGATGGAACACTCAAATTGCGTCGAGGTTCAATACATCGTCCTCCAGCCGACTTGTCTCCTAGCGGACTTGCTGCCTCGGGTACCGCATGGTCGGTCTCCTGTGAGGCTAGATTTTAGAATCCGACGCAAAAATGATATTTAATTGTAACATTCAGCCCCTCCTAATGACGATGGAACATTAAAATTGCGTCGAGAGTTAATACATCGTCCTCCAGCCGACTTGTCTACAATGGGATATTGCTGCCTCTGGCTCCATGTGGTCCGTCTCCTGTGAGTCTAGATTTTCGAATCCGCCGCGAAACTGATAGTTAATTGTATCGCTCAGGGCCTCCTAATGACGATGGAACACTCAAATTGCGTCCAGATTCAATACATCGGCCTCCAGCCGACTTGTCTCCATGGGTCTATGCTGCCTCGGGCACCATATGGTCGTTCTCCTGTGAGTCTAGATTTTCGAATCCGACGCATAACTGATAGTTATTTGTAAAGTTCAGGGCATCGTAATGACGATGGAATACTCAAATTGCGTCGAGATTCAATACATCGTCTTCCAGCCGGCTTGTCTCCAAGGGGATATCGCTGCCTCGTTCACCACATGGTCCATCTCCGGTGATTCTACATTTTCGTATCCGACGCAAAACTGATAGTTAATTGTAACATTCAGGGCCTCCTAATGACGATGGAACACTCAAAATGCGTCGCGATCCAATACATCGTCTTCCAGCCGACTTGTCTCCTAGGTTCTATTGCTGCTTCGGGCACCTTATGATCGATCTCCAGTGCGTCTAGATTTTCGAGCCCGACGCAAAACTGATAGTTAATTGTACCGTTCAGGGCCTCCTAATGACGATGGAATACTCAAATTGCGTCGAGATTCAATACATCGTCATCCAGGCGACTTCTCTCCATGGGGATAATGCTGCCTCGGGCACTTTATGGTCGTTCTCCTGTGAGTCTAGATATTCGAATCCGACGCGAAACTGATTGTTAATTGTAACGTTCAGGGCCTCCTAATGACGATGGAACACTCAAATTGCGTCGAGATTCAATACATCGTCATTCAGCCGATTTGTCTCCAAGGGACTATTGCTGCCTCGGGCACCTTACGGTCGTTCCACTGTGAGTCTAGATTTTAGAATCCGACGCAAAACTGATAGTAAATTGTAATGTTCAGGGCCTCCTAATGACGATGGAACACTACAATTGCGTCGAGATTCAATACTTCGGCCTCAAGCCGACTTGTCTCCAAGGGGTATTGCTGCCTCGGGCACCATATGGTCCGTCAAAAATGATAGTTATTTGCAACGTTCAGCGCCTCCTAATGACGATGGAACACTCAAATTGCGTCGAGATTCAATACATCGTCCTCCAGCGGACTGGTCTCCAAGGGGATATTGTTGCCTCGGACACCTAATGGGCAGTCTCCAGTGAGTCTAGATTTTCGAATCCGACGAAAAACTGATAGTTAATTGTAACATTCAGGGCCTCCTAATGACGATGGAACACTCAAATTGCGTCGCGATCCAATACATCGTCTTCCTGCCGACTTGTCTCCTAGGTTCTATTGCTGCTTCGGGCACCTTATGATCGATCTCCAGTGCGTCTAGATTTTCGAGCCCGACGCAAAACTGATAGTTAGTTGTACCGTTCAGGGCCTCCTAATGACGATGGAATACTCAAATTGCGTCGAGATTCAATACATTGTCATCCAGCCGACTTCTCTCCATGGGGATAATGCTGCCTCGGGCACTTTATGGTCGTTCTCCTGTGAGTCTAGATTTTCGAATCCGACGCATAACTGATAGTTAATTGTAAAGTTCAGGGCTTTCTAATGACGATGGAACACTCAAATTGCGTCGAAATTCAATACATCGTCCTCCAGCCGGCTTGTATCCAAGGGGATATCGCTGCCTCGTTCACCACATGGTTCGTCTCCGGTGATGCTACATTTTCGTATCCGACGCAAAACTGATAGTTAATTGTACCGTTCAGGGCCTCCTAATGACGATGGAATACTCAAATTGCGTCGAGATTCAATACATCGTCCTTCAGCCGACTTGTCTCCAAGGTTCTATTGCCGCCTCGGTCACGTTATGGTCATTCTCTTGTAAGTCTCGATTTTCAAATCCGACGCAAAACTTATAGTTGATTGTAACGTTCAGGGCCTCCTAATGACGATGGGGCACTCAAATTGCGTCGCGATCCAATACGTCGTCCTCCTGCGGACTGGCCTCCAAGGGGATATTGTTGACTCGGACACCCTATGGTCAGTCCCCAGTGAGTCTAGATTCTCGAATCCGACCAAAAACTCTTAGTTAATTGTAACATTCAGGGCCTCCTAATGACGATGGAACACTCTAATTGCGTCGCGATCTAATTCATTGTCCTCCAGCCGACTTGTCTCCAAGGGTCTATTGCTGCTGCGGGCACCTTATGATCGATCTCCAGTGAGTCTAGATTTTCGAACCCGACGCAAAACTGGTAGTTTATTGTACCGTTCAGGGCATCGTAATGACGATGGAACACTCAAATTGCGTCGAAATTCAATACATCGTCCTCCAGCCGGCTTGTATCCAAGGGGATATCGCTGCTTCGTTCACCACATGGTCCGTCTCCGGTGATTCTACATTTTCGTATCCGACGCAAAACTGATAGTTAATTGTACCGTTCAGGGCCTCCTAATGACGATGGAATACTCAAATTGCGTCGAGATTCAATACTTCGTCATCCAGCCGACTTCTCTCCATGGGGATAATGCTGCCTCGGGCACTTTATGGTCGTTCTCCTGTGAGTCTAGATATTCGAATCCGACGCGAAACTGATTGTTAATTGTAACGTTCAGGGCCTCCTAATGACGATGGAACACTCAAATTGCGTCGAGATTCAATACATCGTCATTCAGCCGATTTGTCTCCAAGGGTCTATTGCTGCCTCGGCCACCTTATGGTCGTTCCACTGTGAGTCTAGATTTTAGAATCCGACGCAAAACTGATAGTTAATTGTAATGTTCAGGGCCTCCTAATGACGATGGAACACTAAAATTGCGTCGAGATTCAATACATCGGCCTCCAGCCGACTTGTCTCCAAGGGGTATTGCTGCCTCGGGCACCATATGGTCCGCCTCCTGTGAGTCTAGATTTTCGAATCCGACGCAAAAATGATAGTTAATTGTTAATTTCAGCGCCTCCTAACAACGATGGAACACTCAAATTGCGTCGAGATTCAATACATCGGCCTTGAGCCGACTTGTCTCCAAGGTTCAATTGCGGCCTCAGGCACATTATGGTCGTTTTCCTGTGAGTCTCGATTTTCGAATCCGACGCAAAACTGATAGTTAATTGCAACGTTCAAGGCCTCCTAATGACGATGAAACACTCAAATTGCGTCGAGAATCAATACATCGTACTCCAGCCGAATTGTCTACTAGGCATATTGCAGCCTGGGGCTCCATGTGGTTCGTCTCCTGTATGTCTAGATTTTCGAATCCGACGCCAAACTGATACTTAATTGTAACTTTTAGGGCCTCCTAATGTCGATGCAACACTCAAATTGCGTCGAGATTCAATACATCGTCCTCCAGCGGACTGGTCTCCAAGGGGATATTGTTGCCTCGGACACCTTATGGGCAGTCTCCAGTGAGTCTAGATTTTCGAATCCGACGAAAAACTGATAGTTAATTGTAACATTCAGGGCCTGCTAATGACGTTGGAACACTCAAATTGCGTCGCGTTCCAATACATCGTCCTTCAGCCGACTTGTCTCCAAGGGTCTATTGCTGCCTCGGGCACCTTATGATCGATCTCCAGTGAGTCTAGATTTTCGAACCTGACGCAAAACTGATAGTTAATTGCACCGTTCAGGGCCTCCCAATAACGATGGAATACTGAAATTGCGTCGAGATTCAATACATCGTCAACCAGCCGACTTCTCTCCATGGGGATAATGCTGCCTCGGGCACTTTATGGTCGTTCTCCTGTGAATCTAGATATTCGAATCCGATGCGAAACTGATTATTAATTGTAAACTTCAGGGCTTCCTAATGACGATGGAACACTCAAGGGTATATTGCTGCCTCCGGCACTTTGTGGTCGTTCTCCTGTGAGTCTAGATTTTGGAATCCGACGCATAACTCATAGTTAATTGCAACGTTCAGTGCCCCCTAATGACGATGGAACAATCAAATTGCGACGAGATTCAATACATCGTCCTCCAGCCGGCTTGTCTCCAAGGGGATATCGCTGCCTCGATCACCACATGGTCCGTCTCCGGTGATTCTACATTTCCGTATCCGAAGCAAATCTGATAGTTAATTGTAACGTTCAGGTCCTCATAATGACGATGGGGCACTCAAATTGCGTCGCGATCCAATACATCGTCCTCCTGCGGAATGGTCTCCAAGGGGATATTGTTGACTCGGACACCTTATGATCAGTCCCCAGTGAGTCTAGATTCTCGAATCCGACGAAAACTCTTAGTTAATTGTAACATTCAGGGCCTCCTAATGACGACGGAACACTCAAATTGCGTTGAGATTCAATACATCGGCCTCCAGCCGACTTGTCTCCAAGGGTATATTGCTGCCTCGTTCACTTTATGGTCGTTCTCCTGTGAGTCTAGATATTCGAATCTGACGCGAAACTGATTGTTAATTGTAACGTTCAGGGCTTCCTAATGGCGATGGAACACTCGAATTGCGTCGAGATTCAATACATCGTCATTCAGCCGATTTGTCTCCAAGGGTCTATTGCTGCCTCGGGCACCTTATGGTCGTTCCACTGTGAGTCTAGATTTTAGAATCCGACGCAAAACTGATAGTTAATTGTAATGTTCAGGGCCTCCTAATGACGATGGAACACTCAAATTGCGTCGAGATTCAATACATCAGCCTCCAACCGACTTGTCTCCAAGGGGTATTGCTGCCTCCGGCACCATATGGTCCGTCTCAAAAATGATAGTTATTTGCAACGTTCAGCGCCTCCTAATGACGATGGAACACTCAAATTGCGTCGAGATTCAATACTTCGGCCTCCAGCCGACTTGTCTCCAAGGGTATATTGCTGCCTCGGGCACCTTATGGTCGTTCTCCTGTGAGTCTAGATTTTCGAATCCGACGCATAACTGATAGTTAATTACAACGTTCAGTGCCCCCTAATGACGTTGGAACAATCAAATTGGGTCGAGATTCAATACATCGTCCTTCAGCCGACTTGTCTCCAAGAGTCTATTGCTGCCTCGGACACCTTATGGTCGTACTCCTGTCAGTGTAGATTTTCAAATCCGAAGCAAAACTGATAGTTAATTGTAACGTTCGGGGCCTCCTAATGACGATGGAACACTCAAATTGCGTCGAGATTCAATTCATCGTCCTTCAGCCGACTTGTCTCCAAGGTTCTATTGATGCCTCGGGCACCTTATGGTCGTTCTCCTGTGAGTCTCGATTTTCGAATCCGACGCAAAAATGATAGTTAATTGCAACGTTCAGGGCCTCTTAATGACGATGGAACACTCAAATTGCGTCGAGGTTGAATACATCGTTCTCCAGCCGAATTGTCTCCGAGGGGTATTGCTGCCTCGGGCACCATATGGTCCGCCTCCTGTGAGTCTAGATTTTCGAATCCGACGCAAAAATGATAGTTAATTGTAAATTTCAGCGCCTCCTAATGACGATGGAACACTCAAATTGCGTCGAGATTCAAAACATCGGCCTCGAGCCGACTAGTCTCCAAGGTTCTATTGCGGCCTCGGGCACATTATGGTCGTGCTCCTGTGAGTCTCGATTTTCGAATCCGACGCAAACTGATAGTTAATTGCAACGTTCAGGGCCTCCTAATGACGATGGAACACTCAAATTGCGTCGAGAATCAATACATCGTACTGCAGCCGAATTGTCTACAAATGAAATTGCAGCCTCGGGCTCCATGAGGTCCGTCTCCTGTGCGTCTAGATTTTCGAATTCGACGCGAAACTGATAGTTAATTGTAACTTTCAGGGCCTCCTAATGACGATGGAACACTCAAATTGCGTCGAGATTCAATCCATCGTCCTTCAGCCGACTTGTCTCCAAGGTTCTATTGCCGCCTCGGGCACCTTATGGTCGTTCTCTTGTGAGTCTCGATTTTCGAATCCGACGCAAAACTGATAGTTAATTGTAACGTTCAGGGCCTCCTAATGACGATGGGCCACTCAAACTGCGTCGCGATTCAGTACATCGTCCTCCAGCGGACTGGTCTCCAAGGGGATATTGTTGCCTCGGACACCTTATGGGCAGACTCCAGTGAGTCTAGATTTTCGAACCCGACGCAAAACTGATAGTTAATTGTACCGTTCAGGGCCTCCTAATGACGATGGAATACTCAAATTGCGTCGAGATTCAATACATTGTCATCCAGCCGACTTCTCTCCATGGGGATAATGCTGCCTCGGGCACTTTGTGGTCGTTCTCCTGTGAGTCTAGATATTCGAATCCGACGCATAACTGATAGTTAATTGCAACGTTCAGCGCCCCCTAATGACGGTGGAACAATCAAATTGCGTCGAGATTCAATACATCGTCCTCCAGCCGGCTTGTCTCCAAGGGGATATCGCTGCCTCGTTCACCACATGGTCCGGCTCCGGTGATTCTACATTTTCGTATCCAACGCAAAACTGATAGTTGATTGTAACGTTCAGGGCCTCCTAATGACGATGGGGCACTCAAATTACGTCGCAATTCAATACATCGTCCGCCAGCGGACTGGTCTCCAAGGGGATATTGTTGACTCGGACACCTTATGGTCAGTCTCCAGTGAGTCTAGATTTTCGAATCCGACGAAAAACTCATAGTTAATTGTAACACTCAGAGCCTCCTAATGAAGATGGAACACTCAAATTGCGTCGAGATTCAATACATCGTCCTTCAGCCGACTTGTCTCCAAGGTTCTATTGGCGCCTCGGGCACCTTATGGTCGTTCTCTTGTGAGTCTCGATTTTCGAATCCGATTTAAAACTGATAGTTAGTTGCAATGTTCAGTGCCTCCTAACGACGATGGAACACTCAAATTGCGTCGAGAGTCAATACATCGTTCTCCAGCCGAATTGTCTACAAGGGATACTGCTGCCTCGGGCTCCGTGTGGTCCGTCTCCTGTGAGTCTAGATTCTCGAATCCGACGCGAAACTGATTGTTAATTGTAACGTTCAGGGCTTCCTAATGACGATGAAACACTCAAATTGCGTCGAGATTCAATACAACGGCCTCCAGCCGACTTGTCTCCAAATGTCTATTGGTGCCTCGGGCACGTTGTGGTAGTTCTCCTATGAGTCTAGATTTTCGAATCCGACGCATAACTGATAGTTAATTGTTACGTTCGGGGCCTCCTAATGACGATGGAACACTCAAATTGCGTCGAGATTCAATACATCGTCCTTCAGCCGACTTGTCTCCAAGGTTCTATCGCTGCCTCGGGCACCTTATGGTCGTTCTCTTGTGAGTCTCGATTTTCGAATCCGACGCAAAACTGATAGTTAATTGCAAGGATCAGGACCTCTTAATGACGATGGAACACTCAAATTGCGTCGAGGTTGAATACATCGTTCTCCAACCGAATTGTCTCCGAGGGGTTTTGCTGCCTCGGGCACCATATGGTCCGCCTCCTGTGAGTCTAGATTTTCGAACCCGACGCAAAAATGATAGTTAATTGTTGATTTCAACGCCTCCTAATGACGATGGAACACTCAAATTGCGTCGAGAATCAATACATCGGCCTCGAGCCGACTTGTCTCCAAGGTTCTATTGCGGCCTCGGGCACATTATGGTCGTTCTCCTGTGAGTCTCGATTTTCGAATCCGACGCAAAACTGATAGTTAATTGCAACGTTCAGGGCCTCCTAATGACGATGGAACACTCAAATTGCGTCGAGAATCAATACATCGTACTCCAGCCGAATTGTCTACAAGGGGATATTGCTGCCTCGGGCTCCATGTGGTCCGTCTCCTGTGAGTCTAGATTTTCGAATCCGACGCGAAACTGATAGTTAATTGTAACTTTCAGGGCCTCCTAATGACGATGGAACACTCAAATTGCGTCGAGATTCAATACATTGTCATCCAGCCGACTTGTCTCCAAGGTTCTATTGCCGCCTCGGTCACCTTATGGTCGTTCTCTTGTGAGTCTCGATTTTCGAATCCGACGCAAAACTGATAGTTAATTGCAACGTTCAGGGCCACCTAATGACAATGGAACACTCAAATTGCGTCGAGAGTCAATACATCGTCCTCCAGCCGACTTGTCTCCAAGGGGTATTGCTGCCTCGGGCACCGTATGGTCCCTCTCCTGTGAGTCTAGATTTTCGAATCCGACGCGAAACTGATTGTTAATTGTAACGTTCAGGGCTTCCTAATGACGATGGAACACTCATATTGCATCGAGATTCAATACATCGGCCTCCAGCCGACTTGTCTCCGAAGGTCTATTGCTGCCTCGGGCACGTTGTGGTCGTTCTCCTATGAGTCTAGATTTTCGAATCCGACGCATAACTGATAGTTAATTGTAACGTTCAGGGCCTCCTAATGACGATGGAACACTCAAATTGCTTCGAGAGACAATACATCGTCCTCCAGCCGACTTGTCTACAATGGGATATGGCTGCCTCGGGCTCCATGTGGTCCGTCTCCTGTGAGTCTAGATTTTCGAATCCGACGCGAAACTGATAGCTAATTGTAACGTTCAGGGCTTCCTAATGACGGTGGAACACTCAATTTGCGTCGAGATTCAATACATCGGCCTCCTGGCGACTTATCTCCAAGGGTCTATTGCTGCCTCTGGCACCTTATGGTCGCCCTCCTATGAGTCTAGATTTTCGAATCCGACGCAAAACCGATAGTTAATTGTAACGTTCAGGGCCTCCTAATGACGATAGAACATTCAAATTGCGTCGAGATTCAATACATCGTCTTTCAGCCGACTTGTCTCCATGTTTCTATTGCTGCCTCGGGCACCTTATGGTCGTTCTCTTGTGAGTCTCCATTTTCGAATCCGACGCAAAACTGATAGTTAATTGCAACGTTCAGGGCCTCCTAATGACGATGTAACACTCAAATTGCGTCTAGGTTAAATACATCGTCCTCCAACTGACTTGTCTCCAAGGGTCTATTGCTGCCTCGGGCACTTTATGATCGATCTCCAGTGATTCTAGATTTTCGAACCCGACGCAAAACTGATAGTTAATTGTAACGTTCAGGGCCTCCTAATGACGATGGAACACTCAAATTGGGTCGAGATTCAATACATCGTCATTCAGACGATTTGTCTCCAAGGGTCTATTGCTGCCTCGGGCGCCTTTTGGTCGTTCCCCTGTAAGTCTAGATTTTAGAATCCGCCGCAAAACTGATAGTTAATTGTAATGTTCACGGCCTCCTAAAGACGGTGGAACACTCTAATTGCGTCGAGATTCAATACATCGGCCTCCAGCCGTCTCGTCTCCTAGGGGTATTGCTGAATCGGGCACCATATGGTCCGTCTCCTGTGACTCTAGAATTTCGATTCCGACGCAAAAATGATAGTTAATTGCAACGTTTAGCGCCTCCTAATGACGATGGAACACACAAAATGGGTCGAGATTGAATACATCGGCCTCCAGCCGACTTGGGTCCAAGTGTCTATTGCTGCCTCGGGCACCTTGTGGTCGTTCTCCCGTGAGTCTAGATTCGAAACCGACGCAAAACTGATAGTTAATTGTAACGTTCAGGGCCTCCTAAAGACGATGGCACACACTAATTGCGTCGAGATTCAGTAAATCGGCCTCCAGCCGTCTTGTCTCCTAGTGGTATTGCTGCCTCGGGCACCATATGGTCCGTCTCCTGTGAGTCTAGATTTTCGAATCCGACGCGAAAATGACTGTTAATTGTAACGTTCAGGGCTTCCTAATGACGATGGAACACTCAAATTGCGTCGAGATTAAATACATAGTCATTCAGCCGATTTGTCTCCAAGGGTCCATTGCTGCCTCGGGCACCTTATGATCGATCTCCAGTGAATCAAGATTTTCGAACCCGACGCAAAACTGATAGTTAATTGTACGGTTCAGGGCCCCCTAATAACGATGGAATACTCAAATTGTGTCGAGATACAATACATCGTCATCCAGCCGACTTCTCTCCACGGGGATATTGCTGCCTCGGGCACCTTATGGTCGTTCTCCTATGAGTCTAGATTTTCGAATCAGCCGCGAAACTGATTGTTAATTGTAACGTGCAGGGCTTCCTAATGACGATGGAACACTCAAATTGCGTCGAGATTCAATACATCGGCCTCTAGCCGACTTGTCTCCAAATGTCTATTGCTGCCTCGGGCACGTTGTGGTCGTTCTCCTATGAGTCTAGATTTTCGAGTCCGACGCATAACTGATAGTTAATTGCAACGTTCAGGGCCTCCTAATCACGATGTAACACTCAAATTGCGTCGAGGTTAAATACATCGTCCTCCAACTGACTTGTCTCCAAGGGTCAATTGCTGCCTCGGGCAATTTGTGATCGATCTCCAGTGAGTCTAGATTTTCGAACCCGACGCAAAACTGATAGTTAATTGTAACGTTCAGGGCCTCCTAATGACGACGGAATACTCAAATTGGGCCGAGATTCAATATATCGTCCTCCAGCCGACTTCTCTCCATGGGGATAATGCTGCCTCGGGCACCATATGGTCCGTCTCCTGTGAGTCTAGATTTTCGAATCCGACGCAAAAATGATAGTTAATTGCAACGTTCAGCGCCTCCTAATGACGATGGAACACTCAAATTGCGTCGAGATCGAATACATCGGCCTCCAGCCGACTTGGGTCCAAATGTCTATTGCAGCCTCGGGCACCTTGTGGTCGTTCTCCTGTGAGTCTAGATTCGAACCCGACGCAAAACTGATACTTAATTGTAACGTTCAGGGCCTCCTAATGACGATGGAATACTCAAATTGGGTCGAGATTCCATACATCGGCCTCCAGCCGTCTTGTCTCCTAGGGGTATTGCTGCCTCGGGTACCATATGGTCCGTCTCCTGTGAGTCTAGATTTTCGAATCCGACGCAAAAATGATTGTTAATTGCAACGTTCAGCGCCTCCTAATGGCGATGGGACACTCAAATTGCGTCGAGATTGAATACATCGGCCTCCAGCCGACTTGGGTCCAAATGTCTATTGCTGGCTCGGGCACCTTGTGGTCGTTCCACTGTGAGTCTAGATTTTAGAATCCGACGCAAAACTGATAGTTAATTGTAATGTTCAGGGCCTCCTAATGACGATGGAACACTCAAATAGCGTCGAGATTCAATACATCGGCCTCCAGCCGACTTATCTCCAAGGGGTATTGCTGCCTCGGGTACCATATGGTCCGTCCCAAAAATGATAGTTAATTGCAACGTTCAGGGCCTCCTAATGACGATGGAACACTCAAATTGCGTCGAGAATCAATACATCGTCCTCCGGCCGACTTGTCTACAAGGGGATATGGCTGCCACGGGCTCCATGTGGTCCGTCTCCTGAGAGTCTAGATTTTCGAATCCGACGCGAAACTGATAGCTAATTGTAACGTTCAGGGCCTCCTAATGACGGTTGAACACTCTAATTGCGTCGAGATTCAATACATCGGCCTCAAGGCGACTTATCTCGAAGGGTCTATTGCTTCCTCAGGCACCTTATGGTCGATCTCCTGTGAGTCTAGATTCGAACCCGACGCAAAACTGATAGTTAATTGTAACGTTCAGTGCCCCCTGATGACGATGGAATACTCAAATTGGGTCGAGATTCAATATATCGTCCTCCAGCCGACATCTCTCCATGGGGATAATGCTGCCTCGGGTACCATATGGTCGTTCACCTGTGAGTCTAGATTTTCGAATCCGACGCGAAAATGATTGTTAATTGTAACGTTCAGGGCTTCTTAATGACGATGGAACAATCAAATTCCGTCGAGATTCAATACATCGTCATTCAGCCGATTTGTCTCCAACGGTCTATTGCTGCCTCGGGCACCATATGGTCGTTCCACTGTGAGTCTAGATTTTAGAATCCGACGCAAAACTGATAGTTAATTGTAATGTTCAGGGCCTCCTAATGACGATGGAACACTCAAATTGCGTCGAGATTCAATACATCGGCCTCCAGCCGACTTATCTCCAAGGGGTATTGCTGCCTCGGGTACCATATGGTCCGTCTCAAAAATGATAGTTAATTGCAACGTTCAGCGCCTCCTAATGACGATGGAACACTCGAATTGCTTCGAGATTCAATACATCGGCCTCCAGCCGACTTATCTCCAATGGTATATTGCTGCCTCGGGCACTTTATGGTCGTTCTCCTGTGAGTCTACATTTTCGAATCCGACGCAAAAATGATAGTTAATTGTAAATTTCAGCACCTCCTAATGACGATGGAACACTCAAATATCGTCGAGATTCAATACATCGGCCTCGAGCCGACTTGTCTCCAAGGTTCTATTCCGGCCTCGGGCACATTATGGTCGATCTCCTGTGATTCTCGATTTTCGAATCGACGCAAAACTGATAGTTGATTGCTACGTTCAGGGCCTCCTAATGACGATGGAACACTCAAATTGCGTCGAGATTCAATACATCGTCCTTCAGCCGACTTGTCTACAAGGGGATATGGCTGCCTCGGGCTCCATGTGGTCCGTCTCCTGTGAGTCTGGATTTTCGAATCCGACGCGAAACTGATAGCTAATTCTAATTCATCCTCCTAATGACGGTGGAACACTCAAATTGCGTCAAGATTCAATACATCGGCCTCAAGGCGATTTATCTCTAAGGGTCTATTGCTTCCTCAGGCACCTTATGGTCGTTCTCCTGAGAGTCTAGAATTTCGAATCCGACGCAAAACTGTTAGTTAATTGTAACCTTCAGGGCCTCCTAATGACGATAGAACATTCAAATTGCGTCAATATTCAATCCATCGTCCTTCAGTCGACTTGTCTCCAAGGTTCTATTGCTGCCTCGGGCACCTTATGGTCGTTCTCCTGTGAGTCTCGATTTTCGAATCCGACGCAGAACTGATAGTTAAATGCAACGTTCAGGGCCTCTTAATGACGATGGAACACTCAAATTGCGTCGAGGTTGAAACATCGTTCTCCAGCCGAATTGTTTCCGAGGGTAATTGCTGCCTCGTGCACCATATGGTCCGCCTCCTGTGAGTCTACATTTTCGAATCCGACGCAAAAATGATAGTTAATTGTAAATTTCAGCGCCTCCTAATGACGATGGAACAGTCAAATATCGTCGAGATTCAATACATCGGCCTCGAGCCGACTTGTCTCCAAGGTTCTATTGCGGCCTCGGGCACATTATGGTCGTTCTCCTGTGATTCTGGATTTTCGAATCGACGCAAAACTGATAGTTAATTGCAACTTTCAGGGCCTCCAAATGACGATGGAACACTCAAATTGCGTCGAGAATGAATTCATCGTCCTCCAGCCGACTTGTCTACAAGGGGATATGGCTGCCTCGGGCTCCATGTGGTCCGTCTCCTGTGAGTCTAGATTTTCGAATCCGACGCGAAACTGATAGCTAATTGTAACGTTCAGGGCCCCCTAATGACGGTGGAACACTCAAATTGCGTGAAGAATCAATACATCGGCCTCAAGGCGATTTATCTCCAAGGGTCTATTGCTTCCTTAGGCACCTTATTGTCGTTCTCCTGTGAGTCTAGAATTTCGAATCCGACGCAAAACTGATAGTTAATTGTATCGTTAAGGGCCTGCTAATGACGATCGAACATTGAAATTGCGTCGAGATTCAATACATCGTCTTTCAGCCGACTTGTCTTCAAGTTTCTATTGCTGCCACGGGCACCTTATGGTCGTTCTCTTGTGAGTCTTGATTTTCGAATCCGACGCAAAACTGATAGTTAATTGTAATGTTCAGGGCCTCCTAAAGACGATGGAACACTCAAATTGCGTCGAGATTCAATACATCGGCCTCTAGCCGTCTTGTCTCCTAGGGGTATTGCTGCCTCAGGCACCATATGGTCCGTCTCCTGTGAGTCTAGATTTTCGAATCCGACGCAAAAATGATAGTTAATTGCAACGTTCAGTGCCTCCTAATGACGATGGAACACTCAAATTGCGTCGAGATTCAATACATCGGCCTCCAGCCGACTTGTCTCCAAGGGTCAATTGCTGCCTCGGGCACCTTATGGTCGTTCTCCTGTGATTCTAGATTTTCTAGTCGGACGCATAACTGATAGTTAATTGCATTGTTCAGCACCTCCTAATGACGATGGAACACTCAAATTGCGTCGAGATTCAATTCATCGTCCTTCAGCCGACTTGTCTCCAAGAGTCTATTGCTGCCTCGGACACCTTATGGTCGTTCTCCTGTGAGTCTAGATTTTCGAATCCGAAGCAAAACTGATAGTTAGTTGTTACGTTCGGGGCCTCCCAATGACGATTGAACACTCAAATTGCGTCGAGATTCAATACATCGTCCTTCAGCCGACTTGTCTCCAAGGTTCTATTGCTGCCTCGGGTACCTTATGGTCGTTCTCCTGTGAGTCTAGATTTTCGATTCCGACGCATACCTGATAGTTAATTGTAACGTTCGGGGCCTCCTAATAACGACGGAACACTCAAATTTCGTCGAGATTCAATACATCGTCCTCCAGCCGACTTGTCTCCAAGGTTCTATTGCTGCCTCGGGCACCTTATGGTCGTTCTCATGTGTGTCTCGATTTTCGAATCCAACGCAAAACTGCTAGTTAATTGCAACGTTCAGGGACTCTTAATGACGATGGAACACTCAAATTGCGTCGAGATTCAATACATCGGCCTCGAGCCAACATGTCTCCAAGAAGACATTGCTGCCTCGGGCACCAAATGGTCCGTCTCCTGTGAGTCTAGATTTTCGATTCCGATCCGAAACTGATAGTTAATTGTAACGTTCAGGGCCTCCTAATGACGATGGAACATTCAATTTGCGTCGAGATTCAATATATCGTCTTGCAGCCGACATGTTTCCAAGGTTCTTCTGCTGCCTCGGCACCTTATGGTCGTTCTACTGTGAGTCACGATTTTTGAATCCGACGCAAACTGATAGTTAATTGCTTCGTTCGGGGCCTCCTAATCACGATGGAACACTCAAATAGCATCGAGATTCAATACATCCTCATTCAGCCGATTTGTCTCCAAGGCTATATTGCTGCCTCGGGCACCATATGGTCCGTCTCCTGTGAGTCTAGATTTTCGATTCCGATGCGAAACTGAAAGTTAATTGTAACGTTCAGGGCCTCCAAATGACGATGGAACACTCAAATTGCGACGAGATTCAATACATCGTTCTCCAGCCAACTTGTCTCCAAGGGTCTATTGCTGCCTCGGGCACCTTATGGTCGTTCCCCTGTGAGTCTAGATTTTCGAATCCGACGCATAACTGATCGTTAATTGTAACGCTCAGCGGCTCCTAATGACGATGGAACACTCAAATTGCATCGAGCTTCAATACATCGTCCTCCTGCCGACTTGCCTCGGGCACCATATGGTCCTTCTGTGTGTCTAGATTTTCGATTCCGACGCGAAACTGATAGTTAATTGAAACGTTCAGGGCCTCCTAATGACGATGGAACACTCTAAATGCGTCGAGGTTCATTACATCGTCCTCCAGCCGACTTGTCTCCAAGGGGTATTGCTGCCTCAGGCACCATATGGTCGGTCTCCTGTGAGTCTAGATTGTCGAATTCGACGCTAAAATGATAGTTAATTGTAACGTTCAGCGCCTCCTAATGACGATGGAACACTCAAATTGCGTCGAGGTTCAATACATCGTCCTCCTGCCGACTTGTCTCCAATGGGTATTGCTGCCTCGGGCACCATATTCTCCTGTGAGTCTAGATTTTCGATTCCGACGCGAAACTGATAGTTAATTGTAACGTTCAGGGCCTCCTAATGACGATGGAACACTCAAATCGCTTCGAGATTGAATACATCGGCCTCCAGCCGACTTGTCTCCAAAGTTCTATTGCTGCGTCGGGCACCTTGTGGTCGTTCTCCTGTGAGTCTAGATTTTCGAATCCGACGCATAACTGATAGTTAATTGTAACGTTCAGGGCCTCAAAATGACGATGGAGTACTCAAATTGCGTCGAGATTCAATACATCGTCCTCCAGCCGACTTGTCTCCAAGGGGCTATTGCTGCCTAAGGGCACCTTATGGCCGTTCCCCTGTGAGTCTAGATTTTCGAATCCGACGCATAACTGATAGTTAATTGTAACGCTCAGCGCCTCCTAATGACGATGGAACACTCAAATTGCGTTGAGATTCAATACATCGTCCTCCAGCCGACTTCTCTCCATCTGGTTAGGGCTGCCTCGGGCACCTTATGGTCGTTCTCCTGTAAGTCTTGATTTACGAATCCGACGCGATACTGATTGTTATTTGTAACGTTCAGGGCTTCCTAATGACGATGGAACACTCAAATTGCGTCGAGAGTCAATACATCGTCCTCCAGCCGACTTGTCTACAAGGGGATATTGCTGCCTCTGGCTCCATGTATTTCGTGTCCTGTGAGTCTAGATTTTCGAATCCAACGCAAAACTGATAGTTAATTGTAACGTTCAGGGCCTCCTAATGACGACGGAACACTCAAATTGCGTCGAGATTCAATACATCGGCCTCCAGGCGACTTATCTCCAAGGGTCTATTGCTGCTTTGGGCACCTTATGGTCGTTCTCCTGTGGGTCTAGATTTTCGAATCCGACCCAAAACTGATAGATAATTGCAACGTTCAACCCGTCCTAATGACGATGGAACACTCAAATTGGATCGAGGTTCAATACATCGGCCTCCAGCCGACTTATCTCCAAGGGGTATTGCTGCCTCGGGTACCATATGGTCCGTCCCAAAAATGATAGTTAATTGCAACGTTCAGGGCCTCCTAATGACGATGGAACACTCAAATTGCGTCGAGAATCAATACATCGTCCTCCGGCCGACTTGTCTACAAGGGGATATGGCTGCCACGGGCTCCATGTGGTCCGTCTCTTGAGAGTCTAGATTTTCGAATCCGACGCGAAACTGATAGCTAATTGTAACGTTCAGGGCCTCCTAATGACGGTTGAACACTCTAATTGCGTCGAGATTCAATACATCGGCCTCAAGGCGACTTATCTCCAAGGGTCTATTGCTTCCTCAGGCACCTTATGGTCGATCTCCTGTGAGTCTAGATTCGAACCCGACTCAAAACTGATAGTTAATTGTAACGTTCAGGGCCCCCTGATGATGATGGAATACTCAAATTGGGTCGAGATTCAATATATCGTCCTCCAGCCGACATCTCTCCATGGGGATAATGCTGCCTCGGGTACCATATGGTCGTTCACCTGTGAGTCTAGATTTTCGAATCCGACGCGAAAATGATTGTTAATTGTAACGTTCAGGGCTTCTTAATGACGATGGAACAATCAAATTGCGTCGAGATTCAATACATCGTCATTCAGCCGATTTGTCTCCAAGGGTCCATTGCTGCCTCGGGCACCTTATGATCGATCTCCAGTGAGTCTAGATTTTCGAACCCGACGCAAAACCGATAGTTAATTGTACCGTTCAGGGCCCCCTAATGACGATGGAATACTCAAATTGCGTCGAGATTCAATACATCGTCATCCAGCCGACTTTTCTCCATGGGGCCGGCCGTGGTGGCCGAGCGGTTCTAGGCGCTTCAGTTTGGAACCGCGCGACCGCTACGGTCGCGGGTTCGAATCCTGCCTCGGGCATGGATGTGTGTGATGTCCATAGGTTAGTTAGGTTTAAGTAGTTCTAAGTTCTAGGGGACTGATGACCTCAGATGTTAAGTCCCATAGAGCTCAGAGCCATTTGAACCATTTTTTTCTCTCCATTGGGATAATGCTGACTCGGGCACTTTATGGTCGTTGTCCTGTCAGTCTAGATATTCGAATCCGACGCGAAACTGATTGTTAATTATAACGTTCAGGGCTTCCTAATGACGATGGAACACTCAAATTGCGTCGAGATTCAATACATCGTCATTCAGCCGATTTGTCTCCAACGGTCTATTGCTGCCTCGGGCACCTTATGGTCGTTCCACTGTGAGTCTAGATTTTAGAATCCGACGCAAAACTGATAGTTAATTGTAATGTTCAGGGCCTCCTAATGACGATGGAACACTCAAATTGCGTCGAGATTCAATACATCGGCCTCCAGCCGACTTATCTCCAAGGGGTATTGCTGCCTCGGGTACCATATGGTCCGTCTCAAAAATGATAGTTAATTGCAACGTTCAGCGCCTCCTAATGACGATGGAACACTCAAATTGCTTCGAGATTCAATACATCGGCCTCCAGCCGACTTATCTCCAATGGTATATTGCTGCCTCGGGCACTTTATGGTCGTTCTCCTGTGAGTCTACATTTTCGAATCCGACGCAAAAATGATAGTTAATTGTAAATTTCAGCACCTCCTAATGACGATGGAACACTCAAATATCGTCGAGATTCAATACATCGGCCTCGAGCCGACTTGTCTCCAAGGTTCTATTCCGGCCTCGGGCACATTATGGTCGATCTCCTGTGATTCTCGATTTTCGAATCGACGCAAAACTGATAGTTAATTGCTACGTTCAGGGCCTACTAATGACGATGGAACACTCACATTGCGTCGAGATTCAATACATCGTCCTTCAGCCGACTTGTCTACAAGGGGATATGGCTGCCTCGGGCTCCATGTGGTCCGTCTCCTGTGAGTCTGGATTTTCGAATCCGACGCGAAACTGATAGCTAATTCTAACGTTCAGGGCCTCCTAATGACGGTGGAACACTCAAATTGCGTCAAGATTCAATACATCGGCCTCAAGGCGATTTATCTCTAAGGGTCTATTGCTTCCTCAGGCACCTTATGGTCGTTCTCCTGAGAGTCTAGAATTTCGAATCCGACGCAAAACTGATAGTTAATTGTAACCTTCAGGGCCTCCTAATGACGATAGAACATTCAAATTGCGTCAATATTCAATCCATCGTCCTTCAGTCGACTTGTCTCCAAGGTTCTATTGCTGCCTCGGGCACCTTATGGTCGTTCTCCTGTGAGTCTCGATTTTCGAATCCGACGCAAAACTGATAGTTAAATGCAACGTTCAGGGCCTCTTAATGACGATGGAACACTCAAATTGCGTCGAGGTTGAAACATCGTTCTCCAGCCGAATTGTCTCCGAGGGTAATTGCTGCCTCGTGCACCATATGGTCCGCCTCCTGTGAGTCTACATTTTCGAATCCGACGCAAAAATGATAGTTAATTGTAAATTTCAGCGCCTCCTAATGACGATGGAACAGTCAAATATCGTCGAGATTACATACATCGGCCTCGAGCCGACTTGTCTCCAAGGTTCCATTGCGGCCTCGGGCACATTATGGTCGTTCTCCTGTGAGTCTAGATTTTCGAATCCGAAGCAAAACTGATAGTTAATTGTAAAGTTCGGGGCCTCCTAATGACGATGGAACACTCAAATTGCGTCGAGATTCAATAAATCGTCCTTCAGCCGACTTGTCTCCAAGGTTCTTTTGCTGCCTCGGGCACCATATGGTCGTTCTCCAGTGAGTCTCGATTTTCGAATCCGACGCAAAACTGATTGTTAAATGCAACGTTCAGGGCCTCTTAATGACGATGGAACACTCAAATTGCGTCGAGGTTGAAACATCGTTCTCCAGCCGAATTGTCTCCGATGGGTTTTGCTGCCTCGGGCACCATATGGTCCGCCTCCTGTGAGTATACGTTTTGGAATCCGACGCCAAGAAGAAAGTTAATTGTAAATATCAGCGCCTCCTAATGACGATGGAACACTCAAATATCGTCGAGATTCAATACATCGGCCTCGAGCCGACTTGTCTCCAAGGTTCTATTGCGGCCTCGGGCACATTATGGTCGTTCTCCTGTGATTCTCGATTTTCGAATCGACGCAAAACTGATAGTTAATTGCAACATTCAGGGCCTCCTAATGACGATGGAACACTCAAATTGCGTCGAGAATGAATTCATCGTCCTCCAGCCGACTTGTCTACAAGGGGATATGGCTGCCTCGGGCTCCATGTGGTCCGTCTCCTGTGAGTCTAGATTTTCGAATCCGACGCGAAACTGATAGCTAATTGTAACGTTCAGGGCCCCCTAATGACGGTGGAACACTCAAATTGCGTGAAGAATCAATACATCGGCCTCAAGGCGATTTATCTCCAAGGGTCTATTGCTTCCTTAGGCACCTTATGGTCGTTCTCCTGTGAGTCTAGAATTTCGAATCCGACGCAAAACTGATAGTTAATTGTATCGTTCAGGGCCTCCTAATGACGATCGAACATTGAAATTGCGTCGAGATTCAATACATCGTCTTTCAGCCGACTTGTCTCCAAGTTTCTATTGCTGCCTCGGGCACCTTATGGTCGTTCTCTTGTGAGTCTTGATTTTCGAATCCGACGCAAAACTGATAGTTAATTGTAATGTTCAGGGCCTCCTAAAGACGATGGAACACTCAAATTGCGTCGAGATTCAATACATCTGCCTCTAGCCGTCTTGTCTCCTAGGGGTATTGCTGCCTCAAGCACCATATGGTCCGTCTCCTGTGAGTCTAGATTTTCGAATCCGACGCAAAAATGATAGTTAATTGCAACGTTCAGCGCCTCCTAATGACGATGGAACACTCAAATTGCGTCGAGATTCAATACATCGGCCACCAGCCGACTTGTCTCCAAGGGTCAATTGCTGCCTCGGGCACCTTATGGTCGTTCTCCTGTGAGTCTAGATTTTCGAATCCGACCCATAACTGATAGTTAATTGCAACGTTCAGCGCCTCCTAATGACGATGGAACACTCAAATTGCGTCGAGATTCAATACATCAACCTTAAGCTGAATTGTCTCCAAGAGTCAATTGCTGCCTCGGACACCTTATGGTCGTTCTCCTGTGAGACTAGATTTTCGAATCCGAAGCAAAACTGATAGTTAATTGCAACGTTCGGGGCCTCCTAATGACGATGGAACACTGAAATTGCGTCGAGATTCAATACATCGTCCTTCAGCCGACTTGTCTCCAAGGTTCTATTGCTGCCTCGGGTACCTTATGGTCGTTCTCCTGTGATTCTAGATTTTCTAGTCGGACGCATAACTGATAGTTAATTGCAACGTTCAGCACCTCCTAATGACGATGGAACACTCAAAGTTCGTGGAGATTCAATACATCGGCCTCCAGCAGACTTGTCTCCAAGGGGACATTGCTGCCTCGGGCACCATATGGTCCGTCTCCTGTGAGTCTAGATCTTCGATTCCGATGCGAAACTGATAGTTAATTGTAACGTTCAGGGCCTCCTAATAACGATGGAACACTCAAATTGCGTCGAGGTTCAATACATCGTCCTCCAGCCGACTTGTCTATAAGGGGTATTGCTGCCTCGGGCACCATATGGTCCGTCTCCTGTGAGTCTAGATTTTCGAATCCGACAAAAAAAAATAGTTAATTGTATCGTTAAGCGCCTCCTAATGACGATGGAACACTGAAATTGCGTCGAGAGTCAATACATCGTCCTCCAGCCGACTTGTCTACAAGGGGATATTGCTGCCTCTGGCTCCATGTGATCCGTGTCCTGTGAGTCTAGATTTTCGAATCCGACGCATAACTGGTAGTTAATTGTAAAGGTTAGGGCCTCCTAATGACGATGAAACATTCAAATTGCGTCTAGATTCAATACATCGTCCTTCAGCCGACTTGTCTCCAAGGGCATATCGCTGCCTCGGGCACCACATGGTCCGTCTCCGTTGATTCTACATTTTCGAATCCGACGCAAAAGTGATAGTTAATTGTTATGTTCAGGGCCTCCTAATTACGATGGGGCACTCAGATTGCGTCGCGATTCAATACATCGTCCTCGAGCGGACTTGTCTCCAAGGTGATATTGCTGCCTCGGGCACCTTATGGTTCGTCTCCAGTGAGTCTAGATTTTCGATTCCGACGAAAAACTGATAGTTAATTGTAACATTCAGGGTCTCCTAATGACGATGGAACACTCATATTGCGTCGCGATCCAATACATCGTCCTCCAGCCGACTTGTCTCCTAGGGTCTATTGGTGCCTCGGGCACCTTAAGATCGTTCTCTTGTGAGTCTCGATTTTCTAATCCGACGCAAAACTGATAGTTAATTGCAACGTTGAGGGCCTCCTAATGGCGATGGAACACTCAAATTGCGACGAGGTTCAATACATCGTCCTCCTGCAGAATTGCCTCCAATGGGTATTGCTGCCTTGGGCACCATATCTTCCGTCTCCTGTGACTCTAGATTTTCGATTCCGACGCTAAATGATGGTTAATTGTAGCGTTCAGGGCCCCCTAATGACGATGGAACACTCAAATTGCGTCGAGAGGCAATACATCGTCCTCCAGCCGACTTGTCTACAAGGGGATTTTGCTGCCTCGGGCTCCATGAGGTCCGTCTCCTGTGTGTCTAGATTTTTGAATCCGACGCGGAACTGATAGTTAATTGTAAGGTTCAGGGCCTCCTAATGACGATGGAACACTCCAATTGCGTCGAGATTCAATACATCGTCCTTCAGCCGACTTGTCTCCAACGGTCTATTGCTGGCTCGGGCACCTTATGGTCGTTCTCCTGTGAGTCTAGATTTTAGAATCCGACGCAAAACTGATAGTTAATTGTAACGTTCAAGCCCTCCTAACGACGATGGAACACTCAAATTGCGTGGAGATTCAATACATCGGCCTCCAGCCGACTTGTCTCCAAGGGGACATTGCTGCCTCGGGCACCATATGGTCCGTCTCCTGTGAGTCTAGATTTTCGATTCCGATGCGAAACTGATAGTTAATTGTAACGTACAGGGCCTCCTAATAACGATGGAACACTCAAATTGCGACGAGATTCAATACATCGTCCTTCAGCCGACTTGTCTCCAACGGTCTATTGCTGGCTCGGGCACCTTAGGGTCGTTCTCCTGTGAGTCTAGATTTTAGAATCCGACGCAAAACTGATAGTTAATTGTAACATTCAAGCCCTCCTAATGACGATGGAACACTCAAAGTTCGTGGAGATACAATACATCGGCCTCCAGCAGACTTGTCTCCAAGGGAACATTGCTGCCTCGGGCACCATATGGTCCGTCTCCTGTGAGTCTAGATTTTCGATTCGGATGCGAAACTGATAGTTAATTGTAACGTTCAGGGCCTCCTAATAACGATAGAACACTCAAATTGCGTCGAGGTTCAATACATCGTCCTCCAGCCGACTTGTCTCCAAGGGGTATTGCTGCCTCGGGCACCATATGGTCCGTCTCCTGTGAGTCTAGATTTTCGAATCCGACAAAAAAAAATAGTTAATTGTATCGTTAAGCGCCTCCTAATGACGATGGAACACTGAAATTGCGTCGAGAGTCAATACATCGTCCTCCAGCCGACTTGTCTACAAGGGGATATTGCTGCCTCTGGCTCCATGTGATCCGTGTCCTGTGAGTCTAGATTTTCGAATCCGACGCATAACTGATAGTTACTTGTAAAGGTTAGGGCCTCCTAATGACGATGAAACATTCAAATTGCGTCGAGATTCAATACATCGTCCTCCACCCGACTTGTCTCTAAGGGCATATCGCTGCCTCGGGCACCACATGGTCCGTCTCCGTTGATTCTACATTTTCGAATCCGACGCAAAAGTGATAGTTAATTGTTATGTTCAGGGCCTCCTTATTACGATGGGGCACTCAGATTGCGTCGCGATTCAATACATTGTCCTCGAGCGGACTTGTCTCCAAGGTGATATTGCTGCCTCGGGCACCTTAAGGTCCGTCTCCAGTGAGTCTAGATTTTCGATTCCGACGAAAAACTGATAGTTATTTGTAACATTCAGGGTCTCCTAATGACGATGGAACACTCATATTGCGTCGCGATCCAATACATCGTCCTCCAGCCGACTTGTCTCCTAGGGTCTATTGGTGCCTCGGGCACCTTAAGATCGTTCTCTTGTGAGACTCGATTTTTTAATCCGACGCAAAACTGATAGTTTATTTGCAACGTTGAGGGCCTCCTAATGACGATGGAAAACTCAAATTGCGACGAAGTTCAATACATCGTCCTCCTGCAGACTTGCCTCCAATGGGTATTGCTGCCTTGGGCACCATATCTTCCGTCTCCTGTGACTCTAGATTTTCGATTCCGACGCTAAATGATAGTTAATTGTAACGTTCAGGGCCCCCTAATGACGATGGAACACTCAAATTGCGTCGAGAGGCAATACATCGTCCTCCAGCCGACTTGTCTACAAGGGGATTTTGCTGCCTCGGGCTCCATGTGGTCCGTCTCCTGTGTGTCTAGATTTTTGAATCCGACGCGAAACTGATAGTTAATTGTAAGGTTCAGGGCCTCCTAATGACGATGGATCACTCCAATTGCGTCGAGATTCAATACATCGTCCTTCAGCCGACTTGTCTCCAACGGTCTATTGCTGGCTCCGGCACCTTATGGTTGTTCTCCTGTGAGTCTAGATTTTAGAATCCGACTAAAAACTGATAGTTAATTATAACGTTCAAGCCCTCCTAATGACGATGGAACACTCAAATTGCGTGGAGATTCAATACATCGGCCTCCAGCCCACTAGTCTCCAAGGGGACATTGCTGCCTCGGGAACCATATGGTCCGTCTCCTGTGAGTCTAGATTTTCGATTCCGATGCGAAACTGATAGTTAATTGTAACGTTCAGGGCCTCCTAATAACGATGGAACACTCAAACTGGGACGAGATTCAATACATCGTCCTTCAGCCGACTTGTCTCCAACGGTCTATTGCTGGCTCGAGCACCTTAGGGTAGTTCTCCTGTGAGTCTAGATTTTAGAATCCGACGCAAAACTGATAGTTAATTGTAACATTCAAGCCCTCCTAATAACGATGGAACACTCAAAGTTCGTGGAGATTCAATACATCGGCCTCCAGCAGACTTGTCTACAAGGGGATTTTGCTGCCTCGGGCTCCATGAGGTCCGTCTCCTGTGTGTCTAGATTTTTGAATCCGACGCGAAAATGATAGTTAATTGTAAGGTTCAGGGCCTCCTAATGACGATGGAACAATCCCATTGCGTCGAGATTCAATACATCGTCCTTCAGCCGACTTGTCTCCAACGGTCTATTGCAGGCTCCGGCACCTTATGGTCGTTCTCCTGTGAGTCTAGATTTTAGAATCCGACGCAAAACTGATAGTTAATTGTAATGTTCAAGCACTTCTAATGACGATGGAACACTCAAATTGCGTGGAGATTCAATACATCGGCCTCTAGCCCACTTGTCTCCAAGGGGACATTGCTGCCTCGGGAACCATAAGGTCCGTCTCCTGTGAGTCTAGATTTTCGATTCCGATGCGAAACTGATAGTTAATTGTAACGTTCAGGGCCTCCTAATAACGATGGAACACTCAAATTGCGACGAGATTCAATACATCGTCCTCCAGCCGACTTGTCTCCAAGGGGTATTGCTGCCTCGGGCACCATATAGTCCGTCTCCTGTGAGTCTAGATTTTCGAATCCGACAAAAAAATAGTTAATTGTATCGTTAAGCCCCTCCTAATGACGATGGAACACTGAAATTGCGTCGAGAGTCAATACATCGTCCTCCAGCCGACTTGTCTACAAGGGGATATTGCTGCCTCGGGCTCCATGTGATCCGTGTCCTGTGAGTCTAGATTTTCGAATCCGACGCATAACTGATAAATAATTGTAAAGGTTAGGGCCTCCTAATGACGATGAAGCATTCAAATTGCGTCGAGATTCAATACATCGTCCTCCAGCCGACTTGTCTCCAAGGGCATATCGCTGCCTCGGGCACCACATGGTCCGTCTCCGTTGATTCTACATGATAGTTAATTGTTATGTTCAGGGCCTCCTAATTACGATGGGGCACTCAGATTGCGACGCGATTCAATACATCGTCCTTGAGCGGTCTTGTCTCCAAGGTGATATTGCTGCCTCGGTCACCTTATGGTCCGTCTCCAGTGAGTCTAGATTTTCGATTCCGACGAAAAACTGATAGTTAATTGTAACATTCAGGGTCTCCTAATGACGATGGAACACTCATACTGCGTCGCGATCTAATACATCGTCCTCCAGCCGACTTGTCTCCTAGGGTCTATTGGTCCCTCGGGCACCTTAAGATCGTTCTCTTGTGAGTCTCGATTTTCTAATCCGACGCAAAACTGATAGTTAATTGCAACGTTGAGGGCCTCCTAATGACGATGGAACACTCAAATTGCGACGAGGTTCAATACATCGTCCTCCTGCAGACTTGCTTCCAATGGGTATTGCTGCCTTGGGCACCACATCTTCCGTCTCCTGTGACTCTAGATTTTCGATTCCGACGCTAAATGATAGTTAATTGTAACGTTCAGGGCCCCCTAATGACGATGGACCACTCAAATTGCGTCGAGAGGCAATACATCGTCCTCCAGCCGACTTGTCTACAAGGGGATTTTGCTGCCTCGGGCTCCATGAGGTCCGTCTCCCGTGTGTCTAGATTTTTGAATCCGACGCGAAACTGATAGTTAATTGTAAGGTTCAGGGCCTCCTAATGACGATGGAATACTCCAATTGCGTCGAGATTCAATACATCGTCCTTCAGCCGACCTGTCTCCAACGGTCTATTGCTGGCTCCGGCACCTTATGGTCGTTCTCCTGTGAGTCTAGATTTTAGAATCCGACGCAAAACTGATAGTTAATTGTAACGTTCAAGCCCTCCTAATGACGATGGAACACTCAAATTGCGTGGAGATTCAATACATCGGACTCCAGCCCACTTGTCTCCAAGGGGACATTGCTGCCTCGGGAACCATATGGTCCGTCTCCTGTGAGTCTATATTTTCGATTCCGATGCGAAACTGATAGTTAATTGTAACGTTCAGGGCCTCCTAATAACGATGGAACACTCAAATTGCGACGAGATTCAATACATCGTCCTTCAGCCGACTTGTCTCCAACGGTCTATTGCTGGCTCGGGCACCTTAGGTTCGTTCTCCTGTGTGTCTAGATTTTTGAATCCGACGCGAAACTGATAGTTAATTGTAAGGTTCAGGGCCTCCTAATGACGATGGAACACTCCAATTGCGTCGAGATTCAATACATCGTCCGTCAGCCGACTTGTCTCCAACGGTCTATTGCTGGCTCCGGCACCTTATGGTCGTTCTCATGTGAGTCTAGATTTTAGAATCCGACGCAAAACTGATAGTTAATTGTAACGTTCAAGCCCTCCTAACGACGATGGAACACTCAAATTGCGTGGAGATTCAATACATCGGCCTCCAGCCGACTTGTCTCCAAGGGGACATTGCTGCCCGGGCACCATATGGTCCGTCTCCTGTGAGTCTAGATTTTCGATTCCGATGCGAAACTGATAGTTAATTGTAACGTACAGGGCCTCCTAATAACGATGGAACACTCAAATTGCGACGAGATTCAATACATCGTCCTTCAGCCGACTTGTCTCCAACGGTCTATTGCTGGCTCGGGCACCTTAGGGTCGTTCTCCTGTGAGTCTAGATTTTAGAATCCGACTCAAAACTGATAGTTAATTGTAACGTTCAAGCCATCCTAATGACGATGGAACACTCAAAGTTCGTGGAGATTCAATACATCGGCCTCCAGCAGACTTGTCTCCAAGGGGACATTGCTGCCTCGGGCACCATATGGTCCGTCTCCTGTGAGTCTAGATTTTCGATTCCGATGCGAAACTGATAGTTAATTGTAACGTTCAGGGCCTCCTAATAACGATGGAACACTCAAATTGCGTCGAGATTCAATACATCGGCCTCCAGCCGACTTGTCTCCAAGGTTCTATTGCTGCCTCGAGCACCTTATGGTCGTTCTCCTGTGAGTCTAGATTTTTGAAGCCGACGCACAACTGATAGTTATTTGCAACGTTCAGCGCCTCGTAATGCCGACGGAACACTCAAATGGCTTCGAGAAGCAATACATCGTCATTCAAACCTACTTGTCTCCAAAGGTCTATTGCTGCCTCGGGGACCTTGTCGTCGTTCTCCTGTTTGTCTAGATTTTCGAATCCGACGCATAACTGATTGTTAATTGTAAAGTTCAGGGCCTCCTAATGACGATGAAACACTCAAATTGCGTCGAGATTCAATACATCGTCCTCCAGCCGACTTGTCACTAAGGGGCCATTGCTGCATCGAGCGCCTTATGGTCCGTCTCCAGTGAGTCTAGATTTTCGATTCCGACGAAAAACTGACAGTTAATTGTAACATTCAGGTTCTCCTAATGACGATGGAACACTCAAATTGCGTCGAGATTCAATACATCGTCCTCCAGCCGACTTGTCTCCAAGGGGTATTGCTGCCTCGGGCACCATATTGTCCGTCTCCTGTGAGTCTAGATTTTCGAATCCGACGAAAAAATTATAGTTAATTGTAACGTTAAGCGCCCCCTAATGACGATGGAAGACTCATATTGCGTCGAGAGTCAATACATCGTCCTCCAGCCGACTTGTCTACAAGGGGATATTGCTGCCTCTGGCTCCATGTGGTTCGTGTCCTGTGAGACAGGATTTTCGAATCCGACGCGAAACTGATAGTTAATTGTAGCGTTCAGGTCCTCCTAATGACGATGGAACACTCAAATTGCGTCGAGATTCAATACATCGGCCTCCAGCCGACTTGTCTCCAAGGTTCTATTGCTGCCTCGAGCACCTTATGCTCGTTCTCCTGTGAGTCTAGATTTTTGAAGCCGACGCATAACTGATAGTTATTTGCAACGTTCAGCGCCTCGTAATGACGACGGAACACTCAAATTGCTTCGAGAAGCAATACATCGTCATTCAAACCTACTTGTCTCCAAAGGTCTATTGCTGCCTCGGGCACCTTATGATCGTTCTCCTGTGAGTCTAGATTTTAGAATCCGACGCAAAACTAATAGTTAATTGTAACGTTCAGGGCCTCCTAAAGACGATGGAGCACTCAAATTGCATCGCGATCCAATACATCGTCCTCCAGCCGACTTTTCTCCAAGGGTCTATTGCTGCCACGGGCACCTTATGATCGTTGTGCTGTGAATCTAGATTTTCGAACCCGACGCAAAGCTGATAGTTAATTGTAACGTTCAGGGTCTCCTATTGACGATGGAATACTCGTATTGCGTCAAGATTTAATACATCGTCCTCCAGCCGACTTCTCTCAATGGGGATATTGCTGCCTCGGGCACCTTATGGTCGTTCTCCTGTGAGTCTAGATTTTCGAATCCGACGCAAAACTGTTAATTAATTGTAACGTTCAGGGCCGCCTAATGACGATGGAACACTCAAATTCCGTCGAGATTCAATACATCGTCCTTCAGCCGACTTGTCTCCAAGGGTCTATTGCTGCCTCGGGAACCATATGATCCTTCTCCTGTGACTAGATTTTCGAATCCGACTCTAAAATGAAAGTTAATTGTAACGTTCAGCGCCTCCTATTGACGATGGAACACTCAAATTGCTTCGAGATTCAATACATCGGCCTCCAGCCGACTTGTCTCCAAGGGTCTATTGTTGCCTCGGGGACCTTATGATCGTTCTCCTGTGAGTCTAGATTTTCGAACTCGACGCAAAACTGATAGTTAATTGTAACTTTCATGGCCCCCTAATGTCGATGGAACACTCAAATTGCATCGAGATTCAATTCATCGTCCTCCAGCCGACTTCTCTTCATCCGGATATTGCTGCCTCGGGCACCTTATGGTCGTTCTCCTGCGAGTCTAGATTTTCGAATCCGACGCAAAACTGATAGTTAATTGTAACGGTGAGTGCTTCCTAATGACGACGAAACACTCAAATTGCTTCGAGAAGCAATACATCGTCATTCAAACCTACTTGTCTCCAAAGGTCTATTGCTGCCTCGGGCACCTTATGGTCGTTCTCCCGTGAGTCTAGATTTTAGAATCCGACGCAAAACTAATAGTTAATTGTAACGTTCAGGGCCTCCTAAAGACGATGGAACACTCAAATTGCGTCGCGATCCAATACATCGTCCTCCAGCTGACTTTTCTCCAAGGGTCTATTGCTGCCACGGGCACCTTATGATCGTTCTGCTGTGAATCTAGATTTTCGAACCCCACGCAAAGCCGATAGTTAATTGTAACGTTCAGGGCCTCCTATTGACGATGGAATACTCAAATTGCGTCAAGATTCAATACATCGTAGTCCAGCCGACTTCTCTCAATGGGGATATTGCTGCCTCGGACACCTTATGGTCGTTCTCCTGTGAGGCTAGATTTTCGAATCCGACGCAAAACTGATAGTTAATTGTAACGTTCATGGCCGCCTAATGATGATGGAACACTCAAATTGCGTCGAGATTCAATACATCGTCCTTCAGCCGACTTGTCTCCAAGGGTCTATTGCTGCCTCGGGAACCATATGATCCTTCTCCTGTGACTAGATTTTCGAATCCGACGCTAAAATGATAGTTAATTGTAACGTTCAGCGACTCCTATTGACGATGGAACACTCACATTGCGTCGAGATTCAATACATCGGCCTCCAGCCAACTTGTCTCCAAGGGTCTATTGCTGCCTCGGGGACCTTATGATCGTTCTCCTGTGAGTCTAGATTTTCGAACTCGACGCAAAGCTGATAGTTAATTGTAACTTTCATGGCCCCTTAATGTCGATGGAACACTCAAATTGCATCGAGATTCAATTTATCGTCCTCCAGCCGACTTCTCTTCATCCGGATATTGCTGCTTTGGGCACCTTATGGTCGTTCTCCTGCGAGTCTAGATTTTCGAATCCGACGCAAAACTGATAGATAATTGTAACGGTGAGTGCCTCCTAATGACGATGGAACACTCAAATTGCGTCGAGATTCAATACTTCTGCTTCCAGCCGACTTGTCTCCAAGGGGACATTGCTGTCTGTAGCACCATATGGTCCGTCTCCGGTGAGCCTACATTTTCGATTCCGATGCGAAACTGATGGTTAATTGTATCGTTCAGGGCCTCCACATGACGATGGAACACTCAAATTGCATCGAGATTCAATACATCGTCCTTCAGCCGACTTCTCTTCATGGGGATATTGCTGCGTCGGGCACTTTATGGTCGTTCCCCTGTGAGTCTACATTTTCTAATCCGACGCGAAACTGATTTTAATTGTAACGTTCAGGGCTTCCTAATGACGATGGAACACTCATATTGCGTCGAGATTCAATACATCGTCATTCAGCCGACTTGTCTCCAAGTTTCTATTGCTGCCTCGAGCACCTTATGGTCGTTCTCCTGTGAGTCTAGATTTTTGAAGCCGACGCTTAACTGATAGTTATGTGCAACGTTCAGCGCCTCGTAATGACGACGGAACACTCAAATTGCTTCGAGAAGCAATACATCGTCATACAAACCTACTTGTCTCCAAAGGTCTATTGCTGCCTAGGGCACCTTATGGTCGTTCTCCTGTGAGTCTAGATTTTAGAATCCGACGCAAAACTAATAGTTAATTGTAACGTTCAGGGCCTCCTAAAGACGATGGAACACTCAAATTGCGTCAAGATTCAATACATCGTCCTCCAGCCGACTTCTCTCAATGGGGATATTGCTGCCTCGGGCACCTTATGGTCGTTCTGCTGTGAGTCTAGATTTTCGAACTCGACGCAAAACTGATAGTTAATTGTAACTTTCATGGCCCCCTAATGTCGATGGAACACTCAAATTGCATCGAGATTCAATTCCTCGTCCTCCAGCCGACTTCTCTTCATCCGGATATTGCTGCCTCGGGCACCTTATGGTCGGTCTCCTGTGAGTCTAGATTTTCGAATCCGACGCAAAACTGATAGTTAATTGTAATGGTGAGGGCCTCCTAATGACGATGGAACACTCAAATTGCGTCGAGATTCAATACTTCTGCTTCCAGCCGACTTGTCTCCAAGGGGACATTGCTGTCTGTAGCACCATATGGTCCGTCTCCGGTGAGCCTACATTTTCGCTTCCGATGCGAAACTGATAGTTAATTGTAACGTTCAGGGCCTCCACATGACGATGGAACACTCAAATTCCGTCGAGAGTCAATACATCGTCCTCCAGCCGATTTGTTCACAAGCAAATATTGCTTCCTCGGGCTCCATGTGGTCCGTCTCCTGTGAGTCTAGATTTTCGAATCCGACGCATAACTGATAGTTAATTGCAACGTTCAGCGCCGCCTAATGACGATGAGACACTCAAATTGCGACGAGATTTAATACATCGGCCTCCAGCCGACTTGTCTCAGAGGAACTAACGCATCCTCGGGCATCTTACGGTCGTTCTCCTGTCAGTCTAGATTTTCGAACCCGACGCAAAAATGATTGTTAATTGTAACGTTCAGAGCCTCCTAATGACGATGGAACACTCAAATTGCGTCGAGATTCAATACATCGTCCTTCAGCCGACTTGTCTCAAGGGGTCTATTGCTGCCACGGGCACCTTATGGTCGTTCTCCTGTGAGTCTAGATTTTCGAATCCGACGCAAAACTGATAGTTAATTGTAACGTTCAGAGCCGCCTAATGACGATGGATCACTCAAATTGCGTCGAGATTCAACACATCGTCCTTCAGCCGACTTGTCTACAATGGTCTTTTGCTGCCTCGGGCACCATATGATCCTTCTCCTGTGACTAGATTTTCGAACCCGACGCTAAAATGATAGTTAATTGTAACGTTCAGCGCCTCCTAATGACGATGGAACACTCAAATTGCGTCGAGATTCAATACATCGGCCTCGAGCCGACTTGTCTCCAAGGATATATTGCTGCCTCGGAGACCTTATGATCGTTCACCGGTGAGCCTAGATTTTCGATTCCGATGCGAAACTGATAGTTAATTGTAACGTTCAGGGCCTCCACATGACGATGGAACACTCAAATTCCGTCGAGAGTCAATAGATCGTCCTCCAGCCGACTTGTCTACAAGCGAATATTGCTTCCTCGGGCTCCTTGTGGTCCGTCTCCTGTGAGTCTAGATTTTCGAATCCGCTAATAACTGATAGTTAATTGCAACGTTCAGCGCCTCCTAATGTCGATGAGACACTCAAATTGCGACGAGATTCAATACATCGGCCTCCAGCCGACTTGTCTTCAAATGCCTATTGCTGCCTCGGGCACCTTGTGGTCGTTCTCCTGTGAGTCTAGATTTTCGAATTCGACGCATAACTGATAGTTAATTGTAAAGTTCAGGAGCTCCTAATGACGATGGAACACTCAAATAGCGTGGAGATTCAATACATCGTCCTCCAGCCGACTTGTCTCCAAGGGGATATCGCTGCCTCGGGCACCACATGCTCCGTCTCCGGTGATTCTACATTTTCGAATCCGACGCAAAACTCATAGTTAATTGTAACGTTCAGGGCCTCCTAATGACGATGGAACACTCAAATTGCGTTGAGATTCAATACTTCGGCTTCCAGCCGACTTGTTTCCAAGGGGACATTGCTGCCTCGGGCACCATATGGTCCGACTACTGTGAGTCTAGATTTTCGATTCCGATGCGAAACCGATAGTTAATTGTAACGTTCAGGGCCTCCTAATGACGATGGAACACTCAAATTGCGTCGAGATTCAATACATCGTCCTTCAGCCGACTTGTCTCCAACTTTCTATTGCTGCGTCGGGCACCTTATGGTCGTTCTCCTGTGAGTCTAGATTTTCGTATCCGACGCAAAAATAATAGTTAATTGTAACGTTCAGCGTCTCCTAATGACAATGGAACACTCAAATTGCGTCGAGAGTCAATACATCGTCCTCCAGCCGACTTGTCTACAAGGGAATATTGCTGCCTCGGGCTCCATGTGGACCGTCTCCTGTGAGTCTAGATTTTCGAATCCGACGCAAAACTCATAGTTGATTGTAACGTTCAGGGCCTCCTAATGACGATGGGGCGCTCAAATGGCGTCGCGATTTAATACAACGTCCTCCAGCGGACTGGTCTCCAAGCGGATATTGCTGCCTCGGGTACCTTATGGAAGTCCTCCGGTGAGTCTAGATTTTCGAATCCGACGCATAACTGATAGTTAATTGCAACGTTCAGCGCCTTCTAATGACGACGGAATACTCAAATTGCGTGGAGATTCAATACATCGGCCTCCAGCCGACTTGTCTCAAAATTTCTATTGCTGCGTCGGGCACCTTATGGTCGTTCTGCTGTGAGTCTAGATTTTCGAATCCGACGCAAAAATAATTGTTAATTGTAACGTTCAGCGCCTCCTAATGACGATGGAACACTCAAATTGCATCGAGAGTCAATACATCGTCCCCCAGCCGACTTCTCTCCATGAGGATATTCATGCCTCGGGTACCTTATGGTCGTTTTCCTGTGAGTCTAGATTTTCGAATCCGACGCGAAATTGATTGTTAATTGTAACGTTCAGGGCTTGCAAATGACGATGGAACACGGAAATTGCGAGAGATTCAATACCTCGTCATTCAGCCGATTTGTCTCCAAGGTTGCCTCGGGCACCTTATGGTCGTTCCCCTGTGAGTCTAGATTTTCAAATCCGACGCGAAATCGATTGTTCATTGTAACGTTCAGGGCTTCCTAATGACGATGGAACACTCAAATTGCGTCGAGATTCAATACATCGTCATTCAGCCGACTTGTCTCCAAGGGTCTAATGCTGCCTCGGGCACCATATGGTCCGTCTCCTGTGAGTCTAGATTTTCGATTCTGATGCGAAACTGATTGTTAATTGTAACGTCCAGGGCCTCCTAATGACGATGGAACACTCAAACTGCGTTGAGATTCAATACATCGTCCTTCAGCCGACTTGTCTCCAACTTTCTATTGCTGCGTCGGGCATCTTATGGTCGATCTGCTGTGAGTCTAGATTTTCGAATCCGACGCAAAAATAATTGTTAATTGTAACGTTCAGCGTCTCCTAATGACGATGGAACACTCAAATTGCATCGAGAGTCAATACATCGTCCCCCAGCCGACTTGTCTCCAAGGGGATATTGCTGCCTCGGGCACCTTATGGTCGTTCTCCTGTGAGCCTAGATTTTCGAAGCCGACGCATATCTGATAGTTTATTGCAAAGTTCAGCGCCTCCTAATGACGATGGAGCACTCAAATTGCGTCGAGATTCAATACATCGGCCTCCAGCCGACTGGTCTCCAAATCTCTATTGCTACCCCGGGCACTTTGTGGTCGTTCTCCTGTGAGTCTAGATTTTCGAATCCGACGCATATCTGATAGATAATTGCAACGTTCAGCGCCTCCTAATGACGATGGAACACTCAAATTGCGTCGAGATTCAATACATCGGCCTCCACCCGAATTGTCTCCAAATGTCTATTGCTACCTCGGGCACCTTGTCGTCGTTCTCCTGTGAGTAGATTTTCGAATCCGACGCAAAACTGATAGTTAATTGTAACGTTCAGGGCCTCCTAATGACGATGGAACACTCAAATTGCATCGAGATTCAATACAGTGTCCTTCAGCCGACTTGACTCCAAGGGTTTATTGCTTCCTCGGACAACTTATGGTCGTTCTCCTGTGAGTCTAGATTTTCGAATCCGACGCATAACTGATAGTTAATCGTGACGATCAGGGCCTCCTAATGACGATGGAACACTCATATTGCGTCGAGATTCCATACATCGGCCACCAGCCGACTTGTCTCCAAGCGTCTATTGCTGCCTCGGGCACCTTATGGGCGTCCTCCGGTGAGTCTAGATTTTTGAATCCGACGCATAACTGATAGTTAATTGCAACGTTCAGCGCCTGCTAATGACGATAGAACACTCAAATGCGTCGAGGTTCAATACATCGTCCTCCAGCCGACTTGTCTCCATGGGGTACTGCTGCCTGGGCACCATATGGTCCGTCTCCTGTGAGAATATATTCTTGAATCCGACGCAAAAATGATAGTTAATTGTATCGTTCAGGGCCTCCTAATGACGATGTATCGTCGCGATTCAAAACATCGTCCTCCTGCGGACTGGTCTCCAAGAGGATATTTCTGACTCGGGCACCTTATGGTCCGTCTCCAGTGAGTCGAGATTTTCGAATCCGACGAAAAACTGATAGTTAATTGTAACATTCAGGGCCTCCTAATGACGATGGAACACTCAAATTGCGTCGCGATCCAATACATCGTCCTCCAGCCGACTTGTATCCAAGGGGAAATTGTTGTCTCGGGCACCATATGATCCTTCTCCTGTGAGTAGATTTTCGAATCCGACGCTAAAATGATAGTTAATTGTAACATACAGCGCCTCCTAAGACGATGGAACACTCAAATTTCGTCGAGATTCAGTACATAATCCTCCAGCCGATTTGTCTCCGTGGGGACATTGCTGCCTCGGGCTCCTTATGGTCGCTCTCCTGTGAGTCTAGATTTTCGAATCCGACGCAAAAATGAAAGTTAATTGTAACGATCAGCGCCTCCTAATGACGATGGAACACTCAAATTGCGTCGAGAGTAGATACATCGACCTCCAGCCGACTTGTCAACAAGGAAATATTGCTGCCTCGGGCTCCATGTGGTCCGTCTCCTGTGAGTCTAGATTTTCGAATCCGACGCGAAACTGATAGTTAATCGTAACGTTCAGGCCTCCTAACAACGATGGAACACTCAATATGCGTCGAGATTCAATACATCGGCATTCAGCCGATTTGTCTCCAAGGGTCTATTGCTGCCTTGGGCACCTTGTGGTCGTACCTCTGTGAGTCTAGATTTTAGAATCCGACGCAAAACTGATAGTTAATTGTAACTTTCATGGCCTCCTAACGACGAAGAAACACTCCAATTGCGTCGAGATTCACTACATCGTCCTCCAGCCGACTTGTCTCCACGGGGATATCGCTGCTTCGGGCACCACATGGTCCGTCTGCGGTGATTCAACGTTTTCGAATTCGACGCAAAACTGATAGTTAATTGTAACGTTCAGGGCCTCCTAGTGACGATGTATCGTCGCGATTCAAAACATCGTCCTCCAGCGGACTGGTCTCCAAGAGGATATTTCTGACTCGGGCACCTTATGGTCCGTCTCCAGTGAGTCGAGATTTTCGAATCCGACGAAAAACTGATAGTTAATTGTAACATTCAGGGCCTCCTAATGACGATGGAACACTCAAATTGCGTCGCGATCCAATACATCGTCCTCCAGCCGACTTGTATCCAAGGGGAAATTGTTGTCTCGGGCACCATATGATCCTTCTCCTGTGAGTAGATTTTCGAATCCGACCCTAAGATAATAGTTAATTGTAATGTTCAGCGCCTCCTAATGACGAAGGAACACTCAAATTGAGTGGAGACTCAATACATCGTCCTCCAGCCGACTTGTCCCCACGAGGATATTGCTGCCTCGGGCTCCTTATGGTTGCTCTACTGTGAGATTAGATTTTCGAAATCGACGCGAAACTGATTGTTAATTGTAACGTTCAGGGCTTCCTAATGACGATGGAACACTCTAATTGCGTCGAGATTCAATACATCGTCCTTCAGCCGACTTGTCTCCAAATGTCTATTGCTGCCTCGGGAACCTTATGGTCGTTCTCCTGTGAGTCTAGATTTTCTAATCCGACGCAAAACTGATTGTTAATTGTAACGTTCAGGTCTTCCTAATGACGATGGAACACTCAAATTGCATCGAGATTCAATACATCATCCTCCAGCCGACTTGTATCCAAGGGGATATTGCTGTCTCGGTCACCATATGGTCCTTCTCCTGTGAGTAGATTTTCGAATCCGACGCAAAAATGATAATTAATTGTAACGTTCAGCGCCTCCTAATGACGATGGAACACTCAAATTGCGTCGAGATTCAATACATCGTCCTCCAGCCGACTTGTCTCGAAGGGGATATTGCTGCCTCGGGCACCATATTGTCCTTCTCCTGTGAGTCTAGATTTTAGTTTCCGACGCGAAACTGATAGTTAATTGTAACGTTCAGGGCCTCCTAATGACGATGGAGCACTCAAATTGCGTCGCGATTCAATACATCGTCCACTAGCGGACTGGTCTCCAAGGGGATATTGCTGCTTCGGGCACCTTATGATTCGTCTCCAGTGAGTCTAGATTTTCGAATCCGACGAAAAAATGATAGTTAATTGTAACAATCAGGGCCTCCTAGTTACGATGGAACACTCAAATTGTGTCGCGATCCAATACATCGTAATCCAGCTGACTTGTCTCCAAGGGTCTATTGCTGCCTCGGGTTCTTTATGGTCGTTCCCCTGTGAGTCTAGATTTTAGAATCCGACGCAAAACAGATAGTTAATTGTAACGTTCAGGGCCTGCTAATGACGATGGAACTCTCAAATCGCGTCGAGAGTCATTACATCGACCTCCAGCCGACTTCTCTACAAGGGGATATTGCTGCCTCGGGCTCCATGTGGTCCGTCTCCTGTGAGTCTAGATTTTCGAATCCGACGCAAAAATGATAGTTAATTGTAACGATCAGCGCCTCCTAATGACGATGGAACACTCAAATTGCGTCGAGAGTCATTACATCGACCTCCAGCCGACTTCTCTACAAGGGGATATTGCTGCCTCAGGCTCCATGTGGTCCGTCTCCTGTGAGTCTAGATTTTCGAATCCGACGCAAAAATGATAGTTAATTGTAACGATCAGCGCCTCCTAATGACGATGGAACTCTCAAATCGCGTCGAGAGTAGATACATCGACCTCCAGCCGACTTGTCAACAAGGAAATATTGCTGCCTCGGGCTCCATGTGGTCCGGCTCCTGTGAGTCTAGATTTTCGAATCCGACGCGAAACTGGTAGTTAATTGTAACGTTCATGGCCTCCTAATAACGATGGAACACTCAAATTGCGTCGAGATTCAATACATCGTCCTTAAGTCGACTTGTCTCCAAGAGTCTATTGCTGCCTCGGGCACATTATGTTCGTTCTCCTGTGAGTCTAGATTTTCGAATCCGACGCAAAACAGATAGCCAATTGTTACGTTCAGGGCTTCCTAATGACGATGGAACACTCAAATTGCGTCGAGATTCAATACATCGGCTTTCAGCCGATTTTTCTCCAAGGGTCTATTGCTGCCTTGGGCACCTAGTGGTCGTACCTCTGTGAGTCTAGATTTTAGAATCCGACGCAAAACTGATAGTTAATTGTAATAGTCAGGGCCTCCTAATGACGATGGAACACTCAAATTGCGTCGAGATTCAATCCATCAGCCTCCAGCCGACTTCTATCCAAGGGGATATTGCTGCCTCGAGCACCATATGGTCCGTCTCCTGTGAGTCTAGATTTCGAATCCGATGCAAAATTTATAGTTAATTGTAACTTTCAGCGCCTCCTAATGACGATGAAACACTCAAATTGCGTCGAGAGTCAATACATCGACCTCCAGCCGACTTCTCTACAAGGGGATATTGCTGCCTCGGGCTCCATGTGGTCCGTCTCCTGTGAGACTAGATTTTCGAATCCGACGCGAGACGGATAGCTAATTGTAACGTTCAGGGCCTCCTAATGACGATGGATCACTCAAATTGCGTCGAGATTCAGTACATCGTCCTTCAGCCGACTTGTCTCCAAGAGTCCATTGGTGCCTCGGGCACTTTATGGTCGTTCTCCTGTGAGTCTAGCTTTTCGAATCCGACGCAAAACAGATAGTTACTTGTTACGTTCAGGGCCTCCTAATGAGGATGGAGCACTCAAATTGCGTCGTGATTTAATACATCATCCTCTGGCGGACTGGCCTCCAAGGGGATATTGCTGCCTCGGACACCTTATGATTCGTCTCCAGTGAGTCTAGATTTTCGAATCCGACGAAAAACTGATAGGTAATTGTAACAAGCAGGGCCTCCTAGTTAAGATGGAACATACAAATTGTGTCGCGATCCAATACATAGTCCTCCAGCCGACCTGTCTCCAAGGGTCTGTTGCTGCCTCGGGCACCTTATGGTCGTTCCCTTGTGAGTCTAGATTATACAATCCGACGCAAAGCAGATAGTTAATTGTAACGTTCAGGGCCTCCTATTGATGAAGGAACACTCAAATTGCGTCGAGATTCACTACATCGTCCTCCAGCCAACGTGTCTCCAAGAGGATATCGCAGCCTCGGGCACCACTTGGTCCGACTCCGGTGATTCTACGTTTTCGAATCCGACGCAAAACAGAAAGTTAATTGTAACGTTCAGGGCCTCATAATGACGATGGAGCACTCAAATTGCGTCGCGATTCAATACATCGTCCTCCAGCGGACTGGTCTCCAAGGGGATATAGCCTCGGGCACCTAATGGACCGTCTCCACTGAGTCTAGATTTTCGAATCCGACGAAAAACTGATAGTTAATTGTAACATTCAGGGCGTCCTAATGACGATGAAACACTCAAAGTGCGTCGCGATCCAATACCTCGTCCTCCAGCCGATTTGTCTCCAAATTTCTATTTCTGCCTCGGGCACCTTATGGTCGTTTACCTGTGAGTCTAGATTTTCTAATCCGACGCAAAACTGATTGTTAATTGTAACGTTCAGGGATTGCTAATGACGATGGAACACTAAAATTGCGTCGAGATTCAATACTCCGTTCTCCAGCCGACTTGTATCCAGGGGCATATTGATGTCTCGGGCACCATATGACCCTTCTCCTGTGAGTAGATTTTCGAATCCGACGCTAAAATGATAATTAATTGTAACGTTCAGCGCCTCCTAATGACGATGGAACACTCAAATTGCGTCGAGATTCAATACATCGTCCTCCAGCCGACTTGTCACGATGGGGATATTGCTGCCTCGGGTTTCTTATGGTCGCTCTCCTGTGAGTCTAGGTTTTCGAATCCGACGCGAAACTGATAGTTAATTGTAACGTTCAGGGCCTCCTAATGACGATGGAGCACTCAAATTGCGTCGCGATTCAATACATCGTCCACTAGCGGACTGGTCTCCAAGGGGATATTGCTGCTTCGGGCACCTTATGATTCGTCTCCAGTGAGTCTAGATTTTCGAATCCGACGAAAAACTGATAGTTAATTGTAACAATCAGGGCCTCCTAGTTACAATGGAACACTCAAATTGTGTCGCGATCCAATACATCGTCCTCCAGCCGACTTGTCTCCAAGGGTCTATTGCTGCCTCGGGCACCTTATGGTCGTTCCCCCGTGAGTCTAGATTTTAGAATCCGACGCAAAACAGATTGTTAATTGTAACGTTCAGGGCCTCCTAATGACGATGGAACACTCAAATTGCATCGAGATTCAATACATAGTCCTCCAGCCGATTTGTATCCAAGGGGTTATTGATGTCTCGGGCACCATATGATCTTTCTCCTGTGAGTAGACTTTCGAATCCGACGCTAAAATGATTGTTAATTGTAACGTTCAGCGCCTCCTAAGACGATGGAACACTCAAATTGTGTCGAGATTCAGTACATAGTCCTCCAGCCGGTTTGTCTCCATGGGGATATTGCTGCCTCGGGCTCCTTATGGTCGCTCTCCTGTGAGCCTAAATTTTAGAATCCGACGCGAAACTGATTGTTAATTGTAACGTTCAGGGTTTCCTAATGACGATGGAACACTCAAATTGCGTTGAGAATCAATACATCGGCCTACCAGCCGACTTGTCTCCAGGGGGATATTGCTGCCTCGGGCACCGTATGGTCCGTCTCCTGTGAGTCTAGATTTTCGAATCCGACGCAAAAATGATAGTTAATGGTAACGATCAGCGCTTTTTAATGACGATGGAACACTCAAATTGCGTCGAGAGTAGATACATCGACCTCCAGCCGACTTGTCAACAAGGAAATATTGCTGCCTCGGGCTCCATGTGGTCCGTCTCCTGTGAGTCTAGATTTTCGAATCCGACGCGAAACTGATAGTTAATTGTAACGTTCAGGGCCTCCTAATAACAATGGAACCCTCAAATTGCGTCGAGATTCAATACATCGTCCTTCAGCCGACTTGTCTCCAAGAGTCTACTGCTGCCTCGGGCACATTATGTTCGTTCTCCTGTGAGTCTAGATTTTCGAATCCGACGCAAAACAGATAGTTAATTGTTACGTTTAGGGCTTCCTAATGACGATGGAACTCTCAAATTGCGTCGAGATTCAATACATCGGCATTCAGCCGATTTGTCTCCAAGGGGATATTGCTGCCTCGTGCACCATATGGTCCGTCTCCTGTGAGTCTAGATTTTCGAATCCGACCCAAAAATGATAGTTAATTGTAACGTTCAGCGCCTCCTAATGACGATGAAACACTCAAATTGCGTCGAGAGTCAATACATCGACCTCCAGCAGACTTCTCTACAAGGGGATATTGCTGCCTCGGACTCCATGTGGTCCGTCTCCTGTGAGACTAGATTTTCGAATCCGACGCGAAACTGATAGCTAATTGTAACGTTCAGGGCCTCCTAATGAGGATGGAGCACTCAAATTGCGTCGTGATTTAATACACCATCCTCTAGCGGACTGGGCTCCACGGGGATATTGCTGCCTCGGACACCTTATGATTCGTCTCCAGTGAGTCTAGATTTTCGAATCCGACGAAAAACTGATAGTTAATTGTAACAATCAGGGCCTCCTAGTTAAGATGGAACAATCAAATTGTGTCGCGATCCAATACATAGTCCTCCAGCCGACCTGTCTCCAAGGGTCTATTGCTGCCTCGGGCACCTTATGGTCGTTCCCTTGTGAGTCTAGATTTTACAATCCGACGCAAAACAGATAGTTAATTGTAACGTTCAGGGCCTCCTATTGATGAAGGAACACTCAAATTGCGTCGAGATTCACTACATCGTCCTCCAGCCAACTTGTCTCCAAGAGGATATCGCAGCCTCGGGCACCACTTGGTCCGTCTCCGGTGATTCTACGTTTTCGAATCCGACGCAAAACAGAAAGTTAATTGTAACGTTCAGGGCCTCCTAATGACGATGGAGCACTCAAATTGCGTCGCGATTCAATACATCGTCCTCCAGCGGACTGGTCTCCAAGGGGATATAGCCTCGGGCACCTAATGGACCGTCTCCAGTGAGTCTAGATTTTCGAATCCGACGAAAAACTGATAGTTAATTGTAACATTCAGGGCCTCCTAATGACGATGGAACACTCAAATTGCGTCGCGATCCAATACATCGTCCTCCAGCCGACTTGTCTCCATGGGGATATTGCTGCCTCGAGCTCCTTATGTTCGCTCTCCTGTGAGTCTAGATTTTCGAATCCGACGCGAAACTGATTGTTAATTGTAACGTTCGGGGCTTCCTAATGACGATGGAACACTCAAGTTGAGTCGATATTCAATATATCGGCATTCAGCCGATTTGTCTCCAAGGGTCCATTGCTGCCTTGGGCACCTTATGGTCGTACCCCTGTGAGTCTAAATTTTAGAATCCGACGCAAAACTGATAGTTAATTTTAATGTTCAGGGCCTCCTAATGACGATGGAACACTCAAATTGCGTCGAGATTCAATCCATCGGCCTCCAGCCGATTTGTCTCCAAGGGGATATTGCTGCCTCGGGCACCATATGGTCCGTCTCCTGTGAGTCTAGATTTTCGAATCCGACGCAAAAATGATAGTTAATTGTAACGTTCAGCGCCTCCTAATGACGATGAAACACTCAAACTGCGTCGAGGGTCAATACACCGACCTCCAGCCGACTTCTCTACAAGGGGATATTACTGCCTCGGGCTCCATGTGGTCCGTCTCCTGTGAATCTAGATTTTCGAATCCGACGCGAAACTGATGGTTAATTGTAACGTTCAGGATCTCCTAATGACGATGGAACATTCAAATTGCGTCGAGATTCAATACATCGTCCTCCAGCCGACTTCTCTCCAAGGGGATATTTCTGCCTCGGGCACCTTATGATCCGTCTCCAGTGAGTCGAGATTTTCGAATCCGACGAAAAACTGAGAGTAAATTGTAACATTCAGGGCCTCCAAATGACGAAGGAACACTCAAATTGCGTCGCGATCCAATACATCGTCCTCCAGCCGACTTGTCTCCATGGGGATATTGCTGCCTCGGCCTCCTTATGGTCGCTCTCCTGTGGGTCTAGATTTTCGAATCCGACGCGAAACTGATTGTTAATTGTAACGTGTAGGGCTTCCAAATGACGATGGAACACACAAATTGCGTAGAGATTCAATACATCGGCATTCAGCCGATTTGTCTCCAAGGGTCTATTGCTGCCTCGGGGACCTTATGGTCGTTCCCCTGTGAGTCTAGAATTAAAATCCGACGCAAAACTGACAATTAATTGTAATGTTCAGGGCCTCCAAATGACGATGGAACACTCAAATTGCGTCGAGAGTCAATCCATCGGCCTCCAGCCGACTTGTCTCCAAGGGGATATTGATGCCTCGGGCACCATATGGTCCGTCTCCTGTGAGTCTAGATTTTCGAATCCGACGCAAAAATGATAGTTAATTGTAACGTTCAGCGCCTCTTAATGACGATGGAACACGCAAATTGCGTCGAGAGTCTATCCATCGACCTCCAGCCGACTTGTCTACAGGGGGTTGTTGCTGCCTCGGACACCTTATGGTCGTTCTCCTGTGAGTCTAGATTTTCTAATCCGACGCAAATATAATAGTTGATTGTAACGTTCAGGGCCTGCTAATGACGATGGAACACTCACATTGCGTCGAGATTCAATACATCGTCCTCCAGCCGACATCTTTCCATGGGGATATTGCTTCCTCGGGCACCTTATGGTCGTTCTCCTGTGAGTCTAGATTTTCGAATCCGACGTGAAACTGATTGTTAATTGTAACGATCAATGCTTCCTAATGACATTGAAACTCTGAAATTGCGTCGAGATTCAATACAACGTCATTCAGCGGATTTGTCTCCAAGGGTCTATTGCTGCCTCGGGCAGCTTATGGTCGTTCTCCTGTGAGTGTAGATTTTAGAATACGACGTGAAACGGATTGTTAATTGTAACGTTCAGGGCCTCCTAATGACGATGGAACACTCAAATTGCGTCGAGATTCAATACATCGGAATTCAGCCGATTTGTCTCCAAGGGTCTATTGCTGCCTTGGGCACCTTATGGACGTACCCCTGTGAGTCTAAATTTTAGAATCCGACGCAAAACTGATAGTTAATTGTAATGTTCAGGGCCTCCTAATGACGATGGAACACTCAAATTGCGTCGAGACTCAATCCATCGGCCTCCAGCCGATTTGTCTCCAAGGGTCTATTGCTGCCTTGGGCACCTTATGGTCGTACCCCTGTGAGTCTAAATTTTAGAATCCGACGCAAAACTGATAGTTAATTGTAATGTTCAGGGCCTCCTAATGACGATGGAACACTCAAATTGCGTCGAGATTCAATCTAGATGCCTCCAGCCGATTTGTCTCCAAGGGGATATTGCTGCCTCGGGCACCATATGGTAGGTCTCCTGTGAGTCTAGATTTTCGAATCCAACGCAAAACAGATCGTTAATTGTAACGTTCAGGACCTCCTAATGACGATGGAATACTCAAATTGCGTCGAGATTCAATACATCGGCCTCGAGCCGATTTGTCTCCAAGAGTCCATTGCTGCCTCGGGCACCTTATGGTCGTTCTCCTGAGAGTCTAGATTTTCGAATCCGACGAAAAACTGATAGTTAATTGTAACATTCAAGGCCTCGTAATGACGATGGAACACTCAAATTGCGTCGCGATCCAATACATCGTCCTCCAGCCGACTTGTCTCCATGGGGATATTGCTGCCTCGAGCTGCTTATGGTCGCTCTCCTGTGAGTCTAGATTTTCGAATCCGACGCAAAACTGATAGTTAATTGTAGTGTTCAGGGCCTCCTAATGACGATGGAACACTCAAACTGCGTCGAGATTCAATCCATCGGCCTCCAGCTGATTTGTCTCCAAGGGGATATGGCTGCCTCGGGCACCATATGGTCCGTCTCCTGTGAGTGTAGATTTTCGAATCCGACGCAAAAATGATAGTTAATTGTAACGTTCAGCGCCTCCTTATGACGATGAAACACTCAAATTGCGTCGAGAGTCAATACATCGACCTCCAGCCGACTTCCCTACAAGGGGATATTGCTGCCTCGGGCTCCATGTTGTCCGTCTCCTGTGAGTCTAGATTTTCGAATCCGACGCGAAACTGATAGCTAATTGTAACGTTCAGGACCTCCTAATGACGATGGAACACTCAAATTGCGTCGAGATTCAATACATCGGCCTCCAGCCCACTTGTCTCCAAGGGTCTATTGCTGCGTCGGGCACGTTATGATCGTTCTCCTGTGAGTCTAGATTTTCGAACCCGACGCAAAACTGATAGTTAATTGTAACTTTCAGGGCCTCCTAATGTCGATGGAATACTCAAATTGCGCCGCGATTCAATACGTCGTCCTCCAGCGGACTGGTCCCCAAGGTGGTATTGCTGCCTCGGGCACGTTATGGTCCGTCTCCAATGAGTCAAGATTTTCGAATCCAACGAAAAACTGATAGTTAATTGTAACATTCGTGGCCTCATAATGACGATGGAACACTCAAATTGCGTCGCGATCCAATACATCGTCCTCCAGCCGACTTGTCTCCAAGGGTCTATTGCTGCCTCGGGCACCTTAAGATCGTTCTCCTGTGAGTCTAGATTTTCGAACCCGACGCAATACTGATTTTTAATTGTAACGTTCAGGGCCACCTAATGACGATGGAACACTCAAATTGCGTCTAGATTCATTACTTCGGCCTCCACCCGACTTGTCTCCAAGGGTCTATTGCTGCCTCGGTTTCTTTATGGTCGCTCTCCTGTGAGCCTAGATTTTCGTATACGACTCAAAACAGATAGTTAATTGTAACGTTCAGGGCCTCCTAATGACGAAGGAACACTCAAATTGCGTTGTGAGTCACTACATCGTCCTCCAGCCGACTTGTCTCCAAGGGGATATGGCTGCCTCGGGCACCACATGGTTCGTCTCCGGTGATTCTACGTTTTCGAATCCGACGCAAAACTGAAAGTGAAATGCAACGTTCAGGGCCTCCAAATGACGATGGAACACTCAAATTGCGTCGTGATTCAATACATCGTCCTCCAGCCGACTTGTCTCCAAGGGGATATCGCTGCCTCGGGCACCACAAGGTCCATCTCTGGTGATTCTACATTTTCGAATCCGACGCAAAACTCATAGTTAATTGTAACGTTCAGGGCCTCTTAATGACGAAGGATCACTCAAATTGCGTTGAGAGTCACTACAACGTCCTCCAGCCGACACGTCTCCAAGGGGATATCGCTTCCTCGGGCACCACATGGTCCGTCTCCGGTGATTCTACGTTTTCGAATCCGACGCAAAACTGAAAGTTAATTGTAACGTTCTGGGCCTCCTAATGACGATGGAACAATCAAATTGCGTCGAGATTCAATACATCGTCCTTCAGCCGACTTGTCTCCAAGGGGATATTGCTGCCTCGGGCACCTTATGTTGCGTTTCCTGTGAGTCTAGATTTTCGAATCCGACGCAAAAATGATAGTTAATTGTAACGTTCAGCGCCTCCTAATGACGATGGAACACTCAAATTGCGTCGAGAGACAATTCATCGTCCTCCAGCCGACTTGTCTCCAAGGGGATATCGCTGCCTCGGGCATCACATGGTAAGTCTCCGGTGATTCTACGTTTTTGAATCCGACGCAAAACTGAAAGTTAATTGTATCGTTCAGTGCCTCCTAATGACGATGGAACACTCAGATTGCGTCGTGATTCAATACATCGGCCTCCAGCCGACTTGTCTCAGAGGGTCTATTGCTGCCTCGGGCACCTTATGGTCGTTCTCCTGTGAGTCTAGATTTTCGAACCCGACGCATAACTGATAGTTAATTGCAACGGTCAACGCCTCATAATGACGATGGAACACTCAAATTGCGTCGGGATTCAATACATTGTCCTTTAACCGACTTGTCTCCAAGGTTCTATTGCTGCCTCGGGTTCTTTATGGTCGCTCTCCTGTGAGTCTAGACTTTCGAATCCGACGCGAAACTGATTGTTAATTATTACGTTCAGGGCTTCCTAATGACGATGGAACACTAAAATTGCGTCGAGTTTCAATACATCGTCCTACAGCCGACTTGTCTCTAAGAGTCTATTGCTGCCTCGGGCACCGTATGGTCGTTCCCCTGTGAGTCTAGATTTTAGAATCCGACGATAAACTGATAGTTAATTGTTTAGTTCAGGGCCTCCCAATGACGACGGAACACTCAAATTGCGTCGAGATTCAATACATCGGCCTCCAGCCGATTTGTCTCCAAGGGTCTTTTGCTGCCTCGGGCACCTTATGGTCGTTCTCCTATGAGTCTAGATTTTCGAATCCGACGCAAAACAGATAGTTAATGGTAACGTTCAGGGCTTCCTAATGACAAAGGAACACTAAAATTGCGTTGAGAGTCACTACATCGTCCCCAGCCGACTTGTCCCCAAGGGGATATCGCTGCTTCGGGCACCACATGGTCCGTCTCCGGTGATTCTACGTTTTCGAATCCGACGCAAAACTGAAAGTTAATTGTAACGTTCAGGGCCTCCTAATGACGATGGAACACTCAAATTGCGTCGAGGTTCAATACATCGTCCTTCAGCCAACTTGTCTCTAAGGGGATATTGCTGCCTCGGGCACCTTATGGTCCGTCTCCTGTGAGTCTAGATTTTCAAATCCGACACAAAAATGATAGTTAATTGTAAAGTTCAGCGCCTCCTAATGACGATGGAACACTCAAATTGCGTCGAGAGACAATACATCGTCCTTCAGCCGACTTGTCACCATGAGGATATTGCTGCCTCGGGCACCTTATGGTCCGTCTCCTGCTAGTCTAGATTTTCGTATCCGACGCAAAAATGATAGTTAATTGTAACGTTCAGCGCCTCCTAATGACGATGGAACACTCAAATTGCGTCGAGAGACAATACATCGTCCTTCAGCCGACTTGTCTCTAAGAGTCTATTGCTGCCTCGGGCACCTTATGGTCGTTCCCCTGTGAGTCTTGATTTTAGAATCCGACGATAAACTGATAGTAATTGTTTAGTTCAGGGCCTCCTAATGACGATGGAACACTCAAAATGGGTCGAGATTCAATACATCGGCCTCCAGCCGATTTGTCTCCAAGGGTCTTCTGCTGCCTCGGGCACCTTATGGTCGTTCTCCTGTGAGTCTAGATTTTCGAATCCGACGCAAAAGAGATAGTTAATTAAATCGTTCAGGGCTTCCTAATGACGAAGGAACACTCAAATTGCGTTGAGAGTCACTACATCGTCCTCCAGCCGACTTATGCCCAAGGGGATATCGCTGCTTCGGGCACCGCATGGTCCGTCTCCGGTGATTCTACGTTTTCGAATCCGACGCAAAAATGATAGTTAATTGTAACGTTCAGCGCCTCCTAATGACGATGGAACACTCAAATTGCGTCGAGAGACAATACATCGTCCTCCAGCCGACTTGTCTCCAAGGGGATATCGCTGCCTCGGGCATCACATGGTCCGTCTCCGGTGATTCTACGTTTTAGAATCCGACGCAAAACTGATAGTTAATTGTAACGTTCAGGGCCTCCTAATGACGATGGATCACTCAAATTGCGACGTGATTCAATACATCGGCCTCCAGCCGACTTGTCTTCAAATGTCTATTGCTGCCTCGGGCACCTTGTGGTCGTTCTCCTGTGAGTCAAGATTTTCGAATCCGACGCATAACTGATAGTTAATTGTAAAGTTCAGGACCTCCTAAGGTCGATGGACCACTAAAACTGCGTCGAGAGCCAATACATCGTCCTCCAGCCGACTTGTCTAAAAGGGGATATTGCTGCCACGGGCTCCATGTGGTCCGTTTCCTGTGAGTCTAGATTATCGAATCCGACGCGAAACTGATAGTTAATTGTAACGCTCATGGCCTCCTAATGACGACGGACCACTCAAATTGCGTCGAGATTCAATACATCGGCCTCCAGCCGACTCATCTCAGAGGGTCTATTGCTGCCTCAGGCACCTTATGGTCGTTCTCCTGTGAGTATACATTTATAAAATCCGACGCATAACCGATAGTTAATTGCAACGGTCAGCGCCTCATAATGACGATGGAACACTCAAATTGCGTCGAGATTCATTACAATGTCCTCCAGCCGACTTGTCTCCAAGGGGATATTGCTGTCTCGGGCACCATATGAACCTTCTCCTGTGAGTCTAGATTTTCGAATCCGACGCGAAACTGATAGTTAATTGTATCGTTCAGAGCCTCGTAATGAATATGGAACACTCAAATTGCGTCGAGATTCAATACATCGTCCTTCAGCCGACTTGTCTCCAGGTGTCTATTGCTGCCTCGGGCAACTTATGGTCGTTCTCCTGTGAGTCTAGATTTTCGAATCCGACGCAAAACTGAAAGTTAATTGTAACGTTCAGGGCCTCCTAATGACGATGGAACACTCAAATTGCGTCGAGGTTCAATACATCGTCCTTCAGCCAACCTGTCTCCAGGGGTCTATTGCTGCCTCGGGCACCTTATGGTCGTTCTCCAGTGAGTCTAGATTTTCTAATCCGACGCAAAACTGATTGTTAATTGTAACGTTCAGGGCCACCTAATGACGATGGAACACTCAAATTGCGTCGAGATTGAATACATCGGCCTCCAGCCGACTTATCTCCTAGGGTCTATTGCTGCGTGGGCACGTTATGATCGTTCTCCTGTGAGTCCAGATTTTCGAACCCGACGCAAAACTGATAGTTATTTGTAACGTTCAGGGCCTCATAATGACGATGGAACACTCAAATTGCGTCGTGATTCAATACTTCTGCTACCAGCCGACTTGTCTCCAAGGGGACATTGCTGCCTCTTGCACCATATGGTCCGTCTCCGCTGAGTCTAGATTTTCGATTCCGATGCGAAACTGATAGTTAATTGTAAAGTTCAGGTGCTGCTAATGACGATGGAACACTCAAATTGCGTGGAGATTCAAAACATCGTCCTCCAGCCGACTTGCCTCCAAGGGGATATGTTCCGTCTCCGGTGATTCTACATTTTCGAATCCGACGCAAAACTCATAGGTAATTGTAACGTTCAGGGCCTCCTAATGACGATGGAACACTCAAATTGCGTCGAGATTCAATACTTCGACTTCCGGCCGACTTGTTGCCAAGTGGACATTGCTGCCTCGAGCACCATATGTTCCGTCTCCTGTGAGTCTAGATTTTCGATTACGATGCGAAACTGATAGTTAATTGTAACGTTCGGAGCCTCCTAATGACGATGGAGCACTCAAATTGCGTTGAGATTCAATACATCGTCCTTCAGCCGACTTGTCTCCAACTTTCTATTGCTGCCTCGGGCACCTTATGGTCGTTCTCCTGCGAGTCTAGATTTTCGAATCCGACGCAAAAATAATAGTTAATTGTAACGTTCAGCGCCTCCTAATGACGATGGAACACTCAAATTGCGTCGAGAGTCAATACATCGTCCTCCAAACGACTTGTCTACAAAAGAATATTGCTTCCTCGGGCTCCATGTGGTCCGTCTCCTGTGAGTCTAGATTTTCGAATCCGACGCGAAACTGATAGTTAATTGTAACGTTCGGAGCCTCCTAATGACGATGGAACACTCAAATTGCGTCGAGATTCAATACATCGTCCTTCACCCACTTGTCTCCAGGGGTCTATTACTGCCTCGGGCACCTTATGGTCGTTCTCCTGTGAAACTAGATTTTCGAATCCGACGCTAAAATGATAGTTAATTGTAACGTTCAGCGCCTCCTAATGACGATGGAACACTCAAATTGCGTCGAGATTCAATACATCGGCCTCCAGCCGACTTGTCTTCAAATGGCTATTGCTGCCTCGGGCACCTTGTGGTCGTTCTCCTGTGAGTCTAGATTTTCGAATCCGACGCTTAACTGATAGTTAATTGTAAACTTCAGGTGCTCCTAATGACGACGGAACACTCAAATTGCGTGGAGATTCAATACATCGTCCTCCAGCCGACTTGTCACCAAGGGGATATCGCTGCCTCGGGCACCACATGGTCCGTCTCCGGTGATTCTACATTTTCGAATCCGACGCTAAACTCATAGGTAATTGTAACGTTCAGGGCCACCTAATGACGATGGAACACTCAAATTGCGTCGAGATTCAATACTTTGGCTTCCAGCCGAATTGTTTCCAAGTGGACATTGCTGCCCCGGGCATCATATGGTACGTCTCCTGTGAGTCCAGATTTTCGATTCCGATGCGAAACTGATAGTTAATTGTAACGTTCAGGGCCTCCTAATGACGATGGAACACTCAAACTGCGTTGAGATTCAATACATCGTCCATCAGCCGACTTGTCTCCAACTTTCTATTGCTGCCTCGGGCACCTTATGGTCGTTCTCCTGTGAGTTTAGATTTTCGAATCCGACGCAAAAATAATAGTTAATTGTAACGTTCAGCGACTCCTAATGACGATGGAACACTCAAATAGCGTCGAGAGTCAATACATCGTCCTCCAGCCGACTTGTCTACAAGGGAATATTGCTTCCTCGGGCTCTATGTTGTCCGTCTCCTGTGAGTCTAGATTTTCGAATCCGCCGCGAAACTGATAGTTAATTGCAACGTTCAGCGCCTCCTAATGACGATGGAACACTCTAATTGCGACGAGATTCAAGACATCGGCCTCCAGCCGACTTGTCTTCAAATGTCTATTGCTGCCTCCGGCACCTTGTGGTCGTTCTCCTGTGAGTCTAGATTTTCGAATCCGACGCATAACTGACAGTTAATTGTAAAGTTCAGGACCTCCTAATGTCGATGGAACACTCAAATTGCGTCGAGATTCAATACATCGACCTCCAGCCGACTTGTCTCCAAGGGGATATAGCTGCCTCGGGCACCACATGGTCCATCTCTGGTGATTCTACATTTTCGAATCCGACGCAAAACTCATAGTTAATTGTAACGTTCAGGGCCTCCCAATGTCGATGGGGCACTCAAATGGCGTCGCGATTCAATACATCGTCCTCCAGCGGACAGGTCTCCAAGGGGATATTGCTGCTTCGGGCACCTTATGGTCCGTCTCTAGCGAGTCTACATTTTCGAATCTGACGAAAAACTGATAGTTAATTGTAACGTTCGGGGCCTCCTAATGACGATGGAACACTCAAACTGCGTTGAGATTCAATACATCGTCCTTCAGCCGACTTGTCTCAAACTTTCTATTGCTGCCTCGGGCACCTTATGGTCCGTCTCCTGTGAGTCTAGATTTTCGAATACGACGCGAAACTGATAGTTAATTGTAACGTTCGGAGCCTCCTAATGACGATGGAACACTCAAATTGCGTCGAGATTCAATACATCGTCCTTCAGCCGACTTGTCTCCAAGGGTCTTATGCTGCCTCGGGCAGCTTATGGTCGTTCTCCTGTGAGTCTAGATTTTCGAATCCGACGCAATACTGATAGTTATTTGTAACGTTCAGGGCCTCCAAGTGACGATGGAACACTCAAATTGCGTCGTGATTCAATACTTCTGCTACCAGCCGACTCATCTCCAAGGGGACATTACTGCCTCTTGCACCATATGGTCCGTCTCCGCTGAGTCGAGATTTTCGATTCCGATGCGAGACTGATAGTTAATTGTAACGTTCAGGGCCTCCTAATGACGATGGAACACTCAAATTCCGTCGAGATTCAATACATCGGCCTCCAGCCGACTTGTCTTCAAATGTCTATTGCTGCCTCGGGCACCTTGTGGTCGTTCTCCTGTGAGTCTAGATTTTCGAATCCGACGCTTAACTGATAGTTAATTGTAAAGTTCAGGTGCTCCTAATGACGATGGAAATCTCAAATTGCGTGGAGATTCAATACATCGTCCTCCAGCTGACTTGTCTCCAAGGCTCTATTGCTGCCACGGGCAGCTTATGGTCGTTCTCCTGTAAGTCTAGATTTTCGAATCCGACGCAATACTGATAGTTAATTGTAACGTTCAGGGCCTCCTAATGACGATGGAACACTCAAACTGCGTTGAGATTCAACACATCGTCCTTCAGCCGACTTGTCTCCAACTTTCTATTGCCGCCTCGGGCACCTTATGGTCGTTCTCCTGTGAGTCTAGATTTTCGAATCCGACGCAAAAATAATAGTTAATTGTAACGTTCAGCGCCTCCTAATGACGATGGAACACTCAAATTGCGTCGAGAGTCAATACATCGTCCTCCAGCCGACTTGTCTACAAGGGAATATTGCTTCCTTGGGCTCCATGTGGTCCGTCTCCTAGGAGTCTAGATTTTCGAAACCGCCGCGAAACTGATAGTTAATTGTAACGTTCAGGGCCTTCTAATGACGATGGAACACTCAAATTGCGTCGAGATTCAATACACGGCCTCCAGCCGTCTTGTCTCCAAGGGTCTATTGCTGCCTCGGGCACCTTGTGGTCGTTCTCCTGTGAGTCTAGATTTTCGAATCCGACGCATAACTGATAGTTAATTGCAACGTTCAGCGCCTCCTAATGACGATGGAACACTCTAATTGCGACGAGATTCAATACATCGGCCTCCAGCCGACTTGTCTTCAAATGTCTATTGCTGCCTCGGGCACCTTGTGTTCGTTCTCCTGTGAGTCTAGATATTCGAATCCGACGCATAACTGATAGTTAATTGTAAAGTTCAGGACCTCCTAATGACGATGGGGCACTCAAATGGCGTCGCGATTCAATACATCGTCCTCCAGCGGACAGGTCTCCAAGGGGATATTGCTGCCTCGGGCACCTTATGCTCCGTCACTAGTGAGTCTACATTTTCAAATCCGACGAAAAACTGATAGTTAATTGTAACGTTCAACGCCTCCTAATGACGATGGAACACCCAAATTGCGTCGAGAGTTAACACAAAGTCCTTCAGCCGACTTGTCACCAAGGGTCTATTGCTGCCTCGGGTTCTTTATGGCCGCTCTCCTGTGAGTCTAGATTTTCGAATCCGACGCGAAACTGATTGTTAATTGTTACGTTCAGGGCTTCCTATTGACGATGGTACACTCAAATTGCGTTAAGATTCAATACATTGTCCTTCAGCCGACTTGTCTCTAATGTCCTTCAGCCGACTTGTCTCTAAGAGTCTATTGCTGCCTCGGGCACCTTATGGTCGTTCCTCTGTCAGTCTAGATTATAGAATCCGACGCAAAACTGATAGTTAATTGTAATGTTCAGGGTCTCCTAATGACGATGGAACACTCAAATTGCGTCGTGATTCAATACATCGGCCTCCAGCCGACTTGCCTCCAAGGGTCAATTGCTGCCTCGGGCACCTTATGGTCGTTCTCCTGTGAGTCTAGATTTTCAAATCCGACGCAAAACAGATAGTTAATTGTAACGATCAGGGCCTCCTAATGACGAAGGAACACTCAAATTGCGTTGAGAGTCACTACATCGACCTTCAGCCGACTTGTCTACAAGGGGATATTGCTGTCTCGGGCTAAATGTGTTCCGTCTCCAGTGAGTCTTGATTTTCAAACCCGACGCGAAACTGATAGTTAATTGTAACGTTCAGGGCCTCCCAATGACGATGGAACACTCAAATTGCGTCGAGATTCAATACATCGGCCTCTACCCGAATTGTCTCCAAATGTCTATTGCTACCTCGGGCACCTTGTGGTCGTTCTCCTGTGAGTCTAGATTTTCGAACCCAACGCAAAACTTACACTTAATTGTAACTTTCAGGGCCTCCTAATGACGATGGGGCACTCAAATGGCGTGGCGATTCAATACATCGTCCTCCAGCGGACTGGTCTCCAAGGGGATATTGCTGCCTCGGGCACCTTACGGTCCGTCTCCTGTGAGGCTGAATTTTCGAATCCGACGCAAAAATGATAGGTAATTGCATCGTTCACCGCCTCCTAATGACGATGGAACACTCAAATTGCGACGAGAATCAATACATCGGCCTCCAGCCGACTTGTCTTCAAATGTCTATTGCTGCCTCGGGCACCTTGTGGTCGTTCTCCTGTGAGTCTAGATTTTGGTATCCGGCGCATAACTGATAGTTAATTGTAAAGTTCAGGACCTCTTAATGACGATGGAACACTCAAATTGCGTGGAGATTCAATACATCGTCCTCCAGCCGACTTGTCTCCAAGGGATATCGCTGCCTCGGGCACCACATGGTCCGTCTCCGGTGATTCTACATTTTCGAATCCGACGCAAAACTCATAGTTAATTGAAACGTTCAGGGCCTCCTAATGACGATGGAACACTTAAATTGCGTCGAGATTCAATACATCGGTCACCAGCCGACATGTCTCCAAGGGTCTATCGCTGCCACGGGCACCTCATGGGCGTTCTCCTGTGAGTCTAGATTTTCGAATCCGACGCATAACTGATAGTTAATTGCAACGTTCAGCGACTCCTAATGACGAAGGAACACTGAAATTGCGTAGAGATACAATACATCGGCCTCCAGCCGACTTGTCTCCAAATTTCGATTGCTGCCTCGGGCTCCTTGTAGTCGTTCTCCTGTGGGTCTAGATTTGTCGAATCCGACGCATAACTAATAGTTAATTGTAAAGTTCGGGACCTCCTAATGACGATGGAACGCTCAAATTGCGTTTAAATTCACTACATCGTCCTCCAGCCGCCTTGACTCCAAGGGGATATCGCTGCCTCGGGCACCACATGGTCCGTCTCCGGTGATTCTACATTTTCGAATCCGACGCAAAATTCATAGTTAATTGTAATGTTCAGGGCCTCCTAATGACGATGGGGCACTCAAATGGCGTCGCGATTCAATACATCGTCCTCCAGCGGACTGGTCTCCAAGGGGATATTGCTGCCTCGGGCACCTTATGTTCGTTCCCCTGTGAGTCTAGATTTTCGAATCCGACGCGAAACTGATTGTTAATTTTAACGTTCTGGGGGTCATAATGACGATGGAACACTCAAATTGCGTCGAGATTCAATACATCGGTCTGCAGCCGACTTGTCTCCAATTGTCTATTGCTGCCTCGGGCATCTTATGGTCGTTCTAATGTGAGTCTAGATTTTCGAATCCGACGCATGACTGATAGTTAATTGCAACATTCAGCGCCCCCTAATGATGATGGAACACTCAAATTGCGTCGAGATTCAATACATCGGCCTCCAGCCGAATTGTCTCCAAATGTCTATTGCTGCCTCGGGCACCTTTTGGTCGTTCTCATGTGAGTCTAAATTTTCGAATCCGACGCATAACTGATAGTTAATTGTAAAGGTCAGGAGGTCCTAATGACGATGGAACACTCAAATTGCGTGGAGATTCAATACATCGTCCACCAGCCGACTTGTCTCCAAGGGGATATCGCTGCCTCGGGCACCACATGGTCCGCCTACGATGATTCTACATTTTCGAATCCGACGCAAAAGTGATAGTAAATTGTGACGTTCAGGGCCTCCAAATGATGATGGAACACTCAAATTGCGTCGAGATTCAATACTTCGGCTTCCAGCCGACTTGTTTCAAAGGGGACATTGCTGCCTCGGGCACCATATGGTCCGTCTCCTGTGAGTCAAGATTTTCGATTCCGATGCGAAACTGATAATTCATTGTAACGTTCAGGGCCTCCCAATGACGATGGAACACTCAAACTGCGTTGAGATTCAATACATCGTCCTTCAGCCGACTTGTCTCCAACTTTCTATTGCTGCCTCGGGCACCTTAAAGTCGTTCTCCTGTGAGTCTAGATTTTCGAATCCGACGCAAAAATGATAGTTTATTGCAAAGTTCAGCGCCTCCTTATGACGAAGGAGCACTCAAATTGCGTCGAGATTCAATACATCGGCCTCCAGCCGACTTGTCTCCAAATGTCTATTGCTACCTCGGGCACCTTGTGGTCGTTCACCTGTGAGTCTAGATTTTCAAATCCGACGCAGTACTGATAGTTAATTGTAAAGTCCAGGGCCTCCTAATGTCGACGGAACACTCAAATTGCATCGAGATTCAATAAAGTGTCCTTCAGCCGACTTGACTCCAAGAGTCTATTGCTGCCTCGAACACCTTATGGTCGTTCTCCTGTGAGTCTAGATTTTCGAATCCGACGCATAACTGATAGTTAACTGTGACGTTCAGAGCATCTTAATGTCGATGGAACACTCAAATTGCGTAGAGATTCAATACAACGTCCTTCAGCCGACTTGTCACCAAGGGTCTATTGCTGCTTCGGGTTTTTTATGGTCGCTCTCCTGTGAGTCTAGATTTTCGAATCCGACGCGAAACTGATTGTTAATTGTTACGTTCAGGGCTTCCTATTGACGATGGAACACTCAAATTGCGTTAAGATTCAATACATTGTCCTTCAGCCGACTTGTCTCTAAGAGTTCATTGCTGCCTCGGGCACCTTATGGTCGTTCCCCTGTGAGTCTAGATTTTAGAATCCGACGCAAAACTGATAGTTAATTGTAATGTTCAGGGTCTCCTAATGACGACGGAACACTCAAATTGCGTCGAGATTCAATACATCATCCTCCAGCCGACTTGTCTCCAAGGGTCAATTGCTGCCTCGGGCACCTTATGGTCGTTCTCCAGTGAGTCTAGATTTTCGAATCCGACGCAAAACAGATAGTTAATTGTAACGTTCAGGGCCTCCTAATGACGAAGGAACACTCAAATTGCGTTTAGAGTCACTACATCGTCCTCCAGCCGACTTGTCACCAAGGGGATATCGCTGCCTCGGGCACCACATGGTCCGTCTCCGGTGATTCTACGTTTTCGAATCCGACGCAAAACAGAAAGTAATTGTAATGTTCAGGGCCTCCTAATGACGATGGAACACTCAAATTGGGTCGAGATTCAATACATCGTCCTTCAGCCGACTTGTCTCCAAGGGTATATTGCTGCCTCGGGCACCATATGGTCCGTCTCGCGTGAGACTAGATTTTCGAATCCAACGCAAAATTGATAGTTAATTGTAACGTTCAGCGCCTCCTAATGACGATGGAACACTCAAGTTGCGTCGAGAGACAACACATCGACCTCCAGCCGACTTGTCTACAAGGGGATATTGCTGCCTCGGGCTCCATTTGATCCGTGTCCTGTGAGTCTAGATTTTCGAATCCGACGCAAAACTGATAGTTAATTGTAACGTTCAGGGCCTCCTATTGACAATGGAACACTCAAATTGCGTCGAGATTCAATACAGTGTCCTTCAGCCGACTTGACTCCAAGAGTCTATTGCTGCCTCGAACACCTTATGGTCGTTCTCCTGTGAGTCTAGATTTTCGAATCCGACGCATAACCGATAGTTAACTGTGACGTTCGGAGCCTCTCAATGACGATGGAACACTCAAATTGCGTCGAGATTCAATACATCGGCCACCAGCCGACTTGTCTCCAAGGGTCTATTGCTGCCTCGGGCACCTTATGGGCGTTCTCCTGTGAGTCTAGATTTTTGAATCCGACGCATAACTGATAGTTAATTGCAACGTTCAGCGCCTCCTAATGACGATGGAACACTCAAATTGCGTCGAGATTCAATACATCGGCCTCTACCCGAATTGTCTCCAAATGTCTATTGCTACCTCGTGCACCTTGTGGTCGTTCTCCTGTGAGTCTAGATTTTCGAACCCGACGCAAAACTTACAGTTAATTGTAACTTTCAGGGCCTCCTAATGACGATGGGGCACTCAAATGGCGTGGCGATTCAATACATCGTCCTCCAGCGGACTGGTCTCCAAGGCGATATTGCTGCTCCGGGCACCTTATGGTCCGTCTCTAGTGAGTCTACATTTTCGAATCCGACGAAAAACTGATAGTTAATTGTAACGTTCAACGCCACCTAGTGACGATGGCACATCCAAATTGCGTCGAGAGTCAATACATCGTCCTCCAGCCGAATTGTCTCCAAGGGCATATTGCTGCCTCGGGCACCTTATGGTACGTCTCCTGTGAGGCTAGATTTTCGAAACCGACGAAAAAATGATAGGTAATTGCATCGTTCAGCGCCTCCTAATGACGATGGAACACTCAAATTGCGACGAGAATCAATACATCGGCCTCCAGCCGACTTGTCTTCAAATGTCTATTGCTGCCTCGGGCACCTTGTGGTCGTTCTCCTGTGAGTCTAGATTTTCGAATCCGACGCATAACTGATAGTTAATTGTAAAGTTCAGGACCTCTTAATGACGATGGAACACTCAAATTGCGTCGAGATTCAATACATCGTCTTCCAGCCGACTTGTCTCCAAGGGGATATTGCTGCCTCGGGCACCTTATGGTCGTTCTCCTGTGAGTCTAGATTTTCGAATCCGACGCAAAACTGAGAGTTAATTGTAACGGTCAGCGCCTCATAATGACGATGGTACACTCAAATTGCGTCGAGATTCAATACATCGGCCTCCACCCACCTTGTCTCCAAATGTCTTTGCTACCTCGGGCACCTTGTGGTCGTTCTCCTGTGAGTCTAGATTTTCGAACCCGACGCAAAACTTATAGTTAATTGTAACTTTCAGGGCCTCCTAATGACGATGGAATACTCAAATTGCGTCGAGATTCAATACATCGCCCTCCAGCCGAGTTCTCTCCATGGGGATTTTGCTGCCTCGGCCACCATATGGTCCGTCTCCGGTGAGTCTAGATTTTCGATTCCGATGCGAAACTGATAGTTAATTGTAACGTTCAGGGCCTCCTAATGTCGATGGTACACTCAAATTGCGTCGAGATTCAATACATCGTCCTCCAGCCGACTTGTCTCCAAGGGTCCATTGCTTCCTCGGGCACCTTACGGTCGCTCTCCTGTGAGTCTAGATTTTCGAATCCGACGCGAAAATGATAGTTAATTGTAACGTTCAGCGCCTCCTAACGACGATGGAACACTCAAATTGCGTCGAGAGTCATTACATCATCCTCCAGCCGACTTGTCTACAAGGGGATATTGCTGCCTCGGGCTCCATTTGATCCGTGTCCTGTGAGTCTAGATTTTCGAATCCGACGCAAAACTGATAGTTAATTGTAACGTTCAGGGCCTCCTATTGACAATGGAACACTCAAATTGCGTCGAGATTCAATACAGTGTCCTTCAGCCGACTTGACTCCAAGAGTATATTGCTGCCTCGAACACCTTATGGTCGTTCTCCTGTGAGTCTAGATTTTCGAATCCGACGCATAACCGATAGTTAACTGTGACGTTCGGAGCCTCTTAATGACGATGGAACACTCAAATTGCGTCGAGATTCAATACATCGGCCACCAGCCGACTTGTCTCCAAGGGTCTATTGCTGCCTCGGGCACCTTATGGGCGTTCTCCTGTGAGTCTAGATTTTTGAATCCGACGCATAACTGATAGTTAATTGCAACGTTCAGCGCCTCCTAATGACGATGGAACACTCAAATTGCGTAGAGATTCAATACAACGTCCTTCAGCCAACTTGTCGACAAGGGTCTATTGCTGCTTCGGGTTCTTTATGGTCGCTCTCCTGTGAGTCTAGATTTTCGAATCCGACGCGAAACTCATTGTTAATTGTTACGTTCAGGGCTTCCTATTGAGGATGGAACACTCAAATTGCGTCGTGATTCAATACATCGGCCACCAGCCGACTTGTCTCCAAGGGTCTATTGCTGCCACGGGCATCTTATGGTCGTTCTCCTGTGAGTCTTGATTTTTGAATCCGACGCATGACTGATAGTTAATTGCAACATTCAGCGCCCCCTAATGACGATGGAACACTCAAATTGCGTCGAGATTCAATACATCGGCCTCCAGCCGAATTGTCTCCAAATGTCTATTGCTGCCTCGGGCACCTTTTGGTCGTTCTCCTGTGAGTCCAGATTTTCGAATCCGACGCATAACTAATTGTAAAGTTCAGGGCCTCCTAATGACGATGGAACAATCAAATTGCGTCGAGATTCAGTACATCGTCCTGCAGCCGACTTGCCTCCAAGGCTCTATTGCATCCTCGGGCACCTTTTTTCTTTCTCCAGTGAGTCTAGATTTTCGAATCCGACGCATAACTGGTAGTTAATTGTAACGCTCAGCGCCTCCTAATGACGATGGAACACTCAAATTGCGTCGTGATTCAATACATCGTCATTCAGCCGACTTGTCTCCAAGGGTATATTGCTGCCTCACGCAGGTTATGGTCGTTCTCCTGTGAGTCTAGATTTTCGAATCCGACGCAAAACTGATAGTTATTTGTAACGTTCAGGCCTCCTAATGACGATGGAACACTCAAATTGCATCGTGATTCAATACTTCAGCTTCCAGCCGACTTGTCTCCAAGGAGAAATTGCCGCCTCGGGCACCATGTGGTCCGTCTCCGGTGAATCTAGATTTTCGATTCCGATGCGAAACTGATAGTTAATTGTAACGTTCAGGGCCTCCTAATGACGAAGGAACACTCAAATTGCATTGAGAGTCTCTACATCGTCCTCCATCCGACTTGTCACCAAGGGGATATCGCTGCCTCGGGCACCACATGGTCCGTCTCCGGTGATTCTACGTTTTCGAATCCGACGCAAAACAGAAAGTTAATTGTAATGTTCAGGGCCTCCTAATGACGATGGAACACTCAAATTGCGTCGAGATTCAATACATCGTCCTTCAGCCGACTTGTCTCCAAGGGGATATTGCTGCCTCGGGCACCTTATGGTCCGTCTCCTGTGAGTCTAGATTTTCGAATCCGACGCAAAAATGATAGTTAATTGTAACGTTCAGCGCCTCCTAATGACGATGGAACACTCAAATTGCGTCGAGAGACAATACATCGACCTCCAGCCGACTTGTCTACAAGGGGATATTGCTGCCTCGGGCTAAATGTGTTCCGTCTCCAGTGAGTCTTGATTTTCGAATCCGACGCGAAACTGATAGTTAATTGTAACGTTCAGGGCCTCCTAATGACGATGGAACACTCAAATTGCGTCGAGATTCAATACATCGGCCTCCACCCGCCTTGTCTCCAAATGTTTTTGCTACCTCGGGCACCTTGTGGTCGTTCTCCTGTGAGTCTAGATTTTCGAACCCGACGCAAACTTATAGTTAATTGTAACTTTCAGGGCCTCCTAATGACGATGGAATACTCAAATTGCGTCGAGATTCAATACATCGCCCTCCAGCCGACTTCTCTCCATGGGGATTTTGCTGCCTCGGCCACCTTATGGTCGTTCTCCTGTGAGTCTAGATTTCCGAATCCGACGCGAAACTGATTGTTAATTGTAACGTTCAGGGCTTCATAATGACGATGGAACACTCGAATTGCGTCGAGATTCAATACATCGTCACTCAGCCGACTTCTCTCGAAGGGTCTGTTGCTGCCTCGGGCAACTTATGGTCGTTCTCCTGAGATTCTACATTTTCGAATCCGACGCAAAACTGATTGTTAATTGTAACGTCAGGGCCTCCTAATGACGATGGAGCACTCAAATTGCGACGAGATTCAATACTTCTGCTTCCAGCCGGCTTGTCTCCAAGAGGACATTGCTGCCTCGGGCACCATATGGTCCGTCTCCGGTGAGTCTAGATTTTCGATTCCGATGCGTAACTGATAGTTAATTGTAACGTTCAGCGCCTCCTAATGACGATGGAACACTCAAATTGCGTCGAGAGTCAATACAGTGTCCTTCAGCCGACTTGACTCCAAGAGTCTATTGCTGCCCCGAACACCTTATGGTCGTTCTCCTATGAGTCTAGATTTTCGAATCCGACGCATAACTGATTGTTAACTGTGACGTTCAGAGCCTCTTAATGACGATGGAACACTCAAATTGCGTCGAGATTCAATACATCGGCCACCAGCCGACTTGTCTCCAAGGCTCTATTGCTGCCTCTGGCACCTTATGGGCGTTCTGCTGTGAGTCTAGATTTTCGAATCCGACGCATAACTGATAGTTAATTGCAACGTTCAGCGCCTCCTAATGACGAAGGAACATTCAAATTGCGTAGAGATTCAATACATCGGCCTCCAGCCGACTTGTCTCCAAATTTCTATTACTGCCTCGTGCTCCTTGTGGTCGTTCTCCTGTGGGTCTAGATTTTTCGAATCCGACGCATAACTGATAGTTAATTGTAAAGTTCAGGACCTCCTAATGACGATGGAACACTCAAATTGCGTTGAAATTCACTACATCGTCCTCCAGCCGACTTGTCTCCAAGGGGATATCGCTGCCTCGGCACCACATGGTCCGTCTCCGGTGATTCTACATTTTCGAATCCGACGAAAAACTGATAGTTAATTGTAACGGTCGACGCCACCTAATGACGATGGCACACCCAAATTGCGTCGAGAGTCAATACATCGTCCTCCAGCGGACTGGTCTCCAAGGGGATATTGCTGCCTCGGGCACCTTATGTTCGTTCCCCTGTGAGTCTAGGTTTTCGAATCCGACGCGAAACTGATTGTAATTTTAACGTTCTGGGCCTCCTAATGACGATGGAACACTCAAATTGCGTCGTGATTCAATACATCGTCATTCAGCCGACTTGTCTCCAAGGGTATCTTGCTGCCTCGGGCAGGTTATGGTCGTTCTCTTGTGAGTCTAGATTTTCGAATCCGACGCAAAACTGATAGTTATTTGTAACGTTCAGGGCCTCCTAATGTCGACGGAACACTCAATTTGCGTCGAGATTCAATACATCGTCCTCCAGCCGACTTCTCTCCAAGGGTCCATTGCTTACTCGGGCACCTTATGGTCGCTCTACTGTGAGTCTAGATTTTTCGAATCCGACGCATAACTAATAGTTGATTGTAAAGTTCAGGACCTCCAATTGACGATGGAACACTCAAATTGCGTCGAGATTCAATAGAGCGTCCTTCAGCCGACTTGACTCCAAGAGTCTATTGCTGGCTCGGACACCTTATTGTCGTTCTCCTGTGAGTCTAGATTTTCGAATCCGACGCAAAACTGATAGTTAATTGTAACGCTCAGGGCCTCCTAATGACGATGGAACACTCAATTTGCGTCGAGATTCAATATATCGTTCTCCAGCCGACTTCTCTCCATGGGGATATTACAGCCTCGGCACTTTATGGTCGTTCTCCTGTGAGTTTAGATTTTCGAATCCGACGCGAAACTTATAGTTAACTGTAACGTTCAGGGCCTCCTAATGACGATGGAACACTCAAATTGCGTCGAGATTCAATACATCGGCCTCCAGCCGACTTGTCTCCAAATGTCTATTGCTGCATCGTGCACCTTTTGGTCGTTCTCCTGTGTGTCTAGATTTTCGAACCCGACGCAAAACTGATAGTTAATTGTAACGTACAGGGCCTCCTAATGACGAAGGAATACTCAGATTGCTTCGAGATTCAATTCATCGTCCTCCAGCCGACTTCTCTCCATGGGGATATTGCTGCCTCGGGCACCTTATGGTCATTCTCTTGTGAGTCTAGATTTTCGAATCCGACGCGAAACTGATTGTTAATTGTAACGTTCAAGGCTTCCTAATGACGATGGATCACTCAAATTGCGTCGAGATTCAATACCTCGTCATTCAGCCGATTTGTCTCCAAGGGTCTATTGCTGCCTCGGGCACCTTATGGTCGTTCCCCTGTGAGTCTAGATTTTAGAATCCGACGCAAAACTGATAGTTAATTGTAACGTTCAGGGCCTCCTAATGACGATGGAACACTCAAATTGCGTCGAGGTTCAATACATCGTCCTCCAGTCGACTTGTCTCCAAGGGGTATTGCTGCCTCGGGCACCATATGGTCCGTCTCCTGTGGGTCTAGAATTTCGAATCCGACGCAAAAATGATAGTTAATTGTAACGTTCAGGGCCTCCTAATGATGATGGAACACTCAAATTGCGTCGAGAGTCAATCATACATCGTCCTCCAGCCGACTTGATAAAAGGGTATATTGCTGCCTCGGGCTCCATGTAGTCCGTTTCCTGTGAGTCTAGATTTTCGAATACGACGCGAAACTGATAATTAATTGTAACGTTCAGGGTTCTAATGTCGATGGAACACTCAAATTGCGTCGAGATTCAATACATCGTCCTCCAGCCGACTTGTCTCCAAGGGGACATTGCTGCCTTGGGCACCATATGGTCCCAGTCCTGTGAGTCTAGATTTTCGTTTCCGACGCGAAACTGATAGTCAATTGTAACGTTCTGGGCCTCCTAATGAAGATGGAACACTCAAATTGCGTCGAGATTCAATACATCGGCCTCCAGCCGACTTGTCTCCAAATGTCTATTGCTGCCTCGTTCACCTTTTGGTCGTTCTCCTGTGAGTCTAGATTTTTGAATCCGACGCATACGTGATAGTTGATTGTAAAGTTGAGGGCCTCCTAATGACGATGGAACAATCAAACTGCGTCGAGATTCAATTCATCATCATGCAGCCGACTTGACTCCCAGAGTCTATTGCTGCCTCGGACACCTTATGGTCGTTCTCCTGTGAGTCTAGATTTTCGAATCCGAAGCAAAACTGATAGTTAATTGTAACGTTCAGGGCCTCCTAATGACGATTGAACACTCAAATTGCGTCGAGATTCAATACAGCGTCCTTCAGCCGACTTGACTCCAAGAGTCTATTGCTGGCTCGGACACCTTATTGTCGTTCTCCTGTGAGTCTAGATTTTCGAATCCGACGCAAAACTGATAGTTAATTGTAATGCTCAGGGCCTCCTAATGACGATGGAACACTCAAATTGCTTCGAGATTCAATACATCGTTCTCCAGCCGACTTCCCTCCATGGGGATATAACAGCCTCGGGCACCTTGTGGACGTTCTCCTGTGAATCTAGATTTTCGAATCCGACGCGAAACTGATTGTTAATTGTAACGCTCAGCGCCTTCTAATGACGATGGAACACTCAAATCGCGTCGAGATTCAATACATCGTCCTAAAGCCGACTTGTCTCCAAGGGGACATTGCTGCCTTGGGAACCATCTGGTCCGAGTCCTGTGAGTCTAGATATTCGTTTCCGACGCGAAACTGATAGTTAATTGTAACGTTCTGGGCCTCCTAATGACGATGGAACACTCAAATTGCGCCGAGATTCAATACATCGGCCTCCAGCCGACTTGTCTCCAAATTTCTATTGCTGCCTCGGGCACCTTTTGGTCGTTCTCCTGTGAGTCTAGAATTTCGAATCCGACGCATAAGTGATAGTTGATTGTAAAGTTCAGGGCCTCCTAATGACGATGGAACAATTAATTGCGTCGAGATTCAGTACATCGTCCTGCAGCCGACTTGTCTCCAAGGCTCTATTGCTGCCTCGGGCACCTTTTGTTCGTTCTCCAGTGAGTCTAGATTTTCGAATCCGACGCATAACTGATAGTTAATTGTAACGCTCAGCGCCTTCTAATGACGATGGAACACTCAAATTGCGTCGAGATTTAATACCTCGTCATTCAGCCGATTTGTCTCCAAGGGTCTATTGCTGCCTCGGGCACCTTTTGGTCGTTCCCCTGTGAGTATAGATTTTAGAATCCGACGCAAAACTGATAGTCAATTATAACGTTCAGGGCCTCCTAATGACGATGGAACACTCAAATTGCGTCAAGGTTCAATACATCGTCCTCCAGCCGACTTGGCTCCAAGGGCATATTGCTGCCCCGGGCACCATATGCACCGTCTCCTGTGAGTCTAGATTTTCGATTCCGATGCGAAACTGGTAGTTAACTGTAACGTTCAGGGCCTCCTAATGACGATGGAACACTCAAATTGCGTCGAGATTCAATACATCGGCCTCCAGCCGACTTGTCTCCAAGGGTCTATCGCTGCCTCGGGCACATTATGATCGTTCTCCTGTGTGTCTAGATTTTCGAACCCGACGCAAAACTGATAGTTAATTGTTACGTACAGGGCCTCCTAATGACGATGGAATACTCAAATTGCGTCGAGATTCAATTCATCGTCCTCCAGCCGACTTCTCTCCATGGGGATATTGCTGCCTCGGGCACCTAATGGTCGATCTCTTGTGAGTCTAGATTTTCGAATCCGACGCGAAACTGATTGTTAATTGTAACGTTCAGGGCTTCCTAATGACGATGGAACACTCAAATTGCGTCGAGGTTCAATTCATCGTCCTCCAGCCGACTTCTCTCCATGGGGATATTGCTGCCTCGGGCACCTAATGGTCGATCTCTTGTGAGTCTAGATTTTCGAATCCGACGCGAAACTGATTGTTAATTGTAACGTTCAGGGCCTCCTAATGACGATGGAACACTCAAATTGCGTCGAGGTTCAATACATCGTCCTCCAGCCGACTTCTCTCCATGGGGATATTGCTGCCTCGGGCACATTATGATCGTTCTCCTGTGTGTCTAGATTTTCGAACCCGTCGCAAAACTGATAGTTAATTGTTACGTACAGGGCCTCCTAATGACGATGGAACACTCAAATTGCGTCGAGATTCAATTCATCGTCCTCCAGCCGACTTCTCTCCATGGGGATATTGCTGCCTCGGGCACCTAATGGTCGATCTCTTGTGAGTCTAGATTTTCGAATCCGACGCGAAACTGATTGTTAATTGTAACGTTCAGGGCCTCCTAATGACGGTGGAACACTCAAATTGCGTCGAGGTTCAATACATCGTCCTCCAGCCGACTTGTCTCCAAGGGGTATTGCTGCCTCGGGCACCATATGGTCCGTCTCCTGTGAGTCTAGATTTTCGAATCCGACGAAAAATGATAGTTACTTGTAACGTTCAGGGCCTCCTAATGATGATGGAACACTCAAATTGCGTCGAGAGTCAATAATACATCGTCCTCCAGCCGACTTGCTAAAAGGGGATATTGCTGCCTCGGGCTCCATGTGGTCCGTTTCCTGTGAGTCTAGGTTTTCGAATCCGACGCGAAACTGATAGTTAATCGTAACGTTCAGGGTTCTAATAACGATGGAACACTCAAATTGCGTCGAGATTCAACACATCGGCCTCCAGCCGACTTGTCTCAGAAGGTCTTTTGCTGCCTCGGGCACTTTATGGTCGTTCTCCTGTGAGTCTAGATTCTCGAATTCGACGCAAAACTGATAATTAATTGTAACGCTCAAGGCCTCCTAATGATGATGGAACACTCAAATTGCGTCGAGATTCAATACATCGTCCTTCAGACGACTTGACTCCAAGAGTCTATTGCTGCCTCGGACACATTATGGTCGTTCTCCGGTGATTCTACATTTTTTAATCCGACGCAAAACTGATAGTTAATTGTAACGTTCAGGGCCTCGTTATGACGATGGGGCACTCAAATTGTGTCGCGATTCAATACATCGTCCTCCAGCGGACTGGTCTCCTAGGGGATATTGCTGCCTCGGGCACCTTATGGACCGTCTCCAGTGAGTCTAGATTTTCGAAACCGACGCATAACTGATAGTTAATTGCAACGTTCAGCGCCTCCTAATGGCGATGGAACACTCAAATTGCGTCGAGATTCAATACATCGGCCTCCAGCCGTTTCGTGTTCAAATGTCTATTGCTGCCTCGGTTACCTTGTGGTCGTTCTCCTGTGAGTACAGATTTTCGAATCCGACGCATAACTGATAGTTAATTGTAAAGTTCAGTACGTCCTAATGACGAAGAACACTCAAATTGCGTCGAGATTCAATACATCGGCCTCCAGCCGACTTGTCTCAGAAGGTCTGTTGCTGCCTCGGGCACCTTATGGTCGTTCTCCTGTGAGTCTAGATTTTCGAATCCGACCCATAACTGATAGTTAATTGTAACGTTCTGGGCCTCCTAATGACGATGGAACACTCAAATTGCGTCGAGATTCAATACAGCGTCCTTCAGCCGATTTGTCTCCAAGGGTCTATTGCTGCCTCGGGCACCTTTTGGTCGTTCCCCTGTGAGTCTAGATTTTAGAATCCGACGCAAAACTGATAGTTACTTATAACGTTCAGGGCCTCCTAATGACGATGGAACACTCAAATTGCGTCGAGGTTCAATACATCGTCCTCCAGCCGACTTGTCTCCAAGGGGTATTGCTGCCTCGGGCACCATATGGTCCGTCTCCTGTGAGTCTAGATTTTCGAATCCGACGCAAAAATGATAGTTAATTGTAACGTTCAGGGCGTCCTAATGATGATGGAACACTCAAATTGCGTCGAGAGTCAATAATACATCGTCCTCCATCCGACTTGCTAAAAGGGGATATTGCTCCCTCGGGCTCCATGTGGTCCGTTTCCTGTGAGTCTAGGTTTTCGAATCCGACGCGAAACTGATAGTTAATCGTAACGTTCAGGGTTCTAATGACGATGGAACACTCAAATTGCGTCGAGATTCAACACATCGGCCTCCAGCCGACTTGTGTCAGAAGGTCTTTTGCTGCCTCGGGCACCTTATGGTCGATCTCCTGTGAGTCTAGATTTTCGTATCCGACCCATAACTGATAGTTAATCGTAACGTTCTGGGCCTCCTAATGACGATGGAACACTCAAATTGCGTCGAGATTCAATACAGCGCCCTTCAGCCGACTTGACTCCAGGAGTCTATTGCTGCCTCGGACTCCTTATGGTCGTTCTCCTGTGAGACTAGATTCTCGAATTCGACGCAAAACTGATAATTAATTGTAACGCTCAGGGCCTCCTAATGATGATGGAACACTCAAATTGCGTCGAGATTCAATACATCGTCCTTCAGACGACTTGACTCCAAGAGTCTATTGCTGCCTCGGACACATTATGGTCGTTCTCCGGTGATTCTACATTTTTTAATCCGACGCAAAACTGATAGTTAATTGTAACGTTCAGGGCCTCGTTATGACGATGGGGCACTCAAATTGTGTCGCGATTCAATACATCGTCCTCCAGCGGACTGGTCTCCTAGGGGATATTGCTGCCTCGGGCACCTTATGGACCGTCTCCAGTGAGTCTAGATTTTCGAAACCGACGCATAACTGATAGTTAATTGCAACGTTCAGCGCCTCCTAATGGCGATGGAACACTCAAATTGCGTCGAGATTCAATACATCGGCCTCCAGCCGTTTCGTGTTCAAATGTCTATTGCTGCCTCGGTTACCTTGTGGTCGTTCTCCTGTGAGTACAGATTTTCGAATCCGACGCATAACTGATAGTTAATTGTAAAGTTCAGTACTTCCTAATGACGAAGAACACTCAAATTGCGTCGAGATGCAATACATCGGCCTCCAGCCGACTTGTCTCAGAAGGTCTGTTGCTGCCTCGGGCACCTTATGGTCGTTCTCCTGTGAGTCTAGATTTTCGAATCCGACCCATAACTGATAGTTAATTGTAACGTTCTGGGCCTCCTAATGACGATGGAACACTCAAATTGCGTCGAGATTCAATACAGCGTCCTTCAGCCGACTTGACTGGAAGAGTCTATTGCTGGCTCGGACACCCTATTGTCGTTCTCCTGTGAGTCTAGATTTTCGAATCCGACGCAAAACTGATAGTTAATTGTAACGCTCAGGGCCTCCTAATGACGATGGAACACTCAAATTGCGTCGAGATTCAATACATCGTTCTCCAGGCGACTTCTCTCCATGGGGATATTTCAGCCTCGGGCACCTTATGGTCGTTCTCCTGTGAGTCTAGATTTTCGAATCCGACGCGAAGCTTATAGTTAACTGTAACGTTCTGTGCCTCCTAATGACGATGGAACACTCAAATTGCGTCGAGATTCAATACATCGGCCTCCAGCCGACTTGTCTCCAAATGTCTATTGCTGCCTCGGGCACCTTTTGGTCGTTCTCCTGTGAGTCTAGATTTTCGAATCCGACGCATAAGTGATAGTTGATTGTAAAGTTCAGGGCCTCCTAATGACGATGGAACAATTAAATGCGTCGAGAATCAGTACATCGTCCTGCAGCCGACATGTCTCCAAGGCTCTATTGCTGCCTCGGGCACCTTTTGTTCGTTCTCCAGTGAGCCTAGATTTTCGAATCCGACGCATAACTGATAGTTAATTGTAACGCTCAGCGCCTGCTAATGACGATGGAAAACTCAAATTGCGTCGAGATTCAATACATCGTCCTCCAGCCGACTTGTCTCCAAGGGCATATTGCTGCCCCGGGCACCATATGCACCGTCTCCTGTGAGTCTAGATTTTCGATTCCGATGCGAACCTGATAGTTAACTGTAACGTTCAGGACCTCCTAATGACGATGGAACACTCAAATTGCGTCGAGATCCAATACAGCGTCCTTCAGCCGACTTGACTCCAAGTGTCTATTGCAGGCTCGGACACCTTATTGTCGTTTTCCTGTGAGTCTAGACTTTCGAATCCGACGCAAAACTGATAGTTAATTGCAACGCTCACTGCCACCTAATGACGATGAAATACTCAAATTGCGTCGAGATTCAATACATCGTTCTCCAGCCGACTTCTCTCCATGGGGATATTACAGCCTCGGGCACCTTATGGTCGTTCTCCTGTGAGTCTAAATTTTCGAATCCGACGCGAAACTTATAGTTAACTGTAACGTTCAGGGCCTCCTAATGACGATGGAACACTCAAATTGCGTCGAGATTCAATACATCGTTCTCCAGGCGACTTCTCTCCATGGGGATATTACAGCCTCGGGCACCTTATGGTCGTTCTCCTGTGTGTCTAGATTTTCGAACCCGACGCAAAACTGATAGTTAATTGCTACGTACAGGGCCTCCTAATGACGATGGAACACTCAAATTGCGTCGAGATTCAATTCATCGTCCTCCAGCCGACTTCTCTCCATGGGGATGTTGCTGCCTCGGGCACCTTATGATCGTTCTCCTGTGTGTCTAGATTTTCGAACCCGACGCAAAACTGATAGTTAATTGCTACCTACAGGGCCTCCTAATGACGATGGAACACTCAAATTGCGTCGAGATTCAATACATCGTTCTCCAGGCGACTTCTCTCCATGGGGATATTACAGCCTCGGGCACCTTATGGTCGTTCTCCTGTGAGTCTAGATTTTCGAATACGACGCGAAACTGATTGTTAATTGTAACGCTCAGCGCCTTCTGATGACGATGGAACACTCAAATTGCGTCGAGATTCAATACATCGTCCTCCAGCCGACTTGTCTCCAAGGGGACATTGCCGCCTGAGGGCACCATATGGTCCGAGTCCTGTGAGTCTAGATTTTCGTTTCCGACGCGAAACTGATAGTTAATTGTAACGTTCTGGGCCTCCTAATGACGATGGAACACTCAAATTGCGTCGAGATTCAATACATCGGCCTCCAGCCGACTTGTCTCCAAATGTCTATTGCTGCCTCGGGCACCTTTTGGTCGTTCTCCTGTGAGTCTAGATTTTCGAATCCGACTCATAAGTGATAGTTGATTGTAAAGTTCAGGGCCTCCTAATAACGATGGAACAATTAATTGCGTCGAGATTCAGTACATCGTCCTGCAGCCGACATGGCTCCAAGGCTCTATTGCTGCCTCGGGCACCTTTGGTTCGTTCTCCAGCGAGTCTAGATTTTCGAATCCGACGCATAACTGATAGTTAATTGTAACGCTCAGCGCCTTCTAATGACGATGGAACACTCAAATTGCATCGAGATTCAATACATCGTCCTCCAGCCGACTTGTCTCCAAGGGCATATTGCTGCCCCGGGCACCATATGCACCGTCTCCTGTGAGTCTAGATTTTCGATTCCGATGCGGAACTGATAGTTAACTGTAACGTTCAGGACCTCCTAATGACGATGGAACACTCAAATTGCGTCGAGATTCAATACAGCGTCCTTCAGCCGACTTGTCTCCAAGTGTCTATTGCAGGCTCGGACACCTTATTGTCGTTTTCCTGTGAGTCTAGACTTTCGAATCCGACGCAAAACTGATAGTTAATTGCAACGCTCAGGGCCTCCTAATGACGATGGAACACTCAAATTGCGTTGAGATTCAATACATCGTTCTCCAGCCGACTTCTCTCCATGGGGATATTACAGCCTCGGGTACCTTATGGTCGTTCTCCTGTGAGTCTAAATTTTCGAATCCGACGCGAAACGTATTGTTAACTGTAACGTTCAGGGCCTCCTAATGACGATGGAACACTCAAATTGCGACGAGATTCAATACATCGGCCTCCAGCCGACTTGTCTCCAAGGGTCTATCGCTGCCTCGGGCACATTATGATCGTTCTCCTGTGTGTCTAGATTTTCGAACCCGACGCAAAACTGATAGTTAATTGTCACGTACAGGGCCTCCTAATGACGATGGAACACTCAAATTGCGTCGAGATTCAATACAGCGTCCTTCAGCCGACTTGACTCCAAGAGTCTATTGCTGGCTCGGACACCATATGCACCGTCTCCTGTGACTCTAGATTTTCGAATCCGACGAGAAACGGATAGTTGATTGTAAAGTTCAGGGCCTCCTAATGACGATGGAACAATCAAAATGCGTCGGGATTCAATACATCGTCCTGCAGCCGACTTGTCTCCAAGGCTCTATTGCTGCCTCGGGGACCTTTTGTTCGTTCTCCAGTGAGTCTAGATTTTCAAATCCGACGCATAACTGATAGTTAATTGTAACGCTCAGCGCCTTCTAATGACGATGGAACACTCAAATTGCGTCGAGATTCAATATATCGTCCTCCAGCCGACTTGTCTCCAAGGGCATATTGCTGCCCCGGGCACCATATGCACCGTCTCCTGTGACTCTAGATTTTCGAATCCGACGCGAAACGGATAGTTAATTGTAACGTTTAGGGCCACCTAATGACGATAGAACACTCAAATTGCGTCGAGATTCAATACATCTTCCTTCAGCCGACTTGACTCCAAGAGTCTATTGCTGCCTCGGACACCTTATTGTCGTTCTCCTGTGAGTCTAGATTTTCGAATCCGACGAAAAACTGATAGTTAATTGTAATGCTCAGGGCCTCCTAATGACGATGGAACACTCAAATTGCTTCGAGATTCAATACATCGTTCTCCAGCCGACTTCTCTCCATGGGGATATTACAGCCTCGGGCACCTTATGGTCGTTCTCCTGTGAGTCTAGATTTTCGAATAGGACGCGAAACTGATTGTTAATTGTAACGCTCAGCGCCTTCTAATGACGATGGAACACTCAAATTGCGTCGAGATTCAATACATCGTCCTAAAGCCGACTTGTCTCCAAGGGGACATTGCTGCCTTGGGCACCATATGGTCCGAGCCCTGTGAGTCTAGATTTTCGTTTCCGACGCGAAACTGATAGTTAATTTTAACGTTCTGGGCCTCCTAATGACGATGGAACACTCAAATTACGTCGAGATTCAATACATCGGCCTCCAGCCGACTTGTCTCCAAATGTCTATTGCTGCCTCGGGCACCTTTTGGTCGTTCTCCTGTGAGTCTAGATTTTCGAATCCGACGCATAAGTGATAGTTGATTGTAAAGTTCAGGGAATCCTAATGCCGATGGAACAATTAATTGCGTCGAGATTCAGTACATCGTCCTGCAGCCGACATGTCTCCAAGGCTCTATTGCTGCCTCGGGCCCTTTTGTTCGTTCTCCATTGAGTCTAGATTTTCGAATCCGACGCATAACTGATAGTTAATTGTAACGCTCAGCGCCTTCTAATGACGATGGAACACTCAAATTGCATCGAGATTCAATACATCGTCCTCCAGCCGACTTGTCTCCAAGGGCATATTGCTGCCCCGGGCACCATATGCACCGTCTCCTGTGAGTCTAGATTTTCGATTCCGATGCGAAACTGATAGTTAACTGTAACGCTCAGGGCCTCCTAATGACGATGGAACACTCAAATTGCGTCGAGATTCAATACATCGTTCTCCAGCCGACTTCTCTCCATGGGGATATTACAGCCTCGGGCACCTTATGGTCGTTCTCCTGTGAGTCTACATTTTCGAATCCGACGCGAAACTTATAGTTAACTGTAACGTTCAGGGCCTCCTAATGACGATGGAACACTCAAATTGCGTCGAGATTCAATACATCGGCCTCCAGCCGACTTGTCTCCAAGGGTCTATCGCTGCCTCGGGCACATTATGATCGTTCTCCTGTGTGTCTAGATTTTCGAACCCGACGCAAAACTGATAGTTAATTGTTACGTACAGGGCCTCCTAATGACGATGGAATACTCAAATTGCGTCGAGATTCAATTCATCGTCCTCCAGCCGACTTCTCTCCATGGGGATATTGCTGCCTCGGGCACCTTATGGTCGTTCTCTTGTGAGTCTAGATTTTCGAATCCAACGCGAAACTGATAGTTAATTGTAACGGTCTGGGCTTCCTAATGAAGATGGATCACTCAAATTGCGTCGAGATTTAATACCTCGTCATTCGGCCGATTTGTCTCCAAGGGTCTATTGCTGCCTCGGGCACCTTATGGTCGTTCCCCTGTGAGTCTAGATTTTAGAATCCGACGCAAAACTGATAGTTAATTACAACGTTCAGGGCCTCCTAATGACGATGGAACACTCAAATTGCGTCGAGAGTCAATAATACATCGACCTTCAGCCGACTTGCTAAAAGGGGATATTGCTTCCTCGGGCTCCATGTGGTCCGTTCCCTGTAGGTCTAGATTTTCGAATCCGACGCGAAACTGATAGTTAATCGTAACGTTCAGGGTTCTAATGACGATGGAACACTCAAATTGCGTCGAGATTCAACACATCGGCCTCCAGCCGACTTGTCTCAGAAGGTCTTTTGCTGCCTCGGGCACCTTATGGTCGTTCTCTTGTGAGTCTAGATTTTCGAATCCGACCCATAACTGATAGTTAATTGTAACGTTCTGGGCCTCCTAATGACGATGGAACACTCAAATTGCGTCGAGATTCAATACAGCGCCATTCAGCCGACTTGACACCAGGAGTTTATTGCTGCCTCGGACTCCTTATGGTCGTTGTCCTGTGAGTCTAGATTCTCGAATTCGACGCAAAACTGATAATTAATTGTAACGCTCAGGGCCTCCTAATGATGATGGAACACTCAAATTGCGTCGAGATTCAATACATCGTCCTTCAGACGACGTGACTCCAAGAGTCTATTGCTGCCTCGGACACATTATGGTCGTTCTCCGGTGATTCTACATTTTTTAATCCGACGCAAAACTGATAGTTAATTGTAACGTTCAGGGCCTCGTAATGACGATGGGGCACTCAAATTGTGTCGCGATTCAATACATCGTCCTCCAGCGCACTGGTCTCCAAGGGGATATTGCTGCCTCGGGCACCTTATGGACCGTCTCCAGTGAGTCTAGATTTTCGAAACCGACGCATAACTGATAGTTAATTGTAAAGTTCAGTACATCCTAATGACGAAGAACACTCAAATTGCGTCGAGATTCAATACATCGTCCTGCAGCCGACATGTCTCCAAGGCTCTATTGCTGCCTCGGGCCCTTTTGTTCGTTCTCCAGTGAGTCTAGATTTTCGAATCCGACGCATAACTGATAGTTAATTGTAACGCTCAGCGCCTTCTAATGACGATGGAACACTCAAATTGCATCGAGATTCAATACATCGTCCTCCAGCCGACTTGTCTCCAAGGGCATATTGCTGCCCCGGGCACCATATGCACCGTCTCCTGTGAGTCTAGATTTTCGATTCCGATGCGAAACTGATAGTTAACTGTAACGCTCAGGGCCTCCTAATGACGATGGAACACTCAAATTGCGTCGAGATTCAATACATCGTTCTCCAGCCGACTTCTCTCCATGGGGATATTACAGCCTCGGGCACCTTATGGTCGTTCTCCTGTGAGTCTAAATTTTCGAATCCGACGCGAAACTTATAGTTAACTGTAACGTTCAGGGCCTCCTAATGACGATGGAACACTCAAATTGCGTCGAGATTCAATACATCGGCCTCCAGCCGACTTGTCTCCAAGGGTCTATCGCTGCCTCGGGCACATTATGATCGTTCTCCTGTGTGTCTAGATTTTCGAACCCGACGCAAAACTGATAGTTAATTTTTACGTACAGGGCCTCCTAATGACGATGGAATACTCAAATTGCGTCGAGATTCAATTCATCGTCCTCCAGCCGACTTCTCTCCATGGGGATATTGCTACCTCGGGCACCTTATGGTCGTTCTCTTGTGAGTCTAGATTTTCGAATCCAACGCGAAACTGATAGTTAATTGTAACGGTCTGGGCTTCCTAATGAAGATGGATCACTCAAATTGCGTCGAGATTTAATACCTCGTCATTCGGCCGATTTGTCTCCAAGGGTCTATTGCTGCCTCGGGCACCTTATGGTCGTTCCCCTGTGAGTCTAGATTTTAGAATCCGACGCAAAACTGATAGTTAATTACAACGTTCAGGGCCTCCTAATGACGATGGAACACTCAAATTGCGTCGAGAGTCAATAATACATCGTCCTTCAGCCGACTTGCTAAAAGGGGATATTGCTTCCTCGGGCTCCATGTGGTCCGTTCCCTGTAGGTCTAGATTTTCGAATCCGACGCGAAACTGATAGTTAATCGTAACGTTCAGGGTTCTAATGACGATGGAACACTCAAATTGCGTCGAGATTCAACACATCGGCCTCCAGCCGACTTGTCTCAGAAGGTCTTTTGCTGCCTCGGGCACCTTATGGTCGTTCTCTTGTGAGTCTAGATTTTCGAATCCGACCCATAACTGATAGTTAATTGTAACGTTCTGGGCCTCCTAATGACGATGGAACACTCAAATTGCGTCGAGATTCAATACAGCGCCATTCAGCCGACTTGACACCAGGAGTTTATTGCTGCCTCGGACTCCTTATGGTCGTTGTCCTGTGAGTCTAGATTCTCGAATTCGACGCAAAACTGATAATTAATTGTAACGCTCAGGGCCTCCTAATGATGATGGAACACTCAAATTGCGTCGAGATTCAATACATCGTCCTTCAGACGACGTGACTCCAAGAGTCTATTGCTGCCTCGGACACATTATGGTCGTTCTCCGGTGATTCTACATTTTTTAATCCGACGCAAAACTGATAGTTAATTGTAACGTTCAGGGCCTCGTAATGACGATGGGGCACTCAAATTGTGTCGCGATTCAATACATCGTCCTCCAGCGCACTGGTCTCCAAGGGGATATTGCTGCCTCGGGCACCTTATGGACCGTCTCCAGTGAGTCTAGATTTTCGAAACCGATGCATAACTGATAGTTAATTGTAAAGTTCAGTACATCCTAATGACGAAGAACACTCAAATTGCGTCGAGATTCAATACATCGTCCTCCAGCCGACTTGTCTCCAAGGGGTATTGCTGCCTCGGGCACCATATGGTCCGTCCCCTGTGAGTCTAGGTTTTTGAATCCGACGCAAAAATGATAGTTAATTGTAACGTTCAGCGCCTCCTAGTGACGACGGAACACTCAAATTGCTTCGAGATTCAATACATCGTCCACCAGACGAGTTGTCTCCAAGGGGATATTGCTGCCTCGGGAACCATGTGATCCCTCTCCTGTGAGTTTAGATATTCGAATCCGACGCGAAACTGATAGTTAACTGTAACGTTCAGGGCCTCCTAATGACGATGGAACACTCAAATTGCGTCGAGATTCAATACCTCGTCATTCAGCCGATTTGTCTCCAAGGGTCTGTTGCTGCCTCGGGCACTATTTGGTCGTTCCCCTGTGAGTCTAGATATTAGAATCCGACGCAAATCTGATAGTTAATTGTAATGTTCAGAGCCTCCCAATGACGATGGAACACTCAAATTGCGTCGAGATTCAATTCATCGTCCTCCAGCCGACTTCTCTCCATGGGGATATTTCTGCCACGGGCACCTTATGGTCGTTCTCTTGTGAGTCTAGATTTTCGAATCCGACGAAAAAATGATTGTTAATTGTAACGTTCAGGGCTTCCTAATGACGATGGAACACTCAAATTCCGTCGAGATTCAATACCTCGTCATTCAGCCGATTTGTCTCCAAGTGTCTATTGCTGCCTCGGACACCTTATGGGCGTTCTCCGGTGATTCTACATTTTCTAATCCGACGCAAAACTGATAGTTAATTGTAACGTTCAGGGCCTCGTAATGACGTTGGAACACTCAAATTGCGTCGAGATTCAACACATCGTCCTCCAGCCGACTTGTCTCCAAGGGGTATTGCCGCCTCGGGCACCATATTGTCCGTCTCCTGTGAGTCTAGATTTTTGAATCCGACGCAAAAATGATAGTTAATTGTAACGTTCAGAGCCTCCTAATGTCGATGGAACACTCAAATTGCGTCGAGATTCAATATATCGTCTTTTAGCCGACTTGTCTCCAAGTGTCTATTGCTGCCTCGGACACCTTATGGGCGTTCTCCGGTGATTCTACATTTTCTAATCCGACGCAAAACTGATAGTTAATTGTAACGTTCAGGGCCTCCTAATGACGATGGAACACTCAAATATCGTCAAGATTCAATACATCGGCCTCCAGCTGACTTGTTTCCAAGGGTCTTTTGCTGCCTCGGGCACCTTATGGTCGTTCTCATGTGAGGCTAGATTTTCGAATCCGACGCATAACTGATAGTTAATTGTAATGCTCAGCACCTCCTAATGACGATGGAACACTCAAATTGCGTCGAGATTCAATACCTCGTCATTCAGCCGATTTGTCTCCAAGGGTCTATTGCTGCCTCGGGCACCTTATGGTCGTTCCCCTGTGAGTCTAGATTTCAGAATCCGACGAAAAACTGATAGTTAATTATAACGTTCAGGGCCTCCTAATGGCGATGGAACATCAAATTGCGTAGATGTTCAATACATCGTCCTCCGGCCGACTTGCTAAAAGGGGATATTGCTGCCTCGGGCTCCATGTGGTCCGTTTCCTGTGAGTCTAGATTTTTGAATCCGACGCGAAACTGATAGTTAATTGTAACGTTCAGGGTTCTAATGACGATGGAACACCCAAATTGCGTCGACATTCAATACATCGGCCTCCAGCCGACTTGTCTCAGAGGGTCTATTGCTGCCTCGGGCACCTTATGGTCGTTCTCATGTGAGTCTAGATTTTCGAATCCGACCCATAGCTGATAGTTAAGTCCAACGTTCAGCGCCTCCTAATGACGATGGAACACTCAGATTGCGTCGAGATTCAATACATTGTCCTCCAGCCGACTTGTCTCCAAGGGTCAATTGCTACCTCGGGCACCTTATGGTCGTTCTCCTGTGAGACTAGATTATCGAATTCGACGCATAACTGATAGTTAATTGTAATGCTCAGCGCCTCCTAATGATGATGGAACACTCAAATTGCGTCGATATGAAATAGATCGTCCTTCAGACGACTTGACTCCAATTGTCTATTGCTGCCTCGGGCACCTTATGCTCGTTCTCCTGTGAGTATAGATTTTCGAATCCAACGCATTACTGATAGTTAATTGCAACGTTCAGCGCCCCCTAATGTCGATGGAACACTCAAATTGCGTCGAGATTCAATACATCGACCTCCAGCCGACTTGTCTCCAAATGTGTATTGCTGCCTCGGGCACCTTGTGGTCGTTCTCCTGTGAGTCTAAATTTTCGAATCCGACGCATAAGTGATAGTTAATTGTAAAGTTCAGGGCCTCCTAATGACGATGGAACACTCAAATTGCGTCGAAATTCAATACATCGTCCTCTAGCCGACTTGTCTCCAAGGGGATATCGCTGCCTCGGGCACCATATGGTCCGTCTCCTGGGAGTCTAGATTTCTGAATCCGACGCAAAAATGATAGTTAATTGTAATAACGTTCAGCGCCTCCTAATGACGATGGAACACTCGAATTGCGTCGAGATTCAATACATCGTCCTCCAGCCGACTTGCCTCCAAGGGGTATTGCTGCCTCTGGCACCATATGGTCCGTCTCCTGTGAGTCTAGATTTTTGAATCCGACGCAAAAATGATAGTTAATTGTAACGTTCAGCGCCTCCTAATGACGATGGAACACTCAAATTGCGTCGAGAATCAAAACATCGGCCTCCAGCCGACTTGTCTCCAATTGTCTATTGCTGCCTCGGGCTCCTTATGGTCGTTTTCCTGTGAGTATAGATTTTCGAATCCAACGCATAACTGATAGTTAATTGCAACGTTCAGCGCCCCCTAATGACGATGGAACACTCAAATTGCGTCGAGATTCAATAGATCCGCCTCAAGCCGACTTGTCTCCAAGGGGACATTTCTGCCTCGGGCACCATACGGTCCGTCTCCTGTGAGTCTAGATTTTCGATTCCGATTCGAAACTGATAGTTAATTGTAACGTTCTGGGCCCCTAATGACGATGGAACACTCAAATTGCGTCGAGATTCAATACATCGTCCTTCAGCCGACTTGTCTCCAAGGTTCTATTTCTGCCTCGGGCACCTTATGGTCGTTCTCCTGTGAGTCTCGATTTTCGAAACCGACGCAAAACTGATAGTTAATTGAACGATCAGGGCCTCCTAATGACAATAGAACACTCAAATTGCGTCGAGGTTGAATATATCGGCCTCCAGCCGAATTGTCTCCATGGGGATATTGCTGCCTCGAGCTCTATGTGGTCGTTCTCCTGTGAGTCTAGATTTTCGAGTCCGACGCGAAACTGATAGTTAATTGTAACGTTCAGGGCCTCCTAATGACGATGGAACACTCAAATTGCGACGAGATTCAATACATCGGCCTCCAGCCGACTTGTCTCCAAGGGAACATTGCTGCCTCGGACACCTTATGGTCGTTCTCCGGTGATTCTACATTTTCTAATCCGACGCGAAACTAATAGTTAATTGTTACGTTCAGGGCCACCTAATGACGATGGAACACTCAAATTCCGTCGAGAGTCAATTCATCGACATCCAGCCGACTTGTCTCCAAGGGGTATTGCTGCCTCGGGCACCATATGGTCCGTCTCCTGTGAGTCTAGATTTTCAAATCCGACGCAAAAATGATAGTTAATTGTAACGTTCAGAGCCTCCTAATGATGAGCGAGCACTCAAATTGCGTCGAGAGTCAATAATACATCGTCCTCCAGCCAACTTGCTACAAGGGGATATTGCTGCCTCGGGCTCCATGAGGTTCGTTTCCTGTGAGTCTAGATTTTCGAATCCGACGCGAAACTGATAGTTAATTGCAACGTTCAGGGTTCTAATGACGATGGAACACTCAAATTGCGTCGAGATTCAATACATTGTCCTTCAGCCGACTTGTCTCCAACGGTTCATTGCTACTTCGGGCACCATATGATCCGTCTCCTGTGAGTCTAGATTTTCGAATCCGACGCGAAACTGATAGTTAATTATAACGTTCAGGGCCTCCTAATGACGATGCAACACTCAAATTGCGTCGAGATTCAATACAGCGTCTTTCAGCCGACTTGATTCCAAGAGTCTATTGCTGCCTCGGACACCTTATGGTCGTTTTCCTGTGAGTCTAGATTTTCGAATCCGACGCAAAACTGATAGTTAATTGTAACGCTCAGGGCCCCTAATGATGATGGAACACTCAAATTGCGTCGAGATTCAATACATCGTCCTTCAGACGACTTGACTCCAAGAGTCTATTGCTGCCTCGGACACATTATGGTCGTTCTCCGGTTATTCTACATTTTCTAATCCGACGCAAAACTGATAGTTAATTGTAACGTTCAGGGCCTCGTAATGACGATGGGGCACTCAAATAGCGTCGCGATTCAATACGTCGTCCTCCAGCGGACTGGTCTCCAAGCGGATATTGCTGCCTCGTACACCTTATGGACCGTCTCCAGTGAGTCTAGATTTTCGAATCCGACTCATAACTGATAGTTAATTGTAAAGTTCAGGGCCTCCTGATGACGATGGAACATCAAATTGCGTAGAGGTTCAATACATCGTCCTCCAGCCGACTTGTCTCCAAGGGGTATTGCTGCCTCGGGCACCATATGGTCCGTCTCCTGTGAGTCTAGATTTTCGAATCCGACGCATAACTGATAGTTAATTACAACGTTCAGCGCCCCCTAATGACGATGGAACACTCCAATTGCGTCGAGATTCAAAACATCGGCGTCCAGCCGACTTGTCTCCAATTGTCTATTGCTGCCTCGGGCACCTTATGGTCGTTCTCCTGTGAGTATAGATTTTCGAATCCTACGCATACCTGATAGTTAATTGCAACGTTCAGCGCCCCCTAATGACGATGGAACATTCAAATTGCGTCGAGATTCAATACAGCGTCCACCAGCCAACTTGTCTCCAAGGGGATATTGCTGCCTCGGACACCTTATGGACCGTCTCCAGTGAGTCTAGATTTTCGAATCCGACGCATAACTGATAGTTAATTGCAACGTTCAGCGCCTCCTAATGACGATGGAACACTCAAATTGCGTCGAAATTCAATACATCGTCCTCTAGCCGACTTGTCTCCAAGGAAATATCGCTGCCTCGGGCACCATATGGTCCGTCTCCTGGGAGTCTAGATTTCTGAATCCGACGCAAAAATTATAGTTAATTGTAATAACGTTCAGCGCCTCCTAATGACGATGGAACACTCGAATTGCGTCGAGATTCAATACATCGTCCTCCAGCTGACTTGCCTCCAAGGGGTATTGCTGCCTCTGGCACCATATGGTCCGTCTCCTGTGAGTCTAGATTTTTGAATCCGACGCAAAAATGATAGTTAATTGTAACGTTCAGCGCCTCCTAATGACGATGGAACACTCAAATTGCGTCGAGATTCAATACATCGTCCTCCAGCCGACTTGTCTTCAAGGGTCTATTGCTACCTCGGGCACCTTATGGTCGTTCTCCTGTGAGTCTAGATTTTCGAATCCGACGCATGACTGATAGTTAATTGTAACGCTCAGCGCCTCCTATTCACGATGGAACACTCAAATTGCGTCGAGATTCAATACATCGTCCACCAGCCGAGTTGTCTCCAAGGGGATATTGCTGCCTCGGGAACCATGTGATCCGTCTCCTGTGAGACTAGATATTCGAATCCGACGCGAAACTGATAGTTAATTGTAACGTTCAGGGCGTCCTAATGACGATGGAACACTCAAATTGCGTCGAGAGTCAATACATCGTCCTCCAGCCGACTTGTCTACAAAGGAATATTGCTGCCTCGGGCTCCATGTGGTCCGTCCCCTGTGAGTCTAGATTCTTGACGCGACGCGAAACTGATAGTTAACTGTAACGTTCAGGGCCTCCTAATGACGATGGAACACTCAAATTGCGTCGACATTCAATACCTCGTCATTCAGCCGATTTGTCTCCAAGGGTCTATTGCTGCCTCGGGCACCGTATTGTCGTACCCCAGTGAGTCTAGATTTTAGAATCCGACGCAAATCTGATAGTTAATTGTAATGTTCAGAGCCTCCTAATGACGATGGAACACTCAAATTGCGTCAAGATTCAATTCATCGTCCTCCAGCTGACTTCTCTCCATGGGGATATTGCTGCATCGGGCACCTAATGGTCGTTCCCCTGTAAGTCTACATTTTTGAATCTGACGCAAATCTCATATTTAATTGTAATGTTCAGGGCCTCCTAATGACGATGGAACACTCAAATTGCGTCGAGATTCAAAACATCGGCCTCCAGCCGACTTGTCTCCAATTGTCTATTGCTGCCTCGGGCTCCTTATGGTCGTTTTCCTGTGAGTATAGATTTTCGAATCCAACGCATAACTGATAGTTAATTGAACGATCAGGGCATCCTAATGACGATAGAACACTCAAATTGCGTCGAGGTTGAATATATCGGCCTCCAGCCGAATTGTCTCCATGGGGATATTGCTGCCTCGAGCTTTATGTGGTCGTTCTCCTGTGAGTCTAGATTTTCGAATCCGACGCGAAACTGATAGTTAATTGTAACGTTCAGGGCTTCCTAATGACGATGGAACACTCAAATTGCGACGAGATTCAATACATCGGCCTCCAGCCGACTTGTCTCCAAGGGAACATTGCTGCCTCGGACACCTTATGGTCGTTCTCCGGTGATTCTACATTTTCTAATCCGACGCGAAACTAATAGTTAATTGTTACGTTCAGGGCCTCCTAATGACGATGGAACACTCAAATTGCGTCGAGAGTCAATTCATCGACATCCAGCCGACTTGTCTCCAAGGGGTATTGCTGCCTCGGGCACCATATGATCCGTCTCCTGTGAGTCTAGATTTCCGAATCCGACGCGAAACTGATAGTTAATTATAACGTTCAGGGCCTCCTAATGACGATGCAACACTCAAATTGCGTCGAGATTCAATACAGCGTCTTTCAGCCGACTTGACTCCAAGAGTCTATTGCTGCCTCGGACACCTTATGGTCGTTTTCCTGTGAGTCTAGATTTTCGAATCGACGCAAAACTGATAGTTATTTGTAACGCTCAGGGCCCCTAATGATGATGGAACACTCAAATTGCGTCGAGATTCAATACATCGTCCTTCAGACGACTTGACTCCAAGAGTCTACTGCTGCCTCGGACACATTATGGTCGTTCTCCGGTTATTCTACATTTTCTAATCCGACGCAAAACTGATAGTTAATTGTAACGTTCAGGGCCTCGTAATGACGATGGGGCACTCAAATAGCGTCGCGATTCAATACGTCGTCCTCCAGCGGACTGGTCTCCAAGGGGATATTGCTGCCTCGTACACCTTATGGACCGTCTCCAGTGAGACTAGATTTTCGAATCCGACGCATAACTGATAGTTAATTGCAACGTTCAGCGTCTCCTAATGACGATGGAACACTCAAATTGCGTCGAGATTCAACACATCGGCCTCCAGCCGACTTGTCTTCAAATGTCTCTTGCTGACTAGGGCACCTTGTGGTCGATCTCCTGTGAGTCTAGATTTTCGAATCCGACTCATAACTGATAGTTAATTGTAAAGTTCAGGACCTCCTAATGAAGATGGAATACTCAAATTGCGTCGAGATTCAATACATCGGCCTCGAGCCGACTTGTCTCCAAGGGGACATTGCTGCCTCGGGCACCATACGGTCCGTCTCCTGTGAGTCTAGACTTTCGATTCCGATGCGAAGCTGATGGTTAATTGTAACGTTCAGGGCCACCTAATGACGATGGAACACTCAAATTGCGTCGAGATTCTATACATCGTCCTTCAGCCGACTTGTCTCCAAGGTTCTATTGCTGCCTCGGGTACCTTATGGTCGTTCTCCTGTGATTCTCGATTTTCGAATCCGACGCAAACCTGATAGTTAATTGCAACGTTCAGGGCCTCCTAATGACGATAGAACACTCAAATTGCGTCGAGGTTGAATACATCGGCCTCCAGCCGAATTATCTCCAAGGGGATATTGCTGCCTCGGGCTCTATGTGGTCGTTCTCCTGTGAGTCTAGATTTTCGAAACCGACGCGAAACTGATAGTTAATTGTAACGTTCAGGGCCTCGTAATGACGATGGAACACTCAAATTGCGTCGAGAGTCAATAATACGTCGTCCTCCAGCCGACTTCCTACAAGGGGATATTGCTGCCTCGGGCTCCATGTGGCCCGTTTCCTGTGAGTCTAGATATCCGAATCAGACGCGAAACTGATAGTTAATTGTAACGTTCAGGATTCTAATGACGATGGAACACTCAAATTGCGTCGAGATTCAATACATCGTCCTTCAGCCGACTTGACTCCAAGAGTCTATTGCTGCATCGGACACCTTATGGTCGTTCTCCTGTGAGTGTAGATTTTCGAATCCGACACAAAACTGATAGTTACCTGTAACGTTCAGGGCCTCCTAATGACGATGGAACACTCAAATTGCGTCGAGATTGAATACAGCGCCCTTCAGCCGACTTGCCGCCAAGAGTCTATTGCTGCCTCGGACACCTTATGGTCGTTCTCCTGTGAGTCTAGATTTTCGCATCCGACGAAAAACTGATAGTTAATTGTAACGCTCAGGGCCTCCTAATGTCGATGGAACACTCAAATTGCGTCGAGATTCAACACATCGTCCTTCAGACGACTTGACTCCAAGAGTCTATTGCTGCCTCGGACGCATTATGGTCGTTCTCCTGTGAGTATAGATTTTCGATTCCAACGCATAACTGGTAGTTAATTGCAACGTTCAGCCCCCCCGAATGACAATGGAACACTCAAATTGCGTCGAGATTCAATACATCGGCCTCCAGCCGACTTGTCTCCAAATGTCTATTGCTGCCTAGGGCACCTTGTGGTCGTTCTCCTGTGAGTCTAAATTTTCGAATCCGACGCATAAGTGATAGTTAATTGTAAAGTTCAGGGCCTCCTAATGACGATGGAACACTCAAATTGCGTCGAGATTCAATACATCGTCCTTCAGCCGACTTGTCTCCCAGGTTCTAATGCTGCCTCGGGTACCTTATGGTCGTTGTCCTGTGAGTCTCGATTTTCGAATCCGACGCAAAACTGATAGTTAATTGCAACTTTCAGAGCCTCATAATGACGATGGAACACTCAAATTGCGTCGAGGTTCAATACATCGGCCTCCTGCCGACTTGTCTCCAATTGTCTACTGCTGCCTCGGGCACCTTAAGGTCGTTCTCCTGTGAGTCTAGATTTTCGAATCCGACGCATAACTGATAGTTAATTGCAACGTTCAGCGCCCCCTAATGACGATGGAACACTCAAATTGCGTCGAGATTCAATACGTCGGTCTCCAGCCGACTTGTCTCCTAATAACTATTGCTGCCTCGGGCACTTTGTGGTCGCTCTCCTGTGAGTCTAGATTTTCGAATCCGACGCATAACTGATAGTTGATTGCAACGTTCAGGGCCTCCTAATGACGATGGAACATTCAAAATGCGTAGAGGTTTAATACATCGTCCTCCAGCCGAATTGTCTCCAAGGGGTATTGCTGCCTCGGGCACCATATGGTCCGTCTCCTGTGAGTCTGAATTTTCGAATCCGACGCAAAAATGATAGTTAATTGTAACGTTCTGGGCCTCCTAATGATGATGGAACACTCAAATTGCGTCGAGAGTCAATAATACATCGTCCTCCAGCCGACTTGCTACAAGGGGATATTGCTGCCTTGGGCTCCATGTGGTCCGTTTCCTGTGAGTCTAGATTTTCGAATCCGACGCGAAACTGATAGTTAATTGTAACGTTCAGGGCCTCCTAATGACGATGGGGCACTCAAATTTCGTCGAGGTTCAGTACATCGTCCTCCAGCCGACTTGTCTCCAAGAGGTATTGCTGCCTCGGGCACCATATGGTCCGACTCCTGTGAGTCTAAATTTTTGAATCCGACGCAAAAATGAAAGTTAATTGTAACGTTCAGCGCCTCCTAATGACGATGGAACACGCAAATTGCGTCGAGATTCAATACATCGTCCTCCAGCCGACTAGTCTCCAAGGGTCTAATGCTACCTCGGGCACCTTATGGTCGTTCTCCTGTGAGTCTAGATTTTCGAATCCGACGCATAACTGATAGTTAATTGTAACGTTCAGCGCCTCCTAATGACGATGGAACACTCAAATTGCGTCGAGATTCAATTCATAGACCTCCAGCCGACTTCTCTCCATGGGGATAATTCTGCCTCGGGCAACTTATGGTCGTTCTCTTGTGGGTCTAGATTTTCGAATCTGACGCGAAACTGATTGTTAATTGTAACGTTCCGGGCTAACTAATGACGATGGAACACACAAATTGCGTCGAGATTCAATACCTCGTCATTCAACCGATTTGTATCCTAGGGTCTATTGCTGCCTCGGGCACCTTATGGTCGTTCCCCTGTGAGTCTAGATTTTAGAATTCGACGCAAATCTGATAGTTAATTGTAATGTTCAGTGCCTCCTAATGACGATGGAACACTCAAACTGCGTCGAGATTTAATACATCGGCCTCCAGCCGACTTGTCTCCAAGGGGACATTGCTGCCTCAGGCACCATATGGTCCGTCCCCTGTGATTCTAGATTTTCGATTCCGACGCGAAACTGATAGTTAATTGCAACTTTCAGGGCCTCCTAATGATGATGGAACACTCAAATTGCGTCGAGAGTCCTCCAGCCGGTTTGTCTACGAGGGGATACTACTGCCTCGGGCTCATGTGGTCCGTTTCCTGTGAGTCTAGGTTTTATAATCCGACGCGAAACTGATATTTAATTGTAACGTTCTGGGCCTCCTAAAGACGATGGAACACTCAAATTGCGTCCAGATTCAATACATCGGTCTCCAGCCGACTTGTCTTCAATTGTCTATTGCTGCCTCGGGCACCTTATGGTCGTTCTCCTGTGAGTATAGTTTTCGAATCCAACGCATAACTGGTAGTTAATTGCAACGTTCAGCGCCCCCTAATGACAATGGAACACTCAAATTGCGTCGAGATTCAATACATCGGCCTCCAGCCGACTTCGAATGTCTATTGCTGCCTCGGGCACCTTGTGGTCGTCCTCCTGTGAGTCTAAATTTTCGAATCCGATGCATAAGTGATAGTTAATTGTAAAGTTCAGGGCCTCCTAATGACGGTGGAACACTCAAATTGCGTCGAGATTCAATACATCGTCCTTCAGCCGACTTGTCTCCCAGGTTCTATTGCTGTCTCGGGTACCTTATGGTCGTTGACCTGTGAGTCTCGATTTTCGAAACCAACGCAAAACTGATAGTTAATTGCAACTTTCAGAGCGTCCTAATGACGATGGAACACTCAAATTGCGTCGAGGTTCAATACATCGGCCTCCAGCCGACTTGCCTCCAATTGTCTATTGCTGCCTCGGGCACCTTAAGGTCGTTCTCCTGTGAGTCTAGATTTTCGAATCCGACGCATAACTGATAGTTAATTGCAACGTTCAGCGCCCGCTAATGACGATGGAACACTCAAATTGCGTCGAGATTCAACACGTCGGCCTCCAGCCGACTTGCCTCCAAATGTCTATTGCTGCCTCGGGCACCTTGTGGTCGTTCTCCTGTGAGTCTAGATTTTCGAATCCGACGCATAACTAATAGTTAATTGCAACGTTCAGTGTCTCCTAATGACGATGGAACACACAAATTGCGTCGAGATTCAATACCTCGTCATTCAACCGATTTGTATCCTAGGGTCTATTGCTGCCTCGGGCACCTTATGGTCGTTCCCCTGTGAGTCTAGATTTTAGAATTCGACGCAAATCTGATAGTTAATTGTAATGTTCAGTGCCTCCTAATGACGATGGAACACTCAAATTGCGTCGAGATTTAATACATCGGCTTCCAGCCGACTTGTCTCCAAGGGGACATTGCTGCCTCAGGCACCATATGGTCCGTCCCCTGTGATTCTAGATTTTCGATTCCGACGCGAAACTGATAGTTAATTGCAACTTTCAGGGCCTCCTAATGATGATGGAACACTCAAATTGCGTCGAGAGTCCTCCAGCCGGTTTGTCTACGAGGGGATACTACTGCCTCGGGCTCATGTGGTCCGTTTCCTGTGAGTCTAGGTTTTATAATCCGACGCGAAACTGATAGTTAATTGTAACGTTCTGGGCCTCCTAAAGACGATGGAACACTCAAATTGCGTCCAGATTCAATACATCGGCCTCCAGCCGACTTGTCTTCAATTGTCTATTGCTGCCTCGGGCACCTTATGGTCGTTCTCCTGTGAGTATAGTTTTCGAATCCAACGCATAACTGGTAGTTAATTGCAACGTTCAGCGCCCCCTAATGACAATGGAACACTCAAATTGCGTCGAGATTCAATACATCGGCCTCCAGCCGACTTCGAATGTCTATTGCTGCCTCGGGCACCTTGTGGTCGTCCTCCTGTGAGTCTAAATTTTCGAATCCGATGCATAAGTGATAGTTAATTGTAAAGTTCAGGGCCTCCTAATGACGGTGGAACACTCAAATTGCGTCGAGATTCAATACATCGTCCTTCAGCCGACTTGTCTCCCAGGTTCTATTGCTGTCTCGGGTACCTTATGGTCGTTGACCTGTGAGTCTCGATTTTCGAAACCAACGCAAAACTGATAGTTAATTGCAACTTTCAGAGCCTCCTAATGACGATGGAACACTCAAATTGCGTCGAGGTTCAATACATCGGCCTCCAGCCGACTTGCCTCCAATTGTCTATTGCTGCCTCGGGCACCTTAAGGTCGTTCTCCTGTGAGTCTAGATTTTCGAATCCGACGCATAACTGATGGTTAATTGCAACGTTCAGCGCCCGCTAATGACGATGGAACACTCAAATTGCGTCGAGATTCAACACGTCGGCCTCCAGCCGACTTGCCTCCAAATGTCTATTGCTGCCTCGGGCACCTTGTGGTCGTTCTCCTGTGAGTCTAGATTTTCGAATCCGACGCATAACTAATAGTTAATTGCAACGTTCAGGGTCTCCTAATGACGATGGAACATTCAAATTGCGTCGAGGTTCAATACATCGTCCTCCAGCCGAATTGTCCCCAAGGGGTAATGCTGCCTCGAGCACCATATGGTCCGTCTCCTGTGAGTCTAGATTTTCGAATCCGACGCAAAAATGTTAGTTAATTGTAACGTTCAGCGCCACCTAATGGCGATGGAACACTCAAATTGCGTCGAGAGTCAATACATCGTCCTCCAGACGACTTGTCTACAAGGGGATATTGCTGCCTCGGGCTCCATGTGGTTCTCTCTTCTGTGAGTCTAGATTTTCGTATCCGACGCGAAACTGATAGTTAATTGTAACGTTCAGGGCCACCTATTGACGATGGAACACTCAAATTGCGTCGAGATTCAATACATCGGCCTCAAGCCGACTTGTCTCCAAGGGTATATTGCTGCCTCGGGCTCCATGTGGTCCGTCTCCTGTGAGTCTAGATTTTCGAATTCGACGCGAAGCTGATAGTCAATTGTAACGTTCAGGGCCATCTAATGACGATGGAACACTCAAATTGCGTCGAGATTCAATACATCGGAATCCAGCAGACTTGTCTCCAAGGGTCTATTGCTGCCTCTTGCACCTTATGGTCGTTCTCCTGTGAGTCTAGATTTTCGAATCCGTCGCATAACAGATTGTTAATTGCAAAGGTCAGGGCCTCCTAATGACGATGGAACTCTCAAATTGCGTCGAGGTTCAATACATCGTCCTCCAGCCCACTTGTCTCTAAGGGTATATTGCTGCCTCGGGCTCCATGTGTTCCTTCTCCTGTGAGTGTAGATTTTCGAATCCGACGCGAAACTGATAGTTAATTGTAACGTTCAGGGCTTCCTAATGACGATGGAACACTCAAATTGCGTCGAGATTCAATACATCGGCCTCCAGCAGACTTGTCTCCAAGGGTCTATTGCTGCCTCTTGCACCTTATGGTCGTTCTCCTGTGAGTCTAGATTTTCGAATCCGACGCATAACAGATTGTTAATTGCAAAGGTCAGGGCCTCCTAATGACGATGGAACTCTCAAATTGCGTCGAGGTTCAATACATCGTCCTCCAGCCGACTTGTCTCCAAGCGGTATTGCTGCCTCGGGTACCGTGTTGTCGGTCTCCTGTGAGTCTAGATTTTAGAATCCGACGCAAAAATGATATTTAATTGTATCGTTCAGGGCCTCCTAATGACGATGGAACACTCAAATTGCGTCGAGAATCAATACATCGTCTTCCAGCCGACTTGTCTCCAAGGGTCTATTGCTGCCTCGGGCACATAATGGTGGTCCTCCTGTTTGTCTAGATTTTCGAATCCGACGCATAACTGATAGTTAATCGTAAAGTTCAGGGCTTCCTAATGACGATGGAACACTCAAATTGCGTCGAGATTCACTACATCAGCCTCCAGCCGACTTGCCTCCAAGGGTATATTGCTGCCTCGGGCTCCATGTGGTCCTTCTCCTGTGAGTGTAGATTTTCGAATCCGACGAGAAACTGATAGTTAATTGTAACGTTCAGGGCCTCCTAATGACGATGGAACACTCAAATTGCGTCGAGATTCAATACATCAGCCTCCAGCCGACTTGTCTCCAAGGGGATATTGTTGCGTAGGACACCTTATGTTCAGTATCCAGTGAGGCTAGATTTTCGAATCCGACGAAAAACTGGTAGTTAATTGTAACATTCAGGGCCTCCTAATGACGATGGAACACTCAAATTGCGTCGCGATCCAATACATCGTCCTCCAGCCGACTTGTCTCCAAGGGTCTACTGCTGCCTCGGGCACCTTATGATCGATCTCCAATGGGTCTAGATTTTCAAACCCGGCGCATAACTGATAGTTAATCGTAACGTTCAGAGCTTCCTAATGACGATGGAACACTCAAATTGCGTCGAGATTCAATACATCGTCCTCCAGCCGACTTCTCTCCATGGGGATAATGCTGCCTCGTTCACCACATGGTCCGTCTCCGGTGATTCTACATTTTCGTATCCGACGCAAAACTGATAGTCAATTGTAACGTTCAGGGCCTCCTAATGACGATGGGGCACTCAAATTGCGTCGCGATTCAATAAATCGTCCTCCAGCGGACTGGTCTCCAAGGGGATATTGTTGCCTCGGACACCTTATGGTCAGTCTCCAGTGTGTCTAGACTTTCGAATCCGACGAAAAGCTGATAGTTAATTGTAACACTCAGGGCCTCCTAATGACGATGGGGCACTCAAATTGCGTCGCGATTCAATACATCGTCAATCAGCCGATTTGTCTCCAAGGGGCTATTGCTGCCTCGGGCACCTTATGGTCGTTCCACTGTGAGTCTAGATTTTAGAATCCGACGCAAAACTGATGGTTAATTGTAATGTTCAGGGCCTCCTAATGACGATGGAACACTCAAATTGCGTCGAGATTCAATACATCGGCCTCCAGCCGACTTGTCTCCAAGGGGTATTGCTGCCTCGGGCACCATATGGTCCGCCTCCTGTGAGTCTAGATTTTCGAATCCGACGCAAAAATGGTAGTTAATTGTAAATTTCAGCGCCTCCTAATGACGAGTGAACACTCAAATTGCATCGAGATTCAATACATCGGCCTCGAGCCGACTTGTCTCCAAGGTTCTATTGCGGCCTCGGGCACATTATGGTCGTTCTCCTATGAGTCTCGATTTTCGAATCCGACGCAAAGCCGATAGTTAATTGCAACGTTCAGAGCCTCCTAATGACGATGGAACATTCAAATTGCGTCGAGAATCAATACATCGTACTCCAGCCGAATTGTCTACAAGGGATATTGCAGCCTCGGGGCCCATGTGGTCCGTCTCCTGTGAGTCTCAATTTTCGAATCCGACGCAAAATTGATAGTTAATTGTAAATTTCAGCGCCTCCTAATGACAATGGAACACTCAAATTGCGTCGCGATCCAATACATCGTCCTCCAGACAACTTGTCTCCAAGGGTCTATTGCTGCCTCGGGCACCTTATGATCGAGGGGATAATGCTGCCTCGTGCACTTTATGGTCGTTCTCCTATGAGTCTAGATATTCGAATCCGACGCGAAACTGATTGTTAATTGTAATGTTCAGGGCTTCCTAACGACGATGGAACACTCAAATTGCGTCGAGATTCAATACATTAGCCCCCAGCCGACTTCTCTCCAAGGGTATATTGCTGCCTCGGGCACTTTATGGTCGTTCTCCTGTGTGTCTAGATTTTCGAATCTGACGCATAACTGATAGTTAATTGCAACGTTCAGCGCCCCCTAATGACGATGGAACAATCAAATTGGTTCGAGATTTAATACATCGTCCTTCAGCCGACTTGTCTCCAAGAGTCTATTGCTGCCTCGGACACCTTATGGTTCATCTCCTGTGAGTCTAGATTTTCGAATCCGAAGCAAAACTTATAGTTAATTAAACGTTTAGCCCCTCCTAATGACGATGGAACACTAAAATTGCGTCGAGAGTCAATGCATCGTCCTCCAGCCGGCTTGTCTCCAAGGGTATATCGCTGCCTCGTTCACCACATGGTCTGTCTCCGGTGATTGTACATTTTCGTATCCGACGCAAAACTGATAGTTAATTGTAACGTTCAGGGCCTCCTAATGACGATGGGGCACTCAAATTGCGTCGCGATTCAATACATCGTCCTCCAGCGGACTGGTCTCCAAGGGGATATTGTTGACTCGGACACCTTATGGTCAGTCTCCTGTGAGTCTAGATTTTAGAATCCGAGGAAAAACTCATAGTTAATTGTAACATTCAGGGCCTCCTAATGACGATGGAACACTCAAATTGCGTCGCGATCCAATACATCGTCCTCCAGCCGACTTGTCTCCAAGGGTCTATTGCTGCCTCGGGCACCTTATGATCGATCTCCAGTGAGTCTACATTTTCGAACCCGACGCAAAACTGATAGTTAATTGTACCGTTCAGGGCCTCCTAATAACGATGGAATACTCAAATTGCGTCGAGATTCAATACATCGCGATCTAGCCGACTTCTCTCCGTGGGGTTAATGCTGCCTCGGGCATTTTATGGTCGTTCTCCTGTGAGCCTAGATATTCGAATCCGACGCGAAACTGATTGTTAATTGTAACGTTCAGGGCTTCGTAATGACGATGGAACACTCAAATGGCGTCGAGATTCAATGCATCGTCATTCAGCCGATTTGTCTCCAAGGGTCTAATGCTGCCTCGGGCACTTTGTGGTCGTTCCACTGTGAGTCTAGATTTCAGAATCCGACGCAAAACTGATAATTAATTGTAATGTTCAGGGCCTCCTAATGACGATGGAACACTGAAATTGCGTCGAGATTCAATACATCGACCTCCAGCCGACTCTTCTCCAAGGGGTATTGCTGCCTCGGGCACCATATGGTCCGTCTCAAAAATGATAGTTATTTGCAACGTTCAGCGTCTCCTAATGACGATGGAACACTCAAATTGCGTCGAGATTCAATACATCGTCCTTCAGCCGACTTGTCTCTAAGGTTCTATTGCTGCCTCGGGCACCTTATGGTCGTCCTCCTGTGAGTCTCGATTTTCGAATCCGACGCAAAACTGATAGTTAATTGCATCGTTCAGGGACTCTTAATGACGATGGAACACTCAAATTGGGTCGAGATTCAATTCATCGTCCTCCAGCCGGCTTGTCTCCAAGGGGATATCGCTGCCTCGGGCACTTTATGGTCGTTCTCCTGTGAGTATAGATATTCGAATCCGACGCGATACTGGTTGTTGATTTTAACGTTCAGGGCTTCCTAATGACGATGGAACACTCAAATTGCGTCGAGATTCAATACATCGTCATTCAGCCGATTTGTCTCCAAGGGGCTATTGCTGCCTCGGGCACCTTATGGTCGTTCCACTGTGAGTCTAGATTTTAGAATCCGACGCAAAACTGATGGTTAATTGTAATGTTCAGGGCCTCCTAATGACGATGGAACACTCAAATTGCGTCGAGATTCAATACATCGGCCTCCAGCCGATTTGCCTCCAAGGGGTATTGCAGTCGCGGGCACCATATGGTCCGCCTCCTGTGAGTCTAGATTTTCGAATCCGACGCAAAAATGATAGTTAATTGTACATTTCAGCGCCTCCTAATGACGATGGAGCACTCAAATTGCGTCGAGATTCAATACATCGGCCTCGAGCCGACTTGTGTCCAAGGTTCTATTGCGGCCTCGGGCACATTATGGTCGTTCTCCTATGATTCTCGATTTTCGAATCCGACGCAAAACCGATAGTTAATTGCAACGTTCAGGGCCTCCTAATGACGATGGAACATTCAAATTGCGCCGAGAATCAATACATCGTACTCCAGCCGAATTGTCTACAAGGGATATTGCAGCCTCGGGGTCCATATGGTCCGTCTCCTGTGAGCCTCGATTTTCGAATCCGACGCAAAACTCATAGTTAATTGTAACGTTCAGGGCCTCCTAATGACGATGGAATACTCAAATTGCGTCGAGATTCAATACATCGTCATCCAGCCGACTTCTCTCCATGGGGATAATGCTGCCTCGGGCACTTTATTGTCGTTCTCCTGTGAGTCTAGATTTTCGAATCCGACGCATAACTGATAGTTAATTGCAACGTTCAGCGCCCCCTAATGACGATGGAACAATCAAATTGCGTCGAGATTCAATACATCGTCCTCCAGCCGGCTTGTCTCCAAGGGGATATCGCTGCCTCGTTCACCACATGGTCCGTCTCCGGTGATTCTACACTTTCGTATCCGACGCAAAACTGATAGTTAATTGTAACGTTCAGGGCCTCCTAATGACGATGGGGCACTCAAATTGCGTCGCGATTCAATACATCGTCCTCCAGCGGACTGGTCTCCAAGGGGATATTGTTGCCTCGGACACCTTATGGTCAGTCTCCAGTGAGTCTAGATTTTCGAATCCGACGAAAAACTCATAGTTAATTGTAACATTCAGGGCCTCCTAATGACGATGGAACACTCAAATTGCGTCGCGATCCAATACATCGTCCTCCAGCCGACTTGTCTCCAAGGGTCTATTGCTCCCTCGGGCACCTTATGATCGATCTCCCGTGAGTCTAGATTTTTGAACCCGACGCAAAACTGATAGTTAATTGTACAGTTCAGGGCCTCCTAATGACGATGGAATTCTCAAATTGCGTCGAGATTCAATACATCGTCATCTCTCTCCGTGGGGATAATGCTGCCTCGGACATTTTATGGTCGTTCTCCTGTGAGTCTAGATATTCGAATCCGACGCGAAACTGATTCTTAATTGTAACGTTCAGGGCTTCGTAATGACGATGGAACACTCAAATTGCGTCGAGATTCAATGCATCGTCATCAGCCGATTTGTCTCCAAGGGTCTAATGCTGCCTCGGGCACTTTATGGTCGTTCCACTGTGAGTCTAGATTTTAGAATCCGACGCAAAACTGATAGTTAATTGTAATGTTCAGGGCCTCCTAATTCGATGGAACACTCAAATTGCGTCGAGATTCAATACATCGGCTTCCAACCGACTTGTCTCCAAGGGGTATTGCTGCCTCGGGCACCATATGGTCCGTCTCAAAAATGATAGTTATTTGCAACGTTCAGCCCCTCCTATTGACGATGGAACACTAAAATTGCGTCGAGAGTCAATACATCGTCCTCCAGCCGACTTGTCTCCAGGGGTCTATTGCTGCCACGGGCACCTTATGGTCGTTCTCCTGTGAGTCTAGATTTTCGAATCCGAAGCAAAACTGATAGTTAATTGTAACGTTCGGGGCCTCCTAATGACGATGGAACACTCAAATTGCGTCGCGATTCAATACATCGTCCTTCAGCCGACTTGTCTCCAAGGTTCTATTGCTGCCTCGGGCACCTTATGGTCGTTCTCCTGTGAGTCTCGATTTTCGAATCCGACGCAAAACTGATAGTTAATTGCAACGTTCAGGGCCTCTTAATGACGATGGAACACTCAAATTGCGTCGAGATTTAATACATCGGCCTTGAGCCGACTTGTCTCCAAGGTTCTATTGCTGCCTCGGGCACCTTATGGTCGTTCTCCTGTGAGTCTAGATTTTCGAATACGACGCATAACTGATAGTTAATTGCAACGTTCAGCGCCCCCTAATGACGATGGAACAATCAAATTGGGTCGGGATTCAATACATCGTCCTTCAGCAGACTTGCCTCCAAGAGTCTATTGCTGCCTCGGACACCTTATGGTTCATCACCTGTCAGTCTAGATTTTCGAAGCCGAAGCAAAACTGATAGTTAATTGTACCGTTCAGGGCCTCCTAATGACGATGGGGCACTCAAATGGCGTCGCGATTCAATACATCGTCCTCCAGCGGGCTGGTCTCCAAGGGGATATTGTTGCCTCGGACACCTTATGGGCAGTCTCCAGTGAGTCTAGATGTTCGAATCCGACGGAAAGCTGATAGTAAATTGTAACATTCAGGGCCTCCTAATGACGATGGAACACTCAAATTGCGTCGCGATCCAATACTTCGTCCTCCAGCCGACTTGTCTCCAAGGGTCTATTGCTGCCTCGGGCACCTTATGATCGATCTCCAGTGAGTCTAGATTTTCGAACCCGACGCAAAACTGATAGTTAATTGTACCGTTCAGGGCCTCCTAATGACGATGGAATACTCAAATTGCGTCGAGATTCAATTTATCGTCATCCAGCCGACTTCTCTCCATGGGGATAATGCTGCCTCGGGCACTTTATGGTCGTCCTCCTGTGAGTCTAGATATTCGAATCCGACGCGAAACAGATTGTTGATTGTAAAGTTTAGGACTTCATAATGACGATGGAACACTCATATTGCGTCGAGATTCAATACATTCGCCTCCAGCCGACTTGTCTCTAAGGTTATATTGCTGCCTCGGGCACTTTATGGTCGTTCTCCTGTGAGTCTAGATATTCGAATCCGACGCGAAACTGATTGTTAATTGTAACGTTCAGGGCTTCCGAATGACGATGGAACACTCAAATTGCGTCGAGATTCAATACATCGTCGTTCAGCCGATTTGTCTCCAAGGTTCTATTGCTGCCTCGGGCACCTTATGGTCAATTCCATTGTGAGTCTAGATTTTGGAATCCGACGCAAAACTGATAGTTAATTGTAATGTTCAGGGCCACCTAATGACGATGGAACACTCAAATTGCGTCGAGATTGAATACATCAGCCTCCAGCCGACTTGTCTCCAAGGGGTATTGCTGCCTCGGGCACCATATGGTCCGTTTCAAAAATGATAGTTATTTGCAAGGTTCAGCGCCTCCTAATGTCGATGGAACACGCAAATTGCGTCGAGATTCAATACATCGGCCTCCAGCCGACTTGTCTCCAAGGGTATATTGCTGCCTCGGGCACTTTATGGTCGTTCTCCTGTGAGACTAGATTTTCGAATCCGACGCTCAACTGATAGTTAATTGCAATGTTCATCGCCCCCTAAAGACGATGGAACAATCAAATTGGGTCGAGAATCAATACATCGTCCTTCAGCCGACTTGACTCCAACGTTCTATTGCTGCCTTGGGCACCTTATGGTCGTTCTCCTGTGAGTCTATATTTTCGAATCCGACGCAAAACTGATAGTTAATTGCAACGTTCAGGGCCTCCTAATGACGATGGAACACTCAAATTGCGTCGAGATTCAATACATCGTCCTTCAGCCGACTTGTCTCCAAGGTTCTATTGCCGCATCGGGCACCATATGGTCGTTCACTTGTGAGTCTCGATTTTCGAATCCGACGCAAAACTGATAGTTAATTGTAATGTTCAGGGCCTCCTAATGACGATGGAACACTCAAATTGCGTCGAGATTCAATACATCGGCCTCCAGCCGACTTGTCTCCAAATGGTATTGCTGCTTCGGGCACCATATGGTCCGTCTCAAAAATGATAGTTATTTGCAACGTTCAGCGTCTCCTAATGACGATGGAAAACTCAAATTGCGTTGAGATTCAATACATCGGCCTCCAGCCGACTTGTCTTTAAGGGTATATTGCTGCCTCGGGCACTTTATGGTCGTTCTCCTGTGAGTCTAGATTTTCGAATCTGACGCATAACTGATAGTTAATTGGAACGTTCAGCGCCCCCTAATGACGAGGCAACAATCAAATTGGGTCGAGATTCAATACATCGTCCTTCAGCCGACTTGTCTCCAAGAGTCTATTGCAGCCTCGAACACCTTATGGTTCATCTCCTGTGAGTCTAGATTTTCGAATCCGAAGCAAAACTTATAGTTAATTAAACGTTTAGCCCCTCCTAATGACGATGGAACACTAAAATTGCGTCGAGAGTCAATGCATCGTCCTCCAGCCGGCTTGTCTCCAAGGGTATATCGCTGCCTCGTTCACCACATGGTCTGTCTCCGGTGATTGTACATTTTCGTATCCGACGCAAAACTGATAGTTAATTGTAACGTTCAGGGCCTCCTAATGACGATGGGGCACTCAAATTGCGTCGCGATTCAATACATCGTCCTCCAGCGGACTGGTCTCCAAGGGGATATTGTTGACTCGGACACCTTATGGTCAGTCTCCTGTGAGTCTAGATTTTAGAATCCGAGGAAAAACTCATAGTTAATTGTAACATTCAGGGCCTCCTAATGACGATGGAACACTCAAATTGCGTCGCGATCCAATACATCGTCCTCCAGCCGACTTGTCTCCAAGGGTCTATTGCTGCCTCGGGCACCTTATGATCGATCTCCAGTGAGTCTACATTTTCGAACCCGACGCAAAACTGATAGTTAATTGTACCGTTCAGGGCCTCCTAATAACGATGGAATACTCAAATTGCGTCGAGATTCAATACATCGCGATCTAGCCGACTTCTCTCCGTGGGGTTAATGCTGCCTCGGGCATTTTATGGTCGTTCTCCTGTGAGCCTAGATATTCGAATCCGACGCGAAACTGATTGTTAATTGTAACGTTCAGGGCTTCGTAATGACGATGGAACACTCAAATGGCGTCGAGATTCAATGCATCGTCATTCAGCCGATTTGTCTCCAAGGGTCTAATGCTGCCTCGGGCACTTTGTGGTCGTTCCACTGTGAGTCTAGATTTCAGAATCCGACGCAAAACTGATAATTAATTGTAATGTTCAGGGCCTCCTAATGACGATGGAACACTGAAATTGCGTCGAGATTCAATACATCGACCTCCAGCCGACTCTTCTCCAAGGGGTATTGCTGCCTCGGGCACCATATGGTCCGTCTCAAAAATGATAGTTATTTGCAACGTTCAGCGTCTCCTAATGACGATGGAACACTCAAATTGCGTCGAGATTCAATACATCGTCCTTCAGCCGACTTGTCTCTAAGGTTCTATTGCTGCCTCGGGCACCTTATGGTCGTCCTCCTGTGAGTCTCGATTTTCGAATCCGACGCAAAACTGATAGTTAATTGCATCGTTCAGGGACTCTTAATGACGATGGAACACTCAAATTGGGTCGAGATTCAATTCATCGTCCTCCAGCCGGCTTGTCTCCAAGGGGATATCGCTGCCTCGGGCACTTTATGGTCGTTCTCCTGTGAGTATAGATATTCGAATCCGACGCGATACTGGTTGTTGATTTTAACGTTCAGGGCTTCCTAATGACGATGGAACACTCAAATTGCGTCGAGATTCAATACATCGTCATTCAGCCGATTTGTCTCCAAGGGGCTATTGCTGCCTCGGGCACCTTATGGTCGTTCCACTGTGAGTCTAGATTTTAGAATCCGACGCAAGACTGATGGTTAATTGTAATGTTCAGGGCCTCCTAATGACGATGGAACACTCAAATTGCGTCGAGATTCAATACATCGGCCTCCAGCCGATTTGCCTCCAAGGGGTATTGCAGTCGCGGGCACCATATGGTCCGCCTCCTGTGAGTCTAGATTTTCGAATCCGACGCAAAAATGATAGTTAATTGTACATTTCAGCGCCTCCTAATGACGATGGAGCACTCAAATTGCGTCGAGATTCAATACATCGGCCTCGAGCCGACTTGTGTCCAAGGTTCTATTGCGGCCTCGGGCACATTATGGTCGTTCTCCTATGATTCTCGATTTTCGAATCCGACGCAAAACCGATAGTTAATTGCAACGTTCAGGGCCTCCTAATGACGATGGAACATTCAAATTGCGCCGAGAATCAATACATCGTACTCCAGCCGAATTGTCTACAAGGGATATTGCAGCCTCGGGGTCCATATGGTCCGTCTCCTGTGAGCCTCGATTTTCGAATCCGACGCAAAACTCATAGTTAATTGTAACGTTCAGGGCCTCCTAATGACGATGGAATACTCAAATTGCGTCGAGATTCAATACATCGTCATCCAGCCGACTTCTCTCCATGGGGATAATGCTGCCTCGGGCACTTTATTGTCGTTCTCCTGTGAGTCTAGATTTTCGAATCCGACGCATAACTGATAGTTAATTGCAACGTTCAGCGCCCCCTAATGACGATGGAACAATCAAATTGCGTCGAGATTCAATACATCGTCCTCCAGCCGGCTTGTCTCCAAGGGGATATCGCTGCCTCGTTCACCACATGGTCCGTCTCCGGTGATTCTACACTTTCGTATCCGACGCAAAACTGATAGTTAATTGTAACGTTCAGGGCCTCCTAATGACGATGGGGCACTCAAATTGCGTCGCGATTCAATACATCGTCCTCCAGCGGACTGGTCTCCAAGGGGATATTGTTGCCTCGGACACCTTATGGTCAGTCTCCAGTGAGTCTAGATTTTCGAATCCGACGAAAAACTCATAGTTAATTGTAACATTCAGGGCCTCCTAATGACGATGGAACACTCAAATTGCGTCGCGATCCAATACATCGTCCTCCAGCCGACTTGTCTCCAAGGGTCTATTGCTCCCTCGGGCACCTTATGATCGATCTCCCGTGAGTCTAGATTTTTGAACCCGACGCAAAACTGATAGTTAATTGTACAGTTCAGGGCCTCCTAATGACGATGGAATTCTCAAATTGCGTCGAGATTCAATACATCGTCATCTCTCTCCGTGGGGATAATGCTGCCTCGGACATTTTATGGTCGTTCTCCTGTGAGTCTAGATATTCGAATCCGACGCGAAACTGATTCTTAATTGTAACGTTCAGGGCTTCGTAATGACGATGGAACACTCAAATTGCGTCGAGATTCAATGCATCGTCATCAGCCGATTTGTCTCCAAGGGTCTAATGCTGCCTCGGGCACTTTATGGTCGTTCCACTGTGAGTCTAGATTTTAGAATCCGACGCAAAACTGATAGTTAATTGTAATGTTCAGGGCCTCCTAATTCGATGGAACACTCAAATTGCGTCGAGATTCAATACATCGGCTTCCAACCGACTTGTCTCCAAGGGGTATTGCTGCCTCGGGCACCATATGGTCCGTCTCAAAAATGATAGTTATTTGCAACGTTCAGCCCCTCCTATTGACGATGGAACACTAAAATTGCGTCGAGAGTCAATACATCGTCCTCCAGCCGACTTGTCTCCAGGGGTCTATTGCTGCCACGGGCACCTTATGGTCGTTCTCCTGTGAGTCTAGATTTTCGAATCCGAAGCAAAACTGATAGTTAATTGTAACGTTCGGGGCCTCCTAATGACGATGGAACACTCAAATTGCGTCGCGATTCAATACATCGTCCTTCAGCCGACTTGTCTCCAAGGTTCTATTGCTGCCTCGGGCACCTTATGGTCGTTCTCCTGTGAGTCTCGATTTTCGAATCCGACGCAAAACTGATAGTTAATTGCAACGTTCAGGGCCTCTTAATGACGATGGAACACTCAAATTGCGTCGAGATTTAATACATCGGCCTTGAGCCGACTTGTCTCCAAGGTTCTATTGCTGCCTCGGGCACCTTATGGTCGTTCTCCTGTGAGTCTAGATTTTCGAATACGACGCATAACTGATAGTTAATTGCAACGTTCAGCGCCCCCTAATGACGATGGAACAATCAAATTGGGTCGGGATTCAATACATCGTCCTTCAGCAGACTTGCCTCCAAGAGTCTATTGCTGCCTCGGACACCTTATGGTTCATCACCTGTCAGTCTAGATTTTCGAAGCCGAAGCAAAACTGATAGTTAATTGTACCGTTCAGGGCCTCCTAATGACGATGGGGCACTCAAATGGCGTCGCGATTCAATACATCGTCCTCCAGCGGGCTGGTCTCCAAGGGGATATTGTTGCCTCGGACACCTTATGGGCAGTCTCCAGTGAGTCTAGATGTTCGAATCCGACGGAAAGCTGATAGTAAATTGTAACATTCAGGGCCTCCTAATGACGATGGAACACTCAAATTGCGTCGCGATCCAATACTTCGTCCTCCAGCCGACTTGTCTCCAAGGGTCTATTGCTGCCTCGGGCACCTTATGATCGATCTCCAGTGAGTCTAGATTTTCGAACCCGACGCAAAACTGATAGTTAATTGTACCGTTCAGGGCCTCCTAATGACGATGGAATACTCAAATTGCGTCGAGATTCAATTTATCGTCATCCAGCCGACTTCTCTCCATGGGGATAATGCTGCCTCGGGCACTTTATGGTCGTCCTCCTGTGAGTCTAGATATTCGAATCCGACGCGAAACAGATTGTTGATTGTAAAGTTTAGGACTTCATAATGACGATGGAACACTCATATTGCGTCGAGATTCAATACATTCGCCTCCAGCCGACTTGTCTCTAAGGTTATATTGCTGCCTCGGGCACTTTATGGTCGTTCTCCTGTGAGTCTAGATATTCGAATCCGACGCGAAACTGATTGTTAATTGTAACGTTCAGGGCTTCCGAATGACGATGGAACACTCAAATTGCGTCGAGATTCAATACATCGTCGTTCAGCCGATTTGTCTCCAAGGTTCTATTGCTGCCTCGGGCACCTTATGGTCAATTCCATTGTGAGTCTAGATTTTGGAATCCGACGCAAAACTGATAGTTAATTGTAATGTTCAGGGCCACCTAATGACGATGGAACACTCAAATTGCGTCGAGATTGAATACATCAGCCTCCAGCCGACTTGTCTCCAAGGGGTATTGCTGCCTCGGGCACCATATGGTCCGTTTCAAAAATGATAGTTATTTGCAAGGTTCAGCGCCTCCTAATGTCGATGGAACACGCAAATTGCGTCGAGATTCAATACATCGGCCTCCAGCCGACTTGTCTCCAAGGGTATATTGCTGCCTCGGGCACTTTATGGTCGTTCTCCTGTGAGACTAGATTTTCGAATCCGACGCTCAACTGATAGTTAATTGCAATGTTCATCGCCCCCTAAAGACGATGGAACAATCAAATTGGGTCGAGAATCAATACATCGTCCTTCAGCCGACTTGACTCCAACGTTCTATTGCTGCCTTGGGCACCTTATGGTCGTTCTCCTGTGAGTCTATATTTTCGAATCCGACGCAAAACTGATAGTTAATTGCAACGTTCAGGGCCTCCTAATGACGATGGAACACTCAAATTGCGTCGAGATTCAATACATCGTCCTTCAGCCGACTTGTCTCCAAGGTTCTATTGCCGCATCGGGCACCATATGGTCGTTCACTTGTGAGTCTCGATTTTCGAATCCGACGCAAAACTGATAGTTAATTGTAATGTTCAGGGCCTCCTAATGACGATGGAACACTCAAATTGCGTCGAGATTCAATACATCGGCCTCCAGCCGACTTGTCTCCAAATGGTATTGCTGCTTCGGGCACCATATGGTCCGTCTCAAAAATGATAGTTATTTGCAACGTTCAGCGTCTCCTAATGACGATGGAAAACTCAAATTGCGTTGAGATTCAATACATCGGCCTCCAGCCGACTTGTCTTTAAGGGTATATTGCTGCCTCGGGCACTTTATGGTCGTTCTCCTGTGAGTCTAGATTTTCGAATCTGACGCATAACTGATAGTTAATTGGAACGTTCAGCGCCCCCTAATGACGAGGGAACAATCACATTGGGTCGAGATTCAATACATCGTCCTTCAGCCGACTTGTCTCCAAGAGTCTATTGCAGCCTCGAACACCTTATGGTCGTTCTCCTGTGAGTCTAGATTTTTGAATCAGAAGCAAAACTGATTGTTAATTGTAATGTTCAGGGCCTCCTAATGACGATGGAACGCTCAAATTGCGTCGAGATTCAATACATCGTCCTTCAGCCGACTTGTCTCCAGGGTTCTATTGCTGCCTCGGGCACCTTATGGTCGTTCACCTGTGAGTCTCGATTTTCGAATCCGACGCAAAACTGATAGTTAAATGCAACTTTCAGGGCCTCTTAATGACGATGGAACACTCAAATTGCTTCGAGGTTGAATGCATCGTTCTCCAGCCGAAATGTCTCCGAGGGGTATTGCTGCCTCAGGCACCATATGGTCCGCCTCCTGTGAGTCTAGATATTCGAATGCGACGCGAAACTGATTGTTAATTGTAACGTTGAGAGCTTCCTAATGACGATGGAACAGTCAAATTGGTCGAGATTCAATACATTGGCCTCCAGCCGACTTGTCTCCAAAGGTCCATTGCTGCCTCGGGCACGTTGTGGTCGTTCTCCTATGAGTCTAGATTTTCGAATCCGACGCATAACTGATGGTTAATTGCAACGTTCAGGGCCTCCTAATGACGATGGAACACTCAAATTGCGTCGAGAGTCAATACATCGTCCTCCAGCCGACTTGTCTACAAGGGGATATGGCTGCCTCGGGCTCCATGTGGACCGTCTCCTGTGGGTCTAGATTTTCGAATCCGACGCGAAACTGATAGCTAATGGTAACGTTCAGGGCCTCCTAATGACGGTGAAACACTCAAATTGCGTCGAGATTCAATACATCGGCCTCCAAGCGACTTATCTGCAAGGGTCAATTGCTGCCTCTGGCACCTTATGGTCGTTCTCCTGTAAGTCTAGACTTTCGAATCCGACGCAAAACTGATAGTTAATTGTAACGTTCAGGGCCTCCTAATTACGATAGAACATTCAAATTGCGTCGAGATTCAATACATCGTCTTTCAGCCGACTTGTCTCCATGTTTCTATTACTGCCTCGGGGACCTTATGGTCCTGCTCTTGTGAGTCTCGATTTTCGAATCGGACGCAAGACTGATAGTTAATTGCAGCGTTCAGGGCCTCCTAATGACGATGTAACACTCAAATTGCGTCGAGGTTAAATACATCGTCCTCCAACTGACTTTTCTCCTAGGGTCTATTGCTGCCTCGGGCACCTTATGATCGATTTCCAGTGAGTCTAGATTTTCGAACCCGACGGAAAACTGATAGTTAATTGTAACGTTCACGGCCTCCTAATGACGATGGAATACTCAATTTGGGTCGAGATTCAATATATCGTCCTCCAGCCGACTTCTCTCCATGGGGAAAATGCTGCCTCGGGTACCTCATGGTCGTTCACCTGTGAGTCTAGATTTTTGAATCCGACGCGAAAATGATTGTTAATTGTAACGTTCAGGGCTTCCTAATGACGATGGAACACTCAAATTGCGTCGAGATTCAATACTTCGTCATTCAGCCGATTTGTCTCCAAGGGTCCGTTGCTGCCTCGGGCAGCTTATCATCGATCTCCAGTGAGTCTAGATTTTCGAACCCGAAGCAAAACTGATAGATAATTGTACCGTTCAGGGCCCCCTAATGACGATGGAATACTCAAATTGCGTCGAGATTCAATACATCGTCATCCAGCTGACTTCTCTCCATGGGGATAATGCTGCCTCGGGCACTTTATGGTCGTTCTCCTGTGGGTCTAGATATTCGAATCCGACGCGAAACTGATTGTTAATTGTAACGTTCAAGGCTTCCTAATGACGATGGAACACTCAAATTGCGTCGAGATTCAATACATCGTCATTCAGCCCGATTTGTCTCCAAGGGTCTATTGCTACATCGGGCACCTTATGGTCGTTCCACTGTGAGTCTAGATTTTAGAATCCGACGCAAAACTGATAGTTAATTGTAATGTTCAGGGCCTCCTAATGACTATGGAACACTCAAATTGCGTCGAGATTCAATACATCGGCCTCTAGCCGACTTATTTCCAAGGGGTATTGCTGCCTCGGGTACCATATGGTCCGTCTCAAAAATGATAGTTAATTGCAACGTTCAGCGCCTCCTAATGACGATGGAACACTCAAATTGCGTCGAGATTCAATACATCGGCCTCCAGCCGACTTGTCTCCAATGGTATATTGCTGCCTCTGGCACTTTATGGTCGTTCTCCTCCGAGTCTAGAATTTCGAATCCGACGCATAACTGATAGTTAATTGCAACGTCAGCGCTCCCTAATGACGATGGAACAATAAAATTGGGTCGATATTCAATACATCCTCCTTCAGCCGACTTGTCTCCAACAGTCTATTGCTGCCTCGGACACCTTATGGTCGTTCTCCTGTAAGTCTAGATTTTCGAATCCGAAGCAAAACTGATAGTTAATTGTAACGTTCGGGGCTTCCTAATGACGATGGAACAATTAAATTGCGTCGAGATTCAATACATCGTCCTACAGCCGACTTGTCTCCAAGGTTCTATTGCTGCCTCGGGCACCTTATGGTCGTTCTCCTGTGAGTCTCGATTTTCGAATCCGACGCAAAACTGATAGTTAATTGCAACGTTCAGGGCCTCTTAATGACGATGGAACATCAAATTGCGTCGAGGTTGAAACATCGTTCTCCAGCCGAATTGTCTCCGAGGGGAATTTGCTGCCTCGGGCACCATATGGTCCGCCTCCTGTGAGTCTAGATTTTCGAATCCGACGCAAAGATGATAGTTAATTGTAAATTTCAGCGCCTCCTAATGACGATGGAACACTCAAATATCGTCGAGATTCAATACATCGGCCTCGAGCCGACTTGTCTCCAAGGTTCTATTGCGGCCTCGGGTACATTATGGTCGTTCTCCTGTGATTCTCGATTTTCGAATTCGACGCAAAACTGATAGTTAATTGCAACGTTCAGCGCCTCCTAATGACGATGGAACACTCAAATTGCGTCGAGATTCAATACATCGTCCTCCAGCCGACTTGTCTACAAGGGGTTATTGCTGCCTCTGGCTCCATGTGGTCCGTGTCCTGTGAGTCTAGATTTTCGAATCCGACGCGAAACTGATAGTTAATTCTAACGTCAGGGCCTCCTAATGACGATGGGGCACTCAAATTGCGTCGCGATTCAATACATCGTCCTCCAGCGGACTGGTCTATAAGGGGAAATTGCTGCCTCGGGCACCTTATGGTCAGTCTCCAGTAAGTCTAGATTTTCGATTGCGACGAAAAAACTGATAGTTAATTGTAACAATCAGGTTCTCCTAATGACGATGGAACACTCAAATTGCGTCGAGAGTCAATACATCGTCCTCCAGCCGACTTGTCTACAAGGGGATATTGCTGCCTCGGGCTCCATGTGGTCCGTCTCCAGTGAGTCTAGATTTTCGAATCCGACGCGAAACTGATAGTGAATTGCAACGTTCAGGGCCTCCTAATGACGATGGAACACTCAAATAGCGTCGAGATTCAATACATCGGCCTCCAGCCGACTTGTCAGTAAGGGGCTATTGCTGCATTGGGCACCTTATGGTCCGTCTCCAGTGAGTCTAGATTTTCGATTCCGACGAAAAACTGACAGTTAATTGTAACATTCAGGTTCTCCTATTGACGATGGAACACTCATTTTGCGTCGCGATAAAATACATCGTCCTCCAGCCGACTTGTCTCCAAGGGTCTATTGCTGCCACGGGCACCTTATGATCGTTCTGCTGTGAGTCTAGATTTTCGAACCCGACGCAAAGCTGATAGTTAATTGTAACGTTCAGGGCCTCCTAATGACGATGGAATACTCAAACTGCGTCAAGATTCAATACCTCGTCCTCCAGCCGACTTCTCTCAATGCGGATATTGCTGCCTCGGGCACCTTATGGTCGTTCTCCTGTGAGTCTAGATTTTCGAATCCGACGCATAACTGATAGTTAATTGTAAAGTTCAAGGCCTCCTAATGACGATGGAACACTCAAATTGCGTCGAGATTCAATACAACGGCCTCCAGCCGACTTGTCTCCAAGGGGACATTGCTGCCTCGGGCACCATATGGTCCGCCTCCTGTGAGTCTAGATTTATCGATTCCGATGCGAAATTGATAGTTAATTGTAACTTTCAGGGCCTCCTAATGACGATGGAACACTCAAATTGCGTCGAGGGTCAATACATCGTCCTCCAGCCGACTTGCCTCCAAGGGGTATTGCTGCCACGGGCACCATATGGTCCGTCTCCTGTGAGTATAGATTTTCGAATGCGACGCAAAAATGGTAGTTAATTGTAACGTTCAGCGCCTCCTAATGACGATGGAACACTCAAATTGCGTCGAGAGTCAATACATCGTCCTCCAGCCGAATTGTCTACACGGGGATATTGCTGCCTCGGTCTCCATGTGGTCCGTCTCCTGTGAGTCTAAATTTTCGAATCCGGCGCGAAACTGATAGTTAATTGTAACGTTCAGGGCCTCCAAATGCCGATGGAACACTCAAATTGCGTCTAGATTCAATACATCGGCCTCCAGCCGACTTGTCTCCAAGGGTCTATTGCTGCATCGGGCACCTTATGGTCGTTCTCCTGTGAGTCTAGATTTTCGAATCCGACGCATAACTGATAGTTAATTGTAACGTTCAGCGCCTCCTAGTGTCGATGGGACACTCAAATTGCGTGGAGAGTCAATACATCGTCCTCCAGCCGACTTGTCTCCAAGGGGATATCGCTGCCTCGGGCACCACATGGTCTGTCCCCGGTGATTCTACATTTTCGACCCGACGCGAATCTGATTGTTAATTGTAACGTTCAGGGCTCCTAATGACGATGGAACACACAAATTGCGTCGAGATTCAATACATCGGCCTCGAGCCGACTTGTCTCCAAGGGGACAATGCTGCCTTGGGCACCATGTGGTCCGTCTCTTGTGAGTCTAGATTCTCGATTCCGATGCGAAACTAATAGTTAATCCTAATGACGATGGAACACTCAAATTGCGTCGAGATTCAATACATCGTCCTTCAGCCGACTTGTCTCCAAGATTCTATTGCTGCCTCGGGCACCTTATGGTCGTTCTCCTTTGAGTCTCGATTTTCGTATCAGGCGCAAAACTGTAGTTAATTGCAACGTTCTGGGCCTTCTAATGAAGATGGAACACTCAAATTGCGTCGAGGTTGAATACATCGTCCTCCAGCCGACTTGGCTACAAGGGGATATTGCTGCCTCGGGCTCCAAGTGGTCCGTCTCCTGTGAGTCTAGATTTTCGAATCCGGCGCGAAACTGATAAGTAATTGTAACGTTCAGGGCATCCTAATGACGATGGAACACTCAAATTGCGTCAAGATTCAATACATCGGCCTCCAGCCGACTTGTCTCCACGGGTCTATTGCTGCCTCGGGCACCTTGTGGTCGTTCTCCTGTGGGTCTAGATTTTCGTTCCCGACTCGAAACTGATAGTTAATTGTAACGCTCATGGCCTCCTAATGACGATGGAACACTCAAATTGCATCGAGATTCAATACATCGTCATTGAGCCGGTTTGTCTCCAAGGGTCTATTGTTGTTTCGGGCTCCTTATGGTCGTTCCCCTGTGAGTCTAGATTTTACAATCCGACGCAAAACTGAGAGTTAATTGTAATGTTCAGGGCCTCCTAATGACGATGGAACACTCAAATTGCGTCTAGATTCAATACATCGGCCTCCAGCCGTCTTGTCTCCAAGGGGACATTGCTGCCTCGGGCACCATATGGTCCGTCTCCTGTGAGCTAGATTTTCGATTCCGACGCGAAACTGATAGTTAATTGTAATGTTCAGGGCCTCCTAATGACGATCGAACACTCAAATTACGTCGAGAATCAATAAGTCGTCCTCCAGCCGACTTGTCTCCAAGGGTCTATTACTGCTTTGGGCACCTTATGGTTGTTCTCCCGTGAGTCTAGATTTTCGAATCCGACGACTAACTGATAGTTAATTGTAAAGCTCAGCGCCTCCTAATGACGATGGAACACTCAAATTGCGTCGAGATTCAATACATCGTCCTCCAGCCGACTTGTCTCCTAGGGGATATCGCTACTTTGGGCACCACATGGTATATCTCCTGTGAGTCTAGATTTTCGAATCCGACGCGAAACTGATAGCTAACTGCAACTTTGAGGGCCTCCTAATGACGATGGAGCAATCACATTGCTTCGAGATTCAATACATCGTCCTTCCGCCGACTTGTCTCCAAGGTTCTATTGCTTCCTCGGGCACCTTATGGTCGTTCCCCTGCGAGTCTAGATTTTCGAATCCGTCGCATAACTGATAGTTAATTGCAACGTTCAGCGCGTCCTAATGACAATGGAACACTCAAATTGCGTCGAGATTCAATACATCGGCCTCCAGCCGACTTGTCTCCAAATATTTATTGCTGCATCGGGCACCTTGTGGTCGTTCGCCTGTGAGTCTAGATTTTCGAATACGACGCATAACTGATAGTTAATTGTAAAGTCAGGGCCTCCTAATGACGATGGAACTCTGAAATTGCGTCGAGATTCAATACATCGTTCTCCAGCCGACTTGTCTCCAAGAGTCTATTGCTGCCTCGGGCACCTTATGGTCATTCTCCTGTGAGTCCAGATTTTCGAATCCGACACATAACTGATAGTTAACTGTAACGCTCAGCGCCTCCGAATGACAATGGAACACTCAAATTGCGTCGAGATTCAATACATCGTCCTCAAGCCGACTTGCTCCCTCGGGCACCTTATGGTCGTACTCCTGTGAGTCTAGATTTTAGAATCCGACGCAAAACCGATAGTTAATTGTAACATTAAGGGCCTCCTGATGACGATGGAACACTCAAATAGCGTCGAGATTCAATACATCGTCCTCCAGTCGACTTGTCTCCAAGGGGACATTGCTGCCTCGGGCACCATATGGTCCTTTTCCTGTGAGTCTAGATTTCCGATTCCGATGTGAAACTGATAGTTAATTGTAACATTCAGGGCCTCCTAATGACAATGGAACACTCAAATTGCGTCGAGATTCAATACATCGTCCTCCAGCCGACTTGTCTCCAAATGTCTGTTGGTTCCTCGGGCACCTTGTGGTCGTTCTCCTGTGAGTCTAGATTTTCGAATCCGACGCACAACTGATAGTAAATTGTAACGTTCAGGGCCTCCTAATGAGGACAGGGCACTCAAATTGCGTCGCGTTCAATACATCGTCCTCCAGCGGACTGGCCTCCAAGGGGATATTTCTGCCTCGGGCACCTTGTGGTCCTTCTCCTGTGAGTCTAGATTTTCGAATACGACGCTTAACTGATAGTTAATTGTAAAGTTCATGGCCTCCTAATGACGATGGAACACTCAAATTGCGTCGAGATTCAATACATCGTCCTCCAGCCGACTTTTCTCCAAGGGTCTATTGCTGCCTCGGGCACCTTATTGTCGTCCGCCTGTGAATCTAGATTTTCGAATCCGACGCATAACTGATAGTTAACTGTAACGCTCAGCGCCTCCGAATGACAATGGAACACTCAAATTGCGTCGAGATTCAATACATCGTCCTCAAGCCGACTTGTTTATTCCTGCTTCGGGCACCTTATCGTCGTTCTCCTGTGAGTCCAGATATTCGAATCCGACGCAAAACGGACTGCTAATTGAAACGTTCAGAGCCTCCTAATGATGATGGAACACTCAAATTGAGTCGACATTCAATACATCGTCCTCCAGCCGACTTGTCTCCAAGGGGATTTTGCTGCCTCGTGCACCATATAGTCCTTCTCCTGTGAGTCTAGAATTTCGAATCCGACGCAGAACTGTTAGTTAATTGTAACATTCAGGACCTCCTAATGACGATGGAAAACTCAAATTGCGTCGAGATTCAATACATCTTCCTTCAGCCGACTTGTCTCCAAGCGTATATTGCTCCCTCGGCACCTTATGGTCGTACTCCTAGGAGTCTAGATATTAGAATCCGACGCAAAACTGATAGTTAATTGTAACGATCAGGGCATCTTAATGACGATGGAACACTCAAATTGCGTCGATATTCAATACATCGTCCTCCAGCCGACTTGTCTCTAAGGGGATATCGCTGCATTCTGCACCACATGGTCCATCTCCTGTGAGTCTACATTTTCGAATCCGACGCGAAACTGATTGTTGATTGTAACGTAAAGGGCTTCCCAATGACGATGCAACACTCAAATTGCGTCGAGATCCAATACATCGTCATTCACCCAACTTCCTCCATGGGGAATTTGCTGCCTCGGGCACCTTATGGTCGTTCTCCTGTGACTCTACATTTTAGAAACCGTCGCAAAACTGATAGTTAATTGTAACGTTCAGGGCATCTTAATGACGATGGAACACTCAAATTGCGTCGATATTCAATACATCGTCCTCCAGCCGACTTGTCTCCAAGGGGACATTGCTTTCTCGCGCACCATTTCGTCCGTCTCCTGTGAGTCTAGATTTTCGAATCCGACGCAAAAATGATTGTTAATTGTAACGTTCAGGGCCTCCTAATGACGATGGAACACACAAATTGCGTTGAGATTCAATACATCGTCCTCCGGCCGACTTGCTCCAAGGTTCTATTGCTGCCTCGGGCAACCTATGGTCGTCCTTCTGTGAGTCTAGATTCTCGAATCCGACGCATAACTGATAGTTAATTGCAACGTTCAGCGCCTCCGATTGACCATGTGACACTCAAATTGCGTCGAGATTCAATACATCGGCCTCCAGCCGACTTGTCTCCAAATGTCTGTTGCTGCCTCGGGCAGCTTGTGGTCGTTCTCCTGTGAGTCTAGATTTTCGAATGCGACGCATAACTGATAGTTAATTGTAAAGTTCAGGGCCTCCTAAAGTCGATGGAACACTGAAATTGCGTCGCGATTCAATTCATCGTCTTCCAGCAGACTTGTCTCCAAGGGTCTGTTGCTGCCTCGGGCACCTTATGGTCGTTCTCCTGTGAGTCTTGATTTTCGTATCCGACGCATAGCTGATAGTTAATTGTAACGCTCAGCGCCTCCTAATGACGATGGAACACTCAAATCCAGTCGAGATCCAATACATCGTCCTCCAGCTGACTTGTCTCCAAGGGGATATTGCTGCCTTGGGCACCACATGGTCCATTTCCGGTGATTCTACATTTTCGAATCCGACGCAAAACTGATAGTTAATTGTAACGTTCAGGGCCTCCTAATGACGATGGAACACTCAGATTGCTAAGAGATTCAATACATTGGCCTCCAGCCAATTTGTCTCCAAGGGTCTATTCCTGCCTCGGGCACCTTATGGGCGTTCTCCTGTGAGTCTAGATGTTCGAATCCGACGCAAAACTGATAGTTAATTGTAACGCTCAGCGACTCCTAATGACGATGGAACACTCAAATTGCGTCGAGATTCAATACCTAGTCCTCCAGCCCACTTGTCTCCATGGGGATATTGCCGATTCGGGCACCACATGGTCCGTCTCCTGTGAGTCTAGATTTTCGAATCCGATGCGAAACCGATAGTTAATTGTAACGTTCAGGGCCTCCTAGTAACGATGGAACACTCAAATTGCGTCGAGATTCAATACATAGTCCTCCAGCCGACTTGTATCCAAGGTTAGACCACATGGTTGGGCACCACATGGTCCATATCAGGTGATTCTACATTTTCGAATCCGACGCAAAACTGATAGTTAATTGTAACGTTCAGGGCCTCCTAATGACGATAGGGCACTCAAATTGCGTCGCGATTCAATACATCGTCCTCCAGCGGGCTTGTCTCCAAGGGGATATTGCTGCCTCTGGCACCTTATGGTCCGTCTCCAGTGAGTCTAGATTTTCGAATCCGACGCATAACTGATAGTTAATTGCAACGTTCAGCGCCTCCTGATGACGATGGAACACTCAAATTGCGTCGAGATTCAATACATCGGACTCCAGATGACTTGTCTCCAAATGACTTAGTAGATAGTGTCGGAAGTTCCATGCGGCTTTTCGCGGATGATGCTGTAGTATACAGAGAAGTTGCTGCATTAGAAAATTGTAGCGAAATACAGGAAGATCTGCAGCGGATAGGCACTTGGTGGAGGGAGTGGCAACTGACCCTTAACATAGACAAATGTAATGTATTGCGAATACATAGAAAGAAGGATCCTTTATTGTTTGATTATATGTTAGCGGAACAAACACTGGTAGCAGTTACTTCTGTAAAATATCTAGGAGTATGCGTACGGAACGATTTGAAGTGGAATGATCATATAAAACTAATTGTTGGTAAGGCGGGTACCAGGTTGAGATTCATTGGGAGAGTGCTTAGAAAATGTAGTCCATCAACAAAGGAGGTGGCTTACAAAACACTCGTTCGACCTATACTTGAGTATTGCTCATCAGTGTGGGATCCGTACCAGGTCGGGTTGACGGAGGAGATAGAGAAGATCCAAAGAAGAGCGGCGCGTTTCGTCACTGGGTTATTTGGTAACCGTGATAGCGTTACGGAGATGTTTAATAAACTCAAGTGGCAGACTCTGCAAGAGAGGCGCTCTGCATCGCGGTGTAGCTTGCTCGCCAGGTTTCGAGAGGGTGCGTTTCTGGATGAGGTATCGAATATATTGCTTCCCCCTACTTATACTTCCCGAGGAGATCACGAATGTAAAATTAGAGAGATTAGAGCGCGCACGGAGGCTTTCAGACAGTCGTTCTTCCCGCGAACCATACGCGACTGGAACAGGAAAGGGAGGTAATGACAGTGGCACGTAAAGTACCCTCCGCCACACACCGTTGGGTGGCTTGCGGAGTATCAATGTAGATGTAGATGTAGATGTCAATTGCTGCCTCGGGCACCTTGTGGTCGTTCTCCTGTGAGTCTAGATTTTGAATACGACGCATAACTGATTGTTAATTGTTAAGTTCAGGGCCTCCTAATGACGATGGAACACTCAAAGTGCGTCGAGATTCAATACATCGTCCTCCAGCCGACTTTTCTCCAAGGGTCTATTGCTGCCTCGGGCACCTTATGGTCGTTCTCCTGTGAGTCTCGATTTTCGAATCCGACGCAATACTGATAGTTAATTGCAACGTTCAGCGCCTCCAATTGACCATGTAACACTCAAATTGCGTCGAGATTCAATTAATCAGCCTCCAGCCGACTTGTCTCCAAATGTCTATTGCTGCCTCGGGCAGCTTGTGGTCGTTCTCCTGTGAGTCTAGATTTCCGAATACGACGCATAACTGATAGTTAATTGTAAAGTTCAGGGCCTCCTAAAGCCGATGGAACAATGAAATTGCGTCGCGATTCAATACATCGTTCTCCAGCAGACTTGTCTCCAAGGGTCTATTGCTGCCTCAGGCACCTTATGGTCGTTCTCCTGTGAGTCTTGATTTTCGTATCCGACGCATAACTGTTAGTTAACTGTAACGCTCAGCGCCTCCTAATGACGATGGAACACTCAAACTGCGTCGAGATTCAATACATCGTCCTCCAGCCGACTTGTCTCCAAGGGGATATTGCTGCCTTGGGCACCACATGGTCCATCTCCGGTGATTCTACATTTTCGAATCCGACGCAAAACTGATAGTAAATTGTAACTTTCAAGGCCTCCTAATGACGATGGGACACTCAAATTGCGTCGAGATTCAATACATAGGCTTCCAGCCGACTTGTCTCCAAGGGTCTATTCCTGCCTCGGGCACCTTATCGTCGTTCTCCTGTGAGTCCAGATATTTGAATCCGACGCAAAACGAAATTGTATCGTTCAGAGCCTCCTAATGATGATGGAACACTACAATTGCGTCGAGATTCAATTCATCGTCCTCCAGCCGACTTGTCTCCAAGGGGGATATTGCTGCCTCGGGCACATATAGTCCTTCTCCTGTGAGTCTAGAATTTCGAATCCGACGCAAAACTGATTGTTAATTGTAACGTTCAGGACCTCCTAACGACGATGGAACACTCAAATTGCGTAGAGATTCAATACATCGTACTTCAGACGACTTGTCTCCAAGCGTCCATTGCTCCCTCGGGCACCTTATGGTCGTTCTCCTGTGAGTCTACATTTTCGATTCCGACTTATAACTGATAGTTGATTGCAACGTTCAGGGCCTCCTAATGACGATGGAACACTCAAATTGCGTCGAGATTCAATACATCGTCCTTCTGCCAACTTGTCTTCAAGGTTCTATTGCTGCCTCGGGGACCTTTTGGTCGTTCTCCTGTGAGTCTAGATTTTCGAATCCGACGCAAACTGATAGATAATTGTAACGTTCAGGGCCCCCTAATGACGATGGAACACTCAAATTGCGTCGCGATTCAATACATCGTCCTCCAGCGGACTGGTCTCCAAGGGGATATTGCTTCCTCGGGCACCTTATGGTCCGTCTCCAGTGAGTCTAGATTTTCGAATACGACGCATGACCGATACTTAATTGTTAAGTTCAGGGCCTCCTAATGGCATGGAACACTCAAATTGCGTCGAGATTCAATACATCGGCCTCCAGCCGACTTGTCTCCAAGGGTCAATTGCTGCCTTTGGCACTTAATGGTCTTGCTCCTGTGAGTCAAGATTTTCGTATCCGACGCAAAACTGATATTTAATTGTGACGTTAATGGCCTCCTAATGACGGTGGAACACTCAAATTGCGTCGAGATTCAATACATCGTCCTCCAGCCGACTTGTCTCCAAGGGTCTATTGCTGCCTCGGGCACCCTATGGTCGTCCTTCTGTGAGTCTAGATTTTCGAATCCGACGCATAGCTGATAGTTAATTGTAACGCTCAGCGCCTCCTATTGACCATGTAACACTCAAAATGCGTCGAGATTCAATACATCGGCCCCTAGCCGACTTGTCTCCAAATGTTTATTGCTGCCTCGGGCAACTTGTGGTCGTTTTCCTGTGAGTCTAGATTTACGAATGCGACGCATAACTGATAGTTAATTGTAAAGTTCAGGGCCTCCTAAAGACGATGGAACACTGAAATTGCGTCGCGATTCAATTCATCGTCCTCCAGCAGACTTGTCTCCAAGGGTCTGTTGCTGCCTCGGGCACCTTATGGTCGTTCTCCTGTGAGTCTTGATTTTCGTATCCGACGCATAGCTGATAGTTAATTGTAACGCTCAGCGCCTCCTAATGACGATGGAACACTCAAATTCAGTCGAGATCCAATACATCGTCCTCCAGCCGACTTGTCTCCAAGGGGATATTGCTGCCTTGGGCACCACATGGTCCATTTCCGGTGATTCTACATTTTCGAATCCGACGCAAAACTGATAGTTAATTGTAACGTTCAGGGCCTCCTAATGACGATGGAACACTCAGATTGCTAAGAGATTCAATACATTGGCCTCCAGCCAATTTGTCTCCAAGGGTCTAATCCTGCCTCGGGCACCTTATGGTCGTTCTCCTGAGAGTCTAGATTTTCGAATCCGACGCAAAACTGATAGTTAATTGCAACGTTCAGCGCCTCCTGATGACGATGGAACACTCAAATTGCGTCGAGATTCAATACATCGGACTCCAGATGACTTGTCTTCAAATGTCAATTGCTGCCTCGGGCACCTTGTGGTCGTTCTCCTGTGAGTCTAGATTTTGAATACGATGCATAACTGATAGTTAATTGTAAAGTTCAGGGCCTCCTAATGACGATGGAACACTCAAAGTGCGTCGAGATTCAATACATCGTCCTCCAGCCGACTTTTCTCCAAGGGCCTATTGCTGCCTCGGGCACCTTATGGTCGTTCTCCTGTGAGTCTCGATTTTCGAATCCGACGCAATACTGATAGTTAATTGCAACGTTCAGCGCCTCCAATTGACCATGTAACACTCAAATTGCGTCGAGATTCAATTAATCAGCCTCCAGCCGACTTGTCTCCAAATGTCTATTGCTGCCCCGTGCAGCTTGTGGTCGTTCTCCTGTGAGTCTAGATTTTCGAATACGACGCATAACTGGTAGTTAATTGTAAAGTTCAGGGCCTCCTAAAGCCGATGGAACACTGAAATTGCGTCGCGATTCAATACATAGTCCTCCAGCCGACTTGTCTCCAAGGTTTGACCACATGGTTGGGCACCACATGGTCCATATCAGGTGATTCTACATTTTCGAATCCGACGCAAAACTGATAGTTAATTGTAACGTTCAGGGCCTCCTAATGACGATAGGGCACTCAAATTGCATCGCGATTCAATACATCGTCCTCTAGCGGACTGGTCTCCAAGGGGATATTGCTGCCTCTGGCACCTTATGGTCCGTCTCCAGTGAGTCTAGATTTTCGAATCCGACGCATAACTGATAGTTAATTGCAACGTTCAGCGCCTCCTGATGACGATGGAACACTCAAATTGCGTCGAGATTCAATACATCGGACTCCAGATGACTTGTCTTCAAATGTCAATTGCTGCCTCGGGCACCTTGTTGTCGTTCTCCTGTGAGTCTAGATTTTGAATACGACGCATAACTGATAGTTAATTGTAAAGTTCAGGGCCTCCTAATGACGATGGAACACTCAAAGTGCGTCGAGATTCAATACATCGTCCTCCAGCCGACGTTTCTCCAAGGGTCTATTGCTGCCTCGGGCACCTTGTGGTCGTTCTCCTGTGAGTCTCGATTTTCGAATCCGACGCAATACTGATAGTTAATTGCAACGTTCAGCGCCTCCAATTGACCATGTAACACTCAAATTGCGTCGAGATTCAATTAATCAGCCTCCAGCCGACTTGTCTCCAAATGTCTATTGCTGCCTCGTGCAGCTTGTGGTCGTTCTCCTGTGAGTCTAGATTTTCGAATACGACGCATAACTGATAGTTAATTGTAAAGTTCAGGGCCTCCTAAAGCCGATGGAACACTGAAATTGCGTCGCGATTCAATACATCGTTCTCCAGCAGAATTGTCTCCAAGGGGATATTGCTGCCTCGGGCACCTTATGGTCATTCTCCTGTGAGTCCAGATTTTCGAATCCGACACATAACTGTTACTTCATTGTAACACTCAGCGCCTCCTAATGACGATGGAACACTCAAAATGGGTCGAGATCCATACATCGTCCTCCCGCCGACTTGTCTCCAAGGGGATATTGCTGCCTTGGGCACAACATGGTCCACCTCCAGTGATTCTACATTTTCGAATCCGACGCAAAACTGATAGTTAATTGTAACGTTCAGGGCCTCCTAATGACGATGGAACACTCCAATTGCGTCGAGATTCAATACATTGGCCTCCAGCCGACCTGTCTCCAACGGTCTATTCCTGCCTCGGGCACCTTATGGTCGTTCGCCTGTGAGTCTAGATTTTCGAATCCGACGCATAACTGATAGTTAATTGCAACGTTCAGCGCCTCCTACTGACGATGGAACACTCAAATTGCGTCGATATTCAATACATCGGCCTCCAGCCGACTTGTCTCCAAATGTCTATTGCTGCCTCGGGCACCTTGTGGTCGTTCTCCTGTGAGTCTAGATTTTCGAATATGACGCATAACTGTTAGTTAACTGTAACGCTCAGCGCCTCCTAATGACGATGGAACACTCAAATTGCGTCGAGATTCAATACATCGTCCTCCAGCCGACTTGTCTCAAAGGGGATATGGCTGCCTCGGGCGACATATAGTCCTTCTCCTGTGAGTCTAGAATTTCGAATCCGACGCAAAACTGTTAGTTAATTGTAACGTTCAGGACCTCCTAATGACGATGGAACACTCAAATTGCGTCGAGATTCAATACATCTTCCTTCAGCCGACTTGCTCCCTCGGGCACCTTATGGTCGTACTCCTGTGAGTCTAGATTTTAGAATCCGACGCTAAACTGATAGTTATTTGTAACATTCAGGGCCACCTGATGACGATGGAACACTCAAATTGCGTCGAGATTCAATACATCGTCCTCCAGTCGACTTGTCTCCAAGGGGACATTGCTGCCTCGGGCACCATATGGTGCTTTTCCTGTGAGTCTAGATTTCCGATTCGGATGCGAAACTGATAGTTAATTGTAACATTCAGGGCCTCCTAATGACAATGGAACACTCAAATTGCGTCGAGATTCAATACATCGTCCTCCAGCCGACTTGTCTCCAAATGTCTGTTGGTTCCTCGGGCACCTTGTGGTCGTTCTCCTGTGAGTCTAGATTTTCGAATCCGACGCATAACTGATAGTTAATTGTAACGTTCAGGGCCTCCTCATGACGACAGGGCACTCAAATTGCGTCGCGTTCAATACATCGTCCTCCAGCGGACTGGCCTCCAAGGGGATATTGCTGCCTCGGGCACCTTGTGGTCCTTCTCCTGTGAGTCTAGATTTTCGAATACGACGCTTAACTGATAGTTAATTGTAAAGTTCAGGGCCTCCTAATGACGATGGAACACTCAAATTGCGTCGAGATTCAATACATCGTCCTCCAGCCGACTTTTCTCCAAGCGTATATTGCTCCCTCGGCACCTTATGGTCGTACTCCTGTGAGTCTAGATTTTAGAATCCGACGCAAAACTGATAGTTAATTGTAACGATCAGAGCATCTTAATGACGATGGAACACTCAAATTGCGTCGATATTCAATACATCGTCCTCCAGCCGACTTGTCTCTAAGGGGATATCGCTGCATTGTGCACCACATGGTCCATCTCCTGTGAGTCTACATTTTCGAATCCGACGCGAAACTGATTGTTAATTGTAACGTACAGGGCTTCCTAATGACGATGCAACACTCAAATTGCGTCGAGATCCCATACATCATCATTCAGCCAACTTCCTCCATGGGGAATTTGCTGCCTCGGGCACCTTATGGTCGTTCTCCTGTGACTCTACATTTTAGAAACCGTCGCAAAACTGATAGTTAATTGTAACGTTCAGGGCATCTTAATGACGATGGAACACTCAAATTGCGTCGATATTCAATACATCGTCCTCCAGCCGACTTGTCTCCATGGGGACATTGCTTCCTCGCGCACCATTTCGTCCGTCTCCTGTGAGTCTACATTTTCGAATCCGACGCAAAAATGATTGTTAATTGTAACGTTCAGCGCCTCCTAATGACGATGGAACACTCAAATTGGGTCGAGAGTCTTAACATTGTCCTCCAACCGACTTGACAACAAGGGGATATATCTGTCTCGGGCTCCATGTGGTCCGTCTCCTGTGAGTCTAGATTTTCGAATCCGACGCGAAACTGAAAGTTAATTGTAGCGTTCTGGGATTCCTAATGACGATGGAACACTCAAATTGCGTCGAGATTCAATACATCATCCTCGAGCCGACTTGTCTCCAAGGGGATATCGCTGCCTTCGGAACCACATGGGCCATATCCGGTGATTCTACATTTTCCAATCCGTCGCAAAACTGATAGTTAATTGTAACGTTCAGGGCCTCCTAATGACGATGGAACACTCAAATTGCGTCGTGATTCAATACATCCTCCTCCAGCCGACTTGTCTCCAAGGGGACATTGCTGCCTCTGGCACCATATGGTTCTTCTCCTGTGAAACTAGATTTTCGATTCCGATGCGAAACTGATAGTTAATTGTAACGTTCAGGGCCTCCTAATGACGATGGAACACTCAAATTGCGTTGAGATTCAATACATCGTCCTTCAGCCGACTTGTCTCCAAGGTTCTATTGCTGCCTCAGGCACCTTATGGTCGTTCTCCCGTGAGTCTCGATTTTCGAAACCGACGCAAAACTGATAGTCAATTGCAACGTTCAAGGCCTCCGAAAGACGATGGAACACTCAAATTGCGTCGCGATTCAATACATCGTCCTCCAGCCGACTTGTCTCCAAGGGGTATTGTTGCCTCTGGCACCATATGGTCCGACTCCTGTGAGTCTAGATTTACGAATCCGACGCAAAAATGATAGTTAATTATAACGTTCAGCGCCTCCTAATGACGATGGAACACTCAAATTGCGTCGAGATTCAATACATCGGCCTCCGGCTGACTTGCTCCAAGGTTCTATTGCTGCCTCGGGCACCCTATGGTCGTCCTTCTGTGAGTCTAGATTTTGGAATCCGACGCATAACTGATAGTTAATTGCAACGTTCAGCGCCTCCTATTGACCATGTAACACTCAAATTGCGTCGAGATTCATTTCATCGGCCCCTAGCCGACTTGTCTCCAAATGTCTATTGCTGCCTCGGGCAGCTTGTGGTCGTTCTCCTGTGAGTCTAGATTTTCGAATGCGACGCATAACTGATAGTTAATTGTAAAGTTCAGGGCCTCCTAAAGACGATGGAACACTGAAATTGCGTCGCGATTCAATACATCGTCCTCCAGCAGACTTGTCTCCAAGGGTCTGTTGCTGCATCGGGCACCTTATGGTCGTTCTCCTGTGAGTCTTGATTTTCGTATCCGACGCATAGCTGATAGTTAATTGTAACGCTCAGCGCCTCCTAATGACGATGGAACACTCAAATTCAGTCGAGATCCAATACATCGTCCTCCAGCCGACTTGTCTCCAAGGGGATATTGCTGCCTTGGGCACCACATGGTCCATTTCCGGTGATTCTACATTTTCGAATCCGACGCAAAACTGATAGTTAATTGTAACGTTCAGGGCCTCCTAATGACGATGGAACACTCAGATTGCTAAGAGATGCAATACATTGGCCTCCAGCCAATTTGTCTCCAAGGGTCTATTCCTGCCTCGGGCAACTTATGGTCGTTCTCCTGTGAGTCTAGATTTTCGAATCCGACGCAAAACTGATAGTTAATTGCAACGTTCAGCGCCTCCTAATGACGATGGAACACTCAAATTGAGTCGTGATTCAATACGTCGGCCTCCAGCCGACTTGTCTCCAAATGTCTATTGCTCCCTCGGGCACCTTGTGGTCGTTCTCCTGTGAGTCTACATTTTAGAATCCGACGCATAACTGATAGTTAATTGTAAAGTTCAGTGCCTCCTAATGACGATGGAACACTCAAATTGCGTCGAGATTCAATACATAGTCCTCCAGCCGACTTGTCTCCATGGGGATATTGCTGATTCGGGCACCACATGGTCCGTCTCCTGTGAGTCTAGATTTTCGAATCCGATGCGAAACCGAAAGTTAATTGTAACGTTCAGGTCCTCCTAATGACGATGGAACACTCAAATTGCGTCGAGATTCAATACATAGTCCTCCAGCCGACTTGTCTCCAAGGTTAGACCACATGGTTGGGCAAAACATGGTCCATATCAGGTGATTCTACATTTTCGAATCCGACGCAAAACTGATAGTTAATTGTAACGTTCAGGGCCTCCTAATGACGATGGAATACTCAAACGGCGTCGTGATTCAATACATCGTCCTCCAGCCGTCTTCTCTCCATGAGGATATTCCTGCCTCGGGCACCTTATGGTCGTTCTCCTGTGAGTGTAGATTTTCGAATCCGACGCATAGCTGATAGTTAATTGCAACGTTCAGCGCCTCCTTACGACGATGGAACACTCAAATTGCGTCGAGATTCAATACATCGGCCTCCAGATGACTTGTCTCCAAATATCTATTGCTGCCTCTCTCACCTTGTGGTCGTTCTCCTGTGAGTCTAGATTTTCGAATACGACGCATAACTGATAGTTAATTGTAAAGTTCAGGGCCTCCTAATGACGATGGAACACTCAAATTGCGTCTCAATACATCGTCCTCCAGCCGACTTTTCTCCAAGAGTCTATTGCTGCCTCGGACACCTTATGGTCGTTCTCCTGTGAGTCTAGATTTTCGAATCAGACGCATAACGGATAGTTAATTGTAACGCTCAGTGCCTCCTAATGACGATGGAACACTCAATTGGCGTCGATATTCAATGCATCGTCCTCCAGCCGACTTCACTCCAAGGGTCTATACCTGCCTCGGGCACCTTATCGTTGTTCTCCTGTGAGTCCAGAAATTCGTATCCGACGCAAAACGGACTGCTAATTGTAACGTTCAGTGCCTCCTAATGATGATGGAACCCTCAAATTGCGTCGAGATTCAATACATCGTCATTCAGCCGACTTGTCTCCAAGGGTCTATTGCTGCCTCGTGCACCTTATGGTCGTTCTCCTGTGAGTCTAGATTTTAGAGTCCGACGCAAAACTGATAGTTAATTGCCACGTTCAGGGCCTCCTAATGACGATGGAACACTCACATTGCGTCGAGATTCAATACATCGTCCTCCAGCCGACTTGTCGCAAGGGGACATTGCTGCCTCGGGCACCATATGGTCCTTCTCCTGTGAATCTAGATTTTCGACTCCGATGCGAAACTGATAAATAATTGTAACGTCCAGGGCCTCCTAATGACGATAAACCACTCAAATTGCGTCGAGAGTCAATACATCGTCTTCCAGCCGATTTGTCTACAAAGGGATATTGCTGCCTCGGGCTCCTTGTGGTCCGTCTCCTGTGAGTCTAGATTTTCGAATCCGACGCAAAAGTAATAGTTGATTGTAACGTTCAGGGCTTCCTAATGACGATGGAACACTCAAATTGCGTAGCGATTCAATACATCGTTCTCCAGCCGACCTGCCTCCAAGGGTCTATCGCTGCCTCTGTCACCTAATGGTCTTGCTCCTGTGAGTCTAGATTTTCGAATCCGACGCAAAACTGATAGTTAATTGTAACGTTCACGACCTCCTAATGACGCTGGAACACTCAAATTGCGTCGCGATCCAATACATCGTCCTCCAGCCAACTTGTCTCCATGGGTCAATTGCTGCCTTTGGCACCTAATGTTCTTGCTCCTGTGAGTCTAGATTTTCGAATCCGACGCAAAACTGATATTTAATTGTAACGTTAACGACCTCCTAATGACGATGGAACACTCAAATTGCGTCGAGATTCAATACATCGTCCTCCAGCCGACTTGTCTCCAAGGGGATGTTGCTGCCTCGGGCACCATATGGTCCGTCAACTGTGAGTCTAGATTTTCGAATCCGACGCAAAACTTGTAGTTAATTGTAACGTTCAGGGCCCCATTATGACGATGTAACACTCAATTAGCGTCGAGATCCAATACATCGTCCTCCCGCCGACTTGTCTCCAACGTGATATTGCTGCCTCGGGCACCATGTCGTCCGTCTCCTGTGATTCTAGATTTTCGAATCCGACGCAAAAATGGTAGTTAATTGTAACGTTCAGGGCATCCTAATGACGAAGGAACACTCAAATTGCGTCCAGGTTCAATACATGGTCCTCCAGCCGACTTTTCTCCAAGGGTCTATTGCTGCCTCGTGCACCTTATGGTCGTTCTCCTGTGAATCTAGATTTTAGAATCCGACGCAAAACTGATAGTTAATTGCCACGTTCAGGGCCTCCTAATGACGATGGAACACTCAGATTGCGTCGAGATTCAATACATCGTCCTCCAGCCGACTTGTCGCAAGGGGACATTGCTGCCTCGGGCACCATATGGTCCTTCTCCTGTGAATCTAGATTTTCGATTCCGATGCGAAACTGATAGTTAATTGTAACGTTCAGGGCCTCCTAATGACGATAAACCACTCAAATTGCGTCGCGAGGCAATACATCGTCTTCCAGCCGACTTGTCTACTAGGGGATATTGCTGCCTCGGGCTCCTTGTGGTCCGTCTCCTGTGAGTCTAGATTTTCGAATCGGACGCAAAAATGATAGTTAATTGTAACGTTCAGGGCCTCCAAATGACGATGGAACACTCACATTGCGTCGAGATTTAATACATCGTCCTTCAGCCGACTTGTCTCCAAGGGGATATTGCTGCCTCGGCCACCATATGGTCCGTCCCCTGTGAGTCTAGATTAACGAATCCGACGCATAACTTGTAGATAATTGTAACGTTCAGGGCCTCCTAATGACGATGGAACACTGAAATTGCGTCGAGATTCAATTCATCGTCCTCCAGCCGACTTGTCTCCAAGGGGATATTGCAGCCTCGGGCAACATATAGTCCTCCTCCTGTGAGTCAAGAATTTCGAATCCGACGCAAAACTGATAGTTAATTGTAACGTTCACGACCTCCTAATGACGGTGGAACACTCAAATTGCGTCGCGATTCAATACATCGCCCTCCAGCCAACTTGTCTCCAAGGGTCAATTGCTGCCTTTGGCACCTAATGGTCTTGCTCCTGTGAGTCTAGATTTTCGAATCCGACGCAAAATTGATATTTAATTGTAACGTTAAGGACCTCCTAATGACGATGGAACATTAAAATTGCGTCGAGATTCAATACATCGTCCTCCAGCCGACTTGTCTCCAAGGAGGTATTGCTGCCTCGGGCACCATATGGTCCGTCTCCTGTGAGTCTAGATTTTCGAATCCGATGCAAAACTTGTAGTTAATTGTAACGTTCAGGGCCCCATAATGACGATGGAACACTCAATTAGCGTCGAGATCCAATACACCGTCCTCCCGCCGACTTGTCTCCAACGTGATATTGCTGCCTCGGGCACCATGTGGTCCGCTTCCTGTGATTCTAGATTTTCGAATCCGACGCAAAAATGGTAGTTAATTGTAACGTTCAGGGCCTCCTAATGACGAAGGAACACTCAAATTGCGTCGAGATTCAATACATCGTCCTCCAGCCGACTTGTCTCCAAGGGTTTATTGCTGCCTCGGGCACCATGTGGTCCTTCTCCTGTGAGTCTAGATTTTTGAATCCGACGCAAAAATGGTAGTTAATTGTAACGTCCAGGGCCTCCTAATGACGATGGAACACTCAAATTGCGTCGAGATTCAATACATCGTCCTGCAGCCGAATTGTCTCCATGGGTCTATTGCTGCCTGGGGCACCGCATGGTCGTTCTCCTGTGAGTCTATATTTTCGAATCCGACGCATAACTGATAGCTAATTGTAACGTTCAGGGCCTCCTAATGACGATGGAACACTGAAGTAGCTTCGAGATTCAATACATCGTCCTCCAGCCGACTTGTCTCCAAGGGGATATTGCTGCCTCGGGCACCATATGGTCCGTCTCCTGTGAGTCTAGATTTTCGAATCCGAAGCAAAACTTGTAGTTAATTGTTACGTTCAGGGCTTCCCAATGACGATGGAACACTAAAATTGCGTCGAGAGTCAATACATCGTCTTCCAGCCGATTTGTATCCAAGGGGATATTGCTGCCTCGGGCTCCATGTGGTCCGTCTCCTGTGAGTCTAAATTTTCGAATCCGACGCAAAACTGATAGTGAATTGTAACGTTCAGCGCCTCCTAATGACGATGGAACACTCAAATTGCGTCGAGAGTCAATACATCATCTTCCAGCCGACTTGTCTACAAGGGGATATTGCTGCCTCGGGCTCCATGTGGTCCGTCTCCTGTGAGTCTAGATTTACGAATCCGACGCAAAAATGATATTTAATTGTATCGTTAAGGGCCTCCTAATGACGATGGAACACTCACATTGCGTCGACATTTAATCCATCGTCCTCCAGCCGACTTGTCTCCAAGGGGATATTGCTGTCAGGGGCACCATGTGGTCCTTCTCCAGTGAGTCTAGATTGTCGAATCCGACGCGAAACTGATAGTTAAATGTAACATTCAGCGCCTCCAAATGACGATGGAACACTTATATTGCGTCGAGATTCAATACATCAGCCTCCAGCCGACTTGTCTCCAAGGGTCTATTATTGCCTGGGGCACCGCATGGTCGTTCTCCTGTGAGTCTACATTTTCGATCCTGACACATAACTGATAGTTAATTGTAACGTTCAGGGCCTCCAAATGACACATAACTGTTAGTTAATTGTAACATTCAGGACCTCCTAACGACGATGGAACACTCAAATTGCGTCGAGATTCAATACATCGTCCTCCAGCCGATTTGTCTCCATGGGTCTACTGCTACTTTGGTCACCTTATCGTCGTCCTCCTGTGAGTCTAGATATTCGAATCCGACGCAAAACGGACAGCTAATTGTAACGTTCAGAGCCTCCTAATGATCATGGAACACTCCAATTGCGTCGAAATTCAATACATCGTCCTCCAGCCGACTTGTCTCCATGGGTCTATTGCTGCCTGGGGCACCGCATGGTCGTTCTCCTGTGAGTCTATATTTTCGAATCCGACGCATAACTGATAGCTAATTGTAACGTTCAGGGCCTCCTAATGACGATGGAACACTGAAGTAGCTTCGAGATTCAATACATCGTCCTTCAGCCGACTTGTCGCCAAGCGTCCATTGTTGCCTCGGGCACCTTATGGTCGTTCTCCTGTGAGTCTACAATTTCAAATCCGACACATAACTGATAGTTAATTCTAACGTTCAGGGCCTCCTAATGACGATGGAACACTCAAATAGCGTCGAGATTCAATACATCGTCCTCCAGCCGACTTGCCTCCAAGGGGATATTGCTGCCTCTGGCACCTTTTGGTCGTTCTACTGTGAGTGTAGATTTTCGAATGCGACGCGAGACTGATTGTTAATTGTAACGTTCAGGGCTTCCTAATGACGAAGGAACACTCAAATTGCGCCGAGATTCAATACATCGTCCTCCAGCCGACTTGTCTCCAAGGGTCTATTGCTGCCTGGGGCACCATGTGGTCCTTCTCCTGTGAGTCTAGATTTTTGAATCCGACGCAAAAATGGTAGTTAATTGTAACGTCCAGGGCCTCCTAATGACGATCGAACACTCAAATTGCGTCGAGATTCAATACATCGTCCTCCTGCCGACTTGTCTCCATGGGTCTACTGCCGCCTGGGGCACCGCATGGTCGTTCTCCTGTGAGTCTATATTTTCGAATCCGACGCAAAACTGATAGCTAATTGTAACGTTCAGGGCCTCCTAATGACGATGGAACACTGAAGTAGCGTCGAGATTCAATACATCGTCCTTCAGCCGACTTGTCGCCAAGCGTCCATTGTTGCCTCGGGCACCTTATGGTCGTTCTCCTGTGAGTCTACAATTTCAAATCCGACACATAACTGATAGTTAATTGTAACGTTCAGGGCCTCCTAATGACGATGGAACACTCAAATTGCGTCGCGATTCAATAATTCGTCCTCCAGGCGACTTGTCTCCAAGGGGATATTGCTGCCTCGGGCACCATATGGTCCTTCTCCTGTGAGTCTAGATTTTCGAATACGACGCTTAACTGATAGTTAATTGTAACGTTCAGGGCCTCCTAATGACGATGGAACACTCAAATTGCGTCGAGATTCAATACATCGTCCTCCAGCCGACTTTTCTCCAAGGGTCTATTGCTGCCTCGGGCACCTTATTGTCGTCCTCCTGTGAATCTAGATTTTCGAATCCGACGCATAACACATAGTTAACTGTAACGCTCAGCGCCTCCGAATGACAATGGAACACTCAAATTGCGTCGAGATTCAATACATCGTCCTCAAGCCGACTTGTCTCCAAGGGGATATTGCTGCCTCGGGCACCATATAGTCCTTCTCCTGTGAGTCTAGAATTTCGAATCCGACGCAAAACTGTTAGTTAATTGTAACATTCAGGACCTCCTTATGACGATGGAAAACTCAAATTGCGTCGAGATTCAATACATCTTCCTTCAGCCGACTTGTCTCCAAGCGTATATTGCTCCCTCGGCACCTTATGGTCGTACTCCTGTGAGTCTAGATTTTAGAATCCGAGCTAAACTGATAGTTAATTGTAACGATCAGGGCATCTTAATGACGATGGAACACTCAAATTGCGTCGATATTCAATACATCGTCCTCCAGCCGACTTGTCTCCATGGGGTATTGTTGCCTCTGGCACCATATGGTCCGACTCCTGTAAGTCTAGATTTTCGAATCCGACGCAAAAATGATAGTTAATTGTAACGTTCAGCGCCTCCTAATGACGATGGAACACTCAAATTGCGTCGGGAGTCTTAACATCGTCCTTCAGCCGACTTGACAACAGGGGAGTAAATCTGCCTCAGGATCCATGTGGTCCGTCTCCTGTGAGTCTATTTTTTCGAATCCGACGCGAAACTGATAGTTAATTGTAACGTTCAGGGCCTCCCAATGGCGATGGAACACTCAAATTGCGTCGAGATTCAATACATCGGCCTCCGGCCGACTTGCTCCAAGGTTCTATTGCTGCCTCGGGCACCCTATGGTCGTCCTTCTGTGAGTATAGATTTTCGAATCCGACGCATAACTGATAGTTAATTGCAACGTTCAGCCCCTCCTATTGACCATGTAACACTCAAATTGCGTCGAGATTCAATACATTGGCCTCCAGCCGACTTGTCTCCAAATGTCTGTTGCTGCCTCGGGCAGCTTGTGGTCGTTCTCCTGTGAGTCTAGATTTTCGAATACGACGCATAACTGATAGTTAATTGTAAAGTTCAGGGCCTCCTAATGACGATAGGGCACTCAAATTGCGTCGAGATTCAATAACTAGTTCTCCAGCCGACTTGTCTCCATGGGGATATTGCTGCCTCGGGCACCATATGGTCCGTCTCCTGTGAGTCTAGATTTTCGAATCCGATGCGAAACCGATAGTTAATTGTAACGTTCAGGGCCTCCTAATGGCGATGGAACACTCAAATTGCGTCGAGATTCAATACATCGTCCACCACCCGACTTGTCTCCAAGGTTAGACCACATGGTGGAGCACCACATGGTCCTTATCAGGTGATTCTACATTTTCGAATCCGACGCAAAACTGATAGTTAATTGTAACGCTCAGGGCGTCCTAATGACGATAGGGCACTCAAATTGCGTCGCGATTCAATACATCGTCCTCCAGCGGACTGGTCTCCAAGGGGATATTGCTGCCTCTGGCACCTTATGGTCCGTCTCCAGTGAGTCTAGATTTTCGAATCCGACGCATAACTGATAGTTAATTGCAACGTTCAGCGCCTCCTGATAACGATGGAACACTCAAATTGCGTCGAGATTCAATACATTGGCCTCCAGATGACTTGTCTCCAAATGTCTAATGCTGCCTCGGGCACCTTGTGGTCGTTCTCCTGTGAGTCTAGATTTTCGAATACGACGCATAACTGATAGTTAATTGTAAAGTTCAGGGCCTCCTAAAGCCGATGGAACACTGAAATAGCGTCGCGATTCAATACATCGTCCTCCAGCAGACATGTCTCCAAGGGTCTATTCCTGCCTCGGGCACCTTGTCGTCGTTCTCCTGTGAGCCCAGATATTTGAATCCGACGCAAAACGGACTGCTAATTGTAACGTTCAGAGCCTCCTAATGATGATGGAACACTCAAATTGCTTCGAGATTCAATACATCGTCCTTCAGCAGACTTGTCTCCAAGGTTCTATTGCTGCCTCAGGCACCTTATTGTCGTTCTCCCGTGAGTCTCGATTTTCGAAACCGTCGCAAAACTGATAGTCAATTGCAACGTTCAAGGCCTCCGAATGACGATGGAACACTCAAATTGCATCGAGGTTCAATGCATCGTCCTCCTGCCGAATTGTCTCCAAGGTTCTATTGCTGCCTCGGGCACCCTATGGTCGTCCTTCTGTGAGTCTAGATTTTGGAATCCGACGCATAACTGATAGTTAATTGCAACGTTCAGCGCCTCCTATTGACCATGTAACACTCAAATTGCGTCGAGATTCAATACATCGGCCCCTAGCCGACTTGTCTCCAAATGTCTATTGCTGCCTCGGGCAGCTTGTGGTCGTTCTCCTGTGAGTCTAGATTTTCGAATGCGACGCATAACTGATAGTTAATTGTAAAGTTCAGGGCCTCCTAAAGACGATGGAACACTGAAATTGCGTCGCGATTCAATTCATCGTCCTCCAGCAGACTTGTCTCCAAGGGTCTGTTGCTGCCTCGGGCACCTTATGGTCGTTCTCCTGTGAGTCTTGATTTTCGTATCCGACGCATAGCTGATAGTTAATTGTATCGCTCAGCGCCTCCTAATGACGATGGAACACTCAAATTCAGTCGAGATCCAATACATCGTCCTCCAGCCGACTTGTCTCCAAGGGGATATTGCTGCCTTGGGCACCACATGGTCCATTTCCGGTGATTCTACATTTTCGAATCCGACGCAAAACTGATAGTTAATTGTAACGTTCAGGGCCTCCTAATGACGATGGAACACTCAGATTGCTAAGAGATTCAATACATTGGCCTCCAGCCAATTTGTCTCCAAGGGTCTATTCCTGCCTCGGGCACCTTATTGTCGATCTCCTGTGAGTCTAGATTTTCGAATCCGACGCAAAACTGATAGTTAATTGCAACGTTCAGCGCCGCCTAATGACGATGGAACACTCAAATTGCGTCGAGATTCAATACGTCGGCCTCCAGCCGACTTGTCTCCAAATGTCTATTGCTCCCTCGGGCACCTTGTGGTCGTTCTCCTGTGAGTCTACATTTTAGAATCCGACTCATAACTGATAGTTAATTGTAAAGTTCAGTGCCTCCTAATGACGATGGAACACTCAAATTGCGTCGAGATTCAATACATCATTCTCAAGCCGACTTTTCTCCAAGGGTCTATTGCTGCCTCGGGCACCTTATTGTCGTCCTCCTGTGAATCTAGATTTTCGAATCCGACGCATAACTGATAGTTAACTGTAACGCTCAGCGCCTCCGAATGACAATGGAACACTCAAATTGCGTCGAGATTCAATACATCGTCCTCAAGCCGACTTGTCTCCAAGGGTCTATTCCTGCCTCGGGCACCTTATCGTCGTTCTCCTGTGAGTCCAGACATTCGAATCCGACGCAAAACGGACTGCTAATTGAAACGTTCAGAGCCTCCTAATGATGAGGGAACACTCAAATTGAGTCGAGATTCAATACATCGTCCTCCAGCCGACTTGTCTCCAAGGGGATATTGCTGCCTCGGGCACCATATAGTCCTTCTCCTGTGAGTCTAGAATTTCGAATCCGACGTAAAACTGTTAGTTAATTGTAACATTCAGGACCTCCTAATGACGATGGAAAACTCAAATTGCGTCGAGATTCAATACATCTTCCTTCAGCCGACTTGTCTCCAAGCGTATATTGCTCCCTCGGCACCTTATGGTCGTACTCCTGTGAGTCTAGATTTTAGAATCCGACGCAAAACTGATAGTTAATTGTAACGATCAGGGCATCTTAATGACGATGGAACACTCAAATTGCGTCGATATTCAATACATCGTCCTCCAGCCGACTTGTCTCCAAGGGGTATTGTTGCCTCTGGCACCATATGGTCCGACTCCTGTGAGTCTAGATTTTCGAATCCGACGCAAAAATGATAGTTAATTGTAACGTTCAGCGCCTCCTAATGACGATGAAACACTCAAATTGCGTCGGGAGTCTTAACATCGTCTGTCAGCCGACTTGACAACAGGGGAATATATCTGCCTCAGGCTCCAAGTGGCCCGTCTCCTGTGAGTCTATTTTTTCGAATCCGACGCGAAACTGATAGTTAATTGTAACGTTCAGGGCCTCCCAATGGCGATGGAACACTCAAATTGCGTCGAGATTCAATACATCGGCCTCCGGCCGACTTGCTCCAAGGTTCTATTGCTGCCTCGGGCACCCTATGGTCGTCCTTCTGTGAGTATAGATTTTCGAATCCGACGCATAACTGATAGTTAATTGCAACGTTCAGCCCCTCCTATTGACCATGTAACACTCAAATTGCGTCGAGATTCAATACATCGGCCTCAAGCCGACTTGTTTCCAAATGTCTGTTGCTGCCTCGGGCAGCTTGTGGTCGTTCTCCTGTGAGTCTAGATTTTCGAATACGACGCATAACTGATAGTTAATTGTAAAGTTCAGGGCCTCCTAATGACGATAGGGCACTCAAATTGCGTCGAGATTCAATAACTAGTTCTCCAGCCGACTTGTCTCCATGGGGATATTGCTGCCTCGGGCACCGTATGGTCCGGCTCCTGTGAGTCTAGATTTTCGAATCCGATGCGAAACCGATAGTTAATTGTAACGTTCAGGGCCTCCTAATGACGATGGAACACTCAAATTGCGTCGAGATTCAATACATCGTCCTCCACCCGACTTGTCTCCAAGGTTAGGCCACATGGTGGAGCACCACATGGTCCTTATCAGGTGATTCTACATTTTCGAATCCGACGCAAAACTGATAGTTAATTGTAACGTTCAGGGCCTCCTAATGACGATAGTTCACTCAAATTGCGTCGCGATTCAATACATCGTCCTCCAGCGGGCTGGTCTCTGGCACCTTATGGTCCGTCTCCAGTGAGTCTAGATTTTCGAATCCGACGCATAACTGATAGTTAATTGCAACGTTCAGCGCCTCCTGATAACGATGGAACACTCAAATTGCGTCGAGATTCAATCCATCGGCCTCCAGATGACTTGTCTCCAAATGTCTAATGCTGCCTCGGGCACCTTGTGGTCGTTCTCCTGTGAGTCTGAATTTTCGAATACGACGCATAACTGATAGTTAATTGTAAAGTTCAGGGCCACCTAAAGCCGATGGAACACTGAAATTGCGTCGCGATTCAATACATCGTCCTCCAGCAGACATGTCTCCAAGGGTCTATTCCTGCCTCGGGCACCTTGTCGTCGTTCTCCTGTGAGCCCAGATATTTGAATCCGACGCAAAACGGACTGCTAATTGTAACGTTCAGAGCCTCCTAATGATGATGGAACACTCAAATTGCTTCGAGATTCAATACATCGTCCTCCAGCCGACTTGTCTCCAAGGGGGATATTGCTGCCTAGGGCACATATAGTCCTTCTCCTGTGAGTCTAGAATTTCGAATCCGACGCAAAACTGATTGTTAATTGTAACGTTCAGGAACTCCTATTGACGATGGAACACTCAATTTGCGTTGAGATTCAATACATCGTCCTTCAGCAGACTTGTCTCCAAGGTTCTATTGCTGCCTCAGGCACCTTATTGTCGTTCTCCCGTGAGTCTCGATTTTCGAAACCGTCGTAAAACTGATAGTCAATTGCAACGTTCAAGGCCTCCGATTGACGATGGAACACTCAAATTGCGTCGAGGTTCAATGCATCGTCCTCCTGCCGACTTGTCTCCAAGGTTCTATTGCTGCCTCGGGCACCCTATGGTCGTCCTTCTGTGAGTCTAGATTTTGGAATCCGACGCATAACTGATAGTTAATTGCAACGTTCAGCGCCTCCTATTGACCATGTAACACTCAAATTGCGTCGAGATTCAATACATCGGCCCCTAGCCGACTTGTCTCCAAATGTCTATTGCTGCCTCGGGCAGCTTGTGGTCGTTCTCCTGTGAGTCTAGATTTTCGAATGCGACGCATAACTGATAGTTAACTGTAAAGTTCAGGGCCTCCTAAAGACGATGGAACACTGAAATTGCGTCGCGATTCAATTCATCGTCCTCCAGCAGACTTGTCTCCAAGGGTCTGTTGCTGCCTCGGGCACCTTATGGTCGTTCTCCTGTGAGTCTTGATTTTCGTATCCGACGCATAGCTGATAGTTAATTGTATCGCTCAGCGCCTCCTAATGTCGATGGAACACTCAAATTCAGTCGAGATCCAATACATCGTCCTCCAGCCGACTTGTCTCCAAGGGGATATTGCTGCCTTGGGCACCACATTGTCCATTTCCGGTGATTCTACATTTTCGAATCCGACGCAAAACTGATAGTTAATTGTAACGTTCAGGGCCTCCTAATGACGATGGAACACTCAGATTGCTAAGAGATTCAATACATTGGCCTCCAGCCAATTTGTCTCCAAGGGTCTATTCCTGCCTCGGGCACCTTATGGTCGTTCTCCTGTGAGTCTAGATTTTCGAATCCGACGCAAAACTGATAGTTAACTGCAACGTTCAGCGCCTCCTAATGACGATGGAACACTCAAATTGCGTCGAGATTCAATACGTCGGCCTCCAGCCGACTTGTCTCCAAATGTCTATTGCTCCCTCGGGCACCTTGTGGTCGTTCTCCTGTGAGTCTACATTTTAGAATCCGACGCATAACTGATAGTTAATTGTAAAGTTCAGTGCCTCCTAATGACGATGGAACACTCAAATTGCGTCGAGATTCAATACATCATTCTCCAGCCGACTTGTCTCCAAGGGTCAATTGCTGCCTTTGGCACTTAATGGTCTTGCTCCTGTGAGTCTAGATTTTCGTATCCGACGCAAAACTGATATTTAATTGTGACGTTAAGGGCCTCCTAATGACGGTGGAACACTCAAATTGCGTCGAGATTCAATACATCGTCCTCCAGCCGACTTGACTCCAAGGGGATATTGCTGCCTCGGGCACCTTATGCTCGTTCTTCTGTGAGTCTACATTTTCGACCCCGACGCAAAACTGATAGTTAATTGTAACGTTCAGGGCCTCCTAATGACGATGGAATACTCAAACGGCGTCGTTATTCAATACATCGTCCTCCAGCCGACTTCTCTCCATGGGGATATTGCTGCCTCGGGCACCTTATGGTCGTTCTCCTGTGAGTGTAGATTTTCGAATCCGACGCATAACTGATAGTTAATTGTAACGCTCAGCGACTCCTAATGACGATGGAACACTCAAATTGCGTCGAGATTCAATACCTCGTCCTCCAGCCGACTTGTCTCCATGGGGATATTGCTGCCTCGGGCACCATATGGTCCGTCTCCTGTGAGTCTAGATTTTAGAATCCGACGCGAAACTGATAGTTAATTGTAACGTTCAGGGCCTCCTAATGTCGATAGTGCACTCAAATTGCGTCGCGATTCAATACATCGTCCTCCAGCGGACTGGTCTCCAAGAGGATATTGCTGCCTCTGGCACCTTATGGTCCGTCTCCAGTGAGTCTAGATTTTCGAACCCGACGCATAGCTGATAGTTAATTGCAACGTTCAGCGCCTCCTAATGACGATGGAACACTCAAATTGCGTCGAGATTCAATAAATCGGCCTCCAGATGACTTGTCTCCAAATGCCTATTGCTGCCTCTGGCACCTTGTGGTCGTTCTCCTGTGAGTCTAGATTTTCGAATACGACGCATAACTGATAGTTAATTGTAAAGTTCAGGGCCTCCTAATGACGATGGAACACTCAAATTGCGTCGAGATTCAATACATATTCCTCCAGCCGACTTCTCTCTAAGGGTCTATACCTGCCTCGGGCACCTTATCGTTGTTCTCCTGTGAGTCCAGAAATTCGAATCCGACGCAAAACGGACTGCTAATTGTAACGTTCAGTGCCTCCTAATGATGATGGAACCCTCAAATTGCGTCGAGATTCAATACATCGTCATTCAGCCGACTTGTCTCCAAGGGTCTATTGCTGCCTCGTGCACCTTATGGTCGTTCTCCTGTGAGTCTAGATTTTCGACTCCGATGCGAAACTGATAGGTAATTGTAACGTTCAGGGCCTCCTAATGACGATAAACCACTCAAATTGCGTCGAGAGTCAATACATCGTCTTCCAGCCGATTTGTCTACAAGGGGATATTGCTGCCTCGGGCTCCTTGTGGTCCGTCTCCTGTGAGTCTAGATTTTCGAATCCGACGCAAAAGTAATAGTTGATTGTAACGTTCAGGGCTTCCTAATGACGATGGAACACTCAAATTGCGTAGCGATTCAATACATCGTTCTCCAGCCGACCTGCCTCCAAGGGTCTATCGCTGCCTCTGGCACCTAATGGTCTTGCTCCTGTGAGTCTAGATTTTCGAATCCGTCGCAAAACTGATATTTAATCGTAACGTTAAGGGCCTCCTAATGACGATGGAACACTCACATTGCGTCGAGATTTAATACATCGTCCTTCAGCCGACTTGTCTCCGAGGGGATATTGCTGCCTCGGGCACAATATGGTCCGTCCCCTGTGAGTCTAGATTAACGAATCCGACGCGTAACTTGTAGATAATTGTAACGTTCAGGGTGTCCTAATGACGATGGAACACTGAAATTGCGTCGAGATTCAATTCATCGTCCTCCAGCCGACTTGTCTCCAAGGGGATATTGCAGCCTCGGGCACCATATAGTCCTTCTCCTGTGAGTCAAGAATTTCGAATCCGACGCAAAACTGATAGTTAATTGTAACGTTTACGACCTCCTAATGACGCTGGAACACTCAAATTGCATCGCGATCCAATACATCGTCCTCCAGCCAACTTGTCTCCAAGGGTCAATTACTGCCTTTGGCACCTAATGTTCTTGCTCCTGTGAGTCTAGATTTTCGAATCCGACGCAAAACTGATATTTAATTGTAACGTTAAGGACCTCCTAATGACGATGGAACACTCAAATTGCGTCGAGATTCATTACATCGTCCTCCAGCCGACTTGTCTCCAACGTGATATTGCTGCCTCGGGCACCATGTGGTCCGTCTCCTGTGATTCTAGATTTTCGAATCCGACGCAAAAATGGTAGTTAATTGTAACGTTCAGGGCCTCCTAATGACGAAGGAACACTCAAATTGCGTCGAGGTTCAATACATCGTCATCCAGCCGACTTTTCTCCAAGGGTCTATTGCTGCCTCGTGCACCTTATGGTCTTTCTCCTGTGAGTCTAGATTTTAGAATCCGACGCAAAACTGATAGTTAATTGCCACGTTTAGGGCCTCCTAATGACGATGGAACACTCAGATTGCGTCGAGATTCAATACATCGTCATCCAGCCGACTTGTCGCAAGGGGACATTGCTGCCTCGGGCACCATATGGTCCTTCTCCTGTGAATCTAGATTTTCGATTCCGATGCGAAACTGATAGTTAATTGTAACGTTCAGGGCCTCCTAATGACGATAATTCACTCAAATTGCGTCGCGAGGCAATACATCGTCTTCCAGCCGACTTGTCTACAAGGGGATATTGCTGCCTCGGGCTCCTTGTGGTCCGTCTCCTGTGATTCTAGATTTTCGAATCCGACGCAAAAATGGTAGTTAATTGTAACGTTCAGGGCCTCCTAATGACGAAGGAACACTCAAATTGCGTCGAGATTCAATACATCGTCCTCCAGCCGACTTGTCTCCAAGGGTTTATTGCTGCCTCGGGCACCATGTGGTCCTTCTCCTGTGAGTCTAGATTTTTGAATCCGACGCAAAAATGGTAGTTAATTGTAACGTCCAGGGCCTCCTAATGACGATGGAACACTCAAATTGCGTCGAGATTCAATACATCGTCCTCCAGGCGACTTGTCTCCAAGGGTCAATTGCTGCCTTTGGCACCTAATGGTCTTGCTCCTTTGAGTCTAGATTTTCGTATCCGACGCAAAACTGATATTTAATTGTAACGTTAAGGGCCTCCTAATGACGATGGAACACTCAAATAGCGTCGAGATTCAATACATCGTCCTCCAGCCGACTTGTCTCCAAGGGGATATTGCTGCCTCGGGCACCATATGGTCCGTCTCCTGTGAGTCTAGATTTTCGAATCCCAAGCAAAACTTGTAGTTAATTGTTACGTTCAGGGCTTCCCAATGACGATGGAACACTCAAATTGCGTCGAGAGTCAATACATCGTCTTCCAGCCGACTTGTATCCAAGGGGATATTGCTGCCTCGGGCTCCATGTGGTCCGTCTCCTGTGAGTCTAAATTTTCGAATCCGACGCAAAAATGATAGTGAATTGTAACGTTCAGCGCCTCCTAATGACGATGGAACACTCAAATTGCGTCGAGAGTCAATACATCGTCTTCCAGCCGACTTGTCTACAAGGGGATATTGGTGCCTCGGGCTCCATGTGGTCCGTCTCCTGTGAGTCTAGATTTTCGAATCCGACGCAAAAATGATATTTAATTGTATCGTTAAGGGCCTCCTAATGACGATGGAACACTCACATTGCGTCGACATTTAATCCATCGTCCTCCAGCCGACTTGTCTCCAAGGGGATATTGCTGTCAGGGGCACCATGTGGTCCTTCTCCAGTGAGTCTAGATTGTCGAATCCGCCGCGAAACTGATAGTTAAATGTAACATTCAGCGCCTCCAAATGACGATGGAACACTTATATTGCGTCGAGATTCAATACATCAGCCTCCAGCCGACTTGTCTCCAAGGGTCTATTATTGCCTGGGGCACCGCATGGTCGTTCTCCTGTGAGTCTACATTTTCGATCCTGACACATAACTGATAGTTAATTGTAACGTTCAGGGCCTCCTAATGACACATAACTGTTAGTTAATTGTAACATTCAGGACCTCCTAACGACGATGGAACACTCAAATTGCGTCGAGATTCAATACATCGTCCTCCAGCCGATTTGTCTCCATGGGTCAACTGCTACTTTGGTCACCTTATCGTCGTCCTCCTGTGAGTCTAGATATTCGAATCCGACGCAAAACGGACTGCTAATTGTCACGTTCAGAGCCTCCTAATGATCATGGAACACTCCAATTGCGTCGAAATTCAATACATCGTCCTCCAGCCGACTTGTCCCAAAGGGGATATCGCTGCCTCGGGCACCATATAGTCCTTCTCCTGTGAGTCTAGAATTTCGATCCGACGCAAAACTGATAGTTAATTGTAACGTTCAGGACCTCCTAATGACGATGGAACACTCAAATTGCGTCGAGATCCAATACATCACCCTCCCGCCGACTTGTCTCCAACGGGATATTGCTGCCTCGGGCACCATGTGGTCCGTCTCCTGTGAGTCAAGATTTTCGAATCTGACGCAAAAATGATAGATAATTGTAACGTTCAGCGCCTCCTAATGACGATGGAACTCTCAAATTGCGTCGAGAGTCAATACATCGTCTTCCAGCCGTCTTGTCTACAAGGGGATATAGCTGCCTCGGGCTCCATATGGTTCGTCTCCTGTGAGTCCAGATTTTCGAATCCGACGCAAAAATGATATTTAATTGTAACGTTCAGGGCCTCCTAATGACGATGGAACACTCAAATTGCGTCGCGATTCAATACATCGTCCTCCAGCCGACTTGCCTCCAAGGGTCTATTGCTGCCCCTGGCACCTAATGGTCTTGCTCCTGTGAGTCTAGATTTTCGACCCCGACGCAAAAATGATAGTTAATTGTAACGTACAGGGCCTCCTAATGACGATGGAATACTCAAACTGCGTCGAGATTCAATACATCGTCCTCCAGCCGACTTCTCTCCATGGGGATACTGCTGCCTCTGGCACCTTTTGGTCGTTCTACTGTGAGTGTAGATTTTCGAATGCGACGCGAGACTGATTGTTAATTGTAACGTTCAGGGCTTCCTAATGACGAAGGAACACTCAAATTGCGTCGAGATTCAATACATCGTCCTCCAGCCGACTTGTCTCCAAGGGTCTATTGCTGCCTCGGGCACCTTATGGTCGTTCTCCTGTGAGTCTAAATTATCGAATCTGACGAATAACTGATAGTTAATTGTAACGTTCAGCGCCTCCTAATGACGATAGAACACTCAAATTGCGTCGAGATTTAATACATCGGCCTCCAGCCGACTTGCTGTCTCGGATACCTTATGGTCGTTCTCCTGTGAGTCTAGATTTCCGAATCCAAAGCATAACTGATAGTTAATTGTAACGTCCAGGACCTCCTAATGACGATGGAACACTCAAATTGCGCCGTGATTCAATACATCGTCCTCCAGCCGACTTGTCTCCAAGGGTCTATTGCTGCCTGGGGCACCGCATGGTCGTTCTCCTGTGATTCTATATTTTCGAATCCGACGCATAACTGATAGCTAATTGTAACGTTCAGGGTCTCCTAATGACGATGGAACACTGAAATAGCGTCGAGATTCAATACATCGTCCTTCAGCCGACTTGTCTCCAAGCGTCCATTGATGCCTCGGGCACCTTATGGTCGTTCTCCTGTGAGTCTACATTTTCGATTCCGACACATAACTGATAGTTAATTGTAACGTTCAAGGCCTCCTAATGACGATGGAACACTCAAATTGATCGAGATTCAATACATCGTCCTCCAGCCGACTTGTATCCAAGGGTCTACTGCTACCTCGGTCACTTTATCGTCGTTCTCCTGTGAGTCCAGATATTCGAATCCGATGCAAAACGGACTGCTAATTGTAACGTTCAGAGCCTCCTAATGATGATGGAAGACTCAAATTGCGTCGAGATTCAATACATCGTCCTACAGCCGACTTGTCTCCAAGGGGATATTGCTGCCTCGGGCACCATATAGTCCTTCTCCTGTGAGTCTAGAATATCAAATCCGACGCAAAAGTGGTAGTTACTTGTAACGTTCAGGACCTCCTAATATCGATGGAACACTCAAATTGCGTCGCGATTCAATACATCGTCCTCCAGGCGACTTGTCTCCAAGGAGGTATTGCTGCCTCGGGCACCATATGGTGCGTCTCCTGTGAGTCTAGATTTTCGAATCCGATGCAAAACTTGTAGTTAATTGTAACGTTCAGGGCCCCATAATGACGATGGAACACTCAATTAGCGTCGAGTTCCAATACATCGTCCTCCCGCCGACTTGTCTCCAACGTGATATTGCTGCCTCGGGCACCATGTGGTTCGTCTCCTGTGATTCTAGATTTTCGAATCCGACGCAAAAATGGTAGTTAATTGTAACGTTCAGCGCCTCCTAATGACGATGGAACTCTCAATTTGCGTCGAGATTCAATACATCGTCCTCCAGCCGACTTCTCTCCATGGGGATACTGCTGCCTCTGGCACCTTTTGGTCGTTCTACTGTGAGTGTAGATTTTCGAATGCGACGCGAGACTGATTGTTAATTGTAACGTTCAGGGCTTCCTAGCGACGAAGGAACACTCAAATTGCGCCGAGATTCAGTACATCGTCCTCCTGCCGACTCGTCTCCAAGGGTCTATTGCTGCCTGGGGCACCGCATGGTCGTTCTCCTGTGAGTCTATATTTTCGAATCCGACGCATAACTGATAACGTTCAGGGCCTCCTAATGCCGATGGAACACTGAAATAGCGTCGAGATTCAATACATCGACCTTCAGATGACTTGTCTCCAAGCGTCCATTGATGCCTCGGGCACCTTATGGTCGTTCTCCTGTGAGTCTACATTTTCGATTCCGACACATAACTGATAGTTAATTGTAACGTTCAGGGCCTCCTAATGACGATGGAACAATGAAACTGATCGAGATTCAATACATCGTCCTCCAGCCGACTTGTATCCAAGGGTCTACTGCTACCTCGGTCACTTTATCGTCGTTCTCCTGTGAGTCCAGATATTCGAATACGATGTAATACGGACTGCTAATTGTAACGTTCAGAGCCTCCTAATGATGATGGAAGACTCAAATTGCGTCGAGATTCAATACATCGTCCTCCAGCCGACTTGACTCCAAGGGGATATTGCTGCCACGGGCACCATATAGTCCTTCTCCTGTGAGTCTAGAATATCTAATCCGACGCAAAAGTGATAGTTACTTGTAACGTTCAGGACCTCCTAATAACGATGGAACACTCAAATTGCGTCGCGATTCAATACATCGTCCTTCAGGCGACTTGTCTCCAAGGGTCAATTGCTGCCTTTGGCACCTAATGGTCTTACTCCTTTGAGTCTAGATTTTCGTATCCGACGCAAAACTGATATTTATATGTAACGTTAAGGGCCTCCTAATGACGATGGAACACTCAAATAGCGTCGAGATTCAATACATCGTCCTCCAGCCGACTTGTCTCCAAGGGGATATTGCTGCCTCGGGCACCATATGGTCCGTCTCCTGTCAGTCTAGATTTTCGAATCCGAAGCAAAACTTGTAGTTAATTGTTACGTTCAGGGCTACCTGATGACGATGGAACACTCAAATTGCGTCGAGAGGCAATACATCGTCTTCCAACCGACTTGTCTACAAGGGGATATTGCTGCCTCGGGCTCCATGTGGTCCGTCTCCTGTGAGTCTAGAATTTCGTATGCGACGCAAAACTGATATTTAATTGTAACGTTAACGGCCTCCTAAAGACGATGGAACACTCAAATAGCGTCGAGAGTCAATACATCGTCCTCCAGCCGACTTGTCTCCAAATGGATATTGGTGCCTCGGGCACCATGTAGTCCTTCTCCTGTGAGTCTAGAATTTCAAATCCGGCGCAAAAGTGATAGCTAATTGTAACGTTCAGGACCTTCTAACAACGATGGAACACTCAAACTGCGTCGCGATTCAAAACATCGTCCTCCAGGCGACTTGTCTCCAAGGGTCAATTGCTGCCGTTGGCACCTAATGGTCTTGCTCCTTTGAGTCTAGATTTTCGTATCCGACGCAAAACTGATACTTAATTGTAACGTTAGGGGCCTCCAAATGACGATGAAACACTCAAATTGCGTCGAGAGTCAATACATCGTCTTTCAGCCGACTTGTCTACAAGGAGATATTGCTCCTTCGGGCTCCATGTGGTCCGTCTCCTGTGAGCCTAAATTTTCGAATCCGACGCAAAAATGATAGTGAAATGTAACGTTCAGCGCCTCCTAATGACGATGGAACACTCAAATTGCGTCGAGAATCAATACATCGTCTTCCAGCCGACTTGTATACAAGGGGATATTGCTGCCTCGGGCTCCATGTGGTCCGTCTCCTGTGAGTCTAGATTTTCGATCCGACGCAAAACTGATAGTTAATTGTAACGTTCAGGACCTCCTAATGACGATGGAACACTCAAATTGCATCGCGATTCAATACATCGTCCTCCAGCCGACGTGTCTCCATGGGTCAATTCCTGCCTTTGGCACCAAATAATCTTGCTCCTGTGAGTCTAGATTTTCGAATCCGACGCAAAACTGATATTTAATTGTAACGTTATGGGCCTCCTAATGACGATGGAACACTCTGCGTCGAGATTCAATACTTCGTCCTCCAGCCGACTTGTCTCCAACGTGATATTGCTGCTTGTTGCACCGAGTGGTCCGTCTCCTGTGAGTCTAGATTTTCGAATCCGACGCTAAAATGATAGTTAATTGTAACGTGCAGGGCCTCCTAATGACGAAGGAACACTCAAATTGCGTCGAGATTCAATACATCGTCCTCCAGCCGACTTGCCTCCAAGGTTCTATTACTGCCTCGGGCACCTTATGGTCGTTCTCCTGTGAGTCTAGATTTTCGGATCCGACGCATAACTGATAGTTAATTGTAACGTTCGGGACCTCCTAATGACGATAGAACACTCAAATTGCGTCGAGATCCAATACATCGCCCTTCCGCCGACTTGTCTCCAACGGGATATTGCTGCCTCGGGCACCATGTGGTCCGTCTCCTGTGAGTCAAGATTTTAGAATCCGACGCAAAAATGATAGATAATTGTAACGTTCAGGGCCTCCCAATGACGATGGAACACTCAAATTGCGTCGAGAGTCAATACATCGTCATCCAGCCGACTTGTCTACAAGGGGATATTGCTGCCTCGGGCTCCATGTGGTCCGTCTCCTGTGAGTCTAAATTTTCGAATCCGACGCAAAAATGATAGTGAATTGTAACGTTCAGCGCCTCCTAATGACGATGGAACTCTCAAATTGCGTCGAGAGTCAATACATCGTCTTCCAGCCGACTTGTCTACAAGGGGATATAGCTGCTTCGGGCTCCATATGGTTCGTCTCCTGTGAGTCCAGATTTTCGAATCCGACGCAAAAATGATATTTAATTGTAACGTTCAGGGCCTCCTAATGACGATGGAACACTCAAATTGCGTCGAGATTCAATACATCGTCCTCCGGCCGACGTGTCTCCAATGGGATATTGCTGTTTAGGGCACCTTATGCTCGTTCTCCTGTGAGTATAGATATTCGAACCCGACGCAAAAATGATAGTCAATTGTAACGTACAGGGCCTCCTAATGACGATGGAATACTCAAACTGCGTCGAGATTAAATACATCGTCCTCCAGCCGACTTCTCTCCATGTGGATACTGCTGCCTCTGGCACCTTTTGGTCGTTCTACTGTGAGTGTAGATTTTTGAATGCGACGCGAGACTGATTGTTAATTGTAACGTTCAGGGCTTCCTAATGACGAAGGAACACTCAAATTGCGTCGAGATTCAATACATCGTCCTCCAGCCGACTTGTCTCCAAGGGGATATTGCTGCCTCGGGCACCATATAGTCCTTCTCCTGTGAGTCTAGAATATCAAATCCGACGCAAAAGTGATAGTTACTTGTAACGTTCAGGACCTCCTAATAACGATGGAACACTCAAATTGCGTCGCGAATCAATACATCGTCCTTCAGGCGACTTGTCTCCAAGGGTCAATTGCTGCCTTTGGCACCTAATGGTCTTACTCCTTTGAGTCTAGATTTTCGTATCCGACGCAAAACTGATATTTATTTGTAACGTTAAGGGCCTCCTAATGACGATGGAACACTCAAATAGCGTCGAGATTCAATACATCGTCCTCCAGCCGACTTGTCTCCAAGGGGATATTGCTGCCTCGGGCACCATATGGTCCGTCTCCTGTGAGTCTAGATTTTCGAATCCGAAGCAAAACTTGTAGTTAATTGTTACGTTCAGGGCTTCCTGATGACGATGGAACACTCAAATTGCGTTGAGAGTCAATACATCGTCTTCCAACCGACTTGTCTACAAGGGGATATTGCTGCCTCGGGCTCCATGTGGTCCGTCTCCTGTGAGTCTAGAATTTCGTATGCGACGCAAAACTGATATTTAATTGTAACGTTAACGGCCTCCTATTGACGATGGAACACTCAAATAGCGTCGAGAGTCAATACATCGTCCTCCAGCCGACCTGTCTCCAAATGGATATTGGTGCCTCGGGCACCATGTAGTCCTTCTCCTGTGAGTCTAGAATTTCAAATCCGACGCAAAAGTGATAGCTAATTGTAACGTTCAGGACCTTCTAACAACGATGGAACACTCAAACTGCGTCGCGATTCAATACATCGTCCTCCAGGCGACTTGTCTCCAAGGGTCAATTGCTGCCGTTGGCACCTAATGGTCTTGCTCCTTTGAATCTAGATTTTCGTATCCGACGCAAAACTGATATTTAATTGTAACGTTAAGGGCCTCCTAATGACGATGAAACACTCAAATTGCGTCGAGAGTCAATACATCGTCTTCCAGCCGACTTGTCTACAAGGAGATATTGCTGCTTCGGGCTCCATGTGGTCCGTCTCCTGTGAGTCTAAATTTTCCAATCCGACGCAAAAATGATAGTGAAATGTAACATTCAGCGCCTCCTAATGACGATGGAACACTCAAATTGCGTCGAGAGTCAATACATCGTCTTCCAGCCGACTTGTATACAAGGGGATATTGCTGCCTCGGGCTCCATGTGCTCCGTCTCCTGTGAGTCTAGATTGTCGAATCCGACGCGAAACTGATTGTTAATTGTAACGTTCAGCGCCTCCAAATGACGATGGAACACTTAAATTGCGTAGAGATTCAATACAGCAGCCTCCAGCCGACTTGTCTCCAAGGGTCTATTATTGCCTGGGGCACGGCATGGTCGTTCTCCTGTGAGTCTACATTTTCGAATCCGACGCATAACAGATAATTAATTGTAACGTTCAGGGCCTCCTAATGACGATGGAACACTGAAAAAGCGTCTAGATTCAATACATCGTCCTCCAGCCGACTTGTCTCCAAGGGTCTACTGCTGCCTCGGGCACCATATGGTCGTTCTCCTGTGAGTCTAGATTATCGAATCCGACGAATAACTGATAGTTAATTGTAACGTTCAGCGCCTCCTAATGACGATGGAACACTCAAATTGCGTCGAGATTTAATACTTTAATACATCGGCCTCCAGCCGACTTGCTGCCTCGGACACCTTATGGTCGTTCTCCTGTGTGTCTAGATTTTCGAACCCAAAGCATAACTGATAGTTAATTGTAACGTCCAGGGCCTCCTAATGACGATGGAACACTCAAATTGCGTCGAGATTCAATACATCGTCCTCCAGCCGACTTGTCTCCAAGGGTCTATTGCTGGCTGGGGCACCGCATGGTCGTTCTCCTGTGAGTCTATATTTTTGGATCCGACGCATAACTGATAGCTAATTGTAACGTTCAGTGCCTCCTAATGACGATGGAACACTGAAATAGCGTCGAGATTCAATACATCGTCTTTAAGCCGACTTGTCTCCAAGCGTCCATTGTTGCCTCGGGCACCTTATGATCGTTCTCCTGTGAGTCTACATTTTCGATTCCGACACATAACTGATAGTTAATTGTAACGTTCAGGGCCTCCTAATGACGATGGAACACTCAAATTGATCGAGATTCAATACATCGTCCTCCAGCCGACTTGTATCCAAGGGTCTACTGCTACCTCGGTCACCTTATCGTCGTTCTCCTGTGTGTCCAGATATTCGAATCCGACGCAAAACGGACTGCTAATTGTAACGTTCAGAGCCTCCTAATGATGATGGAAGACTCAAATTGCGTCGAGATTCAATACATCGTCCTCCAGCCGACTTGTCTCCAACTGGATATTGCTGCCTCGGGCACCATATAGTCCTTCTCCTGTGAGTCTAGAATTTCAAATCCGACGCAAAACTGATATTTACTTGTAACGTTAAGGGCCTCCTAATGACGATGGAACACTCAAATTGCGTCGAGAGTCAATACATCGTCTTCCAGCCGACTTGTCTACAAGGAGATATTGCTGCCTATGGCTCCATGTGGTCCGTCTCCTGTGAGTCTAAATTTTCGAATCCGACGCAAAAATGATAGTGAAATGTAACGTTCAGCGCCTCCTAATGACGATGGAACACTCAAATTGCGTCGAGAGTCAATACATCGTCTTCCAGCCGACTTGTCTACAAGGGGATATTGCTGCCTGGGGCTCCATGTGGTCCGTCTCCTGTGAGTCTAGATTTTCGAATCCGACGCAAAAATGATAGTTAATTGTAACGTTCAGGGCCTCCTAATGACGATGGAACACTCAAATTGCGTCGCGATTCAATACATCGTCCTCCAGCCGACTTGCCTCCAAGGGTCTATTGCTGCCTCTGGCACCTAATTGACTTGCTCCTGTGAGTCTAGATTTTCGAATCCGACGCAAAACTGATATTTAATTGCGTCGTTAAGGGCCTCCTAATGACGATGGAACACTCAAATTGCGTCGACATTTAATACATCGTCCTCCAGCCGACTGGTCTCCAAGGGGATATTGCTGCCTGGCGCACCATGTGGTCCTTCTCCTGTGAGTCTAGATTGTCGAATCCGACGCGAAACTGATAGTTAATTGTAACATTCAGCGCCTCCAAATGACGATGGAACACTTAAATTGCGTAGAGATTCAATACAGCAGCCTCCAGCCGACTTGTCTCCAAGGGCCTATTATTGCCTGGGGCACCGCATGGTCGTTCTCCTGTGAGTCTACATTTTCGAATCCGACGCATAACAGATAATTAATTGTAACGTTCAGGGCATCCTAATGACGATGGAACACTGAAATAGCGTCGAGATTCAATACATCGTCCTCCAGCCGACTTGTCTCCAAGGGTCTACTGCTGCCTCGGGCACCATATGGTCGTTCTCCTGTGAGTCTAGATTATCGAATCTGACGAATAACTGATAGTTAGTTGTAACGTTCAGCGCCTCCTAATGACGATGGAACACTCAAATTGCTTCGAGATTTAATACTTTAATACATCGGCCTCCAGCCGACTTGCTGCCTCGGACACCTTATGGTCCTTCTCCTGTGTGTCTAGATTTTCGAACCCGAAGCATAACTGATAGTTAATTTAACGTCCAGGGCCTCCTAATGACGATGGAACACTCAAATTGCGTCGAGATTCAATACATCGTCCTCCAGCCGACTTGTCTCCAAGGGTCTATTGCTGGCTGGGGCACCGCATGGTCGTTCTCCTGTGAATCTATATTTTCGGATACGACGCATAAGTGATAGCTAATTGTAACGTTCAGTGCCTCCTAATGACGATAGAACACTGAAATAGCGTCGAGATTCTATACATCGTCCTCCAGCCCACTTGTCTCCAAGGGTCTACTGCTGCCTCGGGCACCATATGGTCGTTCTCCTGTGCGTCTATATTTTCGGATCCGACGCATAACTGATAGCTAATTAAAACGTTCAGTGCCTCCTAAAGACGATTGAACACTGAAATAGCGTCCAGATTCAATACATCGTCCTCCAGCCGACTTGTCTCCAAGGGGATGTTGCTGCCTCGGGCACCATATGGTCCGTCTCCTGTGAGTCTAAATTTTCGAATCCGAAGCAAAACTTGCAGTTAATTGTTACGTTCAGGGCTTCCTAATGACGATGGAACACTCAAATTGCGTCGAGAGTCAATACATCGTCTTCTAGCCGACTTGTCTACAAGCTGATTTTGCTGCCTCGGGCTCCATGTGGTCCGTCTCCTGTGGGTCTAGATTTTCGAATCCGACGCAGAAATGATAGTTAATTGTAACGTTCAAGCCTCCTAATGACGATGGAACACTCAAATTGCGTCGCGATTCAATACATCGTCCTCCAGCCGACTTGCCTCCAAGGGTCTATTGCTGCCTCTGGCACCTAATGGTCTTGCTCCTGTGAGTCTAGATTTTCGAATCCGACGCAAAACTGATATTTAATTGCGTCGTTAAGGGCCTCCTAATGACGATGGAACACTCAAATTGCGTCGACATTTAATACATCGTCCTCCAGCCGACTTGTCTCCATGGGTCTATTATTGCCTGGGGAACCGCATGGTCGTTCTCCTGTGAGTCTACATTTTCGAATCCGACGCATAACAGATAATTAATTGTAACGTTCAGGGCCTCCTAATGACGATGGAACACTGAAATAGCGTCGAGATTCAATACATCGTCCTCCAGCCGACTTGTCTCCAAGGGTCTACTGCTGCCTCGGGCACCATATGGTCGTTCTCCTGTGAGTCTAGATTATCGAATCCGACGAATAACTGATAGTTAATTGTAACGTTCAGCGCCTCCTAATGACGACGGAACACTCAAATTGCGTCGAGATTTAATACTTTAATACATCGGCCTCCAGCCGACTTGCTGCCTCGGACACCTTATGGTCGTTCTCCTGTGTGTCTAGATTTTCGAACCCGAAGCATAACTGATAGTTAATTGTAACGTCCAGGGCCTCCTAATGACGATGGAACACCCAAATTGCGTCGAGATTCAATACATCGTCCTCCAGCCGACTTGTCTCCAAGGGTCTATTGCTGCCTGGGGCACCGCATGGTCGTTCTCCTGTGAGTCTATATTTTTGGATCCGACCCATAACTGATAGCTAATTGTAACGTTCAGTGTCTCCTAATGACGATGGAACACTGAAATAGCGTCGAGATTCAATACATCGTCTTTAAGCCGACTTGTCTCCAAGCGTCCATTGTTGCCTCGGGCACCTTATGGTCGTTCTCCTGTGAGTCTACATTTTCGATTCCGACACATAACTGATAGTTAATTGTAACGTTCAGGGCCTCCTAATGACGATGGAACACTCAAATCGATCGAGATTCGATACATCGTCCTCCAGCCGACTTGTATCCAAGGGTCTACTGCTACCTCGGTCACCTTATCGTCGTTCTCCTGTGAGTCCAGATATTCGAATCCGACGCAAAACGGACTGCTAATTGTAACGTTCAGAGCCTCCTAATGATGATGGAAGACTCAAATTGCGTCGAGATTCAATACATCGTCCTCCAGCCGACTTGTCTCCAAGGGGATATAGCTGCCTCGGGCACCATATAGTCATTCTCCTGTGGGTCTAGAATTTCAAATCCGACGCAAAACTGATATTTAATTGTAACGTTAAGGGCCTCCTAATGACGATGGAACACTCAAATTGCGTCGAGAGTCAATACATCGTCTTCCAGCCGACTTGTCTACAAGGAGATATTGCTGCCTCGGGCTCCATGTAGTCCGTCTCCTGTGAGTCTAAATTTTCGAATCCGACGCAAAAATGATAGTGAAATGTAACGTTCAGCGCCTCCTAATGACGATGGAACACTCAAATTGCGTCGAGAGTCAATACATCGTCTTCCAGCCGACTTGTCTACAAGGGGATTCTGCTGCCTCGGGCTCCATGTGGTCCTTCTCCTGTGAGTCTAGATTGTCGAATCCGACGCGAAACTGATAGTTAATTGTAACATTCAGCGCCTCCAAATGACGATGGAACACTTAAATTGCGTAGAGATTCTATACAGCAGCCTCCAGCCGACTTGTCTCCAAGGGCCTATTATTGCCTGGGGCACCGCACGGTCGTTCTCCTGTGAGTCTATATTTTCGGATACGACGCATAAGTGATAGCTATTTGTAACGTTCAGTGCCTCCTAATGACGATGGAACACTGAAATAGCGTCGAGATTCAATACATCGTCCTCCAGCCGACATGTCTCCAAGGGTCTACTGCTGCCTCGGGCACCATATGGTCGTTCTCCTGTGCGTCTATATTTTCGGATCCGACGCATAACTGATAGCTAATTGTAACGTTCAGTGCCTCCTAATGACGATTGAACACTGAAATAGCGTCGAGATTCAATACATCCTCCTCCAGCCGACTTGTCTCCAAGGGGATGTTGCTGCCTCGGGCACCATATGGTCCGTCTCCTGTGGGTCTAGATTTTCGAATCCGAAGCAAAACTTGCAGTTAATTGTTACGTTCAGGGCTTCCTAATAACGATGGAACACTCAAATTGCGTCGAGAGTCAATACATCGTCTTCCAGCCGACTTGTCTACAAGGGGATATTGCTGCCTCGGGCTCCATGTGGTCCGTCTCCTGTGCGTCTAGATTTTCGAATCCGACGGAAAAATGATAGTTAATTGTAACGTTCAATGCCTCCTAATGTCGATGGAACAATCAAATTGCGTCGCGATTCAATACATCGTCCTCCAGCCGACTTGCCTCCAAGGGTCTATTGCTGCCTCTGGCACCTAATGGTCTTGCTCCTGTGAGTCTAGATTTTCGAATCCGACGCAAAACTGATATTTAATTGTATCGTTAAGGGCCTCCTAATGACGATGGAACACTCAAATTGCGTCGACATTTAATACATCGTCCTCCAGCCGACTTGTCTCCAAGGGGATATTGCTGCCTGGGGCACCATGTGGTCCTTCTCCTCTGAGTCTAGATTGTCGAATCCGACGCGAAACTGATAGTTAATTGTAACATTCAGCGCCTCCTAATGACGATGGAACACTTAAATTGCGTCGAGATTCAATACAGCAGCCTCCAGCCGACTTGTCTCCAAGGGTCTATTATTGCCTGGGGCACCGCATGGTCGTTCTCCTGTGAGTCTACATTTTCGAATCCGACGCATAACTGATAATTAATTGTAACGTTCAGGCCCTCCTAATGACGATGTAACACTGAAATAGCGTCGAGATTCAATACATCGTCCTTCAGCCGACAGGTCTCTAAGCGTCCATTGCTGCCTCGGGCACCTTATGGTCGTTCTCCTGTGAGTCTACATTTTCGGTTCCGACACATAACTGATAGTTAATTGTAACGTTCAGGACCTCCTAATGACGATGGAACACTCAAATTGCGTCGCGATTCAATACATCGTCCTCCAGCCGACTTGTCTCCAAGGGTCAATTGCTGCCTTTGGCATCAAATAATCTTGCTCCTGTGAGTCTAGATTTTCGAATCTGGCCCAAAACTGATATTTAATTGTAACGTTATGGGCCTCCAAATGACGATGGAACACTCTGCGTCGAGATTCAATACATCGTCCTCCAGCCGACTTGTCTCCAACGTGATATTGCTGCTTGGGGCACCATGTGGTCCGTCTCCTGTGAGTCTAGATTTTCGAATCCGACGCTAAAATGATAGTTAATTGTAACGTGCAGGGCCTCCTAATGACGAAGGAACACTCAAATTGCGTCGAGATTCAATAGATCGTCCTCCAGCCGACTTGTCTCCAAGGGTCTATTAATGCCTCGGGCACCTTATGGTCGTTCTCCTGTGAGTCTAGAATTTCGGATCCGACGCATAACTGATGGTTAATTGTAACGTTCAGGACCTCCTCATGACGATAGAACACTCAAATTGCGTCGAGATCCAATACATCGCCCTCCCGCCGACTTGTCTCCAACGTGATATTGCTGCCTCGGGCACCACGTGGTCCGTCTCCTGTGAGTCTAGATTTTCGAATCCGACGCAAAAATGATAGTTAATTGTAACGCTCAGGGCCTCCTAATGACGATGGAACACTCAAATTGCGTCGAGAGTCAATACATCGTCATCCAGCCGACTTGTCTACAAGTTGATATTGCTGCCTCGGGCTCCATGTGGTCCGTCTCCTGTGAGTCTAAATTTTCGAATCCGACGCAAAAATGATAGTTAATTGTAACGTTCAGCGCCTCCTAATGACGATGGAACTCTCAAATTGCGTCGAGAGTCAATACATCGTCTTCCAGCCGACTTGTCTGCAAGGGGATATAGCTGCCTCGGGCTCCATATGGTTCGTCTCCTGTGAGTTCAGATTTTCGAATCCGACGCAAAAATGATATTTAATTGTAACGTTCAGGGCCTCCTAATGACGATGGAACACTCAAATTGCGTCGCGATTTCATACATCGTCCTCCAGCCGACTTGCCTCCAAGGGTCTATTGCTGCCTCTGGCTCCTAATGGTCTTGCTCCTGTGAGTGTAGATTTTCGAACCCGACGTAAAAATTATAGTTAATTGTAAGGTTCAGGGCCTCCTAATGACGATGGAATACTCAAACTGCGTCGAGATTCAATACATCGTCCTCCAGCCGACTTGTCTCCAAGGGTCTATTGCTGCCTCGGGCACCTTATGGACGTTCTCCTGTGAGTCTAGATTATCGAATCTGACGAATAACTGATAGTTAATTGTAACGTTCAGCGCCTCCTAATGACGATGGAACACTCAAATTGCGTCGAGATTTAATACATCGGCCTCCAGCCGACTTGCTGCCGCGGACACCTTATGGTCGTTCTCCTGCGAGTCTAGATTTTCGAATCCGAAGCATAACTGATAGTTAATTTTAACGACCAGTGCCTCCTAATGACGATGGAACACCCAAATTGCGTCGAGATTCAATACATCGTCCTCCAGCCGACTTGTCTCCAAGGGTCTATTGCTGCCTGGGGCACCGCATGGTCGTTCTCCTGTGAGTCTATATTTTCGAATCCGACGCATAACTGACAGCTGATTGTAACGTTCAGGGCCTCCTAATAACGATGGAACACTGAAATAGCGTCGAGATTCAATACATCGTCCTTCAGCCGACTTGTCTTCAATCGTCCATTGTTGCCTCGGGCACCTTATGGTCGTTCTCCTGTGAGTCTACATTTTCGATTCCGACACATAACTGATAGTTAATTGTAACGTTCAGGGCCTCCTAATGACGATGGAACACTCAAATTGATCGAGATTCAATACATCGTCCTCCAGCCTCCAGCCGACTTGTCTCCATGGGTCTACTGCTACCTCGGTCACCTTATCGTCGTTCTCCTGTGAGTCCAGATATTCGAATCCGACGCAAAACGGACTGCTAATTGTAACGTTCAGAGCCTCCTAATGATGACGGCAGACTCAAATTGCGTTGAGATTCAATACATCGTCCTCCAGCCGACTTGTCTCCAAGGGGATATTGCTGCGTCGGGCACCATGTAGTCCTTCACCTGTGAGTCTAGAATTTCAAATCCGACGCAAAAGTGATAGTTAATTGTAACGTTCAGGACCTCCTAATAACAATGGAACATCGTCCTCCAGGCGACTTGTCTCCAAGGGTCAATTGCTGCCTTTCTCACCTAATGGTCTTGCTCCTTTGAGTCTAGTTTTTCGTAGCCGACGCAAAACTGATATTTAATTGCAACGTTAAGGTCCTCCTAATGACGATGGAACACTCAAATAGCGTCGAGATTCAATACATCGTCCTCCAGCCGACTTGTCTCCAAGGGGATATTGCTGCCTCGGGCACCATATGGTCCGTCTCCTGTGAGTCTAGATTTTCGAATCCGAAGCAAAACTTGTAGTTAATTGTAACGTTCAGGGCTTCCTAATGACGATGGAACACTCAAATTGCGTCGAGAGTCATTACATCGTCTTCCAGCCGACTTAACTACAAGGGGATATTGCTGCTTCGGGCTCCATGTGGTCCGTCTCCTGTGAGTCTAAATTTTCGAATCCGACGCAAAAATGATAGTGAATTGTAACGTTCAGCGCCTCCTAATGACGATGGAGCACCCAAATTACGTCGCGATTCAATACATCGTCCTGAAGCCGACTTGCCTCCAAGGGTCTATTGCTGCCTCTGGCAACTAACGGTCTTGCTTTTGTGAGTCTAGGTTTTCGAATCCGACGCAAAACTGATATTTAATTGTATCGTTAAGGGCCACCTAATGACGATAGAACACTCAAATCGTGTCGACATTTAATACATCGTCCTCCAGCCGACTTGTCTCCAAGGGTCTACTGCTACCTCGGTCACCTTATCGTCGTTCTCCTGTGAGTCCAGATATTCGAATCCGACGCAAAACGGACTGCTAATTGTAACGTTCAGAGCCTCCTAATGATTATGGAACACTCAAATTGCGTCAAAGTTCAATACATCGTCCTCCAGCCGACTTGTCTCCAAGGGGATATCGCTGCCTCGGGCACCATATAGTCCTTCTCCTTTGAGTCTTGAATTTCGATCCGACGCAAAACTGATAGTTAATTGTAACGTTCAGAACCTCCTAATGACGATGGAACACTTAAATTGCGTCGCGATTCAAGTCCTCCAGCCGACTTGTCTCCAAAGGGTCAATTGTTGCCTTTGGCACCTAATGGTCTTGCTCCTATGAGTCTAGATTTTCGAATCCGATGAAAAACTGATATTTAATTGTAACGTTATGGGCCTCCTAATGACGATGGAACAGTCTGAGTCGAGATTCAATACATCGTCCTCCAGCCGACTTGTCTCCAAGGGGATATTGCGGCTTGGGGCACCATGTGGTCCGTCTCCTGTGAGTCTAGATTTTCGAATCCGACGGAAAAATGATAGTTAATTCTAACGTTCAGGGCCTCCTAATGACGATGGAACACTCAAATTGCGTCGAGAGTCAATACATCGTCATCCAGCCGACTTGTCTACAAGGGGATTTTGCTGCGTCGGGCTCCATGTGGTCCGTCTCCTGTGAGTCTGAATTTTCGAATCCGACGCAAAAATGATAGTGAATTGTAACGTTCAGCGCCTCTAAATGACGCTGGAACTCTCAACTTGCGTCGAGAGTCAATACATCGTCTTTCAGCCGACTTGTCTACAAGGGGATATTGCTACCTCGTTCTCCATATGGTTCGTCTCCTGTGAGTCCAGATATTCGAATCCGACGCAAAAATGATAGTTAATTGTAAAGTTCAGGGCCTCTTAATGACGATGGAACACTCAAATTGCGTCGCGATTCAATACATCGTCCTCCAGCCGACTTGCCTCCAAGGGTCTATTGCTGCCTCTGGCACCTATTGGCATTGCTCCTGTGAGTCTAGATTTTCGAATCCGACACATAACTGATAGTTAATTTAAAAATTCACAGCCTCCTAACGACGAAGGAACACTAAAATTGCGTCGAGATTCAACACATCGTCCTCAAGCCGACTTGTCTCCAATGGTCTATTGCTGCCTCGGGCACCTTATGGTCCGCCTCCTGTGAGTCTAGATTTTCGAACTCGACGCAAAACTGATAGTTAATTGTAACGTTCAGGGCCTCCAAATGGCGATGGAATACTCAAACTGCGTCGAGATTCAATACATCGTCCTCCAGCCGACTTGTCTCCAAGGGTCTATGGCTGCCTCGGGCACCTTATGGACCGCCTCCTGTGAGTCTAGATTTTCGAATCCGACGCAAAACTGATAGATAATTGTAACGTTCATGGCCTCCTAATGACGATGGAACACTCAAATTGCGTAGCGATCTAATACATCGTCCTCCAGCCGACTTGACTCCAAGGGGATATTGCTGCCTCGGGCACCTTATGCTCGTTCTCCTGTGAGTCTAGATATTCGAACCCGACGCAAAACTGATAGTTAATTGTAACGTTCATTGCCTCCTAATGACGATGGAATACTCAAACTGCGTCGAGATTCAATACATCGTCCTCCAGCCGACTTCTCTCTATGTTGATACTGCTGCCTCGGGCACCTTATGGTCGTTCTCCTGTGAGTGTAGATTGTCGAATCCGACGCGAAATTGATTGTTAATTGTAAAGTTCAGAGCCTCCTAATGACATGGGAACACTGAAATAGCGTCGAGATTCAATACATCGTCAATCAGCCGACTTGTCTCCAAGCGACTATTGCTGCCTCGGGCACCTTAAGGTCATTCTCCTGCGAGTCATGATTTTAGAATCCGACGCAAAACTAATAGTTAATTGTAACGTTCATGGCCTCATAATGACGATGGAACACTCAAATTGCGTCGAGATTCAATACATCGGCCTCCTGCCGACTTGTCTCCATGGGGACATTGCTGCCTAATGCACCACATGGTCCGTCTCCTGTGAGTCTGGATTTTCGATTCCGATGCGAAACTGATAGTCAATTGTAACGTTCAGGGCCTCCTAATGACGATGGGACACTCAAATTGCGTCGAGATTCAATACATCGTCCTCCCGCTGACTTGTCTCCAACGGGATATTGCTGCCTCGGGCACCATGTGGTCCTTCTCCTGTGAGTCTAGATTTTCGAATCCGACGCATAACTGATAGCTAATTGTGACGTTCAGGGCCTCCTAATGACGATGGAACACTGAAATAGCGTCGAGATTCAATACATCGTCCTTCAGCCGACTTGTCTCCAAGCGTCCATTGTTGCCTCGGGCACCTTATGGTCGTTCTCCTGTGAGTCTACTTTTTCGATTCCGACACATAACTGATAGCTAATTGTGACGTTCAGGGCCTCCTAACGACGAAGGAACACTAAAATTGCGTCGAGATTCAATACATCGTCCTCCAGCCGACTTGTTTCCAATGGTCTATTGCTGCCTCGGGCACCTTATGGTCCGCCTCCTGTGAGTCTAGATTTTCGAACCCGACGAAAAACTGATAGTTAATTGTAACGTTCAGGGCCTCCTAATGACGATGGAATACTCAAACTGCGTCGAGATTCATTACATCGTCCTCCAGCCGACTTGTCTCCAAGGGTCTATGGCTGCCTCGGGCACCTTATGGACCGCCTCCTGTGAGTCTAGATTTTCGAATCCGACGCAAAACTGATAGATAATTGTAACGTTCATGGCCTCCTAATGACGATGGAACACTCAAATTGCGTAGCGATCTAATACATCGTCCTCCAGCCGACTTGACTCCAAGGGGATATTGCTGCCTCGGGCACCTTATGCTCGTTCTCCTGTGAGTCTAGATATTCGAACCCGACGCAAAACTGATAGTTAATTGTAACGTTCAGGGCCTCCTAATGACGATGGAATACTCAAACTGCGTCGAGATTCAATACATCGTCCTCCAGCCGACTTCTCTCTATGTTGATACTGCTGCCTCGGGCACCTTATGGTCGTTCTCCTGTGAGTGTAGATTGTCGAATCCGACGCGAAATTGATTGTTAATTGTAAAGTTCAGAGCCTCCTAATGACGATGGAACACTCAAATTGCGTAGCGATCTAATACATCGTCCTCCAGCCGACTTGACTCCAAGGGGATATTGCTGCCTCGGGCACCTTATGCTCGTTCTCCTGTGAGTCTAGATATTCGAACCCGACGCAAAACTGATAGTTAATTGTAACGTTCAAGGCCTCCTAATGACGATGGAATACTCAACCTGCGTCGAGATTCAATACATCGTCCTCCAGCCGACTTCTCTCTATGTTGATACTGCTGCCTCGGGCACCTTATGGTCGTTCTCCTGTGAGTGTAGATTGTCGAATCCGACGCGAAATTGATTGTTAATTGTAAAGTTCACAGCCTCCTAATGACGATGGAACACTCAAATTGCGTAGCGATCTAATACATCGTCCTCCAGCCGACTTGACTCCAAGGGGATATTGCTGCCTCGGGCACCTTATGCTCGTTCTCCTGTGAGTCTAGATATTCGAACCCGACGCAAAACTGATAGTTAATTGTAACGTTCAGGGCCTCCTAATGACGATGGAATATTCAAACTGCGTCGAGATTCAATACATCGTCCTCCAGCCGACTTCTCTCTATGTTGATACTGCTGCCTCGGGCACCTTATGGTCGTTCTCCTGTGAGTCTACTTTTTCGATTCCGACACATAACTGATAGCTAATTGTGACGTTCAGGGCCTCTTAACGACGAAGGAACACTAAAATTGCGTCGAGATTCAATACATCGTCCTCCAGCCGACTTGTTTCCAATGGTCTATTGCTGCCTCGGGCACCTTATGGTCCGCCTCCTGTGAGTCTAGATTTTCGAACCCGACGAAAAACTGATAGTTAATTGTAACGTTCAGGGCCTCCTAATGACGATGGAATACTCAAACTGCGTCGAGGTTCAATACATCGTCCTCCAGCCGACTTCTCTGTATGGGGATACTGCTGCCTCGGGCACCTTATGGTCGTTCTCCTGTGAGTGTAGATTGTCGAATCCGACGCGAAACTGATTGTTAATTGTAACGTTCAGAGCTTCCTAATGACAATGGAATACTGAAATAGCGTCGAGATTCAATACATCGTCAATCAGCCAACTTGTCTCCAAGCGACTATTGCTGCCTCGGGCACCTTAAGGTCGTTCTCCTGTGAGTCATGATTTTAGAATCCGACGAAAAACTGATACTTAATTGTAACGTTATGGGCCTCCTAATGACGATGGAACACTCTGAGTCGAGATTCAATACATCGTCCTCCAGCCGACTTGTCTCCGACGTGATATTGCTGCTTGGGGCAACATGTGGTCCGTCTCCTGTGAGTCTAGATTTTCGAATCCGACGCAAAAATGATAGTTAATTGTAACGTTCAGCGCCTCCTAATGACGATAGAACACTCAAATAGCGTCTAAATCCAATACATCGCCCTCCCGCCGACTTGTCTCCAACGGGATATTGCTGCCTCGGGCACCATGTGGCCCGTCTCCTGTGAGTCTAGATTTTCGAATCCGACGGAAAAATGATAGTTAATTGTAACGTTCAGGGCCTCCTAATGACGATGGAACACTCAAATTGCGTCGAGTGTCAATACATCGTCATCCAGCCGACTTGTCTACAAGGGGATATTGCTGCGTCGGGCTCCATGTGGTCCGTCTCCTGTGAGTCTATATTTTCGAATCCGACGCAAAAATGATAGTGAATTGCAACGTTCAGCGCCTCCTAATGACGATGGAACTCTCAAATTGCGTCGAGAGTCAATACATCGTCTTCCAGCCGACTTGTCTACAAGGGGATATTGCTACCTCGGGCTCCAAATGGTTCGTCTCCTGTGAGTCCAGATATTCGAATCCGACGCAAATATGGTAGTTAATTGTAACGTTCAGGGCCTCTCAATGACGATGGAACGCTCAAATTGCGTCGCGATTCAATACATCGTCCTCGAGCCGACTTGCCTCCAAGGGTCTATTGCTGCCTCTGGCACCTAATGGCCTTGCTCCTGTGAGTCTAGATTTTCGAATCCTACACATAACTGATAGTTAATTTAAAAGTTCAGGGCCTCCTAACGACGAAGAAACACTAAAATTGCGTCGAGATTCAATACATCGTCCTCCAGCCGACTTGTCTCCAATGGTCTATTGCTGCCTCGGGCACCTTATGGTCCGCCTTGTGAATCTAGATTTCCGAACCCGACGCAAAACTGATAGTTAATTGTAACGTTGAGGGCCTCCTAACGACGATGGAATACTCAAATTGCGTCGAGATTCAATACATCGTCCTCCAGCCGACTTGTCTCCAAGGGTCTATGGCTGCCTCGGGCACCTTGTGGTCCGCCTCCTGTGAGTCTAGATTTTCGATTCCGATGCGAAACTGATAGTTAATTGTAACGTTCGAGGCCTCCTAATGACGATGGAACACTCAAATTGCGTCGAGATTCAATACATCGTCGTCCAGCCGACTTGTCTACAAGGGGATATTGCTACATCGGGCTCCAAATGGTTCGTCTCCTGTGAGTCCAGATATTCGAATCCGACGCAAAACTGATAGATAATTGTAACGTTCATGGCCTCTTAATGACGATGGAACACTCAAATTGCGTAGCGATCTAATGCATCGTCCTCCAGCCGACTTGACTCCAAGGGGATATTGCTGCCTCGGGCACCTTATGCTCGTTCTCCTTTGAGTCTAGATATTCGAACCCGACGCAAAACTGATAGTTAATTGTAACGTTCATTGCCTCCTAATGACGATGGTATACTCAAACTGCGTCGATATTCAATACATCGTCCTCCAGCAGACTTCTCTCTATGGGGATACTGCTGCCTCGGGCACATTATGGTCGTTCGCCTGTGAGTGTAGATTTTTGAATCCGACGCGAAACTGATTGTTAATTGTAACGTTCAGAGCTTCCTAATGACAATGGAACACTGAAATAGCGTCGAGATTCAATACATCGTCAATCAGCCGACTTGTCTCCAAGCGACTATTGCTGCCTCGGGCACCTTAAGGTCGTTCTCCTGTGAGTCATGATTTTAGAATCCGATGCAAAACTGATAGTTAATTGTAACGTTCAGGGCCTCATAATGACGATGGAACACTCAAATTGCGTCGAGATTCAATACATCGGCCTCCTGCCGACTTGTTTCCAAGGGGACATTTCTGCCTAATGCACCATATGGTCCGTCTCCTGTGAGTCTAGATTTTCGATTCCGATGCGAAACTGATTGTTAATTGTAACGTTCGGGGCCTCCTAATGACGATGGAACACTCAAATTGCGTCGAGATTCAATACATCGTCCTCCCGCTGACTTGTCTCCAACGGGATATTGCTGCCTCGGGCACCATGTGGTCCTTCTCCTGTGAGTCTAGAATTTCGAATCCGACGCAAAACTGATACTTAATTGTAACGTTCAGGACCTCCTAATGACGATGGAACACTCAAATTGCGTCGCGATTCAATACATCGTCCTCCAGCCGACTTGTCTCCAAGGGTCAATTGCTGCCTTTGTCACCTATTGGTCTTCCTCCTTTGAGTCTAGATTCTCGTATCCGACGCAAAACTGATATTTAATTGTAACATTCAGCGCATCCTAATGACGATGGAACACTTACATTGCGTCGAGATTCAATACAGCAGCCTCCTGCCGACTTGTCTCCATGGGTCTACTGCTACCTCGGTCACCTTATCGTCGTTCTCCTGTGAGTCCAGATATTCGAATCCGACGCAAAACGGACTAATAATCGTAACGTTCAGAGCCTCCTAATGATTATGGAACACTCAAATTGCGTCGAGATTCAATACATCGTCCTCCAGCCGACTTTGATCCAAGGGGATATCGCTGCCTCGGTTACCATATAGTCCATCTCCTGTGAGTCTAGAATTTCGAATCCGACGCAAAACGGACTGCTAATTGTAACGTTCAGAGCCTTCTAATGATGATGGAACACTCAAATTGCGTCGAGATTCAATTCATCGTCCTCCAGCCGACTGGTCTCCATGCGTCCATTGCTGCTTCGGGCACCTTATGGTCGTTCTGTGAGTCTACATTTTCTCTTCCGACACATAACTGATAGTTAAATTTAACGTTCAGGGCCTCCTAATGACACATAACTGATAGTTTATTGTAACGTTCAGGGCCTCCTATTGACGATGGAACACTCATATTGCGTCGAGATTCAATACATCGTCCTCCAGCCGACTTGTCTCCATTGGTCTACTGCTACCTCGGTCACTTTATCGTCGTTCTCCTGTGCGTGCAGATATTCGAATCCGACGCAAAACGGACTGCTAATTGTAACGTTCAGAGCCTCTTAATGATGATGGAACACTCAAATTGCGTCGAGATTCAATACATCGTCCTCCACCCGACTTGTCTCCAAGGGGATATCGCTGCCTCGGGGACCATATAGTCCTTCTCCTGTGAGTCCAGAATTTCGAATCCGCCGCAAAGCTGATAGCTAATTGTAACGTTCAGGACCTCCTAATGACGATGGAACACTCAAATTGCGTAGCGATTCAATACATCGTTCTCCAGCCGACTTGTCTCCAAGGGTTATTTGCTGTCTTTGGCACCTAATGTTCTTGCTCCTGTGAGTCTAATTTTCGAATCCGATGGAAAACTGATATTTAATTGTAACGTTAAGGGCCTCCGAATGACGATGGAACACTCAAATTGTGACGAGATTCAATACATCGTCCTCCAGCCGACTTGTCTCCAAGGGGATTTTGCTGCCTCGTGCACCATACGGTAGGCCTCCTGTGAGTCTAGATTGTCGAATCCAACGCAAAACTTGTGGTTAATTGTAACGTTCAGGGCCTCCTAATGACGATGGAACACTCAAATTGAGTCGAGATCCAATACATCGTCCTCCCGCCGACTTGTCTCCAACGTGATATTGCTGCCTCGGGCACCATGTGATCCGTCTCCTGTGAGTCTAGATTTTCGAATCCGACGCAAAAATGATAGTTAATTGCAACGTTCAGGGCCTCCTAATGACGATGGAAATCTCAAATTGCGTCGAGAGTCAATACATCGTCTTCCTGCCGACTCGTCTACAAGGGGATATTGCTGCCTCGGGCTCCATGTGGTCCGTCAACTGTGAGTCTAGAGTTTCGAATCCGACGCATAACTGATTATTAATTGTAACGTTCAGGGCCTCGTAATGCTGATGGAACACTGAAATTGCGTCGAGATTTAATACATCGTCCTTCAGCCGCCTGGTCTCCAAGCGTCCATTGCTGTCTCAGGCACCTTATGGTCGTTCTCCTGTGAGTCTACATTTTCGATTCCGACACATAACTGATAGTTAATTGTAACGGTAAGGTCCTCCTAATGACACATAACTGATAGTTATTTGTAACGTTCAGGGCCTCCTAATGACGATGGAACACTCAAATTGCGTCGAGATTCAATACATCGTCCTCCAGCCGACTTATCTCCAAGGGGATATCGCAGCCTCGAGCACCATATAGTCCTTCCCCTGTGAGTCTGGAATTTGGACTCCGACGCAAAACTGATAGTTAATTGTAACGTTCAGGACCTCCTAATGACGATGGAACACTCAAATTGCGTCGCGATTCAATACATCGTCTTCCAGCCGACTTGTCTCCAAGGGTCAATTACTGCCTCTGGCACCTAATGGTCTTGCTCCTCTGAGTCATGACTTTCGAATCCGACGCAAAACTGATATTTAATTGTAACGTTAAGGGCCTCCTAATTACGATGGAACACTCGAATTGCGTCGAGATTCAATACATCGTCTTCCAGCCAACTTGTCTCCAAGGGGATACTGCTGCCTCGGGCACCTTATGGTCGTTCTTTTGTGAGTCTAGATTATCGAATCCGACGAATAACTGATAGTTAATTGTAACGTTCAGCGCCTCCCAATGACGATGTAACACTCAAATTGCGTCGAGATTTAATACATCGGCCTCCAGCCGATTTGTCTCCAAGGTGATATTGCTGCCTCGGACACCGTATGGTCGTTCTCCTCTGAGTCTAGATTTTAGAATCCGACGCATAACGTATAGTTAATTGTAACGATCAGGGCCTCCTAATGACGATGGAATACTCTAATTGCGTCGAGATTCAATACATCGTCCTCCAGCCGAGTTGTCTCCAAGGTGATATTGCTGCCTCAGCCACCATATCATCCTTCTCCTGTGAGTCTAGATTGTCGAATCCGACGCGATACTGATAGTTAATTGTAACATTCAGCACCTCCTGATGACGATGGTACACATAAATTGCGTCGATATTCAATACAGCAGCCTCCAGCCGACTTGTCTCCAAGGGTCTATTGCTGCCTGGGGCACCGCATGGTCGTTCTCTTGTGAGTCTAGATTTTCGAATCCGACGCATAACTGATAGTTATTTGTAACGTTCAGGGCCTCCTAATGACGATGGAACACTGAAATGGCGTCGAGATTCAATACATCGTCCTTCAGCAGACTTGTCTCCAAGCGTCCATTGTTGCGTCGGGCACCTTATGGTCGTTCTTCTGTGAGTCTACATTTTCGATTCCGACACATAACTGATAGTTAATTGAAACGTTCAGATTCTCCTAATGACGATGGAACACTCAAATTGACCGAGATTTCTATACATCGTCCTCCAGCCGACTTGTCTCCATATAGTCCTCCTGTGAGTCTAGAATTTCGAATCCGACGCAAAACTGATAGTTAATTGTAACGTTCAGGACCTCCTAATGACGATGGAACACTCAAATTGCGTCGTGATTCAATACATCGTCCTCCAGCCGACTTGTCTCCAAGGGTCAATTGCTGCCTTTGGCACCCAATAGTCTTGCTCCTGTGAGTCTAGATTTTCGAATCCGACGCAAAACTGATATTTAATTGTAACGTTAAGGGCCTCCTAAGGACGATGTAACACTCAAATTGCGTGGAGATTCAATACATCGTCATCTAGCCGACTTGTCTCTTGGGGATATTGCTGCCACGGGCACCATATGGTCCGCCTCCTGTGAGTCTACATTTTCGAATCCAACGCAAAACTTGTAGATAATTGTTACGTTCAGGGCCTCCTAATGATGATGGAACACTCAAATTGCGTCGAGATTCAATACGTCGTCCTCCAGCCGACTTGTCTCCAAGGGTCTATTGTTGCCTCGGGCAGATAATGGTCGTTCTCCTGTGAGTCTACATTTTCAGATCCGACGCATAACTGATAGTAAATTGTAACGTTCAGCGCCTCCTAATGACGATAGAACACTCAAATTGCGTCGAGATTCAATACATCGTCCTCCAGCCGAATGGTCTATAAGGCGATATTGCTGCCTCCTATGAGTCTGGATTTTCGAATCCGACGCAAAAATGATTGAGATTTGTAACGTTCAGCGCCTAATAATGACGATGGAAATCTCAAATTGCGTCGAGAGTCAATACATCGTCTTCCAGCCGACTTGTCTACAAGGGGATATTGCTGCCTCGGGCTCCATGTGGTCCGTCCCCTGTGAGTCTAGATTAACGAATCCGACGCATAACTTGTAGTTAATTGTAACGTTCAGGGCCTCCTAATGACGATGCAACACTGAAATAGCGTCGAGATTCAATACATCGTCCTTCAGCAGACTTGTCTCCAAGCATCCATTGTTGCCTCGGGCACCTTATGGTCGTTCTCCTGTGAGTCTACATTTTCGATTCCGACACATAACTGATAGTTAATTGTAACGTTCAGGGAATTTCCAATAACGATGGAACACTCAAATTGCGTCGAGATTCAATACATCGTCCTCCAGCCGACTTGTCTCCATGGGTCTACTGCTACATCGGTCACCTTATCGTCGGTCTCCTGTGAATCCAGATATTCGAATCCGACGAAAAACTGACTGCTAATTGTAAGGTTCAGGGCCTCCTAATGACGAAGGAACACTCAAATTGCGTCGAAATTCAATACATCGTCCTCCAGCCGACTTGTCTCCAAGGGTCTATTGCTGCTTCGGGCACCTAATGGTCTTTCTCCTGTGAGTCTAGATTTTAGGATCCGACGCATAACGTATCGGTAATTGTAACGTTCAGCGCCTCCTAATGACGATGGAACACTCAAATTACGTCGAGAATCAATACATTGTTCCTCCAGCCGACTTGTCTCCATGGGTCTACTACTACCTCGGTCACCTTATCGACGTAGTCCTGTGAGACCAGATATTCGTATCCGACCCAAAACGGACTGCTAATTGTAACGTTCAGAGCCTCCTAATGATGATGGAACACTGTAATTGCGTCGAGATTCAAAACATCGTCCTCCAGCAGACTTGTCTCCACATAGTCCTTCTCCTGTGAGTCTAGAATTTCGAATCCGACGCAAAACTGATAGTTAATTGTAACGTTCAAGACCTCCTAATGACGATGGAACACTCAAATTGCGTCGCAATTCAATACATCGTCCTCCAGCCGACTTGTCTCCAAGGGTCATTTGCTGCCTTTGGCACCCAATGGTCTTGCTCCTGTGAGTCTAGATTTTCGTATCCGACGCAAAAATGATATTTAATTGTAACGGTAAGGGCCTCCTATTGACAATGGAACCCTCAAATTGCGTCGAGATTCAATATATCGTCCTAAAGCCGACTTGTCTCCAAGGGGATATTGCTGCCTCGGCACCATATTGTCCGTCTCCTGTTAGTATAGATATTCGTATCCGTGCAAAACATGTAGTTATTGTAACGTTCACGGGTTCCTAATGACGATGGAACACTCAAATTGCGTCGAGATTCAATACGTCGTCCTCCAGCCGACTTGTCTCCAAGGGTCTATTGTTGCCTCGGGCAGCTTATGGTCGTTCTCCTGTGAGTCTAGATTTTCGGATCCGACGCATAACTGATAGTCAATTGTAACGTTCAGCGCCTCCTAATGACGATAGAACACTCAAATTGCGTCGAGATTCAATACATCGTCCTCCAGCCGACTTGTCTACAAGGCGATATTGCTGCCTCGGGCAACTTATGGTCCGCCTCCTTTGAGTCTAGATTTTCGAATCCGACGCAAAACTGATAGTTCATTGTAACGTTCATGGCCTCCAAATGACGATGGAATACTCAAATTGCATCGAGATTCAATACATCGTCCTCCAGCCGACTTGTCTGCAAGGGGTTATTGCTGCCTCGAGCAACTTATCGTCGTTCCTCCGTGAATCTAGATTTTCGAATCCGACGCAAAACTAATAGTTAATTGTATCGTTCATGGCCTCCTAATGACGATAGCACACTCAAATTGCTTAGAGATTCAATACGTCATCCTCCAGCCGACTTGTCTCCAATGGGATATTGCTGCCTCGGGCACCATATGGTCCGTCTCCTGTAGATCCAGATATTCGAATCTGACGCAAAACGGACTGCCAATCGTAACGATCAGAGCCTCATAATGACGATGGAACACTCAAATTGCATCAAGATTCAATACATCGTCCTTCAGCCGACTTGTCTCCAAGCGTCCTTTGCTGCCTCGGGCACGTTATGGTCGTCCTCCGTTGAGTTTACATTTTCGATTCCGACACATTACTGATAGTTAATTGTAACGTTCAGGGCCTCCTAATGATGATGGAACACTCAAATTGCGTCGAGATTCAATACATCGTCCTCCGACGCAAATCTGATAGTTAATTGTAACGTTCAGGGCCTCCTAATGACGATGGAACACCCAAATTGCTTCGAGATTCAATACGTCGTCCTCCAGCCGACTTGTCTCCAAGGGTCTATTGTTGCCTCGGGCAGCTTATGGTCGTTCTCCTGTGAGTCTAGATTTTCGGATCCGACGCATAACTGATAGTCAATTGTAACGTTCAGCGCCTCCTAATGACGATAGAACACACAAATTGCGTCGAGATTCAATACATCGTCCTCCAGCTGACTTGTCTACAATTCGATATTGCTGCCTCGGGCCCTTATGGTCTGCCTCCTTTGAGTCTGGATTATCGAATCCGACGCAAAACTGATAGTTAATTGTAACGTTCATGGCCTCTAATGACGATGGAAAACTCAAATTGCGTCGAGATTCAATACATCGTCCTCCAGCCGACTTGTCTCCAAGGGTCAATTGCTGCCTTTGGCACCCAATAGTCTTGCTCCTGTGAGTCTAGATTTTCGTATCCGACGGAAAACTGTTATTTAGTTGTAACGTTAAGGGCCTCCTAAGGACGATGGTACACTCAAATTGCGTCTAGATTCAATACATCGTCATCCAGCCGACTTGTCTCCTATTGGATATTGCTGCATCGGGCAGCATATGGTCCGTCTCCTGTGAGTCTAGATTTTCGAATCCAACGCAAAACTTGTAGTTAATTGTTACGTTCAGGGCCTCAGATTGACGATGGAACACTCAAATTGCGTCGAGATCCAATACATCGTCCTCCCGCCAACTTGTCTCCAACGTGAAATTGCTGCCTCGGGCACCATGTGGTCCATCTCCTGTGAGTCTAGGTTTTCGAATCCAACGCAAAACTGATAGTTAATTGTAACGTTCAGGGCCTGCTAATGGCGATAGAACACTCAAATTGCGTCGAGATTCAATACGTCGTCCTCTAGCCGACTTGTCTCCAAGGGTCTATTGTTGCCTCGGGCAGCTTATGGTCGTTCTCCTGTGAGTCTAGATTTTCGGATCCGACGCATAACTGATAGTCAATTGTAACGTTCAGGGCCTCCTAATGACGATGGAACTCCCAAATTGCTTCGAGATTCAATACGTCGTCCTCCAGCCGACTTGTCTGCAAGGGGATATTGCTGCCTCGGGCACCTTATCGTCATTCATCTGTGAGTCTAGAGTTTCGAATCCGACGCAAAACTAATAGTTAATTGTAACGTTCAGGGCCTCCTAATGACGAAGGAACACTCAAATTGCGTCGAAATTCAATACATCGTCCTCCAGCCGACTTGTCTCCAAGGGTCTATTGCTGCTTCGGGCTCCTTATGGTCTTTCTCCTGTGAGTCTAGATTTTCGGATCCGACCCATAACTTATAGGTAATTGTAACGTTCAGGGCCTCCTAATGATGATAGAACACTAAAATTGCGACGAGATTCAATTCATCGTCCTACAGCCGACTTGTCTACAAGGGGATATTGCTGCCTCGGGAACCTTATGGTCCGCCTCCTGTGAGTCTAGATTTTCGAATACGTCGCAAAACTGATTGTTATTTGTAACGTTCATGGCCTCCTAATAACGATGGAAAACTCAAATTGCGTCGAGATTCAATACCTCGTCCTCCAGCCGACTTGTCTCCATGGGTCTACTGCTACGTCGGTCACCTTATCGTCGTTCTCCTGTGTGACCAGATATTCGAATCCGACGCAAAACGGACTGCTAATTGTAACGTTCAGAGCCTCCTAATGATGATGGAACACCCTAATTGCGTCGAGATTCTATACATCGTCCACCAGCAGACTTGTCTCCATATAGTCCTTCTCCTGTGAGTCTAGAATTTCGAATCCGACGCAAAACTGATAGTTAATTGTAACGTTCAGGACCTCCTAATGACGATGGAACACTGAAATTGCATCGCAATTCAATATATCGTCCTCCAGCCGACTTGTCTCCAAGGGTCATTTGCTGCCTTTGGCACCCAATGGTCTTGCTCCTGTGAGTCTAGATTTTCGTATCCGACGCAGAACTGATATTTAATTGTAACGTTAAGGGCCTCCTACTGACGATGGAACACTCAAATTGCGTCGTGATTCAATACATCGTCCTCCAGCCGACTTGTCTCCAAGGGTCATTTGCTGCCTCTGGCACCCAATGGTCTTGCTCCTGTGAGTCTAGATTTTCGTACCCGACGCAAAACTTGTAGTTAATTGTAACGTTCAGGGCCTCCTAATGACGATGGGCAGCTTATGGTCGTACTCCTGTGAGTCTAGATTTTCGGATCCGACGCATAGCTGATAGTCAATTGTAACGTTCAGCGCCTCCTAATGACGATAGAAAACTCAAATTGCGTCGAGATACAATACATCGTCCTCCAGCCGACTTGTCTCCAAATAGTCCTTCTCCTGTGAGTCTAGAATTTCGAAACCGACGCAAAACTGATAGTTAATTGTAAAGTTCAGGACCTCCTAATGACGATGGAACACTCAAATTGCGTCGCAATTCAATACGTCGTCCTCCAGCCGACTTGTCTCCAAGGGTCTATTGTTGCCTCGGGCAGCTTATGGTCGTTCTCCTGTGAGTCTTGATTTTCGGATCCGACGCATAACTGATAGTCAATTGTAACGTTCAGCGCCTCCTAATGACGATAGAACACTCAAATTGCGTCGAGATTCAATACATCGTCCTAAAGCCGACTTGTCTGCAAGGCAATATTGCTGCCTCGGGCACCTTATGGTCCGCCTCCTTTGAGTCTAGATTTTCGAATCCGACGCAAAACTGATAGGTAATTGTAACGTTCATTGACTCCTAATGACGACGGAACACTCAAGTTGCGTCGAGATACAATACATCGTCCTCCAGCAGACTTGTCTCCAAGGGGATATTACTGCCTCGGGCACCATATGGTCCGTCTCCCGTAGGTCCAGATATTCGAATCCGACGCAAAACGTACTGCCAATTGTAACGTTCAGAGCCACATAATGACGATGGAACCCTCAAATTGCATCAAGATTCAATACATCGTCCTTCTGCCGACTTGTCTCCAAGCGTCAATGCTGCCTCGGGCACCTTATGGTCGTTCTCCTGTGTGTCTACATTTTCGATTCCGACACATAACTGATAGTTAATTGTAACGTTCAGGGCCTCCTAATGACGATGGATTACTGAAATTGCGTCAAGATTCAATACATCGACCTCCAGCCGACTTGTCTCCAAGGGGATTTTGCTGCCTCGGGCACCATACAGTCCTTCTCCTGTGAGTCAAGAATTTCGAGTCCGACGCAAAACCGATAGTTAATTGTAAAGTTCAGGACCTCCTAATGACGATGGAACACTCAAATTGCGTTGCGATTCAATACATCGTCCTCTAGCCAACTTGTCTCCAAGGGTCTATTGCTGCCTCTGGCACCTTATGGTCGTTCTCCTGTGAGTCTAGATTTTCGGATCCGACGCATATCTGATAGTTAATTGTAACCTTCAGGGCCTCCTAATGACGATGGAACACTCAAATTACGTCGAGAATCAATACATCGTCCACCCGCCGACTTGTCTCCAACAGGATATTGCTGCCTCGGGCACCATATGGTCCGTCTCCTCTGAGTCTACATTTTCGAATCCGACGAAAAACTTGTAGTTAATTGTAACGTTCAGGGCCTCCTAATTACGATGGAACACTCAAATTGCATCGAGATCCAATACATCGACCTAGAGCCGACTTGTCTCCAAGCTTGTACTGCTGCCTCGGGCACCTTATGGTCGTTATCCTGTGAGTCTAAATTTTCGGATGCGTCGCATAACTGATAATTGTAACGTTCATGGCCCTCTAACGACGATGAAACACTCAAATTGCGTCGAGATTCAATATAGCAGCCTCCAGCCGACTTGTCTCCAAGGGTCTATTGCTGCCTTGGGCACCGCATGGTCGTTCTCCTGTGAGTCTAGATTTTCGAATTCGACGCATAACTGATAGTTAATTGTAACGTTCAGGAGCTCCTAATGACGATGGAACACTCAAATTGATCGAGATACAATACATAGTCCTCCAGCCGACTTGTCTCCATGGGTCTACTGCTACCACGGTCACCTTATCGTCGTTCTCCTGTGAGTCCATATATTCGAATAAGACGCAAAACGGACTGCTAATTGTAACGTTCAGGGTCTCCTAATGATGATGGAACACTCAATTTGCGCCGGGATTCAATAAATCGTCCTCCAGCCCTCCTGTCTCCAAGGGGATATTGCTGCCTCGGGCACCATATAGTCCTTCTCCTGTGAGTCTAGAATTTCGAATCCATCGCAAAACTGATAGTTAATTGTAACGTTCAGGACCTCCTAATGACGATGGAACACTAAACTTGCGTCGCGATTCAATACATCGTCCTCCAGCCGACTTGTATCCAAGGCTCAATTGCTGCCTTTGGCAAGTAATGGTCTTGCTCCTGTGAGTCTAGATTTTCGTATCCGACGCAAAACTGATATTTAATTGTAACGTTCAGGGCCGCCTAATGACGATGGAACACTCAAATTGCGTCGAGATTCAATACATCATCCTCCAGCCGACTTGTCTCCAAGGGTGTATTGCTGCCTCTGGCACCTAATTGTCTTGCTCTTGTGAGTCTAGATTTTCGAATGTGACGCAAAACTAATAGTTAATTGTAACGTTCACGGCCTCTTAATGACGATAGAACACTCAAATTGCTTCGAGATTCAATAAGTCGTTCTCCAGCCAACTTGTCTCCAAGGGGATATTGCTGCCTCGGGCACCATATGGTCCGTCTCCTGTAGGCCCAGATATTTGAATCCGACGCAAAACGGACTGCCAATTGTAACGTTCAGAGCCTCATATTGACGATGGAACACTCAAATTGCATCAAGATTCAATACATCGTCCTTCAGCCGACTTGTCTTCAAGCGTCCATTGCTGCCTCGGGCACCATATGGTCCGTCTCCTGTGAGTCTAGAATTTCGAATCCGCCGCAAATCTGATAGTTAATTGTAACGGTCAGGGCCTAGTAATGACGATGGAACACTCAAAATGCGTCGAGATTCAATACATCGTCCTCCAGCCCACTTGTCTCCAAGGGGATATTGCTGCCTCGTGCACCATATGGTCCGGCTCCTGTGAGTCTAGATTTTCGAATCCGACTCAAATCTTGTAGTTAATTGTAACGTTCAGGGCCTCATAATGACTATGGAACACTCAAATTGCGTCGAGATCCAATACATCATCCTCCCGCCGACTTGTCTCCAACGTGATATTGCTGCCTCGTTCACCATGTGGTCCGTCTCCTGTGAGTCTGGAATTTCGAATCAGACGCAAAAATGATAGTTAATTGTAACGCTCAGGGCCTCATATTGACGATGGAACACTCAAATTGCGTCGAGATTCAATACATCGGCCTCCAGCCGACTTGTCTCCTAGATGATATTGCTGCCTCGTGCACCATATGGTCCTTCTCCTGTGAGTCTAGATTGTCGAATCCGACGCGAAACTAATAGTTAATTCTAACATTCAGCGCCTCCGAATGACGATGGAACACTTAAATTGCGTCGAGATTCAATACAGCAGCCTCCAGCCGACTTGTCTCCAAGCGTCTATTGCTGCCTTGGGCACCGCGTGGTCGTTCTCCTGTGAGTCTAGATTTTCGAATTCGACGCATAACTGATAGCTAATTGTAACGTTCAGGAGCTCCTAATGACGATGGAACACTCAAATTGATCGAGATTCAATACATCGTCCTCCAGCCGACTTGTCTCCATGGGTCTACTGCTACCACGGTCACCTTATCGTCGTTCTCCTGTGAGTCCAGAAATTCGAATCCGACGAAAAACGGACTGCTAATTGTAACGTTCAGAGTCTCCTAATCATGATGGAACACTCAATTTGCGTCGAGTATCAAAAAATCGTCCTCCAGCCCACTTGTCTCAAAGGGGATATTGCTGCCTCGGACACCATATATTCCTTCTCCTGTGAGGCTAGAATTTCGAATCCGACGCAAATTTAATAGTTAATTGTAACGTTCCTTACATCCTAATGACGATGGAACACTCAACATGCGTCGCGATTCAATACATCGTCCTAAAGCCGACTTGTATCCAAGGGGATATTACTGCCTCGGGTACCATATGGTCCGTCTCCTGTTAGTCTAGATTTTCGAATCCGACGCGAAACTTTTAGTTAATTGTAACGTTCATGGCCTCCTAATGACGATGGAACACTCAAATGGCGTCGCGATTCAATACATCGTTCTCCAGCCGACTTGTCTCCAAGGGTCTATTGCTGCCTCGGGCACCTTATGGTCGTTCTCCTGTGAGTCTAGATTATCGGATCCGACGCAAAACTGATAGTTAATTGTAACGTTCCGCGCGTCCTAATGACGATAGAACACTCAAATTGCGTCGAGATTCAATACAACGTCCTCCAGCCGACTTGGCTCCAAGGGGTTATTGCTGCCTCGGGCACCATGTGGTCCGTCTCCTGTGAGCCTAGATTTTCGAATCCGACGCAAAAACTATTGTTAATTGTAACGTTCAGCGCCTCCTAATGACGATAGAACACTCAAATTGCGTCGAGATTCAATATATCGTCCTCCAGCCGACTTGTCTACAAGGGGATTTTGCTGCCTCGGTCACCGTATGGTCTGCCTCCTTTGAGTCTAGATTTTCGGATCCGACGTAAAACTGATAGTTAATTGTAACGTTCATGGCCTCCTAATGACGATGGAACACTCAAATTGCGTCGAGATCCAATACATCGTCTTCCAGACGACTTGTCTGCAGGGGATATTGCTGCCTCGGGCACCTTATCTTCGTTCCTCTGTGAGTCTCGATTTTCGAATCCGGCGCAAAACTAATAGTTAATTGTAACGTTGAGGGCCTCCTAATGACTATAGTACACTCAAATTGCGTCGAGATTCAATACGTCGTCCTCCAGCCGACTTGTCTCCAAGGGGATATTGCTGCCTCGGGCACCATATGGTCAGTCTCCTGTAGGTCCAGATATTCGAATCCGACGCAAAACGGACTGCCAATTGTAACGTTCACGGCATCCTAACGACGATGGAACACTCAAATTGCATCAAGATTCAATACATCGTAATTCAGCCGGTTTGTCTCCTACGGTCTATTGCTGCCTCGGGCACCTTATGGTCATTCTCCTCTGAGTCTACAATTTCGAATCCGACGCTAAACTGATAGTTAGTTGACGATGGAACACTCAAATTGCGTCGAGATTCAATACATCGTCCTACAGCCGACTTGTCTCCAAGGGTCAATTGCTGCCTTTGGCACCTAATTGTCTTGCACCTGTGAGTCTAGATTTTCGAATCCGACGCAAAACTGATATTTAATTGTAACGTTAAGGGCCTCCTAAAGACGAAGGAACACTCAAATTGCGTCGAAATTCAAAACATCGTTCTCCAGCCGACTTGTCTCCAAGGGTCTATTGCTGCCTCGGGTACCATATGGCCCGTCTCCTGTGAGTCTAGATTTTCGAATCCGACACAAAACTTGTAGTTAATTGTAACGTTCAGGGCCTCTTAATGACGATGGAACACTCAAATTGCGTCGATATCCAATACATCGTCCTCCCGCCGACTTGTCTCCAACGGGATATTGCTGCCTCGGGCACAATGTGGTCCGTCTCCTTTGAGGCTAAATATTCGAATACGACGCAAAAATGATAGTTAATGGTATCGTTCAGCGCCTCCTAATGACGATAGAACACTCAAATTGCGTCGAGATTCAATACGTCGTCCGCCAGCCGACTTGTTTCCAAGGGACATAGCTGCCTCGGGCACCATATGGTCCGTCTCCTGTGAGGCTAGATTTTTCGAATCCGACACAAAACTTGTAGATACTTGTAACGTTCAGGGCTTCCTAATGACGATGGAACACTCAAATTGCGTCGAGATTCAATACACCGTCCTTCAGCCGATTTGTCTCCAAGCGACCATTGCTGCCTCGGGCACCTTATGGTCGTTCTCCTGTGGGTCTACATTTTCGATTCCGACACATAACTGATAGTTAATTGAACGTTCAGGGGCTCCTAATGACGAGGGAACACTCAAATTGCGTCGAGATTCAATACATGGTCCTCCAGCCGACTTGTCTCCACGGGTCTACTGCTACCTCGGTCACCTTATCGTCGTTCTCCTGTGTGTCCAGATATTCGAATCCGACGCAAAACGGACTGCTAATAGTAACGTTCAGAGCCGCCTAATGATGATGGAACACTCAAATTACATCGAGATTCAACACATCGTCCTCCAGCCGACTTGTCTCCAAGGGGATATTGCTGCCTCGGGCACCTTATCGTCGTTCCTCTGTGAGTCTAGATTTTCGAATCCGACGCAAAACTGATAGTAAATTGTAACGTTCAGGACCTCCTAATGACGATGGAACACTCAAATTGCGTCGCGATTCATTTTATCGTCCTCCAGCCGACTAGCCTCCAAGGGTCTATTGCTGCCTCGAGCACCTTATGGTCGTTTTCCTGTGAGTCTAGATTTTCGGATCCGACGCAGAACTCATAGTTAATTGTAACGTTCATGGCCTCCTAATGACGATGGGACACTCAAATTGCGTCGCGATCCAATACATCGTCCTCCAGCCGACTTGTCTCCAAGGGTCTATTCCTGCCTCGTGCACCTTGTGGTCGATCTCCTGTGAGTCTAGATTTTCGGATCCGACGCATAACTGATAGTTAATTGTAACGTTCAGGGCCTCCTAATGACGATGGAACACTCAAATTACGTCGAGATTCAATACATCGTCCACCCGCCGACTTGTCTCCAAGGGTCTATTGCTGCCTCGGGCACCTTATGGTCGTTCTCCTGTGAGTCTAGAATTTCGGATCCGACGCGTAAGTGATAATTGTAAAGTTCATGGCCTCCTAATGACGATGGAACACTCAAATTGCGTCGAGATTCAATACGTCGTCCTCCAGCCGACATGTTTCCGAGGGGACATTGCTGCCTCGGGCACCATATGGCCCGTCTCCTGTGAGTCTAGATTTTCAAATCCGACGCAAAACTTGTAGATAAATGTAACGTTCAGGGCCTCTTAATGACGATGGAACACTCAAATTGTGTCGAGATCCAATACATCGTCCTCCCGCCGACTTGTCTCCAACGGTATATTCCTGTCTCGGGCACCATGTGGTCCGTCTCATGTGAGTCTAGATTTTCGAATCCGACGCAAAAATGATAGTTAATTGTAACGTTCAGGGCCTCCTAATGACGAAGGAAGACTCAAATTGCGTCGAGACTCAATACATCGTCCTCCAGCCGACTTGTCTCCAAGGGTCTATTGCTGCCTCGGGCACGTTATAATCGTTCTCCTATGAGTCTAGATATTCGGATCCGACGCAAAACTGAAAGTTAATTGTAACGTTCAGCGCCTCCTAATGACGATAGAACATTCAAATTGCGTCGAGAATCAATTCATCGTCCTCCAGCCGACTTGTCTACAAAGGGATATCATTGCTTCGGGCACCTTATGGTCCGCCTCCTGTGAGTCTAGATTTTCGTATTCGACGCAAAACAGATAGTTAATTGTAACGGTCATGGCCTCCTAATGACGATGGAACACTCAAATTGCGTCGAGATTCAATACATCTTCCTCCAGCCGACTTGTCTCCAAGGGGATATTGCTGCTTCGGGCACCATATAGTCCTTTTCCTGTGAGTCTAGATTTTCGAATCCGACGCAAAGCAGATAGTTAATTGTAACGTTCATGGCCTCCTAATGACGATGGAACACTCAAATTGCGTCGAGATTCAATACGTCGTCCTCCAGCCGACATGTTTCCGAGGGGACATTGCTGCCTCGGGCACCATATGGTCCGTATCCTGTGAGTCTAGATTTTCGAATCCGACACAAAACATGTAGATACTTGTAACGTTCAGGGCCTCCTAATGACGATGGAACACTCAAATTGCGTCGAGATTCAATACATCGTCCTCCAGCCGACTTGTCTCCATGGGTCTACTGCCACCTCGGTCACCTTGTCGTTGTTCTCCTGTGAGTCCAGATATTCGAATCCGACGCATCACGGACTGCTAATAGTAACGTTCAGAGCCTCCTAATGATGATGGAACACTCAAATTGCGTCGAGATTCAATACATCGTCCTCCAGCCGACTTGTCTCCAAGGGTCATTTGCTGCCTTGGGCACCTAATGGTCTTGCTCCTGTGAGTCTAGATTTTCGAATCCGACGCAAAACTGATATTTCATTGTAACGTTAAGAGCCTCCTAATAACGATGGAACACTCAAATTGCGTCGAGATTCTATACATCGTCCTTCAGCCGACTCGTCGCCAAGGGGATATTGCTGCCTCGGGCACCATATGGTCCGTCTCCTGTGAGTCTAGATTTTTTAATCCGACGCAAAACTTGTAGTTAATTGTAACGTTCAGGGCCTCCTAATGACGATGGAACACTCAAATTGCGTCGAGATCCAATACATCGTCCTCCCGCCGACTTGTCTCCAACGGGATATTGCTGCCTCGTGCACCATGTGGTCCGTCTCATGTGAGTCCAGATTTTCGAATCAGACTCAAGAATGATAGTTAATTGTAACGTTCAGGGCCTCCTAATGACGATAGAACACTCAAATTGCGTCGAGATTCAATACATCGTCCTCCAGCCGACTTGTCTACAAGGGGATATCGCTGCCTCGGGCACCTTATGGTCCGCCTCCTGTGAGTCTAGATTTTCGAATCCGACGCAAAGCAGATAGTTAATTGTAACGTTCATGGCCCCCTAATGACGATGGAACACTCAAATTGCTTCGAGATTCAATACATCGGCCTCCAGCCGACTTGTCTGCAAGGGGATATTGCTGCCTCGGGCACCTTATCGTCGTTCCTCTGTGAGTCTAGATTTTCGAATCCGTCGCAAAACTAATAGTTACTTGTAAAGTTCAGGGCCTCCTAATGACGAATGTACACTCATATTGCGTCGAGATTCAATACGTCGACCTCCAGCCGACTTGTCTCCAAGGGGACATTGCTACCTCGGGCACCATATGGTCCGTCTCCTGTGAGTCTAGATTTTCGAATCCGACACAAAACTTGTAGTTACTTGTAACGTTCAGGGCCTTCTAATGACGATGGAACACTCAAATTACGTCGAGATTCAATACATTGTCCACCCGCCGACTTGTCTCCAACGGGATATTGCTGCCTCGGGCATCATGTGGTCCAACTGCTGTGAGTAGATTCTCGATTCCGACGCAAAAACGAAAGTTAATTGTAACGTTCAGCGCCTCCTAATGACGATGAAACACTCAAGTTGCGTCGATATTCAATACATCGTCCCCCAGCCGACTTGTTTCCAAGGGTCTATTGCTGCCTCGTGCACCTTATGGTCGTTCTCCTGTGAGTCTAGTTTTTCGGATCCGACGCATGACTGATAGTTAATTGTAACGTCAGGGCCTCCTAATGACGATAAAACACTCAAATTGCGTCGAGATCCAATACATCGTCCTCCAGCCGACTTGTCTACAAGGGGATATTGCTGCCTCGTGCACCTTATGGTCCGCCTCCTGTGAGTCTACATTTTCGGATCCGACGCGAAACTGATAGTTAATTGTAACGTTCAGGACCTCCTAATGACGATGGAACACTCAAATTGCGTCGAGATTCAATACATCGTCCTCCAGACGACTTGTCTACAAGGGGATATTGCTGCCTCGTGCACCTTATGGTCCGCCTCCTGTGAGTCTAGATTTTCGAATCCGACGCGAAACTGATAGTTAATTGTAACGTTCAGGGCCTGCTAATGACGATGGAACACTGAAATAGCGTCGCGATTCAATACATCGTCCTCCAGACGACTTGTCTGCAAGGGGATATTGCTGCCTCGGTCACCTTATCGTCGTTGCGCTGTGAGTCTAGGTTTTCGAATCCGGCGAAAATGTAGTAGTTAATTGTTCCGTTCAGGGCCTCCTAATGACGATAGAACACTTAAATTGCGTCGAGATTCAATACATCGTCCTCCAGCCGACTTGTCTACAAGGGAATATTGCTGCCTCGTGCACCTTATGGTCCGCCTCTTGTGAGTCTATATTTTCGAATCCGAAGCGAAGCTGATAGTTAATTGTAACGTTCAGGGCCTCCTAATGACAATGGAACACTGAAATAGCGTCGAGATTCAATACATCGTCCTCCAGCCGACTAGTCTCCATAGGCCTACTGCTACCTCGGTCACTTTATCTTCGTTCTCATGTGAGTCCATATATTCGAATCCGACGCAAAAACGAATGTTAATTGTAACGTTCAGAGCCTCCTAATGACGAAGGAACACTCAAATTGCGTCGATATTCAATACATCGTCCCCCAGCCAACATGTCTCCATGGGTCTATTGCTGCCTCGTGCACCTTATGGTCGTTCTTCTGTGAGTCTAGTTTTTCGGATCCGACGCATGACTGATAGTTAATTGTAACGTCAGGGCCTCCTGATGACGATAGAACACTCAAATTGCGTCGAGATCCAATACATCGTCCTCCAGCCGACTTGTCTACAAGGGGATTTTGCTGCCTCGTGCACCTTATGGTCCGCCTCCTGTGAGTCTAGTTTTTCGGATCCGACGCATGACTGATAGTTAATTGTAACGTCAGGGCCTCCTAATGACGATAGAACACTCAAATTTCGTAGAGATCCAATACATCGTCCTCCAGCCGACTTGTCACCAAGGGGATATTGCTGCCTCGGGCACCATATGGTCCGTCTCCTGTAGGTCCAGATATTCGAATCCGACGCAGAACGGACTGCCAATTGTAACGTTCAGAGCCTCCTAATGACGATGGAACACTCAAATTCCATGAAGATTCAATACATCGTCATTCAGACAACTTGTCTCCAACCGTCTATTGCTGCCTTGTGCTCCTTATGGTCATTCTCCTCTGAGTCTACACTTTCGAATTCGACGCTAAACTGATATTTAATTGTAACGTTCAGGGCCTCCTAATGACGATGGAACACTGAAATAGCGTCGAGATTCAATACATCGTCCTTTAGCCGACTTGTCTCCAAGCGTCCATTCCTGCCTCGGGCACCTTATGGTCGTTCTCCTGTGAGTCTACATTTTCGATTCCGACACATAACTGATGGTTAATTGTAACGTTCAGGGCCTCCTAATGACGATGGAACACTCAAATTGCGTCAAGATTCAATACATCGTCAATCAGCCAGCTTGGCTCCAACGGCCTATTGCTGCCTCGGGCCCCTTATGGTCATTTTCCTCTGAGTCTACATTTTCGAATCCGACGCTAAACTGATAGTTAATTGTAACGTTCAGCGCCTCCTAATGACGATAGAACATACAAATTGCGTCGAGAATCAATACATCGTCCTCCAGCCGACTTGTCTACAAAGGGATATCATTGCTTCGGGCACCTTATGGTCCGCCTCCTGTGAGTCTAGATTTTCGAATCCGACGCAAAACAGATAGTTAATTGCAACGGTCATGGCCTCCTAATGACGATGGAACACTCAAATTGCGTCGAGATTCAATACATCTTCCTCCAGCCGACTTGTCTCCAAGGGGATATTGCTGCTTCGGGCACCATATAGTCCTTTTCCTGTGAGTCTAGATTTTCGAATCCGACGCAAAGCAGATAGTTAATTGTAACGTTCATGGCCTCCTAATGACGATGGAACACTCGAATTGCGTCGAGATTCAATACGTCGTCCTCCAGCCGACATGTTTCCGAGGGGACATTGCTGCCTCGGGCACCATATGGTCCGTATCCTGTGAGTCTAGATTTTCGAATCCGACACAAAACTTGTAGATACTTGTAACGTTCAGGGCCTCCTAATGACGATGGAACACTCAAATTGCGTCGAGATTCAATACATCGTCCTCCAGACGACTTGCCTGCAAGGGGATATTGCTGCCCCGTGCACCTTATGGTCGTTCTCCTGTGAGTCTAGTTTTTCGGATCCGACGCATAACTGATAGTTAATTGTAACGTCAGGGCCTCCTAATGACGATAGAACACTCAAATTGCGTCGAGATTCAATACATCGTCCTCCAGCCGACTTGTCTACAAGGGGATATTGCTGCCTCGTGCACCTTATGGTCCGCCTCCTGTGAGTCTAGATTTTCGAATCCGACGCGAAACTGATAGTTAATTGTAACGTTCAGGGCCTGCTAATGACGATGGAACACTGAAATAGCGTCGCGATTCAATACATCGTCCTCCAGACGACTTGTCTGCAAGGGGATATTGCTGCCTCGGTCACCTTATCGTCGTTCCGCTGTGAGTCTAGGTTTTCGAATCCGGCGAAAATCTAGTAGTTAATTGTTCCGTTCAGGGCCTCCTAATGACGATAGAACACTTAAATTGCGTCGAGATTCAATACATCGTCCTCCAGCCGACTTGTCTACAAGGGAATATTGCTGCCTCGTGCACCTTATGGTCCGCCTCTTGTGAGTCTATATTTTCGAATCCGAAGCGAAGCTGATAGTTAATTGTAACGTTCAGGGCCTCCTAATGACGATGGAACACTGAAATAGCGTCGAGATTCAATACATCGTCCTCCAGCCGACTAGTCTCCATAGGCCTACTGCTACCTCGGTCACTTTATCTTCGTTCTCATGTGAGTCCATATATTTGAATCCGACGCAAAAACGAATGTTAATTGTAACGTTCAGAGCCTCCTAATGACGAAGGAACACTCAAATTGCGTCGATATTCAATACATCGTCCCCCAGCCAACTTGTCTCCATGGGTCTATTGCTGCCTCGTGCACCTTATGGTCGTTCTCCTGTGAGTCTAGTTTTTCGGATCCGACGCATGACTGATAGTTAATTGTAACGTCAGGGCCTCCTAATGACGATAGAACACTCAAATTGCGTCGAGATCCAATACATCGTCCTCCAGCCGACTTGTCTACAAGGGGATTTTGCTGCCTCGTGCACCTTATGGTCCGCCTCCTGTGAGTCTAGTTTTTCGGATCCGACGCATGACTGATAGTTAATTGTAACGTCAGGGCCTCCTAATGACGATAGAACACTCAAATTTCGTCGAGATCCAATACATCGTCCTCCAGCCGACTTGTCACCAAGGGGATATTGCTGCCTCGGGCACCATATGGTCCGTCTCCTGTAGGTCCAGATATTCGAATCCGACGCAGAACGGACTGCCAATTGTAACGTTCAGAGCCTCCTAATGACGATGGAACACTCAAATTCCATGAAGATTCAATACATCGTCATTCAGACAACTTGTCTCCAACCGTCTATTGCTGCCTTGGGCTCCTTATGGTCATTCTCCTCTGAGTCTACACTTTCGAATTCGACGCTAAACTGATAGTTAATTGTAACGTTCAGGGCCTCCTAATGACGATGGAACACTGAAATAGCGTCGAGATTCAATACATCGTCCTTTAGCCGACTTGTCTCCAAGCGTCCATTCCTGCCTCGGGCACCTTATGGTCGTTCTCCTGTGAGTCTACATTTTCGATTCCGACACATACCTGATGGTTAGTTGTAACGTTCAGGGCCTCCTAATGACGATGGAACACTCAAATTGCGACAAGATTCAATACATCGTCAATCAGCCAGCTTGGCTCCAACGGCCTATTGCTGCCTCGGGCCCCTTATGGTCATTTTCCTCTGAGTCTACATTTTCGAATCCGACGCTAAACTGATAGTTAATTGTAACGTTCAGGGCCTCCTAAAGACGATAACACACTGAAATAGCGTCGAGATTCAATACATCGTCCATCAGCCGACTTGTCTCCAAGCGTCCATTGCTACCTCGGGCACCTTATGGTCGTTCTCCTGTGAGTCTACATTTTCGATTGCGACACATAACTGATAGTTAATTGTAACGTTCAGGGCCTCCTAATGACGATGGAACACTCAAATTGCGTCGAGGTTCAGTACATCGACCTCCAGCCGACTTGTCTCCATGGGTCTACTGCTACCTCGGTCACCTTATCGCCGTTCTCCTGTGAGTCCAGATATTCGAATCCGACGCAAATCGGACTGCTAATAGTAACGTTCAGAGCGTCCTAATGATGATGTAACACTCAAATTGCGTCGAGATTCAATACATCGTCCTCCAGCCGACTTGTCTTCAAGGGGATAATGCTGCCTCGGGCACCATATAGTCCTTGTCCTGTGAGTCTTAAATTTCGAATCCGACGCAAAACTGATAGTTAATTGTAACGTTCAGAACCTCCTAATGACGATGGAACTCTCAAATTGCGTCGCGATTCTATACATCGTCCTCCAGCCGACTTGTCTCCAAGGGGTTATTGCTGCCTCGTGCACCTTATGGTCCGCCTCCTGTGAGTCTACATTTTCGAATCCGACGCGAAACTGATAGTTAATTGTAACGTTCAGGGCCTCCTAATGACGATGGAACACTGAAATAGCGTCGAGGGTCAATACATCGTCCTCCAGCCGACCTGTCTCCATAGGTCTACTGCTACCTCGGTCACCTTATCTTCGTTCTCATGTGAGTCCATAAATTCGAATCCGACGCAAAACGGACTGCTAATTGTAACGTTCAGAGCCTCCTAATGACGATGGAACACTCAAATTTCGTCTAGATTCAATACATCGTCCTCCAGCCGATTTGTCTGCAAGGGGATATTGGTGCCTCGGGCACCTCATCGTCGTTCCTCTGTGAATCTAGATTTTCGAATCCGCGCTAAACTAATAGTTACTCGTAACGTTCAGGGCCTCCTAATGACGATAGTACACTCAAATTGCGTCGAGATTCAATACATCCTCATCCAGCCGACATGTCTGCAGGGGATATTGCTGCCTCGGGCACCTTATCGTCGTTCCTCTCCGAGTCTAGATTTTCGAATCCGACGTAAAACTGGTAGTTAATTGTAACGTTCAGGGCCTCCTAATGACGTTGGAACACTGAAATAGCGTCGAGATTCAATACATCGACCTTCAGCCGTCTTGTCTCCAAGCGTCCATTGCTGCCTCGGGCACCGTATGGTCGTTCTCCTGTGTGTCTACATTTTCGATTCCGACCCATAACTGTTAGTTAATTGTAACGTTCAGGGCCTCCTAATGACGATGGAATACTTAAATTGCGTCGAGATTCAATACATCGTCCTCAAGCCGACTTGTCTCCAAGGGTCTATTGCTGCCTAGGGCACCTTATGGTTGTTTTCCTGTGAGTCTAGATTTTCGGATCCGACGCGTAACTGATAGTTAATTGTAACGTTCAGCGCCTCCTAATGACGATAGAACACTCAAATTGCATCGAAATTCAATACATCGTCCTCCAGCCGACTTGTCTACAAGTTTCTATTGCTGCCTCGGGCACATATCGTCGTTCTCCTGTGAGTCTAGATTTTTGAATCCGACGCGAAACTGTTAGTTAATTGTAACGTTCAGGGCCTCCTAATGACGATGGATAACTCAAAATGCGTCGAGATTCAAAACATCGTCCTCCAGCCGATTTGTCTCCAAGGGTAAATTGCTGCTTTTGGCACCTAATGGTCTTGCTCCCGTGAGTCTAGATTTTCGAATCCGACGATAAACCGATATTTAATTGTAACGCTAAGGGCCTCCTAATGACGATGTAACACACAGATTACGTCGAGATTCAAAACATCGTCAACCCGCCGACTTGTCTCCAACGGGATATTGCTGCTTCGGGCCCCATGTGGTCCGTCTCATGTGAGTGCAGATTATCGAATCCGACGCAAAAAAGATGCTTAATTGTAAAGTTCAGGGCCTCCTAATGACGAAGGAACACTCAAATTGGGTCGAAATTCAATACATCGTCCTCCAGCCGACTTGTCTCCGTGGGTCTATTGCTACCTCGCTCACCTTATGGTCGTTCTCCTGTGAGTCTAGATTTTCGAATCCGACGCAAAACTGATGGTTAATTGTAACGTTCGTGGCCTCCTAACGACGATGGAACACTCAAATCGCGTTGAGATTCAATACATCGTCCTCCAGCCGACTTTGGCTCCAAGGGTCTATAGCTGCCTCTGGCACCTTACGGTCGTTCTCCTGTGAGTCTAGATTTTCGGATCCGACGCATAACTGATAGTTTATTGTAACGTTCTGCGCGTCCTAATGACGATAGAACACTCAAATTGCGTCGAGATGGAATACATCGTCCTCCAGCCGACTTGTCTACAAGGGTCTATTGCTGCCTCGGGCACCTTATGGTCGTTCTCCTGTGAGTCTATATTTTCGGATCCGACGCATAACTGATAGTTAATTGTAACGTTCAGCGCCTCCTAATGACGATAAAACACTCAAATTGCGTCGAGATTCAGTTCATCGTCTACCAGCCGACTTGTCTACAAGGGTCTATTGCTGCCTCGGGCACATATCGTCGTTCTCCTGTGAGTCTAGATTTTCAAATCCGACGCGGAACTGATAGTTAATTGTAACGTTCAGGGCCTCCTAATGACGATGGAACACTCAAATTGCGTTGAGATTCAATACATCGTCCTCCAGCCGACTTGTCTCCAAGGGAATATTGCTGCTACGGGCACCTTATGGTCGTTCTCCTGTGATTATAGATTTTCGAATCCGACGCAAAACTGATGGTAAATTGTAACACTCAGCGCCTCCTAATGACGATAGAACACTCAAATTGCGTCGAGATTCAATACATCGTCCTCCAGCCGACTTGTCTACAAGGGTCTTTTGCTGCCTCAGGCACATATCGTCGTTCTCCTGTGAGTCTAGATTTTTGAATCCGACTCGAAACTGATAGTTAATTGTAACGTTCATGGCCTCCTAATGACCATGTAACACACAGATTACGTCGAGATTCAAAACACCGTCCACCCGCCGACTTGTTTCCAACGGGATATAGCTGCCTCGGGCACCATGTGGTTCGTCTCATGTGAGTGCAGATTATCGAATCCGACGCAAAAAAATGGTGAATTGTAACGTTCAGGGCCTCCTAATAACGAAGGAACACTCACATTGCGTCGAAATTCAATACATCGTCCTCCAGCCGACTTGTCTCCATGGGTCTATTGCTACCTCGCTCACCTTATGGTCGTTCTCCTGTGATTCTAGATTTTCGAATCCGAGGCAAAACTGATGGTTAATTGTGACGTTCATGGCCTCCTAATGACGATGGAGCACTCAAATTGCGTCGAGTTTCAATCCATCGTCCTCCAGCCGACTTGTCGCCAAGGGTCTATTGCTGCCTGGGGCACCATATGGTCGTTCTCCTGTGAGTCTAAATTTTCGTATCCGACGCATAACTGATAGTTAATTGTAACGTTCAGCGCCTCCTAATGACGATAGAACACTCAAATTGCGTCGAGATTCAATACATCGTCTTCCAGCCGACTTGTCTACAAGGGTCTATTGCTGCCTCGGGCACAAATAGTCGATCTCCTGTGAGTCTACATTTTCGAATCCGACGCGAAACTGATGGTTAATTGTAACGTTCAGGGCCTCCTAATGACGATGGAACACTCAAATTGCGTCGAGATTCAATACATCGTCCTCCCGCCGACTTGTCTCCAACGGGATATTGCTCCCACGGGCACCATGTGGTCCGTGTCCTGTGAGTCTAGATTTTCGAATCCGAAGCAAAAATGAGGGTTAATTATAACGTTCAGGGCCTCCTAATGACGATAGAGTACTCAAGTTGCGTCGAGATTCAATACATCGTCCTCCCGCCGACTTGTCTCCAACGGGATATTGGTCCCTCGGGCACCATGTGGTCCGTCTCCTGTGAGACTAGATTTTCGCATCCGACGCAAAAATGATAGTTAATTGTAACCTTCAGGGCCTCCTAATGACGATGGAACACTCAAATTGCGTCGAGATTCAATACATCGTCCTCCAGCCGACTTGTGTGCAAGGGGATATTGCTGCCTCGGGCACCTTATTAGCGTTCCTCTGTGAGTCTACATTTTCAAATTCGACGCAAAACTAATAGTTAATTGTAAAGTTCAGCACCTCCTAATGACGAAGGAACACTCTAATTGCGTCGAAATTCAATACATCGTCCTCCAGCCGACTTGTCTCCATTAGTCTATTGCTACCTCGCTCACCTTATGGTCGTTTTCCTGCGAGTCTAGATTTTCGAATCCGACGCAAAACTGATGGTTAGTTGTAACATTCAGGGCCTCCTAACGTCGAAGGAACACTCAAATTGCGTCGAGATTCAATACATCGTCCTCCAGCCGAGTTGACTCCGAGGGGAGATTGCTGCCTCGGGCACCATATGGTCCGTCTCCTGTGAGTCTAGATTTTCGAATCCGACTCAAAACTTGTAGTTAATTGTAACGTTCAGGGCCTTCTAATGACAATGTAACACTCAAATTACGTCGAGATTCAAATCATCGTCCACCCGCCGACTTGTCTCCAACGGGATATTGCTGCCTCGGGCACCATGTGGTCCGTCTCCTGTGAGTGCAGATTATCGAATCCGACGCAAAAAAGATAGTTAATTGTAACGTTCAGCGCCTCCTAATGACGAAGGAACACTCTAATTGCGTCGAAATTCAATACATCGTCCTCCAGCCGACTTGTCTCCATGGGTCTATTGCTACCTCGCTCACCTTATGGTCGTTCTCCTGCGAGTCTAGATTTTCGAATCCGACGCAAAACTGATGGTTAATTGTAACGTTCAGGGCCTCCTGATGACGATAGAGTACTCAAATTGCGTCGAGATCCAATACATCGTCCTCCCGCCGACTTGTCTGCAACGGGATATTGCTCCCTCGGGCACCATGTGGTCCGTCTGCTGTGAGTCTAGATTTTCGAATCCGACGCGAAACTGATAGTTAATTGTAGCGTTCAGGGCCTCCTAATGACGATGGAACACTCAAATTGCGTCGAGATTCAATACATCATCCTCCAGCCGACTTGTCTCCAAGGGGATATTGCTGCCTCGGGCACCTTATGGTCGTTCTCCTTTGAGTGTAGATTTTCATATCCAAAGCAAAACTGATGGTTAATTGTAACGTTCATGGCCTCTTAATGACGATGGAAGACTCAAATTGCGTCGAGATTCAATACATCGTCCTCCAGCCGACTTGTCTCCAAGGGTCTATTGCTGCCTCGGGCACCTTATGGTTGTTCTCCTGTGAGTCTAGATTTTCGGATCCGACGCATATCTGATAGTTAATTATTACGTTCAGAGCCTCCTAAAGTCGATAGAACACTCAAATTGCGTCGAGATTCAATTCATCGTCCTCCAGGGGACTTGTCTACAAGGGTCTATTGCTGCCTCGGGCACATATCGTCGTTCCCCTGTGAGTCTAGATTTTCGAATCCGACGCGAAACTGATAGTTAATTGTAACGTTCAGGGCCTCCTAATGACGATGGAACACTCAAATTGCGTCGAGATTCAATACATCGTCCTCCAGCCGACTTGTCTCCAAGGGGATATTGCTGCCTCATACACCATATTGGTCCGTCTCCTGTGAGTAGATTTTCGAATGCGACGGAAAACTTGTAGTTAATTGGAACGTTCAGGGCCTCCTAATGACGATGGAACACTCAAATTGCGTCGAGATCCAATACATCGTCCTCCCGCCGACTTGTCTCCAACGGTATATTGCTCCCTCGGGCACCATGTGGTCCGTCTCCTGTGAGTCTAGATTTTCGAATCCGACGCAAAAATGATAGTTAATTGTAACGTTCAAGGCCTCCTAATGTCGAAGGAACACTCAAATTGCGTCGAGATTCAATACATCGTCCTTCAGCCGACTTGTCTCCAAGGGTCTATTGCTGCCTCGGGCACCTTATGGTCGGTCTCCTGTGAGTCTAGATTTTCGGATGCGACGCATAACTCATAGTTAGTTGTAACGTTCAGGGGACTCCTAATGACGAAGGAACACTCAAATTGCGTCGAAATTCAATACATCGTCCTCCAGGCGACTTGTCTCCAAGGGTCTATTGCTACCTCGCTCACCTTATGGTCGTTCTCCTGTGAGTCTATATTTTCGATTCCGACACATAACTGACAGTTAATTGTAACGATCAGGGCCTCCTAATGACGAAAGAACACTCAAATTGCGTCGCGATTCAATACATCGTCCTCCAGCCGACTTCTCTCCAAGGCTCAATTGCTTCCCTTGGCACCTAATGGTCTTGCTCCTGTGAGTCTAGTTTTTCGAATCCGACGCAAATCTGATTTTTAATTGTAACGTTCAGGGCCTCCGAATGACGATGGAACACTCAAATTGCGACGCGATTCAATACATCGTCCTCCAGCCGACTTGTCTCCAAGATTCAATTGCTGCCTTTGGCACCTAATGGTCTTGCTCCGTGAGTCTAGATTTTCGAATCCGACGCAAAACTGATAGTTAATTGTAACGTTCAGGGCCTCTTAATGACGATGGAACACTCAAATTGCGTCGAGATTCAATACATCGTCCTCCAGCCGACTTGTCTCCAAGGGGATATTGCTGCTTCGGGCACCATATGGTCCATCTCCTGTGAGTCTAGATCTTCGAATCCGACTCAAAACTTGTAGTTACTTGTAACGTTCAGGGCCTCCTAATGACAATGTAACACTCAAATTGCGTCGAGATTCGATACATCGTCCTCCAGCCGACTTGTCCACAAGGGGATATTGCTGCCTCGGGCACCTTATGGTCCGCCTCCTGTGAGTCTAGATTTTCGAATCCGACGCAAAACTGATAGTTAATTGTAACGTTCATGGTCTCCTAATGACGATGGAACACTCTAATTGCGTCGAGATTTTATACATCGTCCTCCAGCCGACTTGTCTCCAAGGGTCTATTGCTGCCTCGGGCACCTTATGGTTATCCTCCTGTGAGTCTAGCTTTTGGATCCGACGCATAACTGATAGTTAATTGTAACGTTCAGCGCCTCCTAATGACGATTGAACACTCAAAATGCGTCGAGATTCAATACATCGTCCTCCAGCCGACTTGTCTACAAGGGTCTATTGCTGCCTCGGGCACATATCGTCGTTCTCCTGTGAGTCTAGATTTTCGAATCCGACGCGAAACTGATAGTTAATTGAGTCGTTCAGGGCCTCCTAATGACGAAGGAACACTCAAATTGCGTCGAAATTCAATACATCGTCCTCCAGCCGACTTGTGTGCTAGGGGATATTGCTGCCTCGGGAACCTTATCGTCGTTCCACTGTGAGTTTAGATTTTCGAATCCGGCGCATAACTAATAGTTAATTGTAGCGTTCAGGGCCTCCTAATGGCGATAGAGTACTCAAATTGCATCGAGATTCAATACGTCGTCCTCCAGCCGAATTGTCTCCAAGGGGATATTGCTGCCTCGGGCACCATATTGTCCATCTCCAGTGAGTCTAGATTTTCGAATCCGACTCAAAACTTGTAGTAACTTGTAACGTTCAGGGCCTCCTAATGACAATGTAACACTCAAATTACGTCGAGATTCAATACATCGTCCACCCGCCGACTTGTCTCCAACGGGATATTGCTTCCTCGGGCACCATGTGGTCCGTATCCTGTGACTGCAGATTATCGAATACGACGCAAAAAAGATAGTTAATTGTAACGTTTCAGGGCCTCCTAATGACGAAGCAACACTCAAATTGCGTCGAAATTCAACACATCGTCCTCCAGCCGACTTGGCTCCATGGGTCTATTGCTACCTCGCTCACCTTATGGTCGTTCTCCTGTGAGTCTAGATTTTCGAATCCGACGCAAAACTGTTGGTCAATTGTAACGTTCATGGCCTCCAAATGATGATGGAACACTCAAATTGCGTCGAGATTCGATACATCGTCCTCCAGCCGACTTGTCCCACAATGGGATATTGCTGCCTCGGGCACCTTACGGTCCGCCTCCTGTGAGTCTAGATCTTAGAATCCGGCGCAAAACTGATAGTTAATTGTAATGTTCATGGCCACCTAATGACGATGGAACACTCAAATTGCGTCGAGATTCAATACATCGTCCTCCAGCCGACTTGTCTCCAAGGGTCTATTGCTGCCTCGGTCACCTTATGGTCGTTCTCCTGTGGGTCTAGATTTTCGGATCCGACGCATAACTGATAGTTAATCGTAACGTTCAGCGTCTTCTAATGATGATGGAACACTCAAATTGCGTCGAGATTAAATACATAGTCCTCCAGCCGACTTGTCTCCATGGGTCTATTGCTACCTGACTCACCTTATGGTCGTTCTCCTGTGAGTCTAGATTTTAGAATCCGACGCAAAACTGATGGTTAAATATAACATTCATGACCTCCTAATGACGATGGAACACTCAAATTGCGTCGAGATTCGATACATCGTAATCCAGCCGACTTGTCTCCAAGGCGATATTGCTGCCTCGGGCACCTAATGGTCGTTCTCTTGTGAGTCTATATTTTCGATTCCGACACTTAACTGATAGTTAATTGTGACGTTCAGGGCCTCCTATTGACGATGGAACACTCAAATTGCGTCGCGAATCAGTACGTCGTCCTCCAGCCTACCTTGTTTCCAAGCGTCCATTGCTGCCTCGGGCACCTAATGGTCGTTCTCCTGTGAGTCTATATTTCCGATTCCGACACATAACTGATAGTTAATTGTAACGTTCAGGGCCTCCTAATGACGAAGGAACACTCAAATTGCGTCGCGATTCAATACATCGTCCTCCAGCCGACTTCTCTCCAAGGCTCAGTTGCTGCCTTTGGCACCTAATGGTCTTGCTCCTGTGAGTCTACTTTTTCGAATCCGACGCCAAACTGATGGTTAATTGTAACGTTCAGGGCCTCCGAATGACGATGGAACACACAAATTGCGTCGCGATTCAATACATCGTCCTCCAGCCGACTTGTCTCCAAGGGTCAATTGCTGCTTTTGGCACCTATTGGTCTTGCTCCCGTGAGTCTAGATTTTCGAATCCGACGCAATACTAATAGTTAATTGTAACGTTCAGGGCCTCCTAATGACGATAGAGTATTAAAATTGCGTCGAGATTCTATACGTCGTCCTCCAGCCGACTTGTCTCCAAGGGGATATTGCTACCTGGGGCACCATATGGTCCATCTCCTGTGAGTCTAGATTTTCGAATCTGACTCAAATCTTGTTGTTACTTGTTACGTTCAGGGCCTCCTAATGACGATGTAACACTCAATTTACGTCAAGATTCAATACATCGTCCACCCGCCCACTTGTCTCCAACGGGATATTGCTGCCTCGGGCACCATGTGGTTCGTATCCTGTGAGTGCAGATTATCGAATCCGACGCAAAAAAGATAGTTAATTGTAACGTACAGGGCCTCCGAATGACGAAGGAACACTCAAATTGCGTCGAAAGTCAATACATCGTCCTGCAGCCGACTTGTCTCCATGGGTCTATTGCTACCTCGCTCATCTTATGGTCGTTCTCCTGTGTGTCTAGATTTTCGAATCCGATGCAAAACGTATGGTTAATTGTAACGTTCATGGCCTCCTAATGACGATGGAACACTCAAATTGCGTCGAGATTCAATACATCGTCCTCCAGCCGACTTGTCTCCAAGGGGATATTGCTGCCTCAAGCACCATATTGGTCCGTCTCCTGTGAGTAGATTTTCGAATCCGACGAAAAACTTGTAGTTAATTGTAACGTTCAGGGCCTCCTAATGACGATGGAAAACTCAAATTGCGTCGAGATCCAATACATCGTCTTCCCGCCGACTTGTCTCCAACAGGATATTGCTGCCTCGGGTACCATGTGGTCCGTCTCCTGTGAGTCTAGATTTTCGAATCCGACGCAAAAATCAAAGTTAATTGTAACGATCAGGGCCTCCTAATCTCGAAGGAACACTCAAATTGCGTCGAGATTCAATACATCGTCCTCCAGCCGACTTGTCTACAAGGGTCTATTGCTGCCTGGGGCACATATCGTCGTTTTCCTGTGAGTCTAGATTTTCGAATCCGACGCGAAAGTGGTAGTTAATTGTAACGTTCATGGCCTCCTAATGACGATGGAACACTCAAATTGCGTCGAAATTCAATACATCGTCCTCCAGCCGACTTGTCTCCAAGGGTCTATTGCTGCCTCGGGCACATTATGGTCGTTCTCCTGTGGGTCTAGATTTTCGGATCCGACGCATAACTGATAGTTAATTGTAACGCTCAGCGTCTCCTAATGACGATAGAACACTCAAATTGCGTCGAGATTCAATACATCGTCTTCCAGCCGACTTGTCTCCAAGGGGATATTGCTGCCTCGGGCACCTTATGGTCCGACTCCTGTTAGTCTAGATTTTTGAATCCGACGCGAAACTCATAGTTAATTGTAACGTTCAGGGACTCCTAATGACGGTGGAACACTCAAATTGCGGCGAGATTCAATACATCGTCCTCCAGCCGACTTGTCTCCTAGGGTCTATTGCTGCCTCGGGCACATTATGGTCGTTCTCCTGTGGGTCTAGATTTTCGGATGCGACGCATAACTGATAGTTAATTGTAACGCTCAGCGTCTCCTAATGACGATAGAACACTCAAATTGCGTCGAGATTCAATACTTCGTCTTCCAGCCGACTTGTCTACAAGGGTCTATTGCTGCCTCGGGCACATATCGTCGTTCTGTAGTGAGTCTACATTTTCGAATCCGACGCGAAACTGATAGTTAATTGTAACGTTCATGGCTACCTAATGACGATGGAACACTCAAATTGCGTCGAGATTCAATACATCATCCTCCAGCCGACTTTTTTCCAAGGGGATATTGCTGCCTCGGGCACCATTTGGTCCGTCTCCTGTGAGTCTAGATTTTCGAATCCGACTCAAACCTTGTAGTTACGTGTAGCGTTCATGGTCTCCTAATGACGATGTAACACTCAAATTACGTCGAGATTCAATTCATCGTCCACCCGCCGACTTGTCTCCAATGGGTTATTGCTGCCTCGGGCACCATGTGGTCCGTCTCCTATGAGTGCAGATTATCGAATCCGACGCAAAAAAGATAGTTAATTGTAACGTTCAGGGCCTCCTAATGACGAAGGAACACTCAAATTGCGTCGAAATTCAATACATCGTCCTCCAGCCGACTTGTGTGCAAGGGGATATTGCTGCCTCGGGCACCTTATCGTCGTTCCTCTGTGAGTTTAGATTTTCGAATCCGACGCAAAACTAATAGTTAATTGTAAGATTCAGGGCCTCCTAATGACGATAGAGTACTCAAATTGCGTCGAGATTCAATACGTCGTCCTCCAGCCGACTTGTCTCCAAGGGGATATTGCTGCCCTGGGCACCATATGGTCCTTCTCCTGTGAGTCTAGATTTTCGAATCCGACTCAAAACTTGTAGTTACTTGTAACGTTCAGGGCCTCCTAATGACGATGTAACACTCAAATTACGTCGAGATTCAATACATCGTCCACCCGCCCACTTGTCTCCAACGGGATATTGCTGCCTGGGGCACCTTGTGGTCCGTATCCTGTGAGTGCAGATTATCGAATCCGACGCAAAAATGATGGTCAATTGTAACGCTCATGGCCTCTTAATGACGATGGAACACTCAAATTGCGTCGAGATTCAGTACACCGTCCTCCAGCCGACTTGTCTCCTTGGGTCTATTGCTACCTCGCTCACCTAATGGTCGTTGTCCTGTGAGTCTAGATTCTCGAGTCCGACGCAAAACTGATGGTTAATTGTAACGTTCAGGGCCTCCTAATGGCGATGTTACACTCAAATTGCGTCGCGATTCAATACATTGTCCTCCAGCCGACTTCTCTCCAAGGCTCAATTGTTGCCTTTGGCACCTAATGGTCTTGCTCCTGTGAGTCTAGTTTTTCGAATCCGACGCGAAACTGATAGTTAATTGTAACGTTCAGGGCCTCCTATTGACGATGGAACACTCAAATTGCGTCGCGATTCAGTACGTCGTCCTCCAGCCTACTTGTCTCCAAGCGTCCATTGCTGCCTCGGGCACCTAATGGTCGTTCTCCTGTGAGTCTATATTTTCGATTCCGACACATAACTGATAGTTAATTGTAACGTTCAGAGCCTCCTAATGACGAAGGAACACTCAAATTGCGTCGCGATTCAATACATCGACCTCCAGCCGACTTCTCTCCAAGGCTGAGTTGCTGCCTTTGGCACCTAATGGTCTTGCTCCTGTGAGTCTACTTTTTTGAATCCGACGTATAACTGATAGTTAATTGTAACGATCAGCGCCTCCTAATGACGATAGAACACTCAAATTGCGTCGTGATTCAATACATCGTCCTCCAGCCGACTTGTCTCCAAGGGGATATTGCTGCCTCAAGCACCATATTGGTCCGTCTCCTGTGAGTAGATTTTCGAATCCGACGCAAAACTTGTAGTTAATTGTAACGTTCAGGGCCTCCTAATGACGATGGAAAACTCAAATTGCGTCGAGATCCAATACATCGTCTTCCCGCCGACTTGTCTCCAACAGGATTTTGCTGCCTCGGGTACCATGTGGTCCGTCTCCTGTGAGTCTAGATTTTCGAATCCGACGCAAAAATGAAAGTTAATTGTAACGATCAGGGCCTCCTAATATCGAAGGAACACTCAAATTGCGTCGAGATTCAATACATCGTCCTCCAGCCGACTTGTCTACAAGGGTCTATTGCTGCCTCGGGCACATATCGTCGTTCTCCTGTGAGTCTAGATTTTCGAATCCGACGCGAAAGTGGTAGTTAATTGTAACGTTCATGGCCTCCTAATGACGATGGAACACTCAAATTGCGTCGAAATTCAATACACCGTCCTCCAGCCGACTTGTCTCCAAGGGTCTATTGCTGCCTCGGGCACATTATGGTCGTTCTCCTGTGGGTCTAGATTTTCGGATCCGACGCATAACTGATAGTTAATTGTAACGCTCAGCGTCTCCTAATGACGATAGAACACTCAAATTGCGTCGAGATTCAATACATCGTCTTCCAGCCGACTTGTCTCCAGGGGATATTGCTGCCTCGGGCATCTTATGGTCCGACTCCTGTTAGTCTAGATTTTTGAATCCGACGCGAAACTCATAGTTAATTGTAACGTTCAGGGACTCCTAATGACGGTGGAACACTCAAATTGCGTCGAGATTCAGTACATCGTCCTCCAGCCGACTTGTCTCCAAGGGTCTATTGCCGCCTCGGGCACATTATGGTCGTTCTCCTGTGGGTCTAGATTTTCGGATGCGACGCATAACTGATAGTTAAATGTAACGCTCAGCGTCTCCTAATGACGATAGAACACTCAAATTGCGTCGAGATTCAATACATCGTCCTCCAGCCGACTTGTGTGCTAGGGGCTTTTGCTCCCTCGTTCACCTTATCGTCGTTCCTCTGTGAGTCTAGATTTTCGAATCCGACGCAAAACTAATAGTTAACTGTAACGTTCAGGGCCTCCTATCGACGATAGAATACTCAAATTGCGTCGAGATTCAATACGTCGTCCTCCAGCCGACTTGTTTCCAAGGGGATATTGCTGCCTCGGGCACCATATGGTCCGTCTCCTGTGAGTCTAGATTTTTGAATCCGACTCAAAACTTGTAGTTACTTCTAACGTTCAGGGTCTCCTAATGACGATGTAGCACTCAAATTACGTCGAGATTCAATTCATCGTCCACCCGCCGACTTGTCTCCAACGGGTTATTGCTGCCTCGGGCACCATGTGGTCCGTCTCCTATGAGTGCAGATTATCGAATCCGACGCAAAAAAGATAGTTAATTGTAACGTTCAGGGCCTCCTAATGACGAAGGAACACTCAAATTGCGTCGAAATTCAATACATCGTCCTCCAGCCGACTTGTCTCTATGGGTCTATTGCTACCTCGCTCACCTTATGGTCGTTCCCCTGTGAGTCTAGATTTTCGAATCCGACGCAAAACTGATGGTTAATTTTAACGTTCATGGCCTCCTAATGACGATGGAACACTCAAATTGCGTCGAGATTCAATACATCGTCCTCCAGCCGACTTGTCTCCAAGGGGATAATGCTGCTTCAAGCACCATATTGGTCCGTCTCCTGTGAGTAGATTTTCGAATCCGACGCAAAACTTGTAGCTAATTGTAAGGTTCAGGGCCTCCTAATGACGATGGAACACTCAAATTGCGTCGAGATCCAATACATCGACCTCCCGCCGACTTGTCTCCAACGGGATATTGCTGCCTCGGGCACCATGTGCTCCGTCTCCTGTGAGTCTAGATTTTCGAATCCGACGCAATAGTGATAGTTAATTGAAACGTTCAGGGCCCCCCTAATGACGAATAAACACTGAAATTGCGTCGAGATTCAATACGTCGTCCTCCAGACGACTTGTCTCCACCAGGATATTGCTGCCTCGGGTACCATGTGGTCCGTCTCCTGTGAGTCTAGATTTTCGAATCCGACGCAAAAATGGAAGTTAATTGTTTCGTTCAGTTCCTCCTAATGTCGAAGGAACACTAAAATTGCGTCGAGATTCAATACATCGTCCTCCAGCCGACTTGTCTACAAGGGGATATTGCTGCCTCGGGCACCATATGGTCCGTCTCCTGTAGGTCTAGATATTCGAATCCGACGCAAAACGGACTGCTAATTGTAACGTTCAGAGCCTCCCAATGACGATGGAACACTCAAATTGCATCAAGATTCAATACATCGTCATTCAGAAGACTTGTCTCCAACAGTCTATTGCGCCTCGGGCACCTTATTGTCGTTTTCCTCTGAGTCTAAACTTTCGAATCCGACGCAAAACTGATAGTTAATTGTAACGTTCAGGGCCTCCTAATGACGATGGAACACTCAAATTGCGTCGCGATTCAATACATCGTCCTTCAGCCGACTGCTCTCCAAGGGTCAATTGCTGCCTTTGGCACCTAATGGTCTTGCTCCTGTGAGTCTAGATTTTTGAATCCGACGCAAAACTGATGGTTAATTGTAACGTTCAGGGCCTCCGAATGACGATGGAACACTCAAATTGCGTCGGGATTCAATACATCGTCCTCCAGCCGACTTGTCTCCAAGGGGATATTGCTGCCTCGGGCACCATATTGTCCGTCGCCTGTGAGTCTAGATTTTCGAATCCGACTCAAAACTTGTAGTTACTTCTAACGTTCAGGGTCTCCTAATGTCGATGTAACACACAAATTACTTCGAGATTCAATTCATCGTCCACCCGCCGACTTGTCTCCAACGGGTTATTGCTGCCTCGGGCACCATGTGGTCCGTCTCCTATGAGTGCAGATTATCGAATCCGACGCAAAAAAGATAGTTAATTTTAACGTTCAGGGCCTCCTAATGACGAAGGAACACTCAAACTGCGTCGAAATTCAATACATCGTCCTCCAGCCGACTTGTTTCCATGGGTCTATTGCTACCTCGCTCACCTTATGGTCGTTCTCCTGTGAGTCTAGATTTTCGAATCCGACGCAAAACTGATGGTTAATTGTGACGTTCATGGCCTCCTAATGACGATGGAACACTCAAATTGCGTCGGGATTCAATACGTCGTCCTCCAGCCGACCTGTCTCCAAGGGGATATTGCTGCCTCGGGCACCATATGGTCCGTCTACTGTTAGTCTAGATTTTCGAATCCGACGCAAAACCTGTAGTTAATTGTAACGTTCAGGGCCTCCTAATGACGATGGAACACTCAAATTGCTTCGCGATTCAATACATCGTCCTTCAGCCGACTGCTCTCCAAGGGTCAATTGCTGCCTTTGGCACCTAATGGTCTTGCTCCTGTGAGTCTAGATTTTTGAATCCGACGCAAAAGTGATAGTTAATTGAAACGTTCAGCGCCTCCTAATGACGAATGAACACTCAAATTGCTTCGAGATTCTATACGTCGTCCTCCAGACGACTTGTCTACAAGGGGATCTTGCTGCCTCGGGCAGCTTACGGTCCGCCTCCTGTGAGTCTAGATTTTCGAATCCGACGCAAATCTGATAGTTAATTGTAACGTTCATGGCCTCCTAATGACGATGGAACACTCAAATTACGTCGAGATTCAATATCGTCGACCCGCCGACTTGTTTCCAACGGGATATTGCTGCCTCGGGCACCATGTGGTCCGTCTCCTGTGAGTCTAGATTTTCGAATCCGATGCGAAACTGATAGTTAATTGTAACGTTGAGGGCCTCCTAATGTCGATGGAACACTCAAATTGCGTCGAGATTCATATCATCGTCCTCCAGCAGACTTGTCTCCATGGGTCTACTGCTACCTCGGTTACCTTATAGTCGTTCTCCTGTGAGTCTAGATTTTAGAATCCGACGCAAAACAGACTGCTAATTGTAACGTACATGGCCTCCTAATGACGATGGAACACTCAAATTGCGTCGAGATTCAACACATCGTCCTCCAGCCGACTTGTCTCCAAGGGGATAATGCTGCTTCAAGCACCATATTGGTCCGTCTCCTGTGAGTAGATTTTCGAATCCGACGCAAAACTTGTAGTTAATTGTAAGGTTCAGGGCCTCCTAATGACGATGGAACACTCAAATTGCGTCGAGATCCAATACATCGACCTCCCGCCGACTTGTCTCCAACGGGATATTGCTGCCTCGGGCACCATGTGCTCCGTCTCCTGTGAGTCTAGATTTTCGAATCCGACGCAAAAGTGATAGTTAATTGAAACGTTCAGGGCCTCCCTAATGACGAATAAACACTGAAATTGCGTCGAGATTCTATACGTCGTCCTCCAGACGACTTGTCTCCATCAGGATATTGCTGCCTCGGGTACCATGTGGTCCGTCTCCTGTGAGTCTAGATTTTCGAATCCGACGCAAAAATGGAAGTTAATTGCTTCGTTCAGGGCCTCCTAATGTCGAAGGAACACTAAAATTGCGTCGAGATTCAATACATCGTCCTCCAGTCGACTTGTCTACAAGGGGATATTGCTGCCTCGGGCACCTTATGGTCCGGCTCCTGTTAGTCTAGATTTTCGAATCCGACGCGAAACTGATAGTTAATTGTAACGTTCTGGGCCTCCTAATACCGATGTAACACACAAATTACGTCGAGATTCAATTCATTGTCCACACGCCGACTTGTCTCCAACGGGTTATTGCTGCCTCGGGCACCATGTGGTCCGTCTCCTATGAGTGCAGATTATCGAATCCGACGCAAAAAAGATAGTTTATTGTAACGTTCAATGCCTCCTAATGACGAAGGAACACTCAAAATGCGTCGAAATTCAATACATCGTCCTCCAGCCGACTTGTCTCCATGGGTCTATTGCCACGTCGCTCACCTTATGGTCGTTCTCGTTTGAGTCTAGATTATCGAATCCGACGCAAAACTGATGGTTAATTGTAACGTTCATGGCCTCTCAATGACGATGGAACACTCAAATTGCGTCGAGATTCAATACATCGTCCTGTAGCCGACTGGTCTCCAAGGGTCTATTGCTGCCTCGGGCACCTCATAGTTGCTCTCCTGTGAGTCTAGATTTTCGGATCCGACGCATAACTGATAGCTAATTGTAACGTTCAGCGCTTCCTAATAAGGATAGTTAATTGTAACGTTCAGGGCCTAGTAATGACGATGGAACACTCAAATTGCGGCGAGATTCAATACATCGTCCTCCAGCCGACTTGTCTCCAAGGGTCTATTGCTGCCTCGGGCACCTTATGGTCGTTCTCCTGTGAGTCTATATTTTCGGATGCGACGCATAACTGATAGTTAATTGTAACGTTCAGCAACTCCTAATGATGATAGAACACTCAAATTGCATCGAGATTAAATACATCGTCCTCCAGCCGACTTGTCCACAAGGGAATATTGCTGCCTTGGGCACCTTATGGTCCGCCTCCTGTTAGTCTAGATTTTCGAATCCGACGCAAAACTGATAGTTAATTGTAACGTTCATGGCCTCCTAATGACGATGGTAAACTCAAATTGCGTCGAGATTCAATACATCGTCCTCCAGCCGATTTGTGTGCAAGGGGATATTGTTGCCTCGGGCACCTTATTGTCGTTCCTCTGTGAGTCTAGATTTTCAAATTCGACGCAAAACTAACAGTTAATTGTAACGTTCAGGGACTCCTAATGACGAAGGAACACTCAAATTGCGTCAATATGCAATGCATCGTCCTCCAGGCGACTTGTCTCCATGGGTCTATTGCTACCTCGCTCACCTTATGGTCGTTCTCCTGTGAGTCTAGATTCTCTAATCCAACGCAAAATTGATGGTTAATTGTAACATTCATGGCCTCCTAATGACGATGGAACAGTCAAATTGCGTCGAGATTCAATACATCGTTCTCCAGCAGACTTGTCTCCAAGGGGATTTTGCTGCCTCGGGCACATATCGTCGTTCTCCTGTGAGTCTAGATTTTCGAATCCGTCGCGAAACTGATAGTTAATGGTAACGTTCAGCGCCTCCTAATGACGATAGAACACTCAAATTGCGTCGAGATTCTATACATCGTCCTCCAGCCGACTTGTCCCCAAGCGTCCATTGCTGCCTCGGGCACCTTATGGTCGTTCTCCTGTGAGTCTATACTTTCGATTCCGACACATAACTGATAGTTAATTGTAACGTTCAGGGACTCCTAATGACGATGGAACACTCAAATTGCGTCGCGATTCAATACATCGACCTCCAGCCGACTTCTCTCCAAGGCTCAATTGCTGCCTTTGGCACCTAATGGTCTTGTTCCTGTGAGTCTAGATTTTCGAATCCGACGCAAAACTGATAGTTAATTGTAACGTTCAGGGCCTCCGATTGACGATGGAACACTCAAATTGCGTCGCGATTCAATACATCGTCCTCCAGCCGGCTTGTCTCCAAGGGTCAATTGCTGCCTCGGGCACCTTATGGTCGTTCTCCAGTGAGTCTAGATTTTCGAATGCGACGCAAAACTGATGGTTAATTGTAACGTTCATGGCCTCTTAATGACGATGGAACACTCAAATTGCGTCGAGATTCAATACATCGTCCTCCAGCCGACTTGTCTCCAAGGGTCAATTGCTGCCTCGGGCACCTTATGGTTGTTCTTCTGTGAGTCTAGATTTTCGGATCCGACGCATAACTGATAGTTAATTGTAACGTTCAGCGCCTCCTAATGACGATAGAACACTCAAATTGCGTCGAGATTCCATACAGCGTCCTCCAGCCGACTTGTCTACAAGGGCCTATTGCTGCCTCGGGCACATATCGTCGTTCTCCTGTGAGTCTAGATTTTCGAATCCGTCGCGAAACTGATAGTTAAGTGTAACGTTCAGCGCCTTCTAACGACGATAGAACACTCAAATTGCGTCGAGATTCAATACATCGTCCTCCAGCCGACTTGTCTCCATGGGTCTATTGCTACCTCGGGCACATATCGTCGTTCTCCTGTGAGTCTAGATTTTCAAATCCGACGCGAAACTGATAGTCAATTGTAACATTCAGGTCCTCCTAATGACGATGGAACACTCAAATTGCGTCGAGATTCAATACATCGTCCTCCAGCCGACGTGTGAGCTAGGGGATATTGCTGCCTCGGGCACCTTAACGTCGTTCTCCTGTGAGTCTAGATTTTCGAATCCGACGCAAAACTGATGGTTAATTGTAACGTTCATGGCCTCCTAATGACGATGGAACACTCAAATTGCGTCGAGATTCAATACATCGTCCTGCAGCCGACTTGTCTCCAAAGGGATATTGCTGCCTCAAACACCATATTGGTCCGTCTCCTTTGAGTAGATTTTCGAATCCGACGCAAAACTTGTAGTTAATTGTAACGTTCAGGGCCTTCTAATGACGGTGGAACACTCAAATTGCGTCGAGATCCAATACATCGACATCCCGACGACTTGTCTCCAACGGGATATTGCTGCCTCGGGCACCATGTGGTCCGTCTCCTGTGAATTTAGATATTCCAATCCGACGCAAAAGTGATAGTTAATTGAAACGTCAGGGCCTCCTAATGACAAATGAACAGTCAAATTGCGTCGAGATTCTGTACGTCGTCCTCCAGACGACTTGTCTACAAGGGGATCTTGCTGCCTCGGGCAGCTTACGGTCCGCCTCCTGTGAGTCTAGATTTTCGAATCCGACGCAAAACGGATAGTTAATTGTAACGTCCAGGGCCTCCTAATGACGATGGAACACTCAAATTGCGTCGGGACTTAATACGTCGTCCTCCAGCCGACTTGTCTCAAAGGGGATATTGCTGCCTCGGGCACCATATGGTCCGTCTACTGTGAGTCTAGATTTTCAAATCCGACGCAAAACTTGTAGTTATTTGCAACGTTCAGGGCCTCCTAATGACGATGGAACACTCAAATTACGTCGAGATTCAATATATCGTCCTCCAGCAAACTTGTCTCCATGGGTCTACTGCTACCTCGGTCACCTTATAGTCGTTCTCCTGTGAGTCTAGATTTTCGAATCCGACGCAAAACGGATAGTTAATTGTAACCTTCAGGGCCTCCTAATGACGATGGAACACTCAAATTGCGTCGAGATTCAATACATCGTCCTCCAGCCGACCTGTCTCCAACGGGATATTGCTGCCTCGGGCACATATCGTCGTTCTCCTGTGAGTCTACATTTTCAAATCCGACGCGAAACTGATAGTTAATTGTAACGTTCAGAACCTCCTAATGACGATGGAACACTCAAATTGCGTCGAGATTCAATACAACGTCCTCCAGCCGACATCTCTCCAAGGGGATATTGCTGCCACGGGCACCACATGGTCCGTCTCCTGTAGGTCCAGATATTCGTATGCGACGCAAAACGGACTGCTAATTGTAACGTTCAGAGCCTCCGAATGACGATGGAACACTCATATTGAATCAAGATTCAATACATCGTCTTTCAGTCGACTTGTCTCCAAGTGTCCATTGCTGCCTCGGGCACCATATGGTCCGTCTCCTGTGAGTCTAGAATTTCGAATCCGACACAAAACTTGTAGGTACTTGTAACGTTCAGGGCCTCCTAATGACGATGGAACACTCAAATTACGTCGAGATTCAATACATCGTCTACCCGCCGACTTGTCTCCAACGGGATATTGCTGCCTCGGGCACCATGTGGTCCGTCTCCTGTGAGTCTAGATTTTCGAATCCGACGCACAAATGATAGTTAATTGTAACGTTCAGGGCCTAGTAATGACGATGGAACACTCAAATTGCGTCGAGATTCAATACATCGTCCTCCAGTCGACTTGACTCCAAGGGTCTATTGCTGCCTCGGTCACCATATGGTCCGACTCCTGTGAGTCTAGAATTTCGAATCCAACGCAAACCTGATAGTTAATTGTAACGTTCAGGGCCTAGTAATGACGATAGAACACTCAAATTGCGTCGAGATTCAATACATCGTCCACCAGGCGACTTGTCTCCAGATGTCTATTGTACCCTCGGGCACCTTATGGTCGTTCTCCTGTGAGTGTAGATTTACGAATTCGACGCGAAACTGATAGTTAATTGTAACGTTCAGGGCCTCCTAATGACGATGGAACACTCAAATTGCGTCGAGATTCAATACATCCTCCTCCAGCCGACTTGTCTGCAAGGGGATATTGCTGCCTCGGGCACCTTATCCACGTTCCTCTGCGAGTCTAGATTTTCGAATCCGACGCAAAACTGATAGTTAATTGTAATGTTCAGGGCCTTCTATTGACGATGGAACACTGAAATAGCGTCGAGATTCAATACATCGTCCTTCAGCCGTCTTGTCTCCAAGCGTCCATGCTGCCTCGTGCACCTTATGGACGCTCTCCTGTGAGACTACATTTTCGATTCCGACACAAAACTGATAGTTAATTATAACTTTCAGGGCCTCCTAATGACGATGGAACACTTAAATTGCGTCGAGATTCAATACATCGTCCTCCAGCCGACTTGTCTCCAACGGGATATTGCTGCCTCGGGCACCATGTGGTCCGTCACCTGTGAGTCCAGATTTTCGAATCCGACGCAAAAGTGATAGTTAATTGACACGTCAGGGCCTCCTAATGACAAATGAACACTCAAATTGCGTCGAGATTCTATACGTCGTCCTCCAGACGACTTGTCTACAAGGGGATCTTGCTGCCCCGGGCAGCTTACGGTCCGCCTCCTGTGAGTCTAGATTTTAGAATCCGACGCAAAACGGATAGTTAATTGTAACGTTCAGGGCCTCCTAATGACGATGGAACACTCAAATTGCGTCGGGATTCAATACGTCGTCCTCCAGCCGACTTGTCTCCAAGGGGATATTGCTGCCTCGGGCACCATATGGTCCGTCTCCTGTGAGTCTAGATTTTCGAATCCGACGCAAAACTTCTACTTAATTGTAACGTTCAGGGCCTCCTAATGACAATGGAACACTCAAATTACGTCGAGATTCAATACATCGTCGACCCGCCGACTTGTCTCCAACGGGATATTGCTGCCTCGGGCACCATGTGGTCCGTCTCCTGTGAGTCTAGATTTTCGAATCCGACGCACAAATGATAGTTAATTGTAACGGTCAGGGCCTAGTAATGACGATGGAACACTCAAATTGCGTCGAGATTCAATACATCGTCCTTCAGCCGTCTTGTCTCCAAGCGTCCATTGCTGCCTCGTGCACCTTATGGACGCTCTCCTGTGAGACTACATTTTTAATTCCGACACATAACTGATAGTTAATTATAACGTTCAGGGCCTCCTAATGACCACTCAAAATGCGTCGAGATTCAAAACATCGTCCACCCGCCGACTTGTCTCCAACGGGATATTGCTGCCTCGGGAACCATGTGGTCCGTCTCATGTGAGTGCAAATTATCGAATCCGACGCAAAATAGATAGTAAATTGTAACGTTCAGGGCCTCCTAATGACGAAGGAACACTCAAATTGCGTCGAAATTCTATACATCGTCCTCCAGCCGACTTGTCTCCATGGGTCTACTGCTACCTCGGTCACCTTATCTTCGTTCTCCTGTGTGTCCAGATATTCGAATCCGACGCAAAACGGACTGCTAATTGTAACGTTCAGAGCCTCCTAAGGATGACGGAACACTCAAATTGCGTCGAGATTCAATACATCGTCCTCCAGCCGCTTTGTCTCCAAAGGGATATTGCCGTCTCGGGCACCTTATGCTCCGTCTCCTGTGAGTCTAGATTTTCGAATCCGACGGAAAAGTGATGGTTAATTGTAACGTTCAGGGCCACCTAATGACGATGGAACACTGAAATTGCGTCGCGATTCAATACATCGTCCTCCAGCCGACTTCTCTCCAAGGCTCAATTGCTGCCTTGGGCACCTAACGTGTTGCTCCTGTGAGTCTAGATTTTCGAATCCGACGCAAAACTGATGGTTAATTGTAACGTTCAGGGCCCCCGAATGACGATGGAACACTCCAAATGCGTCGCGATTCAATACATCGTCCTCCAGCCGACTTGTCTCCAAGGGTCTATTGCTGCCTCGGGCACATATCGTCGTTCCTCTCTGAGTATAGATTTTCGAATCCGACGCAAAACTAATAGTTAATTGTAACGTTCAGGGCCTGCTAAAGACGATAGAACACTCAAATTGCGTCGAGATTCAATACGTCGTCCTCCAGCCGACTTGTCTCCAAGGGGATATTGTTGCGTCGGGCACCATATGGTCCGTCTCCTGTAAGTCTAGATTTTCGAATCCGCCTCCAAACTTGTAGTTACTTGTAACGTTCAGGGCCTCCTAATGACGATATAACACTCAAATTACGTGGAGATTCAATACGTCGTCCACCCGCCGACTTGTCTCCAACGGGATATTGCTGCCTCGTTCACCATGTGGTCCGACTCCTGTGAGTGCAGATTATCGAATCCGACGCAAAAAAATATAGTTAATTGTAACGTTCAGGGCCTCCTAATGACGAAGGAACACTCAAATTGCGTCGAAATTCGATATATCATCCTCCAGCCGACTTGTGTGCCAGGGGATATTGCTGCCTCGGGCGCCTTATCGTCGTTCCTCTGTGAGTCTAGATTATCGAGTCCGACGCAAAACTGATAGTTAATTGTAACGTTCAGGGCCTAGTAAATACGATGGAACAATCAAATTGCGTCGAGATTCAGTACATCGTCCACCAGGCGACTTGTACCCTCGGGCACCTTATGGTCGTTCTCCTGTGAGTGTAGATTTTCGAATTCGACGCGAAACTGATAGTTAATTGTAACGTTCAGGGCCTCCTAATGACGATGGAACACTCAAATTGCGTCGAGATTCAATACATCCTCCTCCAGCCGACTTGTCTCCAAGGGGATCTTGCTGCCTTGGGCACCATATAGTCCTCCTGTGAGTCTACAATTTCGAATCCGTCGCAAAACTGATAGTTAATTGTAACGTTCAGGACCTCCTAATGACGATGGAACACTCAAATTGCGTCGAGATTCAATCCATCGTCCTCCAGCCGACTTGTCTCCAAGGGGATTTTGCTGCCTCGGGCACCATAGGGTCCGTCTCCTGTGAGACTAGATTTTCGAATCCGACGCAAAACTTGTAGTTAATTGTAATGTTCATGGCCTCCTAATGACGATGGAACACTCAAATAGCGTCGAGATTCAATACATCGTCCTCCAGCCGACTTGTCTCCAAGGGGATATTGCAGCCTCTTGCACCTTATGGTCCGCCTCCTGTTAGACTAGATTTTCGAATCCGACGCAAAACTGATAGTTAATTGTAACGACTCAAATTGCGTCGAGATTCAATACATCGTCCCCAATCCGACTTGTGTGCAAGGGGATATTGCTGCCTCGGGCACCTTATTGTCTTTCCTCTGTGAGTCTAGATTTTCAAATCCGTCGCAAAACTAATAGTTAATTGTAACGTTCAGGGCCTCCTAATGACGAAGGAACACTCAAATTGCGTAGAAATTCAATACATCGTCCTCCAGCCGACTTGTCTCCATGGGTCTATTGCCACCTCGCTCACGTTATGGTCGTTCTCCTGTGAGTCTAGATTTTCGAATCCGACGCAAAACTGATGGTTAATTGTAACATTCATGGCCTCCTAATGACGATGGAACACTCAAATTCCGTCGAGATTCAATATATCGTCCTCCAGCCGACTTGTCTCCAAGCGTCCATTGCTGCCTCGGGCACCTCATGTTCGTTCTCCTGTGAGTCTATATTTTCGATTCTGACACATAACTGATAGTTAATTGTAACGTTCAGAGCCTCCTAATGACGATGGAAAACTCAAATTGCGTCGAGATTCAATACATCATCCTCCAGCCGACTTGTCTGCATGGGTCTACTGTTACCTCGGCCACCTTATCTTCGTTCTCCTGTGAGTCCAGATATTCGAATCCGACGCAAAACGGACTGCTAATTGTAACGTTCAGAGCCTCCTACTGATGACGGAACACTCAAATTGCGTCGAGATTCAATACATCGTCCTGCAGCCGCTTTGTCTCCAGAGGGATATTGCTGTCTCGGGCACCTTATGCTCCGGCTCCTGTGAGTCTTGATTTTCGAATCTGACGCAACACTGATGGTTAATTCTAACGTTCAGGTCCTCCTAATGACGATGGAACACTCAAATTGCGTCGAGATTCAATACATCATCTTCCAGCCGACTTGTGTGCCAGGGGATATTGCTGCTTCGGGCGCCTTATCGTCGTTCCTCTGTGAGTCTAGATTTTCGAATCCGACGCAAAACTGATAGTTAATTGTAACGTTCAGGGCCTAGTAATGACGATGGAACAATCAAATTGCGTCGAGATTCAGTACATCGTCCACCAGGCGACTTGTCTCCAGATGTCTATTGTACCCTCGGGCACCTTATGGTCGTTCTCCTGTGAGTGTAGATTTTCGAATACGACGCGAAACTGATAGTTAATTGTAACGTTCGGGGCCTCCTAATGACGATGGAACTCTCAAATTGCGTCGAGATTCAATACATCCTCCTCCAGCCGCCTTGTCTGCAAGGGGATATTGCTGCCTCGGGCACCTTATCCACGTTCCTCTGCGAGTCTAGATTTTCGAATCCGACGCAAAACCGACAATTAATTGTAATGTTCAGGGCCTCCTAATGACGATGGAACACTGATCTAGCGTCGAGATTCAATACATCGTCCTTCAGCCGTCTTGTCTCCAAGCGTCCATTGCTGCCTCGTGCACCTTACGGTCGCTCTCCTGTGAGACTACATTTTCGATTCCGACACATAACTGATAGTTAATTATAACGTTCAGGGCCTCCTAATGATGATGGAACACTCAAATTGCGTCGAGATTCAATACATCGTCCTCCAGCCGACTTGTCTCCAAGGGGATATTGCTGCCTCGGGCACATATCGTCGTTCTCCTGTGAGTCTAGAGTTTCGAATCCGACGCGAAACTGATAGTTAATTGTAACGTTCAGCGCCTCCAAATGACGATAGAACATTCAAATTGCGTCGAGATTCAATCCATCGTCCTCCAGCCGACTTGTCTCCAAGCGTCCATTGCTGCCTCGGGCACCTCATGTTCGTTCTCCTGTGAGTCTATATTTTCGATTCTGACACATATCTGATAGTTAATTGTGACGTTCAGAGCCTCCTAATGACGATGGAAAACTCAAATTGCGTCGAGATTCAATACATCATCCTCCAGCCGACTTGTCTGCATGGGTCTACTGTTACCTCGGCCACCTTATCTTCGTTCTCCTGTGAGTCCAGATATTCGAATCCGACGCAAAACGGACTGCTAATTGTAACGTTCAGAGCCTCCTACTGATGACGGAACACTCAAATCGCGTCGAGATTCAATACATCGTCCTGCAGCGGCTTTGTCTCCAGAGGGATATTGCTGTCTCGGGCACCTTATGCTCCGGCTCCTGTGAGTCTTGATTTTCGAATCTGACGCAACACTGATGGTTAATTCTAACGTTCAGGTCCTCCTAATGACGATGGAACACTCAAATTGCGTCGAGATTCAATACATCATCTTCCAGCCGACTTGTGTGCCAGGGGATATTGCTGCTTCGGGCGCCTTATCGTCGTTCCTCTGTGAGTCTAGATTTTCGAATCCGACGCAAAACTGATAGTTAATTGTAACGTTCAGGGCCTAGTAATGACGATGGAACAATCAAATTGCGTCGAGATTCAGTACATCGTCCACCAGGCGACTTGTCTCCAGATGTCTATTGTACCCTCGGGCACCTTATGGTCGTTCTCCTGTGAGTGTAGATTTTCGAATACGACGCGAAACTGATAGTTAATTGTAACGTTCAGGGCCTCCTAATGACGATGGAACTCTCAAATTGCGTCGAGATTCAATACATCGTCCTCCAGCCGACTTGTCTCCAAGGGGATATTGCTGCCTTGGGCACCATATAGTCCTCCTGTGAGTCTACAATTTCGAATCCGACGCAAAACTGATAGTTAATTGTAACGTTCAGGACCTCCTAATGACGATGGAACGCTCAAATTGCGTCGAGATTCAATACATCGTCCTCCAGCCGACTTGTCTCCAAGGGGATTTAGCTGCCTCGGGCACCATAGGGTCCGTCTCCTGTGAGACTAGATTTTCGAATCCGACGCAAAACTTGTAGTTAATTGTAATGTTCATGGCCTCCTAATGAAGATGGAACACTCAAATTGCGTCGAGATACAATACATCGTCCTCCAGCCGACTTGTCTCCATGGATTTACTGCTACCTCGGTCACCTTATCTTCGTTCTCCTGTGAGTCCAGATATTCGAATCTGACGCAAAACGGACTGCTAATTGTAACGTTCAGAGCCCCCTAATGATGATGGAACACTAAAATTGCGTCGAGATTCAATACATCGTCCTCCAGCCGACTTGTCTCCAAGGGGATATTGCTGCCTTGGGCACAATATAGTCCTCCTGTGAGTTTACAATTTCGAATCCAACGCAAAACTGATAGTTAATTGTAACGTTCAGGACCTCCTAATAAGGATGGAACACTCAAATTGCGTCAAGATTCAATACATCGTCCTCCAGCCCACTTGTCTCCAAGAGGATATTGCAGCCTCCGGCCCCTTATGTTCCGCCTCCTGTTAGACTAGATTTTCGAATCCGACGCAAAACTGATAGTTAATTGTAACGACTCAAATTGCGTCGAGATTCAATACATCGTCCTCCATCCGACTTGTGTGCAAGGGGATATTGCTGCCTCGGGCACCTTATTGTCCTTCCTCTGTGAGTCTAGATTTTCAAATCCGACGCAAAACTAATAGTTAGTTGTAACGTTCAGGGCCTCCTAATGACGAAGGAACACTCAAATTGCGTAGAAAATCAATACATCGTCCTCCAGCCGACTTGTCTCCATGGGTCTATTGCTACCTCGCTCTCCTTATGGTCGTTCTCCTGTGAGTCTAGATTTTCGAATCCGACGCAAAAGTGATGGTTAATTGAACGTTCATGGCCTCCAAAAGACGATCTAACATTCAAATTGCGTCGAGATTCAATACATCGTCCTCCAGCCGACTTTGGCTCCAAGGGTCTATTGCTGCCTCAGGCACCTTATGGTCGTTCTCCTGTGAGTCAAGATTTTCGGATCCGACGCATAACTGATAGTTTATTGTAACGTTCTGCGCCTCCTAATGACGATAGAACACTCAAATGCGTCGAGAATCAATACATCGTCCTCCAGCCGACTTGTCTCCAAGGGGATTTTGCTGCCTCGGGCACCATAGGGTCCGTCTCCTGTGAGACTAGATTTTCGAATCCGACGCAAAACTTGTAGTTAATTGTAATGTTCATGGCCTCCTAATGAAGATGGAACACTCAAATTGCGTCGAGATACAATACATCGTCCTCCAGCCGACTTGTCTCCATGGATTTACTGCTACCTCGGTCACCTTATCTTCGTTCTCCTGTGAGTCCAGATATTCGAATCCGACGCAAAACGGACTGCTAATTGTAACGTTCAGAGCCCCCTAATGATGATGGAACACTCAAATTGCGTCGAGATTCAATACATCGTCCTCCAGCCGACTTGTCTCCAAGGGGATATTGCTGCCTTGGGCACAATATAGTCCTCCTGTGAGTTTACAATTTCGAATCCGACGCAAAACTGATAGTTAATTGTAACGTTCAGGACCTCCTAATGACGATGGAACACTCAAATTGCGTCGTGATTCAATACATCGTCCTCCAGCCCACTTGTCTCCAAGGGTCTATTGCTGCCTCGGGCACCTTATGGTCGTTCTCCTGTGAGTCTAGATTTTCGGATCCGACGCATAACTGATAGTTAATTGTAACGTTCAGCGCCTCCTAATGACGATAGAAGACTCAAATTGCGTCGAGACTCAATACATCATCTTCCAGCCGACTTGTCTACAAGGGTCTATTGCTGCCTCGGGCACATATCGTCGTTCTCCTGTGAGCCTAGATTTTCGAATCCGACGCGAAACTGATAGATAATTCTAACGTTCAGGGCCTCCTAATGACGATGGAACACTCAAATTGCGTCGAGATTCAATACATCATCCTCCAGCCGACTTGTCTCCAAGGGGATATTGCTGCCTCGGGCACCTTCAGGTCGTTCTCCTGTGATTCTAGATTTTCGAATCCGACGCCAAACTGATGGTTAATTGTAACGTTCATTGCCTCCTAATGACAATGGAACACTCAAATTGCGTCGAGATTCAATACATCGTCCTCCAGCCGACTTGTCCACAAGGGGATATTGCTGCCTCGGGCACCTTACGGTCCGCCTCCTGTGAGTCTAGATTTTCGAATCCGACGCAAAACTGATAGTTAATTGTAACGTTCATGGCCTCCTAATGACGATGGAACACTCAAATTGCGTCGAGATTCAATACATCGTCCTCCAGCCGACTTGTCTCCATGGGTCTATTGCTACCTCGCTCACCTTATGGTCGTTCTCCTGTGGGTCTAGATTTTCGAATCCGACGCAAAACTGATGGTTAATTGTAACGTTCATGGCCTCATAATGACGATGGAACCCTCAAATTGCGTCGAGATTCATTACAACGTCCTCCAGCCGACTTGTCTCCAATTGTCTATTGCTGCCTCGGGCACCTTATGGTCCGCCTCCTGTTAGTCTAGATTTTCGAATCCGACGCAAAACTGATAGTTAATTGTAACGATCGTGCCCTCCTAATGACGATGAAACACTCAAATTGCGTCGAGATTCAATACATCGTCCTCCAGCCGACGTGTCTCCAAGGGTCTATTGTTGCCTCGGGCACCTTATGGTCGTTCTCCTGTGAGTCTAGATTTTCGAATCCGACGCCAAACTGATGGTTAATTGAAACCTTCATGGCCTCCTAAAGACGATGGAACACTCAAATTGCGTCGAGATTAAATACATATTCCTCCAGCTGACTTGTCTCCATGGGTCTATTGCTACCTCGGGCACCTTATGGTCGTTCACCTGTGAGTCTAGATTTTCGGAGAAGACGCATAACTGATAGTTTATTGTAACGTTCTGCGCCTCCTAATGACGACAGAACACTCAAATTGCGTCGAGATTCAATACATCGTCCTCCAGCCGACTTGTCTTCAAGGGGATGTTGCTGCCTCGGGCACCTTGTGGTCCGCCTCCTGTTAGTCTAGATTTTCGAATCCGACGCAAAACTGATAGTTAATTGTAACGTTCATGGCCTCCTATTGACGATGGAACACTCAAATTGCGTCGAGACGCAATACTTCGTCCTACAGCCGACTTGTGTGCAAGGGGATATTGCTGCCTTGGGCACCTAATTGTCGTTCCTCTGTGAGTCTAGATTTTCAAATTCGATGCAAAACTAATAGCTAATTGTAACGTTCAGGGCCCCCTAATGACGAAGGAACACTCAAATTGCGTCGAAATTCAATACATCGTCCTCCAGCCGACTTGTCTCCATGGGTCTATTTCTACCTCGCTCACCTTATGGTCGTTCTCCTGTGAGTCTAGATTTTCGAATCCGACGCAAAGCTGATGGTTAATTGTAACGTTCAGGGCCTCCTAATGTCGATGGAACACTGAAATTGCGTCGAGATTCAATACATCGACCTCCAGCCGACTTGTCTCCAAGGGGATATTGCTGCCTCGGGCACCATATGGTCAGTCTCCTGTGAGTCTAGATTTTCGTATCCGACTCAAAACTTGTAGTTACTTGTAACGTTCAGGGACTCCTAATGACGATGTAACACTCAAATTACGTCGAGATTCAATACACCGCCCACCCGCCGACTTGTCTCCAACGGGATATTGCTGCCTCGGGCACCATGTGGTCCGTCCCATGTGAGTGCAGATTATCGAATCCGACGCAAAAAGATAGTTAATTGTAACGTTCTGGGCCTACTAATAACGAAGGAACACTCAAATTGCGTCGAAATTCAATACATCGTCCTCCAGCCGACTTGTCTCCATGGGTCTATTTCTACCTCGCTCACCTTATGGTTGTTCTCCTGTGAGTCTAGATTTTCGGATCCGACGCATAACTGATAGTTAATTGTGATGTTGAGCGCCTCCTAATGACGATAGAACACTCAAATTGCGTCGAGATTCAATACATCGTCCTCCAGCCGACTTGTCTACAAGGGTCTATTGCTGAATCGGGCACATATCGCCGTTCTCCTGTGAGTCTAGATTTTCGAATCCGACGCGAAACTGATAGTTAAATGTAACGTTCAGGGCCTCCTAATAACGATGGAACACTCAAATTGCGTCTGGATTCAATACATCGTCCTCCAGCCGACTTGTGTGCTAGGGGATATTGCTGCCTCGGGCACCTTATCGTCGTTCCTCTGTGAGTCTAGATTTTCGAATGCGACGCAAAACTAATAGTTAATTGTAACGTTCAGCGCCTCCTAATGACGATAGAACACTCAAATTGCGTCGAAATTCAATACATCGTCCTCCAGCCGACTTGTCTCCATGGGTCTATTGCTACCTCGCTCACCTTATGGTCGTTCTCCTGTGGGTCTAGATTTTCGAATCCGACGCAAAACTGATGGTTAATTGTAACGTTCATGGCCTCATAATGACGATGGAACACTCAAATTGCGTCGAGAATCAATACATCGTCCTCCAGCCGACTTGTCTCCAAGGGTCAATTGCTGCCTCGGGCACCTTATGGTCGTTCTCCTGTGAGTCTAGATTTTTGGATCCGACGCATAACTATTAGTTTATTGTAACATTCTGCGCCTCCTAATGACGATAGAACACTCAAATTGCGTCGAGATTCAATACATCGACCTCCAGCCGACTTGTCTACAAGGGGATGTTGCTGCCTCGGGCACCTTATGGTCCGCCTCCTGTTAGTCTAGATTTTCGAATCCGACGCAAAACTGATAGTTAATTGTAACGTTCATGGCCTCCTAATGACGATGGAACACTCAAATTGCGTCGAGATTCAATACATCATTCTTTAGCCGACTTGTCTCCAACTGGATATTGCTGCCTCGGGCACCTTATGGTCGTTCTCCTGTGAGTCTAGATTTTCGAATCCGACGCAAACCTGTGGTTAATTGTAACGTTCATGGCCTCTTAATGACGATGGAACACTCAAATTGCGTCGAGATTCAATACAACGTCCTCCAGCCGACTTGTCTCCAAGGGTCCATTGCTGCCTCGGGCACCTTATGGTTGTTCTCCTGTGAGTCTAGATTTTCGAATCCGACGCAAACCTGTGGTTAATTGTAACGTTCATGGCCTCCTAATGACGATAGAACACTCAAATTGCGTCGAGATTCAATACATCGTCCTACAGCCGGCTTGTCTCCAAGGGGATATTGCTGCCTCATGCACCAAATCGGTCCGTCTCCCGTGAGTAAATTTTCGAATGCGACGCAAAACTTATAGTTAATTGTAACTTTCAGGGCCTCCTAATGACGATGGAACACTCAAATTGCGTCGAAATCGAATACATCGTCCTCCCGCCGACTTGTCTCCAACGGGATATTGCTCCCTCGGGCACCATGTGGTCCGTCTCCTGTGAGTCTAGATTTTCGGATGCGACGCATAACTGATAGTTAATTGTAACGTTCAGCGACTCCTAATGACGATAGAACACTCAAATAGCGTCGAGATTAAATACATCGTCCTCCAGCCGACTTGTCTACAACGGGATATTGCTGCCTCGGGCACCTTATGGTCCGCCTCCTGTTAGTCTAGATTTTCGAATCCGACGCAAAACTGATAGTTAATTGTAACGTTCATGGCCTCCTAATGACGATGGAACACTCAAATTGCGTCGAGATTCCATACACCGTCCTCCAGCCGACTTGTCTCCAAGGGGATATTGCTGCCTCGGGCACCATATGGTCTGTCTCCTGTGAGTCTAGATTTTCGAATCCGACTCAAAACTTGTAGTTACTTGTAACGTTCAGGGCCTCCTAATGACGATGTAACACTCAAATTACGTCGAGATACAATACATCCTCCACCCGCCAACTTGTCTCCAACGGGATATTGCTGCCTCCGGCACCATGTGGTCCGTCTCCTGTGAGTGCAGATTATCGAATCCGACGCTAAAAAGATAGTTAATTGTAACGTTCAGGGCCTCTTAATGACGAAGAAACACTCAAATTGCGTCGAAATTCAATACATCATCCTCCAGCCGACTTGTCTCCATGGGTCTATTGCTACCTCGCTCACCTTATGGTCGTTCTCCTGTCAGTATAGATTTTCGAATCCGACGCAAAACTGATGGTTAATTGTATCGTTCATGGCCTCCTAATGGCGATGGAACACTCAAATTGCGTCGAGATTCAATACATCGTCCTCCAGCTGACTTCTGTGCTAGGGGATAATGTTGCCTCGGCCACCTTATCGTCGTTCCTCTGTGAGTCTTGATTTTCGAATCCGACGCAAAACTAATAGTTAATTGTAACGTTCAAAGTCTCCCAATGACGATAGAATACTCAAATTGCGTCGAGATTCAATACGTCGTCCTCCATCCGACTTGTCTCCAAGGGGATATTGCTGCCTCGGGCACCATATGGTCCGTTTCCTGTGAGTCTAGATTTTCGAATCCGACTCAAAACTTGTAGTTACTTGTAACGTTCAGAGCCTCCTAATGACGATGTAACACACAAATTACGTCGAGATTCAAAACATCGTCCACACGCCGACTTGTCTCCAACAGGATATTGCTGCCTCGGGCACCATGTGGTCCGACCCATGTGAGTGCAGATTATCGAATCCGACGCAAAAAAGATAGTTATTTGTAAAGTTCAGGGCCTCCTAATGACGAAGGAATACTCAAATTGCGTCGAAATTCAATACATCGTCCTCCAGCCGACTTGTCTTTATGGGTCTATTGCTACCTCGCTCACCTTATGGTCGTTCTCCTGTGAGTCTAGATTTTCGAATCCGGCGCAAAACTGGTGGTTAATTGTAACGTTCATGGGCTCCTAATGTCGATGGAACACTCAAATTGCGTCGAGATTCAATACATCGTCCACCAGCCGACTTGTCTAGAAGGGTCTATTGCTGCCTCGGGCACCTTATGTTCGTTCTCCTGTGAGTCTAGGTTTTCGGATCCGACGCATAACTGATAGTTTATTGTAACGTTCTGCGCCTCCTAATGACGATAGAACACTCAAATTGCGTCGAGATTCAATACATCGTCCTCCAGCCGACTTGTCTCCATGTGTCTATTGCTACCTCGCTCACCTTATGGTCGTTCTCCTGTGAGTCTAGATTTTCGAATCCGACGCAAAACTGATGGTTAATTGTAACGTTCGTGGCCTCCTAATGACGATGGAACACTCAAATTGCGTCGAGATTCAATACATCGTCCTCCAGCCGACTTGTCTCCAAGGGGATATGGTCCATCTCCTGTGAGTCTAGATTTTCGAATCCGACTCAAAACTTGTAGTTACTTGTAACGTTCAGGGCCTCCTAATGACGATGTAACACTCAAATTACGTCGAGATTCAATACATCGTCCACCCGCCGACATGTCACCAACGGGATATTGCTGCCTCGGGCACCATGTGGTCCGTATCCTGGGAGTGCAGATTATCGAATCCAACGCAAAAAAGATAGTTAATTGTAACGTTGAGGGCCTCCTAATGACGAAGGAACACTCAAATTGCGTCGAAATTCAATACATCGTCCTCCAGCCGACTTGTCTCCATGGGTCTATTGCTACCTCGCTCGCCTTATGGTCGTTCTCCTGTGAGTCTAAATTTTCGAATCCGACGCAAAACTGATGGTTAATTGTAACGTTCATGGCCTCCTAATGACAATGGAACACTCAAATTGCGTCGAGATTCACTACATCGTCCTCCAGCCTACTTGTCTACAAGGGGATATTGCTGCCTCGGGCACCTTATGTTCCGCCTCCTGTTAGTCTAGATTTTCGAATCCGACGCGAAACTGATAGTTAATTGTAACGTTCAGGGCCTCCTAATGACGATGGAACACTCAAATTGCGTCGAGATTCACTACATCGTCCTCCATCCGACTTGTCTCCAAGGGGATATTGCTGCCTCGGGCACCATATGGTCCGTCTTCTGTAGGTCTAGATTTTCGAATCCGACGCAAAACGGACTGCTAATTGTAAGGTTCAGAGCCTCCTAATGACGATGGAACACTGAAATTGCATCAAGATTCAATACATCGTCATTCAGAGGACTTGTCTCCAACAGTCTATTGCTGTCTCGGGCACCTTAATGTCGTTTTCCTCTGAGTCTAAACTTTCGAATCCGACGCAAAAAAGATAGTTAATAGTAACGTTCAGGGCCTCCGAATGACGATGGAACACTCAAATTGCGTCGCGATTCAATACATCGTCCTCCAGCCGACTCGTCTCCAAGGGTCAATTGCTGCCTAATGGCACCTAATGGTCTTGCTCCTGTGAGACTAGATTTTCGAAACCGACGCAAACTGATATTTAATTGTAACGTTATGGGCCTCCTAATGACGATGGAACACTGAAATTGCGTCGAGATTCAATAAATCGTCCTCCAGCCGACTTGTCTCCAAGGGGATATTGCTGCCTCGGGCACCATATGGTCCGTCTCCTGTGAGTCTAGATTTTCGAATCCGACGTAAAACTTGTAGGTAATTGTAACGTTCAGGGCCTCCTAATGACGATGGAACACTCAAATTGCGTCGAGATCGAATACATCGACCTCCCGCCGACTTGTCTCCAACGGGATATTGCTGCCTCGGGCACCATGTGGCCCGTCTCCTGTTAGTCTAGATTTTCGAATCCAACGCAAAAGTGATAGTTAATTGAAACGTTCAGGGCCTCCTAATGACGATAGAACACTCAAATTGCGTCGAGATTCTATACGTCGTCCTCCAGACGACTTGTCTACAAGGGGATCTTGCTGCGTCGGGCAGCTTACGGCCCGCCTCCTGTGAGTCTAGATTTTCGAATCCGATGCAAAACTGATAGTTAATTGTAACGTTCATGGCCTCCTATTGACGATGGAACACTCAAATTGCGTCGAGATTCAATACATCGTCTTCCAGCCGACTTGTGTGCTAGGGGATATTGCTGCCTCGGGCACCTTATCGTCGTTCCTCTGTGAGTCTAGATTTTCAAATCCGACGCGAAACTGATAGTTAATTGCAACGTTCAGGGCCTAGTAATGACGATGGAACACTCAAATTGCGTCGAGAATCAATACATCGTCCTCCAGCCGATTTGACTCCAAGGGTCTATTGCTGCCTTGGTCACCATAAGGTCCGACTCCAGTGAGTCTAGAATTTAGAATCCGACGCAAAACTGATATTTAATTGCAACGTTCAGGGCCTAGTAATGACGATGGAACACTCAAATAGCGTCGAGATTCAATACATCGTCCACCAGGCGACTTGTCTCCAGATGCCTCCGGCACCATGTGGTCCGTCTCCTGTGAGTGCAGATTATCGAATCCGACGCAAAACGGACTGCTAATAGTAACGTTCAGAGCCGCCTAATGATGATGGAACACTCAAATTGCGTCGAGATTCAATACATCGTCCTCCAGCCGACTTGTCTCCAAGTGGATATTGCTGCCTTGGGCACCATATAGTCCTCCTGTGAGTCTAGAAATTCGAAACCGACGCAAAACCGATAGTTAATTGTAACGTTCAGGACCTCCTAATGACGATGGTACACTCAAATTACGTCGAGATGCAATACATCGTCCTCCAGCCGACTTGTCACCAAGGGGATATTGCTGCCTCGGGCACCATATGGTCCGTCTCCTGTGAGACTAGAATTTCGAATCCGACGCAAAACCGATAGTTAATTGTAACGTTCAGGACCTCCTAATGACGATGGAACACTCAAATTTCGTCGAGATCCAATTCATCGTCCTCCAGCCGACTTGTCTCCAAGGGTCCATTGCCGCCACGGGCACCTTTTGGTCGTTCTCATGTGAGTCTAGATTTTCAGATTCGACGCATAACTGATAGTTAATTGTAACGTTCAGCGCCTCCCAATGACGATAGAACACTCAAATTGCGTCGAGATTCAATACATCGTCCTCCAGCCGCCTTGTAAACAAGGGGATATTGCTGCCTCATGTGAGTCTAGATTTTCGAATCCGACGCAAAACTGATATTTAATTGTAACGTTAAGGGCCCCCTATTGACGATGGAACCCTCAAATTGCGTCGTTCAGGGCCTCCTAATGACGATGGAACACTCAAATTGCGTCGAGATCCAATACATCGTCCTCCCGCCGACTTGTCTCCAAATGTCTATTGCGGCCTCGGGCACCTTATGGTCGTTCTCATGTGAGTCTGGATTTTCGGATCTGACGCATAACTGATAGTTAATTGTAACGTTCAGCGCCTCCTAATGACGATAGAACACTCAAATTGCGTCGACATTCAATACATCGTCCTCCAGCCGACTTGTCCACAAGGGGATATTGCTGCCTCAGGCACCTTATGGTCCGCTTTGTGTGAGTCTAGATTTTCGAATCCGACGCAAAACTGATAGTTATTTGTAACATTCATGGCCTCCTAATGACGATGGAACACTCAAATGGCGTCGGGATTCAATACGTCGTCCTCCAGCCGACTTGTCTCCAAGGGGATATTGCTGCCTCGGGCACCATATGGTCCGTCTACTGTGAGTCTACTGTTTCGAATCCGACGCAAAACCTGTAGTTAATTGTAACGTTCAGGGATTCCTAATGACGATGGAACACTCAATTTACGTCGAGATTCAATACATCGTCGACCCGCCAACTTGTCTCCAACGGGATATTGCTGCCTCGGGCACCATGTGGTCCGTCTCCTGTGAGTCTAGATATTCGAGTCCGACGCAAAACTGATAGTTAATTGTAACGTTCAGGGCCTCCTAATGACGATGGAACACTGAAATAGCGTCGAGATTCAATACACCGTCCTTCAGTCGACTTCTCTCCAAGCGTCCATTGCTGCCTCGGGCACCATATGGTCCGACTCCTGTGAGTTTAGATTTTCGAATCCGACACAAAACTTGTAGTTACTTGTAACGTTCAGGGCCTCCTAATGACGATGGAACACTCAAATTACGTCGAGATTCAATACATCGTCTACCTGCCGACTTGTCTCCAACGTGATATTGCTGCCTCGGGCACCATGTGGTCCGTCTCCTGTGAGTCTAGATTTTCGAATCCGACGCACAAATGATAGTTAATTGTAACGTTCAGGGCCTAGTAATGACGACGGAACACTCAAATTGCGTCGAGAATCAATACATCGTCCTCCAGCCGACTTGACTCCAAGGGTCTATTGCTGCCTTGGTCACCATATGGTCCGACTCCAGTGAGACTAGAATTTCGAATCCGACGCACAACTGATAGTTAATTGTAACGTTCGGGGGCTAGTAATGACGTTGGAACACTCAAATTGGGTCGAGATTCAATACATCGTCCACCAGGCGACTTGTCTCCAGATGTCTATTGTTCCCTCGGGCACCTTATGGTCGTTCTCCTGTGAGTGTAGATTTTCGAATTCGACGCGAAACTGATAGTTAATTGTAACGTTCAGGGCCTCCTAATGACGATGGTATACTGAAATTGCGTCGAGATTCAATACATCCTCCTCCAGCCGACTTGTCTGCAAGGGGATATTGCTGCCTCGGGTAGCTTATCGTCGTTCCTCTGCGAGTCTAGATTTTCGAATCCGACACAAAACAGATAGTTAATTGTTATGTTCAGGGCCTCCTAATGACGATGGAATACTGAAATAGCGTCGAGATTCAATACATCGTCCTCCAGCCGTCTTGTCTCCAAGCGTCCATTGCTGCCTCGTGCACCTTATGGTCGTTCTCCTGTGAGACTACATTTTCGATTCCGACACATAACTGATGGTTATTTATAACGTTCAGGGCCTCCTAATGACGATGGAACACTTAAATTGCGTCGAGTCTCAATACTTCGTCCTCCAGCCGACTTGTCTCCATGGGTCTACTGCTACCTCGGTCACCTTATCTTCGTTCTCCTGTGAGTCCAGATATTCGAACCCGACGCAAAACGGACTGCTAATAGTAACGTTCAGAGCCCCCTAATGATGATGGAACACTCAAATTCCGACGAGATTCAATACATCGTCCTCCAGCCGACTTGTCCACAAGGGGATATTGCTGCCTCCTGTGAGTCTAGATTTTCGAATCCGACTCAAAACTGATAGTTAATTGTAACGTTCATGGCCTCCTATTGACGATGGAACACTCAAATTGCGTCGAGATTCAATACATCGTCCTCCAGCCGACTTGTCTCCATGGGTCTACTGCTACCTCGGTCACCTTATGGTCCTTCTCCTATAAGTCCAGATATTTGAATCCGACGCAAAACGGACTGCTAATTGTAACGTTCGGAGCCTCCTAATGATGATGGAACACTTTAATTGCGTCGAGATTCAATACATCGTCCTCCAGCCGACTTGTCTCCAATGGGACATTGCTGCCTCGGGCACCATATAGCTCTTCTCCAGTGAGTCAAGATTTTCGAATCGGACGCAAAACTGACATTTATTTGTAACGTTAAGGGCCCCCTATTTACGATGGAACCCCTTAAATTGCGTCGTTCAGGGCCTCCTAATGACGATGGAACACTCAAATTGCGTCGAGATCCAATACATCGTCCTCCCGCCGACTTGTCTCCAAACGTCTATTGCTGCCTCGGGCACCTTTTGGTCGTTCTCATGTGAGACTAGATTTTCGGATCCGACGCATAACTGATAGTTAATTGTAACGTTCAGCTTCTCCTAATGACGATAGAACACTCAAATTGCGTCGACATTCAATACATCGTCCTCCAGCCGACTTGTCCACAAGGGGATATTGCTGCCTCGGGCACCTTATGGTCCGCCTTGTGTGAGTCTAGATTTTCGAATCCGACGCAAAACTGATAGTTAATTGTACCGTTCATGGCCTCCTAATGACGATGGAACACGCAAATTGCGTTGAGATTCAATACATCGTCCTCCAGAAGACTTGTCTCCAAGGGGATATTGCTGCCTCGGGCACCTTATGGTCGTTCCCCTGTGAGTCTACATTTCCGAATCCGACGCGAAACTGATAGTCAATTGTAACGTTCAGAACCTCCTAATGACGATAGAACACTCAAATTGCGTCGAGATTCAATACAACGTCCTCCAGCCGAATTCTCTCCAAGGAGATATTGCTGCCTCGGGCACCACGTGGTCCGTCTCCTGTAGGTCCAGATATTCGAATGCGACGCAAAACGGACTGTTAATTGTAACGTTCAGAGCCTCCTAATGACGATGGAACACTCATATTGAATCAAGATGCAATCCATCGTCCTCCAGCCGACTTGTCTCCATGTGTCTACTGCTACCTCGGTCACCTTATCTTCGTTCTCCTGTGAGTCCAGATATTCGAACCCGACGCAAAACGGACTGCTAATAGTAACGTTCAGAGCCCCCTAATGATGATGGGACACTCAAATTGCGTCGAGATTCAATACATCGTCCCCCAGCCGACTTGTCTCCAAGGGGATCTTGCTGCCTTGGGCACCATATAGTCCTCCTGTGAGTCTAGAATTTCGAATCCGACGCAAAACTGATAGTTAATTGTAACGTTCAGGACCTCCTAATGACGATGGAACACTCAAATTCCGTCGAGATTCAATACATCGTCCTCCAGCCGACTTGTCCACAAGGGGATATTGCTGCCTCCTGTGAGTCTACATTTTCGAATCCGACTCAAAACTGATAGTTAATTGTAACGTTCATGGCCTCCTATTGACGATGGAACACTCAAATTGCGTCGAGATTCAATACATCGTCCTCCAGCCGACTTGTCTCCAAGGGGATATTGCTGCCTCGGGCACCATGTGGTCCGTCTCCTGTGAGTCTAGGTTTCGATTCCGACACAAAAACGATTGTTAATTGTAATGTTCAGGGCCTGTTAATGACGAACGAACACTCAAATTGCGTCGAGATTCAATACATCGTCCTCCCGCCGACTTGTCTCCAAGCGGATATTGCTGCCTCGGGCACCATATGGTCCGTCTACTGTGAGTCTACAGTTTCGAATCCGACGCAAAACCTGTAGTTAATTGTAACGTTCAGGGATTCCTAATGACGATGGAACACTCAAATTGCGTCGAGATTCAATACATCGTCGACTCGCCAACTTGTCTCCAACGGGATATTGCTGCCTCGGGCACCATGTGGTCCGTCTCCTGTGAGTCTAGATATTCGAGTCCGACGCAAAACTGATAGCTAATTGTAACGTTCAGGGCTTCCTAATGACGATGGAACACTGAAATAGCGTCGAGATTCAATACACCGTCCTTCAGTCGACTTGTCTCCAAGCGTCCATTGCTGCCTCGGGCACCATATGGTCCGTCTCCTGTGAGTCTAGATTTTCGAATCCGACACAAAACTTGTAGTTACTTGTAACGTTCAGGGCCTCCTAATGACGATGGAACACTCAAATTACGTCGAGATTCAATATATCGTCTACCTGCCGACTTGTCTCCAACGGGATATTGCTGCCTCGGGCACCATGTGGTCCGTCTCCTGTGAGTCTAGATTTTCGAATCCGACGCACAAATGATAGTTAATTGTAACGTTCAGCGCCTAGTAATGACGATGGAACACTCAAATTGCGTCGAGAATCAATACATCGTCCTCCAGCCGACTTGACTCCAAGGGTCTATTGCTGCCTTGGTCACCATATGGTCCGACTCCAGTGAGACTAGAATTTCGAATCCGACGCAAAACTGATGGTTAATTGTAACGTTCAGGGCCTAGTAATGACGATGGAACACTCAAATTGCGTCGAGATTCAATTTATCGTCCACCAGGCGACTTGTCTCCAGATGTCTATTGTTCCCTCGGGCACCTTATGGTCGTTCTCCTGTGAGACTACATTTTCGATTCCGACACATAACACACATTCCGACACATTCCGTCCGATGGTTATTTATAACGTTCAGGGCCTCCTAATGACGATGGAACACTTAAATTGCGTCGAGATTCAATACTTCGTCCTCCAGCCGACTTATCTCCATGGGTATACTGCTACCTCGGTCACCTTATCTTCGTTCTCCTGTGAGTCCAGATATTCGAACCCGACGCAAAACGGACTGCTAATAGTAACGTTCAGAGCCCCCTAATGATGATGGAACACACAAATTGCGTCGAGATTCAATACATCGTCCCCCAGCCGACTTGTCTCCAAGGGGATATGCTGCCTTGGGCACCATATAGTCCTCCTGTGAGTCTAGAATTTCGAATCCGACGCAAAACTGATAGTTAATTGTAACGTTCAAGACCTCCTAATGACGATGGAACACTCAAATTCCGCCGAGATTCAATACATCGTCCTCCAGCCGACTTGTCCAAAAGGGGATATTGCTGCCTCCTGTGAGTCTAGATTTTCGAATCCGACTCAAAACTAAGAGTTAATTGTAACGTTCATTGCCTCCTATTGACGATGGAACACTCGAATTGCGTCGAGATTCTATACATCGTCCTCCAGCCGACTTGTCTCCAAGGGGATATTGCTGCCTCGGGCACCATGTGGTCCGTCTCCTGTGAGTGTAGGTTTTCGATTCCGACACAAAAACGATTGTTAATTGTAACGTTCAGGGCCCCCTAATGACGAAGGAACACTCAAATTGCGTCGAGATTCAATACATCGTCCTCCAGCCGACTTGTCTCCAAGGGTCTATTGCTGCCTCGTGCACCTAATGGTCGTTCTCCTGTGAGTCTAGATTTTCGGATCCGACGCATAACTGATAGTTAATTGTAACGTTCATGGCCTCCTAATGATGATGGAACACTCAAATTGCGTCGAGATCCAATACATCGCCCACCCGCCGACTTGTCTCCAATGGGATATTGCTGCCTCGGGCACCATGTGGTCCGTCTCCTGTGAGTCATGATTTTCGAATCCGACGCGATACTGACAGTTAATTGTAACTTTCAGGGCCTCCTAATGACGATGAAACACTCAAATTGCCTCGAGATTCAATACACCGCCCTCCAGCCGACTTGTCTCCATGGGTCTACTCCTATCTCGGTCACCTTATGGTCCATCTCCTATGAGTCCAGATATTCGAATCCGACGCAAAACGGACTGCTAATTGTAACGTTCGGAGCCTCCTAATGATGATGGAACACTCTAATTGCGTCGAGATTCAATACATCGTCCTCCAGCCGAATTGTCTCCAAGGGGATATTGCTGCCTCGGGCACCATATAGCTCTTCTCCTGTGAGTCATGAATTTCGAATCGGACGCAAAACTGACATTTAATTGTAACGTTAAGGGCCCCCTATTGACGATGGAACCCTCAAATTGCGTCGTTCAGGGCCTCCTAATGACGATGGAACACTCAAATTGCGTCGAGATCCAATACATCGTCCTCCCGCCGACTTGTCTCCAACGGGATATTGCTGCCTCGGGCACCTTATGGTCCGCCTCCTGTGAGTCTGGATTTTCGAATCCGGCGCCAAACTGATAGTTAGTTGTAACGTCCATGGCCTCCTAATGACGATGGAACACTCAAATTGTGTCGAGATTCAATACATCGTCCTCCAGCCGACTTGTGTGCTAGGGGATATTGCTGCCTCGGGCACCTCATCGTCGTTCCTCTGTGAGTCTAGATTTTCGAATCCGACGCAAGACTAATAGTTAACTGTAACGTTCAGGGCCTCCTAATGACGATAGAATACTCAAATTGCGTCGACATTCAATACGTCGTCCTGCAGCCGACTTGTCTCCATGGGTCTATTGCTACCTCGCTCACCTTATCGTCGTTCTCCTGAGAGTCTAGATTTTCGAATCCGACGGAAAAGTGATGGTTAATTGTAACGTCCGTGGCTTTCTAATGACGATGGAACACTCAAATTGCGTCGAGATTCAATACATCGTCCTCCAGCCGACTTGTCTCCAAGGGGATATTGCTGCCTCGGGCACTCATCGTCGTTCTCCTGTGAGTCTGGATTTTCGAATCCGACGCGAAACTGATAGTTAATTGTAACGTTCAGGTACTCCTAATGACAATGGTACACTCAAATTGCGTCGAGTTTCAATACTTCGTCCTCCAGCCGACTTGTCTCCAAGGGGATATTGCTGCCTCGGGCACATATCGTCGTTCTCCTGTGAGTCTAGATTTTCGAATCCGACGCGAAACTGATAGTTAATTGTAACGTTCATTAACTCCTAATGACGATGGAACACTCAAATTGTGTCGAGATCCAATACATCGTCCTCCCGCCGACTTGTCTCCAACGGGATATTGCTGCCTCGGGCACCATATGGTCCGTCTCCTGTGAGTCTAGATTTTCGAATCCGACTCAAAACTTTTACTTACTTGTAACGTTCAGGGCCTCCTAATGACGATGAAACACTCAAATTACGTCGAGATTCAATACATCGTCCACCCGCCGACTTGTCTCCAACGGGATATTGCTGTCCCGGGCACCATATGATCCTTTTCCTGTGAGTAGATTTTCGAATCCGACGCTAAAATGATAGTTAATTGTAACGTTCAGCGCCTCCTAATGACGATGGAACACTCAAATTGCGTCGAGAGTCAATATATCGTCCTCCAGCCGACTTGTCTCCAGGGGTCTATTGCTGCCTCGGGCACCTTATGTTCGTTCTCCTGTGAGTCTAGATTTTCGAATCCGATGCAAAACTGATAGTTAATTCTAACGTTCATAGCCTCCTAATGACGATGGAACACCCAAATTGCATCGGGATTCAATACGTCGTCCTCCAGCAGACTTCTCTCCAAGGTGATATTGCTGCCTCGGGCACCATATGGTCCGTCTACTGTGAGTCTAGATTTTCGAATCCGACGCAAAACCTGTAGTTAATTGTAACGTTCAGGGCCTCCTAATGACGATGGAACACTCAAATTACGTCGAGATTCAATACATCGTCGACCCGCCGACTTGTCTCCAACGGGATATTGCTGCCTCGGGCACCATGTGGTCCGTCTCCTGTGAGTTTAGATTTCCGAATCAGACGCGAAACAGATAGTTACTTGTAACGTTGAGGGACTCCTAATGTCGGTGGAACACTAAAATTGCGTCGAGATTCAATACAACGTCCTCCAGCCGACTTCTCTCCAAGGGGATATTGCTGCCTCGGGCACCCCATTGTCCGTCTCCTGTAGGTCCAGATATTCGAATGCGACGCAAAACGGATTGCTAATTGTAACGTTCAGAGCCTTCTAATGACGATGGAACACTCATATTGAATCAAGATTCAATACATCGTCCTTCAGCCGTCTTGTCTCCAAGCGTCCATTGCTGCCTCGTGCACCTTATGGTCGTTCTCCTGTGAGACTACATTTTCGAATCCGACGCAAAACTGATAGTTAATTGTAACGTTCAGGGCCTCCTAATGACGATGGAACACTGAAATAGCGTCGAGACTCAATACATCGTCCTCCAGCTGACTTGTCTCCATGAGTCAACTGCTACCTCGGTCACCTTATCTTCGTTCTCCTGTTAGTCCAGATATCCGAATCCGACGCAAAACGGACTGCTAATAGTAACGTTCAGAGCCCCCTAATGATGATGGAACACTCAAATTGCGTCGAGATTCAATACATCGTCCTCCAGCCGACTTGTCTCCAAGGGGATATTGCTGCCCTGGGCACCATATAGTCCTCGTGTGAGTCTAGAATTTCGAATCCGACGCAAAACCGATAGTTAATTGTAACGTTCAGGACCTCCTAATGACGATGGAACACTCAAATTCCGTCGAGATTCAATACATCGTCCTCCAGCCGACTTGTCTCCAAGGGCATATTGCTGCCTCGGGCACCAATTGGTCCGTCTCCTGTGAGACTAGAATTTCGAATCCCACGCAAAACCGATAGTTAATTGTAACGTTCAGGACCTCCTAATGACGATGGAACACTCAAAATCCGTCGAGATCCAATACATCGTCCTCCCGCCGACTTGTCTCCAAGGGTCTATTGCTGCCTCGGGCACCTTTTGGTCGTTCTCATGTGAGTCTAGATTTTCGGATCCGACGCATAACTGATAGTTAATTGTAACGTTCAGCGCCTCCTAATGACGATAGAACACTCAAATTGCGTCGAGATTCAATACATCGTCCTCCAGCCGCCTTGCCCACAAGGGGTTATTGCTGCCTCCTGTGAGTCTACATTTCCGAATCCGACGCGAACCTGATAGTTAATTGTAACGCTCAGAACCTCCTAATGACGATAGAACACTGAAATTGCGTCGAGATTCTATACACCGCCCTCCAGCCGACTTGTCTCCATGCGTCTACTGCTACCTCGGTCACCTTATAGTCGTTCTCCTGTGAGTCCAGATATTCGAATCCGACGCTAAACGGACTGCTAATTGTAACGTTCAGAGCCTCCTAATGATGATGGAACACTCTAATTGCAACGAGATTCAATACATCGTCCTCCAGCCGATTTGTCTCCAAGGGGTTATTGCTGCCTCGGGCACCATATAGCCTTTCTCCTGTGAGTCAAGAATTTCGAATCCGACGCAAAACTGATATTTAATTGTAACGTTAAGGGCCCCCTATTGACGATGGAACCCTCAAATTGCGTCGTTCAGGGCCTCCGTATGACGATGGAACACTCAAATTGCGTCGAGATCCAATACATCGTCCTCCCGCCGAATTGTCTCCAAATGTCTATTGCTGCCTCGGGCACCTTATGGTCGTTCTCATGTGAGTCTAGATTTTCGGATCTGACGCATAACTGATAGTTAATTGTAACGTTCAACTTCTCCAAATGACGATAGAACACTCAAATTGCGTCGACATTCAATACATCGTCCTCCAGCCGACTTGTCCACAAGGGGATATTGCTGCCTCGGGCACCTTATGGTCCGCCTTGTGTGAGTCTAGATTTTCGAATCCGACGCAAAACTGATAGTTAATTGTAACGTTCATGGCCTCCTAATGACGATGGAACACTCAAATGGCGTCGGGATTCAATACGTCGTCCTCCAGCCGACTTGTCTCCAAGGGGATATTGCTGCCTCGGGCACCATATGGTCCGTCTACTGTGAGTCTAGATTTTCGAATCCGACGCAAAACCTGTAGTTAATTGTAACGTTCATGGCCTCCTAATGACGATGGAACACTCAAATTACGTCGAGATTCAATACATCGTCGATTCGCCAACTTGTCTCCAACGGGATATTGCTGCCTCGGGCACCATGTGGTCCGTCTCCTGTGAGTCTAGATATTCGAATCCGACGCGAAACTGATAGTTAATTGTAACGTTGAGGGCCTCCTAATGTCGATGGAACACTCAAAGTGCGTCGAGATTCAATACATCGTCCTCCAGCCGACTAGTCTCCATGGGTCTACTGCTACCTCAGTCACCTTATCTTCGTTCTCCTCTGAGTCTTGATATTCGAATCCGACGCAAAATGGACTGCTAAATGTAACGTTCAGAGCCTCCTAGTGATGATGGAACACTCAAATTGCGTCGAGATTCAATACATCGTCCTCCAGCCTACTTGTCTCCAAGGGGATATTGCTGCCTTGGGCACCATATAGTCCTTCTCCTGTGAGTCTAGATTTTCGGATCCGACGCATAACTGATAGTTAATTGTAACGTTCAGGGCCTCCTAATGACTATGGAACACTTAAAGTGCGTGGAGATTCAATTCATCGTCCTTCAGCCGACTTGTTTCCAAGAGTCCATTGCTGCCTCGGGCACCCTATGGTCGATCTTCTGTTAGTCTAGATTTTCGAATCCGACGCAAAACAGATAGTTAATTGTAACGTTCAGGGCCTCCTAATGACGATGGAGCACTCAAATTGCGTCGAGATTCAATACATCGGTCTCGAGCTGACTTGTCTCCAAGGGTATATTGCTGCTTCGGGCACCTTATGGTCGTTCTCCTGGGGGGCTAGATTTTCGAATCGGCCGCAAAACAGATAGTTAATTGTAACGTTCACGGCCTCCTAATGACGAAGGAACACTAAAATTGCGTCGAGATTCACTACACCGTCCTCCAGCAGACTTGTCTCCATGGGGATATCGCTGCCTCGGGCACCACATGGTCCGTCTCCGGTGATTCTACGTTTTCGAATCCGACGCAAAACTGATAGTTATTTGTAACGTTCAGGGCCTCCTAATGACGATGGAACACTCAAATAGCGTCGAGATTCAATACATCGTCCTTCAGCCGACTTGTACCGAGAGTCCATTGCTGCCTCGGGCACCTTATGGTCGTTATCCGGTTAGTCTAGATTTTCGAATCCGACGAAAAACTGATAGTTAATTGTAACATTCAGGGCCTCCTAGTTACGATGGAACACTCAAATTGCGTCGCGATCCAATACATCGTGCACCAGCCGACTTGTCTCCAAGGGTCTATTGCTGCCACGGGCACCTTAAGATCGTTCTCCTGTGAGTCTAGATTTTTGAACCCGACGCAAAACTGATAGTTAATTGCAACGTTCAGGGCCACCTAATGGCGATGGAACACTCAAATTGCGTCGAGATTCAATACATCGGCCTCCAGCCGACTTCTCTCCAAGGGGTTATTGATGTCTCGGGCACCATATGAACCTTGTCCTGTGAGTCTAGATTTTCGAATCCGCCGCAAAAGTGATAGTGAATTGTAACGTTCAGCGCATCCTAATGACGACAGAACACTCAAATTGCGTCGAGATTCAATACATCGTCCTCCAGCCGACTTGTCCCCAAGGGTCTATTGCTGCCTGTGGCTCCTTATGATCGTTCTCCTGTGAGTCTAGATTTTCGAATCCGATGCAAAACTGATTGTTAATTGTAACGTTCAGGGCTTCCTAATGACGATGGAACACTCAAATTGCGCGAGATTCTATATATCGGCATTCAGCCGATTTGTCTCCAACGGTCTATTGCTGCCTCGGGCACCTTATGGTCGTTCCCCTGTGAGTCTAGATTTTATATTCCGACGCAAAACTGATAGTTAATTGTAATGTTCAGGGCGCCAAATGACGATGGAACACTCAAATTGCGTCGAGATTCAATATATCGGTATTCAGCCGATTTGTCTCCAAGGGTCTATTGCTGCCTCGGGCACCCTATGGTCGTTCCCCTGTGAGTCTAGATTTTTGAATCCGACGCAAAACTGATAGTTAATTGTAATGTTAAGGGCATCCTAATGACGATGGAGCACTCAAGTTGCGTCGCGATTCAATACATCGTCCTCCAGCGGACTGGTCTCCAAGGGGATTTAGCCTGGGGCACCTTATGGTCCGTGTCCAGTGAGTCTAGATTTTCGAATCCGACGAAACCTGATAGTTAATTTTAATATTCAGGACCTCCTAATGACGATGGAACACTCAAATTGCGTCGCGATCCAATACATCGTCCTCCAGCCGACTTGTCTCCAAGAGTCTATTGCTGCCACGGGCACCTTAAGATCGTTCTCCTGTGAGTCTAGATTTTCGAACCCGACGCAAAACTGATAGTTAATTGTAACGTTCAGGGCCACCTAATGACGATGGAACACTCAAATTGCGTCGGGATTTAATACATCGGCCTCCAGCCGACTTATCTCCAAGGGGATATTGCTGTCTCGGGCACCATATGATCCTTCTCCTGTGAGTCTAGATTTTCGAATCCGACGCAGAAATGATAGTGAATTGAAACGTTCAGCGCCTCCTAATGACGATAGAACACTCAAATTGCTTCGAGAGTCATTACATCGACCTACAGCCGACTTGTCTACGAGGGGATATTGCTGCCTCGGGCTCCATGTGGTCCGTCTCCGGTGATTCTACGTTTTCGAATCCTACGCAAAACTGATAATGATTTGTAACGTTCAGAGCCTCCTAATGTCGATGGGACACTTAAATTGTTCGAGATTCAATACATCGTCCTTCAGCCGACTTGTACCAAGATTCCACTGCTGCCTCGGGCACCTTGTGGTCGTTCTCCTGTTAGTCTAGATTTTCGAATCCGACGTAAAACTGATAGTTAAATGTAACTTTCAGGACCTCCTAATGACGATGGAACACTCAAATTGCGTCGCGATCCAATATATCGCCCTCCACCCGACTTGTCTCCAAGGGTCTATTGCTGCCTGTGGCTCCTTATGGTCGTTCCCCTGTGAGTCTAGATTTTAGAATCCGACGCAAAACTGATAGTTAATTGTAACGTTCAGGGCCTCCTAATTAAGATGAAACACTCAAATTTCCTCGTGATTCAACATACCGGCCTCCAGCCGACTTGTCTCCGTGGGGATATTGCTGCCTCGGGCTCCTTATGGTCGCTCTCCTGTGAGGCTAGATTTTCGAAACCTACGCGAAACTGATTGTTAATTGTAACGTTCAGGGCTTCCTAATGACGATGGAACCCTTAAATTGCGCGAGATTCTATATACCGGAATTCAGCCGATTTGTCTCCAACGGTCCATTGCTGCCTCGGGCACCTTATGGTCGTTCCCCTGTGAGTCTAGATTTTATAATCCGACGCAAAACTGATAGTTAATTGTAATGTTCAGGGCGCCAAATGACGATGGAACCCTCAAATTGCGTCGAGATTCAATATATCGCTATTCAGCCGATTTGTCTCCAAGGGTCTATTGCTGCCTCGGGCACCCTATGGTCGTTCCCCTGTGAGTCTAGATTAAGAATCCGACGCAAAACTGATAGTTAATTGTAATGTTAAGGGCATCCTAATGACGATGGAGCACTCAAGTTTCGTCGCGATTCAATACATCGTCCTCCAGCGGACTGGTCTCCAAGGGGATTTAGCCTGGGACACCTTATGGTCCGTGTCCAGTGAGTCTAGATTTTCGAATCCGACGAAACCTGATAGTTAATTTCAATATTCAGGGCCTCCTAAAGACGATGGAACACTCAAATTGCGTCGCGATCCAATACATCGTCCTCCAGCCGACTTGTCTCCAAGGGTCTATTGCTGCCACGGGCACCTTAAGATACTTCTCCTGTGAGTCTAGATTTTCGAACCCGACGCAAAACTGATAGTTAATTGTAACGTTCAGGGCCACCTAATGACGATGGAATGCTCAAATTGCGTCGAGAGTCATTACATCGACCTACAGCCGACTTGGCTACAAGGGGATATTGCTGCCTCGGGCTCCATGTGGTCCGTCTCCTGTGAGTCTAGATTTTCGAATCCGACGCGAAACAAATAGTTAATTGTAACGTTCAGGGCCTCCTAATGACGATGGAACACTCAAATTGCATCGAGATTCAACATACCGGCCTCCAGCCGATCTGTCTCCATGGGGATATTGCTGCCTCGGGCACCTTATGGTCGTTCCCCCTGTGAGTCTAGATTTTCGAATCCGTCGCAAAAATGATAGTGAATTGTAACGTTCAGCGCCTCCTAATGGCGATAGAAAACTCAAATTGCGTCGAGATTCAATCCATCGGCCTCCAGCCGACTTGTCTACAAGGGGATATTGATGCCTCGGGCTCCATGTGGTCCGTCTCCTGTGAGTCTATATTTTCGAATCCGACGCGAAACTAATAGTTAAATGTTACGTTCAGGGCCTCCTAATGACGATGGAACACTCAAATTGCGTCGAGATTCAATACATCGTCCTTCAGCCGACTTGTACCAAGAGTCCATTGCTGCCTCGGGCACCTTATGGTCGTTCTTGTGTTAGTCTAGATTTTCGAATTCAACGAAGAACTGATAGTTAATTGTAACATTCAGTGCCTCCTAATGACGATGGAACACTCAAATTGCGTCGCGATCCAATACATCGTCCTCCACCCGACTTGTCTCCAAGGGTCTATTGCTGAAACGGGCACCTTAAGATCGTTCTGCTGTGAGTCGAGATTTTCTAACCCGACGCAAAACTGATAGTTAATTGTAACGTTCAGGGCCTCCTAATGACGATGGAACACTCAAATTGCATCGAGATTCAACATACCGGCCTCCAGCCGACTTGTCTCCATGGGGATATTGCTGCCTCGGGCTCCTTATGGTCGCTGTCCTGTGAAGCTAGATTTTCGTAACCGACGAGAAACTGATTGTTAATTGTAACGTTCAGGGCTTCCTAATGCCGATGGAACACTCAAATTGAGCGAGATTCAATATATCGGCATTCAGCCGATTTGTCTCCAACGGTCTATTGCTGCCTCGGGCACCTTATGGTCCTTCCCCTGTGAGTCTAGATTTTAGAATCCGACGCAAAACTGATAGTTAATTGTAATATTCAGGGCCTCCTAATGACGATGGAACACTCAAATTGCGTCGGGATTCATTATATCGGTATTCAGCCGATTTGTCTCCAAGGGTCTATTGCAGCTTCGGTCACCTTATGGTCGTTCTCCTGTGAGTCTAGATTTTCGAATCCGACGCAAAAATGGTAGTTAATTGTGACGTTCAGCGCCTCCTAATGACGATGGAACACTCAAATTGCGTAGAGAGTCAATACATCGACCTCCAGCTGACTTGTCTCGTACAGTCCATTGCTGCACCGGGGACCTTATGGTCGTTTTCCTGTGAGTCTAGATTTTCGAATCCGACGCAAAAATGATAGTTAATTGCAACGTTCAGCGTCTCCTAATAACGATGGAACACTCAAATTGCGTCGAAGGTCAATACATCGACCTCCAGCCGACTTGTCTCCAAGGGGATATTGATGCCTCGGGCTCCATGAGGTCCGTCTCCTGTGAGTCTATAGTTTCGAATCCGACGCGAAACTAATAGTTAATTGTAACGTTCACGGCCTCCTAATGACGAAGGAACACTCAAATTGCGTCGAGATTCACTACACCGTCCTCCAGCCGACTTGTCTCCATGGGGATATCGCTGCCTCGGGCACTTCATGGTCCGTCTCCGGTGATTCTACGTTTTCGAATCCGACGCAAAACTGATAGTATTTGTAACGTTCAGGGCCTCCTAATGACGATGGAACACTCAAATAGCGTCGAGATTCAATACATCGTCCTCCAGCCGACTTGTCTGCAAGGGCCTATTGCTGCCACGGGCACCTTAAGATCGTTCTCCTGTGAGTCGAGATTTTCGAACCCGACGCAAAACAGATAGTTAATAGTAACGTTCAGGGCCACCTAATGATGATGGAACACTCAAATTGCGTCGAGATTCAATACATCGTCCTCCAGCCGACTTGTCTCGAAGGGTATATTGCTGCCACGGGCACCTTAAGATCGTTCTCCTGTGAGTCGAGATTTTCGAACCCGACGCAAAACTGATAGTAATTTGTAACGTTCAGGGCCACCTAATGACGATGGAACACTCAAATTGCGTCGAGGTTCAATACATCGTCCTCCAGCCGACTTGTCTCCAAGGGTCTATTGCTGCTTCGGGCTCCTTTGGGTCCGTCTCCGGTGAGTCTAGGTTATCGAATCCGACGAAAAATTGATAGTTAATTGTAACATTCAGGGCCTCCTAGTTACGATGGAACACTCAAATTGCGTCGCGATCTAATACATCGTCCTCCAGCCGACTTGTCTCCAAGGGTCTATTGCTGCCTGTGGCCCCTTATGATCGTCTCCTGTGAGTCTAGATTTCCGAATCCGACGCAAAACTGATAGTTAATTGTAACGTTCAGGGCCTCCTAATGACGTTGGAACACTCAAATTGCATCGAGATTCAACATACCGGCCTCCAGCCGACTTGTCTCCATGTGGAAATTGCTGCCTCGGGCTCCTTATGGTGGCTGTCCTGTGAAGCTAGATTTTCGAAACCGACGCGAAACTGATTGTTAATTGTAACGTTCAGGGCTTCCTAATGACGATGGAACACTCAAATTGCGCGAGATTCAATATATCGGCATTCAGCCGATTTGTCTCCAACGGTCTATTGCTGCCTCGGTCACCTTAGGGTCGTTAGCCTGTGAGTCTAGTTTTTAGAATCCGACGCAAAACTGATAGTTAATTGTAATGTTCAGGGCCTCCTAATGACGATGGAACACTCAAATTGCGTCGGGATTCATTATATCGGTATTCAGCCGATCTGTCTCTTAGGGTCTATTGCTGCCTCGGGCACCTCTTGGTCGTTTCAATATGACTCTAGATTTTAGAATCCGACGCAAAACTGATAGTTAATTGTAACGTTCAGGGCCTCCTAATAACGATGGAACACTCAAATTGCGTCGGGGTCAATACATCGACCTCCAGCCGTCTTGTCTCCAGGGGGATATTGCTGTCTCGGGCACATATGATCCCATTTCTTTGAGTCTACATTTTCGAATCCGTCGCAAAAATGATAGTGAATTGTAACGTTCAGCGCCTCCTAATGGCGATAGAACACTCAAATTGCGTCGAGATTCAATCCATCGGCCTCCAGCCGATTTGTCTACAAGGGGATATTGCTGCCTCGGGCTCCATGTGGTCCGTCTCCGGTGATTCTACGTTTTCGAATCCGACGCAAAACTGATAGTTATTTGTAACGTTCAGGGCCTCCTAATGACGATGGATCACTCAAATTGCGTCGAGATTCAATACATCGTCCTTCAGCCGACTTGTACCAAGAGTCCATTGCTGCCTCGGGCACCTTATGGTCGTTCTGCTGTTAGTCTAGATTTTCGAATCCGACGAAAAACTGATAGTTAATTGTAACATTCAGGGCCTCCTAATGACGATGGAACACGCAAATTGCTTCGCGATCCAATACATCGTCCTCCAACCGACTTGTCTCCAAGGGTCTATTGCTGCCTGTGGCTCCTTATGATCGTTCTCCTGTGAGTCTAGATTTTCGAATCCGACGCAAAACTGGTTGTTAATTGTATCGATCAGGGCCTCCTAATGACGATTGAACACTCAAATTGCGTCGAGATTGAATTGTCGTCCTCCAGCCGACTTGTATCCAAGGGGATATTGTTGTCTCGGGCACCATATGATCCTTTTCCTGTGAGTAGATTTTCGAATCCGACGCTAAATTAATGATAGTTAATTGAAACGTTCAGCGCCTCGTAATGACGATGGAACACTCAAATTGCGTCGAGAGTCAATATATCGTCCTCCAGCCGACTTGTCTCCAACGGTCTATTGCTGACTCGGGCACCTTATGGTCGTTCTCCTGTGAGTCTAGATTTCCGAGTCCGACGCAAAAATTATAGTTAATTGTAACGTTCAGGGCCTCCTAATGACGATGGAACACTCAAATTGCGTCGAGATTCAATACATCGGCCTCCAGCCGACTTATCTCCAAGGGGATATAGCTGTCTCGGGCTCCATATTATCATTCTCCTGTGAGTCTAGATTTTCGAATCCGACGCAACAATGATAGTGAGTTGTAAAGTTCAGCGCCTCCTAATGACGATAGAACACTCAAATTGCGTCGAGAGTCAATACATCGTCCTCCAGCCGACTTGTCTCCAAGGGTCTAATGCTGCTTCGGTCACCTTATGGTCCGTCACCGGTGAGTCTAGATTATCGAATCCGATGCAAAACTGATAGTTAATTGTAACGTTCAGGGCCTCCTAATGAAGATATAACAATCAAATTGCATCGAGATTCAACATACCGCCCTCCAGCCGACTTGTCTCCATGGGGATATTGCTGCCTCGGGCTCCTTATGTTCGCTGTCCTGTGAGGCTAGATTTTCGAAACCGTCGCGAAAGTGATTGTTAATTGCAACGTTCAGGGCTTCCTAATGACGATGGAACACTCAAATTTGGCGAGATTCAATATATCGGCATTCAGCCGATTTGTCTATAACGGTCTATTGCTGCCGCAGGCACCTTATGGTCGATCCCCTGGGAGTTTAGATTTTAGAATCCGACGCAAAACTGATAGTTAATTGTAATGTTCAGGGCCTCCTAATGACGATGGAACACTCAAATTGCGTCGCGATCCAATACATCGTAATCCAGCCGAGTTGTCTCCAAGGGTCTATTGGTGCCTCGGGCTCCTTATGGTCCGTCTCCCGTGAGTCTAGATTTTTGAATCCGACGCGAAACTGATAGTTAATTGTAACGTTCAGGGCCTCCTAATGACGATGGATTACTAAAATAGCGTCGAGATTCAATACATCGTCCTTCAGCCGACTTGTCTCCAAGGGTCTATTGCTGCCTCTGTCACCTTGTGGTCGTTCTCCTGTGAGTCTAGATTTTCGAATCCGACGCAAATATGATTGTTAATTGTGACTTTCAGCGCCTCCTAATGACGATGGAACACTTAAATTGCATAGAGAGTCAATACATCGTCCTCCAGCCGACTTGTCTCCAAGGGTCTATTGCTGCCTGTGGCTCCTTATGATCGTCTCCTGTGAGTCTAGATTTTCGAATCCGACGCAGAACTGATAGGTAATTGTAACGTTCAGGGCCTCCTAATGACGATGGAACACTCAAATTGCATCGAGATTGAACATACCGGCCTCCAGCCGACTTGTCTCCATGGGGATATTGCTGCCTCGGGCTCCTTATGGTCGCTGTCCTGTGAAGCTAGATTTTCGAAACCGACGCGAAACTGATTGTTAATTGTAACGTTCAGGGCTTCCTAATGACGATGGAACACTCAAATTGCGCGAGATTCAATATATCGGCATTCAGCCGATTTGTCTCCAACGGTCTATTGCTGCCTCGGGCACCTTATGGTCGTTCCCCTGTGAGTCTAGATTTTAGAATCCGACGCAAAACTGATAGTTAATTGTAATGTTCAGGGCCTCCTAATGACGATGGAACACTCAAATTGCCTCGGGATTCATTATATCGGTATTCAGCCGATTTGTCTCCAAGGGTCTATTGCTGCCTCGGGCACCTTACAGTCGTTCCCCTGTGAGTCTAGATTTTAGAATCCGACGCAAAACTGATAGTTAATTGTAATGTTCAGGGCCTCCTAATGACGATGGAGCACTCAAGTTGCGTCGCGATTCAATACATCGTCCTCCAGCGGACTGGTCTCCAAGGGGATATAGCCTCGGGCACCTTATGGTCCGTCTCCAGTGAGTCTACATTTTCGAATCCGACGAATAACTGGTAGTTAATTGTAACATTCAGGGCCTCCTAATGACGATGGCACACTCAAATTGCGTCGCGATCCAATACATCATCCTCCAGCCGACTTGTGTCCAAGGGTCTATTGCTGCCTCGGGCACCTTATGATCGTTCTCCTGTGAGTCTAGATTTTCGAACGCGACGCAAAACTGATAGTTAATTGTAACGCTCAGGGCCACCTAATGACGATGGAACACTCAAATTGCGTCGAGATTCAATACATCGTCCATCAGCCGACTGCCTCGGGCACCAAATGGTCCGTCTCCCTTGAGTCTAGATTTTTCATTCCGACGCGAAACTGATAGTTAATTGTAACGTTCAGGGCCTCCTAATGACGATGGAACACTGAAATAGCGTCGAGATTCAATACATCGTCCTTCATCCGACTTGTCTCCAAGGGTCTATTGCTGCCTCGGTCACCTTATGGTCGTTCTCCTGTGAGTCTAGATTTTCGAAACCGACGCAAAAATGATAGTTAATTGTGACGTTCAGCGCCTCCTAATGACGATGGAAGCCGGCCGAAGTGGCCGTGCGGTTAAAGGCGCTGCAGTCTGGAACCGCAAGACCGCTACGGTCGCAGGTTCGAATCCTGCCTCGGGCATGGATGTTTGTGATGTCCTTAGGTTAGTTAGGTTTAACTAGTTCTAAGTTCTAGGGGACTAACGACCTCAGCAGTTGAGTCCCATAGTGCTCAGAGCCATTTGAACCATTTGACGATGGAACACTCAAATTGCGTAGAGTCTCAATACATCGACCTCCTGCCGACTTGTCTCGTACAGTCCATTGCTCCTTCGGGGACCTTATGGTCGTTCTCCTGTGAGTCTAGATTTTCGAATCCGACGCAAAAATGATAGTTAAATGTAACGTTCAGTGCCTCCTTATAACGATGGAACACTCAAATTGCGTCGAGGGTCAATACACCGACCTCCAGCCAACTTGTCTCCAAGGGGATATTGCTGTCTCGGGCACCATATGATCCTTCTCCTTTGAGTCTACATTTTCGAATCCGTCGCAAAAATGATGGTGAATTGTAACGTTCAGCGCCTCCTAATGGCGATAGAACACTCTAATGGCGTCGAGATTCAATCCATCGGCCTCCAGCCGACTTGTCTACAAGGGGATATTGATGCTTCGGGCTCCATGTGGTCCGTCTCCTGTGAGTCTATAGTTTCGAATCCGACGGGAAACTAATAGTTAATTGTTACGTTCAGGGCCTCCTAATGACGATGGAACACTCAAATTGCGTCGCGATCCAATACATCGTCCTCCAGCCGACTTGTCTCCAACGGTCTATTGCTGCCACGGGCACCTTAAGATCGTTGTCCTGTGAGTCGAGATTTTCGGAGCCGACGCAAAACTGAAAGTTAATTGGAACGTTCAGGGCCACCTAATGACGATGGAACACTCAAATTACGTCGAGATTCAATACATCGTCCTCCAGCCGACTTGTCTGCATGGGGATATCGCTGCCTCGGGCTCCTCTTTGTACGTCTCCGGTGATTCTACGTTTTCGAATCCTACGCAAAACTGATAGTTATTTGTAACGTTCAGGGCCTCCTAATGACGATGGAACACTCAAATTGCGTGGAGATTCAATACATCGTCCTTCAGCCGACTTGTACCAAGAATCCATTGCTGCCTCGGGCACATTATGGTCGTTCTCCTGTTAGTCTAGATTTTGGAATCCGACGAAAAACTGATAGTTAATTGTACATTCAGGGCTTCCTAATGACGATGGAACACTCAAATTGCGTCGCGATCCAATACATCGTCCTCCAGCCGACTTGTCTCCAACGGTCTATTGCTGCCACGGGCACCTTAAGATCGTTGTCCTGTGAGTCGAGATTTTCGGAGCCGACGCAAAACTGATAGTTAATTGGAACGTTCAGGGCCACCTAATGACGATGGAACACTCAAATTACGTCGAGATTCAATACATCGTCCTCCAGATGACTTGTCTCCAAGGGTCTATTGCTGCTTCGGGCACCTTATAGTCCGTCTCCGGTGAGTCTAGATTATCGAATCCGACGAAAAACTGATAGTTAATTGTAACATTCAGGGCCACCTAGTTACGATGGAACACTCAAATTGCGTCGCGATCCAATACATCGTCCTCCAGCCGACTTGTCTCCAAGGGTCTATTGCTGCCTGTGGCTCCTTATGATCGTTCTCCTGTGAGTCTAGATTTTCGAATCCGCCCCAAAACTGATAGTTAATTGTAACGTTCAGGGCCTCCTAATGAAGATGGAACACTCAAATTGCGTCGAGATTCAATACATCGGTCTCCAGCCAACTTATCTCCAAGGGGATATTGCTGTCTCGGGCATCATATGATCCTTCTCCTGTCAGTCTAGATTTTCGAATCCGACGCAAAAATGATAGTTAATTGTAACGTTCAGGCCCCCCTAATGAAGATGGAACACTCAAATTGCATCGAGATTCAACATACCGGCCTCCAGCCGATTTGACTCCAACGGTCTATTGCTGCCGCGGGCACCTTATGGTCGTTCCCCTGTGAGTCTAGATTTTAGAATCCGACGCAAAACTGATAGTTAATTGTAATGTTCAGGGCTCCTAATGACGATGGAACACTCAAATTGCGTCGAAATTCAATATATCGGTATTCAGCCGATTTGTCTCCAAGGGTCTATTGCTGCCTCGGGCACCTTATGGTCGTTCCCCTGTGAGTATAGATTTTAGAATCCGACGCAAAACTGATAGTTAATTGTAATGTTCAGGGCCTCCTAATGACGATAAAGCACTCAAGTTGCGGCGCGATTCAACACATCGTCCTCCAGCGGACTGGTCTCCAAGGGGATATTGCTGTCTCGGGCACCATATAATCCTTCTCCTTTGAGGCTACATTTTCGAATCCGACGCGAAAATGATAGTGACTTGTAACGTTCAGCGCCTCCTAATGGCGATAGAACACTGAAATTGCGTCGAAATTCAATCCATCGGCTTCCAGCCGACTTGTCTTCAAGGGGATATTGCTGCCTCGGGCTCCATGTGGTCCGTCCCCTGTGAGTCTATATTTTCCAATCCGACGCGAAACTAATAGTTAATTGTTACGTTCAGGGTCTCCTAATGACGATGGAACACTCAAATTGCGTCGAGAGTCAATACATCGACATCCAGTTGACTTGTCTACAAGGGGATATTGCTGCCTCGGGCTCCATGTGGTCCGTCTCCTGTGAGTCTAGATTTTCGAATCCGACGCGAAACTGATAGTTAATTCTAACGTTCAGGGTCTCCTAATGACGATGGAACACTCAAATTGCGTCCAGATTCAATACATCGTCCTTCAGCCGTCTTGTCTCCAAGAGTCCATTGCTGCCTCGGGCACCTTATGGTCGTTCTTCTGTTAGTCAAGATTTTCGAATCCGATGCAAAACAGATAGTTAATTGTAACGTTCAAGGCTCCCTAATGACGATGGAACACTCAAATTGCGTCGAGATTCAATACTTGGGCCTCCAGCCGGCTTGTCTCCAAGGGTCTATTGCTGCCTCGGGCACCTTATGGTCGTTCGCCTGTGAGTCTAGATTTTCGAATCGGCCGCAAACGAGATAGTCAATTGTAACGCTCACGGCCTCCTAATGACGATGGAACATAAAAATTGCAACGAGATTCAATACATCGTCCTTCAGCCGACTTGTACCGAGAGTCCATTGCTGCCTCGGGCACCTTATGGTCGTTCTCCTGTTAGTCTAGATTTTCAAATCCCACGAAAAACTGATAGTTAATTGTAACATTCAGGGCCTCCTAATGACGATTGAACACTCAAATTGCGTCGCGATCCAATACATCGTCCTCCAGCCGACTTGTCTCCAAGGGTCTATTGCTGCCTCGGGCACCTTATGGTCGTTCTCATGTGAGTCTAGATTTTCTAATCCGACGCAAAACTGATTATTAATTGTAACGATCAGGGCCTCCTAATGACGATTGAACACTCAAATTGCGTCGAGATTCAATACATCGTCCTTCAGCCGACTTGTCTCCAAGGGTCTATTGCTGCCTCTGGCACCTTATAGTCCTTCTCCTGTGAGTCTAGATTTTCGAATCCGACGCAAAACTGATAGTTAATTGCAACGTTCAGGGCCTCCTAATGACGATGGAACACTCAAATTGCGTCGAGAGTCAATATATCGTCCTCCAGCCGACTTGTCTCCAAGGGTCTATTGCTGCCTCGGGCACTTTATGGTCGTTCTCCTGTGAGTCTAGATTTTCGAATCCGACGCAAAAATTATAGTTAATTGTAACGTTGAGGGCCTCCTAATGACGATGGAACACTCAAATTGCTTCGAGATTCAATACATCGGCCACCAGCCGACTTATCTCCAAGGGGATGTTGCTGCCTCGGGCACCATATGATCCTTCTCCTGTGAGTCCAAATTTTCGAATCCGACGCAAAAATGATAGTGAATTGTAAAGTTCAGCGCCTAATAATGACGATAGAACACTCAATTTGCGTCGAGAGTCAATACATCGTACTCCAGCCAACTTGTCTCCAAGGGTCTATTGCTGCTTCGGGCAACTTATGGTCCGTCTCCTGTGAGTCTAGATTATCGAATCCGGCGAAAAACTGATAGTTAATTGTAACATTCAGGGCCTCCTAGTTACGATAGAACACTCAAATTGCGTCGCGATCCAAAACATCGTCCTCCAGCCGACTTGTCTCCAAGGGTCTACTGCTGCCTGTGGCTCCTTATGATCGTTCTCCTGTGAGTCTAGATTGTCGAATCCGACGGAAAACTGATAGTTAATTGTAACGTTCAGGGCCTCCTAATGAAGATGGATCACTCAAATTGCATCGAGATTCAACATACCGGCCTCCAGCCGACTTGTCACCATGGGGATATTGCTGCCTCGGGCTAATTATGTTCGCTGTCCTGTGAGGCTAGATTTTCGAAACCGACGGGAAACTGATTGTTAATTGTAACGTTCAGGGCTTCATAATGACGGTGGAACACTCAAATTGCGCGAGATTCAATATATCGGCATTCTGCCGATTTGTCTCCAACGGTCTATTGCTGCCTCGGGCACCTTATGGTCGTTCCCCTGTGAGTCCAGATTTTAGAAACCGACGCAAAACTGATAGTTAATTGTAACGATCTGGGCCACCTAATGACGATGGAACACTCAAATTGCGTCGGGATTCATTACATCGTCCATCAGCCGACTGCATTGGGCACCAAATGGTCCGTCTACCGTGAGTCTACATTTTTGAATCCGACGCGAAACTGATAGTTAATTGTAACGTTCAGGGCTTCCTAATGACGATGGAAAACTCAAATTGCGCGAGATTCAATATATCGGCATTCAGCCGATTTGTCTCCAACGGTCTATTGCTGCCTCGGTCACCTTATGGTCGTTCTCCTGCGAGTCTAGGTTTTCGAATCCGACGCAAAAATGATAGTTAATTGTGACGTTCAGCGCCTCCTAATGACGATGGAACACTCAAATTGCATAGAGAGTCAATACATCGACCTCCAGCCGACTTGTCTCATAGAGTCCATTGCTGCCTCGGGCACCCTATGGTCGTTCTCCTGTGAGTCTAGATTTTCGAATCCGACTCAAAAATGATAGTTAATTGTAACGTTCAGCGCCTACTAATAACGATGGAACACTCAAATTGCGTCGAGGGTCAATTCATCGACCTCCAGCCGACTTGTCTCCAAGGGGATATTGCTGTCTCGGGCACCATATGATCCTTCTCCTTTGAGTCTACATTTTCGAATCCGACGCAAAAATGATAGCGAATTGTAACGTTCAGCGCCTCCTAATGGCGATAGAACACTCAAATTGCGTCGAGATTCAAACCATCGGCCTCCAGCCGACTTGTCTACAAGGGATGTTGCTGCCTCGGGCTCCATGTGGTCCGCCTCCTGTGAGTCTAGATTTTCGAATCCGACGCGAAACTGATAGTTAATTGTAACGTTCAGGGCCTCCTAATGACGATTTAACACTCAAATTGCGTCGAGATTCAATACATCGTCCTTCAGCCGACTTGTCTCCAAGAGTCCATTGCTGCCTCGGGCACCTTATGGTCGTTCTTCTGTTAGTCTAGATTTTCGAATCCGACGCAAATATGATAGTTAATTGTAAAGTTCAGCGCCTCCTAATGACGATAGAAGACTCAAATTGCGTCGAGAATCAATACATCGACCTACTGCCGACTTGTCTACAAGGGGATATTGCTGCCTCGGGCTCCATGTGGTCCGTCTCCTGTGAGTCTAGATTTTCGAATCCGACGCGAAACAAATCGTTAATTGTAACGTTCAGGGCCTCCTAATGACGATGGAACACTCAAATTGCGTCGAAATTCAATACATCGGCCTCCAGCCTACTTCTCTCCAAGGGGTTATTGCTGTTTCGGGCACCATATGATCCTTGTCCTGTGAGTCTAGATTTTCGAATCCGACGCAAAAATGATAGTGAATTGTAACGTTCAGCGCATCCTAACGACGACTGAAAACTCAATTTGCGTCGAGATTCACTACAACGTCCTCCAGCCGACTTGTCTCCAAGGGGATATTGCTGTCTCGGGCACATGTGATCCTTCTCCTGTGAGTCTAGATTTTCGAATCGACGCATAACTGATAGTTAATTGTAACGTTCAGCGCCTCCTAATGACGACTGAACACTCAAATTGCGTCGAGATTCAATACATCGTCCTCCAGCCGACTTGTCTCCAAGGGTCTATTGCTGCCTCGGGCACCTTATGATCGTTCTCCTGTGAGTCTAGATTTTCGAACCCGACGCGAAACTGATAGTTAATTGCAACGTTCAGGGCCTCCTAATGACGATGGAACACTCAAATTGCGCCGAGATTCAATACATCGTTCTTCAGCCGACTTGTCTCCACGGGTCTATTGCTGCCTCGGGCACCTTATGGTCGTTCTCATGTGAGTCTAGATTTTCTAATCCGACGCAAAACTGATTGTTAATTGTAACGATCAGGGCCTCCTAATGACGATTGAACACTCAAATTGCGTCGAGATTGAATACATCGTCCTCCAGCCGACTTATCTCCAAGGGTCTTATGCTGCCTCGGGCACCATATGATCCTTCCCCTGTGAGTCTAGATTTTCGAATCCGACGCAAAAATGATAGTGAATTGTAAAGTTCAGCGCCTCCTAATGACGATAGAACACTCAAATTGTGTCGAGAGTCAATACATCGACCTACAGCCGACTTGTCTACAAGGCGATATTGCTGCCTCGGGCTCCATGTGGTCCGTCTCCTGTGAGTCTAGATTTTCGTATCCGACGCGAAACAAATAGTTAATTGTAACGTTCAGGGCCTCCTAATGACGATGGAACACTCAAATTGCGTCGAAATTCAATACATCGGCCTCCAGCCTACTTCTCTCCAAGGGGTTATTGCTGTCTCGGGCACCATATGATCCTTGTCCTGTGAGTCTAGATTTTCGAATCCGACGCAAAAATGATAGTGAATTGTAACGTGCAGCGCATGCTAACGACGACAGAACACTCAATTTGCGTCGAGATTCACTACAACGTCCTCCAGCCGACTTGTCTCCAAGGGGATATTGCTGTCCCGAGCACATATGATCCTTGTCCTGTGAGTCTATATTTTCGAATCCGACGCATAACTGATAGTTAATTGTAACGTTCAGCGCCTCCTAATGACGATTAAACACTCAAATTGCGTCGAGATTCAATACATCGTCCTCCAACCGACTTGTCTCCAATGGTCTATTGCTGCTTCGGGCACCTTATGGTCCGTCTCCGGTGAGTCTAGATTATCGAATCCGACGATAAACTGATAGTTAATTGTAACATTCAGGGCCTCATAGTTACGATGGAACACTCAAATTGCGTCGCGATCCAATACATCGTCCTGAAGCCGAATTGTCTCCAAGGGTCTATTGCTGCCTGCGGCTCCTTATGATCTTTCTCCTGTGAGTCTAGATTTTCGAATCCGACGCAAAACTGATAGTTAATTGTAACGTTCAGGGCCTCCTAATGACGATGGAACACTCAAATTGCCTCTAGATTCAACATACCGGCCTCCAGCCGACTTGTCTCCACGGGGATATTGCTGCCTCGGGCTCCTTACGGTAGCTGTCCTGTGAGTCTAGATTTTCGAAACCGACGCGAAACTGATTGTCAATTGTAACGTTCAGGGCTTCCTAATGACAATGGAACACTCAAATTGCGCGAGATTCAATATATCGGCATTCAGCCGATTTGTCTCCAACGGTCTATTGCTGCCTCGGGCACCTTATGGTCGTTCCCCTGTGAGTCTAGATTTTAGAATCCGGCGCAAAACTGATAGTTAATTGTAATGTTCAGGGCCTCCTAATGACGATGGGAAACTCAAATTGCGTCTAGATTCAATATACCGGTATTCAGCCGATTTGTCTCCAAGGGTCTATTGCTGCCTCGGGCACCTCATGGTCGTTCCCCTGTGAGTCTAGATTTTATAATCCGACGCAAAACTGATAGTTAATTGTAATGTTCAGGGCCTCTTAATGACGATGGAGCACTCAAGTTGCGTCGCGATTCAATACATCGTCCTCCAGCGGACTGGTCTCCAAGGGGATATAGCTTCGGGCACCTTATGGTCCGTCTCCAGTGAGTCTAAATTTTCGAATCCGACGAAAAACTGATAGTTAATTGTAACATTCAGGGCCTCCTAATGACGATGGAACACTCAAATTGCGTCGAAATCCAATACATCGTCTTCCAGCCGACTTGTCTCCAAGGGTCTATTGCTGCCTCGGGCACCTTATGATCGTTCTCCTGTGAATCTAGATTTTCGAACGCGACGCAAAACTGATAGTTAGTTGTAACGCTCAGGGCCACATAATGACGATGGAACACTCAAATTGCGTCGAGATTCAATACATCGTCCATCAGACGACTGCTTCGGGCACCAAATGGTCCCTCTCTCGTGAGTCTAGATTTTTGAATCCGACGCGAAACTGATAGTTAATTGTAACGTTCAGGGCCTCCTAATGACGATGGAACACTAAAATAGCGTTGAGATTCAATACATCGTCCTTCAGCCGACTTGTGACCAAGGGGATATTGCTGCCTCGGTCACCTTATGGTCGTTCTCCTGTGAGTCCAGATTTTCTAATCGGACGCAAAAATGATATTTAAATGTGACGTTAAACGCCTCCTAATGACGATGGAACACTCAAATTGCGTAGAGAGTCAATACATCGACATCCAGCCGACTTGTCTCATAGAGTCCATATTTGCCTCAGGCACCTTATGGTCGTTCTCCTGTGAGTCTAAATTTTCGAATCCGACGCAAAACTGATAGTTAATTGTAACGTTCAGCGCCTTCTAATGGCGATAGAACACTCAAATTGCGTCGAGATTCAATCCATCGGCTTCCAGCCGACTTGTCTACAAGGGGATATTGCTGCCTCGGGCTCCATCTGGTCCGTCTCCTGTGAGTCTAGATTTTCGAATCCGACGCGAAACAAATAGTTAATTGTAACGTTCAGGGCCTCCTAATGACGATGGAACACTCATATTGCGTCGAGATTCAATACATCGGCCTCCAGCCCACTTCTTTCCAAGGGGTTATTGCTGTCTCGGGCACCAAATGATTCTTGTCCTGTGAGTCTAGATTTTCGAATCCGACGCAAAAATGATAGTGAATTGTAACGTTCGGCGCATCCTAATGACGACAGAACACTCAAATTGCGTCGAGAATCACTACAACGTACTCCAGCCGACTCGTCTCCTAGGGGATATTACTGTCTCGGGCACATTTGATTCTTCTCCTGTGAGTCTAGATTTTCGAATCCGACGCATAACTGATAGTTAATTGTAACGTTCAGCGCCTCCTAATGATGACTGAACACTCAAATTGCGTCGAGATTCAATACATCGTCCTCCATCCGAGTTGTCTCCAAGGGTCTATTGCTGCTTCGGGCACCTTATGTCCGTCTCCGGTGAATCTCGATTATCGAATCCGACGAAAAACTGATAGTTAATTGTAACATTCAGGGCCTCCTAATGACGATGGAACACTCAAACTGCGTCCAGATTCAGTACATCGTCCTTCAGCCGACTTGTCTCCAAGGGCCTACTGCTGCCTCGGGCACCTCATGGTCGTTCTCCTGTGAGTCTAGATTTTCGAATCCGACGCAAAACTGATAGTTAATTGTAACGTTCAGGGCCTCCTAATAACGATGGAACACTCAAATTGCATCGAGATTCAACATACCGGCCTCCAGCCGACTTGTCACCATGGGAATATAGCTGCCTCGGGCTCCTTATGTTCGCTGTCCTGTGAGGCTAGATTTTCGAAACCGACGGGAAACTGATTGTTAATTGTAACGCTCAGGGCCACCTAATGACGATGGAACACTCAAATTGCGTCGAGATTCAATACATCGTCGATCAGCCGACTGCCTTGGGCACCAAATGGTCCGTCTCCCGTGAGTCTAGATTTTTGAATCCGACGCGAAACTGATAGTTAATTGTAACGTTCAGGGCCTCCTAATGACGATGGAACACTCAAATTGCGTCGAGATTCAATACATCGTCCTTCAGCCGACTTGTCTCCAAGAGTCCATTGCTGCCTCGGGCACCTTATGGTCGTTCTTCTGTTAGTCTAGATTTTCGAATCCGACGCAAAACAGATAGTTAATTGTAACGTTCAGGGCCTCCTAATGACGATGGAACACTCAAATTGCGTCGAGATTAAATATATCGTCCTCGAGCCGACTTGTCTCCAAGGGTCTATTGCTGCCTCGGGCACCTTTTGGTCGTTCTCCTGTGAGTCTAGACTTTCGAATCGGCCGCAAAACAGATAGTTAATTGTATCGTTCACGGCCTCCTAATGACGAAGCAACACTCAAATTGCGTCGAGATTCACTACACCGTCCTCCTGCCAACTTGTCTACATGGGGATATCGCTACCTCGGGCACCACATGGTCCGTCTCCGGTGATTCTACGTTTTCGAATCCGACGCAAAACTGATAGTTATTTGTAACGTTCAGGGCCTCCTAATAACGATGGAACACTCAAATAGCGTCGAGAGTCAATACATCGTCCTCGAGCCGACTTGTCTCCAAGGGTCTATTGCTGCCTCGGGCACGTTATGATCGTTCTCCTGTGAGCCTAGATTTTCGAATCCGACGCAAGACTTATAGTTAATTGTAACGTTCAGCGCTTCCTACTGACGATGGAACACTCAAATTGCGTCGAGAGTCAACATATCGTCCTCCAGCCGACTTGTCTCCAAGGGTATCATGCTGCCTCGGGCACCTTATGGTCGTTCTCATGTGAGTCTAGATTTTCGAATCCGACGCAAAAATTATAGTTAATTGTAACGTTCAGGTCATCCTAATGACGATGGAACACTCAAATTGCGTCGAGATTCAATACATCGGCCTCCAGCCGACTTATCTCCAAGGGTCTTATGCTGCCTCATGCACCATATGATCCTTCCCCTGTGAGTCTAGATTTTCGAATCCGACGCAAAAATGATAGTGAATTGTAAAGTTCAGCGCCTCCTAATGACGATAGAACACTCAAATTGCGTCGAGATTCAATACATCGGCCTCCAGCCTACTTCCCTCCAAGGGGTTATTGCTGTCTCGGGCACCATATGATCCTTGTCCTGTGGGTCTATATTTTCGAATCCGACGCAAAAATGATAGTGAATTGTAGCGTTCAGCGCATCCTAACGACGACAGAACACTCAATTTGCGTCGAGATTCACTACAACGTCCTCCAGCCGACTTGTCTCCAAGGGGATATTGCTGTCTCGGGCACATATGATCCTTCTCCTGTGAGTCTAGATTTTCGAATCCGACGCAAAACTGATAGTTAATTGTAACGTTCAGGGCCTCATAGTTACGATGGAACACTCAAATTGCGTCGCGATCCAATACATCGTCCTCCAGCCGAATTGTCTCCAAGGGTCTACTGCTGCCTGTGGCTCCTTATGATCTTTCTCCTGTGAGTCTAGATTTTCGAATCCGACGCGAAATAAATATTTAATTGTAACGTTCAGGGCCTCCTAATGACGATTGAACACTCAAATTGCGTCGAGATTCAATACATCGTCCTCCAGCCGACTTGTCTCCAAGGGTTTATTGCTTCTTCGGGCACCTTATGGTCCGTCTCCGGTGAGTCTAGATTATCGAATCCGACGAAAAACTGATAGTTAATTGTAACATTCAGGGCCTCATAGTTACGATGGAACACTCAAATTGCGTCGCGATCCAATACATCGTACTCCAGCCGAATTGTCTCCAACGGTCTATTGCTGCCTGTGGCTCCTTATGATCTTTCTCCTGTGAGTCTAGATTTTCGAATCCTACGCAAAACTGATAGTTAATTGTAACGCTCAGGGCCTCCTAATGACGATGGAACACTCAAATTGCCTCGAGATTCAACATACCGGCCTCCAGCCGACTTGTCTCCATGGTGATACTGCTGGCTCGGGCTCCTTACGGTCGCTGTCCTGTGAGTCTAGATTTTTGAAACCGACGCGAAACTGATTGTTAATTGTAACGTTCAAGGCTTCCTAATGACGATGGAACACTCAAATTGCGCGAGATTCAATATATCGGCATTCAGCCGATTTGTCTCCAACGGTCTATTGCTGCCTCGGGCACCTTATGGTCGTTCCCCTGTGAGTCTAGATTTTATAATCCGACGCAAAACTGATAGTTAATTGTAATGTTCGGGGCCTCCTAATGACGATGGGAAACTCAAATTGTGTCGAGATTCAATATATCGGTATTCAGCCGATTTGTCTCCAAGGGTCATTGCTGCCTCGGGCACCTTATGGTCCGTCTCCAGTGAGTCTAGATTTTCGAATCCGACGAAAAACTGATAGTTAATTGTAACATTCAGGGCCTCCTAATGACGATGGAACACTCAAATTGCGTCGAAATCCAATACATCGTCCTCCAGCCGACTTGTCTCCAAGGGTCTATTGCTGCCTCGGGCACCTTATGATCGTTCTCCTGTGAATCTAGATTTTCGAACGCGACCCAAAACTGTTAGTTAATTGTAACGCTCAGGGCCACCTCATGACAATGGAACACCCAAATTGCGTCGAGATTCAATACATCGTCCATCAGCCGACTGCCTCGGGCACCAAATGGTCCCTCTCCCGTGAGTCCAGATTTTTGAATCCGACGCGAATCTGATAGTTAATTGTAACGTTCAGGGCCTCCTAATGACGATGGAACACTAAAGTAGCGTTGAGATTCAATACATCGTCCTTCAGCCGACTTGTATCCAAGAGGATATTGCTGCCTCGGTCACCTTATGGACGTTCTCCTGTGAGTCTAGATTTTCTAATCCGACGCAAAAATGATATTCAATTGTGTTGTTAAACGCCTCCTAATGACGATGGAACACTCAAATTGCGTAGAGAGTCAATACATCGACCTCCAGCCGACTTGGCTCATAGAGTCCATTGTTGCCTCGGGCACCTTACGGTCGTTCTCCTGTGAGTCTAGATTTTCGAATCAGACGCAAAACTGGTAGTTGATTGTAACGTTCAGCGCCTCCTAATGGCGATAGAACACTCAAATTGCGTCGAGATTCAATCCATCGGCTTCCAGCCGATTTGTCTACAAGGGGAAATTGCTGCCTCTGGCTCCATCTGTTCCGTCTCCTGTGAGTCTTGATTTTCGAATCCGACGCGAAACAGATAGTTAATTGTAACGTTCAGGGCCTCCTAATGACGATGGAATACTCAAATTGCGTCGAGATTCAATACATCTTCCTTCAGCCGACTTGTCTCCAATGGTCTATTGCTGCCTCGGGCACCTTATGGTCGTTCACCTGTGAGTCTAGATGTTCGAATCGGCCGCAAAACAGATAGTTAATTGCAACGTTCACGGCCTCCTAATGACGAAGGAACACTCAAATTGCGTCGAGATTCACTACACCGTCCTCCAGCCGACTTGTCTCCGTGGGGATATCGCTGCTTCGGGCACCAAATGGTCCGTCTCCTGTAAGTCTAGATTTTTGAATCCGACGCGAAACTGATAGTTTATTGTAACGATCAGGGCCTCCTAATGACGATGGAACACTCAAATTGCGTCGAGATTCAATACATCGTCCTTCAGCCGACTTGTCGCCAAGGGTCTATTGCTGCCTCTGGCACCTTATAGTCGATCTCCTGTGAGTCTAGATTTTCGAATCCGACGCAAAACTGATAGTTAATTGTAACGTTCAGGGCCTCCTAAAGACGATGGAACACTCAAATAACGCCGAGATTCAATACATCGTCCTTCAGCCGACCTGTCTGCAAGGATTTATTGCTGCCTCGGGCACCTTATGGTCGTTCTCAGGTGAGTCTAGATTTTCTAATCCGACGCAAAACTGATTGTTAATTGTAACGTTCAGGGCCTCCTAATGTCGATTGAACACTCAAATTGCGTCGAGATTGAATACATCGTCTTCCAGCCGACTTGTATCAAAGGGGATATTGCTGTTTTGGGCACCATATGATCCTTTTCCTGTGAGTAGATTTTCGAATCCGAAGCTAAAATGATAGTTAATTGTAACATTCAGCGCCTCCTAATGACGATGGAACACTCAAATTGCGTCGAGAGTCAATATATCGTCCTCCAGCCGACTTGTCTCCAAGGGTCTACTGCTGCCTCGGGCACCTTATGGTCGTTCTCCTGTGAGTCTAGATTTTCGAATCCGACGCAAAAATTATAGTTAATTGCAACGTTCAGGGCCTCCTAATGACGATGGAACACTCAAATTGCGTCGAGATTCAATACATCAGCCTCCAGCTGACTTATCTCCTAGGGGATAATGCTGTCTCTGGCACCATATGATCCTTCTCCTGTGAGTCTAGATTTTCGAATCCGACGCAAAAATGATAGTGAATTGTAACGTTCAGCGCCTCCTAATGACGATAGAACACTCAAATTGCTTCGCGAGTCAATACATCGACCTACAGCCGACTTGTCTACAAGGGGATATTGCTGCCTCGGGCTCCATGTGGTCCGTCTCCTGTGAGTCTAGATTTTCGAATCCGACGCGAAACAAATAGTTAATTGTAACGTTCAGGGCCTCCTAATGACGATGGAACACTCATATTGCGTCGAGATTCAATACTTCGGCCTCCAGCCCACTTTTCTCCAAGGGGTTATTGCTGTCTCGGGCACATTTGATTCTTCTCCTGTGAGTCTAGATTTTCGACCCGACGCGAAACTGATAATTAATTGTAACGTTCAGGGCCTCCTAATGACGATGGAACACTCAAATTGCGTCGAGATTCAATACATCGTCCTTGAGTCGACATGTATGCAAGGGGATATTGCAGACTCGGGCTTCATATGATCCTTCTCCTCAGAGTAGTTTTTCGAATCCGTCGCTAAAATGATAGTTAATTGTAACGTTCAGCGCCTCCTAATGACGATGGAACACTCAATTTGCTTCGAGACTCAATACATCGTCCTCCAGCCGACTTGTCTCCAAGGGTCTATTGCTGCCCCGGGCACCTTATGGTCGTTCCCCTGTGAGTCTAAATTTTAGAATCCGACGCAAAACTGATTTATAATTGTAATGTTCAGGGCCTCCTAATGACGATGGAACACTCAATTTGCGTAGAGATTCAATACATCGGCCTCCAGCGGACTGGTCTCCAAGGGGATATAGCTTCGGCCACCTTATGGTCCGTCTCCAGTAGGTCTAGATCTTCGATTCCGACGAAAAACTGATGGTTAATTGTATCATTCAGGGCCACCTATTGACAATGGAACACTCAAATTTCGTCGAGATTCTATTAATCGGCCTCCAGCCGACTTGTCTCCAAGGGGATATTGCTGCCTCGGGTACAATATGGTCCGTCTCCTGTGAGTCTAGATTTTCGAATCAGACGCAAAAATGATAGTTAATTGTAACGTTCAGCGCCTCCTAGTGACGATGGAACACTCAAATTGCGTCGCGATTCAATACATCGTCGTCCAGCGGACTGTTCTCCAAGGGGATATAGCTTCGGGCACCTTATGGTCCGTCTCCAGTGAGTCTAAATTTTCGATTCCGACAAAAAACTGATGGTTATTTGTATCATTCAGGGCCACCTACTGACGATGGAACACTCAAATTGCGTCGAGATTCTATACATCGGCCTCCAGCCGACTTGTCTCCAGGGGGATATTGCTGTCTCGGGCACAATATGATCCTTCTCCTATGAGTCTAGAATTTCGAATCCGACGCTAAACAGATAGTTAAGTTCAGCGCCTCCTAATCACGATGGAACACTCAAATTGCGTCGAGATTCAATACATCGTTCTTCAGCCGACTTGTCTCCAAGGGTCTATTGCTGCCTCGGGCACCTTATGGTCGTTCTCCTGTGAGTCTAGATTTTCTAATCCGACGCAAAACTGATAGTTCATTGTAACGTTCAGCGCCTCCTAATGACGATGGAACACTCAAATTGCGTCGAGAGTCAATACATCGAACTCCAGCCGACTTGTCTCCAAGGGTCTGTTGTTGCCTCGGGCACCTTACGGTCGTTCTCCTGTGAGTCTAGATTTTCGAATCCGACGCGAAACTGACAGTTAATTCTAACGTTCAGGGCCTCCTAGTGACGATGGAGCGCTCAAATTGCGTCGCGATTCAATACATCGTCCTCCAGGCGACTTGTATCCAAGGGGATATTGCTGTCTCGGGCTTCATTTGATCCTTCTCCTATGAGAAGATTTTCGAATCCGACGCTAAAATGATAGTTAATTGTAACGTTCAGCGCCTCCTAATGACGATGGAACACTCAAATTGCGTCGAGACTCAATACATCGTCATCCAGCAGACTTGTCTCCAACGGTCTATTGCTGCCTCGGGCACCTTATGGTCGTTCTCCTGTGAGTCTTGATTTTCGAATCCGACGCAAAAATGATAGTTTATTGTAACGTTCAGGGCCTCCTAATGACGGTGGAACACTCAAATTGCGTCGAGATTCAATACATCGGCCTCCAGCCGACTTGTCTCCAAGGGTCTGTTGCTGCCTCGGGCAACTTACGGTCGTTCTCCCGTGAGTCTAGATTTTCGAATCCGACGCGAAACTGATAGTTAATTCTAACGTTCAGGGCCTCCTAATGACGATGGAGCGCTCAAATTGCGTCGCGATTAGATACATTGACCTCCAGCGGACTGGTCTCCAAGGGGATATTTCTGCCTCGGGTTCCAAATGGTCCGTCTCCAGAGAGTGTATATTTTCGAATCCGACGCCAAACTGATAGTTAATTCTAACGTTCAGGGCCTCCTAATGACGATGGAACACTCAAATTACGTCGAGAGTCAATACATCGAACTCCAGCCGACTTGTTTACATGGGGATATTGCTGCCTCGGGCTCTATGTGGTCCGTCTCCTGTGAGTCTAGATTTTCGAATCCGACGCGAAACTGATAGTTAATTCTAACGTTCAGGGCCTCCTAATGACGATGGAGCACTCAAATTGCGTCGCGATTCAATACATCGTCCTCCAGCGGACTGGTCTCCAAGATATTGCTGCTTCGGGTACCTTATGGTCCGTCTCCAGTGACTCTAGATTTTCGATTCCGACGATAAACTGATTGTTAATTGTATCATTCAGGGCCAACTATTGACGATGGAACACTCAAATTGCGTCGAGTGTCTATACATCTTCCTTCAGCCGACTTGACTCCAAGGGGATATTGCTGCCTCGGGCACCATATGGTCCGTCTCCTGAGAGTCTAGATTTTCGAATCCGACGCAAAAATAATAGTTAATTGTAACGATCTGCTCCTCCTATTGACGATGGAACACTCAAATTGCGTCGAGATTCAATACATCGTCCTTCAGCCGACTTGTCTCCAAGGGTCTATTGCTGCCTCGGGCACCTTATGGTCGTTCTCCTGTGAGTCTAGATTTTCTAATCCGACGCAAAACTGATTGTTAATTGTAAGGTTCAAGATCTCCTAATGACGATGGAACACTCAAATTGCGTCGGGATTCATACATCGTCCTCCAGCCGACTTGTATCCAAGGGGATATTGCTGTCTCGGGCTTCACATGATCCTTCTCCTGTGAGTATATTTTCGAATCTGACGCTAAAATGATTGTTAATTGTAACGTTCAGCGGATCCTAAAGACGATGGAACACTCAAATTGCGTCGAGATTCAATACATTGGCCTCCAGCCGACTTGTCTCCAAGGGGATACTGCTGTCTCGGGTACCATATGATCCTTCTCCTTTGAGTCTACATTTTCGAATCCGACGCAAAATTGATAGTTAATTGTAACGTTCAGCGCCTCCTAATGACGATGGAACACTCAAATTGCGTCGCGATTCAATACATCGTCCTCCAACGGACTGGTCTCCAAGGGGATTTAGCTTCGGGCACCTTATGGTCCGTCTCCAGTGAGACTAGATTTTCGATTCCGACGAAGAACTGATGGTTAATTGTATCATTCAGGGCCACCTAGTGACGATGGAACACTCAAATTGCGTCAAGATTCAATACATCGTCCTCCAGCCGACTTGTATCCAAGGGGATGTTGCTGTCTCGGGCGTCATATGATCCTTCTCCTGTGAGTATATTTTCGAATCCGACGCTAAGAATGATAGTTAATTGTAACATTCAGCGCCTCCTAAAGACGATGGAACACTCAAATTGCGTCGAGATTCAATACATTGGCCTCCAGCCGACTTGTCTCCAAGGGGGTATTGCTGCCTCGGGCACCATATGGTCCGTCTCCTGTGAGTCTAGATTTTCGAATCCGACGCAAAAATGATAGTTAATTGTAACGTTCAGCGCCTCCTAATGACGATGGAACACTCAAATTGCGTCGCGATTCAATACATCGTCCTCCAACGGACTGGTCTCCAAGGGGATTTAGCTTCGGGCACCTTATGGTCCGTCTCCAGTGAGACTAGATTTTCGATTCCGACGAAGAACTGATGGTTAATTGTATCATTCAGGGCCACCTAATGACGATGGAACACTCAAATTGCGTCAAGATTCAATACATCGTCCTCCAGCCGACTTGTATCCAAGGGGATGTTGCTGTCTCGGGCGTCATATGATCCTTCTCCTGTGAGTATATTTTCGAATCCGACGCAAAATTGATAGCGAATTGTAACGTTCAGCGCCTCCTAATGGCGATGGAACACTCAAATTGCGTCGAGAGACAATACATCGAACTCCAGCCGACTTGTCTAAAGGGGACTATTGCTGCTACGGGTACCTTAAGGTCGTTCTCCTATGAGTCTAGATTTTCGAATCCGGCGCAAAACTGATTTTTAATTGTAATGTTCAGGGCCTCCTAATGACAACGGAACACTCAAATTGCGACGAGATTCAATACATCGGCTTCCAGCCGACTTGTCTCCAAGGGGATATTGCTGCCTCGGGCACCATATGGTCCGTCTCCTGTGAGTCTAGATTTTCGAATCCAACGTAAAAATGATAGTTAATTGTAACGTTCAGCGCCTCCTAATGACGATGGAACACTCAAATTGCGTCGAGAGTCAATACATCGAACTCCAGCCGACTTGTCTGAAGGGGATATTGCTGCCTCGGGCTCTATATGGTCCGTCTCCTGTGAGTCTAGATTTTCGAATCCGACGCGAAACTGATAGTTAATTCTAACGTTCAGGGTCTCCTAATGCTGATGGAGCACTCAAATTGCGTCGCGATTCAATACATCGTCCTCCAGCGGACTGGTCTCCAAGGGGATATTGCTGCTTTGGGTACCTTATGGTCCGTCACCAGTGAGTCTAGATTTTCGAATCCGACGAAAAACTGATAGTTAATAGTAACTTTCAGGGACTCCTAGTTACGATGGAACTCTCAAATTGCGTCGCGATCCAATACATCGTCCTCCAGCCGACCTGTCTCCAAGGGTCTAATGCTGCCTGGGGCACCTTATGATCGTTTTCCTGTGAGTCTAGATTTTCGAATCCGACGCAAAACTGATTTTTAATTGTAATGTTCAGGGCCTCCTAATGACGATGGAACACTCAAATTGCGTCGAGATTCAATATATCGTCCTTCAACCGACTTGTCTCCAAGGGTCTATTGCTGCCTCGGGCACCTTATGGTCGTTCTCCTGTGAGTCTAGATTTTTGAATCCGACGCAAAAATGATAGTTAATTGTAACGTTCAGCGCCTCCTAATGACGATGGAACACTCAAATTGCGTCGAGAGTCAATACATCGAACTCCAGCCGAGTTGTCTAAAGGGGATATTGCTGCCTCGGGCTCTATGTGGACCGTCTCCAGTGAGTCTAGATTTTTGAATCCGACGAAAAACTGATAGTTAATTGTAACTTTCAGGGACTCCTAGTTACGATGGAACTCTCAAATTTCGTCGCGATCCAATACATCGTCCTCCAGCCTACTTGTCTCCAAGGGTCTATTGCTGCCTCGGGCACCTTATGGTCGTTCTCCTGTGACTCTAGATTTTCGAATCCGACGCAAAAATGATAGTTATTTGTAACGTTCAGAGCGTCCTAATGACGATGGAACACTCAAATTGCGTCGAGATTTAATACATCGGCCTCCAGCCGACTTGTCTCCAAGGGTCTGTTGCTGCCTCGGGCACTTTACGGTCGTTCTCCTGTGAGTTTAGATTTTCGAATCCGACGCGAAACTGATAGTTAACTCTAACGTTCAGGGCCTCCTAATGACGATGGAGCACTCAAATTGGGTAGCGATTCAACACATCGTCCTCCAGCGGACTGTCTCCAAGTGGATATTGCTGCTTATGGTCCGTCTCCAGTGAGTCTAGATTTTCGAATCCGACGAAAAACTGATAGTTAATTGTAACATTCAGGGACTCCTAGTTACGATGGAACTCTCACATTGCGTCGCGATCCAATACATCGTCCTCCTGCCGACCTGTCTCCAAGGGTCTATTGCTGCCTGGGGCACCTTATGATCGTTTTCCTGTGAGTCTAGATTTTCGAATCCGACACAAAAATGATAGTTTATTGTAACGTTCAGCGCCTCCTAATGTCGATGGAACACTCAAATTGCGTCGTGATTCAATACATCGTCCTCCAGCGGACTGGTCTCAAAGGGGATATAGCTTCGGGCACCATATGGTCCGTCTCCAGTGAGTCTAGATTTTCGATTCCGACGAAAAACTGATGGTTAATTGTATCATTCAGGGCCACCTAATGACGATGGAACACTCAAATAAAGTAGAGATTATGTAGATCGGCCTCCAGCCGACTTGTCTCCAAGGGGATATTGCTGCTTCGGGCACAATATGGTCCTCCTCCTGTGAGTCTAGATTTTCGAATCCGACGCAAAACTGATAGTCAAGTTCAGGGACTCCTAATGACGATGGAACACTCAAATTGCGTCGATATTCAATACATCGTCCTTCAGCCGACTTGTCTCCAAGGGTCTACTGCCTCGGGCACCTTATGGTCGTTCTCCTGTGACTCTAGATTTTCTAATCCGACGCAAAACTGATTGTTAATTGTATTGTTCAGGACCACCTAATGATGATGGAACACTCAAATTGCGTCGAGATTCAATACATCGGCCTCCAGCCGACTTGTATCCAAGGGGATATTGCTGTCTCGGGCTTCATTTGATCCCTCCCCTGTGAGTAGATTTTCGAATCCGACGCATAATGATAGTTAATTGTAACGTTCAGCGCCTCCTAATGACGATGGAACACTCAAATTGCGTCGAGATTCAATACATTGGCCTCCAGCCGACTTGTCTCCAAGGGGATATTGCTGCCTCGGGCACCATATGGTCCGTCTCCTGTGAGTCTCGATTTTCGAATCCGACGCAAAAATGATAGTTAATTGTAACGTTCAGCGCCTCCTAATGACGATGGAACACTCAAATTGCGTCGAGATTCAATACATCGTCCTTCAGCCGACTTTTCTCTAAGGGTCTATAGCTGCCTCGGGCACCTTATGGTCGGTCTCCTGTGAGTCTAGATTTTCTAATCCGACGCAAAACTGATTGTTAATTGTAACGTTCAGGGCCTCCTAATGACGATGGAACACTCAAATTGCGTCGCGTTTCAATACATCGTACTCCAGCGGACTGGTCTCCAAGGGGATATAGCCTCTGGCACCTTATGGTCCGTATCCAGAGAGTCTATATTTTCGAATCCGACGAAAAACTGATACTTAATTGTAACGTTCAGATCCTCCTAATGACGATGGAACACTCAAATTGCGTCGAGATTCAATACATCGTCCTTCAGCCGACTTGTCTCCAAGGGTCTATTGCTGCCTCAGGCACCTTATGGTCGTTCTCCTGTGAGTCTAGATTTCCTAATCCGACGCAAGACAGATTGTTAATTGTAGCGTTTACGACCTCCTAATGACGATGGAACACTCAAATTGCGTCGAGATTCAATACATCGCCCTCCAGCCGACTTGTATCCAAGGGGATATTGCTGTCTCGGGCTTCATATGATCCTTCTCCTGTGAGTTTATTTTCTAACCCGACGCTAAAATGATAGTTAATTGTAACGTTCAGCGCCTCCTAATGACGATGAAGCACTGAAATTGCGTCGCGATTCAATACTTCGTCATCCAGCGGACTGGTCTCAAAGGGGTGTTGCTGCTTCGGGTACCTAATAGTCCGTCTCCTGTGAGTCTAGATTTTCGAATCCGACGCAAAACTGGTAGTTAATTGTAAAGTTCAGGGCCTCTTAATGACGATGGAACACTCAAATTGCGTCGAGATTCAATACATCGGCATTCAGCCGATTTGTCTCCAAGGGTCTACTGCTGCCGCGAGCACCTTGTGGTCGTTCCCCTGTGAGTCTAGATATTAGAATCCGACACAAAACTGATTTTTAATTGCAATGATCAGGGCCTCCTAATGACGATGGAACACTCAAATTGCGTCGAGATTCAATACATCGGCATTCAGCCGATTTGTCTCCAAGGGTCTACTGCTGCCGCGAGCACCTTGTGGTCGTTCCCCTGTGAGTCTAGATTTTCGAATCCGACGCAAAAATGATAGTCAATTGTAACGTTCAACGCCTCCTAATGACGATGGAACACTCAAATTGCGTCGAGTGTCAATACATCGAACTCCAGCCGACTTGTCTAAAGGGGATATTGCTGCCTCGGTCTCTATGTGGTCTCTCTCCTGTGAGTCTAGCTTTTCGAATCCGACGCGAAACTGATAGTTAATTCTAACGTTCAGGGCCTCCTAATGACGATGGAGCACTCAAATTGCGTCGCGATTCAATACATCGTCCTCCAGCGGACTGGTCTCCAAGGGGATATTGCTGCTTCGGGTACCTTATGGTCCGTCTCCAGTGAGTCTAGATTTTTGAATTCGACGAAAAACTGATAGTTAATTGTAACATTCAGGGACTCCTAGTTACGATGGAACTCTCAAATTGGGTCGAGATTCAATACATCGGCCTCCAGCCGACTTGTCTCCAAGGGTCGGTTGCTGCCTCGGACACCTTACGGTCGTGCTCCTGTGAGTTTAGATTTTCGAATCCGACGCGAAACTGATAGTTAATTCTAACGTTCAGGGCCTCCAAATGACGATGGAGCACTCAAATTGGGTAGCGATTCAATACATCGTCCTCCAGCGGACTGTCTCCAAGTGGATATTGCTGCTTATGGTCCGTCTCCAGTGAGTCTAGATTTTCGAATCCGACGAAAAACTGATAGTTAATTGTAACATTCAGGGACTCCTAGTTACGATGGAACTCTCACATTGCGTCGCGATCCAATACATCGTCCTCCTGCCGACCTGTCTCCAAGGGTCTATTGCTGCCTGGGGCACCTTATGATCGTTTTCCTGTGAGTCTAGATTTTCGAATCCGACGCAAAACTGATATTTCATTGTAACGTTCAGGGCCTCGTAATGGTGATGGAACACTCAAATTGCGTCGAGATTCAATACATCGGCATTCAGCCGATTTGTCTCCAACTGTCTATTGCTGCCACGGGCACCTTATGGTCGTTCCCCTGTGAGTCTAGATTTTAGAATCCGACGCAAAACTGATTCTTAATTGTAATGATCAGGGCCTCCTAAAGACGATGGAACACTCAAATTGCGTCGAGATTCAATACATCGCCTTCCAGCCAACTTGTCTCCAAGGGGATAATGCTGCCTCGGGCACCATACGGTCCGTCTGCTGTGAGTCTAGATTTTCGAATCCGACACAAAAATGATAGTTAATTGTAACGTTCAGCGCCTCCTAATGTCGATGGAACACTCAAATTGCGTCGTGATTCAATACATCGTCCTCCAGCGGACTGGTCTCCAAGGGGATATAGCTTCGGGCACCTTATGGTCCGTCTCCAGTGAGTCTAGATTTTCGATTCCGACGAAAAACTGATGGTTAATTGTATCATTCAGGGCCACCTAATGACGATGGAACACTCAAATAGCGTCGAGAATATGTACATCGGCCTCCAGCCGACTTGTCTCCAAGGGGATATTGCTGCTTCGGGCACAATATGGTCCTTCTCCAGTGAGTCTAGGTTTTCGAATCCGACGCAAAACTGATAGTCAAGTTCAGGGCCTCCTAATGACGATGGAACACTCAAATTGCGTCGATATTCAACACATCGTCCTTCAGCCGACTTGTCTCCAAGGGTCTACTGCTGCCTCGGGCACCTTATGGTCGTTCTCCTGTGAGTCTAGATTTTCTAATCCGACGCAAAACTGATTGTTAATTGTATTGATCAGGACCACCTAGTGACGATGGAACACTCAAATTGCGTCGAGATTCAATACATCGGCCTCCAGCCGACTTGTATGCAAGGGGATATTGCTGTCTCGGGCTTCATATGATCCCTCTCCTGTGAGTAGATTTTCGAATCCGACGCATAATGATAGTTAATTGTAACGTTCAGCGCCTCCTAATGACGATGGAGCACTGAAATTGCGTCGCGATTCAATACTTCGTCCTCCAGCGGACTGGTCTCAAAGGGGAATTGCTGCTTCGGGTACCTAATAGTCCGTCTCCTTTGAGTCTAGATTTTCGAATCCGACGCAAAACTGGTAGTTAATGGTAACGTTCAGGGCCTCCTAATGACGATGGAACACTCAAATTGCGTCGAGATTCAATACACCGGCATTCAGCCGATTTGTCTCCAAGGGTCTACTGCTGCCGCGGTCAACATGTGGTCGTTCCCCTGTGAGTCTAGATATTAGAATCCGACACAAAACTGATTTTTAATTGCAATGATCAGGCCCTCCTAATGACGATGGAACACTCAAATTGCGTCGAGATTCGATACATCGGCCTCCAGCCGACTTGTCCCCAAGGGGATATTGCTGCCTCGGGCACCATATGGTCCGTCTCCTGTGAGTCTAGATTTTCGAATCCGACGCAAAAATGATAGTTTATTGTAACGTTCAACGCCTCCTAATGACGATGGAACACTCAAATTGCGTCGAGTGTCAATACATCGAACTCCAGCCGACTTGTCTAAAGGGGATATTGCTGCCTCGGGCTCTATGTGGTCTGTCTCCTGTGAGTCTAGCTTTTCGAATCCGACGCGAAACTGATAGTTAATTCTAACGTTCAGGGCCTCCTAATGACGATGGAGCACTCAAATTGCGTCGCGATTCAATACATCGTCCTCCAGCGGACTGGTCTCCAAGGGGATATTGCTGCTTCGGGTACCTTATGGTCCGTCTCCAGTGAGTCTAGATTTTTGAATTCGACGAAAAACTGATAGTTAATTGTAACATTCAGGGACTCCTAGCTACGATGGAACTCTCAAATTGCGTCGAGATTCAATACATCGGCCTCCAGCCGACTTGTTTCCAAGGGTCGGTTGCTGCCTCGGACACCTTACGGTCGTCCTCCTGTGAGTCTAGATTTTCGAATCCGACGTGAAACTGATAGTTAATTCTAACGTTCAGGGCCTCCTAATGACGATGGAACACTCAAATTGCGTCGAGATTCAATACATCGGCCTGCAGCCGACTTGTCTCCAAGGGTCTGTTGCTGCCTCGGGCACCTTATGGTCGTTATCCTGTGAGTCTATATTTTAGAATCCGACGCAAAACGGATTTTTAATTGTAATGATCAGGGCCTCCTAATGACGATGGAACACTCAAATTGCGTCGAGATTCAATACATCGGCCTCCAGCCGACTTGTCTCCAAGGGGATAATGCTGCCTCGGGCACCATATGGTCCGTCTCCTGTGAGTCTAGATTTTCTAATCCGACACAAAAATGATAATTAATTGTAACGTTCAGCTCCTCTTAATGTCGATGGAACACTCAAATTGCGTCGCGATTCAATACATCGTCCTCCAACGGACTGGTCTCCAAGGGGATTAAGCTTCGGGCACCTTATGGTCCGTCTCCAGTGAGTCTAGATTTTCGATTCAGACGAAAAACTGATGGTTCATTGTATCATTCAGGGCCACCTAATGACGATGGAACACTCAAATTGCGTCGAGATTCTATACATCGGCCTCCAGCCGACTTGTCTCCAAGGGGATATTGCTGCTTCGGGCACAATATGATCCTTCCCTGTGAGGCTAGATTTTCGAATCCGACGCAAAACTGATAGTTAAGTTCAGGGCCTTCTAATGACGATGGAACACTCAAATTGCGTCGAAATTTAATACATCGTCCTTCAGCCGACTTGTCTCCGAGGGTCTATTGCTGCCTCGGGCACCATATGGCCGTTCTCCTGTGAGTCTAGATTTTCTAATCCGACGCAAAACTGATTGTTAATTGTATCGTTCAGGACCTCCTAATGTCGATGGAACACTCAAATTGCGTCGAGATTCAACACAGCGGCCTCCAGCCGACTTGTATCCAAGGGGATATTGCTGTCTCGGGCTTCATATGATCCTTCTCCTGTGAGTATATTTTCGAATCCGACGCTAAAATGATAGTTAATTGTAACGTTCAGTGCCTCCTAAACTCGATGGAACACTCAAATTGCGTCGAGATTCAATACATCGGCCTCCAGCCGACTTGTCTCCAAGGGGATATGGCTGCCTCGGGCACCATATGATCCGTCCCCTGTGTGTCTAGATTTTCGAATCCGACGCAAAAATGATAGTTAATTGTAACGCTCAGCGCCTCCTAATGACGATGGAACACTCAAATTGCGTCGAGAATCAATACATCGAACTCCAGCAGACTTGTCTACAAGGGGATATTGCTGCCTCGGGCTCTATGTGGTCCGTCTCCTGTGAATCTAGATTTTCGAATCTGACGCGAAACTGATAGTTAATTGTAACGTTCAGGGCCTCCTAATGACGTTGGAACACTCAAATTGTGTCGAGATTCAATACATCGTCCTTCAGCCGACTTGTCTCCAAGAGTCTATTGCTGCCTCGGGCACCTTGTGGTCGATCTCCTGTGAGTCTAGATTTTCGAATCCGACGCAAAACAGATAGTTCATTGTAACGTTCAGGACCTCCTAATGACGATGGAACACTCAAATTGCGTCGAGATTCAATACATCGGCCTCGACCCCACTTGTCTCCAAGGGTCGATTGCAGCCTCGGGCACCTTATGGTCGTTCTCCTGTGAGTCTAGATTTTCGAATCCGACGAAAAACTGATAGTTAATTGTAACGTTCAGGGCCTCCTAATGACGATGGAACACTCAAATTGCATCGCGTTTCAATACATCGTCCTCCAGCGGACTGTTCTTCAAGGGGATATAGCCTCGGGCACATTACGGTCCGTATCCAGTGAGTCTAGATTTTCGAATCCGACGCTAAATGATAGTTAATTGTAACGTTCAGCGCCTCCTAATGACGTTTTAACACTCAAATTGTGTCGAGATTCAATACATCGTCCTTCAGCCGACTTGACTCTAAGAGTCTATTGCTGCCTCGGGCACCTTGTGGTCGATCTCCTGTAAGTCTAGATTTTCGAATCCGACGCAAAAATGATAGTTAATTGTAACGTTCAGGGCCTCCTAATGACGATGGAACACTCAAATTGCGTCGAGATTCAATACATCGGCCTCCAGCCGACTTGTCTCCAAGGGTCTGTTGCTTCCTCGGGCACCTTACGGTCGTTCTCCTGTGAGTATAGATTTTCGAATCCGACGCGAAACTGATAGTTAATTCTAAGGTTCAGGGCCACCTAATAACGATGGAGCACTCAAATTGCGTCGAGATTCAATACATCGGCCTCCAGCCGACTTGTCTCCAAGGGTCTGTTGCTGCCTCGGGCACCTTATGGTCGTTCCCCTGTGAGTCTAGATTTTCAAATCCGACGCAAAACTGATTTTTAATTGTAATGATAAGGGCCTCCTAATGACGATGTAACACTCAAATTGCGTTGAGAGTCAATACATCGAACTCCAGCCGACTTGTCTCAAGGGGATATTCCTGCCTCGGGCTGTATGTGGTCCGTCCCCTGTCAGGCTAGCTTTTCGAATCCGACGCGAAACTGATAGTTTATTGTAACGTTCAGGGCCTCCTAATGACGATGGAGCACTCAAATTGCGTCGCGATTCAATACATCGTCCTCCACCGGACTGGTCTCCAAGGGGATATTGCTGCTTCGGGTACCTTATGGTCCGTCTCCAGTGAGTCTAGATTTTTGAATCCGACGAAAAACTGATAGTTAATTGTAAATTCAGGGACTCCTAGTTACGATGGAACTCTCAAATTGCGTCGCGATCCAATACATCGTCCTCCAGCCTACTTGTCTCCAAGGGTCTATTGCTGCCTCGGGCACCTTATGGTCGTTCTCCTGTGTGTCTAGATTTTCGAATCCGACGCAAAAATGATAGTTATTTGTAACGTTCAGGGCGTCCTAATGACTATGGAACACTCAAATTGCGTCGAGATTCAATACATCGGCCTCCAGCCGACTTGTCTCCAAGGGTCTGTTGCTGCCTCGGGCACCTTACGGTCGTTCTCCTGTGAGTCTAGATATTCGAATCCGACGAAAAACTGATTTTTAATTGTAATGATCAGGGCCTCCTAATGACGATGGAACACTCAAATTGCGTCGAGATTCAATACATCGTCCTCCAGCCGACTTGTATTCAAGGGGATATTGCTGTCTCGGGCTTCATATGATCCTTCTCCGGTGAGATATTTTCGAATCCGACGCTAAAATGATAGTTAATTGTAACGTTCAGCGCCTCCTAAACACGATGGAACACTCAAATTGCGTCGAGATTCAATACATCGGCCTCCAGCCGACTTGTCTCCAAGGCGATATGGCTGCCTCGGCCACCATATGATCCGTCATCTGTGAGTGTAGATTTTCGAGTCCGACGCAAAAATGATAGTTAATTGTAACGCTCAGCGCCTCCTAATGACGATGGAACACTCAAAATGCGTCGAGAGTCAATACATCTAACTCCAGCCGACTTGTCTACAAGGGGATATTGCTGCCTCGGGCTCTATGTGGTCCGTCCCGTGTGAATCTAGATTTTCGAATCCGACGCGAAATTGATAGTTAATTGTAACTTTCAGGGCCTCCTAATGACGTTGGAACACTCAAATTGTGTCGAGATTCAATACATCGTCCTTCAGCCGACTTGTCTCCAAGAGTCTATTGCTGCCTCGGGCACCTTGTGTTCGATCTCCTGTGAGTCTAGATTTTCGAATCCGACGCAAAACAGATAGTTCATTGTAACGTTCAGGGCCTCCTAATGACGATGGAAGACTCAAATTGCGTCGAGAGTCAATACATCGGCCTCGAGCCGACTTGTCTCCAAGGGTCTATTGCTGCCTCGGGCACCTTATGGTCGTTCTCCTGTGAGTCTAGATTTTCGAATCCGACGAAAAACTGATAGTAAATTGTAACATTCAGGGCCTTCTAATGACGATGGAATACTCAAATTGCGACGCGTTTCAATACATCGTCCTCCAGCGGACTGTTCTCCAAGGGGATATAGCCTCGGGCACCTTATGGTCCGTATCCAGTGAGTCTACATTTTCGAATCCGACGAAAAACTGATAGTTAATTGTAACGTTCAGGGCCTCCTAATGACGTTGGAAAACTCAAATTGTACTGAGATTCATTACATCGTTCTTCAGCCGACTTGTCTCCAAGAGTCTATTGCTGCCTCGGGCACCTTGTGGTCGATCTCCTGTGAGTCTAGATTTTCGAATCCGACGCAAAACAGATAGTTAATTGTAAAATTCAGGGCCTCCTAATGACGATGGAACACTCAAATTGCGTCGAGATTCAATACATCGGCCTCGAGCCGACTTGTCTCCAAGGGTCTATTGCTGCCTCGGGCACCTTATGGTCGTTCTCCTGTGAGTCTAGATTTTCGAATGCGACGAAAAACTGATAGTTAATTGTAACGTTCAGGGCCTCATAATGACGATGGAACACTCAAATTGCGTCGACATCCAATACATCGCCCTTCAGCCGATTTGCCTCCAAGGGTCTATTGCTGCCCCGGGCACCATATGGTCGTTCTCCTGTGAGTCTAGATTATCTAATCCGACGCGAAACAGATTGTTAATTGTAACGTTCAGCACCTCCTAATGACGATGGAACACTCAAATTGCGTCGAGATTCAATACATCATCTTCCAGCCGACTTGAATCCAAAGGGATATTACTGTCTCGGGTTTCATATGATCCTTCTCCTGTGAGTAGTTTCTCGAATCTTACGCTAAAATGATAGTTAATTGTAACGTTCAGCGCCTCCTAATGACGATGGAACACTCAAATTGCGTCGAGACTCAATACATCGTCCTCCAGCTGACCTTTCTCCAAGGGTCTATTGCTGCCTCGGGCACCTTATGGTCGTTCTCCTGTGAATCTAGATTTTCGAATCCGACGCAAAAATGATAGTTAATTGTAACGTTCAGCGCCTCCTAATGACGATGAAACACTCAAACTGCGTCGAGATTCAATACATCGGCATTCAGTCGATTTGTCTCCAAGCGTCTATTGCTGCCTCGGGCACCTTATGGTCGTTCCCCTGTGAGTCTAGATTTTAGAATCCGACACAAAACTGATTTTTAATTGTAATGTTCAGGGCTTAATAATGACGATGGAACATTCAAATTGCGTCGAGATTCAATACATCGACCTTCAGCCGACTTGCCTCGATCACCTAATGGTCATCCTCCTGTGTGTCTAGATTTTCTAATCCGACGCAAAACTGATTGTTAATTGTAACGTTCAGGGCCTCCTAATGACGATGGAACACTCAAATTGCGTCGAGATTCAATACATCGTCGCCCAGCCGACTTGTCTAAAAGGGGATATTGCTGTCTCGGGCTTCATATGATCCTTCCCCTGTGAGTATATTTTCGAATCCGACGCTAAAATGTAGTTAATTGTAACGTTCACGCGTCCTAATCACGATGGAACACTCAAATAGCGTCGTGATTCAATACATCGGCCTCCAGCCGACTTGTCTCCAAGGGTCTATTGCTGCCTCGGGCACCATATGATCCGTCTCCTGTGAGTCTAGATTTTCGAATCCGACGCAAAAATGATAGTTAATTGTAACGTTCAGGGCCTCCTAATGACGTTGGAACACTCAAATTGTGTCGAGATTCAATACATCGTCCTTCAGCCAACTTGTCTCCAAGAGTCTATTGCTGCCTCGGGCAACTTGTGGTCGATCTCCGGTGAGTCTAGATTTTCGAATACGACGCAAAACAGATAGTAAATTGTAACGTTCAGGGCCTCCTAATGACCATGGAACACTCAAATTGCGTCGAGATTCAATACATCGTCCTTCAGCCGACTTGCTTCCAAGGGTCTATTGCTGCCTCGGGCACCTTATGGTCGTTCTCCTGTGAGTCTAGATTATCTAATCCGACGCAAAACAGATTGTTAATTGTAACGTTCAGGACCTCCTAATGCCGATGGAACACTCAAATTGCGTCGAGATTCAATACATCGTCCTCCAGCCGACTTGTATCCAAGGGGATATTGCTAACTCGGGCTTCATATGATCCTAGTCCTGTGAGTAGATTTTCGAATCCGACGCTAAAATGATTGTTAATTGTAACGTTCAACGCCTCTTAATGACGATGGAACACTCAAATTGCGTCGAGACTCAATACATCGTCCTCCAGCCGACTTTTCTCCAAGGGTCTATTGCTGCCTCGGGCACCTTATGGTCGTTCCCCTGTGAGTCTGGATTTTCGAATCCGACGCAAAAATGATAGTTAATTGTAACGTTCAGGGCCTCCTAATGACGATGGAACACTCAAATTGCTTCGAGATTCAATACATCGGCATTCAGCTGATTTGTCTCCAAGTGTCTATTGCTGCCTCGGGCACCTTATGGTCGTTCCCCTGTGAGTTTAGATTTTCTAATCCGACGCAAAACTGATTGTTAATTGTCACGTTCAGGGCCTCCTAATGACGATGGAACACTCAAATTCCGTCGAGATTCAATACATCATCCTCCAGCCGACTTGTATCCAAGGGGATATTGCTGTCTCGGGCACCATACGATCCTTCTCCTGTGAGTAGCTTTTCGAATCCGACGCTAAAATGATAATTAATTGTAACGTTCAGCGATTCCTAATGACGATGGAACACTCAAATTGCGTCGAGATTCAATACATCGTCCTCCAGCCGACTTGTCTCGAAGGGGATATTGCTGCCTCGAGCACCATATGGTCCTTCTCCTGTGAGTCTAGATTTTCGAATCCGACGCGAAACTGATAGTTAATTGTAACGTTAAGGGCCTCCTAATGACGATGGAGTACTCAAATTGCGTCGCGATTCAATACATCGTCCTCTAGCGGACTGGTCTCCAAGGGGATATTGCTGCTTCGGGTACCTTATGATTCGTCTCCAGTGAGTCTAGATTTTCGAATCCGACGAAAAACTGATCGTTAATTGTAACAATCAGGGCCTCCTAGTTACGATGGAACACTCAAATTGTGTTGCGATCCAATACATCGTCCTCCAGCCGACTTGTCTCCAAGGGTCTGTTGCTGCCTCGTTCACCTTATGGTTGTTCCCCTGTGTGTCTAGATTTTAGAATCCGACGCAAAACAGTAAGTTAATTGCAACGTTCAGGGCCTCCTAATGACGATGGAACACTCATATTTCGTCGAGATTCAATACATCGTCCTCCAGCCTACTTGTATCCAAGGGGATATTGCTATCTCGGGCTTCATATGATCCTACTCCTGTGAGTAGATTTTCGAATCCGACGCCAAAATTATAGTTAATTGTAACGTTCAGCGCCTCCTAATGACGATGGAACACTCAAATTGCGTCGAGACTCAATACATCGTCCTCCAGCCGACTTGTCTCCAAGGATCTATTGCTGCCTCGGGCACCTTGTGGTCGATCTCCTGTGAGTCTAGATTTTCGAATACGACGCAAAACAGATAGTTAATTGTAACGTTCAGGGCCTCCTAATGACCATGGAACACTCAAATTGCGTCGAGATTCAATACATCGTCCTTCAGCCGACTTGTTTCCAAGGGTCTATTGCTGCCTCGGGCACCTTATGGTCGTTCTCCTGTGAGTCTAGATTATCTAATCCGACGCAAAACAGATTGTTAAGTGTAACGTTCAGGACCTCCTAATGCCGATGGAACACTCAAACTGCGTCGAGATTCAATACATCGTCCTCCAGCCGACTTTTCTCCAAGGGTCTATTGCTGCCTCGGGCACCTTATGGTTGTTCCCCTGTGTGTCTAGATTTTAGAATCCGACGCAAAACAGTAAGTTAATTGTAACGTTCAGGGCCTCCTAATGACGATGGAACACTCAAATTGTCTCGAGATTCAATACATCGTCCTTCAGCCAACTTGTCTCCAAGATTCTATTGCTGCCTCGGGCACCTTGTGGTCGATCTCCTGTGAGTCTAGATTTTCGAATACGACGCAAAACAGATAGTTAATTGTAACGTTCAGGGCCTCCTAATGACCATGGAACACTCAAATTGCGTCGAGATTCAATACATCGTCCTTCAGCCGACTTGCTTCCAAGGGTCTATTGCTGCCTCGGGCACCTTATGGTCTTTCTCCTGTGAGTCTAGATTTTCGAATCCGACGCGAAACTGATAGTTAATTGTAACGTTCAGGGCCTCCTAATGGCGATGGAGCACTCAAATTGCGTCGCGATTCAATACATCGTCCTCTAGCGGACTGGTCTCCAAGGGGATATTGCTGCTTCGGGTACCTTATGATTCGTCTCCAGTGAGTCTAGATTTTCGAATCCGACGAAAAGCTGATCGTTAATTGTAACAATCAGGGCCTCCTAGTTACGATGGAACACTCAAATTGTGTCGCGATCCAATACATCGTCCTCCAGCCGACTTGTCTCCAAGGGTCTATTGCTGCCTCGGGCACCTTATGGTTGTTCCCCTGTGTGTCTAGATTTTAGAATCCGAAGCAAAACAGATAGTTAATTGTAACGTTCAGGGCCTCCTAATGACGATGGAACACTCAAATTTCGTCGAGATTCAATACATCGTCCTCCAGCCTACTTGTATCCAAGGGGATATTGCTGTCTCGGGCTTCATATGATCCTTCTCCTGTGAGTAGATTTTCGTATCCGACGCCAAAATTATAGTTAATTGTAACGTTCAGCGCCTCCTAATGACGATGGAACACTCAAATTGCGTCGAGACTCAATACATCGTCCTCCAGCCGACTTGTCTCCAAGGGTCTATTGCTGGGTCGGGCACCTTGTGTTCGTTCTCCTGTGAGTCTAGATTTTCGAATCCGACGCAAAAATGATAGTTAATTTTAACGTTCAGGGCCTCCTAATGGCGATGGAACACTCAAACTGCGTCGAGATTCAATACATCGGCCTCCAGCCAACTTGTCCCCAAGGGTCTGTTGCTGCCTCGGGCATCTTACGGTCGTTCTCTTGTGAGTCTAGATTTTCGAATCCGACGCAAAAATGATAGTGAATTGTAACGTTCAGCGCCTCTTAATGACGATAGAACACTCAGAATGCGTCGAGATTCAATACATCGTCCTCCAGCCGACTTGCCTCCAAGGTGATATTGCTGCCTCTGGCACCAAATGGTCCGTCTCCTGCGAGTCTAGATTTTCGACGCAAAACTGATAGTTAATAGTAACGTTCAAGGCCTCCTAATGACAATGGAACACTCAAATTGCGTCGAGATTCAATACATCGACCTTCAACCGACTTGCCTCCAGGGGTCTGTTGATGCCTCGGACACCTTATGGTCGTTCGCCTGTGAGTCTAGATTTTCGAATCCGACGCAAAAATGATAGTTAATTGTAACGTTCAGGGCCTCCTAATGACGATGGAACACTGAAATTGCTTCGAGATTCAATACATCGGCATTCAGCCGATTTGTCTCCAAGTGTCTATTGCTGCCTCAGGCACCTTATGGTCGTTCCCCTGTGAGTTTAAATTTTCTAATCCGACGCAAAACTGATTGTTAATTGTCACGTTCAGGGCCTCCTAATGACGATGGAACACTCAAATTCCGTCGAGATTCAATACATCATCCTCCAGCCGACTTGTATCCAAGGGGATATTGCTGTCTCGGGCACCATATGATCCTTCTCCTGTGAGTAGCTTTTCGAATCCGACGCTAAAATGATAATTAATTGTAACGTTCAGCGCCTCCTAATGACGATGGAACACTCAATTTGCGTCGAGATTCAATACATCGTCCTCCAGCCGACTTGTCTCGAAGGGGATATTGCTGCCTCGAGCACCATATGGTCCTTCTCCTGTGAGTCTAGATTTTCGAATCCGACGCGAAACTGATAGTTAATTGTAACGTTCAGGGCCTCCTAATGACGATGGAGCACTCAAATTGCGTCGCGATTCAATACATCGTCCTCTAGCGGACTGGTCTCCAAGGGGATATTGCTGCTTCGGGTACCTTATGATTCGTCCCCAGTGAGTCTAGATTTTCGAATCCGACGAAAAACTGATCGTTAATTGTAACAATCAGGGCCTCCTAGTTACGATGGAACACTCAAATTGTGTCGCGATCCAATACATCGTCCTCCAGCCGACTTGTCTCCAAGGGTCTATTGCTGCCTCGGGCACCTTATGGTTGTTCCCCTGTGTGTCTAGATTTTAGAATCCGACGCAAAACAGTAAGTTAATTGTAACGTTCAGGGCCTCCTAATGACGATGGAACACTCATATTTCGTCGAGATTCAATATATCGTCCTCCAGCCTACTTGTATCCAAGGGGATATTGCTGTCTCGGGCTTCATATGATCCTTCTCCTGTGAGTAGATTTTCGAATCCGACGCCAAAATTATAGTTAATTGTAACGTTCAGCGCCTCCTAATGACGATGGAACACTCAAATTGCGTCGAGACTCAATACATCGTCCTCCAGCCGACTTGTCTCCAAGTGTCTATTGCTGCGTCGGGCACCTTGTGTTCGTTCTCCTGTGAGTCTAGATTTTCGAATCCGACGCAAAAATGTTGGTTAATTTTAACGTTCAGGGCCTCCTAATGACGATGGAACACTCAAATTGTCTCGAAATTCAATACATCGTCCTTCAGCCAACTTGTCTCCAAGATTCTATTGCTGCCTCGGGCACCTTGTGGTCGATCTCCTGTGAGTCTAGATTTTCGAATACGACGCAAAACAGATAGTTAATTGTAACGTTCAGGGCCTCCTAATGACCATGGAACACTCAAATTGCGTCGAGATTCAATACATCGTCCTTCAGCCGACTTGCTTCCAAGGGTCTATTGCTGCCACGGGCACCTTATGGTCGTTCTCCTGTGAGTCTAGATTATCTAATCCGACGCAAAACAGATTGTTAATTGTAACGTTCAGGACCTCCTAATGCCGATGGAACACTCAAATTGCGTCGAGATTCAATACTTCGTCCTCCAGCCGACTTGTAACCAAGGGGATATTACTAACTCGGGCTTCATATGATCCTAGTCCTGTGAGTAGATTTTCGAATCCGACGCTAAAATGATTGTTAATTGTAACGTTCAACGCCTCCTAATGACGATGGAACACTCAAATTGCGTCGAGACTCAATACATCGTCCTCCAGCCGACTTGCCTCCAAGGTGATATTGCTGCCTCAGGCACCAAATGGTCCGTCTCCTGCGAGTCTAGATTTTTGACGCAAAACTGATAGTTAATAGTAACGTTCAAGGCCTCCTAATGACGATGGAACACTCAAATTGCGTCGAGATTCAATACATCGACCTTCAACCGACTTGCCTCCAGGGGACTATTGATGCCTCGGACACCTTATGGTCGTTCTCCTGTGAGTTTAGATTTTCTAATCCGACGCAAAACTGATTGTTAATTGTAACGTTCAGGGCCTCCTAATGACGATGGAGCACTCAAATTGCGTCGAGATTCAATACATCGTCGTCCAGCCGACTTGTATCCAAGGGGATATTGATGTCTCGGTCACCATAAGATCCTTCTCCTGTGAGTGGATTTTCGAATAAGACGCTAAAATGATTGTTAATTGTAACGTTCAGCGCCTCCTAATGACGATGGAAGAATCAAATTGAGTCGAGATTCAATACATGGGCCTCGTGCCCACTTGTCTCCAAGGGTCTATTGCTGCCTCGGGCACCTTATGGTCGTTCTCCTGTGAGTCTAGATTTTCGAATCCGACGCAAAACAGATAGTTAATTGTAACGTTCAGGGCCTCCTAATGACGAAGGAACACTCAAATTGCGTCGAGATTCACTACATCGTCCTCCAGCCGACTTGTCTCCAAGGGGATATCGCTGCCTCGGGCACCTTATGGTCGTTCTCATGTGAGTCTTGATTTTCTAATCCGACGCAAAACTGATTGTTAATTGTAACGTTCAGGGCCTTCTAATGGCGATGGAACACTCAAATTGCGTCGAGATTCATACATCATCCTCCAGCCGACTTGTATCCAAGGGGATATTGATGTCTCGGTCACCATATGATCCTTCTCCTGTGAGTGGATTTTCGAATCCGACGCTAAAATGATAGTTAATTGTAACGTTCTGCGCCTCCTAATTACGCTGGCACAATCAAATTGCGTCGAGATTCAATACATGGGCCTCGAGCCGACTTGTCTCCAAGGGTCTATTGCTGCCTCGGGCACCTTATGGTCGTTCTCCGGTGAGTTTAGATTTTCGAATCCGACGCAAAACAGATAGTTAATTGTAACGTTCAGGGCCTCCTAATGACGAAGGAACACTCAAACTGTGTCGAGATTCACTACATCGTCCTCCAGCCGACTTGTCTCCAAGGGGATATCGCTTCCTCAGGCACCACTTGGTCCGTCTCCGGTGATTCTACGTTTTCGAATCCGACGCGAAACTGATTGTTAATTGTAACTTTCAGGGCTTCCTAATGACGATGAAACACTCAAATTGCGTCGTGATTCAATACATCGTCCTCCAGCCGACTTGTCTCGAAGGGGATATTGCTGCCTCGGGCACCATACGGTCCTTCTCCTGTGAGTCTAGATTTTTGAATCCGACGCGAAACTGATAGTTAATTGTAGCGTTCAGGGCCTCCTAATGACGATGGAACACTCAATTTGCGACGAGATTCAATACATCGTTCTTCAGCCGACTTTTATCCAAGGGGATGTTGTTGTCTCGGGCACCATATGATCCTTCTCCTGTGAGTAGATTTTCGATTCCGACGCTAAAATGATAGTTAATTGTAACGTTCAGCGCCTCCTAATGACCATAGAACACTCAAATTGCTTCAAGATTCAATACAACCTCCTCCAGCCGACTTGTTTCCATGGGGATATTGCTGCCTCGGGCTTCGTATGATCCCTCTCCTGTGAGTAGATTTTCGAGTCCGACGCTAAAGTGATAGTTAATTGTTACGTTCGGCGCCTCCTAATGACGATAGAACACTCAAAATGCGTCGAGATTCAGTACATCGACCTTCAGCCGACTTGCCTCCAAGGGTCTATTGCTGCCTCGGGCACCTTATGGTCGTTCTCCTGTGTGTCTAGATTTTGTAATCCGACGCAAAACTGATTGTTAATTGTAACGTTCAGGGCCTCTTAATGACGATGGAGCACTCAAATTGCGTCGAGATTCAATACATCGTCGTCCAGCCGACTTGTATCCAAGGGGATATTCATGTCTCGGTCACCATAAGATTCTTCTCCTGTGAGTGGATTTTCGAATCCAACGCTAAAATGATAGTTAATTGTAACGTTCAGCGCCTCCTAATTACGATGGAACACTCAATTTGCGTCGAGATTCAATACATCGTCCTCCAGCCGACTTGTCTCGAAGGGGATATTGCTGCCTCGAGCACCATATGGTCCTTCTCCTGTGAGTCTAGATTTTCGAATCCGACGCGAAACTGATAGTTAATTGTAACGTTCAGGGCCTCCCAATGACGATGGAGCACTCAAATTGCGTCGCGATTCAATACATCGTCCTCCAGCCGACTTGTCTCCAAGGGTCTATTGCTGCCTCGGGCACCTTATGGTTGTTCCCCTGTGTGTCTAGATTTTAGAATCCGACGCAAAACAGTAAGTTAATTGTAACGTTCAGGGCCTCCTAATGACGATGGAACACTCATATTTCGTCGAGATTCAATATATCGTCCTCCAGCCTACTTGTATCCAAGGGGATATTGCTGTCTCGGGCTTCACATGATCCTTCTCCTGTGAGTAGATTTTCGAATCCGACGCCAAAATTATAGTTAATTGTAACGTTCAGCGCCTCCTAATGACGATGGAACACTCAAATTGCGTCGAGACTCAATACATCGTCCTCCAGCCGACTTGTCTCCAAGTGTCTATTGCTGCGTCGGGCACCTTGTGTTCGTTCTCCTGTGAGTCTAGATTTTCGAATCCGACGCAAAAATGTTGGTTAATTTTAACGTTCAGGGCCTCCTAATGACGATGGAACACTCAAATTGTCTCGAGATTCAATACATCGTCCTTCAGCCAACTTGTCTCCAAGATTCTATTGCTGCCTCGGGCACCTTGTGGTCGATCTCCTGTGAGTCTAGATTTTCGAATACGACGCAAAACAGATAGTTAATTGTAACGTTCAGGGCCTCCTAATGACCATGGAACACTCAAATTGCGTCGAGATTCAATACATCGTCCTTCAGCCGACTTGCTTCCAAGGGTCTATTGCTGCCACGGGCACCTTATGGTCGTTCTCCTGTGAGTCTAGATTATCTAATCCGACGCAAAACAGATTGTTAATTGTAACGTTCAGGACCTCCTAATGCCGATGGAACACTCAAATTGCGTCGAGATTCAATACTTCGTCCTCCAGCCGACTTGTAACCAAGGGGATATTGCTAACTCGGGCTTCATATGATCCTAGTCCTGTGAGTAGATTTTCGAATCCGACGCTAAAATGATTGTTAATTGTAACGTTCAACGCCTCCTAATGACGATGGAACACTCAAATTGCGTCGAGACTCAATACATCGTCCTCCAGCCGACTTGCCTCCAAGGTGATATTGCTGCCTCAGGCACCAAATGGTCCGTCTCCTGCGAGTCTAGATTTTCGACGCAAAACTGATAGTTAATAGTAACGTTCAAGGCCTCCTAATGACGATGGAACACTCAAATTGCGTCGAGATTCAATACGTCGATCTTCAAGCGACTTGCCTCCAGGGGTCTATTGATGTCTCGGACACCTTATGGTCGTTCTCCTGTGAGTCTAGATTTTCTAATCCGACGCAAAACTGATTGTTAATTGTAACGTTCAGGGCCTCCTAATGACGATGGAGCACTCAAATTGCGTCGAGATTCAATACATCGTCGTCCAGCCGACTTGTATCCAAGGGGATATTGATGTCTCGGTCACCATAAGATCCTTCTCCTGTGAGTGGATTTTCGAATAAGACGCTAAAATGATTGTTAATTGTAACGTTCAGCGCCTCCTAATGACGATGGAAGAATCAAATTGAGTCGAGATTCAATACATGGGCCTCGAGCCCACTTGTCTCCAAGGGTCTATTGCTGCCTCGGGCACCTTATGGTCGTTCTCCTGTGAGTCTAGATTTTCGAATCCGACGCAAAACAGATAGTTAATTGTGACGTTCAGGGCCTCCTAATGACGAAGGAACACACAAATTGCGTCGAGATTCACTACATCGTCCTCCAGCCGACTTGTCTCCAAGGGGATATCGCTGCCTCGGGCACCTTATGGTCGTTCTCATGTGAGTCTTGATTTTCTAATCCGACGCAAAACTGATTGTTAATTGTAACGTTCAGGGCCTTCTAATGGCGATGGAACACTCAAATTGCGTCGAGATTCATACATCATCCTCCAGCCGACTTGTATCCAAGGGGATATTGATGTCTCGGTCACCATATGATCCTTCTCCTGTGAGTGGATTTTCGAGTCCGACGCTAAAATGATAGTTAATTGTAACGTTCTGCGCCTCCTAATTACGCTGGCACAATCAAATTGCGTCGAGATTCAATACATGGGCCTCGAGCCGACTTGTCTCCAAGGATCTATTGCTGCCTCGGGCACCTTATGGTCGTTCTCCGGTGAGTCTAGATTTTCGAATCCGACGCAAAACAGATAGTTAATTGTAACGTTCAGGGCCTCCTAATGACGAAGGAACACTCAAACTGTGTCGAGATTCACTACATCGTCCTCCAGCCGACTTGTCTCCAAGGGGATATCGCTTCCTCAGGCACCACTTGGTCCGTCTCCGGTGATTCTACGTTTTCGAATCCGACGCGAAACTGATTGTTAATTGTAACGTTCAGGGCTTCCTAATGACGATGAAACACTCAAATTGCGTCGTGATTCAATACATCGTCCTCCAGCCGACTTGTCTCGAAGGGGATATTGCTGCCTCGGGCACCATACGGTCCTTCTCCTGTGAGTCTAGATTTTTGAATCCGACGCGAAACTGATAGTTAATTGTAGCGTTCAGGGCCTCCTAATGACGATGGAACACTCAATTTGCGACGAGATTCAATACATCGTTCTTCAGCCGACTTGTATCCAAGGGGATGTTGTTGTCTCAGGCACCATATGATCCTTCTCCTGTGAGTAGATTTTCGATTCCGACGCTAAAATGATGGTTAATTGCAACGTTCAGCGCCTCCTAATGACCATAGAACACTCAAATTGCTTCAAGATTCAATACAACCTCCTCCAGCCGACTTGTTTCCATGGGGATATTGCTGCCTCGGGCTTCGTATGATCCCTCTCCTGTGAGTAGATTTTCGATTCCGACGCTAAAATGATAGTTAATTGTTACGTTCGGCGCCTCCTAATGAAATAGAACACTCAAAATGCGTCGAGATTCAGTACATCGACCTTCAGCCGACTTGCCTCCAAGGGTCTATTGCTGCCTCGGGCACCTTATGGTCGTTCTCCTGTGTGTCTAGATTTTGTAATCCGACGCAAAACTGATTGTTAATTGTAACGTTCAGGGCCTCTTAATGACGATGGAGCACTCAAATTGCGTCGAGATTCAATACATCGTCGTCCAGCCGACTTGTATCCAAGGCGATATCGCTGCCGCGGGCACCTTATGGTCGTTCTCCTGTGAGTCTAGATTTTCTAATCCGACGCAAAACTGATTGTTAATTGTAACGTTCAGGGCCTCCTAATGACGATGGAATACTCAAATTGCGTCGAGATTCAATACATTATCCTCCAGCCGACTTGTATCCAAGGTGATATTGTTGTCTCGGGCACCATATAATCCTTCTCCTGTGTGTAGATTTTCGAATCCGACGCTAAAATGATAATTAATTGTAACGTTCAGCGTCTCCTAATGACGATGGAACACTCAAATTGCGTCGAGATTCAATGCATCGGCCTCCAGCCGACTTGTCTCCAAGGGTCTGTTGCTGCCTCGGGCACCTTACGGTCGTTCTCCTGTGAGTCTAGATTATCTAATCCGACGCAAAACAGATTGTTAATTGTAACGTTGATTACCTCCTAATGACGATGGAACCCTCAAATTGCGTCGAGATTCAATACATCGTCCTCCAGCCGACTTGTATCCAAGAGGATATTGCTGTCTCAGGCTTTATATGATCCTTCTCCTGTGAGTAGATTTTGGAATCCGACGCTAAAATGATAGTTAATTGTAAAGTTCAGCGCCTCCTAATGACGATGGAACACTCAAATTGCGTCGAGATTCAATGCATCGGCCTTCAGCCGACTTGTCTCCAAGGGTCTGTTGCTGCCTCGGGCACCTTACGGTCGTTCTCCTGTGAGTCTGGATTTTCGAATCCGACGCAAAAATGATAGTGAATTGTAACGTTCAGGGCCTCCTAATGACTATGAAACACTCAAATTGCGTCGAGATTCAATACATCGTCGTCCAGCAGACTTGTGTTCAAATTGAATATTCATGTCTCGGTCACCATAAGATCCTTCTCCTGTGAGTGGATTTTCGAATCCGACGCTAAAATGATAGTTAATTGTAACGTTCAGCGCCTCCTAATTACGATGGAACAATCAAATTGCGTCGAGATTCAATACATGGGCCTCGAGCCGACTTGTCTCCAAGGGTCTATTGCTGCCTCGGGCACCTTATAGTCGTTCTCCTGTGGGTCTAGATTTTCGAATCCGACGCAAAACAGATAGTTAATTGTAACGTTCAGTGCCTCCTAATGACGAAGGAACACTCAAATTGCGTCGAGATTCAATACATCGTCCTCCAGCCGACTTGTCTCCAAGGGGATATCGCTGCCTCGGGCACCACTTGGTCCGTCTCCGGTGATTCTACGTTTTCGAATCCGACGCAAAACTGATAGTTAATTGTAACGTTCAGGGCCTCTTAATGACGATGGAGTACTCAAATTGCGTCGCGATTCAATACATCGTCCTCCAGCGGACTGGTCTCAAAGGGGATATTGCTGCCTCGGGCACCTTATGGTCCGTGTCCAGTGAGTCTAGATTTTGGAATCCGGCGCGAAACTGATAGTTAATTGTAGCGTTCAGGGCCTCCTAATGACGATGGAACACTCAAATTGCGACGAGATTCAATACATCGTTCTTCAGCCGACTTGTCCCCAAGGGTCTATTGCTGCCTCGGGCACCTTATGGTCGTTCTCCTGTGAGTCTGGATTTTCGAATCCGACGCAAAGCTGATAGTTAATTGTTGCGTTCAGGGCCTCCTAATAACGATATAACACTCAAACTGCGTCGAGATTCAATACACCGTCCTCCAGCCGACTTGTATCCAAGGGGATATTGTTGTCACGGTCACCATATGATCCTTCTCCTGTGAGTAGATTTTCGAATCCGACGCTAAAATGATAGTTAATTGTAACGTTCAGCGCCTCATAATGACGTGGGAACACTCAAATTGCGTCGAGATTCAATACATCGTCCTCCAGCCGACTTGTCTCCATGGGGATATTGCTGCCTCGGGCTCCTTATGGTCGCTCTCCTGTGAGTCTAGATTTTCGAATCCGACGCGAAACTGATTGTTAATTGTAACGTTCAGGGCCTCCTAATGACGATGGAGCACTTAAATTGCGTCGCGATTCAATACATCGTCGTCCAGCCGACTTGTATCCAAGGTAATATTGCTGTCTCGGGCTTTATATGATCCTTCTCCTGTGAGTAGATTTTCGAATCCGACGCTAAAATGATATTTAATTGTAAAGTTCAGCGCCTCGTAATGGCGATGGAACACTCAAATTGCGTGGAGACTCAATACATCGTCCTCCAGCAGACTTGTCTCCAAGGGGATATTGCTGCCTCGGGCACCTTATGGTCGTTCTCCTGTGAGTCTAGATTGTCGAATCCGACGCAAAAATGATAGTTAATTGTAACGTTCAGGGCCTCCTAATGACGATGGAACACTCAAATTGCGTCGAGATTCAATACATCGGCCTCCAGCCGACTTGTCTCCAAGGGTCTGTTGCTGCCTCGGGCACCTTACGGTCGTTCTCCTGTGAGTCTAGATTTTCGAATCCGACGCAAAAATGATAGTGAATTGTAACTTTCAGGACCTCCTAGTGACGATGGAACACTCAAATTGCGTCGAGATTCAGTACATCGTCGTCCAGGCGACTTGTATCCAAGGGGATATTCATGTCTCGGTCACCATAAGATCCTTCTCCTGTGAGTGGATTTTCGAATCCGACGCTAAAATGATAGTTAATTGTAACGTTCAACGCCTCCTAATTGCGATGGAACAATCAAATTGCGTCGAGATTCAATACATGGGCCTCGAGCCGACTTGTCTCCGAGGGTCTATTGGTGCCTCGGGCACCTTATGGTCGTTCTCCTGTGAGTCTAGATTTTCGAATCCGACGCAAAACAGATAGTTAATTGTAACGTTCAGGGCCTCCTAATGGCGAAGGAACACTCAAATTGCGTCGAGACTCACTACATCGTTCCCCAGCCGACTTGTCTCCAAGGGGATATCGCTGCCTCGGGCACCACTTGGTCCGTCTCCGGTGATTCTACGTTTTCGAATCCGACGCACAACTGATAGTTAATTGTAACGTTCAGGGCCTCCTAATGACGATGGAATACTCAAATTGCGTCTCGATTCAATACATCGTCCTCCAGCGGACTGGTCTCCAAGGGGATATTGCTGCCTCGGGCACCTTATGGTCCGTGTCCAGTGAGTCTAGATTTTTCAATCCGGCGCGAAACTGATAGTTATTTGTAGCGTTCAGGGCCTCCAAATGACGATGGAACACTCAAATTGGGACGAGATTCAATACTTCGTTCTTCAGCCGGTTTGTCCCCAAGAGTCTATTGATGCCTCGGGCACCTTATGGTCGTTCTCCTGTGAGTCTAGATTTTCGAATCCGACGCTAAAATGACAATTAATTGTAACGTTCAGCGACTCCTAATGACGATGGAACAATAAAATTGCGTCGAGATTCAATACATCGTCCTCCAGCCGACTTCTCTCGAAGGGGATATTGCTGCCTCTGGCACCATATGGTCCATCTCCTGTGAGTCTAGATTTTCGAATCCGACGCGAAACTGATAGTTAATTGTAACGTTCAGGGCCTCCTGGTTACGATGGAACACTCAAATTGCGTCGAGATTTAATACATCGGCCTCGAGCTGACTTGTCTCCAAGGGTCTATTGCTGCCTCGGGCACCTTATGGTCGTTCTCCTGTGAGTCTAGATTATCTAATCTGACGCAAAACAGATTGTTAATTGTAACGTTCAGGACCACCTAATGACGATGGAACACCCAAATTGCGTCGAGATTCAATACATCGTCCTCCAGCCGACTTGTATCCAAGGTGATATTGCTGTCTCGGGCTTTATATGATCCTTCTCCTGTGAGTAGATTTTCGAATCCGACGCTAAAATGATATTTAATTGTAACGTTCAGCGCTTCCTAATGACGATGGAACACTCAAATTCCGTCGAGACTCAATACATCGTCCTCCAGCCGACTTGTCTCCAAGGGTCTATTCCTGCCTCGGGCACCTTATGGTCGTTCTCCTGTGAGTCTAGATTTTCGAATCCGACGCAAAACATTGTAACATTCAAGGCCTCCTAAAGACGATGGAACACTCAAATTGCGTCGAGATTCAATACATCGTCCTCCAGCCGACTTGTCTCCAAGGGGTTATTGCTGCCTCGGGCACCATATGGTCCGTCTCCTGTGAGTCTAGATTTACGAATCCGACGCAAAAATGATAGTTAATTGTAACGATCAGGGCCTCCTAATGACGATGGAACATTCAAATTGCGTCGAGATTCAATACATCGGCCTCCAGCCGACTTGTATCCAAGGGTCTGTTGCTGCCTCGGGCACCTTACGGTCGTTCTCCAGTGAGTCTAGAATTTCGAATCCGACGCAAAAATGATAGTGAATTGTAACGTTCAGCGCCTCTTAATGACGATAGAACACTCAAAATGCGTCGAGATTCAATACATCGTCCTCCAGCCGACTTGTCTCCAAGGGGATATTGCTGCCTCGGGCACCAAATGGTCCGTCTCCTGTGAGTCTAGATTTTCGACGCAAAACTGATAGTTAATTGAAACATTCAAGGCCTCCTAATGACGATGGAACACTCAAATTGCGTCGAGATTCAATACATCGACCTTCAGCCGACTTGCCTGCAAGGGTCTATTGCTGCCTCGGGCGCCTTATGGTCGTTCTCCTGTGTGTCGAGATTTTCTAATCCGACGCAAAACTGATTGTTAAATGTAACGTTCAGGGCCTCCAAATGACGATGAAACACTCAAATTGCGTCGAGATTCAATACATCGTCGTCCAGCCGACTTGTATCCAAGGTGATATTGCTGTCTCGGGCTTTATATGATCCTTCTCCTGTGAGTAGATTTTCGAATCCGACGCTAAAATGATATTTAATTGTAACGTTCAGCGCCTCCTAATGACGATGGAACACTGAAATTCCGTCGAGACTCAATACATCGTCCTCCAGCGGACTGGTCTCCAAGGGGATATTGCTGCCTCGGGCACCTTATGGTCGGTGTCCAGTGAGTCTAGATTATTGAATCCGGCGCGAAACTGATAGTTAATTGTAGCGTTCAGGGCCTCCTAGTGACGATGGAACACTCAAATTGCGACGAGATTCAATACTTCGTTCTTCAGCCGTCTTGTCCCCAAGGGTCTATTGCTGCCTCGGGCACCTTATGGTCGTTCTCCTGTGAGTCTAGATTTTCGAATCCGACGCAAAGCTGATAGTTAATTGTAGCGTTCAGGGCCTCCTAATGACGATTGAACACTCAAATTGCGACGAGATTCAATACACCGTCCTCCAGCCGACTTGTGTCCAAGGGGATATTGTTGTCACGGTCACCATATGATCCTTCTCCTGTGAGTAGATTTTCGAATCCGACGCTAAAATGATAGTTAATTGTAACGTTCAGCGCCTCATAATGACGATGGAACACTCAAATTGCGTCGAGATTCAATACATCGTCCTCCAGCCGACTTGTCTCCAAGGGGATATTGCTGCCTCGGGCACCATATGGTCCGTCTCCTGTGAGTCTAGATTTACGAATCCGACGCAAAACTGATCTTTAAGTGTAACGTTCAGGGTCTCCTAATGACGATGGAGCACTCAAATTGCGTCGAGATTCAATACATCGGCATTCAGCCGATTTGTCTCCTAGTGTCTATTGCTGCCTCGGGCACCTTATGGTCGTTCCCCTGTGAGTCTAGATTTTGTAATCCGACGCAAAACTGATTGTTCATTGTAACGTTCAGGGCCTCTTAATGACGATGGAGCACTCAAATTGCGTCGAGATTCAATACATCGTTCTTCAGCCGACTTGTATCCAAGGGGATGTTGTTGTCTCGGGCACCATATGATCCTTCTCCTGTGAGTAGATTTTCGATTCCGACGCTAAAATGATAGTTAATTGTAACGTTCAGCGCCTCCTAATGACCATAGAACACTCAAATTGCTTCAAGATTCAATACAACCTCCTCCAGCCGACTTGTTTCCATGGGGATATTGCTGCCTCGGGCTTCGTATGATCCCTCTCCTGTGAGTAGATTTTCGAATCCGACGCTAAAATGATAGTTAATTGTTACGTTCGGCGCCTCCTAATGACGATAGAACACTCAAAATGCGTCGAGATTCAGTACATCGACCTTCAGCCGACTTGCCTCCAAGGGTCTATTGCTGCCTCGGGCACCTTATGGTCGTTCTCCTGTGTGTCTAGATTTCGTAATCCGACGCAAAACTGATTGTTAATTGTAACGTTCAGGGCCTCTTAATGACGATGGAGCACTCAAATTGCGTCGAGATTCAATACATCGTCGTCCAGCCGACTTGTATCCAAGGGGATATTCATGTCTCGGTCACCATAAGATTCTTCTCCTGTGAGTGGATTTTCGAATCCAACGCTAAAATGATAGTTAATTGTAACGTTCAGCGCCTCCTAATTACGATGGAACAATCAAATTGCGTCGAGATTCAATACATCGTCGTCCAGCAGACTTGTGTTCAAATTGAATATTCATGTCTCGGTCACCATAAGATCCTTCTCCTGTGAGTGGATTTTCGAATCCGACGCTAAAATGATAGTTAATTGTAACGTTCAGCGCCTCCTAATTACGATGGAACAATCAAATTGCGTCGAGATTCAATACATGGGCCTCGAGCCGACTTGTCTCCAAGGGTCTATTGCTGCCTCGGGCACCTTATGGTCGTTCTCCTGTGGGTCTAGATTTTCGAATCCGTCGCAAAACAGATAGTTAATTGTAACGTTCAGTGCCTCCTAATGACGAAGGAACACTCAAATTGCGTCGAGATTCAACACATCGTCCTCCAGCCGACTTGTCTCCAAGGGGATATCGCTGCCTCGGGCACCACTTGGTCCGTCTCCGGTGATTCTACGTTTTCGAATCCGACGCAAAACTGATAGTTAATTGTAACGTTCAGGGCCTCTTAATGACGATGGAGTACTCAAATTGCGTCGCGATTCAATACATCGTCCTCCAGCCGACTTGTATCCAAGGGGATATTGTTGTCACGGTCACCATATGATCCTTCTCCTGTGAGTAGATTTTCGAATCCGACGCTAAAATGATAGTTAATTGTAACGTTCAGCGCCTCATAATGACGATGGAACACTCAAATTGCGTCGAGATTCAATACATCGTCCTCCAGCCGACTTGTCTCCATGGGGATATTGCTGCCTCGGGCTCCTTATGGTCGCTCTCCTGTGAGTCTAGATTTTCGAATCCGACGCGAAACTGATTGTTATTTGTAACGTTCAGGGCCTCCTAATGACGATGGAGCACTTAAATTGCGTCGCGATTCAATACATCGTCGTCCAGCCGACTTGTATCCAAGGTGATATTGCTGTCTCGGGCTTTATATGATCCTTCTCCTGTGAGTAGATTTTCGAATAAGACGCTAAAATGATATTTAATTGTAAAGTTCAGCGCCTCCTAATGGCGATGGAACACTCAAATTGCGTCGAGACTCAATACATCGTCCTCCAGCAGACTTGTCTCCAAGGGGATATTGCTGCCTCGGGCACCTCATGGTCGTTCTCCTGTGAGTCTAGATTGTCGAATCCGACGCAAAAATGATAGTTAATTGTAACGTTCAGGGCCTCCTAATGACGATGGAACACTCAAATTGCGTCGAGATTCAATACATCGGCCTCCAGCCGACTTGTCTCCAAGGGTCTGTTGCTGCCTCGGGCACCTTACGGTCGTTCTCCTGTGAGTCTAGATTTTCGAATCCGACGCAAAAATGATAGTGAATTGTAACTTTCAGGACCTCCTAGTGACGATGGAACACTCAAATTGCGTCGAGATTCAGTACATCGTCGTCCAGGCGACTTGTATCCAAGGGGATATTCATGTCTCGGTCACCATAAGATCCTTCTCCTGTGAGTGGATTTTCGAATCCGACGCTAAAATGATAGTTAATTGTAACGTTCAGCGCCTCCTAATTGCGATGGAACAATCAAATTGCGTCGAGATTCAATACATGGGCCTCGAGCCGACTTGTCTCCGAGGGTGTATTGGTGCCTCGGGCACCTTATGGTCGTTCTCCTGTGAGTCTAGATTTTCGAATCCGACGCAAAACAGATAGTTAATTGTAACGTTCAGGGCCTCCTAATGGCGAAGGAACACTCAAATTGCGTCGAGATTCACTACATCGTTCCCCAGCCGACTTGTCTCCAAGGGGATATCGCTGCCTCGGGCACCACTTGGTCCGTCTCCGGTGATTCTACGTTTTCGAATCCGACGCAAAACTGATAGTTAATTGTAACGTTCAGGGCCTCCTAATGACGATGGAATACTCAAATTGCGTCGCGATTCAATACATCGTCCTCCAGCGGACTGGTCTCCAAGGGGATATTGCTGCCTCGGGCACCTTATGGTCCGTGTCCAGTGAGTCTAGATTTTTGAATCCGGCGCGAAACTGATAGTTATTTGTAGCGTTCAGGGCCTCCTAATGACGATGGAACACTCAAATTGGGACGAGATTCAATACTTCGTTCTTCAGCCGGTTTGTCCCCTAGAGTCTATTGATGCCTCGGGCACCTTATGGTCGTTCTCCTGTGAGTCTAGATTTTCGAATCCGACGCAAAGCTGATAGTTACTTGTAGCGTTCAGGGCCTCCTAATGACGATAGAACACTCAAATTGCGACGAGATTCAATACACCGTCCTCCAGCCGACTTGTATCCAAGGGGATATTTGTGTCACGGTCACCATATGATCCTTCTCCTGTGAGTAGATTTTCGAATCCGACGCTAAAATGATAGTGAATTGTAACTTTCAGGACCTCCTAGTGACGATGGAACACTCAAATTGCGTCGAGATTCAATACATCGTTCTTCAGCCGACTTGTCTCCAAGGGGATATCGCTGCCTCGGGCACCATATGGTCCGTCTCCTGTGAGTCTAGATTTACGAATCCGACGCAAAAATGATAGTTAACTGTAACGTTCAGGGCCTGCTAATGACGATGGAACATTCAAATTGCGTAGAGATTCAATACATCGGCCTCCAGCCGACTTGTCTCCAAGGGTCTGTTGCTGCCTCGGGCACCTTACGGTCGTTCTCCAGTGAGTCTAGAATTTCGTATCCGACGCAAAAATGATAGTGAATTGTAACGTTCAGCGCCTCTTAATGACGATAGAACACTCAAAATGCGTCGAGATTCAATACATCGTCCTCCAGCCGACTTGTCTCCAAGGGGATATTGCAGCCTCGGGCACCAAAAGGTCCGTCTCCTGTGAGTCTAGATTTTCGACGCAAAACTGATAGTTAATTGTAACATTCAAGGCCTCCTAATGACGATGGAACACTCAAATTGCGTCGAGATTCAATACATCGACCTTCAGCCGACTTGCCTAAAAGCGTCTATTGTTGCCTCGGGCACCTTATGGTCGTTCTCCTGTGTGTCTAGATTTTCTAATCCGACGCAAAACTGATTGTTAAATGTAACGTTCAGGGCCTCCTAATGACGATGAAACACTCAAATTGCGTCGAGATTCAATACATCGTCCTCTAGCGGACAGGTCTCCAAGGGGATATTGCTGCTTCGGGCACCTTATGTTTCGTCTCCAGTGAGTCTAGATTTTCGAATCCGACGAAAAACTGATCGTTAATTGTAACTATCAGGGCCTCCTAGTTACGATGGAACACTCAAATTGGTTCGCGATCCAATACATCGTCCTCCAGCCGACTTGTCTCCAAGGGTCTATTGCTGCCTCGGGCACCTTATGATCGTTTCCCTGTGAGTCTAGATTTTCGAATCAGACGCAAAACTGATCTTTAAGTGTAACGTTCAGGGTCTCCTAATGACGATGGAGCAATCAAATTGCGTCGAGATTCAATACATCGGCATTCAGCCGATTTGTCTCCAAGTGTCTATTGCTGCCTCGGGCACCTTATGGTCGTTCCCCTGTGAGTCTAGATTTCAGAATACGACGCAAATCTGATTTTTAATTGTAATGTTCAGGGCCTCCTAATGACGATGGAACACTCAAATTGCGTCGAGATTCAATACATCGTCCTCCAGCCGACTTGTCTCCAAGGGGATATCGCTGCCTCGGGCACCATATGGTCCGTCCCCTGTGAGTCTAGATTTACGAATCCGACGCAAAAATGATAGTTAATTGTAACGTTCAGGGCCTCCTAATGACGATGGAACATTCAAATTGCGTAGAGATTCAATACATCGGCCTCCAGCCGACTTGTCTCCAAGGGTCTGTTGCTGCCTCGGGCACCTTACGGTCGTTCTCCAGTGAGTCTAGAATTTCGAATCCGACGCAAAAATGATAGTGAATTGTAACGTTCAGCGCCTCTTAATGACGATAGAACACTCAAAATGCGTCGAGATTCAAGACATCGTCCTCCAGCCGACTTGTCTCCAAGGGGATATTGCAGCCTCGGGCACCAAATGGTCCGTCTCCTGTGAGTCTAGATTTTCGACGCAAAACTGATAGTTAATTGTAACATTCAAGGCCTCCTAATGACGATGGAACACTCAAATTGCGTCGAGATTCAATACATCGACCTTCAGCCGACTTGCCTAAAAGGGTCTATTGCTGCCTCGGGCACCTTATGGTCGTTCTCCTGTGTGTCTAGATTTTCTAATCCGACGCAAAACTGATTGTTAAATGTAACGTTCAGGGCCTCCTAATGACGATGAAACACTCAAATTGCGTCGAGATTCAATACATCGTCGTCCAGCCGACTTGTATCCAAGGGGATATTCATGTCTCGGTCACCATAAGATCCTCCTCCTGTGAGTGGATTTTCGAATCCGACGCTAAAATGTTAGTTAATTGTAACGTTCAGCGCCTCCTAATTACGATGGAACAATCAAATTGCGTCGAGATTCAATACATGGGCCTCAAGCAGACTTGTCTCCAAGGGTCTATTGCTGCCTCGGGCACCTTATGGTCGTTCTCTTGTGAGTCTAGATTTTCGAATCCGACGCAAAACAGATTGTTAATTGTAACGTTCAGGGCCTCCTAATGACGAAGGAACACTCAAATTGCGTCGAGATTCACTACATCGTCCTCCAGCCGACTTGTCTCCAAGGGCCTATTGCTGCCTGGGGCACCTTATGATCGTTTTCCTGTGAGTCTAGATTTCCGAATCCGACGCAAAACTGATAGTTAATTGTAACGTTCAGGGCCTCCTAATGACGATGGAACACTCAAATTGCGCCGAGATTCAATACATCGGCATTCAGCCGATTTGTCTCCAAGGGTCTATTGCTGCCTCGGGCACCTTATGATGGTCTTCCTGTGAGTCTAGATTTTCGAATCCGACGCAAAACTGATAGTTAAGTTCAGGGCCTCCTAATGATGATGGAACACTCAAATTGCGACGATATTCAATACATCGTCCTTCAGCCGACTTGTCTCCAAGGGTCTATTGCTGCCTCGGGCACCTTATGGTCGTTTTCCTGTGAGTCTAGATTTTCTAATCCGACGCAAAACTGATTGTTAATTGTAACGTTCAGGACCTCCTAATGACGTTGGAACACTCAAATTGCGTCGGGATTCAATACATCGGCCTCCAGCCGACTTGTCTCCAAGGGGATATTGCTGCCGCGGGCACCATATGTTCCGTCTCCTGTGAGTCTAGATTTTCGAATCCGACGCAAAAATGATAGTTAATTGTAACGTTCAGCTCCTCCTAATGACGATGGAACACTCAAATTGCGTCGAGAGTCAATACATCGAACTCCAGCCGACTTGTCTACAAGGGGATATTGCTGCCTCGGGCTCTATGTGGTCCGTCTCATATGAGTCTAGATTTTCGAATCCGACGCGAAACTGATAGTTAATTCTAACGTTCAGGGCCTCCTAATGACGATGGAGCACTCAAATTGCGTCGCGATTCAATACATCGTCCTCCAGCGGACTGGTCTCCAAGGGGATATCGCTGCTTAGGGTACCTTATGGTCCGTCTCCAGTGGGTCTAGATTTTCGAATCCGACGAAAACCTGATAGTTAATTGTAACATTCAGGGACTCCTAGTTACGGTGGAACTCTCAAATTGCGTCGCGATTCAATACATCGTCCTCCAGCGGACTGGTCTCCAAGGGGATATAGCTTCGGGCACCTTATGGTCCGTCTCCAGTGAGTCTAGATTTTCGATTCCGACGAAAAACTGATGGTTAATTGTATAATTCATGGCCACCTAATGACGATGGAACACTCAAATTGCGTCGAGATTCTATACATCGGCCTCCAGCCGTCTTTTCTCAATTTGGATATTGCTGTCTCGGGCACAATAAGTATCCATCTCCTGTGAGTCTAGATTTCCGAATCCGACGCAAAACTGATAGTTAAGTACAGGGCCTCCTAATGACGATGGAACACTCAAATTGCGTCGAGATTCAATACATCGTCCTTCAGCCGAATTGTCTCCAGGGGGATATTGCTGCCTCGGGCACCATATGGTCCGTCTCCTGAGAGCCTAGATTTTCGAATCCGACGCAAAAATGATAGTTAATTGTAACGATCAGCGCCTCCTAATGACGATGGAACACTCAAATTGCGTCGAGATTCAATACATCGTCCATCAGCCGACTTGTGTCCAAGGGTCTATTGCTGCCTCGGATTCTTATGGTCGTTCTCCTGTGAGTCTAGATTTTCTAATCCGACCCAAAACAGATTGTTAATTGTAGCGTTCAGGACCTCCTAATGACGATGGAACACTCAAATTGCATCGAGATTCAATACATCGGGCTCCAGCCGACTTGTCTCCAAGGGGATATTGCTGTCTCAGGCACAATATGATACTTCACCTGTGAGTCTAGATTTTCGAATCCGACGCAAAACTGATAGTTACGTTCAGGGCCTCCTAAAGACGATGGAACACTCAAATTGCGTCGAGATTCAACACATCGTCCTTCAGCCGACTTGTCTCCAAGGGTTTATTGCTGCCTCGGGCACCTTATGGTCGTTCTCCTGTGAGTCTAGATTTTCTAATCCGACTCAAAACTGATAGTTAATTGTAACGTTCAGCGCCTCCTAATGACGATGGAACACTCAAATTGCGTCGCGATTCAATACATCGGCCTCCAGCCGACTTGTCTCCAAGGGGATATTGCTGTCTCAGGCACAATATGATCCTTCACCTGTGAGTCTAGATTTTCGAATCCGACGCAAAACTGATAGTTAAGTTCAGGGCCTCCTAATGACGATGGAACACTCAAATTGCGTCGAGATTCAACACATCGTCCTTCAGCCGACTTGTCTCCAAGGGTTTATTGCTGCCTCGGGCACCTTATGGTCGTTCTCCTGTGAGTCTAGATTTCCTAATCCGACTCAAAACTGATAGTAAATTGTAACGTTCAGCGCCTCCTAATGACGATGGAACACTTAAATTGCGTCGATATTCAATACATTGGCCTCCAGCCGACTTGGCTCCAAGGGGTATTGCTGCTTCGGGTACCTTATAGTCCGTCTCCATTGAGTTTAGATTTTCGAATCCGACGAAAAACTCATAGTTAATTGTAACATTCGGGGACTCCTAGTTATGATGGAACTCTCAAATTGCGTCGAGATTCAATACATCGGCCTCCAGCCGACTTGTCTCCAAGGGTCTGTAGCTCCCTCGGGCACCTTATGGTCGCTGTCCTGTGAGTCTATATTTTCGAATCCGACGCGAAACTGATAGTTAATTCTAACGTTCAGGGTCTCCTGATGACGATGGAGCACTCAAATTGCGTCGCGATTCTATACAGCGTCCTAGAGCGGACTGGTCTCCTAGGGGTATTGCTGCTTCGGGTACCTTATAGTCCGTCAACAGTGAGTCTAGATTTTCGAATCCGACGAAAAACTGATAGTTATTTGTAACATTCAGGGACTCCTAGTTATGATGGAACTCTCAAATTGCGTCGCGATCCAATACATCGTCCTCCAGCCGACCTGTCTCCAAGGGTCTATTGCTGCCAGGGGCACCTTATGATCGTTTTCCTGTGAGTCTAGGTTTTTGAATCCGACGCAAAACTGATAGTTAATTATAACGTTCAGGGCCACCTAATGACAATATAACTCTCAAATTGCGTCGGGATTCAATACATCGGCATTCAGCCGATTTGTCTCCAAGGGTCTATTGCGGCCGCGGGCACCTTATGGTCGTTCCCCTGTGAGTCTAGATTTTAGAATCCGACGCAAAACTGATTTTTTATTGCAATTTTCAGGGCCTCCTAATGACGATGGAACACTCAAATTGCGTCGAGATTCAATACATCGGCCTCCAGCCGACTTGTCTCCAAGGGGATATTGCTGCCTCGGGCACCATATGGTCCGTCTCCTGTGAGTCTAGATTTTCGAATCCGACGCAAAAATGATAGTTAATTGTAACGTTCAGCGCCTCCTAATGACGATGGAACACTCAAATTGCGTCGAGAGTCAATACATCGATTTCCAGCCGACTTGTCTAAAGGGGATATTGCTGCCTCGGGCTCTATGTGGTACGTCTCCTGTGAGTCTAGATTTTCGAATCCGACGCGAAACTGATAGTTAATTCTAACCTTCAGGGCCTCCTAATGACGATGGAGCACTCAAATTGCGTCGCGATTCAATACATCGTCCCCCAGCGGACTGGTCTCCAAAGGGATATAGCTTCGGGCACCCTATGGTCCGTCTCCAGTGAGCCTAGATTTTCGATTCCGACGAAAAACTGATGGTTAATTGTATCATTCAGGGTCACCTAATGACGATGGAACACTCAAATTGTGTCGAAATTCTATACATCGGCCTCCAGCCGACTTGTCTCCAAGGGGATATTGCTGCTTCGGGCACAATATGATCCTTCTCCTGTGAGTCTAGATTTTCGAATCCGACGCAAAACTGATAGTTATGTTCAGGGCCTCCTAATGACGATGGAACACTCAAATTGCGTCGAGATCCAATACATCGTCCTTCAGCCGACATGTCTCCAAGGGTCTATTGCTGCCTCGGACACCTTATGGTCGTTCTCCTGTGAGTCTAGATTTTCTAATCAGACGCAAAACTGATTGTTAATTGTAACGTTCAGGACCACCAAATGACGATCGAACACTAAAATTGCGTCGGGATTCAATACACCGTCCTCCAGCCGACTTGTATCCAAGGGGATATTGCTGTCTCGGGCTTCATATGATCCTTCTCCTGTGAGTATATTTTCGAATCCGACGCTAAAATGATAGTTAATTGTAACGTTCAGCGCCTCCTATACACGATGGAACACTCAAATTGCGTCGAGATTCAATACATCGGCCTCCAGCCGACTTGTCTCCATGGGGATATTGCTGCCTCAGGCACCATATGATCCGTCTCCTGTGAGTCTAGATTTTCGAATCCGAAGCAAAAATGATAGTTAAAACGCTCAGCGCCTCCTAATGACGATGGAACACTCAAACTGCGTCGAGAGTCAATACATGGAACTCCAGCCGACTTGTCTGCAAGGGGATATTGCTGCCTCGGGCTCTATGTGGTCGGTCTCCTGTGAGTGTAGATTTTCGAATCCGACGCGAAACTGATAGTTAATTGTAACCTTCAGGGCCTCCTAATGACGATGGAACACTCAAATTACGTCGAGATTCAATACATCGTCCGTCAGCCGACTTGTCTCCAAGGGTCTATTGCTGCCTCGGGCACCTTATGGTCGTTCTCCTGTGAGTCTAGATTTTCTAATTCGACGCAAAAATGATAGTTAATTGTAACGTTCAGCGCCTCCTAATGTCGATGGAACACTCAAATTGCGTCGCGATTCAATACATCGTGGCCAGCCGACTTGCATCCAAGGGGATATTGATGCCTCGGTCACCATAAGATATTACTCCTGTGAGTGGATTTTCGAATCCGACGCTAAAATGATAGTTAATTGTAACGTTTAGCGCCTCCTAATTACGATGGAACAATCAAATTGCGTCGAGATTCAATACATGGGCCTCGAGCCGACTTGTATCCAATGGGATATTGCTGTCTCGGGCACCATATGATACTTCTCCTGTGAGTAGATTTTCGAATCCGACGCTAAAATGATAATTAATTGTAACGTTCAGCGCCTCCTAATGACGATGGAACACTCAAATTGCGTCGAGATACAATACATCGTCCTCCAGCGGACTGGTCTCCAAGGGGATATTGCTGTCTCGGGCACCTTATGGTCCGTCTCCAGTGAGTCTAGATTTTTGAATCCGACGCGAAACTGATAGTTAATTGTAGCGATCAGCGCCTCCTAATGACGATGGAACACTCAAATTGCGTCGAGATTCAATACATCGTCCTCCAGCCGACTTGGCTCTATGGGGATATTGCTGCCTCGGGCTCCTTATGGTCGCTCTCCTGTGGGTCTAGATTTTCGAATCCGACGCGAAATTGATTGTTAATTGTAACATTCAAGGCCTCCTAATGACGATGGAACACTCAAATTGCGTCGAGATTCAATACATCGACCTTCAGCCGACTTGCCTAAAAGGGTCTATTGCTGCCTCGGGCACCTTATGGTCGTTCTCCTGTGTGTCTAGATTTTCTAATCCGACGCAAAACTGATTGTTAAATGTAACGTTCAGGGCCTCCTAATGACGATGAAACACTCAAATTGCGTCGAGATTCAATACATCGTCGTCCAGCCGACTTGTATCCAAGGGGATATTCATGTCTCGGTCACCATAAGATCCTCCTCCTGTGAGTGGATTTTCGAATCCGACGCTAAAATGTTAGTTAATTGTAACGTTCAGCGCCTCCTAATTACGATGGAACAATCAAATTGCGTCGAGATTCAATACATGGGCCTCAAGCAGACTTGTCTCCAAGGGTCTATTGCTGCCTCGGGCACCTTATGGTCGTTCTCTTGTGAGTCTAGATTTTCGAATCCGACGCAAAACAGATTGTTAATTGTAACGTTCAGGGCCTCCTAATGACGAAGGAACACTCAAATTGCGTCGAGATTCACTACATCGTCCTCCAGCCGACTTGTCTCCAAGGGCCTATTGCTGCCTGGGGCACCTTATGATCGTTTTCCTGTGAGTCTAGATTTCCGAATCCGACGCAAAACTGATAGTTAATTGTAACGTTCAGGGCCTCCTAATGACGATGGAACACTCAAATTGCGCCGAGATTCAATACATCGGCATTCAGCCGATTTGTCTCCAAGGGTCTATTGCTGCCTCGGGCACCTTATGATGGTCTTCCTGTGAGTCTAGATTTTCGAATCCGACGCAAAACTGATAGTTAAGTTCAGGGCCTCCTAATGATGATGGAACACTCAAATTGCGACGATATTCAATACATCGTCCTTCAGCCGACTTGTCTCCAAGGGTCTATTGCTGCCTCGGGCACCTTATGGTCGTTTTCCTGTGAGTCTAGATTTTCTAATCCGACGCAAAACTGATTGTTAATTGTAACGTTCAGGACCTCCTAATGACGTTGGAACACTCAAATTGCGTCGGGATTCAATACATCGGCCTCCAGCCGACTTGTCTCCAAGGGGATATTGCTGCCGCGGGCACCATATGTTCCGTCTCCTGTGAGTCTAGATTTTCGAATCCGACGCAAAAATGATAGTTAATTGTAACGTTCAGCTCCTCCTAATGACGATGGAACACTCAAATTGCGTCGAGAGTCAATACATCGAACTCCAGCCGACTTGTCTACAAGGGGATATTGCTGCCTCGGGCTCTATGTGGTCCGTCTCATATGAGTCTAGATTTTCGAATCCGACGCGAAACTGATAGTTAATTCTAACGTTCAGGGCCTCCTAATGACGATGGAGCACTCAAATTGCGTCGCGATTCAATACATCGTCCTCCAGCGGACTGGTCTCCAAGGGGATATCGCTGCTTAGGGTACCTTATGGTCCGTCTCCAGTGGGTCTAGATTTTCGAATCCGACGAAAACCTGATAGTTAATTGTAACATTCAGGGACTCCTAGTTACGGTGGAACTCTCAAATTGCGTCGCGATTCAATACATCGTCCTCCAGCGGACTGGTCTCCAAGGGGATATAGCTTCGGGCACCTTATGGTCCGTCTCCAGTGAGTCTAGATTTTCGATTCCGACGAAAAACTGATGGTTAATTGTATAATTCATGGCCACCTAATGACGATGGAACACTCAAATTGCGTCGAGATTCTATACATCGGCCTCCAGCCGTCTTTTCTCAATTTGGATATTGCTGTCTCGGGCACAATAAGTATCCATCTCCTGTGAGTCTAGATTTCCGAATCCGACGCAAAACTGATAGTTAAGTACAGGGCCTCCTAATGACGATGGAACACTCAAATTGCGTCGAGATTCAATACATCGTCCTTCAGCCGAATTGTCTCCAGGGGGATATTGCTGCCTCGGGCACCATATGGTCCGTCTCCTGAGAGCCTAGATTTTCGAATCCGACGCAAAAATGATAGTTAATTGTAACGATCAGCGCCTCCTAATGACGATGGAACACTCAAATTGCGTCGAGATTCAATACATCGTCCATCAGCCGACTTGTGTCCAAGGGTCTATTGCTGCCTCGGATTCTTATGGTCGTTCTCCTGTGAGTCTAGATTTTCTAATCCGACCCAAAACAGATTGTTAATTGTAGCGTTCAGGACCTCCTAATGACGATGGAACACTCAAATTGCATCGAGATTCAATACATCGGGCTCCAGCCGACTTGTCTCCAAGGGGATATTGCTGTCTCAGGCACAATATGATACTTCACCTGTGAGTCTAGATTTTCGAATCCGACGCAAAACTGATAGTTACGTTCAGGGCCTCCTAAAGACGATGGAACACTCAAATTGCGTCGAGATTCAACACATCGTCCTTCAGCCGACTTGTCTCCAAGGGTTTATTGCTGCCTCGGGCACCTTATGGTCGTTCTCCTGTGAGTCTAGATTTTCTAATCCGACTCAAAACTGATAGTTAATTGTAACGTTCAGCGCCTCCTAATGACGATGGAACACTCAAATTGCGTCGCGATTCAATACATCGGCCTCCAGCCGACTTGTCTCCAAGGGGATATTGCTGTCTCAGGCACAATATGATCCTTCACCTGTGAGTCTAGATTTTCGAATCCGACGCAAAACTGATAGTTAAGTTCAGGGCCTCCTAATGACGATGGAACACTCAAATTGCGTCGAGATTCAACACATCGTCCTTCAGCCGACTTGTCTCCAAGGGTTTATTGCTGCCTCGGGCACCTTATGGTCGTTCTCCTGTGAGTCTAGATTTCCTAATCCGACTCAAAACTGATAGTAAATTGTAACGTTCAGCGCCTCCTAATGACGATGGAACACTTAAATTGCGTCGATATTCAATACATTGGCCTCCAGCCGACTTGGCTCCAAGGGGTATTGCTGCTTCGGGTACCTTATAGTCCGTCTCCATTGAGTTTAGATTTTCGAATCCGACGAAAAACTCATAGTTAATTGTAACATTCGGGGACTCCTAGTTATGATGGAACTCTCAAATTGCGTCGAGATTCAATACATCGGCCTCCAGCCGACTTGTCTCCAAGGGTCTGTAGCTCCCTCGGGCACCTTATGGTCGCTGTCCTGTGAGTCTATATTTTCGAATCCGACGCGAAACTGATAGTTAATTCTAACGTTCAGGGTCTCCTGATGACGATGGAGCACTCAAATTGCGTCGCGATTCTATACAGCGTCCTAGAGCGGACTGGTCTCCTAGGGGTATTGCTGCTTCGGGTACCTTATAGTCCGTCAACAGTGAGTCTAGATTTTCGAATCCGACGAAAAACTGATAGTTATTTGTAACATTCAGGGACTCCTAGTTATGATGGAACTCTCAAATTGCGTCGCGATCCAATACATCGTCCTCCAGCCGACCTGTCTCCAAGGGTCTATTGCTGCCAGGGGCACCTTATGATCGTTTTCCTGTGAGTCTAGGTTTTTGAATCCGACGCAAAACTGATAGTTAATTATAACGTTCAGGGCCACCTAATGACAATATAACTCTCAAATTGCGTCGGGATTCAATACATCGGCATTCAGCCGATTTGTCTCCAAGGGTCTATTGCGGCCGCGGGCACCTTATGGTCGTTCCCCTGTGAGTCTAGATTTTAGAATCCGACGCAAAACTGATTTTTTATTGCAATTTTCAGGGCCTCCTAATGACGATGGAACACTCAAATTGCGTCGAGATTCAATACATCGGCCTCCAGCCGACTTGTCTCCAAGGGGATATTGCTGCCTCGGGCACCATATGGTCCGTCTCCTGTGAGTCTAGATTTTCGAATCCGACGCAAAAATGATAGTTAATTGTAACGTTCAGCGCCTCCTAATGACGATGGAACACTCAAATTGCGTCGAGAGTCAATACATCGATTTCCAGCCGACTTGTCTAAAGGGGATATTGCTGCCTCGGGCTCTATGTGGTACGTCTCCTGTGAGTCTAGATTTTCGAATCCGACGCGAAACTGATAGTTAATTCTAACCTTCAGGGCCTCCTAATGACGATGGAGCACTCAAATTGCGTCGCGATTCAATACATCGTCCCCCAGCGGACTGGTCTCCAAAGGGATATAGCTTCGGGCACCCTATGGTCCGTCTCCAGTGAGCCTAGATTTTCGATTCCGACGAAAAACTGATGGTTAATTGTATCATTCAGGGTCACCTAATGACGATGGAACACTCAAATTGTGTCGAAATTCTATACATCGGCCTCCAGCCGACTTGTCTCCAAGGGGATATTGCTGCTTCGGGCACAATATGATCCTTCTCCTGTGAGTCTAGATTTTCGAATCCGACGCAAAACTGATAGTTATGTTCAGGGCCTCCTAATGACGATGGAACACTCAAATTGCGTCGAGATCCAATACATCGTCCTTCAGCCGACATGTCTCCAAGGGTCTATTGCTGCCTCGGACACCTTATGGTCGTTCTCCTGTGAGTCTAGATTTTCTAATCAGACGCAAAACTGATTGTTAATTGTAACGTTCAGGACCACCAAATGACGATCGAACACTAAAATTGCGTCGGGATTCAATACACCGTCCTCCAGCCGACTTGTATCCAAGGGGATATTGCTGTCTCGGGCTTCATATGATCCTTCTCCTGTGAGTATATTTTCGAATCCGACGCTAAAATGATAGTTAATTGTAACGTTCAGCGCCTCCTATACACGATGGAACACTCAAATTGCGTCGAGATTCAATACATCGGCCTCCAGCCGACTTGTCTCCATGGGGATATTGCTGCCTCAGGCACCATATGATCCGTCTCCTGTGAGTCTAGATTTTCGAATCCGAAGCAAAAATGATAGTTAAAACGCTCAGCGCCTCCTAATGACGATGGAACACTCAAACTGCGTCGAGAGTCAATACATGGAACTCCAGCCGACTTGTCTGCAAGGGGATATTGCTGCCTCGGGCTCTATGTGGTCGGTCTCCTGTGAGTGTAGATTTTCGAATCCGACGCGAAACTGATAGTTAATTGTAACCTTCAGGGCCTCCTAATGACGATGGAACACTCAAATTACGTCGAGATTCAATACATCGTCCGTCAGCCGACTTGTCTCCAAGGGTCTATTGCTGCCTCGGGCACCTTATGGTCGTTCTCCTGTGAGTCTAGATTTTCTAATTCGACGCAAAAATGATAGTTAATTGTAACGTTCAGCGCCTCCTAATGTCGATGGAACACTCAAATTGCGTCGCGATTCAATACATCGTGGCCAGCCGACTTGCATCCAAGGGGATATTGATGCCTCGGTCACCATAAGATATTACTCCTGTGAGTGGATTTTCGAATCCGACGCTAAAATGATAGTTAATTGTAACGTTTAGCGCCTCCTAATTACGATGGAACAATCAAATTGCGTCGAGATTCAATACATGGGCCTCGAGCCGACTTGTATCCAATGGGATATTGCTGTCTCGGGCACCATATGATACTTCTCCTGTGAGTAGATTTTCGAATCCGACGCTAAAATGATAATTAATTGTAACGTTCAGCGCCTCCTAATGACGATGGAACACTCAAATTGCGTCGAGATACAATACATCGTCCTCCAGCGGACTGGTCTCCAAGGGGATATTGCTGTCTCGGGCACCTTATGGTCCGTCTCCAGTGAGTCTAGATTTTTGAATCCGACGCGAAACTGATAGTTAATTGTAGCGATCAGCGCCTCCTAATGACGATGGAACACTCAAATTGCGTCGAGATTCAATACATCGTCCTCCAGCCGACTTGGCTCTATGGGGATATTGCTGCCTCGGGCTCCTTATGGTCGCTCTCCTGTGGGTCTAGATTTTCGAATCCGACGCGAAATTGATTGTTAATTGTAACGTTCAGGGCTTCCTAATGACGATGGAACACTCAAATTGCGTCGAGATTCAATACATCGTCCTTCAGCCGACTTGTCTGCAAGGGTCTATTGCTGCCTCGGGCACCTTATGGTCGTTCTCCAGTGAGTCTAGATTTTCTAATCCGACGCCAAACTGATTGTTAATTGCCACGTTCAGGGCCTCGTAATGACGATAGAACACTCAAATTGCGTCGAGGTTCAATACATCATCCTCCAGCCGACTTGTATCCAATGGGATATTGCTGTCTCGGGCACCATATGATACTTCTCCTGTGAGTAGATTTTCGAATCCGACGCTAAAATGATAATTAATTGTAACGTTCAGCGCCTCCTAATGACGATGGAACACTCAAATTGCGTCGAGATACAATACATCGTCCTCCAGCCGACTTGTCTCGAAGGGGATATTGCTGCTCGGGCACCATATGGTCCATCTCCTGTGAATCTAGATTTTCGAATCCGACGCGAAACTGATAGTTAGTTGTAACGTTCAGGACCTCCTAATGACGATGGAACACTCAAATTGCGTCGCGATTCAATACATCGTCCTCTAGCGGACTCGTCTCCAAGTGGATATTGCTGCTTCGCGCACCTTATGATTTGTCTCCAGTGAGTCTACATTTTCAAATCCGACGAAAAACTGATCGTTAATTGTAACAATCAGTGCCTCCAGGTTACGATGGAACACTCAAATTGTGTCGCGATCCAATACATCGTTCTCCAGCCGATTTGTCTCCAAGGGGATATTGCTGCCTCGGGCACCATATGGTCCTTCTCCTGTGAGTCTAGATTTTCGAATCCGACGCGAAACTGACAGTTAATTGTAACGTTCAGGGCCTCCTAATGACGATGGAGCACTCAAATTGCGTCGCGATTCAATACATCGGTCTCTAGCGGACTGGTCTCCAAGGGGATATTGCTGCTTCGGGCACCTTATGATTCGCCTCCAGTGATTCTAGATTTTCGAATCCGACGAAAAACTGGATGTTAATTGTAACGTTCAGGGCCCCCTAATAACGATGGAACACTCAAATTGCGTCAAGATTCAATACATCGTCCTCCAGCCGACTTGTACACAGATGGATATTGATGTCTCGGGCACCACATGATCCTTCTCCAGTGAGTAGATTTTCGAATCCGACGCTAAAACGATAGTTAATTGTAACGGTCAGCGCTTGGTAATGACGATGGAACCCTCAAATTGCGTCGAGATTCAATACGTCATCCTCCAGCCCACTTGTATCCAAGGGGATATTGCTGTCTCGGGCACCATATGATCCTTCTCCTGTGAGTTGATTTTCGAATCCGACGCTAAAATGATAATTAATTGTAACGTTCAGCGCCTCCTAATGACGATGGAACTCTCATATTGCGTCGAGATTCAATACATCGTCCTCCAGCCGACTTGTTTCCAAGGGGATATTGCTACCTCGGGCTCCTTATGGTCGCTCTCCTGTGAGTCAAGATTTTCGAATCCGACGCGAAACTGATTGTCAATTGTCACATTCAAGGCCTCCTAATGACGATGGAACACTCAAATTGCGTCGAGATTCAATACATCATCCTCCAGCTGACTTGTATCCAAGGGGATATTGCTGTCTCGGGCACCATATGATCCTTCTCCTGTGAGTAGATTTTCGAATCCGACGCTAAAATGATAATTAATTGTAACGTTCAGGGCTTCCTAATGACGATGGAACACACAAATTGCGTCGAGATTCAATACATCGTCCTTCAGCCGACTTGTCTCCAAGGGTCTTTTGCTGCCTCGGCAGCTTATGGTCGTTCTCCTGTGAGTCTAGATTTATCGAATCCGACGCAAAACTGATTGTTAATTGTCACATTCAAGGCCTCCTAATGACGATGGAACACTCAAATTGCGTCGAGATTCAATACATCATCCTCCAGCCGACTTGTATCCAAGGGGATATTGCTGTCTCGGGCACCATATGATCCTTCTCCTGTGAGTAGATTTTCGAATCCGACGCTAAAATGATAATTAATTGTAACGTTCAGCGCCTCCTTATGACGATGGAACTCTCAAATTGCGTCGAGATTCAATACAACGTCCTCCAGCCGACCTGTCTCGAAGGGGGTATTGCTGCCTCGGGCACCATATGGTCCTTCTCCTGTGAGTCTAGATTTTCGAATCCGAAGCGAAACTGATAGTTAATTGTAACGTTCAGGGCCTCCTAATGACTATGGAGCACTCAAATTGCGTAGCGATATAATACATCGTCCTCCAGCGGACTGGTCTCCAAGGGGATATTGCTGCCTCGGGCACCTTATGGTCCGTCTCCAGGGAGTCTAGATTTTCGAATCCGACGTAAAACTGATAGTTAATTGTAGCATTCAGGGCCTCCTAAAGACGATGGAACACTCAAATTTTGTCGTGATCCAATAAATCGTCCTCCAGCCGATTTGTCTACAAGGGGATAATTCTGCCCCGAGCTCCATGTGGTCCGTCTCCTGTGAGTCTAGATTTTCGATTCCGACGCGATACTGATAGTTTATTGAAACGTTCAGGGCCTGCTAATGACGATGGAACACTCAAATTGCGTCGAGATTCACTACATCGTCCTCCATCCGACTTGTCTCCATGGGGATATTGCTGCTTCGGGCCCCTTATGGTCGCTCTCCTGTGAATCTAGATTTTCGAATCCGACGCGAAACTGATTGTTAATTGTAACGTTCAGGGCTTCCTAATGACGATGGAACACTGAAACTGCGTCGAGATTCAATACATCGGCATTAAGCCGATTTGTCTCCAAGGGTCTATTGCTGACTTGGGTACCTTGTGGTCGTACCCCTGTGAGTCTAGATATTAGAATCCGATGCAAAACTGATAGTTAATTGTAATGTTCAGGGCCTCCTAATGACAATGGAACACTCAAATTGCGTCGAGATTCAATCCATCGGCCTCCAGCCGACTTGTCTCCAAGGGGATACTGCTGCCTCGGGCACCATATGGTCCGTCTCCTGTGAGTCTAGATTTTCGAATCCGACCCAAAAATGATAGTTAATTGTAAAGTTCAGCGCCTCCTAATGACGATGAAACACTCAAATTCCGTCGAGAGTCAATACATCGACCTCCAGCGGACTGGTCTCCAAGGGGATATTGCTGCCTCGGGCACAGAATGGTCCGTCTCCAGTGAGTCTAGATTTTTGAATCCGACGAAAAACTGATAGTTAATTGTAACATTCAGGGCCTCCTAATGACGATGGAAAACTCAAATTGCGTCGCGATCCAATACATCGTCCTCCAGCCGACTTGTCTCCAAGGGTCTACTGCTGCCTCGGGCACCTTATGATCGTACTCCTATGAGTCTACGAACCCGACGCAAAAATGATAGTGAATTGTAACGTTCAGGGCCTCATAATGACGATGGAACACTCAAATTGCGTCGAGATTCAATCCATCGGCCTCCAGCTGACTTGTCTCCAAGGGGATATTGCTGCCTCCTGCACCATATGGTCCGTCCCCTGTGAGTCTAGATTTTCGAATCCGACGCAAAAAAGATAGTTAATTGTAACGTTCAGGGCCTCCTAATGACGAAGGAACATTCAAATTGCGTCGAGAGTCACTACAACGTCCTCCGGACAACTTGTCTCCAAGGGGATATCGCTGTCTCGGGCACCACATGGTCCGTCTCCGGTGATGCCACGTTTTCGAATCCGATGCAAAACTGATAGTTAATTGTAACGTTCAAGGCCTCCTAATGACGATGGAACACTCAAATTGCGTCGCGATTCAATACATAGTCCTCCAGCGGATTGGTCTCCAAGGGGATATTGCTGCCTCGTGCACCTTATGATCCGTCTCCAGTGAGTCTAGATTTTCGAATCCGACGAAAAACTGATAGTTAATTGTGACATTCGGGGTCTCCTAAAGACGATGGAACATTCAAATTGCGTCGCGATCCAATACATCGTCCTCCAGCCGACTTGTCTCCTAGGGGATATTGCTGTCTCGGACACCATATGATCCTTCTCCTGTGAGTCTAGATTTTCGTATCCGACGCGAAACTGATAGTTAATTGTAACGTTCAGGGCCTCCTAATGATGATGGAACACTGAAATTGCGTCGAGATTCAATACATCGGCCTCCAGCCGACTTGTCTTCAATGGGAAATTCTGCCTCCGGCACCTTATGGTCCGTCTCCTGTGAGTCAAGATTTTCGAATCCCACGCAAAAATGATAGTTAATTGTAACGTTCAGCGCCTCCAAATGACGATGGAACACTCAAATTGCGTCGAGAGTCAATACATCGTCCTCCAGCCGACTTGTTTCCAAGGGTCTACTGCTGCCTCGGGCACCTTATGATCGTACTCCCATGAGTCTACGAACCCGACGCAAAAATGATAGTGAATTGTTACGTTCAAGGCCTCCTAATGACGATGTAGCACTCAAATTGCGTCGCGATTCAATACACCCTCCTCCAGCGGACTGGTATCCAAGGGGATATCGCTGCCTCGGGCACCACATGGTCCATCTCCGGTGATTCTACGTTTTCGAATCCGACGCAAAACTGATAGTTAATTGTAACGTTCAGGGCCACCTAATGACGATGGAACACTCAAATTGCGTCGAGATTCAATACCACGTCATTCAGCCGAATTGTCTCCAAGGGTCTATTGCTGCCTCGGGCACCTTATGGTCGTTCCCCTGTGAGTCTAGATTTTCGAATCCGACGCGAAACTGATTGTTAATTGTAACGTTCAGGGCTTCCTAATGACAATGGAACACTCAAATTGCGTCGAGATTCAGTACAATGTCATTCAGCCGACTTGTCTCCAAGGGTCTATTGCTGCCTCGGGCAGCTTATGGCCGTTCTCCTGTGAGTCTAGATATTCGAATCCGACGCAAAACTGATAGTTAATTGTAACGTTGAGGGCCTCCTAATGACGATAGAACACGCAAATTGCGTCGAGATTCAATACTTCTGCTCCCAGCCGACTTGTCTCCAAGGGGACATTGCTGCCTGTAGCACCATATGGTCCGTCTCCGGTGAGTCTAGATTTTCCATTCCGATGCGAAACTGATAGTTAATTGTAACGTTCAGGGCCTCCACATGACGATGGAACACTCAAATTCAGTCGAGAGTCAATACATCGTCCTCCAGCCGACTTGTCTACAAGGGAATATTGCTTCCTCGGGTTCCCCGTGGTCCGTCTTCTGTGAGACTAGATTTTCGAATCCGACGCATAACTGATAGTTAATTGCAACGTTCAGCGCCTCCTAATGACGATGCAACACTGAAATTGCGACGAGACTCAATACATCGGTCTCCAGCCGACTTGTCTTCAAATGTCTAGTGCTGCCTCGGGCACCTTGCGGTCGTTCTAATTTGAGTCTAGATTTTCGAATCCGACGCATAACTGATAGTTAATTGTAAAGTTCAAGGCCTCCTAATGTCGATGGAACACTCAAATTGCATCGAGATTCAATACATCGTCCTCCAGCCGACTTGCCTCAGAGGAACTATTCCATCCTCGGGCATCTTACGGTCGTTCTCCTGTGAGTCTAGATTTTTCGAATCCGACGCATAACTAATAGTTAATTGTAAAGTTCAGGACCTCCTAATGACAATGGAACACTCAAATTGCGTCGAGATTCAATACATCGGCCTCCAGCCGAATTGTCTCCAATGGGAAATTCTGCCTCGGGCACCTTGTGGTCCGTCTCCTGTGAGTCTAGATTTTCGAATCCGACGCAAAAATGATAGTTAATTGTAACGTTCAGCGCCTCCTAATGACGATGGAACACTCAAATTGCGTCGAGAGTCAATACATAGACCTCCAGCCGACTTGTCTCCAAGGGAATGTCGCTGCCTCGGGCACCACATGGTCCGTCTCCGGTGATTCTACGCTTTCGAATCCGACTCAAAACTGCTATTTAATTGTAACGTTCAGGGCCTCCTATGACGATGGAGCACTCAAATTGCGTCGCGATTCAATACATCGTCCTCCAGCGGACTGGTCTCCAAGGGGATATTGCTGCCTCGGGCACAGTATGGTCCGTCTCCTGTGAGTCAAGATTTTCGAATCCGACGCAAAAAAGATAGTTAATTGTAACGTTCAGGGCCTCCTAATGACGAAGGAACATTCAAATTGCGTCGAGAGTCACTACAACGTCCTCCGGCCAACTTGTCTCCAAGGGGATATCGCTGTCTCGGGCACCACATGGTCCGTCTCCGGTGATGCCACATTTTCGAATCCGATGCAAAACTGATAGTTAATTGTAACGTTCAAGGCCTCCTAATGACGATGGAACACTCAAATTGCGTCGCGATTCAATACATAGTCCTCCAGCGGATTGGTCTCCAAGGGGATATTGCTGCCTCGTGCACCTTATGGTCCGTCTCCAGTGAGTCTAGATTTTCGAATCCGACGAAAAACTGATAGTTAATTGTAACATTCAGGGTCTCCTAAAGACGATGGAACATTCAAATTGCGTCACGATCCAATACATCGTCCTCCAGCCGACTTGTCTCCTAGGGGATATTACTGTCTCGGGCACCATATGATCCTTCTCCTGTGAGTCTAGATTTTCGTATCCGACGCGAAACTGATAGTTAATTGTAACGTTCAGGGCCTCCTAATGATGATGGAACACTGAAATTGTGTCGAGATTCAATACATCGGCCTCCAGCCGACTTGTCTTCAATGGGAAATTCTGCCTCGGGCACCTTATGGTCCGTCTCCTGTGAGTCTAGATTTTCGAATCCGACGCAAAAATGATAGTTAATTGTAACTTTCAGCGACTCCAAATGGCGATGGAACACTCAAATTGCGTCGAGAGTCAATACATCGTCCTCCAGCCGACTTCTCTCCAAGGGGACATTGCTGCCTGTAGCACCATATGGTCCGTCTCCGGTGAGTCTAGATTTTCCATTCCGATGCGAAACTGATAGTTCATTGTAACGTTCAGGGCCTCCTAATGACGTTGGAATACTCAAATTGCATCGAGATTCAATACATCGTCCTACAGCCAACTTGTCTCCAATTGTCTATTGCTGCCTCGGACATCTCATGGTCGATCTCTGTGAGTCTAGATTTTCGAATCCGACGCATGACTGATAGTTAATTGCAACGTTCAGCGCCCCCTAATGACGATGCAACACTGAAATTGCGACGAGATTCAATACATCGCTCTCCAGCCGACTTGTCTTCAAATGTCTATTGCTGCCTCGGGCACCTTGCGGTCGTTCGAATGTGAGTCTAGATTTTCGAATCCGACGCATAACTGATACTTAATTGTAAAGTTCAGGGCCTCCTAATGTCGATGGAACACTCAAATTGCATCGAGATTCAATACATCGTCCTCCAGCCGACTTGTCTCATAGGAACTATTGCATCCTCGGGCATCTTACGGTCGTTCTCCTGTGAGTCTAGATTTTTCGAATCCGACGTTAATTGTAAAGTTCGGGACCTCCTAATGACAATGGAACACTCAAATTGCGTCGAGATTCAATACATCGGCCTCCAGCCGAATTGTCTCCAATGGGAAATTCTGCCTCGGGCACCTTATGGTCCGTCTCCTGTGAGTCTAGATTTTTGAATCCGACGAAAAACTGATAGTTAATTGTAACGTTCAGGACCTCCTAATGACGAAGGAACATTCAAATTGCGTCGCGATTCAATACATAGTCCTCCAGCGGATTGGTCTCCAAGGGGATATTGCTGCCTCGGGCACAGTATGGTCCGTCTCCAGTGAGTCTAGATTTTTGAATCCGACGAAAAACTGATAGTTAATTGTAACATTCAGGGCCTCCTAATGACGATGGAGCACTCAAATTGCGTCGCGATCAAATACATCGTCCTCCAGCCGACTTGTTTCCAAGGGTCTACTGCTGCCTCGGGCACCTTATGATCGTACTCCTATGAGACTACGAACCCGACGCAAAAATGATAGTGAATTGTAACGTTCAGGGCCTCATAATGACGATTGAAAACTCAAATTGCGTCGCGATCCAAAACATCGTCCTCCAGCCGACTTGACTCCATGGGGATTTTGCTGCCTCGGGCTCCCTATGGTCGCTCTCTTGTGAGTCTGGATTTTCGAATCCGACGCGAAACTGATTGTTAATTGTAACGTTCAGGGCTTCCTAATGGCGATGGAACACTCAAATTGCGTCGAGATTCAATACATCGGCATTCTGCCGTTTTGTCTCCAAGAGTCTATTGCTGACTTGGGTACCTTATGGTAGTACCCCTGTGAGTCTAGATTTAAGAATCCGACGCAAAACTGATAGTTAATTGTAATGTTCAGGGCCACCTAATGACGATGGAACACTCAAATTGCGTCGAGATTCAATCCATCGGCCTCCAGCCGACTTGTGTCCAAGGGGATATTGCTGCCTCCTGCACCATATGGTCAGTCTCCTGTGAGTCTAGATTTTCGAATCCGACGCAAAAAAGATAGTTAATTGTAACGTTCAGGGCCTCCTAATGACGAAGGAACATTCAAATTGCGTCGAGAGTCACTACAACGTCCTCCGGCCAACTTGTCTCCAAGGGGATATCGCTGTCTCGGGCACCACATGGTCCGTCTCCAGTGAGTCTAGATTTTCGAATCCGACGAAAAACTGATAGTTAATTGTAACATTCAGGGTCTCCTAAAGACGATGGAACATTCAAATTGCGTCATGATCCAATACATCGTCCTCCAGCCGACTTGTCCCCTAGGGGATATTACTGTCTCGGGCACCATATGATCCTTCTCCTGTGAGTCTAGATTTTCGTATCCGACGCGAAACTGATAGTTAATTGTAACGTTCAGGGCCTCCTAATGATGATGGAACACTGAAATTGCGTCGAGATTCAATACATCGGCCTCCAGCCGACTTGTCTTCAATGGGAAATTCTGCCTCGGGCACCTTATGGTCCGTCTCCTGTGAGTCTAGATTTTCGAATCCGACGCAAAAATGATAGTGAATTGTTACGTTCAGGGCCTCCTAATGACGATGTAGCACTCAAATTGCGTCGCGATTCAATACACCCTCCTCCAGCGGACTGGTATCCAAGGGGATATCGCTGCCTCGGGCACCTCATGGTCCATCTCCGGTGATTCTACGTTTTCGAATCCGACGCAAAAATGACAGTTAATTGTAACGTTCAGATCCTCCTAATGACGATGGAACACTGAAATTGCGTCGAGATTCAATACATCGTCCTTCAGCCGACTTTTCTCCAAGGGTCTATTGCTGGCTCGGGCACCTTATGGTCGTTCTCCTCTGAGTCTAGATTTTCGAATCCGACGCAAAACTAATAGTTAATTGTAACGTTCAGGGCCTCCTAATCGCGATGATCACTCAAATAGCGTCGAGATTCAATACATCGTCCTTCAGCCGACTTGTATCCAAGTTGATATTGCTGTCTCGTGCACCATATGATCCTTCTCCTGTGAGTCTAGATTTTCGAATCCGACGCTAAAATGATAGTTAATTGTAACGTTCAGCGCCTCCTAATGACGATGGAACACTCAAATTGCGTCGAGAGTCAATACATAGACCTCCAGCCGACTTGTCTCCAAGGGAATGTCGCTGCCTCGGGCACCACATGGTCCGTCTCCGGTGATTCTACGCCATCGAATCCGACTCAAAACTGCTATTTAATTGTAACGTTCAGGGCCTCCTATGACGATGGAGCACTCAAATTGCGTCGCGATTCAATACATCGTCCTCCAGCGGACTGGTCTCCAAGGGGATTTTGCTGCCTCGGGCACAGTATGGTCCGTCTCCTGTGAGTCAAGATTTTCGAATCCGACGCAAAAAAGATAGTTAATTGTAACGTTCAGGGCCTCCTAATGACGAAGGAACATTCAAATTGCGTCGAGAGTCACTACAACGTCCTCCGGCCAACTTGTCCCCAAGGGGATATCGCTGTCTCGGGCACCACATGGTCCGTCTCCGGTGATGCCACGTTTTCGAATCCGATGCAAAACTGATAGTTAATTGTAACGTTCAAGGCCTCCTAATGACGATGGAACACTCAAATTGCGTCGCGATTCAATACATAGTCCTCCAGCGGATTGGTCTCCAAGGGGATATTGCTGCCTCGTGCACCTTATGGTCCGTCTCCAGTGAGTCTAGATTTTCGAATCCGACGAAAAACTGATAGTTAATTGTAACATTCAGGGTCTCCTAAAGACGATGGAACATTCAAATTGCGTCACGATCCAATACATCGTCCTCCAGCCGACTTGTCTCCTAGGGGATATTACTGTCTCGGGCACCATATGATCCTCCTCCTGTGAGTCTAGATTTTCGTATCCGACGCGAAACTGATAGTTAATTGTAACGTTCAGGGCCTCCTAATGATGATGGAACACTGAAATTGCGTCGAGATTCAATACATCGGCCTCCAGCCGACTTGTCTTCAATGGGAAATTCTGCCTCGGGCACCTTATGGTCCGTCTCCTGTGAGTCTAGATTTTCGAATCCGACGCAAAAATGATAGTTACTTGTAACTTTCAGCGACTCCAAATGGCGATGGAACACTCAAATTGAGTCGAGAGTCAATACATCGTCCTCCAGCCGACTTGTCTCCAAGGGGACATTGCTGCCTGTAGCACCATATGGTCCGTCTCCGGTGAGTCTAGATTTTCCATTCCGATGCGAAACTGATAGTTCATTGTAACGTTCAGGGCCTCCTAATGACGTTGGAACACTCAAATTGCATCGAGATTCAATACATCGTCCTCCAGCCGACTTGTCTCATAGGAACTATTGCATCCTCGGGCATCTTACGGTCGTTCTCCTGTGAGTCTAGATTTTTCGAATCCGACGTTAATTGTAAAGTTCGGGACCTCCTAATGACAATGGAACACTCAAATTGCGTCGAGATTCAATACATCGGCCTTCAGCCGAATTGTCTCCAATGGGAAATTCTGCCTCGGGCACCTTATGGTCCGTCTCCTGTGAGTCTAGATTTTCGAATCCGACGCAAAAATGATAGTTAATTGTAACGTTCAGCGCCTCCTAATGACGATGGAACACTCAAATTGCGTCGAGAGTCAATACATCGACCTCCAGCCGACTTGTCTCCAAGGGAATGTCGCTGCCTCGGGCACAACATGGTCCGTCTCCGGTGATTCTACGCTTTCGAATCCGACTCAAAACTGCTATTTAATTGTAACGTTCAGTGCCTCCTATGACGATGGAGCACTCAAATTGCGTCGCGATTCAATACATCGTCCTCCAGCGGACTGGTCTCCAAGGGGATATTGCTGCCTCGGGCACAGTATGGTCCGTCTCCAGTGAGTCTAGATTTTTGAATCCGACGAAAAACTGATAGTTAATTGTAACATTCAGGGCCTCCTAATGACGATGGAACACTCAAATTGCGTCGCGATCAAATACATCGTCCTCCAGCCGACGTGTTTCCAAGGGTCTACTGCTGCCTCGGGCACCTTATGATCGTACTCCTATGAGACTACGAACCCGACGCAAAAATGATAGTGAATTGTAACGTTCAGGGCCTCATAATGACGATGGAGCACTCAAATTGCGTCGCGATTCAATACATCCTCCTCCAGCGGACTGGTCTCCAAGGGGATATTGCTGCCTCGCGCACAGTATGATCCGTTTCCAGTGAGTCGAGATTTTCGAATCCGACGAAAAACTGAGAGTAAATTGTAACATTCAGGGCCTCCAAATGACGATGGAAAACTCAAATTGCGTCGCGATCCAAAACATCGTCCTCCAGCCGACTTGACTCCATGGGGATTTTGCTGCCTCGGGCTCCTTATGGTCGCTCTCTTGTGAGTCTAGATTTTCGAATCCGACGCGAAACTGATTGTTAATTGTAACGTTCAGGGCTTCCTAATGGCGATGGAACACTCAAATTGCGTCGAGATTCAATACATCGGCATTCTGCCGTTTTGTCTCCAAGAGTCTATTGCTGACTTGGGTACCTTATGGTACTACCCCTGTGAGTCTAGATTTAAGAATCCGACGCAAAACTGATAGTTAATTGTAATGTTCAGGGCCACCTAATGACGATGGAACACTCAAATTGCGTCGAGATTCAATACATCGGCCTCCAGCCGACTTGTGTCCAAGGGGATATTGCTGCCTCCTGCACCATATGGTCCGTCTCCTGTGAGTCTAGATTTTCGAATCCGACGCAAAAAAATAGTTAATTGTAACGTTCAGGGCCTCCTAATGACGAAGGAACATTCAAATTGCGTCGAGAGTCACTACAACGTCATCCGGCCAACTTGTCTCCAAGGGGATATCGCTGTCTCGGACACCACATGGTCCGTCTCCGGTGATGCCACGTTTTCGAATCCGATGCAAAACTGATAGTTAATTGTAACGTTCAAGGCCTCCTAATGACGATGGAACACTCAAATTGCGTTGTGATTCAATACATAGTCCTCCAGCGGATTGGTCTCCAAGGGGATATTGCTGCCTCGTGCACCTTATGGTCCGTCTCCAGTGAGTCTAGATTTTCGAATCCGACGAAAAACTGATAGTTAATTGTAACATTCAGGGTCTCCTAAAGACGATGGAACATTCAAATTGCGTCACGAACCAATACATCGTCCTCCAGCCGACTTGTCCCCTAGGGGATATTACTGGCTCGGGCACCATATGATCCTTCTCCTGTGAGTCTAGATTTTCGTATCCGACGCGAAACTGATAGTTAATTGTAACGTTCAGGGCCTCCTAATGATGATGGAACACTGAAATTGCGTCGAGATTCAATACATCGGCCTCCAGCCGACTTGTCTTCAATGGGAAATTCTGCCTCGGGCACCTTATGGTCCGTCTCCTGTGAGTCTAGATTTTCGAATCCGACGCAAAAATGATAGTGAATTGTTACGTTCAGGGCCTCCTAATGACGATGTAGCACTCAAATTGCGTCGCGATTCAATACACCCTCCTCCAGTGGACTGGTATCCAAGGGGATATCGCTGCCTCGGGCACCTCATGGTCCATCTCCGGTGATTCTACGTTTTCGAATCCGACGCAAAAATGACAGTTAATTGTAACGTTCAGATCCTCCTAATGACGATGGAACACTGAAATTGCGTCGAGATTCAATACATCGTCCTTCAGCCGACTTTTCTCCAAGGGTCTATTGCTGGCTCGGGCACCTTATGGTCGTTCTCCTCTGAGTCTAGATTTTCGAATCCGACGCAAAACTAATAGTTAATTGTAACGTTCAGGGCCTCCTAATCGCGATGATCACACAAATAGCGTCGAGATTCAATACATCGTCCTTCAGCCGACTTGTATCCAAGTTGATATTGCTGTCTCGTGCACCATATGATCCTTCTCCTGTGACTAGATTTTCGAATCCGACGCTAAAATGATAGTTAATTGTAACGTTCTGCACCTCCTAATGACGATGGAACACTCAAATTGCGTCGAGAGGCAATACATCGTCCTCCAGCCAACTTGTCTCCATGGGGATATTGCTGCCTCGGGTTCCTTATGGTCGCTCTCCTGTGAGTCTAGATTTTCGAATCCGACGCGAAACTGATTGTTAATTGTTACGTTCAGGGCTTCCTAATGACGATGGAACACTCAAATTGCGTCGAGATTCAATACATCGTCCTTCAGCCGACTTGTCTCCAAGAGTCTATTGCTGCCTAGGGCACCTTATGGTCGTTCCCCTGTGAGTCTAGATTTTAGAATCCGACGCAAAACTGATAGTTAATTGTAATGTTCAGCGCCTCCTAATGACGATGGAACACTCAAACTGCGTCGAGATTCAATACCACGTCATTCAGCCGAATTGTCTCCAAGGGTCTATTGCTGCCTCAGGCACCTAATGGTCGTTCCCCTGTGAGTCTAGATTTTCGAATCCGACGCGAAACTGATTGTTAATTGTAACGTTCAGGGCTTCCTAATGACGATGGAACACTGAAATTGGGTCGAGATTCAATACATCGTCATTCAGCCGACTTGTCTCCAAGGGTCTATTGCTGCCTCGGGCAGCTTTTGGCCGTTCTCCTGTGAGTCTAGATATTCGAATCCGACGCAAAATTGATAGTTAATTGTAACGTTGAGGGCCTCCTAATGACGATGGAACACTCAAATTGCATCGAGATTCAATACTTCTGCTTCCAGCCGACTTGTCTCCAAGGGGACATTACTGCCTGTAGCACCATATGGTCCGTCTCCGGTGAGTCTAGATTTTCCATTCCGATGCGAAACTGATAGTTAATTGTAACGTTCAGGGCCTCCACATGACGATGGAACACTCAAATTCTGTCGAGAGTCAATACATCGTCCTCCAGCCGACTTGACTACAAGGGAATTTTTCTTCCTCGGGCTCCATGTGGTCCGTCTTCTGTGAGTCTAGATTTTCGAATCCGACGCATAACTGATAGTTAATTACAACGTTCAGCGCCTCCTAATGACGATGCAACACTGAAATTGCGACGAGATTCAATACATCGGTCTCCAGCCGACTTGTCTTCAAATGTCTATTGCTGCCTCGGGCACCTTGCGGTCGTTCTAATGTGAGTCTAGATTTTCGAATCCGACGCATAACTGATAGTTAATTGCAAAGTTCAGGGCCTCCTAATGTCGATGGAACACTCAAATTGCATCGAGCTTCAATACATCGTCCTCCAGCCGACTTGTCTCAGAGGAACTATTGCATCCTCGGGCATCTTACGGTCGTTCTCCTGTGAGTCTAGATTTTTCGAATCCGACGCATAACTAATAGTTAATTGTAACGTTCAGCGCCTCCTAATGACGATGGAACACTCAAATTGCGTCGAGAGTCAATACATCGACCTCCAGCCGACTTGTCTCCAAGGGAATGTCGCTGCCTCGGGCACAAAATGGTCCGTCTCCGGTGATTCTACGCTTTCGAATCCGACTCAAAACTGCTATTTAATTGTAACGTTCAGTGCCTCCTATGACGATGGAGCACTCAAATTGCGTCGCGATTCAATACATCGTCCTCCAGCGGACTGGTCTCCAAGGGGATATTGCTGCCTCGGGCACAGTATGGTCCGTCTCCAGTGAGTCTAGATTTTTGAATCCGACGAAAAACTGATAGTTAATTGTAACATTCAGGGCCTCCTAATGACGATGGAACACTCAAATTGCGTCGCGATCAAATACATCGTCCTCCAGCCGACTTGTTTCCAAGGGTCTACTGCTGCCTCGGGCACCTTATGATCGTACTCCTATGAGACTACGAACCCGACGCAAAAATGATAGTGAATTGTAACGTTCAGGGCCTCATAATGACGATGGAGCACTCAAATTGCGTCGCGATTCAATACATCCTCCTCCAGCGGACTGGTCTCCAAGGGGATATTGCTGCCTCGCGCACAGTATGATCCGTCTCCAGTGAGTCGAGATTTTCGAATCCGACGAAAAACTGAGAGTAAATTGTAACATTCAGGGCCTCCAAATGACGATGGAAAACTCAAATTGCGTCGCGATCCAAAACATCGTCCTCCAGCCGACTTGACTCCATGGGGATTTTGCTGCCTCGGGCTCCTTATGGTCGCTCTCTTGTGAGTCTAGATTTTCGAATCCGACGCGAAACTGATTGTTAATTGTAACGTTCAGGGCTTCCTAATGGCGATGGAACACTCAAATTGCGTCGAGATTCAATACATCGGCATTCTGCCGTTTTGTCTCCAAGAGTCTATTGCTGACTTGGGTACCTTATGGTAGTACCCCTGTGAGTCTAGATTTAAGAATCCGACGCAAAACTGATAGTTAATTGTAATGTTCAGGGCCACCTAATGACGATGGAACACTCAAATTGCGTCGAGATTCAATACATCGGCCTCCAGCCGACTTGTGTCCAAGGGGATATTGCTGCCTCCTGCACCATATGGTCCGTCTCCTGTGAGTCTAGATTTTCGAATCCGACGCAAAAAAGATAGTTAATTGTAACGTTCAGGGCCTCCTAATGACGAAGGAACATTCAAATTGCGTCGAGAGTCACTACAACGTCATCCGGCCAACTTGTCTCCAAGGGGATATCGCTGTCTCGGACACCACATGGTCCGTCTCCGGTGATGCCACGTTTTCGAATCCGATGCAAAACTGATAGTTAATTGTAACGTTCAAGGCCTCCTAATGACGATGGAACACTCAAATTGCGTTGTGATTCAATACATAGTCCTCCAGCGGATTGGTCTCCAAGGGGATATTGCTGCCTCGTGCACCTTATGGTCCGTCTCCAGTGAGTCTAGATTTTCGAATCCGACGAAAAACTGATTGTTAATTGTAACATTCAGGGTCTCCTAAAGACGATGGAACATTCAAATTGCGTCACGAACCAATACATCGTCCTCCAGCCGACTTGTCCCCTAGGGGATATTACTGGCTCGGGCACCATATGATCCTTCTCCTGTGAGTCTAGATTTTCGTATCCGACGCGAAACTGATAGTTAATTGTAACGTTCAGGGCCTCCTAATGATGATGGAACACTGAAATTGCGTCGAGATTCAATACATCGGCCTCCAGCCGACTTGTCTTCAATGGGAAATTCTGCCTCGGGCACCTTATGGTCCGTCTCCTGTGAGTCTAGATTTTCGAATCCGACGCAAAAATGATAGTGAATTGTTACGTTCAGGGCCTCCTAATGACGATGTAGCACTCAAATTGCGTCGCGATTCAATACACCCTCCTCCAGTGGACTGGTATCCAAGGGGATATCGCTGCCTCGGGCACCTCATGGTCCATCTCCGGTGATTCTACGTTTTCGAATCCGACGCAAAAATGACAGTTAATTGTAACGTTCAGATCCTCCTAATGACGATGGAACACTGAAATTGCGTCGAGATTCAATACATCGTCCTTCAGCCGACTTTTCTCCAAGGGTCTATTGCTGGCTCGGGCACCTTATGGTCGTTCTCCTCTGAGTCTAGATTTTCGAATCCGACGCAAAACTAATAGTTAATTGTAACGTTCAGGGCCTCCTAATCGCGATGATGACACAAATAGCGTCGAGATTCAATACATCGTCCTTCAGCCGACTTGTATCCAAGTTGATATTGCTGTCTCGTGCACCATATGATCCTTCTCCTGTGACTAGATTTTCGAATCCGACGCTAAAATGATAGTTAATTGTAACGTTCTGCACCTCCTAATGACGATGGAACACTCAAATTGCGTCGAGAGGCAATACATCGTCCTCCAGCCAACTTGTCTCCATGGGGATATTGCTGCCTCGGGTTCCTTATGGTCGCTCTCCTGTGAGTCTAGATTTTCGAATCCGACGCGAAACTGATTGTTAATTGTTACGTTCAGGGCTTCCTAATGACGATGGAACACTCAAATTGCGTCGAGATTCAATACATCGTCCTTCAGCCGACTTGTCTCCAAGAGTCTATTGCTGCCTAGGGCACCTTATGGTCGTTCCCCTGTGAGTCTAGATTTTAGAATCCGACGCAAAACTGATAGTTAATTGTAATGTTCAGCGCCTCCTAATGACGATGGAACACTCAAACTGCGTCGAGATTCAATACCACGTCATTCAGCCGAATTGTCTCCAAGGGTCTATTGCTGCCTCAGGCACCTAATGGTCGTTCCCCTGTGAGTCTAGATTTTCGAATCCGACGCGAAACTGATTGTTAATTGTAACGTTCAGGGCTTCCTAATGACGATGGAACACTCAAATTGGGTCGAGATTCAATACATCGTCATTCAGCCGACTTGTCTCCAAGGGTCTATTGCTGCCTCGGGCAGCTTTTGGCCGTTCTCCTGTGAGTCTAGATATTCGAATCCGACGCAAAATTGATAGTTAATTGTAACGTTGAGGGCCTCCTAATGACGATGGAACACTCAAATTGCGTCGAGATTCAATACTTCTGCTTCCAGCCGACTTGTCTCCAAGGGGACATTACTGCCTGTAGCACCATATGGTCCGTCTCCGGTGAGTCTAGATTTTCCATTCCGATGCGAAACTGATAGTTAATTGTAACGTTCAGGGCCTCCACATGACGATGGAACACTCAAATTCTGTCGAGAGTCAATACATCGTCCTCCAGCCGACTTGACTACAAGGGAATATTTCTTCCTCGGGCTCCATGTGGTCCGTCTTCTGTGAGTCTAGATTTTCGAATCCGACGCATAACTGATAGTTAATTACAACGTTCAGCGCCTCCTAATGACGATGCAACACTGAAATTGCGACGAGATTCAATACATCGGTCTCCAGCCGACTTGTCTTCAAATGTCTATTGCTGCCTCGGGCACCTTGCGGTCGTTCTAATGTGAGTCTAGATTTTCGAATCCGACGCATAACTGATAGTTAATTGCAAAGTTCAGGGCCTCCTAATGTCGATGGAACACTCAAATTGCATCGAGCTTCAATACATCGTCCTCCAGCCGACTTGTCTCAGAGGAACTATTGCATCCTCGGGCATCTTACGGTCGTTCTCCTGTGAGTCTAGATTTTTCGAATCCGACGCATAACTAATAGTTAATTGTAAAGTTCAGGACTTCCTAATGACAATGGAACACTCAAATTGCGTTGAGATTCAATACATCGTTCTCCAGCCGACTTCTCTCCATGGGGATATTCATGCCTCGGGCACCTTATGGTCGTTCTCCTGTGAGTCTAGGTTCTCGAATCCGACGCGAAACTGATTGTTAATTGTAACGTTCAGGGGTTCCTAATGGCGATGGAACACAGAAATTGCGTCGAGACTCAATACCTCGTCATTCAGCCGATTTGTCTCCAAGGCTGCGTCGGGCACCTTATGGTCGTTCCCCTGTGAGTCTAGATTTTCGAATCCGACGCGAAACCGATTGTTAATTGTAACGTTCAGGGCTTCCTAATGACGATGGAACACTCAAATTGCGTCGAGATTCAATACATCGTCATTCAGCCGACTTGTCTCCAACGGTCTATTGCTGCCTCGGGCAGTTATGATCGTTCTCCTGTGAGTCTAGATTTTCGAATCCGACGCAAAACTGATAGTTAATTGTAACGTTCAGCGCCTCCTAATGACGATGGAACACTCAAATTGCGTCGAGATTCAATACTTCTGCTTCCAGCCGACTTGTCTTAAAGGGGACATTGCTGCCTCGGCCACCACATGGTCCGTATCTGGTGATTCTACATTTTCGAATCCGACGCAAAACTCATAATTAATTGTAACGTTCAGGTCCTCCTAATAACGATGGAACACTCAAATTGCGTCGAGATTCAATACTTCGGCTTACAGCCGACTTGTTTCCAAGGGGACATTGCTGCCTCGGGCACCATATGGTCCGTCTTTTGTGAGTCTAGATTTTCGATTCCGATGCGAAACTGATAGTTCATTGTAACGTTCAGGGCCTCCTAATGACGTTGGAACACTCAAATTGCATCGTGATTCAATACATCGTCCTACAGCCAACTTGTCTCCAATTGTCTATTGCTGCCTCGGACATCTCATGGTCGATCTCTGTGAGTCTAGATTTTCGAATCCGACGCATGACTGATAGTTAATTGCAACGTTCAGCGCCCCCTAATGACGATGCAACACTGAAATTGCGACGAGATTCAATACATCGGTCTCCAGCCGACTTGTCTTCGAATGTCTATTGCTGCCTCGGGCACCTTGCGGTCGTTCTAATGTGAGTCTAGATTTTCGAATCCGACGCATAACTGATAGTTAATTGTAAAGTTCAGGGCCACCTAATGTCGATGGAACACTCAAATTGCATCGAGCTTCAATACATCGTCCTCCAGCCGACTTGTCTCAGAGGAACTATTGCATCCTCGGGCATCTTACGGTCGTTCTCCTGTGAGTCTAGATTTTTCGAATCCGACGCATAACTAATAGTTAATTGTAAAGTTCAGGACCACCTAATGACAATGGAACACTCAAATTGCGTCGAGATTCAATACGTCGGCCTCTAGCCATCCTGTCTCCAAATATCTATTGCTGCCTCGGGCACCTTTTGGTCGTTCTCCTGTGAGTCTAGATTTTCGAATCCGACGCGAAACTGATAGTTAATTGTAACGTTCAGGGCCACCTAATGACGATGGATCACTTAAATTGCGTCTAGATTCAATACATCGTCCTTCAGCCGACTTGTCTACAAGAGTCTATTGCTGCCTCGGACACCTTACGGTCGTTCTCCTGTGAGTCTAGATTTTCGAATCCGACGCAAAACTGATTGTTAATAGTAACGTTCAGGGCTTCCTACTGACGATGGAGCGCTCAAATTGCGTCGAGATTCAATACATCGTCATTCAGCCGACTTGTCTCGAAGGGTCTATTGCTGCCTCGGGCAGTTATGGTCGTTCTCCTGTGAGTCTAGATTTTCGAATCCGTCGCAAAACTGATAGTTAATTGTAACTTCAGGGCCTCCTAATGACGATGGAACACTCAAATTGCGTCGAGATTCAATACTTCTGCTTACAGCCGACTTGTCTCCAAGGGGACATTGCTGCCTCGGGCACCACATGGTCCGCATCCGGTGATTCTACATTTTCGAATCCGACGCAAAACTCATAATTAATTGTAACGTTCAGGTCCTCCTAATGACGATGGAACACTCAAATTGCGTCGAGATTCAATACTTCGGCTTACAGCCGACTTGTTTCCATGGGGCCATTGTTGCCTCGGGCACCATATGGTCCGTCTCCTTTGAGTCTAGATTTTCGATTCCGATGCGAAACTGATAGTTCATTGTAACGTTCACGGCCTCCTGATGACGATGGAACACTCAAACTGCGTTGAGATTCAATACATCGTCCTTCAGCCGACTTGTCTCCAAGGGGATATTGCTGCCTCGGGCACCTTATGGTCGTTCTCCAGTGAGTCTAGATTTTCGAATCCGACGGAAAAATAATTGTTATTGTAACGTTAAGCGCCTCCTAATGACGGTGGGACACTAAAATTACAACGAGAGTCAATACATCGTCCCCCAGCCGACTTGTCTCCAAGGGGATATTGCTGCCTCGGGCACCTTATGGTCGTTCTCCAGTGAGTCTAGATTTTCGAATCCGACGCATATCTGATAGTTTATTGCAAAGTTCAGCGCCTCCTAATGACGATGCAACACTCAAATTGCGTCGAGATTCAATACATCGGCTTCCAGCCGACTTGACTAGAAAGGGGATTTTGCTGCCTCGGGCACAGTATGATCCTTCTCCTGTGAGTCTAGATTCTCGAATCCGACGCAAAAATGATAGTGAATCGTAACGTTCAGCGCCTCCTAATGACGATAGAACACTCAAATTGCGTCGAGATTCAATACATCGCCCATCAGCCGACTTGCCTCCAAGGGGATATTGCTGCCTCGGGCACCAAATGGTCCGTCTAGTATGAGTCTAGATTTTTGAATCCGACGCGAAACTGATAGTTAATTGTAACGATCATGGCCTCCTAATGTCGATGGAACACTCAAATTGCGTCGAGAGTGAATACATCGACATCCATCCAACTTGTCTACAAGGGGATATTGCTGCCTCGGGCTCCATGTGCTCCGTCTCCTGTAAGTCTAGATTTTCAAATCCGACGCGAAACTGATAGTTAATTGTAACGTTCAGGGCCTCCTAATGACGATGGAACACTCAAATTGCGTCGAGATTCAATACATCGTCCTTCAGCCGACTTGTCTCCAAGGGTCCATTGCTGCCTCGGGCACCTTATGGTCGTTCACCTGTGTGTCTAGATTTTCGAATCCGACGCAAAACAGATAGTTAATTGCAAAGTTCAGGGCCTCCTAATGACGATGGAACACTCAAATTGCGTCGAGATTCATTACATCGGCCTCCAGCCAACTTGTCTCCAAGGGGATATTGCTGTCTCGGGCACCATATGATCCTTCTCCTGTGAGTCTAGATTTTCGAATCCGACGCAAAAATGATGGTGAATTGTAATGTTCAGGGTCTCCTAATGACGACAGAACACTCAAATTGCGTCGAGATTCACTACAACGTCCTCCAACCGACTTGTCTCCAAGGGGATATTGTTGTCTCGGGCACATATGATCCTTCTCCTGTTAGTCTAGATTTTCGAATCCGACGCATAACTGATAGTTAATTGTAACGTTCAGCGCCTCCTAATGACGATTGAACACTCAAATTGCGTCGAGATTCAATACATCGTCCTCCAGGCGACTTGTCTCCAAGGGTCTATTGCTGCTTCGGGCACGTTAGGTCGGTTGTTTCGGGGAAGGAGACCAGACAGCGAGGTCATCGGTCTCATCGGATTAGGGAAGGACGGGGAAGGAAGTCGGCCGTGCCCTTTGAAAGGAACCATCCCGGCATTTGCCTGGAGCGATTTAGGGAAATCACGGAAAACCTAAATCAGGATGGCCGGACGCGGGATTGAACCGTCGTCCTCCCGAATGCGAGTCCAGTGTCTAACCACTGCGCCACCTCGCTCGGTCGGGGACCTTATGGTCCGTCTCCAGTGAGTCTAGATTATCGAATCCGGCGAAAAACTGATAGTTAATTGTAGCATTCAGGGCCTCCTATTTACGATGGAACACTCAAATTGCGTCGCGATCCAATACATGGTCCTCCAGCCGACTTGTCTCCAAGGGTCTATTGCTGCCTGGGTCTCCTGATGATCGTTCTCCTGTGAGTCTAGATTTTCGAATCAAACGCAAAACTGATAGTTAATTGTAACGTTCAGGGCCTCCTAATGACGATGGAAAAGTCAAATTGCATCGAGATTCATTACATCGGCCTCCAGCCGACTTGTCTCCATGGGGATATTGCTGCCTCGGGCTCCTTATGGTTGCTGTCCTGTGAGTCTAGATTTTCGAAACCGACGCGAAACTGATTGTTAATTGTAACGTTCAGGGCTTCCTAATGACGATGGAACACTCAAATTGCGTCGAGATTCACTACATCGACCTCCAGCCGACTTGACTCCAAGGAGATATCGCTGCCTCGGGCACCACATGGTCCGTCTCCGGTGATTCTACGTTTTCGAATCCGACGCAAAACTGATAGTTAATTGTAACGTTCAGGGCCTCCTAATGACGATGGAGCACTCAAATCGCGTCGCGATTTAATACATCGTCCTCCAGCGGACTGGTCTCCAAGGGGATATAGCCTCGGGCACCTTATGGTCCGTCTCCAGTGAGTCTAGATTTTCGAACCCGACGTAAAACTGATAGTTAATTGTAACGTTCATGGCCTCCTAATGACGATGGAACACTCAAATTGCGTCGAGATTCAATACATCGTCCTTCAGCCGAATTGTCTCCAAGAGTCCATTGCTGCCTCGGGAACCTTATGGTCGTTCTCCTGTTAGTCTAGATTTTCGAATCCGACGAAAAACTGATAGTTAATTGTAACGTTCAGGACCTCCTAATGACGATGCAACACTCAAATTGCGTCGAGATTCAATACATCGGCCTCAAGCCGACTTGTCTCCAAGGGTCTATTGCTGCCTCGGGCACCTTAAGGTCGTTCTCCTGTGAGTCTAGATTTTCGAATCCGACGCAAAACTGATAGTTAATTGTAACGTTCAGGGCCTCCTAATGACGATGGAACACTCAAATTGCGTCGAGATTCAATACATCGGCCTCCAGCCGAATTGACTCCAAGGGGATATTGCTGTCTCGGGCACAATGTGATCCTTCTCCTGTGAGGCTAGATTTTCGAATCCGACGCGAAACTGATAGTTAATTGTAACGTTCAGGGCCTCCTAATGACGATGGAACACTCAAATTGCGTCGAGATTCAATACATCGTCCTTCAGCCGAATTGTCTCCAAGAGTCCATTGCTGCCTCGGGACCCTTATGGTCGTTCTCCTGTTAGTCTAGATTTTCGAATCCGACGAAAAACTGATAGTTAATTGTAACGTTCAGGACCTCCTAATGACGATGCAACACTCAAATTGCGTCGAGATTCAATACATCGGCCTCAAGCCGACTTGTCTCCAAGGGTCTATTGCTGCCTCGGGCACCTTAAGGTCGTTCTCCTGTGAGTCTAGATTTTCGAATCCGACGCAAAACAGATAGTTAATTGTAACGTTCATGGCCTCCTAATGACGAAGGAACACTCAAATTGCGTCGAGATTCACTACAACGTCCTCCAGCCGACTTGTCTCCAAGGGGATATCGTGCCTCGGGCGCCACATTGTCCGTCTCCGGTGATTCTACGTTTTCGAATCCGACGCAAAACGGATAGTTAATTGTAACGTTCAGGGCCTCCTAATGACGATGAAACACTGAAATTGCGTCGAGATTCAATACATCGTCCTTCAGCCGACTTGTCTCCAAGGGTCCATTGTTGCCTCGGGCACCTTATGGTCGTTCTACTGTGAGTCTAGATTTTCGAATCCGACGCAAAACAGATAGTTAATTGTAACGTTCAGAGTCTTCTAATGACGATGGAACACTCAAATTGAGTCGAGTCAATACATCGACATCCAGCCGACTTGTCTACAAGGGGATATTGCTGCCTCGGGCACCTTATGATCGTTCTCCTGTGAGTCTAGATTTTCGAACCCGACGTAAAACTGATAGTTAATAGTAACTGTCAGGGCCACCTAATGACGATGGAACACTCAAATTGAGTCGAGATTCACTACAACGTCCTCCAGCCGACTTGTCTCCAAGGGGAAATCGTGCCTCGGGCGCCACATGGTCCGTCTCTGGTGATTCTACGTTTTCGAATCCGACGCAAAACTGATAGTTAATTGTAACGTTCAGGGCCTCCTAATGACGATGGAACACTGAAATTGCGTCGAGATTCAATACATCGTCCTTCAGCCGACTTGTCTCCAAGGGTCCATTGCTGCCTCGGGCACCTTAAGGTCGTTCTCCTGTGAGTCTAGATTTTCGAATCCGACGCAAAACAGATAGTTAATTGTAACGTTCACGGCCTCCTAATGACGAAGGAACACTCAAATTGCGTCGAGATTCACTACAACGTCCTCCAGCCGACTTGTCTCCAAGGGGATATCGTGCCTCGGGCGCCACATGGTCCGTCTCTGGTGATTCTACGTTTTCGAATCCGACGCAAAACTGATAGTTAATTGTAACGTTCAGGGCCTCCTAATGACGATGGAACACTGAAATTGCGTCGAGATTCAATACATCGTCCTTCAGCCGACTTGTCTCCAAGGGTCCATTGCTGCCTCGGGCACCTTATGGTCGTTCTACTGTGAGTCTAGATTTTCGAATCCGACGCAAAACAGATAGTTAATTGCAACGTTCAGGGCCTCCTAATGACGATGGAACACTCAAATTGCGTCGAGATTCAATACATCGTCCTCCAGCCGACTTGTCTCCAAGGGTCTATTGCTGCCTGGGTCTCCTGATGATCGTTCTCCTGTGAGCCTAGATTTTCGAATCCAACGCAAAACTGATAGTTAATTGTAACGTTCAGGTCCTCCTAGTGACGATGGAAAACTCAAATTGCATCGAGATTCATTACATCGGCCTCCAGCCGACTTGTCTCCAAGGGGATATTGCTGCCTCGGGCTCCTTATGGTCGCTGTCCTGTGAGTCTAGATTTTCGAAACCGACGTGAAACTGATAGTTAATTGTAATGTTCAGAGCCTCCACATGACGATGGAACACTCAAATTGCGTCGAGATGCACTACATCGTCCTCCAGCCGACTTGACTCCAAGGGATTACGCTGAATCGAGCACCACATCGTCCGTCTCCGGTGATTCTACGTTTTTAAATCCGACGCAAAACTGATAGTGAATTGTAACGTTCAGCGCCTCCTAATGACGATGGATCACTCAAATTGCGTCGAGAGTCAATACATCGACATCCAGCCGACTTGTCTACAAGGGGATATTGCTGCCTCGGGCTCCATATGGTCCGTCTCCTGTGAGTCTAGATTTTCGAATCCGACGCGAAACTGATAGTTAATTGTAACGTTCAGGGCCTCCTAGTGACGATGGATCACTCAAATTGCGTCGAGATTCAATACATCGTCCTTCAGCTGACTTGTCTCCAAGTGTCCATTCCTGGATTGGGCACCTTATGGTCGTTCTTCTGTTAGTCTAGATATTCGAATCCGACGCAAAACAGATAGTTAATTGTAACGTCCACGGCCCCCTAATGAAGAAGGAACACTCAAATTGCGTCGAGATTCACTACAACGTCCTCCAGCCGACTTGTATCCAAGGGGATATCGCTGCCTCGGGCACCACATGGTCCGTCTCCGGTGATTCTACGTTTTCGAATCCGACGCAAAACTGATAGTTAATTGTATCGTTCAGGGCCTCCTAATGGCGATGGAACACTCAAATTGCGTCGAGATTCAATACATCGTCCTTCAGCCGACTTGTACCAAGAGTCCATTGCTGCCTCGGGCACCTTATGGTCGTTCTCCTGTTAGTCTACATTTTCGAATCCGACGAAAAATTGATAGTTAATTGTAACATTCGGGGCCTCCTAATGACGATGGGACACTCAAATTGCGTCGCGATCCAATACATCGTCCTCCAGCCAACTTGTCTCCAAGGGTCTATTGCTGCCACGGGCACCTTAAGATCGTTCTCCTGTGAGTCTAGATTTTCGAAACCGACGCGAAACTGATAGTTAATTGTAATGTTCAGTGCCTCCAAACGACGATGGAACACTCAAATTCCGTCGAGATGCACTACGTCGTCCTCCAGCCGACTTGTCTCCAAGGGAATGCGCTGAATCGAGCACCACATGGTCCGTCTCCGGTTATTCTACGTTTTCAAATCCGACGCCAAACTGATGGTTATTTGTAACGTTCAGGGCCTCCTAATGACGATGGAGCACTCAAATTGCGTCGCGATTCAAATATCGTCCTCCAGCGGACTGGTCTCCAAGGGGCTATAGCTTCGGGCACCTTAAGGTCCGTCTTCAGTGAGTCTAGATTTTCGAATCCGACGAAAAACTGAAAGTTAATTGTAACATTCAGGGCCTCTTAATGACGATGGAACACTCAAATTGCGTCGCGATCAAATACATCGTCCTCCAGCCGACTTGTCTAACAGGGTCTATTGCTGCCTCGGGCACCTTATGCTCGTTCTCCTGTGAATCTAGATTTTCGAATCCGACGCAAAAATGATAGTTAATTGCAACGTTCAGGGCCCCCTAATGACGATGGAACACTCAAATTGCGTCGAGATTCAATACATCGGCCTCCAGAAGACTTATATCCAATGGGATATTGCCGTCTCGGGCTCCAAATGATCTTTCTCCTGTGAGTCTAGATTTTCGAATCCGACGCAAAAATGATAGTGAATTGTAACGTTCAGCGCCTCCTAATGACGATAGAACACTCAAATTGCGTCGAGAGTCAATACATCGACATACAGCCGACTTGTCTACAAGGGGATATTGCTGCCTCGGGCTCCATGTGGTCATTCTCCTGTGAGTCTAGATTTTCGAATCCGACGCGAAACAAATAGTTAATTGTAACGCTCATGGCCTCCTAATGACGACGGAACACTCAAATTGCGTCGAGATTCAATACATCGGCCTCCAGAAGACTTATCTCCAATGGGATATTGCCGTCTCGGGCACCATATGATCATTCTCCTGTGAGTCTAGATTTTCGAATCCGCCGCAAAAATGATAGAGAATTGTAACGTTAAGCGCCTCCTAATGACGACAGAACACTCAAATTGTGCCGAGATTCACTACAACGTCCTCCAGCCGACTTGTCTCCAAGGGGATATTGCTGTCTCAGGCACATATGGTCCTTCTCCTGTGAGTCAAGATTTTCGAATCCGACGCTTAACTGATAGTTAATTGTAACGTTCAGCGCCTCCTAATGACAGTTGAACACTCAAATTGCGTCGAGATTCAATATATCGGCATTCAGCCGATTTGTCTCCAAGGGTCTATTGCTGCTTCGGGCACCTTATGGTCCGCCTCCGGAGAGTCTAGATTATCGAATCCGACGAAAAACTGATAGTTAATTGTAACATTCAGGGCCTCCTAATTACGATGGAACACTCAAATTGCGTCGCGTTACAATACATCGTCCTCCAGCCGACTTGTCTCCAAGGGTCTATTGCTGCCTGTGGCTCCTTATGATCTCCTGTGAGTTTAGATTTTCGAATCCGACGCAAAACTGATAGTTAATTGTAACGTTCAGGGCTTCCTAATGCCGATGGAACACTCAAATTGCGTCGAGATTCAATACATCGGCCTCGAGCCGTCTTGTCTCCAAGGGTCTATTGCTGCCTCGGGCACCTTATGGTCGTTCTCCTGTGAGTCTAGATTTTCGAATCCGACGCAAAACTGATAGTTAATTGTAACGTTCAGGGCCTCCTATTGACGATGGAACACTCAAATTACATCGAGATTCAGCATACCGGCCTCCAGCCGACTTGTCTCCATGGGGATATTGCTGCCTCGGGCTCCTTATGGTCGCTGTCCTGTGAGTCTAGATTTTCGAATCCGACGCAATGCTGATAGTTAGTTGTAACGTTCAGGGCCACCTAATGACGATGGAGCACTCAAGTTGCGTCGCGATTCAATACATCGTCCTCCAGCGGACTGGTCTCCAAGGGGATATTGCCTGGGGCCCCCTTTGCCCGTCTCCAGTGATTAGATTTTTGAATCCAACGCAAAAATGATAGTTAGTTGTAACGTTCAGGGCCTCCTAATGACGATAGAACACTCAAATTGCGTCGAGAGTCAATACATCGTCATTCAGCCGACTTGTCTCCAAGAGACCATTGCTGCCTCGGGCACCTTATGGTCATTCTTCTGTTAGTCTAGATTTTCGAATCCGACGCGAAACAAATAGTTAATTGTAACGTTCAGGGCCTCCTAATGACGATGGAACACTCAAATTGCGTCAAGATTCAATACATCGTCCACCAGCCGACTTGTCTCCAAGGGTCTATTGCTGCCACGGGCACCTTAAGATCGTTCTCCTGTCAGTCTAGGTTTTCGACCCCGACGCAAAACTGATAGTTAATTGTAACGTTCAGGGCCTCCTAATGACGATGGAACACTCAAATTACATCGAGATTCAGCATACCGGCCTCCAGCCGACTTGTCTCCATGGGGATATTGCTGCCTCGGGCTCCTTATGGACGCTGTCCTGTGAGTCTAGATTTTCGAAACCGACGCGAAACTGATTGTTAATTGTAACGCTCAGGGCATCCTAATGACGATGGAACACTCAAATTGCGTTGAGATTCAATATATCGGCATTCAGCCGATTTGTCTCAAAGGGTCTATTGCTGCCACGTGCACCTTATGGTCGTTCCCCTGTGAGTCTAGATTTTACAATCGGACGCAAAACTGATAGTTAATTGTAATGTTCAGGGCCTCCAAATGACGATGGAACACTGAAATTGCGTCGAGATTCACTACATCGTCCTCCAGCCGACTTGTGTCCAAGGGGAAATCGCTGCCTCGGGCAATACATGGAAGTCTCCTGTGATTTTACGTTTTCGAATCCGACGCAAAGCTGATAGTTAGTTGTAACGTTCAGGGCCACCTAATGACGATGGAGCACTCAAGTTGCGTCGCTATTCAATACATCATCCTCCAGTGGACTGGTCCCCAAGGGGATATTGCCACGGGCACCTTATGGTCCGTCTCCAGTGAGTAGATTTTTGAATCCGACGCAAAACTGATAGTTAATTGTAATGTTCAGGGCCTCCTTATGGCTATGGAACACTCATATTGCGTCGAGATTCAATACATCGTCCATCATGCGACTTGTCTTCAAGGGTATATTGCTGCCTCGGGCACCAAATGGTCCGTCTCCAGAGAGTCTAGATTTTTGAATCCGACGCGAAACTGATAGTTAATTGTAATGTTCAGGGCCACCTAATGACGATGGAACACTAAAATAGCGTCGAGATTCAATACATCGTCCTTCCGCCGACTTGTCTCCAAGGGTCTACTGCTGCCTCGGGCACCTTATGGTCGTTCTCCTGTGAGTCTAGATTTTCGAATCCGACGCAAAAATGATAGTTATTTGTAACGTTCAGGGCCTCCTAATGACGATGGAACACTCAAATTGCGTCGAGAGTCAATACATCGTCATACAGCCGACTTGTCTCCAAGAGACCATTGCTGCCTCGGACACCTTATGGTCGTTCTTCTGTTAGTCTAGATTTTCGAATCCGACGCAAAACAGGTAATTAATTGTAACGTTCAGGGCCTCCTAATGCCGATGGAATACTCAAATTGCGTCGAGATTCAATACATCGGCCTCGAGCCGACTTGTGTCCAAGGGGATAACTATGCCTCGGGCACCAAATGGTCCGTCTGCCATGAGTCTAGATTTTTGAATCCGACGCAAAAATGATAGTTAATTGTAACGTTCAGCGCCTCCTAATGGCGATAGAACATTCAAATAGCGTCGAGTTTCAATCCATCGGCCTCCAGCCGACTTGTCTCCAAGTGGATATTGCTGCCTCGGGCTCCTTATAGACGCTGTCCTGTGAGACTAGATTTTCGAAACCAACGCAAAACTGATTGTTAATTGTAACGTTCAGGGCTTCCTAATGACGATGGAACACTCAAATTGCGTCGAGATTCAATACATCGGCATTCTCACGATTTGTCTCCAAGGGTCTATTGCTGCCTCGGGCACCTTATGGTCGTTCCCCTGTGAGTCTAGATTTTAGAATCCGACGCAAAACTGATAGTTAATTGTAATGTTCAGGGCCTCCTAATGACGATGGAACACTCAAATTGCGTCGAGATTCACTACATCGTCCTCCAGCCGACTTGTGTCCAAGGGGATATCTTTGCCTCGGGCACCACATGGTCCGTCTCCAGGTGATTTTACGTTTTCGATTCCGACGCAATACTGATAGTTAGTTGTAACGTTCAGGGCCTCCTAATGACGATGGAGCACTCAAGTTGCGTCGCGATTTAATATATCGTCCTCCAGCGGACTGGTCTCCAAGGAGATATAGCCTCGGGCACCTTATGGTCCGTCTCCAGTGAGTCTAGATTTTCGTATCCGACGCAAAACTGATAGTTAATTGTAATGGTCAGGGCCTCCTAATGACGATGGAACACTCAAATTGCGCCGCGGTCCAATACATCGTCCACCAGCCGACTTGTCTCCAAGGGTCTATTGCTGCCTCGGGCACCTTATGATCGTTCTCCTGTGAATCTAGATTTTCGAACCCGACCCAAAACTGAATGTTAATTGTAACGTTCAGGGCCTCCTAATGTCGATTGAACACTCAAATTGCGTCGAGATTCACTACATCGTCCTCCAGCCGACTTGTCTCCAAGGGGATATCGCTGCCTCGGGCACCACATGGTCCGTCTGCGGTGATTCTACGTTTCCGAATCCGACGCTAGAATGATAGTTAATTGTAACGTTCAGCGCCTCCTAATGACGATGGAACACTCAAATTGCGTAGAGAGTCAATACATCGTGCTCCAGCCGAATTGTCTCCAAGGGTCTATTGCTGCATCGGGCACCTTATGGTCGTTCTCCTGTGAGTCTAGATTTTCGAATCCGACGCAAAAATGATAGTTAATTGTAACCTTCAAGGCCTCCTAATGACGATGGAACTCTCAAATTGCGTCGAGATTCAATATATCGTCCTCGAGCCGACTTGTCTCCATGGGGATATTGCTGCCTCGAGCTCCTTATGGTCGCTCTCCTGTGAGTCTAGATTTTCGAATCCGACGCGAAATTGATAGTTAATTGTAACGTTCAGGGCCTCCTAATGACAATGGAGCACTCAAATTGCGTCGCGATTCAATACATCGTCCTCCAGCGGACTGGTCTCCAAGGGTATGTTGCTGCTTCGGGCACCTTATGGTCCGTCTCCAGTGAGTCTAGATTTTCGAATCCGACGAAAAACTGATAGTTAATTGTAATGTTCAGGGCCTCCTAAAGACGATGGAACACTCAAATTGCGTCGAGATTCACTACATCGTCCTCCAGAGGACTTGTCTCCAAGGGGATATCGCTGCCTCGGGCACCAAATGGTCCGTCTCCTTTGACTCTACGTTTTCGAATTCGACGCAAACTGATAGTTAATTGTAACGTTCAGGGCCTCCTAATGTCGATGGAACACTCAAATTGCGTCGTGATTCAATACATCGTCCTCCAGTGAACTGGTCTCCAAGGGGATATAACCTCGGGCACCTAATGGTCCGTCTCCAGTGAGTCTAGATTTTCGAATCCGACGAAAAACTGATAGTTAATTGTAACATTCAGATCCTCCTATTGACGATGGAACACTCAAATTGCGTCAAGATTCAATACATCGTCCTCCAGCCGACTTGTCTCCAAGGGTCTATTGCTTCCTCGGTCACCTTATGGTCGTTCTCCTGTGAGTCTAGATTTTCGAATCCGACGCAAAGCTATAGTTAATTGTAACGTTCAGGGCCTCCTAATGACGATGGAGCACTCAAATTGCGTCGCGATTCAATACATCGTCCTCCAGCGGACTGGTCTCCAAGGGGATATTGCTGCTTCGGGCACCTATTGGTCCGTCTCCGGTGATTTTACGTTTTCGATTCCGACGCAAAACTGATAGTTAGTTGTAACGTTCAGGGCCTCCTAATGACGATGGAGCACTCAAGTTGCGTCGCGATTCATTACATCGTCCTCCAGCGGACTGGTCTCCAAGGGGATATTGTTGCCTCGGGCACCAAATTGCCCTTCTCCCGTGAGTTTAGATTTTTGAATCGGATGCGAAACTGATAGTTAATTGTAACGTCAGGGCCTCCTAATGACGATGGAACACTAAAATAGCGTCGAGATTCAATACATCGTCCTTCAGCCGACTTGTCTCCAAGGGTCAATTGCTGCCTCGGGCACCTTGTGGTCTTTCTCCTGTGGGTCTACATTTTCGAATCCCACGCAAAAATGATAGTTAATTGTAACGTTTAGCGCCTCCTAATGACGATGGAACACTCAAATTGCGTCGAGATTTAATACGTCGTCCTCCAACCGACTTGAATCCAAGGGGATATTGCTGTCTCGGCACCATATGATCCTTCTCCTGTGAGTAGATTTTCGAATCCGACGCTAGAATGATAGTTAATTGTAACTTTCAGGGCCTCCTAATGACGATGGAACTCTCAAATTGCGTCGAGATTCAATACATCGTCCTCCAGCCGACTTGTCTCCATGGGGATATTGCTGCCTCGAGATCCTTATGGTCGCTCTCCTGTGACTCTAGATTTTCGAATCCGACGCGAAACTGATAGTTAATTGTAACGTTCAGGGCCTCCTAATGACAATGGAGCACTCAAATTGCGTCGCGATTCTATACATCGTCCTCCAGAGGACTTGTCTCCAAGGGGATATCGCTGCCTCGGGAACCACATTGTCCGTCTCCATTGATTCTACGTTTTCGAATCCGACGCAAACTGACAGTTAATTGTAACGTTCAGGGCCTCCTAATGACGATGGAACACTCAAATTGCGTCGCGATTCAATACATCGTCCTCCAGAGGATTTGTCTCCAAGGGGATATCGCTGCCTCGGTCAGCACATGGTCCGTCTACTTTGATTCTACGTTTTCGAATCAGACGCAAACTGATAGTTAATTGTAACGTTCAGGGCCTCCTAATGACGATGGAGCACTCAAATTGCGTCGCGATTCAATACATCGTCCTCCAGCGGACTGGTCTCCAAGGGGATATTGCTGCATCGGACACCTTATGGTCCGTCTCCAGTGAGTCTAGATTTTCGAATCCGACGAAAAACTGATAGTTAATTGTGACATTCAGGTCCTCCTAGTTACGATGGAACTCTCAAATTGCGTCGTGATCCAATACATCGTCCTCCAGCCGACTTCTCTCCAAGGGTCTATTGCTTCCAGGGGCAACCTATGATTGTTTTCCTCTGAATTTAGATTTTCGAATCCGACGAAAAACTGATAGTTAATTGTAACGTTCAGGGCTTCCTAATGAGGATGGAACACTCAAATGGCGCCGAGATTCAATACATCGGCATTCAGCCGATTTGTGTCCAAGGGTCTATTGCTGCCTCGGGCACCTTATGGTCGTTTCCCTGTGAGACTTTATTTCAGAATCCGATGCAAAACTGATAGTTAATTGTAACGCTCAGGGACACCTAATGACGATGGAACACTCAAATAGTGTCGAGATTCAATACATCGGCCTCCAGCCGACTTGTCTCCAAGGGGATATTGCTGTCTCGGGCACCTTATGGTCGTTCTCCTGTGAGGCTAGATTTTCGAATCCGACGCAAAAATTATAGTTAATTGTAACGTTCAGGGCCTCCTAATGACCATGGAACACTCAAATTGCGTCGAGATTCAATACATCAGGGTCTATTGCTGCCTCGGGCACCTTATGGTCGCTCTCCTGTGAGTCTAGATTTTCGAATCCGACGCAAAAATCATAGTTAATTGTAAAAGTCAGGGCCTCCCAATGACGGTGGAACATTCAAATTGCGGCGAGATTCAATCGTTCGTCCTCCAGCTGACTTGTCTCCAAGGGGAAATTGCTGCCTCGGGCACCATATGGTCCTTCTCCTGTGAGTCTAGATTTTCGAATCCGACGCGAAACTGATAGTTAATTGTAACGTTCAGGGCCTCCTAACGACGATGGAACACTCAAATTGCGTCGATATTCAGTACATCTTCCTTCAGCCGACTTGTACCGAGAGTCCATTGCTGCCTCGTGCACCATATGGTCCTTCTCCTGTGAGTCTAGATTTTCGAATCCGACGCGAAACTGATAGTTAATTGTAACGTTCAGGGCCACCTAATGACGATGGAACACTCAAATTGCGTCGAGATTCAACACATCGGCCTCCAGCCGACTTGTCTCCAGGGGGATATTGCTGTCTCGGGCACAATATAGTCCTTCTCCTGTGAGTCTAGAGTTTCGAACCCGACGCGAAACTGATAGTTAATTGTAACGTTCAGGGCCACCTAATGACGATGGAACACTCAAATTGCGTCGCGATCCAATACATCGGCCTCCAGCCGACTTGTCTCCAAGGGTCTATTGCTGCCACGGGCACCAAATGGTCCGTCTCCTGTGGGTCTAGATTTTTGAATCCGACGCGAAACTGATAGTTAATTGTAACGTTCAGGGCCTCCTAATGACGATGGAACCCTCAAATTGCGTCGAGATTCAATACATCAGGGTCTATTGCTGTTTCGGGCACATATGGTCCTTCTCCTGTGAGTCTAGATTCTCGAATCCGACGCATAACTGATAGTTAATTGTAACGTTCAGCGCCTCCTAACGACGATTGAACACTCAAATTGCATCGAGATTCAATACATCGTCCTCCAGCCGACTTGTCTCCAAGGGTCTATTGCTGCTTCGGGCACCTTATGGTCCGTCTCCGGTGAGTCAAGATTATCGAATCCGACAAAAAACTGATAGTTAATTGTAACATTCAGGGCCTCCTAGTTACGATGGAACACTCAAATTGCGTCGCGATCCAATACATCATCCTCCAGCCGCCTTGTCTCCAAGGGTCTATTGCTGCCTGTGGCTCCTTATGATCGTTCTCATGTGAGTCTAGATTTTCGAATCCGGCGCAAAACTGACAGTTAATTGTAACGTTCAGGGCCTCCTAATGACGATGGAACACTCAAATTGCATCGAGATTCAACATACCGGCCTACAGCCGACTTGTCTCCATGGGGTTATTCCTGCCTCGGGCTATTTATTGTCGCTGTCCTGTGAGTCTAGATTTTCGAAACCGATGCGAAACTGATTGTTAATTGTAACGTTCTGGGCTTCCTAATGACGATGGAACACTCAAATTGCGCGAGATTCAATATATCGGCATTCAGCCGATTTGTCTCCAAGGGTCTATTGCTGCCTCGGGCACCTTATGGTCGTTCCCCTGTGAGTCTAGATTTTAGAATCCGACGCAAAACTGATTGTTAATTGTAATGTTCAGGGCCTCTTAAGGACGATGGAGCACTCAAGTTGCGTCGCGATTCAATACGTCGTCCTCCAGCGGACTGGTCTCCAAGGGGATATAGCCTCGTTCACCATATGGTCCGTCTCCAGTGAGTCTAGATTTTCGAATCCGACGAAAAACTTATAGTTAATTGTAACTTTCAGCGCCTCCTAATGACGATGGAACACGCAAATTGCGTAGAGAGTCAATACATCGACCTCCAGCCGACTTGTCTCGTACAGTCCATTACTGCCTCGGGGACCTTATGGTCGTTCTCCTGTGAGTCTAGATTTTCAAATCCGACGCAAAAATGATAGTTAATTGTAACGTTCAGGGCCTCCTAATAACGATGGAACACTCAAATTGCGTCGAGTGTCAATATATCGACCTCCAGCGGACTTATCTCCAAGGGGATATTGCTGTCTCGGGTGCCTTATGGTCGTTCTTCTTTTAGTCGAGATTTTCGAATCCGACGCAAAAAAGATAGTTAATTGTAACGTTCAGGGCCTCCTAATGACGATGGAACACTCAAATTGCGTCGAGATGCAATACATCGGCCTCGAGCCGACTTGTCTCCAAGGGTCTATTGCTGCCTCGGGCACCTTATGGTCGTTCTCCTGTGAGTCTAGTTTTTCGAATCGGCCGGAAAACATATAGTTAATTGTAACGTTCACGGCCTCCTAATGACGAAGGATCACTCAAATTGCGTCGAGATTCACTACACCGTCCTCCAGCCGACTTGTCTCCATGGGGATATCGCTGCCTCGGGCACGTTATGGTCCGTCTCCAGTGATTCTACGTTTTCGAATCCGACTAAAACTGATAGTTATTTGTAACGTTCAGGGCCTCCTAATGACGATGGAACACTCAAATTGCGTCGAGATTCAATACATCGTCCTTCAGCCGACTTGTACCAAGTGTCCATTGCTGCCTCGGTCACCTTATGGTCGTTCTCCTGTTAGTCTAGATTTTCGAATCCGACGAAAAACTGATATTTAATTGTAACATTCATGGCCTCCTAATGACGATGGAACACTCAAAGTGCGTCGCGATCCAATACATCGTCCTCCAGCCGACTTGTCTCCAAGGGTCTATTGCTGCCACGGGCACCTTAAGATCGTTGTTCTGTGAGTCGAGATTTTCGAACCCAACGCAAAACTGATAGTTAATTGTAACGTTCAGGGCCACCTAATGACGATGGAACACTCAAATTGCGTCGAGATTCAATACATCGTCCTCCAGCCGACTTGTCTCCAAGGGTCTATTGCTGCTTCGGGCACCTTATGGTCCGTCCCCGGTGAGTCTAGATTATCGAATCCGACGAAATACTGATAGTTAATTGTAACATTCAGGGCCTCCTAGTTACGATGGAACACTCAAATTGCGTCGCGATCCAATACATCGTCCTCCAGCCGACTTGTCTCCAAGGGTCTCTTGCTGCCTGTGGCTCCTTATGATCGTTCCCCTGTGAGTCTAGATTTTCGAATCCGACCCAAAACTGATAGTTAATTGTAACGTTCAGGGCCTCCTAATGAACATGGAATACTCAATTTGCATCGAGATTCAACATACCGGCCTCCTGCCGACTTGTCTCCAAGGGTCTATTGCTGTCTCGGGCACCTTATGATCGTTCTCCTGAGAGTCTAGATTTTCGAACCCGACGCAAGACTGATAGTTATTTGTAACGTTCAGGGCCTCCTAATGACGATGGAACACTCAAATTGCGTCGAGATTCAATACATCGTATTTCAGCCGACTTGTACCTAGAGTCCATTGCTGCCTCGGGCACCTTATGGTCGTTCTCCTGTTAGTCTAGATTTTCGAATCCGACGAAAAACTGATAGTTAATTGTAATATTCAGGGCCTCCTAATGACGATGGAACACTCAGATTGCGTCGCGATCCAATACATCGTCCTCCAGCCGACTTGTCTCCAAGGGTCTATTGCTGCTTCGGGCACCTTATTGTCCGTCTCCGGTGATTCTAGATTATCGAATCCGACAAAAAACTGATAGTTAATTGTAACATTCAGGGCCTCCTAGTTACGATGGAACACTCAAATTCGTCGCGATCCAATACATCGTCCTCCAGCCGACTTGTCTATAAGGGTCTATTGCTGCCTGTTGCTCCTTATGATCGTTCTCCTGTGAGTCTAGATTTTCGAATCCGACCCAAAACTGATAGTTAATTGTAACGTTCAGGGCCTCCTAATGAAGATGGAATACTCAAATTGCATCGGGATTCAACATACCGGCCTCCTGCCGACTTGTCTCCATGGGGATATTGCTGCCTCGGGCTCCTTATGGTCGCTGTGCTGTGAGGCTAGATTATCGAAACCGACGCGAAACTGATTTTTAATTGTAACTTTCAGGGCTTCCTAATGACGATGGAACACTCAAATTGCGCGATATTCAATACATCGGCATTCAGCCGATTTGTCTCCAACGGTCTGTTGCTGCCTCGGGCACCTTATGGTCGTTCCCCTGTGAGTCTAGATTTTAGAATCCGACGCAAAACTGATAGTCAATTGTAATGTTCAGGGCATCCTAATGACGATTGAGCACTCAAGTTGCGTCGCGATTCAATACATCGTCCTCCAGCGGACTGGTCTGGCCGGGGATATAGCCTCGGGCACCTTATGGTCCGTCTCCAGTGAGTCTAGATTTTCGAATCCGACGAAAAACTGATAGTTAATTGTAACATTCAGGGCCTCCTAATGACGATGGAACACTCAAATTGCGTCGCGATCCAATACATCGTCCTCCAGCCGACTTGTCTCCAAGGGTCTATTGCTGCCTCGGGCACCTTATAATCTTCTCCAGTGAGTCTAGATTTTCGAAGGCGACGCAAAACTGATAGTTAATTGTAACGTTCAGGGCCACCCAATGACGATGGAACACTCAAATTGCGTCGAGATTCAATACATCGTCCATCAGCCGACTGCCTCGGGCACCAAATGGTCCGTCTCCCGTGAGTCTAGATTTTTGAATCCGACGCGAAACTGATAGTTAATTGTAACGTTCAGGGCCTCCTAGTGACGATGGAACACTAAAATAGCGTCGAGATTCAATACATCGTCCTTCAGCCGACTTGTCTCCAAGGGTCTATTGCTGCCTCGACACCTTATGGTCGTTCTCCTGTGAGTCTAGATTTTCGAATCCGACGCAAAAATGATAGTAAATTGTGACGTTCAGCGCCTCCTAATGACGATGGAACACTCAAATTGCATAGAGAGCCAATACATCGACCTCCAGCCGACTTGTCTCATAGAGTCCATTGCTATATCGGGCACCTTATGGTCGTTCTCCTGTGAGTCTAGATTTTCGAATCCGACGCAAAAATGATAGTGAATTGTTAAGTTCAGCGCCTCCTAATGACGATAGGACACTCAAATTGCGTCGAGAGTCAATACATCGTCCTCCAGACGACTTGTATTCAAAGGTCTATTGCTGCTTCGGGCACCTTATTGTCCGTCTCCGGTGAGTTTAGATTATCGAATCCGACGAAAAGTTGATAGTTAATTGTAACATTCAGGGCCTCCTAGTTACGATGGAACACTCAAATTGCGTCGCGATCCAATACATCGTCCTCCAGCCGACTTGTCTCCAAGGGTCTATTGCTGTCTGTGGATCCATATGATCGTTCTCCTGTGAGTCTAGATTTTCGAATCCGACGCAAAACTGATAGTTAATTGTAACGTTCAGGGCCTCCTAATGAAGGTGGAACACTCAAATTGCATCGAGATTCAACATACCGGCTTCCAGCCGACTTGTCTCCATGGGGATATTGCTGCCTCGGGCACCTTATGGTCGTTCCCCTGTGAGTCTAGATTTTAGAATCCGACGATGGAACACTCAAATTGCGTCGAGATTCAATATATCGGTATTCAGCCGATTTGCCTCCAAGGATCTATTAATGCCTCGGGCACCTTATGGTCGTTCCCCTGTGGGTCTAGATTTTAGCATCCGACGCAAAACTGATAGTTAAATGTAATGTTCAGGGCCTCCTAATGACGATGGAGCACACAAGTTGCGTTGCGATTCAATACATCGTCCTCCAGCCGACTTGTCTCCAAGGGTCTATTGCTGCCTGGGGCTCCTTATTATCGTTCTCCTGTGAGTCTAGATTTTCGAATCCGACGCAAAACTGATAGTTAATTGTAACGTTCAGGGCCCCCTAATGACGATGGAACACTAAAATAGCGTCGAGATTCAATACATCGTCCTTCAGCCGACTTGTCTCCAAGGATCTATTGATGCCTCGGTCACCTAATAGTCGTTCACTTGTGAGTCTGGATTTTCGAATCCGACGAAAAAGATAGTTAATTGTGACGTTCAGCGCCTCCTAATGACGATGGAACACTCAAATTGCGTCGAGATTCAATTCATCGGCCTCCAGCCGACTTGTCTACAAGGGGATATTGCTGCCTCGGGCTCCATGTGGTCCGTCTCCTGTGAGTCTAGATTTTCGAATCCGACGCGAAACTGATAGTTAATTGTATCGTTCAGGGCCTCCTAATGACGATGGAACACTCAAATTGCGTCGAGATTCAATACATCGTCCTTCAGCCGACTTGTCTCCAAGAGTCCATTGCTGCCTCGGGCAGCTTGTGGTCGTTCTTCTGTTAGTCTAGATTTTCGAATCCGACGCAAAACAGATAGTTAATTGTAACGTTCAGGGCCTCCTAATGACGATGGAACACTCAAATTGCGTCGAGATTTAATACATCGGCCTCGAGCCGACTTGTCTCCAAGGGTCTATTGCTGCCTCGGGCACCTTACGGTCGTTCTCCTGTGAGTCTACATTTCGAATCCGACGCAAAACTGATAGTTAATTGCAACATTCAGGGCCTCCTAATCACGATGGAACACTCAAATTGCGCCGAGATTCAATACATCGTCCTCCAGCCAACTTGTCTCCAAGGATCTATTGCTGCCTCGGGCACCTCATGGTCGTTCTCATGTGAGTCTAGATTTTCTAATCCGACGCAAAACTGATAGTTAATTGCAACGTTCAGGGCCTCCTAATGACGATGGAACATTCAAATTGCGCCGAGATTCAATACATCGTCCTTCAGCCGACTTGTCTCCAAGGGTCTATTGCTGCCTCGGGCACCTTATGGTCGTTCTCATGTGAGTCTAGATTTTCTAATCCGACGCATAACTGATAGTTAATTGTAACGTTCAGGGCCTCCTAATGACGATGGAACACTCAAATTGCGTCGAGATACAATACATCGTCCTCCAGCCGACTTGTCTCCAAGGGCCTATTGCTGCTTCGGGCACCTTATGGTCCGTCTCCGGTGAGTCTAGATTATCGATTCCAAAGAAAAACTGATAGTTAATTGTAACTTTCAGGGTCTCCTAGTTACGATGGAACACTCAAATTGCGTCGCGATCCAATGCATCGTCCTCCAGCCGACTTGTCTCCAAGGGTCTATTGCTGCCTCTGCCACCTTATGATCAGGCTCATGTGAGTCTAGATTTTCTAATCCGACGCAAAACTGATTGTTAATTGTAACGATCAGGGCCTCCTAATGACGATGGAACACTCAAATTGCGTCGCGATCCAATACATCGTCCTCCAGCCGACTTGTATCCAAGGGGATATTGCTGTCTCGGGCACCATATGATCCTTGTCCTGTGAGCAGATTTTCGATTCCGACGCTAAAATGATAGTTATATGTAACGTTCAGCGCCTCCTAATGACGATGGAACACTCAAATTGCGTCGAGAGTCAATATATCGTCCTCCAGCCGACCTTATGGTCGTCCTCCTGTGAGTCTAGATTTTCGAATTCGACGCTAAAATTATAGTTAATTGTAACGTTCAGGGCCTCCTAATGACGATGGAACACTCAAATTGCGTCGAGATTCAATACATCGGCCTCCAGCCGACTTATCTCCAAGGGGATATTGCTGTCTCGGCACCATATGATCCTTCTCCTGTGAGTCTAGATTTTCGAATCCGACGCAAAAATGATAGTGAATTGTAAAGTTCAGCGCCTCCTAATGACGATAGAACACTCAAATTGCGTCGAGAGTCAATACATCGTCCTCCAGCCGACTTGCATTCAAAGGTCTATTGCTGCTTCGGGCACCTTATGGTCCGTCTCCGGTGAGTTTAGATTATCAATCCGACGAAAAGTTGATAGTTAATAATAACATTCAGGGCCTCCTAGTTACGATGGAACACTCAAATTGCGTCGCGATCCAATACATCGTCCTCCAGCCGACTTGTCTCCAAGGGTCTATTGCTGTCTGTGGATCCATATGATCGTTCTCCTGTGAGTCTAGATTTTCGAATCCGACGCAAAACTGATAGTTAATTGTAACGTTCAGTGCCTCCTAATGAAGGTGGAGCACTCAAATTGCATCGAGATTCAACATACCGGCTTCCAGCCGACTTGTCTCCATGGGGATATTGCTGCCTCGGGCACCTTATGGTCGTTCCCCTGTGAGTCTAGATTTTAGAATCCGACGATGGAACACTCAAATTGCGTCGAGATTCAATATATCGGTATTCACCCGATTTGCCTCCAAGGATCTATTGCTGCCTCGGGTACCTTATGGTCGTTCCCCTGTGGGTCTAGATTTTAGCATCCGACGCAAAACTGATAGTTAAATGTAATGTTCAGGGCCTCCTAATGACGATGGAGCACACAAGTTGCGTTGCGATTCAATACATCGTCCTCCAGCCGACTTGTCTCCAAGGGTCTATTGCTGCCTGGGGCTCCTTATTATCGTTCTCCTGTGAGTCTAGATTTTCGAATCCGACGCAAAACTGATAGTTAATTGTAACGTTCAGGGCCCCCTAATGACGATGGAACACTAAAATAGCGTCGAGATTCAATACATCGTCCTTCAGCCGACTTGTCTCCAAGGATCTATTGATGCCTCGGTCACCTTATAGTCGTTCACTTGTGAGTCTGGATTTTCGAATCCGACGAAAAAGATAGTTAATTGTGACGTTCAGCGCCTCCTAACGACGATGGAACACTCAAATTGCGTCGAGATTCAATACATCGTCCTTCAGCCGACTTGTCTCCAAGAGTCCATTGCTGCCTCGGGCATCTTATGGTCGTTCTTCTGTTAGTCCACATTTTCGATCCGACGCAAGACAGATAGTTAATTGTAACGTTCAGGTCCTCCTAATGACGATGGAACACTCAAATTGCGTCGAGATTCAATACATCGGCCTCGTGCCGACTTGTCTCCAAGGGTCTATTGCTGCCTCGGGCACCTTACGGTCGTTCTCCTGTGAGTCTAGATTTTCGAATCCGACGCAAAACTGATAGTTAATTGCAACGCTCAGGTCCTCCTAATGACGATGGAACACTCAAATTGCGCCGAGATTCAATACATCGTCCGTCTCCTGTGAGTCTAGATTTTTGAGTCCGACGCGAAACTGATAGTTTATTGTAACGATCAGGGCCTCCTAATGACGATGGAACCCTCAAATTGCGTCGAGATTCAATTCATCGTCCTTCAGCCGACTTGTCTCCAAGGGTCTATTGCTGCCTCTGGCACCTTCTAGTCGTTCTCCTGTGAGTCTAAATTTTCGAATCCGACGCAAAACTGATAGTTAATTGCAACATTCAGGGCCTCCTAATCACGATGGAACACTCAAATTGCGCCGAGATTCAAAACATCGTCCTTCAGCCGACTTGTCTCCAAGGGTCTATTGCTGCCTCGGGCACCTTATGGTCGTTCTCATGTGAGTCTAGATTTTCTAATCCGACGCAAAACTGATTGTTAATTGTAACGATCAGGGCCTCCTAATGACGATTGAACACTCAAATTGCGTCTAGATTGAATACAACGTCTCCAGCCGACTTGTACCAAATGGATATTACTGTCTTGGGCACCATATGATCCTTCTCCTGTGAGTATATTTTCGAATACGACGCTAAAATGATAGTTAATTGTAACGTTCAGCGCCTCCTAAAGGCGATGGAACACTCAAATTGCGTCGAGATTCAATACATCGTCCTTCAGCCGACTTGTATCCAAGGGGATATTGCTGTCGCGGGCACCATATGATCCTTTTCCTGTGAGTAGATTTTCGAATCCGACGCTAAAATGATAGTTAATTGTAACGTTCAGCGCCTCCTAATGACGATGGAACACTCAAATTGCGTCGAGAGTCAATATTTCGTCTCCCACCCTACTTGTCTCCAAGGGGATATTGCTGTCTCGGGCACATATGATCCTTCTACTGTGAGTCTAGATTTTCGAATCCGACGAATAACTGATAGTTAATTGTAACGTTCAGCGCCTCCTAATGACGATTGAACACTCAAATTGCGTCGAGATTCAATACATCGTCCTCCAGCCGACTTGTCTCCAAGGGTCTATTCCTGCTTCGGGCACCTTATGGTCCGTCTCCGGTGAGTCAAGATTATCGAATCCGACGAAAAACTGATAGTTAATTGTAACATTCAGGGCCTCCTAGTTACGATGGAACACTCAAATTGCGTCGCGATCCAATACATCGTCCTTCAGCCGACTTGTCTCCAAGGGTCTATTGCTGCCTCGGTCACCTTATGGTTGATCTCCTGTGAGTCTAGATTTTCGAATCTGACGCAAAAATTATAGTTAATTGTGACGTTCAGCGCCTCCTAATGACGATGGAACACTCAAATTGCGTAGAGAGTTAATACATCGACCTCCAGCCGACTTGTCTCATAGAGTCCATTGCTGCCTCGGGCACCTTATGGTCGTTCTCCTGTGAGTCTAGATTTTCGAATCCGACGCAAAAATGATAGTTAATTGTAACGTTCAGCGCCACCTAATAACGATGGAACACTCAAATTGCGTCGAGGGTCAATACATCGACCTCCAGCCGACTTGTCTCCAAGGGGATATTGCTGTCTCGGGCACCATTTGATCCTTCTCCTTTGAGTCTACATTTTCGAATCCGACGCAAAATTGATAGTTAATTGTAACGTTCACCGCCTCCTAATGACGATGGAACACTCAAGTTGCGTCTCGATTCAATACATCGTCCTACAGCGGACTGGTCTCCAAGGGGATATAGCTTCGGGCACCTAATGGTCCGACTCCTGCGAGTCTAGATTTTCGAATACGACGAAAAACTGATAGTTAATTGTAAAATTCAGGGCCCCCTAATGACGATGGAACACTCAAATTGCGTCGCGATCTAATACATCGTACTCCAGCCGACTTGTCTCCATGGGGATATTGCTGCCTCGGGCTCCATGTGGTCCGTCTCCTGTGAGTCTAGATTTTCGAACCCGACGCGAAACAAATAGTTAATTGTAACGTTCAGGACCTCCTAATGACGATGGAACACTCAAATTGCGTCAACATTCAATACATCGTCCATCAGCCGACTGCCTCGGGCACCAAATGGTCCGTCTCCCTTGAGTCTAGATTTTTGAATCCGACGCGAAACTGATAGTTAATTGTAACGTTCAGGGCCTCCTAATGACGATGGAACACTAAAATAGCGTCGAGATTCAATAAATTGTCCTTCAGCCGACTTGTCTCCAAGGGTCTATTGCTGCCTCGGTCACCTTATGGTCGTTCTCCTGTGAGTCTAGATTTTTGAATCCGACGCAAAAATGATAGTTAATTGTAATGTTCAGGGCCTCCTAATGACGATGGAACACTCAAATTGCGTCGAGATTCTGTACATCGGACTCCAGCCGACTTGTCTCCAAAGGGATACTGCTGTCTCGGGCACAATATGATCCTTCCCTGTGAGTCTAGATTTTCTCATCCGACGCAAAACTGATTGTTAATTGTAACGTTCAGGGCCTCCTAATGACGTTGGATCACTCAAATTTCGCCGAGATTCAATACATCGTCCTTCAACCGACTTGTCTCCAAGAGTCTACTGCTGCCTCGGGCACCTTGTGGTCGATCTCTTGTGAGTCCAGATTTTCGAATCCGACGCAAAACAGATAGTTAATTGTAACGTTCAGGGCCTCCTAATGACGATGGAACACTCAAATTGCGTCCTGATTCAATACATCGGCCTCGAGCCGACTTGACTCCAAGGGTCTATTGCTGCCTAGGGCACCTTATGATCGTTTTCCTGTGAATTTAGATTTTCGAATCCGACGAAAAACTGATAGTTAATTGTAACGTTCATGGCCTCATAATGACGATGGATCACTCAAATTGCGTTGAGATTCAATACATCGGCATTCAGCCGATTTGTCTCCAAGGGTCTATTGCTGCCTCGGGCACCTTATTGTCGTTTCCTTGTGAGACTAGATTTCAGAATCCGACGCAAAAGTGATAGTTAATTGTAACGCTCAGGGCCACCTAATGACGATGGAACACTCAAATTGCGTCGAGATTCAATACATCGGCCTCCAGCCGACTTGTCTCCAAGGGGATATTGCTGTCTCGGGCACAATATGATCCTTGTCCTGTGAGTCTAGATTTTCGAATCCGACGCAAAAATGATAGTGAATTGTAACGTTCAGGGCCTCCTAATGATGATGGAACACTCAAATTGCGTCGAGATTCAATACATCGTCCTCCAGCCGACTTGTACCCAAGGGGATATTGCTGTCTCGGGCACCATATGACCCTTTTCCTGTGAGTAGATTTTCGAATACGACGCTAAAATGATAGTTAATTGTAACGTTCAGCGCCTCCTAATGACGATGGAACACCCAAATTGCGTCTAGAGTCAATACATCGTCCTCCAGCCGACTTGTCTCCAAGGATCTATTGCTGCCTTGGGGACCTTATGGTCGTTCTCCTGTGAGTCTAGATTTTCGAACCCAATGCAAAACTGATAGTTAATTGTAAGGCTCAGGGCCACCTAATGACGATGGAACACTCAAATTGTGTCGAGATTCAATACATCGGCCTCCAGCCGACTTGTCTCCAAGGGTCTACTGCTGCCTCGGGCACCAAATGGTCCGTCTCCTGTGAGTCTAGATTTTTGAATCCGACGCGAAACTGATTGTTTATTGTAACGTTCAGGGCCTCCTAATGACGATGGAACACTCAAATTCCGTCGAGATTCAATACATCGTCCTTCAGCCGACTTGTTTCCAAGGGTCTAATGCTGCCTCTGGCACCTTATAGTCGTTCTCCTGTGAGTCTAGATTTTCGAATCCGACGCAATACTGATAGTTAATTATAACGTTCAGGGCCTCCTAATGACGATGGAACACTCAAATTGCGTCGAGATTCAATACATCGTCCTCCAGCCGGCTTGTACCCATGGGGATATTGCTGTCTCGGGCACCATATGATCCTTTTTCCTGTGAGTAGATATTCGAATCCGAAGCTAAAATGATTGTTAATTGTAACTTTCAGCGCCTACTAATGACGATGGAACACTCAAATTTCGTCGAGAGTCAATATATCGTCCTCCAGCCGACTTGTCTCCAAGGATCTATTGCTGCCTCAGGCACCTTATGGTCGTTCTCCTGTGAGTCTAGATTTTCCAATCCGACGCAAAAATTATAGTTAATTGTAACGTTCAGGGCCTCCTAATGACGATGGAACACTCAAATTGCGTCGAGATTCAATACATCAGGGTCTATTGCTGCCTCGGGCACCTTATGGTCGTTCCCGTGTGAGACTAGATTTTAGAATCCGACGCAAAACTGATAGTTAATTGTAACGTTCAGGGCCACCTAATGACGATGGAACCCACAAATTGCGTCGAGATTCAATACATCGGCCTCGAGCCGTCTTGTCTCCAAGGGTCTATTGCTGCCTCGGGCACCTTATGGTCCGTCTCCTGTGAGTCTAGATTTTCGAATCCGACGCAAAAATGATAGTTAAGTTCAGGGCCTCCTAATGACGATGGAACACTCAAATTGCGTCGAGATTCAATACATCATCCTACAGCCGACTTGTTTCCAAGGGTCTATTGCTGCCTCGGGCACCTTATGGTCGTTCTCCTGTGAGTCTAGATTTTCTAATCCGACGCAAAACTGATTGTTAATTGTAACATTCAGGACCTCCTAATGACGATGGAACACTCAAATTGCGTCGGGATTCAATACATCGGCATTCAGCCGATTTGTCTCCAAGGGTCTATTGCTGCCTCGGGCACCTTATGGTCGTTCTCCTGTGAGTCTAGATTTTCTAATCCGACGCAAAACTGATTGTTAATTGTAACATTCAGGACCCCCTAATGACGATGGAACACTCAAATTGCGTCGGGATTCAATACATCGTCCTCCAGCCGACTTGAATCCAAGGGGATATTGCTGTCTCGGGCTTTATATGATCCTTCTCCTGTGAGTATATTTTCGAATCCGACGCTAAAATGATAGTTAATTGTAACGTTCAGCGCCTCCTAAAGACGATGGTACACTCAAACTGCGTCGAGATTCAATACATCGGCCTCCAGCCGACTTGTCTCCAAGGGGATATTGCTGCCTCGGGCACCATATGGTCCGTCTCCAGTGGGTCTAGATTTTCGAATCCGACGCAAAAATGATAGTTATTTGTAACGTTCAGCGCCTCCTAATGACGATGGAACACTCAAATTGCGTCGAGATTCAATACATCGTCCTCCAGCGGACTGGTCTCCAAGGGGATATAGCTTCGGGCACCTTATGGTCCGGATCCAGTGAGTCTAGATTTTCGAATCTGACGAAAAACTGATAGATAATTGTAACATTCAGGGACTCCTAGTTACGATGGAGCTCTCAAATTGCGTCGCGATCCAATACATCTCCATTCAGCCGTTTTGTCTCCAAGAGTCTACTGCTGCCTCGGGCACCTTATGGTCGTTCCCCTGTGAGTCTAGATTTCAGAATCCGACGCAAAACTGATTTTTTATTGTAATGTTCAGGGCATCCTAATGACGATGGAACACTCAAATTGCGTCGAGATTCAATACATCGGCCTCCAGCCGACTTGACTCCAAGGGGATATTGCTGCCTCGGGCACCATATGGTCCGTCTCCAGTGGGTCTAGATTTTCGAATCCGACGCAAAAATGATAGTTATTTGTAACGTTCAGCGCCTCCTAATGACGATGGAACACTCAAATTGCGTCGAGATTCAATACATCGTCCTCCAGCGGACTGGTCTCCAAGGGGATATAGCTTCGGGCACCTTATGGTCCGGATCCAGTGAGTCTAGATTTTCGATTCCGACGAAAAACTGACGGTTAATTGTATCATTCAGGGCCTCCTAAAGACGATGGAACACTCAAATTGCGTCGAGATTCAATACATCGGCCTCCAGCCGACTTGTCTCCAAGGGGATATTGCTGCCTCGGACTCTATGTGGTCCGTCTCCTGTGAGTCTAGATTTTCGAATCCGATGCGAAACTGTTAGTTAATTCTAACGTTCAGGGCCTCCTAATGACGATGGAGCACTCAAATTGCGTCGCGATTCAATACATCGTCCTCCAGCGGACTGGTCTCCAAGGGGATATTGCTGCTTCGGGTACCTTATGGTCCGCCTCCAGTGAGTCTTGATTTTCGAATCCGACGAAAAACTGATAGTTATTTGTAACATTCAGTGACTCCTAGTTACGATGGAACTCTCAAATTGCGTCGCGATCCAATACATCGTCCTCCAGCCTACCTGTCTCCAAGGGTCTATTGCTGCCTGGGGCACCTTATGATCGTTTTCCTGTGAGTCTAGATTTTCGAATCCGACGCAAAACTGATAGTTAATTGTAACGTTCAGGGCCTCCTAATGACGATGGAACACTCAAATTGTGTCTATATTCAATACATCGGCCTGCAGCCGATTTGTCTCCAAGGGGATATTGCTGCCTCGGGCACCATATGGTCCGTCTCCAGTGGGTCTAGATTTTCCAATCCGACGCAAAAATGATAGTTAATTGTAACGTTCAGCGCCTCCTAATGACGATGGAACACTCAAATTGCGTCGGGATTCAATACTCCGTCCTCCAGCCGACTTGAATCCAAGGGTATATTGCTGTCTCGGGCTTCATATGATCCTACTCCTGTGAGTATATTTTCGAATCCGACGCTAAAATGATAGTTAATTGTAACGTTCAGCGCCTCCTAAAGACGATGGAACACTCAAATTGCGTCGAGATTCAATACATCGGCCTCCAGCCGACTTGTCTCCAAGGGGATATTGCTGCCTCGGGCTCTATGTGGTCCGTCTCCTGTGAGTCTAGATTCTCGAATCCGACGCGAAACTGATAGTTAATTCTAACGTTCAGGGCCTCCTAATGACGTTCGAACACTCAAATTTCGTCGAGATTCAATACATCGTCCTTCAACCGGCTTGTCTGCAGGAGTCTATTGCTGCCTCGGGCACCTTATGGTCGTTCCCCTGTGAGTATAGAATTTAGAATCCGACTAAAAACTGATTTTTATTGTAATGTTCAGGGCCTCCTAATGACGATGGAACCATCAAACTGCGTCGAGATTCAATACATCGGCCTCCAGCCGCCTTGTCTCCAAGATGATACTGCTGCCTTGGGCACCATATGGTCCTTCTCCTGTGAGTCTAGATTTTCGAATCCGACGCAAAAATGATAATTAACTTTTACGCTCAGCGCCTCCTAATGACGATGGAACACTCAAATTGCGTCGCGATTCAATTCATTGTCCTCCAGCGGACTGGTCTCCAAGGGGATATTGCTGCTTAGGGTACCTTACGGTCCGTCTACAGTGAGTCTTGATTTTCGAATCCGACGAAAAACTGATAGTTAATTGCAACATTCAGGTACTCCTAGTTACGATGGAACTCTCAAATTGCGTCGCGATCCAATACAACGTCCTCCAGCCGAGTTGTCTCCAATGGTCTATTGCTGCCTGGGGCACCTTATGATCGTTTTCCTGTGAGTCTAGATTTTCGAATCCGACGCAAAACTGATAGTTAATTCTAACGTTCAGGGCCTCCTAATGACGATGGAACACTCAAATTGCATCGAGATTCAATACATCGGCATTCAGCCGATTTGTCTCCAAGGGTCTATTGCTGCCTCGGGCACCTTATGGTCGTTCCCCTGTGTATCTAGATTTTAGAATCCGACGCAATTACAGATTTTTAATTATAATGTTCAGGGCCTCCTAATGACGATGGAACACTCAAATTGCGTCGAGATTCTATACATCGGCCTCCAGCCGACTTGTCTCCAAGGGGATATTGCTGTCTCGGGCACAATATTATCCTTCTAATGTGAGTCTAGATTTTCGTTTCCGACGCAAAACAGAAAGTTAAGTTCAGGGCCTCCTAATGACGATGGAACACTCAAATTGCGTCGAGATTCAATACATCGTCCTTCAGCCGACTTGTCTCCAAGGGTCTATTGCTGCCTCGGGCACCTTATGGTCGTTCTCCTGTGAGTCTAGATTTTCTAATCCGACGCAAAACTGATTGTTAATTGTAACGTTCAGGACCTCCTAATGACTATGGAACACTCAAATTGCGTCGGGATTCAATACATCGTCCTCCAGCCGACTTGTTTAAAAGGGGATATAGCTGTCTCGGGCTTCATATGATCCTCCTCCTGTGAGTATATTTTCGAATCCGACGCTAAAATGATAGTTAATTGTAACGTTCAGCCCTTCCTAAAGACGATGGAACACTCAAATTGCGTCGAGATTCAATACATCGGCCTCCTGCCGACTTCTCTCCAAAGGGGATATTGCTGCCTCGGGCACCTTATGGTCGTTCCCCTGTGTATCTAGATTTTAGAATCCGACGCAATTACAGATTTTTAATTATAATGTTCAGGGCCTCCTAATGACGATGGAACACTCAAATTGCGTCGAGATTCTATACATCGGCCTCCAGCCGACTTGTCTCCAAGGGGATATTGCTGTCTCGGGCACAATATTATCCTTCTAATGTGAGTCTAGATTTTCGTTTCCGACGCAAAACAGAAAGTTAAGTTCAGGGCCTCCTAATGACGATGGAACACTCAAATTGCGTCGAGATTCAATACATCGTCCTTCAGCCGACTTGTCTCCAAGGGTCTATTGCTGCCTCGGGCACCTTATGGTCGTTCTCCTGTGAGTCTAGATTTTCTAATCCGACGCAAAACTGATTGTTAATTGTAACGTTCAGGACCTCCTAATGACTATGGAACACTCAAATTGCGTCGGGATTCAATACATCGTCCTCCAGCCGACTTGTTTAAAAGGGGATATAGCTGTCTCGGGCTTCATATGATCCTCCTCCTGTGAGTATATTTTCGAATCCGACGCTAAAATGATAGTTAATTGTAACGTTCAGCCCTTCCTAAAGACGATGGAACACTCAAATTGCGTCGAGATTCTATACATCGGCATTCAGCCGATTTGTCTTCAAGGGTCTATTGCTGCCTCGGGCACCTTATGGTCGTTCCCCTGTGAGTCTAGATTTTAGAATCCGACGCAAAACTGATTTTTTATTTTAATGTTCAGGGCCTCCTAATGACGATGGAACACTCAAATTGCGTCGATATTCAATACATCGGCCTCCAGCCGTCTTGTCTCCAAGGGGATTTTGCTGCCTCGGGCACCATATGGTCCGTCTCCAGTGGGTCTAGATTTTCCAATCCGACGCAAAAATGATAGTTAATTGTAACGTTCAGCGCCTCCTAATGACGATGGAACACTCAAATTGCGTCGCTATTCAATACATCGTCCTCCAGCGGACTGGTCTCCAAGGGGATATAGCTTCGGGCACCTTATGGTCCGTCTCCAGTGAGTCTAGATTTTCGATTCCGACGAAAAACTGATGGTTAATTGTATCATTCAGGGCCTCCTAAAGACGATGGAACACTCAAATTGCGTCGAGATTCAATACATCGGCCTCCAGCCGACTTGTCTCCAAGGGGATGTTTCTGCCTCGGGCTCTATGTGGTCCGTCTCCTGTGGGTCTAGATTTTCGAACCCTACGCGAAACTGATAGTTAATTCTAACGTTCAGGGCCTCCTAATGACGTTCGAACACAAATTTCGTCGAGATTCAATACATCGTCCTTCAACCGGATTGCCTCCAAGAGTCTGTTGCTGCCTCGGGCACCTTGTGGTCGATCTCCCGTGAGTCTAGATTTTCGAATCCGACGCATAACAGATAGTTAATTGTAACGTCCAGGGCCTCCTAATGACGATGGACACTCAAATTGCGTCGAGATTCAATACATCGTCAACCAGCCGACTCTTCTCCTATGGTCCATTGCTGCCTCGGGCTTCATATGATCCTTCTCCTGTGAGTAGATTGTCTAATCCGACGCTAAAATGATAGTTAATTGTGACGTTCAGCGCCTCCTAATGACGATGGAACACTCAAATTACGTCGAGACTCAATACATCGTCCTGCAGCCGACTTGTCTCCAAGGGTCTATTGCTGCCTCGGGCACCTTATGGTCGTTCCCCTGTGAGTATAGAATTTAGAATCCGACGCAAAACTGATTGTTAATTGTAACGTTCAGGGCCTCCTAATGACGATGGAACACTCAAATTGCGTCGAGATTCAATACATCGGCCTCCAGCCGACTTGTCTCCAAGGGGATATTGCTGCCTCGGGCACCATATGGTCCTTCTCCTGTGAGTCTAGATTTTCGAATCCGACGCAAAAATGATAGTTAATTGTTACGTTCAGCGCCTCCTAATGACGATGGAACACTCAAATTGCGTCGCGATTCAATACATCGTCCTCCAGCGGAATGGTCTCCAAGGGGATATTGCTGCTTCGGGTACCTTATGGTCCGTCTCCAGTGAGTCTAGATTTTCGAATCCGACGAAAAACTGATAGTTAATTGTAACATTCAGGGACTCCTAGTTACGATGGAACTCTCAAATTGCGTCGCGATCCAATACATCGTCCTCCAGCCGACTTGTCTCCAAGGGTCTATTGCTGCCTGGGGCACCTTATGATCGTTTTCCTGTGAGTCTAGATTTTCGAATCCGACGCAAAACTGATAGTTAATTGTAACGTTCAGGGCCTCCTAATGATGATGGAACACTCAAATTGCGTCGAGATTCAATACATCGGCATTCAGCCGATTTGTCTCCAAGGGGTTATTGCTGCCTAGGGCACCTTATGGTCGTTCCCCTGTGAGTCTAGATTTTAGAATACGACGCAAAACTGATTTTTAATTGTAATGTTCAGGGCCTCCTAATGATGATGGAACACTCAAATTGCGTCGAGATTCTATACATCGGCCACCAGCCGACTTGTCTCGAAGGGGATATTGCTGTCTCGGCCACAATATTATCTTTCTCCTGTGAGTCTAGATTCTCGGATCCGACGCAAAACTGAAAGTTAAGTTCTGGGCCTCCTAATGACGATGGAACACTCAAATTGCTTCGAGATTCAATACATCGTCCATCAGCCGACTTGTCTCCAAGGGTCTACTGTTGCCTCGGGCACCTTATGGTCGTTCTCCTGTGAGGCTAGATTTTCTAATCCGACGCAAAACTGATTGTTAATTGTAACGTTCAGGACCTCCTAATGACGATGGAACACTCAAATTGCGTCGGGATTCAATACATCGTCCTCCAGCCGACTTGTATCCAAGGTGATATAGCTGTCTCGGGCTTCATATGATCCTTCTCCTGTGAGTATATTTTCGAATCCGACGCTAAAATGATAGTTAATTGTAACGTTCAGCGCCACCTAAAGACGATGGAACACTCAAATTGAGTCGAGATTCAATACATCGGCCTCCAGCCGACTTGTCTCCAAAGGGGATATTGCTGCCTCGGGCACCATATGTTCCGTCTCCTGTGAGTCTAGATTTTCGAATCCGACGCAAAACTGATAGTTAATTGTAACGTTCAGGGCCTCCTAATGACGATGGAACACTCAAATTGCGTCGAGATTCTATACATCGGCATTCAGCCGATTTGTCTCCAAGGGTCTATAGCTGCTTCGGGCACCTTATGGTGTTCCCCTGTGAGTCTAGATTTTAGAATCCGACGCAAAACTGATTTTTTATTGTAACGTTCAGCGCCTCCTAATGACGATGGAACACTCAAATTGCGTCGATATTCAATACATTGGCCTCCAGCCGATTGTCTACAAGGGGATTTTGCTGCCTCGGGCACCATATGGTCCGTCTCCTGAGAGTCTAGATTTTCGAATCCGACGCAAAACTGATAGTTAATTGTAACGTTCAGCGCCTCGTAATGACGATGGAACTCTCAAATTGCGTCGCGATTCAATACATCGTCCTCCAGCGGACTGGTCTCCAAGGGGATATGGCTTCGGGCACCTTATGGTCCGTCTCTAGTGAGTCTCGATTTTCGATTCCGACGAAAAACTGATGGTTAATTGTATCATTCAGGGCCACCTAATGACGATGGAACACTCAAATTGCGTCGAGATTCTATACATCGGCCTCCAGCCGACTTGTCTCCAAGGGGATATTGCTGTCTCGGGCACAATATGATCCTTCTCCTGTGAGTCTAGATTTTCGAATCCGAGGCAAAACTGATAGTTAAGTTCAGGGCCTCCTAATGACGATGGAACACTCAAATTGCGTCGAGATTCAATACATCGTCCTTCAGCCGACTTGTTCCAAGGGTCTATTGCTGCCTCAGGCACCTTATGGTCGTTCTCCTGTGAGTCTAGATATTCTAATCCGACGCAAAACTGATTGTTATTTGTAACGTTAAGGACCTCCTAATGACATTGGAACACTCAAATTGCGTCGCGATTCAATACATCATCCGCCAGCCGACTTGTCTCCAAGGGGATATTGCTGCCTCAGCTCTATTTGGTCCGTCTCCTGTGAGTCTAGATTATCGAATCCGACGCGAAACTGATAGTTAATTGTAACGTTCGGGGCCTCCTAATGACGTTGGAACACTCAAATTTCGTCGAGATTCAATACACCGTCCTTCAACCGACTTGTCTCCAAGAGTCTATTGCTGCCTCGGCCACCTTGTGGTCGATCTCCTGTGAGTCTAGATTATCGAATCCGACGCGAAACTGATAGTTAACTGTAACGTTCAGCGCCTCCTAATGACGATGGAACACGCAAATTGCGTCGAGAGTCAATACATCGAACTCCAGCCGACTTGTCTACAAGGGGATATTGCTGCCTCGGGCTCTATGTGGTCCGTCTCCTGTGAGTCTAGGTTTTCGAATCCGACGCGATACTGATAGTTAATTCTATCGTTCAGGGCCTCCTAATGACGATGGAGCACTCAAATTGCGTCGCGATTCAATACATCGGCCTCCAGCGGACTGGTCTCCAAGGGGATATTGCTGCTTCTGGTAACTTATGGTCCGTCTCCAGTGAGTCTAAATTCTCGAATCCGACGAAAAACTGATAGTTAATTGTAACATTCAGGGACTCCTAGTTACGATGTAACTCTCAAATTGCGTCGCGATCCAATACATCGTCCTCCAGCCGACTTGTCTCCAAGGGTCTATTGCTGCCTCGGGCACCTTATGGTCGTTCCCGTGTGAGTCTAGATTTTAGAATCCGACGCAAAACTGATTTTTAATTGTAATGTTCAGGGCCTCCTAATGACGATGGAACACTCAAATTGCGTCGAGATTCTATACATCGGCCTCCAGCCGACTTGTCTTCAAGGGGATATTGCTGTCTCGGGCACAATATGATCCTTCTCGTGTGAGTCTAGATTTTCGAATCCGACGCAAAACTGATAGTTAAGTTCAGGGCCTCCTAATGACGATGGAACACTCAAATTGCGTCGAGATTCAATACATCGTCCTTCAGCCGACTTGTCTGCAAGGGTCTATTGCTGCCTCGGGCACCTTATGGTAGTTCTCCTGTGAGTCTAGATATTCTAATCCGACGCAATACTGATTGTTATTTGTAACGTTAAGGACCTCCTAATGACGATGGAACACTCAAATAGCGTCGCGATTCAATACATCATCCGCCAGCCGACTTGTCTCCAAGGGGATATTGCTGCCTCAGCTCTATGTGGTCCGTCTCCTGTGAGTCTAGATTATCGAATCCGACGCGAAACTGATAGTTAATTGTAACGTTCGGGGCCTCCTAATGACGTTGGAACACTCAAATTTCGTCGAGATTCAATACACCGTCCTTCAACCGACTTGTCTCCAAGAGTCTATTGCTGCCTCGGCCACCTTGTGGTCGATCTCCTGTGCGTCTAGATTTTCGAATCCGACGCAAAACAGATAGTTAATTGTAACGTTCAGGGCCTCCTAATGACGATGGAACACACAAATTGCGTCGAGATTCAATACATCGGCATTCAGCCGATTTGTCTACAAGGGTCTATTGCTGCCTCGGGCACCTTATGGTCGTTCCCCTATGAGTCTAGCTTTTAGAATCCGACTCAAAACTGATTTTTAATTGTAATGTTCAGGCCTTCCTAATGTCGATGGAACACTCAAATTCTGTCGAGATTCTATACATCGGCCTCCAGCCGACTTGTCTTCAAGGGGATATTGTTGTCTCGGGCACAATATGATCCTTCTCCTGTGAGTCTAGATTTTCGAATCCGACGCAAAACTGATAGTTAAGTTCAGGGCCTCCTAATGACGATGGAACACTCAAATTGCGTCGAGATTCAATACATCGTCCTTCAGCCGACTTGTCTGCAAGAGTCTATTGCTGCCTCGGGCACCTTATGGTCGTTCTCCTGTGAGTCTAGATATTCTAATCCGACGCAAAACTGATTGTTATTTGTAACGTTAAGGACCTCCTAATGACGTTGGAACACTCAAATTTCGTCGAGATTCAATACATCGTCCTTCAACCGACTTGTCTCCAAGAGTCTATTGCTGCCTCGGCCACCTTGTGGTCGATCTAATGTGAGTCTAGATTTTCGAATCCGACGCAAGACAGATAGTTAATTGTAACGTTCAGGGCCTCCTAATGACGATGGAACACTCAAATTGCGTCGAGATTCAATACATCGTCCTTCACCCGACTTGTCTCCAAGGGTCTATTGCTGCCTCGGGCACCTTATGGTCGTTCTCCTGTGAGTCTAGATTTTCTAATCCGACGCAAAAATGATTTTTAATTGTAATGTTCAGGGCCACCTAATGACGATGGAACACTCAAATTGCGTCGAGATTCAATACATCGGCATTCAGCAGATTTGTCTCGAAGGGTCTATTGCTGAGTCGGGCACCTTATGGTCGTTCCGCTGTGAGTCTAGATTTTAGAATCCGACGCAAAACTGATTTTTCATTGTAATGTTCAGGGCCTCCAAATGACGATGGAACACCCAAATTGCGTCGAGATTCAATACATCGGCCTCCAGCCGACTTGTCTCCAAGGGTCTGTTGCTGCCTCGGGAACCTTACGGTCGTACTCCTGTGAGTCTAGATTTTCGAATCCGACGCGAAACTGATAGTTAATTCTAACGTTCAATGCCTCCTAATGAGGACGGAGCGCTCAAATTGCGTCGCGATTCAATACATCGGCCTCCAGCGGACTGCTCACCAAGGGGATATTGCTGCTTTGGGTACCTTATTGTCCGTCTCCAGTGAGTCTAGATTTTCGAATCCGACAAAAAACTGATAGTTAATTGTAACGTTCAGGGCCTCCTAATGACGATGGAACACTCAAATTGCGTCGAGATTCAATACATCGGCATTCAGCCGATTTGTCTCCAAGGGTCTATTGCTGCCTCGGGCACCTTATGGTCGTTCCCCTGTGAGTCTAGATTTTAGAATCCGACGCAAAACTGATTTTTAATTGTAATGTTCAGGGCCTCCTAATGACGATGGAACACTCAAATTGCGTCGAGATTCTATACATCGGCCTCCAGCCGACTTGTCTCCAAGGGGATATTGCTGTCTCGGGCACAATATGATCCTTCTCCTGTGAGTCTAGATTTTCGAATCCGACGCAAAACTGATAGTTAAGTTCAGGGCCTCCTAATGACGATGGAACACTCCAATTGCGTCGAGATTCAATACATCGTCCTTCAGCCGACTTGTCTCCAAGGGTCTATTGCTGCCTCGGGCACCTTATGGTCGTTCTCCTGTGAGTCTAGATTTTCTAATCCGACGCAAAACAGATTGTTAATTGTAACGTTCAGGACCTCCTAATGACGATGGAACACTCAAATTGCGTCGGGATTCAATACATCGTCCTCCAGCCGACTTGTATCCAAGGGGATATTGCTGTCTCGGGCTTCATATGATCCTTCTCCTGTGAGTATATTTTCGAATACGACGCTAAAATGATAGTTAATTGTAACGTTCAGCGCCTCCTAAAGGCGATGGAACACTCAAATTGCGTCGAGATTCAATACATCGGCCTCCAGCCGACTTGTCTCCAAGGGGATATTGCTGCCTCGGGCACCATATGTTCCATCTCCTGTGAGTCTAGATTTTCGAATCCGACGCAAAATTGATAGTTAATTGTAACTTTCAGCGCCTCCTGATGACGATGGAACACTCTAATTGCGTCGAGAGTCAATACATCGAACTCCAGCCGACTTGTCTACAAGGGGATATTGCTGCCTCGGGCTCTATGTGGTCCGTCTCCAGTGAGTCTAGATTTTCGAATCCGACGAAAAACTTATAGTTAATTGTAACATTCAGGGACTCCTAAAGACGATGGAACACTCAAATTGCGTCGAGATTCAATACATCGGCATCCAGCCGACTTGTCTCCAAGGTTATATTGCTGCCTCGGGCACCATATGTTCCGTCTCCTGTGAGTCTGGATTTTCGAATCCGACGCAAAAATGATAGTTAATTGTAACTTTCAGCGCCTCCTGATGACGATGGAACACTCAAATTGCGTCGAGATTCTATACATCGGCCTCCAGCCGACTTGTCTCCAAGGGGATATTGCTGTCTCCGGCACAATATGATCCTTCTCCTGTGAGTCTAGATTTTCGAATCCGACGCAAAAATGATAGTTAAGTTCAGGGCCTCCTAATGTCGATGGAACACTCAAATTGCGTCGAGATTCAATGCATCGCCCTTCAGCCGACTTGTCTCCAAGGGTCTATTGCTGCCTCGGGCACCTTATGGTCGTTCCCCTGTGAGTCTAGATTTTAGAATCCGACGCAAAACTGATTGTTAATTGTAACGTTCAGGACCTCCTGAAGACGATGGAACTCTCAAATTGCGTCGCGATCCAATCCATCGTACTCCAGCCTACTTGTCTCCAAGGGTCTATTGCTGCCTGGGGCAACTTATGATCGTTTTCCTGTGAGTCTAGATTTTCAAATCCGACGCAAAGCTGATAGTTAATTGTAACATTCAAGGACTCCTAGTTACGATGGAACTCACAAATTGCGTCGAATACAACGTCCTCCAGCCGACCTGTCTCCAAGGGTCTATTGCTGCCTGGGGCACCTTGTGATCGTTTTTATTGTGAGTCTAGATTTTCGAATCCGACGCAAAACTGATAGTTAATTGTAACGTACAGGGCCTCCTAATGGCGATGGAACACTCAAATTGCGTCGAGATTCTATACATCGGCATTCAGCCGATTTGTCTCCATGGGTCTATTGCTGCCTCGGGCACCTTATGGTCGTTCCCCTGTGAGTCTAGATTTTAGATTCCGACGCAAAACTGATTTTTTATTGTAATGTTCAAGGCCTCCTAATGACGATGGAACACTCAAATTGCGTCGAGATTCAATACATCGGCCTCCAGCCGACTTGCCTCCAAGGTGATATTGCTGCCTCGGGCACCATATGGTCCGTCTCCAGTGAGTCTACATTTTCGTATCCGACGCAAAAATGATAGTTAATTGTAACGTTCAGTGCCTCCTAATGGCGATGGAACACTCAAATTGCGTCGCGATTCAATACTTCGTCCTCCAGCGGACTGGTCTCCAAGGGGATATAGCTTCGGGCACCTTATGGTCCGGCGCCAGTGAGTCTAGATTTTCGATTCCGACGAAAAACTGATGGTTAATTGTATCATTCAGGGCCACCTAATGACGATGGAACACTCAAATTGCGTCGAGATTCTATACATCGGCCTCCAGCCGACTTGTCTCCAAGGGGATACTGCTGTCTCGGGCACAACATGATCCTTCTCCTGTAAGTCTAGATTTTCGAATCCGACGCAGAACTGATAGTTAAGTTCAGGGCCTCCTGATGACGATGGAACACTCAAATTGCGTCGAGAGTCAATAGGTCGAACTCCAACCGACTTGTCTAGAAGGGGATATTGCTGCCTCGGGCTCTATGTGGTCCGTCTCCTGTTAGTCTAGATTTTCGAATCCGACGCGAAACTGATAGTTAATTCCAACGTTCAGGGCCTCCTCATGACGATGGAGCACTCAAATTGCGTCGCGATTCAATACATCGTCCTCCAGCGGACAGGCCTCCAAGGGGGTATTGCTGCTTCGGGTACCTTATGGTCCGTCTCCAGTGAGTCTAGATTTTCGAATCCGACGAAAAACTGATAGTTAATTGTAACATTAAGGGACTCCCAGTTACGATGGAACTCTCAAATTGCGTCGCGATCCAATACATCGTCCTCCAGCCGACCTGTCTCCAAGGGTCTATTGCTGCCTGGGGAACTTTATGGTCGTTCTCCTGTGAGTCTAGATTTTCGAATCCGACGCAAAAATGATAGTTAATTGTAACGTTCAGCGCCTCCTAATGACGATGGAACACTCAAATTGCGTCGAGACTCAATACATCGGCCTCCAGCCAACTTGTCTGAAACGGTCTATTGCTGCCTCGGGCACCTTATGGTCGTTCTCCTGTGAGTCTAGATTTTCGAATCCGACGCGAAACTGATAGTTAATTCTAACGTTCAGGGCCTCCTAATGACGATGGAGCGCTCAAATTGCGTCGCGATTCAATACATCGTCCTCCAGCGTACTGGTCTCCAAGGGGATATTGCTGCTACGGGAACCTTATGGTCCGTCTCCAGTAAGTCTAGATTTTCGAATCCGACGACAAACTGATAGCTAATTGTAACATTCAGGGACTCCTAGTTACGATGGAACTCTTTAATTGCGTCACGATCCAATACATCGTCCTCCAGCCGACTTGTCTCCAAGGGTCTATTGCTGCCTGGGGCACCTTATGATCGCCTTCCTGTGAGTCTAGATTTTCGAATCCGACGCAAAACTGATTTTTTATTGTAATGTTCAAGGCCTCCTAATGACGATGGAACACTCAAATTGCGTCGAGACTCTATACATCGGCCTCCAGCCGACTTGTCTCCAAGGGGATATTGCTGTCTCGGGCTTCATATGATCCTTCTCCTGTGAGTAAATTTTCGAATCCGACGCTAAAATGATAATTAATTGTAGCGTTCAGCGCCTCCTAAAGACGATGGAACACTCAAATTGCGTCGTGATTCAATACCTCGGTCTCCAGCCGACTTGTCTCCAAGGGGATATAGCTGCCTCGGGCACCATATGTTCGGTCTCCTGTGAGTCTAGATTTTCGAATCCGACGCAAAAATGATAGTTAATTGTAACGTTCAGCGCCTCCTAATGACGATGGAACACTCAAATTGCGTCGAGAGTCGATACATCGAACTCCAGGCCACTTGTCTACAAGGGGATATAGCTGCCTCGGGCTCTATGTGGTCCGTCTCCTGTGAGTCTAGATGTTCGAATCCGACGCGAAACTGATAGTTACTTCTAACGTTCAGGGCCTCCTAATGACGATGGAGCACTCAAATTGCGTCGCGATTCAATACAGCGTCCTCCAGCGGACTGGTCTCCAAGGGGATATTACTGCCTCGGGCACCATATGGTCCGTCTCCAGTGAGTCTAGTTTTTCGAATCCGACGCCAAAATGATAGTTAATTGTAACGTTCAGCGCCTCCTAATGACGATGGAACACTCAAATAGCTTCGCGATTCAATACATCGTCCTCCAGCGGACTGGTCTCCAAGGGGATATAGCTTCGGGCACCTATGGTCCGTCTCCAGTGAGTCTAGATTTTCGATTCCGACGAAAAACTGATGGTAAATTGTATCATTCAGGTCCTCCTAATGACGATGGACCACCCAAATTGCGTCGAAACTCAATACATCGTCCTCCAGCCGACTTGCCTCCAAGAGTCTATTGCTGCCTCGGGCACCTTACGGTCGTTCTCCCGTGAGTCTAGATTTTCGAATCCGACGCGAAACTGATAGTTAATTCTAACGTTCAGGGACTCCTAGTGACGATGGAGCGCTCAAATTGCGTCGCGATTCAATACATCGTCCTCCAGCGGTCTGGTCTCCAAGGGGATATTGCTGCTTCGGGTACCTTATGGTCCGTCTCCAGTGAGTCTACATTTTCGAGTCCGAAGAAAACCTGATAGTTAATTGTAACAGTCAGGGACTCCTAGTTACGATGGAACTCTCAAATTGCGTCGCGATCTAATACATCGTCCTCCAGCCGACTTGTCTCCAAGGGTCTATTGCTGCCTGGGGAACCTTATGATCGTTTTCCTGTGAGTTTAGATTTTCGAATCCGACGCAAAACTGATAGTTAATTGTAACGATCAGGGCCTCCTAATGACGATGGAACACTCAAACTGCGTCGAGATTCAATACATCGGCATTCAGCCGATTTGTCTCCAAAGGTCTATTGCTGCCTCGGGCACCTTATGATCGTCTTCCTGTGAGTCTAGATTTTCGAATCCGACGCAAAACTGATTTTTAATTGAAATGTTCAGGGCCACCTAATGACGATGGAACACTCTAATTGCGTCGAGATTCTATACATCGGCCTCCAGCCGACTTGTCTCCAAGGGGATATTGCGGTCTCGGGCACAATATGATCCTTCTCCAGTGAGTCTAGATTTTCGAATCCGACGCCAAACTGATAGTTAAGTTCAGGGCCACCTAATGATTATGGAACTCTCAAATTGCGACGAGATTCAATACATCGTCCTTCAGCCGACTTGTCTCCAAGGGTCTATTGCTGCCTCGGGCACCTTATGGTCGTTCTCCTGTGAGTCTAGATTTTCTAATCCGACGCAAAACTGATTGTGAATTGTAACGTTCAGGACCTCCTAATGACGATGGAACACTCAAATGGCGTCGAGAGTCAATACATCGTACTCCAGCCGTCTTGTCTACAAGGGGATATTGCTGCCTCGGGCTCAATGTGGTCCGTCTCCTATGAGTCTAGATTTTCGAATCCGACGCGAAACTGATATTTAATTGTAACGTTCAGCTCCTCCTAATGACGATGGAACACTCAAATTGCGTCGATATTCAATACATTGGCCTCCAGCCGACTTGTCTCCAAGGGGATATTGCTGCCTCTTGAACCATATGGTCCGTCTCCTGAGAGTCTAGATTTTCGAATCCGACGAAAAAATGATAGTTAATTGTAACGATCAGCGCCTCCTAATGACGATGGAACACTCAAATTGCGTCGCGATTCCATACATCGTCCTCCAGCGGACTGGTCTCCAAGGGAATATAGCTTCGGGCATCTCATGGTCCGTCTCCAGTGAGTCTAGATTTTCGATTCCGACGAAAAAATGATGGTTAATTGTATCATTCAGGGCCACCTAATGACGATGGAACACTCAAATTGCGTCGTGATTCAATACATCGGCCTCGAGCCGACTTGTCTCCAAGCGTCTACTGCTGCCTCGGGCACCTTATGGTCGTTCTCCGGTGAGTCAAGAGTATCTAATCCGACGCAAAACTGATTGTTAATTGTAACGTTCAGGATCTCCTAATGACGATGGAACACTCAAATTGCGTCGCGATTCAATACATCGTCCTCCAGCCGACCTGTATCCAAGGGGATATTGCTGTCTCGGGCTTCATATGATCCTTCTCCTGTGAGTAGATTTTCGAATCCGACGCTAAAATGATATTTAACTGTAACGTTCAGCGCCTCCCAATAACGATGGAACACTCAAATTGCGTCGAGACTCAATACATCGTCCTCCAGCCGACTTGTCTCCAACGGTTTATTGCTGCCTCGGGCACCTTAAGATCGTTCTCCTGTGAGTCTAGATTTTCGAATCCGACGCAAAACTGATATTTAAGTTCAGGGCCTCCTAATGACGACGGACTACTCAAATTGCGTCGAGATTCAATACATCGTAATTCAGCCAACTTGTCTCCAAGGGTCTATTGCTGCCTCGGGCACCTTACGGTCGTTCTCCTGTGAGTCTAGATTTCTAATCCGACGCAAAACTGATAGTTAATTGTAATGTTCAGCGCCTTCTAATGACGATGGAACACTCAAATTGCGTCGATATTCAATACATTGGCATCCAGCCGACTTGTCTCCAAGGGGATATTGCTGCCTCTGGCACCATATGGTCCGTCTCCTGAGAGTCTAGATTTTCGAATCCGACGCAAAAATGACAGTTAATTGTAACGGTCAGCGCCTCCTAATGACGATGGAACACTCAAATTGCGTCGAGATTCAATTCATCGTCATTCAGCCGACTTGTCTCCAAGGGTCTATTGCTGCCTCGGGCACCTTATGGTCGTTCTCCTGTGAGTCTAGATTTTCTAATCCGACGCAAAACTGATTGTTAATTGTAACGTTCAGGACCTCCTAATGACGATGGAACACTCAAATTGCGTCGGGATTCAATACATCGTGCTCCAGCCGACTTGTATCCAAGGGGATATTGCTGTCTCGGGCTTCATATGATCCTTCTCCTGTGAGTACATTTTCGAATCCGACGCTAAAATGATTGTTAATTGTAACGTTCAGCGCCTCCTAAAGACGATGGAACACTCAAATTGCGTCGAGATTCAATACATCGGCCTCCAGCCGACTTGTCTCCAAGGAGATTTTGCTGCCTCGGGCACCATATGGTCCGTCTCCTGTGAGTCTAGAGTTGTGAATCCGACGCAAAAATGATAGTTAATTGTAACGTTCAGCGCCTCCTAATGACGATGGAACACTCAAATTGCGTCGCGATTCAATACATCGTCCACCAGCGGACTGGTCTCCAAGGGGATATAGCTTCGGGCACCTTATGGTCCGTCTCCAGTGAGTCTAGATTTTCGATTCCGACGAAAAACTGATGATTAATTGTATCACTCAGGGCCACCTAATGACGATGGAACACTCAAATTGTGTCGAGATTCAATACATCGCCCTCCAGCCGACTTGTAGCCAAGGGGATATTGCTGTCTCGGGCGTCAAATGATCCTTCTCCTGTGAGTATATTTTCGAATCCGACGCTAAAATGATAGTTCATTGTAACGTTCAGCGCCCCATAAAGACGATGGAACACTCAAATTGCGTCGAGATTCAATACATCGGCCTCCAACCGACTTGCCTCCAAGGGGATATTGTTGCCCCGGCCACCATATGTTCCGTCTCCTGTGAGTCTAGATTTTCGACTCCGACGCAAGAATGACAGTTAATCGTAACGTTCGGCGCCTCCTAATGACGATGGAACACTCAAACTGCGTCGAGAGTCAATACATCGAACTCCAGCCGACTTGTCTACAAGGGGATATTGCCGCCTCGGGCTCTATGTGGTCCGTCTCCTGTGAGTCTAGATTTTCGAATCCGACGCGAAACTGATATTTAATTGTAACGTTCAGGGCCTCCTAATGACGATGGAACACCCAAATTGCGTCGAAACTCAATACATCGTCCTCCAGTCGACTTGTCTCCAAGGGTCTATTGCTGCCTCGAGCACCTTACGGTCGTTCTCCTGTGAGTCTAGATATTCGAATCCGACGCAAAAATGATAGTTAATTGTAACGTTCAGGGCCTCCTAATGACGATGGAACACTCAAATTGCGTCAAGATTCAATACATCGGCCGCCAGCCGACTTGTCTCCAAGGGTCTGTTGCTGCCTCGGGCACCTTACGGTCGTACTCCTGTGAGTCTAGATTTTCGAATCCGACGCAAAACTGATAGTTAATTGTAAGGATCAGGGCCTCCTAATGACGATGGAACACTCAAATTGCGTTGAGATTCAATACATCGGCAGTCAGCCGATTTGTCTCAAAATGTCTATTGCTGCCTCGGGCACCTTATGATCGTCTTCCTGTGAGTCTAGATTTTCGAATCCGACGCAAAACTGATTTTTAATTGTAATGCTCAGGGCCTCCTAATGACGATGGAACACTCTAATTGCGTCGAGATTCTATACATCGGCCTCCAGCCGACTTGTCTCCAAGGGGATATTGCTGTCTTGGGCACAATATGATCCTTCTCCTGTGAGTCTAGATTTTCGAATCCGACGCCAAACTGATAGTTAAGTTCAGGGCCTCCTAATGACAATGGAACACTCAAATTGCGACGAGATTCAATACATCGTCCTTCGGCCGACTTGTCTCCAAGGGTCTATTGCTGCCTCGGGCACCTTATGGTCGTTCTCCTGTGAGTCTAGATTTTCTAATCCGACGCAAAACTGATTGTTAATTGTTACGTTCAGGACCTCCTAATGACGATGGAACACTCAACTTGCGTCGAGAGTCAATACATCGAACTCCAGCCGTCTTGTCTGCAAGGGGATATTGCTGCCTCGGGCTCTATGTGGTCCGTCTCCTATGAGTCTAGATTTTCGAATCCGACGCGAAACTGATATTTAATTGTAAAGTTCAGCGCCTCCTAATGACGATGGAACACTCAAATTGCGTCGATATTCAATACATTGGCCTCCAGCCGACTTGTCTCCAAGGGGATATTGCTTCCTCGGAAACCATATGGTCCGTCTCCTGAGAGTCTAGATTTTCGAATCCGACGCAAAAATGATAGTTAATTGTAACGTTCAGCGCCTCCTAATGACGATGGAACACTCAAATTGCGTCGCGATTCCATACATCGTCCTCTAGCGGACTGGTCTCCGAGGGGATATAGCTTCGGGCACCTAATGGTCCGTCTCCAGTGAGTCTAGATTTTCGATTCCGACAAAAAAATGATGGTTAATTGTATCATTCAGGGCCACCTAATGACGACGGAACACTCAAATTGCGTCGAGATTCTATACATCGGCCTCCAGCCGACTTGTCTGCAAGGGGATATTGCTGTCTCGGGCACAATATTATCCTTCTCCTGTGAGTCTAGATTTTCGAATCCGACGCAAAACTGATAGTTACGTTCAGGGCCTCCTAATGACGATGGAACACTCAAATTGCGTCGAGATTCAATACATCGTCCTTCAGCCGACTTGTCTCCAAGGGTCTATTGCTGCTTCGGGCACCTTATAGTCGTTCTCCTGTGAGTCTACATTTTCTAATCGGACGCAAAACTGATTGTTAATTGTAACGTTCAGGACCTCCTAATGACGATGGAAACCTCAAATAGCGTCGCGATTCAATACATCGTCCGCCAGCCGACTTGTCTCCAAGGGGATATTGCTGCCTCAGCTCTATGTGGTCCGTCTCCTGTGAGTCTAGATTATCGAATCCGACGCAAAACAGATAGTTAATTGTAACGTTCAGGGCCTCCTAATGACGATGGAACACACAAATTGCGTCGAGATTCAATACATCGGCCTCGAGCCGACTTGTCTCCAAGCGTCTATTGCTGCTCCGGGCACCTTATGGTCGTTCTCCAGTGAGTCTAGATTATCTAATCCGACGCAAAACTGATTGTTAATTGTAACGTTTAGGATCTCCTAATGACGATGGAACACTCAAATTGCGTCTAGATTCAATACATCGTCCTCCAGCCGACTTGTATCCAAGGGGATATTGCTGTCTCGGGCTTCATATGATCCTTCTCCTGTGAGTAGATTTTCGAATGCGAAACAAAAATGATAGTTAATTGTAACGTTCAGCGCCTCCTAATGACGATGGAGCACTCAAATTGCGTCGCGATTCAATACATCGTCCTCCAGCGGACTGGTCTCCAAGGGGATATCGCTGCTTCGGGTACCTTATGGTCCGTCTCCAGTGGGTATAGATTTTCGAATCCGACGAAAAACTGATAGTTAATTGTAACATTCAGGGACTCCTAGTTATGGTGGAACTCTCAAATTGCGTCGCGATTCAATACATCGTCCTCCAGCGGACCTGTCTCCAAGGGCCTATTGCTGCCTGGGGCACCTTATGATCGTTTTCCTGTGAGTCTAGATTTTCGAATCCGACGCAAAACTGATAGTTAATTGTAACGTTCAGGGCCTCCTAATGACGATGGAGCACTCAAATTGCGTCGCGATTCAATACATCGTCCTCCAGCGGACTGGTCTCCAAGGGGATATCGCTGCTTCGGGTACCTTATGGTCCGTCTCCAGTGGGTATAGATTTTCGAATCCGACGAAAAACTGATAGTTAATTGTAACATTCAGGGACTCCTAGTTATGGTGGAACTCTCAAATTGCGTCGCGATTCAATACATCGTCCTCCAGCGGACCTGTCTCCAAGGGCCTATTGCTGCCTGGGGCACCTTATGATCGTTTTCCTGTGAGTCTAGATTTTCGAATCCGACGCAAAACTGATAGTTAAGTTCAGGGCCTCCTAATGACGATGGAACACTCAAATTGCGACGAGATTCAATACATCGTCCTTCGGCCGACTTGTCTCCAAGGGTCTATTGCTGCCTCGGGCACCTTATGGTCGTTTTCCTGTGAGTCTAGATTTTCTAATCCGACGCAAAACTGATTGTTAATTGTAACATTCAGGACCTCCTAATGACGTTGGAACACTCAAATTGCGTCGGTATTCAATACATCGGCCTCCAGCCGACTTGTCTCCAAGGGGATATTGCTGCCGCAGGCACCATATGTTCCGTCTCCTGTGAGTCTAGATTTTCGAATCCGACGCAAAAATGATAATTAACTGTAACGTTCAGCTCCTCCTAATGACAATGGAACACTCAAATTGCGTCGAGAGTCAATACATCGAACTCCAGCCGACTTGTCTACAAGGGGATATTGCTGCCTCGGGCTCTATGTGGTCCGTCTCATATGAGTCTAGATTTTCGAATCCGACGCGAAACTGATAGTTAATTGTAACGTTCAGGGCCTCCTAATGACGATGGAGCACTCAAATTGCGTCGCGATTCAATACATCGTCCTCCAGCGGACTGGTCTCCAAGGGGATATCGCTGCTTCGGGTACCTTATGGTCCGTCTCCAGTGGGTCTAGATTTTCGAATCCGACGAAAAACTGATAGTTAATTGTAACATTCAGGGACTCCTAGTTATGGTGGAACTCTCAAATTGCGTCGCGATTCAATACATCGTCCTCCAGCGGACTGGTCTCCAAGGGGATATAGCTTCGGGCACCTTATGGTCCGTCTCCAGTGAGTCTAGATTTTCGATTCCGACGAAAAACTGATGGTTAATTGTATAATTCATGGCCATCTAATGACGATGGAACACTCAAATTGCGTCGAGATTCTATACATCGGCCTCCAGCCGACTTTTCTCAAAGGGGATATTGCTGTCTCGGGCACAATATGATCCATCTCCTGTGAGTCTAGATTTCCGAATCCGACGCAAAACTGATAGTTAAGTTCAGGGCCTCCTAATGACGATGGAACACTCAAATTGCGTCGAGATTCAATACATCGTCCTTCAGCCGAATTGTCTCCAAGGGGATATTGCTGCCTCGGGCACCATACGGTCCGTCTCCTGAGAGCCTAGATTTTCGAATCCGACGCAAAAATGATAGTTAATTGTAACGATCAGCGCCTCCTAATGACGATGGAACACTCAAATTGCGTCGAGATTCATTACATCGTCCATCAGCCGACTTGTGTCCAAGGGTCTATTGCTGCCTCGGATTCTTATGGTCGTTCTCCTGTGAGTCTAGATTTTCTAATCCGACCCAAAACAGATTGTTAATTGTAGCGTTCAGGACCTCCTAATGACGATGGAACACTCAAATTGCATCGAGATTCAATACATCGGCCTCCAGCCGACTTGTCTCCAAGGGGATATTGCTGTCTCAGGCACAATATGATCCTTCACCTGTGAGTCTAGATTTTCGAATCCGACGCAAAACTGATAGTTAAGTTCAGGGCCTCCTAATGACGATGGAACACTCAAATTGCGTCGAGATTCAACACATCGTCCTTCAGCCGACTTGTCTCCAAGGGTTTATTGCTGCCTCGGGCACCTTATGGTCGTTCTCCTGTGAGTCTAGATTTTCTAATCCGACTCAAAACTGATAGTTAATTGTAACGTTCAGCGCCTCCTAATGACGATGGAACACTCAAATTGCGTCGCGATTCAATACATCGGCCTCCAGCCGACTTGTCTCCAAGGGGATATTGCTGTCTCAGGCACAATATGATCCTTCACCTGTGAGTCTAGATTTTCGAATCCGACGCAAAACTGATAGTTAAGTTCAGGGCCTCCTAATGACGATGGAACACTCAAATCGCGTCGAGATTCAACACATCGTCCTTCAGCCGACTTGTCTCCAAGGGTTTATTGCTGCCTCGGGCACCTTATGGTCGTTCTCCTGTGAGTCTAGATTTCCTAATCCGACTCAAAACTGATAGTTAATTGTAACGTTCAGCGCCTCCTAATGACGATGGAACACTTAAATCGCGTCGATATTCAATACATTCGCCTCCAGCCGACTTGGCTCCAGGGGGTATTGCTGCTTCGGGTACCTTATAGTCCGTCTCCAGTGAGTCTAGATTTTCGAATCCGACGAAAAACGCATAGTTAATTGTAACATTCGGGGACTCCTAGTTATGATGGAACTCTCAAATTGCGTCGCGATCCAATACATCGTCCTACAGCCGACCTGTCTCCAAGAGTCTATTGCTGCCTGGGGCACCATATGATCGTTTTCCTGTGAGTCTAGATTTTCGAATCCGACGCAAAACTGATAGTTAATTGAAACGTTTAGGGCCTAGTAATGACAATGGAACACTCAAATTGCGTCGAGATTTAATACATCGGCATGCAGCCGATTTGTCTCCAAGGGTCTATTGCTACCGCGGGCACCTTATGGTCGTTCCCCTGTGAGTCTAGATTTTAGAATCCGAAGCAAAACTGATTTTTAATTGCAATGTTCAGGGCCTCCTAATGACGATGGAACACTCAAATTGCGTCGAGATTCAATACATCGTCCTCCAGCCGACTTGTATCCAAGGGGATATTGCTGTCTCGGGTGTCATATGATCCTTCTCCTGTGAGTATATTTTCGACTCCGACGCAAAAATGATAGTTAATTGTAACGTTCAGCGCCTCCTAATGAAGATGGAACACTCACATTGCGTCGAGATTCAATAAATCGTCCTCCAGCCGACTTGTATCCAAGGGGATATTGCTGTCTCGGGCGTCATATGATCCTTCTCCTGTGAGTATATTTTCGACTCCGACGCAAAAATGATAGTTAATTGTAACGTTCAGGGCCTCCTAATGACGATGGAACACTCAAATTGCGTCGAGATTCAATACATCGGCCTCCAGCCGACTTGTCTCCAAGGGTCTGTAGCTGCCTCGGGCACCTTATGGTCGCTGTTCTGTGAGTCTATATTTTCGAATCCGACGCGAAACTGATAGTTAATTCTAACGTTCAGGGTCTCCTAATGACGATGGAGCACTCAAATTGCGTCGCGATTCTATACAGCGTCCTCCAGCGGACTGGTCTCCAAGGGGCATTGCTGCTTCGGGTACCTAATAGTCCGTCAACAGTGAGTCTAGATTTTCGAATCCGACGAAAAACTGATAGTTATTTGTAACATTCAGGGACTCCCAGTTATGATGGAACTCTCAAATTGCGTCGCGATCCAATACATCGTCCTCCAGCCGACCTGTCTCCAAGGGTCTATTGCTGCCGCGGGCACCTTATGGTCGTTCCCCTGTGAGTCTAGATTTTAGAATCCGACGCAAAACTGATTTTTTATTGCAATGTTCAGGGCCTCCTAATGACGATGGAACACTCAAATTGCGGCGAGATTCAATACATCGTCCCCCAGCGGACTGGTCTCCAAAGGGATATAGCTTCGGGCACCTTATGGTCCGTCTCCAGTGAGCCTAGATTTTCGATTCCGACGAAAAACTGATGGTTAATTGTATCATTCAGGGCCACCTAATGACGATGGAACACACAAATTGTGTCGAAATTCTATACATCGGCCTCCAGCCGACTTGTCTCCAAGGGGATATTGCTGCTTCGGGCACAATATGATCCTTCTCCTGTGAGTCTAGATTTTCGAATCCGACGCAAAACTGATAGTTATGTTCAGGGCCTCCTAATGACGATGGAACACTCAAATTGCGTCGAGATTCAATACATCGGCATTGAGCCGATTTGTCTCCAAGGGTCTATTGCTGCCTCGGGCACCTTATGGTCGCTCCCCTGTGAGTCTACATTTTGGAATCCGACGTAAAACTGATTTTTAATTGTAATGTTCAGGGCCTCCTAATGACGATGGAACATTCAAATTGCGTCGAGATTCAATACATCGGCCTCCAGCCGACTTGTCTCGAAGGGGATATTGCTGCCTCGGGCACCATATGGTCCGTCTCCTGTGAGTCTAGATTTTCGAATCCGACGCAGAAATGATAGTTAATTGTAACGTTCAGCGCCTCCTAATGACGATGGAACACTCAAATTGCATCGCGATTCAATACATCGTCCTCCAGCGGACTGGTCTCCAAGGGAATATAGCATCGGGCACCTTATGGTCCGTCTCCAGTGAATCTAGGTTTTCGATTCCGACGAAAAAGTGATGGTTAATTGTATCATTCAGGGCCACCTAATGACGAAGGAACACTCAAATTGCGTCGAGATTCTATACATCGTCCTTCAGCCGACATGTCTCCAAGGGTCTATTGCTGCCTCGGGCACCTTATGGTCGTTCTCCTGTGAGTCTAAATTTTCTAATCAGACGCAAAACTGATTGTTAATTGTAACGCTCAGGACCCCCAAATGACGATCGAACACTAAAATTGCGTCGGGATTCAATACACCGTCCTCCAGCCGACTTGTATCCAAGGGGATATTGCTGTCTCGGGCTTCATATGATCCTTCTCCTGTGAGTAAATTTTCGAATCCGACGCCAAAATGATAGTTAATTGTAACGTTCAGCGCCTCCTATACACGATGGAACACTCAAATTGCGTCGAGATTCAATACATCGGCCTCCAGCCGACTTGTCTCCATGGGGATTTTGCTGCCTCAGGCTCCATATGATCCGTCTCCTGTGAGTCTAGATTTTCGAATCCGACGCAAAAATGATAGTTAAAACGCTCAGCGCCTCCTAATGACGATGGAACACTCAAATTGCGTCGAGAGTCAATACATCGAACTCCAGCCGACTTGTCTGCAAGGGGATATTGCTGCCTCGGGCTCTATGTGGTCGGTCTCCTGTGAGTGTAGATTTTCGAATCCGACGCGAAACTGATAGTTAATTGTAACCTTCAGGGCCTCCTAATGACGATGGAACACTCAAATTACGTCGAGATTCAATACATCGTCCGTCAGCCGACTTGTCTCCAAGGGTCTATTGCTGCCTCGGGCACCTTATGGTCGTTCTCCTGTGAGTCTAGATTTTCTAATTCGACGCAAAACTGATTGTTAATTGTAACGTTCAGGACCTCCTAATGACGATCGAACACTCAAATTGCGTCGGGATTCAATACATCGGCCTCCAGCTGACTTGTCTCCAAGGGGATATTGCTGTTTCGGGCACCATATGGTCCGTCTCCTGTGAGTCTACATTTTAGTATCCGACGCAAAACTGATTTTTAATTGTAATGTTCAGGGCCTCCTAATGACGATGGAACACTTAAATTGCGTCGAGATTCAATACATCGGCCTCTAGCTGACTTGTCTCCAAGGGGATATTGCTGAATCGGGCACCATATGGTCCGTCTCCTGTGAGTCTACATTTTCGAATCCGTCGCAAAAATGATAGTTAATTGTAACGTTCAGCGCCTCCTAATGACAATGGAACACTCAAATTGCGTCGCGATTCAATACATCGTGGCCAGCCGACTTGCATCCAAGGGGATATTGATGCCTCGGTCACCATAAGATATTACTCCTGTGAGTGGATTTTCGAATCCGACGCTAAAATGATAGTTAATTGTAACGTTCAGCGCCTCCTAATTACGATGGAACAATCAAATTGCGTCGAGATTCAATACATGGGCCTCGAGCCGACTTGTCTCCAAGGGTCTATTGCTGCCTCGGGCACCTTATGGTCGTTCTCCTGTGAGTCTAGATTTTCGAATCTGACGCAAAACAGATAGTTAATTGTAACGTTCAGGGCCTCCTATAGACGATGGAGCACTCAAATTGCGTCGCGATTCAATACATGGTCCTCCAGCGGACTGGTCTCCAAGGGGATATTGCTGTCTCGGGCACCTTATGGTCCGTCTCCAGTGAGTCTAGATATTTGAATCCGACGCGAAACTGATAGTTAATTGTAGCGATCAGCGCCTCCTAATGACGATGGAACACTCAAATTGCGTCGAGATTCAATACATCGTCCTCCAGCCGACTTGGCTCTATGGGGATATTGCTGCCTCGGGCTCCTTATGGTCGCTCTCCTGTGAGTCTAGATTTTCGAATCCGACGCGAAATTGATTGTTGATTGTAACGTTCAGGGCTTCCTAATGACGATGGAACACTCAAATTGTGTCGAGATTCAACACATCGTCCTTCAGCAGACTTGTCTCCAAGGGTCTATTGCTGCCTCGGGCACCTTATGGTCGTTCTCCAGTGAGTCTAGATTTTCTAATCCGACGCCAAACTGATTGTTAATTGTCACGTTCAGGGCCTCGTAATGACGATGGAACACTCAAATTGCGTCGAGGTTCAATACATCATCCTCCAGCCGACTTGTATCCAAGGGGATATTGCTGTCTCGGGCACCATATGATACTTCTCCTGTGAGTAGATTTTCGAATCCGACGCTAAAATGATAATTAATTGTAACATTCAGCGCCTCCTAATGACGATGGAACACTCAAATTGGGTCGAGATACAATACATCGTCCTCCAGCCGACTTGTCTCGAAGGGGATATTGCTGCTCGGTCACCATATGGTCCTTCTCCTGTGAGTCTAGATTTTCGAATCCGACGCGAAACTGATAGTTACTTGTAACGTTCAGGACCTCCTAATGACGATGGAGCACTCAAATTGCGTCGCGATTCAATACATCGTCCTCTAGCGGACTGGTCTCCAAGTGGATATTGCTGCTTCGGGCACCTTATGATTCGTCTTCAGTGAGTCTAGATTTTCAAATCCGACGAAAAACTGATCGTTAATTGTAACAATCAGTGCCTCCAGGTTACGATGGAACACTCAAATTGTGTCGCGATCCAATACATCGTTCTCCAGCCGACTTGTCTCCAAGGGGATATTGCTGCCTCGGGCACCATATGGTCCTTCTCCTGTGAGTCTAGATTTTCGAATCCGACGCGAAACTGACAGTTAATTGTAACGTTCAGGGCCTCCTAATGACGATGGAGCACTCAAATTGCGTCGCGATTCAATACATCGGTCTCTAGCGGACTGGTCTCCAAGGGGATATTGCTGCTTCGGGCACCTTATGATTCGCCTCCAGTGAGTCTAGATTTTCGAATCCGACGAAAAACTGGATGTTAATTGTAACGTTCAGGGCCTCCTAATAACGATGGAACACTCAAATTGCGTCGAGATTCAATACATCGTCCTCCAGCCGACTTGTATACAAATGGATATTGATGTCTCGGGCACCACATGATCCTTCTCCAGTGAGTAGATTTTCGAATCCGACGCTAAAACGATAGTTAATTGTAACGGTCAGCGCTTGCTAATGACGATGGAACCCTCAAATTGCGTCGAGATTCAATACATAGTCCTCCAGCCGATTTGTCTCCATGGGGATATTGCTGCCTCGGGCTCCTTATGGTCGCTCTCCTGAGAGTCTAGTTTTTCGAATCCGACGCGAAACTGATTGTTAATTGTAACGTTCAGAGTTTCCTAATGACGATGGAGCACTCAAATTGCGTCGAGATTCAATACATCGTCCTCTAGCCGACTTGTCTCGAAGGGGATATTGCTGCGTCGGGCACCAAATGGTCCTTCTCCTGTGAGTCTAGATTTTCGAATCCGACGCGAAACGTAACGTTCAGGACCTCCTAACGACGATGGAGCACTCAAATTGCGTCGCGATTCAATACATCGACCTCTAGCGGACTGGTCTCCAAGGGGATATTGCTGCTTCGGGCACCTTATGATTCGTCTCCAGTGAGTCTAGATTTTCAAATCCGACGAAAAACTGATCGTTAATTGTAACAATCAGTGCCTCCTAGTTACGATGGAAAACTCAAATTGTGTCGCGATCCAATACATCGTCCTCAAGCCGACTTGTCTCCAAGGGGATATTGCTGCCTCGGGCACCATATGGTCCTTTTCCTGTGAGTCTAGATTTTCGAATCCGACGCGAAACTGACAGTTCATTGTAACGTTCAGGGCCTCCTAATGACGATGGAGTACTCAAATTGCGGCGAGATTCAATACATCGTTCTTCATCCGACTTGTCCCCAAGGGGGTATTGCTGCCTCGGGCACCTTATGGTCTTTCTCCTGTGAGTCTAGATTTTCGAATCCGACGCAAAACTGATAGTATATTGTAGCGTTCAGGGCCTCCTAATGACGGTAGAACACTCAAATTGCGTCGAGATTCAATACATCGTCCTCCAGCCGACTTGTATCCAAGGGGATATTGCTACCTCGGGCTCCTTATGGTCGCTCTCCTGTGAGTCAAGATTTTCGAATCCGACGCGAAACTGATAGTTAATTGTAACGTTCAGGGCTTCCTAATGACGATGGAACACACAAATTGCGTCGAGATTCAATACATCGTCCTTCAGCCGACTTGCCTCCAAGGGTCTTTTGCTGCCTCGGCACCTTATGGTCGTTCTCCTGTGAGTCTAGATTTATCGAATCCGACGCAAAACTGATTGTTAATTGTCACATTCAAGGCCTCCTAATGACGATGGAACACTCAAATTGCGTCGAGATTCAATACATCATCCTCCAGCCGACTTGTATCCAAGGGGATATTGCTGTCTCGGGCACCATATGATCCTTCTCCTGTGAGTAGATTTTCGAATCCGACGCTAAAATGATAATTAATTGTAACGTTCAGCGCCTCCTAATGACGATGGAACTCTCAAATTGCGTAGCGATAAAATACATCGTCCTCCAGCGGACTGGTCTCCAAGGGGATATTGCTGCCTCGGGCACCTTATGGTCCGTCTCCAGTGAGTCTAGATTTTCGAATCCGACGTAAAACTGATAGTTAATTGTACCATTCAGGGCCTCCTAATGACGATGGAACACTCAAATTTTGTCGTGATCCAATAAATCGTCCTCCAGCCCTATTGTCTACAAGGGGATAATTCTGCCCCGGGCTCCATGTGGTCCGTCTCCTGTGAGTCTAGATTTTCGATTCCGACGCGAAACCGATAGTTAATTGAAACGTTCAGGGCTTGCTAATGACGATGGAACACTCAAATTGCGTCGAGATTCACTACATCGTCCTCCATCCGACTTGTCTCCATGGGGAAATTGCTGCTTCGGGCCCCTTATGGTCGCTCTCCTGTGAGTCTAGATTTTCGAATCCGACGCGAAACTGATTGTTAATTGTAACGTTCAGGGCTTCCTAATGACGATGGAACACTCAAACTGCGTCGAGATTCAATACATCGGCATTAAGCCGATTTGTCTCCAAGGGTCTATTGCTGACTTGGGTACCTTATGGTCGAACCCCTGTGAGTCTAGATTTTAGAATCCGATGCAAAACTGATAGTTAATTGTAATGTTCAGGGCCTCCTACTGACAATGGAACACTCAAATTGTGTCGAGATTCAATCCATCGGCCTCCAGCCGACTTGTCTCCAAGGGGATACTGCTGCCTCGGGCACCATATGGTCCGTCTCCTGTGAGTCTAGATTTTCGAATCCGACCCAAAAATGATAGTTAATTGTACAGTTCAGCGCCTCCTAATGACGATGAAAAACTCAAATTCCGTCGAGAGTCAATACATCGACCTCCAGCCGACTTCTCTACAAGGGTATATTGCTGACTCGGGCTCCATGTGGTCCGTCTCCTGTGAGTCTAGATTTTCGAATCCGACGCGAAACTGATAGCTAATTGTAACGTTCAGGGCCTCCTAATGACGATGGAAGACTCAAATTGCGTCGAGATTCAATACATCGTCCTTCAGCCGACTTGTCTCCAAGAGACCATTGCTGCCTCGGGCACCTTATGGTCGTTCTCCTGTGGGTCTAGATTTTCGAATCCGACGCAAAACAGATAGCTAATTGTAACGTTCAGGACCTCCTAATGACGATGGAACACTCAAATTGCGTCGAGATTCAATACGTCGGCCCCGAGCCGAAGTATCTCCTAGGGTCTATTGCTGCCTCGTTCACCTTATGGTCGTTTTCCTGTGAGTCTAGATTTTCGGATCCGACGCAAAACAGATAGTTAATTGCAAAGTTCAGGGCCTAATAATGACGAAGGAACATTCAAATTGAGTCGAGATTCACTACAACGTCCTCCAGCCAACTTGTATCCAAGGGGATATCGCTGCCTCGGGCTCCACGTGGTCCGTCTCCGGTGATTCCACGTTTTCGAATCCGATGCAAAATTGATGCTTAATTGTAACGTTCACGGTCTCCTAATGACGATGGAACACTCAAATTGCGTCGAGATTCAACACATCGTCCTCCAGCGGACTGGTCTCCAAGGGGATATTGCTGCCTCGTGCACCTTATGGTCCGTCTCCAGAGAGTCTAGATTTTCGAATCCGTCGAAAAACTGATAGTTAATTGTAACATTCAGGGTCTCCTAAAGACGATGGAACATTCAAATTGCGTCACAATCCAATACATCGTCCTCTTGCCGACTTGTCTCCAAGGGGATATTACTGTCTCGGGCACCATATGATCCTTCTCCTCAAATTCAGTCGAGAGTCAATACATCGTCCTCCAGCCGACTTGTCTACAAGGGAATATTGCTTCCTCGGGCTCCCCGTGGTCCGTCTTCTGTGAGTCTAGATCTTCGAATCCGACGCATAACTGATAGTTAATTGCAACGTTCAGGGCCTCCTAATGTCGATGGAACACTCAAATTGCATCGAGATTCAATACATCGACCTCCAGCCGACTTGCCTCAGAGGAACTATTGCATCCTCGGGCATCTTACGGTCGTTCTCCTGTGGGTCTAGATTTTTCGAATCCGACGCATAACTAATAGTTAATTGTAAAGTTCAGGACCTCCTAATGACAATGGAACACTCAAATTGCGTCGAGATTCAATACATCGGCCTCCAGCCGAATTGTCTCCAATGGGAAATTCTGCCTCGGGCACCTTATGGTCCGTCTCCTGTGAATCTAGATTTTCGAATCCGACGCAAAAATGATAGTTAATTGTAACGTTCAGCGCCTCCTAATGACGATGGAACACTCAAATTGCGTCGAGAGTCAATACATAGACCTCCAGCCGACTTGTCTCCAAGGGAATGTCGCTGCCTCGGGCACCACATGGTCCGTCTCCGGTGACTCTACGCTTTCGAATCCGACTCAAAACTGCTATTTAATTGTAACGTTCAGGGCCTCCTATGACGATGGAGCACTCAAATTGCGTCGCGATTCAATACATCGTCCTCCAGCGGGGTATTGCTGCCTCGGGCACAGTATGGTCCGTCTCCTGTGAGTCTAGATTTTCGAATCCGACGCAAAAAAGATAGTTAATTGTAACGTTCAGGGCCTCCTAAAGACGAAGGAACATACAAATTGCGTCGAGAGTCACTATAACGTCCTCCGGCCAACTTGTCTCCAAGGGGATATCGCTGTCTCGGGCACCACATGGTCCGTCTCCGGTGATGCCACGTTTTCGAATTCGACGCAAAACTGATAGTTAATTGTAACGTTCAGGGCCTCCTAATGACGATGGATCACTCAAATTGCGTCGAGATTCAATACATCGTCCTTCAGCCGACTTGTCTCCTAGGGTCTATTGCTGCCTCGGGCACCTTATGGTCCGTCTCCAATGAGTGTAGATATTCGAATCGGACGAAAAACTGATAGTTAATTGTAACATTCAGGGCCTCCTAATGACGATGGAACACTCAAATTTTGTCGTGGTCCAATATATCGTCCTCCAACCGATTTGCCTCCAAAGGTCTATTGCTGCCTCGGGCACCTTATGATCGTTCTCCTGTGAGTCTAGATTTTCGAACCCGACGAAAAAATGACAGGTAATTGTAACATTCAGCGCCTCCTAATGACGATAGAACAGTAAAATTGCGTCGAGATTCAACACATCATCCTCCAGCCGACTTGTATCCAAGGGGATATTGCTGCATCGGGCACCAAATGATCCTTCTCCTGTGAGTAGATTTTCGAATCCGAGGCTAAAATGATAATTAATTGTAACGTTCAGCGCCTCCTAATGACGATGGAACACTCAAATTGCGTCGAGATTCACTACATCGTCCTCCAGCCGACTTGTCTCCAAGGGGATATCGCTGCCTCGGGCACCACATGGTCCGTCTCCGGTGATTCCAAGTTTTCGAATTCGACGCAAAACTGATAGTTAATTGTAACGTTCAGGGCCTCCTAATGACGATGGAACACTCAAATTGCGTCGACATTCAATACATGGGCCTCGAGCCGACTTGTCTCCAAGGGTCTATTGCTGCCTCGGGCACTTTATGGTCGTTCTCCTGTGAGTCTAGATTTTCGATTCCGACGCAAAACAGATAGTTAATTGTAACGTTCATGGACTCCTAATGACGAAGGAACACTCAAATTGCGTCGAGATTCACTACATCGTCCTCCAGCCGACTTGTCTCCAAGGGGATATCGCTGCCTCGGGCACCACATGGTCCGTCTCCGGTGATTCCACGTTTTCGAATTCGACGCAAAACTGATAGTTAATTGTAACGTTCAGGGCCTCCTAATGACGATGGATCACTCAAATTGCGTCGAGATTCAATCCATCGTCCTTCAGCCGACTTGTCTCCTAGGGTCTATTGCTGCCTCGGGCACCTTATGGTCCGTCTCCAATGAGTCTAGATATTCGAATCCGACGAAAAACTGATAGTTAATTGTAACATTCAGGGTCTCCTAAAGACGATGAAACATTCAAATTGCGTCACGATCCAATACATCGTCCTCCAGCCGACTTGTCTCCTAGGGGATATTACTGTCTCGGGCACCATATGATCCTTCTCCTGTGAGTCTAGATTTTCGTATCCGACGCGAAACTGATAGTTAATTGTAACGTTCAGGGCCTCCTAATGATGATGGAACACTGAAATTGCGTCGAGATTCAATACATCGGCCTCCAGCCGACTTGTCTTCAATGGGAAATTCTGCCTCGGGCACCTTATGGTGCGTCTCCTGTGAGTCTTGATTTTCGAATCCGACGCAAAAATGATAGTTAATTGTAACTTTCAGCGACTCCAAATGACGATGGAACACTCAAATTGCGTCGAGAGTCAATACATCGTCCTCCAGCCGACTTGTCTGCAAGGGGACATTGCTGCCTGTAGCACCATATGGTCCGTCTCCGGTGAGTCTAGATTTTCCATTCCGATGCGAAACTGATAGTTAATTGTAACGTTCAGGGCCTCCACATGACGATGGAACACTCAAATTCCGTCGAGAGTCAATACATCGTCCTCCAGCCGACTTGTCTACAAGGGAATATTGCTTCCTCGGGCTCCATGTGGTCCGTCTTCTGTGAGTCTAGATTTTCGAATCCGACGCATAACTGATAGTTAATTGCAACGTTCAGCGCCTCCTAATGACGATGCAACACTGAAATTGCGACGAGATTCAATACATCGGTCTCCAGCCGACTTGTCTTCAAATGTCTATTAATGCCTCGGGCACCTTGCGGTCGTTCTAATGTGAGTCTAGATTTTCGAATCCGACGCATAACTGATAGTTAATTGTAAAGTTCAGGGCCTCCTAATGTCGATGGAACACTCAAATTGCATCGAGATTCAATACATCGTCCTCCAGCCGACTTGTCTCAGAGGAGCTATTGCATCCTCGGGCATCTTACGGTCGTTCTCCTGTGAGTCTAGATTTTTCGAATCCGACGCATAACTAATAGTTAATTGTAAAGTTCAGGAACTCCTAATGACAATGGAACACTCAAATTGCGTCGAGATTCAATACATCGGCCTCCAGCCGAATTGTCTCCAATGGGAAATTCTGCCTCGGGCACCTTATGGTCCGTCTCCAGTCAGTCTAGATTTTCGAATCCGACGCAAAAATGATAGTTAATTGTAACGTTCAGCGCCTCCTAATGACGATGGAACACTCAAATGGCGTCGAGAGTCAATACATCGACCTCCAGCCGACTTGTCTCCAAGGGAATGTCGCTGCCTCGGGCACAACATGGTCCGTCTCCGGTGATTCTACGCTTTCGAATCCGACTCAAAACTGCCATTTAATTGTAACGTTCAGGGCCTCCTATGACGATGGAGCACTCAAATTGCGTCGCGATTCAATACATCGTCCTCCAGCGGACTGGTCTCCAAGGGGATATTGCTGCCTCGGGCACAGTATGGTCCGTCTCCAGTGAGTCTAGATTTTTGAATCCGACGAAAAACTGATAGTTAATTGTAACATTCAGGGCCTCCTAATGATGATGGAACACTCAAATTGCGTCGCGATCAAATACATCGTCCTCCAGCCGACTTGTTTCCAAGGGTCTACTGCTGCCTCGGGCACCTTATGATCGTACTCCTATGAGTCTACGAACCCGACGCAAAAATGATAGTGAATTGTAACGTTCAGGGCCTCATAATGACGATGGAGCACTCAAATTGCGTCGCGATTCAATACATCCTCCTCCAGCGGACTGGTCTCCAAGGGGATATTGCTGCCTCGCGCACAGTGTGATCCGTCTCCAGTGAGTCGAGATTTTCGAATCCGACGAAAAACTGAGAGTAAATTGTAACATTCAGGGCCTCCAAATGACGATGGAACACTCAAATTGCGTCGAGATTCAATACATCGGCATTCTGCCGTTTTGTCTCCAAGAGTCTATTGCTGACTTGGGTACCTTATGGTAGTACCCCTGTGAGTCTAGATTTAAGAATCCGACGCAAAACTGATAGTTAATTGTAATGTTCAGGGCCACCTAATGACGATGGAACACTCAAATTGCGTCGAGATTCAATCCATCGGCCTCCAGCCGTCTTGTCTCCAAGGGGATATTGCTGCCTCCTGCACCATATGGTCCGTCTCCTGTGAGTCTAGATTTTCGAATCCGACGCAAAAAAGATAGTTAATTGTAACGTTCAGGGCCTCCTAATGACGAAGGAACATTCAAATTGCCTCGAGAGTCACTACAACGTCCTCCGGCCAACTTGTCTCCAAGGGGATATCGCTGTCTCGGACACCACATGGTCCGTCTCCGGTGATGCCACGTTTTCGAATCCGATGCAAAACTGATAGTTAATTGTAACGTTCAAGGCCTCCTAATGACGATGGAACACTCAAATTGCGTCGTGATTCAATACATAGTCCTCCAGCGGATTGGTCTCCAAGGGGATATTGCTGCCTCGTGCACCTTATGGTCCGTCTACAGTGAGTCTAGATTTTCGAATCCGACGAAAAACTGATAGTTAATTGTAACATTCAGGGTCTCCTAAAGACGATGGAACATTCAAATTGCGTCACGATCCAATACATCGTCCTCCAGCCGACCTGTCCACTAGGGGATATTACTGTCTCGGGCACCATATGATCCTTCTCCTGTGAGTCTAGATTTTCGTATCCGACGCGAAACTGATAGTTAATTGTAACGTTCAGGGCCTCCTAATGATGATGGAACACTGAAATTGCGTCGAGATTCAATACATCGGCCTCCAGCCGACTTTTCTCCAAGGGTCTATTGCTGGCTCGGGCACCTTATGGTCGTTCTCCTCTGAGTCTAGATTTTCGAATCCGACGCAAAACTAATAGTTAATTGTAACGTTCAGGGCCTCCTAATCGCGATGATCACACAAATAGCGTCGAGATTCAATACATCGTCCTTCAGCCGACTTGTATCCAAGTTGATATTGCTGTCTCGTGCACCATATGATCCTTCTCCTGTGACTAGATTTTCGAATCCGACGCTAAAATGATAGTTAATTGTAACGTTCTGCACCTCCTAATGACGATGGAACACTCAAATTGCGTCGAGAGGCAATACATCGTCCTCCAGCCAACTTGTCTCCATGGGGATATTGCTGCCTCGGGTTCCTTATGGCGCTCTCCTGTGAGTCTAGATTTTCGAATCCGACGCGAAACTGATTGTTAATTGTTACGTTCAGGGCTTCCTAATGACGATGGAACACTCAAATTGCGTCGAGATTCAATACATCGTCCTTCAGCCGACTTGTCTCCAAGAGTCTATTGCTGCCTAGGGCACCTTATGGTCGTTCCCCTGTGAGTCTAGATTTTAGAATCCGACGCAAAACTGATAGTTAATTGTAATGTTCAGCGCCTCCTAATGGAGATGGAACACTCGAACTGCGTCGAGATTCAATACCACGTCATTCAGCCGAATTGTCTCCAAGGGTCTATTGCTGCCTCGGGCACCTAATGGTCGTTCCCCTGTGAGTCTAGATCTTCGAATCCGACGCGAAACTGATTGTTAATTGTAACGTTCAGGGCTTCCTAATGACGATGGAACACTCAAATTGGGTCGAGATTCAAAACATCGTCATTCAGCCGACTTGTCTTCAAGGGTCTATTGCTGCCACGGGCAGCTTTTGGCCGTTCTCCTGTGAGTCTAGATATTCGAATCCGACGCAAAACTGATAGTTAATTGTAACGTTGAGGGCCTCCTAATGACGATGGAACACTCAAATTGCGTCGAGATTCAATACTTCTGCTTCCAGCCGACTTGTCTCCAAGGGGACATTGCTGCCTGTAGCACCATATGGTCCGTCTCCGGTGAGTCTAGATTTTCCATTCCGATGCGAAACTGATAGTTAATTGTAACGTTCAGGGCCTCCACATGACGATGGAACACTCAAATTCCGTCGAGAGTCAATACATCGTCCTCCAGCCGACTTGTCTACAAGGGAATATTGCTTCCTCGGGCTCCATGTGGTCCGTCTTCTGTGAGTCTAGATTTTCGAATCCGACGCATAACTGATAGTTAATTGCAACGTTCAGCGCCTCCTAATGACGATGCAACACTGAAATTGCGACGAGATTCAATACATCGGTCTCCAGCCGACTTGTCTTCAAATGTCTATTGCTGCCTCGGGCACCTTGCGGTCGTTCTAATGTGAGTCTAGATTTTCGAATCCGACGCATAACTGATAGTTAATTGTAAAGTTCAGGGCCTCCTAATGTCGATGGAACACTCAAATTGCATCGAGCTTCAATACATCGTCCTCCAGCCGACTTGTCTCAGAGGAACTATTGCATCCTCGGGCATCTTACGGTCGTTCTCCTGTGAGTCTAGATTTTTCGAATCCGACGCATAACTAATAGTTAATTGTAAAGTTCAGGACCTCCTAATGACAATGGAACACTCAAATTGCGTCGAGATCAATACATCGTCCTTCAGCCGACTTGTCTACAAGAGTCTATTGCTGCCTCGGACACCTTACGGTCGTTCTCCTGTGAGTCTAGATTTTCGAATCCGACGCAAAACTGATTGTTAATAGTAACGTTCAGGGCTTCCTACTGACGATGGAGCACTGAAATTGCGTCTAGATTCAATACATCGTCATTCAGCCGACTTGTCTCCAAGGGTCTATTGCTGCCTCGGGCAGTTATGGTCGTTCTCCTGTGAGTCTAGATTTTCGAATCCGACGCAAAACTGATAGTTAATTGTAACTTCAGGGCCTCCTAATGACGATGGAACACTCAAATTGCGTCGAGATTCAATACTTCGGCTTACAGCCGACATGTTTCCAAGGGGACATTGTTGCCTCGGGCACCATATGGTCCGTCTCCTGTGAGTCTAGATTTTCGATTCCGATGCGAAACTGATAGTTCATTGTAACGTTCAGTGCCTCCTGATGACGATGGAACACTCAAACTGCGTTGAGATTCAATACATCGTCCTTCAGCCGACTTGTCTCCAAGGGGATATTGCTGCCTCGGGCACCTTATGGCCGTTCTCCACTGAGTCTAGATTTTCGAATCCGACGGAAAAATAATTGTTAATTGTAACGTTCAGCGATTCCTAATGACGGTGGGACACTCAAATTACAACGAGAGTCAATACATCGTCCCCCAGCCGACTTGTCTCCAAGGGGATATTGCTGCCTCGGGCACCTTATGGTCGTTCTCCTGTGAGTCTAGATTTTCGAATCCGACGCAAAAATGTAAGTTAATTGTAACGTTCAGCGCCTCCTAATGACGATGGAACACTCAAATTGCGTCGAGATTCAATACAGCGTCCTTCAGCCGACTTGACTCCAAGAGTCTATTGCTGCCTCGGACACCTTATGGTCGTTCTCCTGTGCGTCTAGATTTTCGAATCCGACACATAACTGATAGTTAATTGTGACGTTCAGGGCCTCCTAATGATGATGGAACACTCAAATTGCGTCGAGATCAATACATCGGCCACCAGCCGACTTGTCTCCAAATCTCTATTGCTGCCTCGGGCACCTTGTGATCGTTCTCCTGTGAGTCTAGATTTTTCTAATCCGACGCATAACTAATAAGTAATTGTAAAGTTCAGGACCTCCTAATGACGATGGAACACTCATATTGCGTTGAGATACAATACATCGTCCTCCAGCCGACTTCTCTCCATGGGGATATTCATGCCTCGGGCACCTTATGGACGATGGAACACTCAAATTGCGTCGAGATTCAATACCACGTCATTCAGCCGATTTGTCTCCAAGAGTCTATCGCTGCCTTGGGAACTTTATGGTCGTTCCCCTGTGAGTCTTGATTTTAGAATCCAACGCAAAACTGATAGTTAATTGTAATGTTCAGGGCCATCCTAACGACGATGGAACACTCAAATTGCGTCGAGATTCAATACATCGGCCTCCAGTCGACTTGTCTCCAAGGGGACATTGCTGCCTCGGGCACCATATGGTCCATCACATGTGAGTCTAAATTTTCGAATCCGACGCAAAAATGATATTTAATTTTAACGTTCAGGGCCACCTAATGACGATGGAACACTCAAATTGCGTCGAGATTCAATACATCGTCCTTCAGCCGACTTGTCTCCAAGGGTCTATTGCTGCCTCGGACACCTTATGGTCGTTCTCCTGTGAGTCTAGATTTTCGAATCCGAAGCAAAACTGATAGTTAATTGTAACGTTCAGGGCCTCCTAATGACGATGGAATACTCAAATTGCGTCGAGATTCAATACATCGGCCTCGAGCCGACTAGTCTCCAAGGGGACATTGCTGCCTCGGGCACCATATGGTCCGTCTCCTGTGAGTCTAGATTTTCTATTCCGACGCGAAACTGATAGTTAATTGTAACGTTCAGGGCCTCCTAATGACGATGGAACACTCAAATTGCGTCGAGATTAAATACAGCGTCCTTCAGACGACTTGACTCCAATAGTCTATTGCTGGCTCGGACACCTTATTGTCGTTCTCTTGTGAGTCTAGGTTTTCGAATCCGACGCGAAACTGATTGTTAATTGTAGCGTTCAGGGCTTTCTAATGACGATGGAACACTCAAATTGCGTCGAGATTCAATACCTCATCATTCAGCCGATTTGTCTCCAAGGGTCTATTGCTATCTCGGGCACCTTGTGGTCGTTCTCCTGTGAGTCTATATTTTTGAATCAGACGCATAACTGATAGTTAATTGTAAAGTTCATTGCCTCCTAATGTCGATGGAACACTCAAATTGCATCGAGATTCAATACATCGGTCTCCAGCCGAAGTGTCTCAGAGGGTCTATTGCTGCCTCGGGCACCTTATTCGCGATCTCCTGTGAGTCTAGAGTTTTGCATCCGACGCATAACGGATAGTTAATTGCAACGTTCAGCGACTCCAATGACTATGGAACACTCAAATTGCGTAGAGATTCAATACTTCGGCCTCCAGCCGACTTTCTATTGCTGCCTCGGGCACCTTGTGGTCGTTCTCCTGTGAGTCTAGATTTTTCGAATCCGACGCATATCTAATAGTTAATTGTAAAGTTCAGGACCTCCTAATGACGATGGAACACTCAAATTGCGTTGAGATTCAATACATCGTCCTCCAGCCGACTTCACTCCATGGTTACATTGCTGCCTCGGGCACCATATGATCCTTCTCCTGTGAGTAGATTTTCGAATCCGACGCTAAAATGATAGTTAATTGTAACGTTCAGCGCCTCCTAATGACGATGGAACACTCAAATTGCGTCGAGACTCAATACATCGTCCTCCAGCCGACTTGTCTCCAACGGTCTATTGCTGCCTCGGGCACCTTATGGTCGTTCTCCTGTGAGTCTAGATTTCTAATCCGACGCAAAACTGATAGTTAATTGTATCGTTCAGCGCCTCCTATTGACGATGGAACCCTCAAATTGCGTCGAGATTCAATACATAGTCCTCCAGACGATTTGTCTCCATGGGGATATTGCTGCCTCGGGCTCGTTATGGTCGCTCTCCTGTGAGTGTAGATTTTCGTATCCGACGCGAAACTGATAGTTAATTGTAACGTTCATGGCCTCCTAATGACGAAGGAACACTCAAATTGCGTCGAGATTCACTACATCGTCCTCCAGCCGACTTGTCTCCAAGGGGATATCGCTGCCTCGGGCACCACATGGTCCATCTCCGGTGATTCAACGTTTTCGAATTCGTCGCAAAACTGATAGTTAATTGTAACGTTCAGGGCCTCCTAATGACGATGTAGCGTCGCGATTCAAAATATCGTCCTCCAGCGGATTGGTCTCCAAGAGGATATATCTGACTCGGGCACCTTATGGTCCGTCTCCAATGAGTCGAGATTTTCGAATCCGACGAAAAACAGACAATTAATTGTAACATTCAGGGCCTCCTAATGACGATGGAACACTCAAATTGCGTCGCGATCCAATACATCGTCCTACAGCCGACTTGTATCCAAGGGGATATAGTTGTCTCGGGCACCATAAGATCCTTCTCCTGTGAGTAGATTTTCGAATCCGACCCTAAAATAATAGTTAATTGTAACGTTCAGCGCCTCCTAATGACGATGGAACACTCAAGTTGCGACGAGATTCAATACATCGTCCTCCAGCCGACTTGTCTCCAAGGGGATATTGCTGCCTCGGGCTCCTTATGGTCGCTTTCCTGTGAGTCTAGATTTTCGAATAAGACGCGAAACTGATTGTTAATTGTAACGCTCAGGGCCTCCTGATGACGATGGAACACTCAAGTTGCGTCGAGATTAAATGCGTCGTCCTTCAGCCGACTTGTCTACAAGAGTCTATTGCTGCCTCGGACACCTTACGGTCGTTCTCCTGTGAGTCTAGATTTTCGAATCCGACGCAAAACTGATTGTTAATAGTAACGTTCAGGGCTTCCTACTGACGATGGAGCACTGAAATTGCGTCTAGATACAATACATCGTCATTCAGCCGACTTGTCTCCAAGGGTCTATTGCTGCCTCGGGCAGTTATGGTCGTTCTCCTGTGAGTCTAGATTTTCGAATCCGACGCAAAACTGATAGTTAATTGTAACTTCAGGGCCTCCTAATGACGATGGAACACTCAAATTGCGTCGAGATTCAATACTTCTGCTTACAGCCGACTTGTCTCCAAGGGGACATTGCTGCCTCGGGCACCACATGGTCCGCATCCGGTGATTCTACATTTTCGAATCCGACGCAAAACTCATAATTAATTGTAACGTTCAGGTCCTCCTAATGACGATGGAACACTCAAATTGCGTCGAGATTCAATACTTCGGCTTACAGCCGACATGTTTCCAAGGGGACATTGTTGCCTCGGGCACCATATGGTCCGTCTCCTGTGAGTCTAGATTTTCGATTCCGATGCGAAACTGATAGTTCATTGTAACGTTCAGTGCCTCCTGATGACGATGGAACACTCAAACTGCGTTGAGATTCAATACATCGTCCTTCAGCCGACTTGTCTCCAAGGGGATATTGCTGCCTCGGGCACCTTATGGCCGTTCTCCACTGAGTCTAGATTTTCGAATCCGACGGAAAAATAATTGTTAATTGTAACGTTCAGCGATTCCTAATGACGGTGGGACACTCAAATTACAACGAGAGTCAATACATCGTCCCCCAGCCGACTTGTCTCCAAGGGGATATTGCTGCCTCGGGCACCTTATGGTCGTTCTCCTGTGAGTCTAGATTTTCGAATCCGACGCAAAAATGTAAGTTAATTGTAACGTTCAGCGCCTCCTAATGACGATGGAACACTCAAATTGCGTCGAGATTCAATACAGCGTCCTTCAGCCGACTTGACTCCAAGAGTCTATTGCTGCCTCGGACACCTTATGGTCGTTCTCCTGTGCGTCTAGATTTTCGAATCCGACACATAACTGATAGTTAATTGTGACGTTCAGGGCCTCCTAATGATGATGGAACACTCAAATTGCGTCGAGATCAATACATCGGCCACCAGCCGACTTGTCTCCAAATCTCTATTGCTGCCTCGGGCACCTTGTGATCGTTCTCCTGTGAGTCTAGATTTTTCTAATCCGACGCATAACTAATAAGTAATTGTAAAGTTCAGGACCTCCTAATGACGATGGAACACTCATATTGCGTTGAGATACAATACATCGTCCTCCAGCCGACTTCTCTCCATGGGGATATTCATGCCTCGGGCACCTTATGGACGATGGAACACTCAAATTGCGTCGAGATTCAATACCACGTCATTCAGCCGATTTGTCTCCAAGAGTCTATCGCTGCCTTGGGAACTTTATGGTCGTTCCCCTGTGAGTCTTGATTTTAGAATCCAACGCAAAACTGATAGTTAATTGTAATGTTCAGGGCCATCCTAACGACGATGGAACACTCAAATTGCGTCGAGATTCAATACATCGGCCTCCAGTCGACTTGTCTCCAAGGGGACATTGCTGCCTCGGGCACCATATGGTCCATCACATGTGAGTCTAAATTTTCGAATCCGACGCAAAAATGATATTTAATTTTAACGTTCAGGGCCACCTAATGACGATGGAACACTCAAATTGCGTCGAGATTCAATACATCGTCCTTCAGCCGACTTGTCTCCAAGGGTCTATTGCTGCCTCGGACACCTTATGGTCGTTCTCCTGTGAGTCTAGATTTTCGAATCCGAAGCAAAACTGATAGTTAATTGTAACGTTCAGGGCCTCCTAATGACGATGGAATACTCAAATTGCGTCGAGATTCAATACATCGGCCTCGAGCCGACTAGTCTCCAAGGGGACATTGCTGCATCGGGCACCATATGGTCCGTCTCCTGTGAGTCTAGATTTTCTATTCCGACGCGAAACTGATAGTTAATTGTAACGTTCAGGGCCTCCTAATGACGATGGAACACTCAAATTGCGTCGAGATTCAATACAGCGTCCTTCAGACGACTTGACTCCAATAGTCTATTGCTGGCTCGGACACCTTATTGTCGTTCTCTTGTGAGTCTAGGTTTTCGAATCCGACGCGAAACTGATTGTTAATTGTAGCGTTCAGGGCTTTCTAATGACGATGGAACACTCAAATTGCGTCGAGATTCAATACCTCATCATTCAGCCGATTTGTCTCCAAGGGTCTATTGCTATCTCGGGCACCTTGTGGTCGTTCTCCTGTGAGTCTATATTTTTGAATCAGACGCATAACTGATAGTTAATTGTAAAGTTCATTGCCTCCTAATGTCGATGGAACACTCAAATTGCATCGAGATTCAATACATCGGTCTCCAGCCGAAGTGTCTCAGAGGGTCTATTGCTGCCTCGGGCACCTTATTCGCGATCTCCTGTGAGTCTAGAGTTTTGCATCCGACGCATAACGGATAGTTAATTGCAACGTTCAGCGACTCCAATGACTATGGAACACTCAAATTGCGTAGAGATTCAATACTTCGGCCTCCAGCCGACTTTCTATTGCTGCCTCGGGCACCTTGTGGTCGTTCTCCTGTGAGTCTAGATTTTTCGAATCCGACGCATATCTAATAGTTAATTGTAAAGTTCAGGACCTCCTAATGACGATGGAACACTCAAATTGCGTTGAGATTCAATACATCGTCCTCCAGCCGACTTCACTCCATGGTTACATTGCTGCCTCGGGCACCATATGATCCTTCTCCTGTGAGTAGATTTTCGAATCCGACGCTAAAATGATAGTTAATTGTAACGTTCAGCGCCTCCTAATGACGATGGAACACTCAAATTGCGTCGAGACTCAATACATCGTCCTCCAGCCGACTTGTCTCCAACGGTCTATTGCTGCCTCGGGCACCTTATGGTCGTTCTCCTGTGAGTCTAGATTTCTAATCCGACGCGAAACTGATAGTTAATTGTAACGTTCATGGCCTCCTAATGACGAAGGAACACTCAAATTGCGTCGAGATTCACTACATCGTCCTCCAGCCGACTTGTCTCCAAGGGGATATCGCTGCCTCGGGCACCACATGGTCCGTCTCCGGTGATTCAACGTTTTCGAATTCGTCGCAAAACTGATAGTTAATTGTAACGTTCAGGGCCTCCTAATGACGATGTAGCGTCGCGATTCAAAATATCGTCCTCCAGCGGATTGGTCTCCAAGAGGATATATCTGACTCGGGCACCTTATGGTCCGTCTCCAATGAGTCGAGATTTTCGAAACCGACGAAAAACAGACAATTAATTGTAACATTCAGGGCCTCCTAATGACGATGGAACACTCAAATTGCGTCGCGATCCAATACATCGTCCTACAGCCGACTTGTATCCAAGGGGATATAGTTGTCTCGGGCACCATAAGATCCTTCTCCTGTGAGTAGATTTTCGAATCCGACCCTAAAATAATAGTTAATTGTAACGTTCAGCGCCTCCTAATGACGATGGATCACTCAAGTTGCGACGAGATTCAATACATCGTCCTCCAGCCGACTTGTCTCCAAGGGGATATTGCTGCCTCGGGCTCCTTATGGTCGCTTTCCTGTGAGTCTAGATTTTCGAATAAGACGCGAAACTGATTGTTAATTGTAACGCTCAGGGCCTCCTGATGACGATGGAACACTCAAGTTGCGTCGAGATTAAATGCGTCGTCCTCCAGCCGACTTGTCTCCAAGGGGATATTGCTGCCTCGGGCACCTTATGGTCGTTCTCCTGTGAGTCTAGATTTTCTAATCCGACGCAAAACTGATTGTTATTTGTAACGTTCAGGGCCTCCTAATGACGATGGAACACTCAAATTGCATCGAGATTCAATACATCATCCTCCAGCCGAATTGCATCCAAGGAGATATTGCTGTCACGGGCACCATATGATCCTTCTCCTGTGAGTAGATTTTCGAATCCGACGCTAAAATGATAATTAATTGTAACGTTCAGCGCCTCCTAATGACGATGGAACCCTCAAATTGCGTCGAGATTCAATACATCGTCCTCCAGCCGACTTGTATCCAGGGCGTTATTGATGTCTCGGGCACCATATGATCTTTCTCCTGTGAGTAGATTTTCGAATCCGACGCTAAAATGATAGTTAATTGTAACGTTCAGCGCCTCCTAAGACGATGGAACATTCAAATTGCGTCGAGATTCAATACATAGTCCTCCAGCCGATTTGTCTACATGGGGAAATTGCTGCCTCGGGTTCCTTATGGTCGCTCTCCTGTGAGTCTACATTTTAGAATCCGACGCGAAACTGATTGTTAATTGTAAGGTTCAGGGTTTCCTAATGACGATGGAACACTCAAATTGCGTCGAGAATCAATTCATCGGCCTCCAGCCGACTTGTCTCCAAGGGGATATTGCTGCCTCGGGCTCCATGTGGTCCGTCTCCCGTGAGTCTAGATTTTCGATTCCGACGCGAAACTGATAGTTAATTGTAACGTTCAGGGCCTCCTAATGACGATGGAACACTCAAATTGCGTCGAGATTCAATACATCGTCCTCCAGCCGACTTGCCTCCAAGAGTCTATTGCTGCCTCTGGCACATTATGTTCGTTCTCCTGTGAGTCTAGATTTTCGAATCCGACGCGAAACTGATAGTTAATTGTAACGTTTAGGGCCTCCTAATGCCGATGGAACACTCAAATTGCGTCGACATTCAATACATGGGCCTCGAGCCGAATTGTCTCCAAGGGTCTATTGCTGCCTCGGGCACTTTATGGTCGTTCTCCTGTGAGTCTAGATTTTCGATTACGACGCAAAACAGATAGTTAATTGTAAGGTTCATGGACTCCTAATGACGAAGGAACACTCAAATTGCGTCGAGATTCACTACATCGTCCTCCAGCCGACTTGTCTCCAAGGGGATATCGCTGCCTCGGGCACCACATGGTCCGTCTCCGGTGATTCCACGTTTTCGAATTCGACGCAAAACTGATAGTTAATTGTAACGTTCAGGGCCTCCTAATGACGATGGATCACTCAAATTGCGTCGAGATTCAATACATCGTCCTTCAGCCGACTTGTCTCCTAGGGTCTATTGCTGCCTCGGGCACCTTATGGTCCGTCTCCAATGAGTGTAGATATTCGAATCCGACGAAAAACTGATAGTTAATTGTAACATTCAGGGCCTCCTAATGACGATGGAACACTCAAATTTTGTCGTGGTCCAATATATCGTCCTCCAACGATTTGCCTCCAAGGGTCTATTGCTGCCTCGGGCACCTTATGATCGTTCTCCTGTGAGTCTAGATTTTCGAACCCGACGAAAAAATGACAGGTAATTGTAACGTTCAGCGCCTCCTAATGACGATAGAACAGTAAAATTGCGTCGAGATTCAACACATCATCCTCCAGCCGACTTGTATCCAAGGGGATATTGCTGCATCGGGCACCAAATGATCCTTCTCCTGTGAGTAGATTTTCGAATCCGAGGCTAAAATGATAATTAATTGTAACGTTCAGCGCCTCCTAATGACGATGGAACACTCAAATTGCGTCGAGATTCACTACATCGTCCTCCAGCCGACTTGTCTCCAAGGGGATATCGCTGCCTCGGGCACCACATGGTCCGTCTCCGGTGATTCCACGTTTTCGAATTCGACGCAAAACTGATAGTTAATTGTAACGTTCAGGGCCTCCTAATGACGATGGAACACTCAAATTGCGTCGACATTCAATACATGGGCCTCGAGCCGACTTGTCTCCAAGGGTCTATTGCTGCCTCGGGCACTTTATGGTCGTTCTCCTGTGAGTCTAGATTTTCGATTCCGACGCCAAACAGATAGTTAATTGTAACGTTCATGGACTCCTAATGACGAAGGAACACTCAAATTGCGTCGAGATTCACTACATCGTTCTCCAGCCGACTTGTCTCCAAGGGGATATCGCTGCCTCGGGCACCACATGGTCCGTCTCCGGTGATTCCACGTTTTCGAATTCGACGCAAAACTGATAGTTAATTGTAACGTTCAGGGCCTCCTAATGACGATGGATCACTCAAATTGCGTCGAGATTCAATCCATCGTCCTTCAGCCGACTTGTCTCCTAGGGTCTATTGCTGCCTCGGGCACCTTATGGTCCGTCTCCAATGAGTCTAGATATTCGAATCCGACGAAAAACTGATAGTTAATTGTAACATTCAGGGCCTCCTAATGACGATGGAACACTCAAATTTTGTCGTGGTCCAATATATCGTCCTCCAGCCGATTTGCCTCCAAGGGTCTATTGCTGCCTCGGGCACCTTATGATCGGTCTCCTGTGAGTCTAGATTTTCGAACCCGACGAAAAAATGACAGTGAATTGTAACGTTCAGCGCCTCTAAATGACGATAGAACAGTAAAATTGCGTCGAGATTCAACACATCATCCTCCAGCCGACTTGTATCCAAGGGGATATTGCTGTATCGGGCACCAAATGATCCTTCTCCTGTGAGTAGATTTTCGAATCCGACGCTAAAATGATAATCAATTGTAACGTTCAGGGCCTCCTAATGACGATGGAACACTCAAATTGCGTCGAGATTCAATACATGGGCCTCGAGCGGACCTGTCTCCAAGGGTCTATTGTTGCCTCGGGCACCTTATAGTCGTTCCCCTGTGAGTCTAGATTTTCGAATCCGACGCAAAACAGATAGTTAATTGTAACTTTCATGGCCTCCTAATGACGAAGGAACACTCAAATTGCGTCGAGATTCACTACATCGTCCTCCAGCCGACTTGTCTCCAAGGGGATATCGTTGCCTCGGGCACCACATGGTCCGTCTCCGGTGATTCCACGTTTTCGAATTCGACGCAAAACTGATAGTTAATTGTAACGTTCACGGCCTCCTAATGACGATGGATCACTCAAATTGCGTCGAGATTCAATACATCGTCCTTCAGCCGGCTTGTCTCCTAGGGTCTATTGCTGCCTCGGGCACCTTATGGTCCGTCTCCAGTGAGTCTAGATTTTCGAATCCGTCGAAAAACTGATAGTTAATTGTGACAATCAGGGCCTCCTAGTTACGATGGAACACTCAAATTGTGTCGCGATCCAATACAACGTCCTCCACATGACTTGTCTCCAAGGGGATATTGCTGCTTCGGGCACCTTATGATTCGTCTCCAGTGAGTCTAGATTTTCGAATCCGTCGAAAAACTGATAGTTAATTGCAACAATCAGGGCTTCCTAGTTACGATGGGACACTCAAAATGTGTCGCGATCCAATGCATCGTCATCCAGCCGACTTGTCTCCAAGGGTCTATTACTGCCTCGGGCACCTTATGATCGTTCCCCTGTGAGTCTACATTTTGGAATCCGACGCAAACCAGATAGTTAATAGTAACGTTCAGGGCCTCCTAATGACGATGGAACACTCAAATTGCGTCGAGATTCAATACATGGGCCTCGAGCCGACTTGTCTCCAAGGGTCTATTGCTGCCTCGGGCACCTTATGGTCGTTCTCGTGTGAGTCTAGATTTTCAAATCCGACGCAAAACAGATAGTTAAATGTAACGTTCAGGGCCTCCTAAAGACGATGGAACACTCAAATTGCGTCGAGATTTAATCCATCGTCCTCCAGCCGACTTGTATCGAGGGTGTTTTTGATGTCTCGGGCACCATATGATCTTTCTCTTGTGAGTAGATTTTCGAATCCGACGCTAAAATGATAGTTAATTGTGACGTTCAGCGCCTCCTAAGACGATGGAACACTCAAATTGCGTGAGATTCAATACATAGTCCTCCAGCCGATTTGTCTCCATGGGGATATTGCTGCCTCGGGCTCCTTATGGTCGTTCTCCTGTGAGTCTAGATTTTCGAATCCGACGCAAAACAGATAGTTAATTGTAACGTTCATGGACTCCTAATGACGAAGGAACAGTCAAATTGCGTCGAGATTCACTGCATCGTCTTCCAGCCGACTTGTCTCCAAGGGGATATCTCTGCCTCGGGCACCACATTGTCTGTCTCCGGTGATTCTACGTTTTCGAATTCGACGCAAAACTGATAGTTAATTGTAACGTTCAGGGCCTCCTAATGACGATGGAGCGTCGCGATTCAAATCATCTTCCTCCAGCGGACTGGTCTCCAAGTGGATATTTCTGACTCGGGCACCTTATGGTCCGTCTCCAGTGAGTCGAGATTTTCAAATCCGACGAAAAACTGATAGTTAATTGTAACATTCAGGGCCTCCTAAAGACGATGGAACACTCAAATTGCGTCGCGATCCAATACATCGTCCTCCAGCCGACTAGTCTCCATGTGGATTTTGCTGCCTCGGGCTCCTTATGGTCGCTCTCCTGTGAGTCTAGATTTTCGAATCCGACGCGAAACTGATTGATAATTGCAACGTTCTGGGCTTCCTAATGACGATGGAACACTCAAATTGCGTCGAGTTTCAATACATCGGCATTCAGCCGATTTGTCTCCAAGGGTCGATTGCTGCCTTGGGCACCTTGTGGTCGTACCCCTGTGAGTCTAGATTTTAGAATCCGACGCAAAACTGATAGTTAATTGTAATGTTCAGGGCCTCCTAATGACGATGGAACACTCAAATTGCGTCGAGATTCAATCCATCGGCCTCCAGCCGACTTCTCTCCAAGGGGATATTGCTGCCTCGGGCACCATATGGTCCGTCTCCTGCGAGTCTAGATTTTCGAATCCGACGCGAAACTGATAGTTAATTGTAACGTTCAGGGCCTCCTAATGACGATGGAACACTCAAATTGCGTCGAGATTCAATACATCGTCCTTCAGCCGACTTGTCTCCAAAAGTCTATTGCTGCCTCTGGCACATTATGTTCGTTCTCCTGTGAGTCTAGATTTTCGAATCCGACGCGAAACTGATAGTTAATTGTAACGTTCAGGGCCTCCTAATGACGATGGAAGACACTAATTGCGTCGAGAATCAATACATGGGCCTCGAGCCGACTTGTCTCAGAGGGTCTATTGCTGCCTCGGGCACCTTATGGTCGTTCTCATGTGAGTCTAGATTTTCGAATCCGACCCATAACTGATAGTTAATTCCAACGTTCAGGGCCTCCTAATGACGATGGAATACTCAGATTGCGTCGAGATTTAATACATTGTCCTCCAGCCGACTTGTCTCCAAGGGTCTATTGCTACCTCGGGCACCTTATGGTCGTTCTCCTGTGAGACTAGATTATCGAATCCGACGCATAACTGATAGTTAATTGTAATGCTCAGCGCCTCCTAATGATGATGGAACACTCAAATTGCGTCGAGATTCAATACATCGTCCTTCAGACGACTTGACTCCAAGAGTCTGTTGCTGCGTCTGACACATTATGGTCGTTCTCCGGTGATTCTACATTTTCTAATCCGACGCAAAACTGATAGTTAATTGTAACGTTCAGGGCCTCGTAATGACGATGGGACACTCAAATTGCGTTGCGATTCAATACATCGTCCTCCAGCGGACTGGTCTCCAAGGGGATATTGCTGCCTCGGACACCTTATGGACCGTCTCCAGTGAGTCTAGATTTTCGAATCCGACGCATAACTGATAGTTAATTGTAACGTTCAGCGCCTCGTAATGACGATGGAACACTCAAATTGCGTCGAGATTCAATACATCGTTCTCCAGCCGTCTTCTCTCCATGGGGATAATGCTGCCTCGGGCATCTTATGATCGTTCACCTGTGAGTCTAGATTTTCGAAGCCGACGCAAAACTGATAGTTAATAGTAACGTTCAGGGCATCCTAATGACGATGGAATACTCAAATTGCGTCGAGATTCAATTCATCGTCCTCCAGCCGACTTCTCTCCAAGGGGAAATTGCTGCCTCGGGCACCATATGGTCCGTCTCCTGTGAGTCTAGATTTTTGAATCCGACGCAAAAATGGTAGTTAATTGTACCGTTCAGCGCCTCCTAATGACGATGGAACACTCAAATTGCGTCGAGATTCAATACATCGTCCTCCAGCCGACTTGTCGCCAAGGGTCTATTGCTACCTCGGGCAACTAATGATCGATCTCCTGTGAGTCTAGATTTTCGAATCCGACGCATAACTGATAGTTAATTGTAACGTTCAGGGCCTCGTAATGACGTTGGGGCACTCAAATGCGTCGCGATTCATTATATCGTCCTCCAGCGGACTGTTCTCCAAGGGGATATTGCTGCCTCGGACACCTTATGGACCGTCTCCAGTGAATCTAGAATATCGAATCCGACGCATAACTGATAGTTAATTGCAACTTTCAGCGACTCCTAATGACGATGGAACACTCAAATTGCGTTGAGATTCAATACATCGGCCTCCAGCCGACTTGTCTTCAAATGTCTATTGCTGCCTCGGGCACCTTGTGGTCGTTCTCCTGTCAGTCTAGATTATCGAATCCAACGCATAACTTATAGTTAATTGTAAAGTTCAGGACCTCCTAGTTACGATGGAACACTCAAATTGCGTCGAGATTCAATACATCGTCCTCCAGCCGACTTTTCTCCAAGGGGTATTGCTGCCTCGGGGACCATATGGTCCATCTCCTGTGAGTCTAGATTTTTGAATCCGACGCAAAAATGATAGTTAATTGTAACGTTCAGGGCCTCCTAATGACGATGGAACACTCAAATTGCGTCGAGAGTCAATACATCGTCCTCCAGCCGATATGTCTCCAAGGGTCTATTGCTACCTCGGGCACCTTATGGTCGTTCTCCTGTGAGTCTAGACTTTCGAATCCGACGCATTACTCATAGTTAATTGTAACGCTCAGCGCCTCCTAATGACGATGGAACACTCAAATTGCGTCGAGATTCAATACATCGGCCACCAGCCGACTTGTCTCCAAGGGTCTATCGCTGCCTCGGGCACCTTATGATCGTTCTCCTGTGAGTCTAGATTTTCGAACCCGACGCAAAACTGATAGTTAATTGTAATGTTCAGGGCCTCCTAATGACGATGGAACACTCAAATTGCGTCAAGTTTCAATACATCGACCTCCAGCCGACTTGTCTCCAAGGGAACATTGCTGCCTCGGACACCTTATAGTCTTTCTCCGGTGATTCTACATTTTCTAATCCGACGCAAAACTGATAGTTAATTGTAACGTTCAGGGCCTTATGATGACGATGGAACACTCAAATTGCGTCGAGATTCAATACATCGGCCTCCAGCCGGCTTGTGTTCAAATGTCTATTGCTGCCTCGGGCACCTTGTGGTCGTTCTCCTGTGAGTATAGATTTTCGAATCCAACGCATAACTGATAGTTAATTGCAACATTCAGCGCCCCCTAATGACGATGGAACACTCAATTTGCGTCGAGATCCAATACATCGACCTCCAGCCGACTTTTCTCCAAGGGGTATTGCTGCCTCGGGAACCATATGGTCCGTCTCCTGAAGTCTAGATTTTTGAATCCGACGCAAAAATGATAGTTAATTGTAACGTTCAGGGCCTCCTAATGACGATGGAACACTCAAATTGCGTCGAGAGTCAATACATCGTCTTCCAGCCGACTTGTCTCCAAGGGTCTATTGCTACCTCGGGCACCTTATGGTCGTTCTCCTGTGAGTCTAGATTTTCGAGTCCGACGCATAACTGATAGTTAATTGTAACGCTCAGCGCCTCCTAAAGACGATGGAACACTCAAATTGCGTCGAGATTCAATACATCGGCCACCAGCCGACTTGTCTCCAAGGGTCTATCGCTGCCTCGGGCACCTTATGATCGTTCTCCTGTGAGTCTAGATTTTCGAACCCGACGCAAAACTGATAGTTAATTGTAACGTTGAGGGCCTCCTAATGACGATGGGATAATCAAATTGCGTCGAGATTCAATTCATCGTCCTCCAGCCGACTTCTCTCCATGGGGATATTGCTGCCTCGGGCACCTTGTGGTCGTTCTCCTGTGAGTCTAAATTTTCGAATCCGATGCATAAGTGATAGTTAATTGTAACGTTCAGGGCCTTATAATGACGATGGAACACTCAAATTGCGTCGAGATTCAATACATTGTCCTCCAGCCGGCCTGTGTTCAAATGTCTATTGCTGCCTCGGGCACCTTGTGGTCGTTCTCCAGTGAGACTAGATTATCGAATGCGACGCATAACTGATAGTTAATTGTAATGCCCAGCGCCCCCTAATGACGATGGAACACTCAAATTGCGTCGAGATTCAATACATCGTCCACCAGCCGCCTTGTCTCCAAGGGGATATTGCTGCCTCGGGCCCCATATGATCCGTCTCCTATGAGTCTAGATTTTCGAATCCGACGCGAAACTGATAGTTAATTGTAACGTTCAGGGCCTTCTAATGACAAAGGAACACTCAAATTGCGTCGAGATTCAATACATCGTCCTTCAGCCGACGTGACTCCAAGAGTCTATTGCTGCATCTTACACCTTAGGGTCGTTGTCCTGTGAGTCTAGATTTTCGAATCGGACGCAAAACTGATAGTTAATTGTAACGCTCAGGGCCTCCTAATGATGATGGAACACTCAAATTGCGTCGAGATTCAATACATCGTCCTTCAGACGACTTCACTCCAAGGGTCTATTGCGGCCTCGAACACATTATGGTCGTTCTCCGGTGATTCTACATTTTCTAATCCGACGCAAGACTGATAGTTAATTGTAACGATCAACGCCTCCTAATGACGGTGGAACACTCAAATTGCGTCGAGATTCAGTACATCGGCCTCCAGACGACTTGTGTTCATATGTCTATTGCTGCCTCGGGCACCTTGAGGTCGTTCTCCTGTGAGTCTAGATTTTCGAATCCGACGCATAACTGATAGTTAATTGTAAAGTTCAGTGCGTCCTAATGACGATGGAACACTCAAATTGCGTCGAGATTCAATACATCGTCCTCCAGCCGACTTGTCTCCAAGGGTCTATTGCCACCTCGGGCACCTTATGGTCGATCTCTTGTGAGTCTAGATTTTCGAATCCGACGCATAACTGAGAGTTAATTGTAACGCTCAGCGCCTCCTAATGACGATGGAACACTCAAATTGCGTCGAGATTCAATACATCGTCCACCAGCCGAGTTGTCTCCAAGGGGATATCGCTGCCTCGGGCACCATATGGTCCGTCTCCTGTGAGTCTAGATTTTTGAATCCGACGCAAAAATGATAGTTAATTGTAACGTTCAGCGCCTCCTAATGACGATGGAACACTGAAATTGCGTCGAGATTCAATTCATCGTCCTCCAGGCGACTTGTTTCCAAGGGGTATTGCTGCCACGGGCACCATATGGTCCGTCTCCTGTGAGTCTAGATTTTTGAATCCGACGCAAAAATGATAGTTAATTGTAACGTTCAGCGCCTCCTAATGACGATGGAATACTCAAATTGCGTCGAGATTCAATACATCGTCCTCCAGCCGACTTGTGTCCAAGGGCCTATTGCAACCTCGGGCACCTTATGGTCGTTGTCCTGTGAGTCTAGATTTTCGAATCCGACGCATAACTGATAGTTAATTGTAACGCTCAGCGCCTCCTAATGTCGATGGAACACTCAAATTGCGTCGAGATTCAATACATCGTTCACCAGCCGAGTTGTCTCCAAGGGGATATTGCTGCCTCGGGAACCATAGGGTCCGTCTCCTGTGGGTCTAGATATTCGAATCCGACGCAAATCTCATAGTTAATTGCAATGTTCAGGGCCTCCTAATGACGATGGAACACTCAAATTGCGTCGAGATTCAAAACATCGGCCTCCAGCCGACTTGTCTCCAATTGTCTATTTCTGCCTCGGGCACCTTATGGTCGTTCTCCTGTGAGTATTGATTTTCGAATCCAACGCAGAACTGATAGTTAATTGCAACGTTCAGCGCCCCCTAATGACGACGGAACACTCAAATTGCGTCGAGATTCAATACATCGACCTCCAGCCGACATATCTCCAAATGTCTATTGCTGCCTCGGGCACCTTGTGGTCGTTCTCCTGTGAGTCTAAATTTTCGAATCCGACGCATAAGTGATACTTAGTTGTAAAGTTCAGGGCCTCCTAATGACGATGGAATACTCAAATTGCGTCGAGATTCAATACATCGTCCTCCAGCCGACTTGTCTCCAAGGCTCTATTGCTGTTTCGGGCACCTTATGGTCGTTCCCCTGTGAGTCTAGATTTTAGAATTCGACGCAAATCTGATAGTTAATTGTAACGTTCTGGGCCTCCTAATGACGATGGATCACTCAAATTGCGTCGAGATTCAATACATCGGCCTCCAGCCGACTTGTCTCCAATTGTCTATTGCTGCCTCGGGCACATTATGGTCGTTCTCCTGTGAGTCTAAATTTTCGAATCCGACGCATGAGTGATACTTAGTTGTAAAGTTCAGGGCCTCCTAATGACGATGGAATACTCAAATTGCGTCGAGATTCAATACATCGTCCTCCAGCCGAATTGACTCCAAGGGGATATTGCTGCCTCGGGCTCTATGTGGTCGTTCTCCTGTGAGTCTAGATTTTCGAATCCGACGCGAAACTGAAAGTTAATTGTAACGTTCTGGGTTCTAATGACGATGGAGCACACAAATTGCGTCGAGATTCACTACATCGGCCTCCAGCCGACCTGTCTCAGAGGGTCTATTGCTGCCTCGGGCACCTTACGGTCGTTCTCCTGTTGTAGGGAAGCAGCCTACTCACGCTGTAGTAAATTCACATTAGTTTCCATTGTGTGCCAGCCAGTCTGCTGTAACTAGCTCTGACGTCATAAATGTTGCGCATTACCTTAAAATCAAGCAAATGAACTAAAACTTTTCTAGCATGTCAGAAATAATACTAAATTAATGTGTGTTAAATATCAGTTCGATAACTTCAGCCATTTCCGAGATTTGGACGTTTTTCTGGAAAAATCATTGGCGCAACAGAAAAGAGCTAGAGACTTCAAAATTTATATTTAGATTCATCTTTCATAATGATTTAATAAAAACAGTACTTTGGATTTCACAAATTAAGACTTTAGTGGAAATTCATGATTTTCTGATTTTCATCTCAAAACTGAAGGAAGCAAGATAGATTAAGTAGGCTAGTAAATAAGGCTAGGATGTTTAGATTTAAATAGGTTGGAGGTCCGCTATGATTATGAAGATGTGTAAAGTTTCTTTTTAATACCTATAAAATTATAGCGATAGCGGATCTCAACAGCGCTAGTTCAGAGCTCATCTAGTGCGTGCAGGGCAATTAAATTAATTCTCTCGCCTAAAGTATTTAACTTAGCCACGTCAAAATTTTATTATCAATACTTACCTGCGTGCTGAATTCACGTTTAAATTAAGAGATTCTTCGGCCATCAGCCAAAGAAGCTATAAATTATTATGTAACTTGAAGTGGTGCGTTACTAGCCCAGCGGCTAGTCGGGAGAGCGGATTTAATCAGGCGTTCCCTCAGCCGTCCGCACCGCGGCTTTATATATAAGAACACTGTGCGAGGAAGGAAGGCCCCAGTTCTCTCCAGACGCTGAATGACACGCCATCTGTGTCGGTAGTCGCGTCGCATCAGTGCATCTGCTACAAACAGCCTCGGGTGCCGTATTAAGTTACTAGAGATACGCGGAACCATGAGAACATTTCATGTGAAGTGTTAATTCTGGAATGATTTTCATTAACTAGCTTCAGTTTGCGTATTGTCGTATTTCCACGTGCCGTCGCGGGACAGTCATTCTACCAAATATTTAGCGTGGCGTTTGATGAAATATTTTCATCAAATTTTGGCGAGCATTCTTTTTAACATTTGATTCGGACATTTATAGTTGCATCAGCGTATTACACTCTGAACTGTTCTGTTAGTTAGGTGGTAGGGATACTTGTGGTTTTTATCAGTGAATTTCAGAATATACTCAACTATTTTGGAAAACCGTTTTTGATTAGAAATCCCGGACAATCTCCTAATTCCTCAGAGCTATAAGCTGCAGCTATAATAACATTCTCAGGTAAAGTGGGCACTAGGATATCTATTTACTGGCTCCAAGTTTTATTAAATCACTTTCTGGGGGCCACGGAGTAAATAGAGAGCCAGTGTTGAGAACGGCAAAAGACAGCATTAACAACATTCTAAAAGCTAGAAACTGATTCAACACGCAAGCATATATCCAGCAATCAGATTTTAGTTTACTTTTTACAAACACATCCGCCGCCCCACATATGGTGCATCGGCCGGGAAATGTTTCTACAGTCTACAATTATTTTTACAAACTTACACATCCGCCGCCCCACATATGGTGCATCGGCCGGGAAACAACTAAGTGAAAGTGATTTTTAACTATTCGGATTCGCGAGTGAAATGCGAAGCGCAACTGAGTATAGAACAGTGAATGTGTTACGTGTGCATGTGGACGACGCAATTGGATTAACAACGCATCTGGATTGACGGAGCTGGCACTGAGTCTAGCGGTGCTGCCGGCATCGCGAGAAGCCAGTCTCGCCGCACCGCAGTCGTCCACTGAAGCAGACGGCGCAGAGCCTGCAATTGCGGGCCACGCAAACACACAACAGCCGTCGGAGAGCCGTCTGCAGTTCAACGGGCCACGTCGCATCAGGAATCCTGGTACGCCGCGCCGGCAACGACATACGTCGTGCAGAAGGAACTAAGTTAAGTGAAAAGCTGTTAAGAATTTTACTAACCTGCACTAAAAGACTGTCGGCGATGGAACCGTCAAAAGAAACTGAGGTTAAACTTAAATCAGAACCTATGTCTGTTGAGGGAACTGTAAATCCAGACAACGGTTCAAGTGTAAATATGCTTGAAAGTAGTAATGTTAAAGTGAAATATGAAGTATTGTCTCCTGACAGTAGTGTGCGAAGGGGTAATGATTCAATAATAGAGACCCCTGTAGTAAAGCGGAAAGTAGAAATGGTAAATTTATTGGATGATAGTTTCTCTGATGAATTAAAAATGAAACAGTCTTCAGAGATGGTAGAGTGTAAGAAGGAGAAGTTAGATATGACTAATCAATCAGAAGTTTCAGTGAGTTTTGATGATTCTGGTGTTGGAGCTAGTTTCTCGTCACCTGAGTGTGATAAAAAGCCAGCTCGTGAGCAACCCAAAGATGCTGGGGCTGTTGATTTAAATGTTATATTACAAGCAATAGCTGCCAGCAATGCTGAATTAAAGCCTGAAATGGTGGCCAGTCAAACAAATTTTAATAAACGGTTTGAGGCAATGGACAATAAATTAGAATCCAATAATGCTGAATTAAAGTATGAAATTGTGGCCAGCCAAACTAGTTTTAATAAACGATTGGAGGTAATGGACGATACCTTCAAGGCTGGTTGCAATAAGTTGAAAGAGGATCTTGACAGTTTGAATTGTAAAATTGATTGCAATCATGAGGATATTAAGAAAAAGGTTGCTCAACAGTTTTCTGAAATGTATAAAACAGTTAAATCCGAAGTTGCTGAGGTTCGCAAAGACTTCCAAATGGAAGATGCGAAGCTGGAGCACAAGTTAACAGAAAAGATCGAGGCAGAATCTGAACTGTGCTCAGATAGATTTAAAGATGTTAATATAAAAGTAAACATATGTCAAGTAGAAGTAGAAGCAATCAAAACTGACACTACTCATATTGTGCAAAGAGTAGATAATGTTGAAATGAAAGTAGAAAATATAAGTACTAACATTGCTAACATTGAGAATAAAGTAGTTTCAGTAACTTCTGGTAATGGTAAAGTACAACAAGTTGTAGCTGCAAACGCCGCTTTTATCGGGTGTCGGCAGTTCTTGCGGTTCGATCCAGATAAAAATATCCACCCGCTAGATTTCTGGAACGATTTTGAAGATGTGATTCCACCAACTTGGTCTGAGCGAGAGAAAATCTCATTTATTAGAAGCCATTTAGCAGGTGACGCCATGCGTTGGTCAGCTGATGTTATGTTGAAATGTAAAACATTAGCGGAATTTAAAACAGCTTTTATTAATGAATATTGGTCTAGCAATAAGCAAAATGAAGTGTTGAGAGAATTTTGGAGTGGAAAACGCTTCAATGCAGGCAAGGAATCTATTAAAGAGTTTGCTAGGTCATGGATTTCACGTTTGTCACATTTGGCGGAAAAGCTAAAACCAGAAATGATTATACTAGGTCTGGAAGCCAAACTGCCATGGTATTGGCAAACTAGAATTATATCAGCCCCTAGAGACAATCTGGATCGTTTCATTGAGTATTTGGAACGTGTAGAACGTGTTGCTGCCAATGAGGAGCAAGCACGTAATAACAGGAATGCCAATAACAATAGTAGTAATTTTAGGAACGAGCAAAATGGCAATGTAAACATCAGAACAGTAGGTGTTCGCCATTCTAAGAGAGGTAGGAATTGGGGAAATAATTATCAGAACCAACAATGGCGTTCAAGGGATAATAATTTTGTTCCAAACAGAAATATGCATGTAAACAACAGTACGGAAAGTAAGGCTATGCCAGCTAACTATAATGAAAATAAAGGAAACAGTAGTAGACCTAGGCAGGAAAACTAGTTCCCGTCTATGAGGACACTGGCGCTCACCAGGCGGTTAATTTTCCTAAGCCAGTAGTTAAGGGAAATGGTAAGACAGATCAGAATACTCAAACTGAACAGATGGATGAAATGTCGGTAGCACCTAAGGATACTACAGAAATATTAGATCACTCACAGTATTTGATAGATACCGTGTTAGAGACGCTTTCTAAGTGGGAAGAGAAAGAGAAGGCGCAGCAGTGTAACAGTAGGGATGAGCTACAAAATACTGAATTGTCAGGTGAAGAAGCAGAAGAAATTCATGCTTATATTTACGATGAGGATGATGTGCTCTTATCTAAAGTGCCTGTGCAGGATGTTGATAATGTACTAATAGATTTAGAACAGGAGATAAGTGGGAATGTAGAGGGTAGGCAGTTTGGGGTCGATGAACCCAGTAGCTGTGACCAGTTGTCACTTGAGAAGGAAACCGACGATAATGGTGAAAGTGGTTTAGCTGTAACTAATGTTATGCCCGGTCTGGAGGCGCAGAATCGCTCAGACTACAGTAATTTGGGTCATGTTCAGCAAACTAAATGTAATGAAGTCGTGCGGTGTTTCGATTTAAAATTAATAGACAGACTGGAAAAGGCAGCTGAAAATGTAATTCAAGAAACCCCTACACACTGTGACCTAAATGTAATGAAGACAGATGTTGATCACTTTAGTTGGAGACAAATCCAAAAGAAACTATTAGATGAATTTGAGGAACCACCTGTACAACCTAGAATAAGCCACCCTATAATAATAATGAATATGTTGGGTATCAATGTTCGTTGTCTCTTAGACAGTGGAAGTGAGGTGAGTGCAATATCTCAGTCCTTCTTTGATGCATTACCTGGTAAAGACAAGCTTACAGTAATGAGGGTATCAGGACTAAGAATAATTGGTGCTACTGGCAAGGTGTCAAAAACAGTAAAGCAAGAAGCTTTGCTACCTTTTAACATAAGTGGTAATTTAATTGATCATCCATGTTTAATTGTAAATAATCTCAGTATTGAGGTTTTAATTGGCATAGATTTCTTGTCGAAATATCAGAGTGTTGTTGATTTTGAAAGAAGCCAGTTAAAAATGGTCTTGCCAATAACCGGAGTAATTATAGTACCTTTTAGTGATAAACATGTAGTAACTGATGATGAAACTTGGGAGCTGCCTATACGAGTTCTGAAAAACAGGAGATATTGGAACGATGGTGTTAATCTTAGTACAAGTAAGCTAAACACAGAAGAAGAAGAAGCAATTATTTTGGACAAAATAGAAGCTAAATTGCAGGAAATCGGTAGGATTTCAGGCAATCAAAAGGAAGAACTGAGACAGGTTCTAAAAAGGCATCATAAAGTATTTTCAGATCGACCTGGCAGATTCATAGGTAGCCACTGAATGCTGTAGGGAGGAGGTTGTTCTTTAACCTCTACACAGTGTGGCAGCTGTGCAGTCCCAGCTGTGTGAGATCTTCTTTCCCTTTCAGGTCTCACTCATTCTTCCTCTTTCCTGTCCACAAAAATTTCGACATCTTCTTCCAACACATAAAATTTTCCGGTATGATTATCACGTCAATAATAAACTAATGAGTGCTGTAGGGAGGAGGTTGTTCTGTAACCTCTACACAGTGTGGCAGCTGTGCAGTCCCAGCTGTGTGAGATCTTTTTCCTTTTCAGGTCTCACTCACTCTTCATCTTTTCTATCCACCTAAAAATTTCTAACTCTTCTTTACAGCATTAAACCAATGAATGCTGTAGGGAGGAGGTTGTTCTGTAACCTCTACACAGTGTGGCAGCTGTGCAGTCCCAGCTGGGTGAGATCTTCTTTCCTTTTCAGGTCTCACTCACTCTTCATCTTTCTATCCACTTAAAAATTTCTAACTCTTCTTTACAGCATTAAACCAATGAATGCTGTAGGGAGGAGGTTGTACTGTAACCTCCATACAGTGTGGCAGCTGTGCAGTCCCAGCTGTGTGAGATCTTCTTTCCCCTTTCAGGTCTCACTCACTCTTCATCTTTCCTATCCACAAAAATTTCGACCTCTTCTTTCATGCATTAAAATTTTCCGTTATGACTATCAAGCCATGAGTTATGTAACCAATCTATCTACCGATTAGTGACAGAAAAATACCTAATGTGACAAACCTAATAGTGACAAACAATAGAGAAGTATGACGTAATTAAGATATAAAATGTACTTGAGTAACAATTATGTATAGGACCCTGGTAATATAGTAACTACAAAGTGTTGTTTTATTGATGGTCCACCAACAGTAATTTAAAAAGATATATGAATTCATGTACAAGCAGGATCTGAAGTGGTAGTGAAACCTAGTGTATGCATTAGAGCTAACTAAGAAATAGTGAAAGAGATTGCTTAGTGTTAGGAATAATATGCAGATAAATTGTAAGATTAAACTCACCTGGTGTAGCAAGGAAATGCAGTGTAATAGAATTGAGCAGTGTTTGTGGTTGAGACGTGAAGGACACGTCCCTGAAGTATTTATAAGGTTGGAGCTGGCCATTATTTTAGTGTAGTGTGTGACAGGATACACCTACACGTATTGAGGTTATGAGTTGGAGGCGTGAATGCGACCATAGGTACCCTTATATTAGATGAGACAGAGCAGCTCATGGTGTCCTATAGGTTTAAGGAATTTAGCATTACGCTCGTCCATATTTACTTGATGCACTTTAGTGGTAGGTCCGAGAGAGACTACCTGAGGTTTCAGCGTCCGATCGAGTGGAAATGGATTGCCACGTGAGCAAACTAATCAGCTGCAGTACACTATGAATATGAAATAAATGTGCTTTCCTATGCTTTAAATTTAAATGAAATGAGTATTACTTAAGTTCATACACTAGCAAAGTAAGTAAATACCTAATTGCAGATGTGGAACTGGCAACAGCAGAGGACCAATAAGTGGATTTTGTAGTCAACTAAACGTAGTGTGTTTTGAACACTCACAATTGTACTATTACCAAAAGTTACTCACATGTACATGGAAGCTGAGAAAACAACCACTAATCATACTCATACTATCTCTAAGAATAAAGTAATCAAAGATGAGTCAGTTAAGTAAATAAGATGCATACTTGTCAGGAATGTACCGAGCATTGGTTCAGTGTTCCGGCCCAGAAATAATAAATTCAGATTAAATATGATTTATGACTGTATGCCTGAGGAGCATAAATTTTCTCTAATACATGACTAAAGGCGTTTTGAGCCATTTGTTTAACGATTTTATGACAGTTAAGTAACCGCGAGAGTAATACTGAAAAAGTTCTGTTAACTTTGTTCCAGTAATATATTGGAAGATAAAATGTATATATCCCCATTTCATTGTGACCCACCCTTAGATATTAAGTGAACAGAGTCTGAGGCACTCTTTTTGTTTGTTCTACAGGACAAACCAGATAATGGCAGCCTGGTAGCTGCGTGAAAGCGTGGAGTGACTTGGACACAACTCACAGTGACCCCCCCCCCCTTTCCCCCATGTAATTTAGAGAGAACGTGAAGGACGCACACCATAGCAACTTCCCCTTCTCTACCCTTGTGAATGGAAGTGTAGGACGCCAGCCAAAGCGGCTACAACCACGTGTGTAAAAATTATTTGTGAACTTTTCTTTCAGGTTTAGAAAAGACTGCTAAGAGATATATATATCTGTTTATGTATCATGTTATTTTCTTTGAATTTGTGTATTTAAAAATGTATTTAATGTAGTTAAGATTTTTATAATTTTTCAATTTCTATGTGTTTGTTTGTCTAAGGCAATATGTATGCCAAAAAATTTCATGACTTTGCTTAAAATTTTGAGTAATGACATTGTTTAAAAGGCAGTGAACATGCCTACAATTTAAATAATTAGTGTAGGTAATCAGTTTTCTTTAATGTTTATACAGGTTTATATTTCAATTTTGATGTTTCATAGGAAGTTAAACTGTGCTCTTGCTTCCCTTTTTGTAATTAAATTTTTTTTTCATTCATTAACATTCATAAACAAAAAATTTAAGTAGAGGGTGATGTAGGGAAGCAGCCTACTCACGCTGTAGTAAATTCACATTAGTTTCCATTGTGTGCCAGCCAGTCTGCTGTAACTAGCTCTGACGTCATAAATGTTGCGCATTACCTTAAAATCAAGCAAATGAACTAAAACTTTTCTAGCATGTCAGAAATAATACTAAATTAATGTGTGTTAAATATCAGTTCGTTAACTTCAGCCATTTCCGAGATTTGGACGTTTTTCTGGAAAAATCATTGGCGCAACAGAAAAGAGCTAGAGACTTCAAAATTTATATTTAGATTCATCTTTCATAATGATTTAATAAAAACAGTACTTTGGATTTCACAAATTAAGACTTTAGTGGAAATTCATGATTTTCTGATTTTCATCTCAAAACTGAAGGAAGCAAGATAGATTAAGTAGGCTAGTAAATAAGGCTAGGATGTTTAGATTTAAATAGGTTGGAGGTCCGCTATGATTATGAAGATGTGTAAAGTTTCTTTTTAATACCTATAAAATTATAGCGATAGCGGATCTCAACAGCGCTAGTTCAGAGCTCATCTAGTGCGTGCAGGGCAATTAAATTAATTCTCTCGCCTAAAGTATTTAACTTAGCCACGTCAAAATTTTATTATCAACCTGCGTGCTGAATGCACGTTTAAATTAAGAGATTCTTCGGCCATCAGCCAAAGAAGCTATAAATTATTACGTAACTTGAAGTGGTGCGTTACTAGCCCAGCGGCTAGTCGGGAGAGCGGATTTAATCAGGCGTTCCCTCAGCCGTCCGCACCGCGGCTTTATATATAAGAACACTGTGCGAGGAAGGAAGGCCCCAGTTCTCTCCAGACGCTGAATGACACGCCATCTGTGTCGGTAGTCGCGTCGCATCAGTGCATCTGCTACAAACAGCCTCGGGTGCCGTATTAAGTTACTAGAGATACGCGGAACCATGAGAACATTTCATGTGAAGTGTTAATTCTGGAATGATTTTCATTAACTAGCTTCAGTTTGCGTATTGTCGTATTTCCACGTGCCGTCGCGGGACAGTCATTCTACCAAATATTTAGCGTGGCGTTTGATGAAATATTTTCATCAAATTTTGGCGGGCATTCTTTTTAACATTTGATTCGGACATTTATAGTTGCATCAGCGTATTAGACTCTGAACTGTTCTGTTAGTTAGGTGGTAGGGATACTTGTGGTTTTTATCAGTGAATTTCAGAATATACTCAACTATTTTGGAAAACCGTTTTTGATTAGAAATCCCGGACAATCTCCTAATTCCTCAGAGCTATAAGCTGCAGCTATAATAACATTCTCAGGTAAAGTGGGCACTAGGATATCTATTTACTGGCTCCAAGTTTTATTAAATCACTTTCTGGGGGCCACGGAGTAAATAGAGAGCCAGTGTTGAGAACGGCAAAAGACAGCTTTAACAACATTCTAAAAGCTAGAAACTGATTCAACACGCAAGCATATATCCAGCAATCAGATTTTAGTTTACTTTTTACAAACACATCCGCCGCCCCACATATGGTGCATCGGCCGGGAAATGTTTCTACAGTCTACAATTATTTTTACAAACTTACACATCCGCCGCCCCACATATGGTGCATCGGCCGGGAAACAACTAAGTGAAAGTGATTTTTAACTATTCGGATTCGCGAGTGAAATGCGAAGCGCAACTGAGTATAGAACAGTGAATGTGTTACGTGTGCATGTGGACGACGCAATTGGATTAACAACGCATCTGGATTGACGGAGCTGGCACTGAGTCTAGCGGTGCTGCCGGCATCGCGAGAAGCCAGTCTCGCCGCACCGCAGTCGTCCACTGAAGCAGACGGCGCAGAGCCTGCAATTGCGGGCCACGCAAACACACAACAGCCGTCGGAGAGCCGTCTGCAGTTCAACGGGCCACGTCGCATCAGGAATCCTGGTACGCCGCGCCGGCAACGACATACGTCGTGCAGAAGGAACTAAGTTAAGTGAAAAGCTGTTAAGAATTTTACTAACCTGCACTAAAAGACTGTCGGCGATGGAACCGTCAAAAGAAACTGAGGTTAAACTTAAATCAGAACCTATGTCTGTTGAGGGAACTGTAAATCCAGACAACGGTTCAAGTGTAAATATGCTTGAAAGTAGTAATGTTAAAGTGAAATATGAAGTATTGTCTCCTGACAGTAGTGTGCGAAGGGGTAATGATTCAATAATAGAGACCCCTGTAGTAAAGCGGAAAGTAGAAATGGTAAATTTATTGGATGATAGTTTCTCTGATGAATTAAAAATGAAACAGTCTTCAGAGATGGTAGAGTGTAAGAAGGAGAAGTTAGATATGACTAATCAATCAGAAGTTTCAGTGAGTTTTGATGATTCTGGTGTTGGAGCTAGTTTCTCGTCACCTGAGTGTGATAAAAAGCCAGCTCGTGAGCAACCCAAAGATGCTGGGGCTGTTGATTTAAATGTTATATTACAAGCAATAGCTGCCAGCAATGCTGAATTAAAGCCTGAAATGGTGGCCAGTCAAACAAATTTTAATAAACGGTTTGAGGCAATGGACAATAAATTAGAATCCAATAATGCTGAATTAAAGTATGAAATTGTGGCCAGCCAAACTAGTTTTAATAAACGATTGGAGGTAATGGACGATACCTTCAAGGCTGGTTGCAATAAGTTGAAAGAGGATCTTGACAGTTTGAATTGTAAAATTGATTGCAATCATGAGGATATTAAGAAAAAGGTTGCTCAACAGTTTTCTGAAATGTATAAAACAGTTAAATCCGAAGTTGCTGAGGTTCGCAAAGACTTCCAAATGGAAGATGCGAAGCTGGAGCACAAGTTAACAGAAAAGATCGAGGCAGAATCTGAACTGTGCTCAGATAGATTTAAAGATGTTAATATAAAAGTAAACATATGTCAAGTAGAAGTAGAAGCAATCAAAACTGACACTACTCATATTGTGCAAAGAGTAGATAATGTTGAAATGAAAGTAGAAAATATAAGTACTAACATTGCTAACATTGAGAGTAAAGTAGTTTCAGTAACTTCTGGTAATGGTAAAGTACAACAAGTTGTAGCTGCAAACGCCGCTTTTATCGGGTGTCGGCAGTTCTTGCGGTTCGATCCAGATAAAAATATCCACCCGCTAGATTTCTGGAACGATTTTGAAGATGTGATTCCACCAACTTGGTCTGAGCGAGAGAAAATCTCATTTATTAGAAGCCATTTAGCAGGTGACGCCATGCGTTGGTCAGCTGATGTTATGCTGAAATGTAAAACATTAGCGGAATTTAAAACAGCTTTTATTAATGAATATTGGTCTAGCAATAAGCAAAATGAAGTGTTGAGAGAATTTTGGAGTGGAAAACGCTTCAATGCAGGCAAGGAATCTATTAAAGAGTTTGCTAGGTCATGGATTTCACGTTTGTCACATTTGGCGGAAAAGCTAAAACCAGAAATGATTATACTAGGTCTGGAAGCCAAACTGCCATGGTATTGGCAAACTAGAATTATATCAGCCCCTAGAGACAATCTGGATCGTTTCATTGAGTATTTGGAACGTGTAGAACGTGTTGCTGCCAATGAGGAGCAAGCACGTAATAACAGGAATGCCAATAACAATAGTAGTAATTTTAGGAACGAGCAAAATGGCAATGTAAACATCAGAACAGTAGGTGTTCGCCATTCTAAGAGAGGTAGGAATTGGGGAAATAATTATCAGAACCAACAATGGCGTTCAAGGGATAATAATTTTGTTCCAAACAGAAATATGCATGTAAACAACAGTACGGAAAGTAAGGCTATGCCAGCTAACTATAATGAAAATAAAGGAAACAGTAGTAGACCTAGGCAGGAAAACTAGTTCCCGTCTATGAGGACACTGGCGCTCACCAGGCGGTTAATTTTCCTAAGCCAGTAGTTAAGGGAAATGGTAAGACAGATCAGAATACTCAAACTGAACAGATGGATGAAATGTCGGTAGCACCTAAGGATACTACAGAAATATTAGATCACTCACAGTATTTGATAGATACCGTGTTAGAGACGCTTTCTAAGTGGGAAGAGAAAGAGAAGGCGCAGCAGTGTAACAGTAGGGATGAGCTACAAAATACTGAATTGTCAGGTGAAGAAGCAGAAGAAATTCATGCTTATATTTACGATGAGGATGATGTGCTCTTATCTAAAGTGCCTGTGCAGGATGTTGATAATGTACTAATAGATTTAGAACAGGAGATAAGTGGGAATGTAGAGGGTAGGCAGTTTGGGGTCGATGAACACAGTAGCTGTGACCAGTTGTCACTTGAGAAGGAAACCGACGATAATGGTGAAAGTGGTTTAGCTGTAACTAATGTTATGCCCGGTCTGGAGGCGCAGAATCGCTCAGACTACAGTAATTTGGGTCATGTTCAGCAAACTAAATGTAATGAAGTCGTGCGGTGTTTCGATTTAAAATTAATAGACAGACTGGAAAAGGCAGCTGAAAATGTAATTCAAGAAACCCCTACACACTGTGACCTAAATGTAATGAAGACAGATGTTGATCACTTTAGTTGGAGACAAATCCAAAAGAAACTATTAGATGAATTTGAGGAACCACCTGTACAACCTAGAATAAGCCACCCTATAATAATAATGAATATGTTGGGTATCAATGTTCGTTGTCTCTTAGACAGTGGAAGTGAGGTGAGTGCAATATCTCAGTCCTTCTTTGATGCATTACCTGGTAAAGACAAGCTTACAGTAATGAGGGTATCAGGACTAAGAATAATTGGTGCTACTGGCAAGGTGTCAAAAACAGTAAAGCAAGAAGCTTTGCTACCTTTTAACATAAGTGGTAATTTAATTGATCATCCATGTTTAATTGTAAATAATCTCAGTATTGAGGTTTTAATTGGCATAGATTTCTTGTCGAAATATCAGAGTGTTGTTGATTTTGAAAGAAGCCAGTTAAAAATGGTCTTGCCAATAACCGGAGTAATTATAGTACCTTTTAGTGATAAACATGTAGTAACTGATGATGAAACTTGGGAGCTGCCTATACGAGTTCTGAAAAACAGGAGATATTGGAACGGTGGCGTTAATCTTAGTACAAGTAAGCTAAACACTGAAGAAGAAGAAGCAATTATTTTGGACAAAATAGAAGCTAAATTGCAGGAAATCGGTAGGATTTCAGGCAATCAAAAGGAAGAACTGAGACAGGTTCTAAAAAGGCATCATAAAGTATTTTCAGATCGACCTGGCAGATTCATAGGTAGCCACTGAATGCTGTAGGGAGGAGGTTGTTCTTTAACCTCTACACAGTGTGGCAGCTGTGCAGTCCCAGCTGTGTGAGATCTTCTTTCCCTTTCAGGTCTCACTCATTCTTCCTCTTTCCTGTCCACAAAAATTTCGACATCTTCTTCCAACACATAAAATTTTCCGGTATGATTATCACGTCAATAATAAACTAATGAGTGCTGTAGGGAGGAGGTTGTTCTGTAACCTCTACACAGTGTGGCAGCTGTGCAGTCCCAGCTGTGTGAGATCTTTTTCCTTTTCAGGTCTCACTCACTCTTCATCTTTTCTATCCACCTAAAAATTTCTAACTCTTCTTTACAGCATTAAACCAATGAATGCTGTAGGGAGGAGGTTGTTCTGTAACCTCTACACAGTGTGGCAGCTGTGCAGTCCCAGCTGGGTGAGATCTTCTTTCCTTTTCAGGTCTCACTCACTCTTCATCTTTCTATCCACCTAAAAATTTCTAACTCTTCTTTACAGCATTAAACCAATGAATGCTGTAGGGAGGAGGTTGTACTGTAACCTCCATACAGTGTGGCAGCTGTGCAGTCCCAGCTGTGTGACATCTTCTTTCCCCTTTCAGGTCTCACTCACTCTTCATCTTTCCTATCCACAAAAATTTCGACCTCTTCTTTCATGCATTAAAATTTTCCGTTATGACTATCAAGCCATGAGTTATGTAACCAATCTATCTACCGATTAGTGACAGAAAAATACCTAATGTGACAAACCTAATAGTGACAAACAATAGAGAAGTATGACGTAATTAAGATATAAAATGTACTTGAGTAACAATTATGTATAGGACCCTGGTAATATAGTAACTACAAAGTGTTGTTTTATTGATGGTCCACCAACAGTAATTTAAAAAGATATATGAATTCATGTACAAGCAGGATCTGAAGTGGTAGTGAAACCTAGTGTATGCATTAGAGCTAACTAAGAAATAGTGAAAGAGATTGCTTAGTGTTAGGAATAATATGCAGATAAGTTGTAAGATTAAACTCACCTGGTGTAGCAAGGAAATGCAGTGTAATAGAATTGAGCAGTGTTTGTGGTTGAGACGTGAAGGACACGTCCCTGAAGTATTTATAAGGTTGGAGCTGGCCATTATTTTAGTGTAGTGTGTGACAGGATACACCTACACGTATTGAGGTTATGAGTTGGAGGCGTGAATGCGACCATAGGTACCCTTATATTAGATGAGACAGAGCAGCTCATGGTGTCCTATAGGTTTAAGGAATTTAGCATTACGCTCGTCCTTATTTACTTGATGCACTTTAGTGGTAGGTCCGAGAGAGACTACCTGAGGTTTCAGCGTCCGATCGAGTGGAAATGGATTGCCACGTGAGCAAACTAATCAGCTGCAGTACACTATGAATATGAAATAAATGTGCTTTCCTATGCTTTAAATTTAAATGAAATGAGTATTAATTAAGTTCATACACTAGCAAAGTAAGTAAGTACCTAATTGCAGATGTGGAACTGGCAACAGCAGAGGACCAATAAGTGGATTTTGTAGTCAACTAAACGTAGTGTGTTTTGAACACTCACGATTGTACTATTACCAAAAGTTACTCACATGTACATGGAAGCTGAGAAAACAACCACTAATCATACTCATACTATCTCTAAGAATAAAGTAATCAAAGATGAGTCAGTTAAGTAAATAAGATGCATATTTGTCAGGAATGTACCGAGCATTGGTTCAGTGTTCCGGCCCAGAAATAATAAATTCAGATTAAATATGATTTATGACTGTATGCCTGAGGAGCATAAATTTTCTCTAATACATGACTAAAGGCGTTTTGAGCCATTTGTTTAACGATTTTATGACAGTTATGTAACCGCGAGAGTAATACTGAAAAAGTTCTGTTAACTTTGTTCCAGTAATATATTGGAAGATAAAATGTATATATCCCCATTTCATTGTGACCCACCCTTAGATATTAAGTGAACAGAGTCTGACGCACTCTTTTTGTTTGTTTTACAGGACAAACCAGATAATGGCAGCCTGGTAGCTGCGTGAAAGCGTGGAGTGACTTGGACACAACTCACAGTGACCCCCCCCCCTTTCCCCCATGTAATTTAGAGAGAACGTGAAGGACGCACACCATAGCAACTTCCCCTTCTCTACCCTTGTGACTGGAAGTGTAGGACACCAGCCAAAGCGGCTACAACCACGTGTGTAAAAATTATTTGTGAACTTTTCTTTCAGGTTTAGAAAAGACTGCTAAGAGATATATATATCTGTTTATGTATCATGTTATTTTCTTTGAATTTGTGTATTTAAAAATGTATTTAATGTAGTTAAGATTTTTATAATTTTTCAATTTCTATGTGTTTGTTTGTCTAAGGCAATATGTATGCCAAAATATTTCATGACTTTGCTTAAAATTTTGAGTAATGACATTGTTTAAAAGGCAGTGAACATGCCTACAATTTAAATAATTAATGTAGGTAATCAGTTTTCTTTAATGTTTATACAGGTTTATATTTCAATTTTGATGTTTCATAGGAAGTTAAACTGTACTCTTGCTTCCCTTTTTGTAATTAAATTTTTTTTTCATTCATTAACATTCATAAACAAAAAATTTAAGTAGAGGGTGATGTAGGGAAGCAGCCTACTCACGCTGTAGTAAATTCACATTAGTTTCCATTGTGTGCCAGCCAGTCTGCTGTAACTAGCTCTGACGTCATAAATGTTGCGCATTACCTTAAAATCAAGCAAATGAACTAAAACTTTTCTAGCATGTCAGAAATAATACTAAATTAATGTGTGTTAAATATCAGTTCGATAACTTCAGCCATTTCCGAGATTTGGACGTTTTTCTGGAAAAATCATTGGCGCAACAGAAAAGAGCTAGAGACTTCAAAATTTATATTTAGATTCATCTGTCATAATGATTTAATAAAAACAGTACTTTGGATTTCACAAATTAAGACTTTAGTGGAAATTCATGATTTTCTGATTTTCATCTCAAAACTGAAGGAAGCAAGATAGATTAAGTAGGCTAGTAAATAAGGCTAGGATGTTTAGATTTAAATAGGTTGGAGGTCCGCTATGATTATGAAGATGTGTAAAGTTTCTTTTTAATACCTATAAAATTATAGCGATAGCGGATCTCAACAGGGCTAGTTCAGAGCTCATCTAGTGCGTGCAGGGCAATTAAATTAATTCTCTCGCCTAAAGTATTTAACTTAGCCACGTCAAAATTTTATTATCAATACTTACCTGCGTGCTGAATGCACGTTTAAATTAAGAGATTCTTCGGCCATCAGCCAAAGAAGCTATAAATTATTATGTAACTTGAAGTGGTGCGTTACTAGCCCAGCGGCTAGTCGGGAGAGCGGATTTAATCAGGCGTTCCCTCAGCCGTCCGCACCGCGGCTTTATATATAAGAACACTGTGCGAGGAAGGAAGGCCCCAGTTCTCTCCAGACGCTGAATGACACGCCATCTGTGTCGGTAGTCGCGTCGCATCAGTGCATCTGCTACAAACAGCCTCGGGTGCCGTATTAAGTTACTAGAGATACGCGGAACCATGAGAACATTTCATGTGAAGTGTTAATTCTGGAATGATTTTCATTAACTAGCTTCAGTTTGCGTATTGTCGTATTTCCACGTGCCGTCGCGGGACAGTCATTCTACCAAATATTTAGCGTGGCGTTTGATGAAATATTTTCATCAAATTTTGGCGGGCATTCTTTTTAACATTTGATTCGGACATTTATAGTTGCATCAGCGTATTAGACTCTGAACTGTTCTGTTAGTTAGGTGGTAGGGATACTTGTGGTTTTTATCAGTGAATTTCAGAATATACTCAACTATTTTGGAAAACCGTTTTTGATTAGAAATCCCGGACAATCTCCTAATTCCTCAGAGCTATAAGCTGCAGCTATAATAACATTCTCAGGTAAAGTGGGCACTAGGATATCTATTTACTGGCTCCAAGTTTTATTAAATCACTTTCTGGGGGCCACGGAGTAAATAGAGAGCCAGTGTTGAGAACGGCAAAAGACAGCATTAACAACATTCTAAAAGCTAGAAACTGATTCAACACGCAAGCATATATCCAGCAATCAGATTTTAGTTTACTTTTTACAAACACATCCGCCGCCCCACATATGGTGCATCGGCCGGGAAATGTTTCTACAGTCTACAATTATTTTTACAAACTTACACATCCGCCGCCTCACACTGTGAATCTAGATTTTCGAATCCGACCCACAACTGATAGTTAATTGTAACGTTCAGGGCCTCCTAATGACGATCGAACACTCAAATTACGTCTTGATTCAATATTGCGTCCTTCAGCCGACTTGAATCAAAGATGCTATTGCTGCCTCGGACACCTTATGGTCGTTCTGCTGTGAGTCTAGATTTTCGAATCCGACGCAAAACTGATTGTTAATTGTAACGCTCAGGGCCTCCTAATGACGATGGAACACTCTAATTGCGTCGCGATTCAATACATCGGCCTCCACCCGACTTGTCTCCAAATGTCTATTGCTGACTCGGGCACCTTGTGGGCGTTCTCCTGTGAGTCTAAATTTTCCAATCCGACGCATAAGTGATAGTTAATTGCGACGTTCAGCGCCCCCTAATGACAATGGAACACTCAAATTGCGTCGAGATTCAATACATCGGCCTCCAGCCGACTTGTCTTCAAATGTCTATTGCTGCCTAGGGCACCTTGTAGTCGTTCTCCTGTGAGTCTACATTTTCGAATCCGACTCATAACTGATTGTTAATTGTAAAGATCAGGACGTCCTAATGACGATGGAATACTCAAATTGCATCGAGATTCAATACATCGGCCTCGAGCCGACTTGTCTCCATGGGGACATTGCTGCCTCGGGCACCATACGGCCCGTCTCCGGTGAGTCTAGATTTTCGATTCCGATGGGAAACTGATAGTTAATTGTAACGTTCAGGGCCTCGTAATGACGATGGGGCACTCAAATTGCTTCGCGATTCAATACATCGTCCTTCAGCCGACTTGTCTCCAAGGTTGTATTGCTGCCTCGGGCAATTTGTAGTCGTTCTCCTGTGAGTCTAGATTTTCGAATCCGACGCAAATCTGATAGTTAATTGTAACGTTCACGGCCTCGTAATGACGATGGGGCACTCAAATGGCATCGCGATTCAATACACCGTCCTCCAGCGGACTGGTCTCCAAGGAGATATTGCTGGTTCGTACACCTTATGAACCGTTTCCAGTGAGTCTAGATTTTCGAATCCGACGCGAAACTGATTGTTAATTGTAACGTTCCGGGCTTCCTAATGTCGATGGAACACACAAATTGCGTAGAGATTCAATACCTCGTCATTCAGCCGATTTGTCTCCAGGGGTCTATTGCTACCTCGGGCACCTTATGGTCGTTCAACTGTGAGTCTAGATTTTAGAATTCGACGCAAATCTGATAATTAATTGTAACGTTCTGGGCCTCCTAATGACGATGGAACACTCAAATTGCGTCGAGATTCAATACATCGGCCTCCAGCCGACTTGTCTCCAATTGTCTATTGCTGCCTCGGGCACATTATGGTCGTTCTCCTGTGTGTATAGTTTTCGAATCCAACGCATAACTGGTAGTTAATTGCAACGTTCAGCGCCCCCTAATGATAATGGAAATGTCTATTGCTGACTCGGGCACCTTGTGGTCGTTCTCCTGTGAGTCCAAATTTTCCAATCCGACGAATAAGTGATAGTTAATTGCAACGTTCAGGGCCTCCTAATGACGATGGAACATTCAAATTGCGTCGAGGTTGAATACATCGTCCTCCAGCCGAATTTTCTCCAAGGGGTATTGCTGCCTCGGGCACCATATGGTCCGTCTCCTGTGAGTCTAGATTTTCGGATCCGACTCAAAAATGATAGTTAATTGTAAAGCTCAGCGCCTCCTAATGACGATGGAACACTCAAATTGCGTCGAGAGTCAATACATCGTCCTCCAGACGACTTGTCTACAAAGGGATATTGCTGCCTCGGGCTCCATGTGATCCTTCTCCAGTGAGTCTAAATTTTCGTATCCGACGCGAAACTGATAGTTAATTGTAACGTTCAGGGCCTCCTAATGACGATGGAAGACTCAAATTGCGTCGAGATTCAATACATCGGCCTCCAGCCGACTTGTATCCAAGAGTCTATTGCTGCCTCGGGCAACATATGGTCCGCCTCCTGTGTGTCTAGATTTTCGAATGCGACGCAAAAACGATAGTTAAATGTAACGTTCAGCGCCTCCTAATGACGATGGAACACTCAAATTGCATCGAGAGTCAATACATCGTCCTCCTGACGACTTGTCTACAAGGGTCTATTGCTGCCTCTTGCACCTTATGGTCGTTCTCCTGTGAGTCTAGATTTTCGAATCCGACGCATAACTGATTGTTAATTGCAACGGTCAGGGCCTCCTAATGACGATGGAATACTCAAATTGCGTCGAGATTCAATACATTGTCCTCCAGCCGGCCTGTCTCCAAGGGGATATCGCTGCCTCGTTCACCACATGGTCCGTCTCCGGTGATTCTACATTTTCGTATCCGACGCAAAACTGATAGTGAATTGTAGCGTTCAAGGCCTCCTAATGACGATGGAATACTCAAATTGCGTCGAGATTCAATACATCGTCATCCACTTGACTTCTCTCCATGGGGATAATGCTGCCTCGGGCACTTTATGGTCGTTCTCCTGTGAGTCTAGATATTCGAATCCGACACGAAACTGATTGTTAATTGTAACGATCAGGGCTTCCTAATGACGATGGAACACTCAAATTGCGTCGAGATTCAATACATCGGCCTCCAGCCGACTTGTCTCCAAGGGGTATTACTGCCTCGGGCACCATATGGTCCGCCTCCTGCGAGTCTAGATTTTCGAATCCGACGCAAAAATGATAGTTAATTGTAAATTTCAGCGCCTCCTAATGACGATGGAACACTCAAATTGCGTCGAGATTCAATGCATCGGCCTCGAGCCCACTTGTCTCCAAGGTTCTATTGCGGCCTCGGGCACATTATGGTCGTTCTCCTGTGAGTCTCGATTTTCGAATCCGACGCAAAACCGATAGTTAATTGCAACGTTCAGGGCCTCCTAATGACGTTGGAACACTCAAATTGCGTCGAGAATCAATACATCGTCCTTCAGCCGACTTGTCTCGAAGGTTCTATTGCCGCCTCGGGCACCATACGGTCGTTCTCTTGTGAGTCTCGAATTTCGAATCCGACGCAAAACTGACAGTTAATTATAACGTTCAGGGCCTCCAAATGATGATGGGGCACTCAAATTGCGTCGCGATTCAATACATCGTCCTCCAGCGGACTGGTCTCCAAGGGGATAATGTTGCCTCGGACACCTTAAGGTCAGTCTCCAGTGAGTCTAGATTTTCGAATCCGACGAAAAACTGATAGTTAATTGTAACATTCAGGGCCTCCTAATGACGATGGAACACTCAAATTGCGTCGCGATCCAATACATCGTCCTCCAGCCGACTTGTCTCCAAGGGTCTATTGCTGCTCCGGTCACCTTATGATCGATCTCCAGTGAGTCTAGATTTTCGAACCTGACGCAAAACTGATAGTTAATTGTACCGTTCAGGGCCTCCTAATGACGATGGAATACTCAAATTGCGTCGAGATTCAATACATCGTCATCCAGCCGACTTCTCTCCATGGGGATAATCCTGCCTCGGGCACTTCATGGTCGTTCTCCTGTGAGTCTAGATATTCGAATCCGACGCGAAACTGATTGTTAATTGTAAAGTTCAGGGCTTCCTAATGACGATGGAACACTCAAATGGCGTCGAGATTCAATACATCGGCCTCCAGGAGACTTATCTCCAAGGGTATATTGCTGCCTCGGGCACTTTATGGTCGTTTTCCTGTGAGTCTAGATTTTCGAATCCGACGCATAACTGATAGTTAATTGCAACGATCAGCGCTCCCTAATGACGATGGAACACTCAAAGTGCGTCGAGATTCAATACATCGTCATTCAGAAGATTTGTCTCCAAGGGTCTAATGCTGCTTCGGGCACCTTATGGTCGGTCCACTGTGAGTCTAGAATTTAGTATCCGACGCAAAACTGATAGTTAATTGTAATGTTCAGGGCCTCCTATTGACGATGGAACACTCAAATTGCGTCGAGATTCAATACATAGGCCTCCAGCCGACTTGTCTCCAAGGGGTATTGCTACCTCGGGCACCATTTGGTCCGTCTCAAAAATGACAGTTATTTGCAGCGTTCAGCGTCTCCTAATGACGATGGAACACTCAAATTGCGTTGAGATTCAATACATCGTCCTTCAGCCGCCTTGTCTCCAAGGTTCTATTGCTGCCCCGGGCACTTTATGGTCGTTCTCCTGTGAGTCTCGATTCTCGAATCCGACGCAAACCTGATAGTTAATTGCAACGTTCAGGGCCTCTTAATGACGATGGAACACTCAAATTGCGTCGAGGTTGAATACATCGGCCTCCAGCCGAATTGTCTCCGAGGGGTATTGCTGCCTCGGGCACTATATGGTCCGTCTCCGGTGATTCTACATTTTCGTATCCGACGCAAAAACGATAGTTAATTGTAACGTTCAGCGCCTCCTAATGACGATGGAACACTCAAATTGCGTCGAGAGTCAATACATCGTCCTCCTGACGACTTGTCTACAAGGGGATATTGCTGCCTCGGGTACGGTATGGTCGGTCTCCTGTGAGTCTAGATTTTCGAATCCGACGCGGAACAGATAGTTAATTGTAAAGTTAAGGGCTTGCTAATGACGATGGAATACTCAAATTGCGTCGAGATTCAATACATCGTCCTCCAGCCGGCTTGTCTCCAAGGGGATATCGCTGCCTCGTTCACCACATGGTCCGTCTCCGGTGATTCTACATTTTCGTATCCGACGCAAAAACGATAGTTAATTGCAACGTTCAGGGCCACCTAATGACGTTGGAACACTCAAATTGCGTCGAGAATCAATACATCGTCCTTCAGCCGACTTGTCTCGAAGGTTCTATTGCCGCCTCGGGCACCATACGGTCGTTCTCTTGTGAGTCTCGAATTTCGAATCCGACGCAAAACTGGCAGTTAATTGTAACGTTCAGGGCCTCCTAATGACAATGGGGCACTCAAATAGCGTCGCCATTCAAAACATCGTCCTCCAGCGGACTTATCTCCAAGGGGATATTGTTGCCTCGGACACCTAACCGGCAGTCTCCAGTGAATCTAGAATTTCGAATCCGACGAAAAGCTGATAGTTAATTGTAACATTCAGGGCCTCCTAATGACGATGGAACACTCAAATTGCGTCGCGATCCAATACATCGTCCTCCAGCCGACATGTCTCCAAGGGTCTATTGCTGCTTCGGGCAACTTATGATCGATTTCCAGTGAGTCTAGATTTTCGAACCCGAAGCAAAACTGATAGTTAATTGTCCCGTTCAGGGCCTCCCAATGACGATGGAATACTCAAATTGCGTCGAGATTCAATACATCGTCATCCAGCCGACTTCTCTCCATGGGGATAATGCTGCCTCGGGAACTTTATGGTCGTTCTCCTGTGAGACTAGATATTCGAATCCGACGCGAAACTGATTGTTAATTGTAAAGTTCAGGGCTTCCTAATGACGATGGAACACTCAAATTGCGTCGAGATTCAATACATCGGCCTCCAGCCGACTTGTCTCCAAGGGTATATTGCTGCCTCGGGCACTTTATGGTCGTTCTCCTGTGAGTCTAGATTTTCGAATCTGACGCATAACTGATAGTTAATTGCAACGTTCAGCGCCCCCTAATGACGATGGAACAATCAAATTTGGTCGAGATTCAATACATCGTCCTCCAGCCGACTTGTCTCCAAGAGTCTATTGCGGCCTCGGACACCTTATGGTTCATCTAATGTGAGTCTAGATTTTCGAATCCGAAGCAAAACTGATAGTTAATTGTAACGTTCAGCCCCTCCTAAAGACGATGGAACACTAAAATTCCGTCGAGATTCTATACATCGTCCTTCAGCCGACTTGTCTCCAAGAGTCTATTGCTGCCTCGAACACCTTGTGGTCGTTCTCCTGTAAGTCTAGATTTTCGAATCCGAGGCAAAACTGATTGTTAACTGTGACGTTCAGGGCCTCCTAATGACGATGGAACACTCAAATTGCGTCGAGATTCAATACATCGGCCTCCAGCCGACTTGTCTCAAAGGGGTATAGCTGCCTCGGTCACCATATGGTCCGTCTCAAAAATGATAGTTATTTGCAACGTTCAGCGCCCCCTAATGACGATGGAACAATCAAATTGGGTCGAGATTCAATACATCGTCCTACAGCCGACTTGTCTCGAACACCTTATGGTCGTTCTCCTGTAAGTCTAGATTTTCGAATCCGAGGCAAAACTGATAGTTAATTGTAACGTTCAGGGCCTCCTAATGACGATGGGGCATTCAAATTGCGTCGCGATTCAATACATCGTCCTCCAGCGGACTGGTCTCCAAGTGGATTTTGTTGCTTCGGACACCTTATGGGCAGTCTCCAGTGAGTCTAGATTTTCGAATCCGACGAAAAACTGATAGTTAATTGTAACATTCAGGGCCTCCTAATGACGATGGAACACTAAAATTGCGTCGCGATCTAATACATCGTCCTCCAGCCGACTTGTCTCCAAGGGTCTATTGCTGCCTCGGGCACCTTATGATCGATCTCCAGTGAGTCTAGATTTTCGAACCCGACGCAAAACTGATAGTTAATTGTACCGTTCAGGGCCTTCTAATGACGATGGAATACTCAAATTGCGTCGAGATTCAATACATCGTCATCCAGCCGACTTCTCTTTATGGGGATAATGCTGCCTCGGGCACATTACGGTCGTTCTCCTGCCAGTCTAGATATTCGAATCCGACGCGAAACTGATTGTTAATTGTATAGTTCAGGGCCTCTTAATGACGATGGAACACTCTAATTGCGTCGAGATTCTATACATCGGCCTCCAGCCGACTTGTCTCCAAAGGTATATTGCTGCCTCGGACACTTTATGGTCGTTCTCCTGTGAGTCTAGATTTTCGAATCTGACGCATAACTGATAGTTAATTGCAACGATCAGCGCCCCCTAATGACGATGGAACAATCAAAATGGGTCGAGATTCAATACATCGTCCTTCAGCCGACTTGTGTCCAAGAGTCTATTGCTGCCTCGGACACCTTATGGTCGTTCTCCTGTGAGTCTAGATTTTAGAATCCGACGCAAAACTGATAGTTAATTGTAATGTTCAGGGCCTCCTAATGACGATGGAACACTCAAATTGCGTCGAGATTCAATACATCGTCATTCAGCCGATTTGTCTCCAAGGGTCTAATGCTGCCTTGGGCACCTTATGGTCGTTCCACTGTGAGTCTAGATTTTAGAATCCGACGCATAACTGATTGTTAATTGTAAAGTTCAGGGCTTCCTAATGACGATGGAATACTCAAATTGCGTCGAGATTCAATACATCGGCCTCTAGCCGACTTGTCTCCAAGGTTCTATTGCTGCCTCGGGCACCTTATGGTCGTTCTCCTGTGAGTCCAGATTTTCGAATCCGACGCATAACTGATTGTTAATTGTAAAGTTCAGGGCTTCCTAATGACGATGGAACACTCAAATTGGATCGAGATTCAATACATCGTCCTCCAGCCGGCTTGTCTCCAAGGGGATATCGCTGCCTCGTTCACCACATGGTCCGTCTCCGGTGATTCTAGATTTTCGTATCCGACGCAAAACTGATAGTTAATTGTACCGTTCAGGGCCGTCTAATGACGATGGAATACTCAAATTGCGTCGAGATTCAATACATCGTCATCCAGCCGACTTCCCTTTATGGGGATAATGCTGCCTCGGGCACTTTATGGTCGTTCTCCTGCGAGTCTAGATATTCGAATCCGACGCGAAACTGATTGTTAATTGTAAAGTTCAGGGCCTCTTAATGACGATGGAACACTCAAATTGCGTCGAGATTCAATACTTCGGCCTCCAGCCGACTTGTCTCCAAGGGTATATTGCTGCCTCGGACACTTTATGGTCGTTCTCCTGTGAGTCTAGATATTCGAATCAGACGCGAAACTGATTGTTAATTGTAACGTTCAAGGCTTCCTAATGACGATGGAACACTCAAGTTGCGTCGAGATTCAATACATCGTCCTTCAGCCGACTTGTCTCCATGAGTCTATTGCTGCCTCGGACACCTTATGGTCGTTCTCCTGTGAGTCTAGATTTTTGAATCCGAAGCAAAACTGAAAGTTAATTGTAACGTCAGGGCCTCCTAATGACGATGAAACACTCAAATTGCGTCGAGATTCAATACATCGTCCTTCAGCCGACTTGTCTCCAAGGGTATATTGCTGCCTCGTTCACTTTGTGGTCGTTCTCCTGTGAGTCTAGATTATCGAATCCGACGCACAACTCATAGTTAATTGGAACGTTCAGCGCCTCCTAATGACGATGAACACTCTAATTGCGTCGAGATTGAATACATCGGCCTGCAGCCGACTTGGGTCGAAATGTCTATTGCTGCCTTTGGCTTCTAGTGGTCGTTCTCCTGTGAGTCTAGATTATCGAATCCGACTCAAAACAGATAGTTAATTGCAACGTTCAGTGCCTCCTAATGACGATGGAACACTCAAATTGCGTCGAGATTCAATACATCGTCCTTCAGCTGACTTGTCTCCAAGGTTCTATTGCTGCCTCGGACACCTCATGGTCGTTCTCCTGTGAGTCTAGATTTTCGAATCCGGCCCATAACTGATAGTTAATTGCAACGTTCAGCGCCTCCTAATGACGATGGAACACTCTAATTGAGTCGAGATTGAATACATCGGCCTCCAGCCGACTTGGGTCGAAATGTCTATTGCTGCCTCGGGCACCTAGTGGTCGTTCTCCTGTAAGTCTAGAATTTCGAATCCGACTCAAAACAGATAGTTAATTGCAACGTTCAGTGCCTCCTAATGACGATGGAACACTCAAATTTCGTCGAGATTCAATACATCGGCCTCCAGCCGACTTGTCTCCAAGGGCCTATTGCTGCCTCGGGCACCTTATGGTCGTTCTCCTGTGAGTCTAGATTTTCGAATCCGACCCATAACTGATAGTTAATTGCAACGTTCAGCGCCTCCTAATGACGATGGAACACTCTAATTGCGTCGAGATTGAATACATCGGCCTCCAGCCGACTTGGGTCGAAATGTCTATTGCTGCCTCGGGCACCTAGTGGTCGTTCTCCTGTGAGTCTAGATTTTCGAATCTGACACATAACTGATAGTTAATTGCAACGTTCAGTGCCTCCTAATGACGATGGAACACTCAAATTGCGTCGAGATTCAATACATCGTCCTTCAGCTGACTTGTCTCCAAGAGTCTATTGCTGTCTCGGACACCTTATGGTCGTTCTCCTGTGAGTCTAGAATTTTGAATCCGAAGCAAAGCTGATAGTTAATTGCAACGTTCGGGGCCTCCTAATGACGATGGAATACTCAAATTGCGTCGCGATTCAATACATCGTCATCCAGCCAACTTCTCTCCATGGGGATAATGCTGCCTCGGGCACTTTATGGGCGTTCTCCTGTGAGTCTAGATATTCGAATCCGACGCGAAACTGATAGTTAATTTTAAGGTTCAGGGCTTCCTAATGACGATGGATCACTCAAATTGCGTCGAGATTCAATACATCGGCCTCCAGCCGACTTGTCTCCAAGGGTATATTGCTGCCTCGGACACTTTATGTTCGTTCTCCTGTGAGTCTAGATTTTCGAATCTGACGCATAACTGATAGTTAATTGCAACGATCAGCGCCCCCTAATGACGATGGAACAATCAAAATGGGTCGAGATTCAATACATCGTCCATCAGCCGACTTGTCTCCAAGAGTCTATTGCTGCCTCGGACACCTTATGCTTCATCCCCTGTCAGTCTAGAATTTTGAATCCGAAGCAAAACTGATAGTTAATTGTAAGGTTCAGCCCCTCCTAATGACGATGGAACACTAAAATTGCATCGAGAGTCAATACATCGTCCTCCAGCCGACTTGTTTCCAAGGGTCTATTGCTGCCTCGGGCACCTTATGGTCGATCCACTGTGAGTCTAGATTTTAGAATCCGACGCAAAACTGATAGTTAATTGTAATGTTCAGGGCCTCCTAATGACGATGGAACACTCAAATTGCGTCGAGATTCATTACATCGTCATTCAGCCGATTTGTCTCCAAGGGTCTAATGCTGCCTTGGGCACCTTATGGTCGTTCACCTATGAGTCTAGATTTCCGAATCCGAAGCAAAACTGATAGTTAATTGTAACGTTCGGGGCCTCCTAATGACGATGGAACACTAAAATTTCGTCGAGATTCAATACATCGTCCTTCAGCCGACTTGTCTCCGAGGTTCTATTGCTGCCTCGGGCACCTTATGGTCGTTCTCCTGTGAGTCTCGATTCTCGAATCCGACGCAAACCTGATAGTTAATTGCAACGTTCAGGACCTCTTAATGACGATGGGGCACTCAAATAGCGTCGAGATTCAATACATCGTCATCCAGCCGACCTCTCTTCATGGGGATAATGCTGCCTCGGGCACTTTATAATCGTTCTCCTGCGAGTCTAGATATTCGAATCCGACGCGAAACTGATTGTTAATTGTAAAGTTCAGGGCCTCTTAATGACGATGGAACACTCAAATTGCGTCGAGATTCAATACTTCGGCCTCCAGCCGACTTGTCTCCAAGGGTATATTGCTGCCTCGGACACTTTATGGTCGTTCTCCTGTGAGTCTAGATTTTCGAATCCGACGCATAACTGATTGTTAATTGTAAAGTTCAGGGCTTCCTAATGACGATGGAACACTCAAATTGCGTCGAGATTCAATACATCGTCCTCCAGCCGGCTTGTCTCCAAGGGGATATCGCTGCCTCGTTCACCACATGGTCCGCCTCGGTGATTCTACATTTTCGTATCCGACGCAAAACTGATAGTTAATTGTAACGTTCAGGGCCTCCTAATGACGATGGGGCACTCAAATTGCGTCGCGATTCAATACATCGTCCTCCAGCGGACTGGTCTCCAAGGGGATATTGTTGCTTCGGACACCTTATGGGCAGTCTCCAGTGAGTCTAGATTTTCGAATCCGACGAAAAACTGATAGTTAATTGTAACATGCAGGGCCTTCTAATGACGATGGAACACTAAAATTGCGTCGCGATCTAATACATCGTCCTCCAGCCGACTTGTCTCCAAGGGGCTATTGCTGCCACGGGCACCATATGATCGATCTCCAGTGAGTCTAGATTTTCGAACCCGACGCAAAACTGATAGTTAATTGTACCGTTCAGGGCCTTCTAATGACGATGGAATACTCAAATTGCGTCGAGATTCAATACATCGTCATCCAGCCGACTTCCCTTTATGGGGATAATGCTGCCTCGGGCACTTTATGGTCGTTCTCCTGCGAGTCTAGATATTCGAATCCGACGCGAAACTGATTGTTAATTGTAAAGTTCAGGGCCTCTTAATGACGATGGAACACTCAAATTGCGTCGAGATTCAATACTTCGGCCTCCAGCCGACTTGTCTCCAAGGGTATATTGCTGCCTCGGACACTTTATGGTCGTTCTCCTGTGAGTCTAGATATTCGAATCCGACGCGAAACTGATTGTTAATTGTAACGTTCAGGGCTTCCTAATGACGATGGAACACTCAAGTTGCGTCGAGATTCAATACATCGTCATTCAGCCGATTTGTCTCCAAGGGTCTATTGCTGCCTCGGGCACCTTATGGTCGTTCCACTGTGAGTCTAGATTTTAGAATCCGACGCAAAACTGATAGTTAATTGTAATGTTCAGCGCCTCCTAATGACGATGTAACACTCAAATTGCGTCGAGTTTCCACACATCGGCCTCCAGCCGACTTGTCTCCAAGGGGTATTGCTGCCTCGGGCACCATATGGTCCGTCTCAAAAATGATAGTTATTTGCAACGTTCACCGCCTCCTAATGACGATGGTACACTCACATTGCGTCGAGATTCAATACATCGTCCTCCAGCCGACTTGTCTCCTAGGGTACATTGCTGCCTCGGGCACTTTATGGTCGTTCTCCTGTGAGTTTAGCTTTTCGAATCCGGCACATAACTGATAGTTAATTGCAACGTTTAGCGCCCCCTAATGACGATGGAACAATCAAATTGGGTCGAGATTCAATACATCGTCCTTCAGCCGACTTGTCTCCAAGGGTATATTGCTGCCTCGTTAACTTTGTGGTCGTTCTCCTGTGAGTCTAGATTATCGAATCCGACGCATAACTCATAGTTAATTGGAACGTTCAGCGCCTCCTAATGACGATGAACACTCTAATTGCGTCGAGATTGAATACATCGGCCTGCAGCCGACTTGGGTCGAAATGTCTATTGCTGCCTCTGGCACCTAGTGGTCGTTCTCCTGTGAGTCTAGATTATTGAATCCGACTCAAAACAGATAGTTAATTGCAACGTTCAGTGCCTCCTAATGACGATGGAACACTCAAATTGCGTCGAGATTCAATGCATCGTCCTTCAGCTGACTTGTCTCCAAGAGTCTATTGCTGCCTCGGACACCTTATGGTCGTTCTCCTGTGAGTCTAGATTTTCGAATCCGGCCCATAACTGATAGTTAATTGCAACGTTCAGCGCCTCCTAATGACGATGGAACACTCTAATTGCGTCGAGATTGAATACATCGGCCTCCAGCCGACTTGGGTCGAAATGTCTATTGCTGCCTCGGGCACCTAGTGGTCGTTCTCCTGTAAGTCTAGATTTTCGAATCCGACTCAAAACAGATAGTTAATTCCAACGTTCAGTGCCTCCTAATGACGATGGAACACTCAAATTTCGTCGAGATTCAATACATCGGCCTCCAGCCGACTTGTCTCCAACGGCCTATTGCTGCCTCGGGCAACTTATGGTCGTTCTCCTGTGAGTCTAGGTTTTCGAATCCGACCCATAACTGATAGTTAATTGCAACGTTCAGCGCCTCCTAATGACGATGGAACACTCTAATTGCGTCGAGATTGAATACATCGGCCTCCAGCCGACTTGGGTCGAAATGTCTATTGCTGCCTCGGGCACCTAGTGGTCGTTCTCCTGTGAGTCTAGATTTTCGAATCTGACACATAACTGATAGTTAATTGCAACGTTCAGTGCCTCCTAATGACGATGGAACACTCAAATTGCGTCGAGATTCAATACATTGTCCTTCAGCTGACTTGTCTCCAAGAGTCTATTGCTGCCTCGGACACCTTATTGTCGTTCTCCTGTGAGTCTAGAATTTCGAATCCGAAGCAAAGCTGATAGTTAATTGCAACGTTCGGGGCCTCCTAATGACGATTGAACACTCAAATTGCGTCGAGATTCAATACATCGTCCTTCAGCCGACTTGTCTCCAAGGTTCTACTGCTGCCTCGGCACCTTATGGTCGTACTACTGTGAGTCTCAATTCTTGAATCCGACGCAAACTGATAGTTAATTGCAACGTTCAGGGCCTCCTAATCATGATGGAACACTCAAATTGCGTCGCGATTCAATACATCGGCCACGATTCGACTTATCTCCAAGGGGACAAGGCTCCCTCGGGCACCAAATAGACCGTCTCCTGTGAGTCTAGATTTTCGATTCCGACGAAAAACTTATAGTTAATTGTAACGTTCAGGGCCTCCTAATGACGTTGGAATACTCAAATTGCATCGAGATTCAATACATCGTCCTCCAGCCGACTTCTCTCCGTGGGGATAATGCTGCCTCGGGCACCATATGGTCGTTCTCCTGTGAGTCTAGATTTTCGAATCCGACGCGAAACTGATTGTTAGTTGTAACGTCCGGGGCTTCTTATGATGTTGGAACACTCAAATAGCATCGAGATTCAATACATCGTCATTCAGCCGATTTGTCTCCAAGGGTATATTGCTGCCTCGGGCACCTTATTGTCATTCCCCTGTGAGTGTAGATTTTAGAATCCGACGCAAAACTGATAGTTAATTGTAATGTTCAGAGCCTCCTAATGACGATGGAACACTCAAATTGCGTCGAGAGTCAATACATCGTCCTACAGCCGACTTGTCTACAAGGGGCTATTGCTGCCTCTGGCTCCATGTGGTCCGTGTCCTGTGAGTCTAGATTTTCGATTCCGACGCGAAACTGATATTTAATTGTAACGTTCAGGGCCTCCTAATGACGATGGAACACTCCAATTGCGTCGAGATTCAATACATCGGCCTCCAGCCGACTTGTCTCCTAGGGTCTATTGCTGCGTCGAGCATCTTATGTTCGTTCTGTTGTGAGTCTACATTTTTGAATCCGACGCATAACTGATAGTTATTTGCAACGTTTAGCGCCTCCTAATGACGATGGAACACTCAAATTGCGTCGAGATTCAATACATCGGCCACCAGCCGACTTGTCCCCAAGGGCATAACGCTGCCTCGGGCACCACAAGGTCCGTCTCCGTTGATTCTACATTTTCGAATCCGACGCAAAACTGATAGTTAATTGTAACGTTCAGGGCCTCCTAATGACGATGGGGCACTGAAATTGCGTCGCGATACAATACATCGTCCTCCAGCGGACTGGTCTCCAAGTGGATATTGCTGCCTCGGGCACCATATATACCGTCACCATTGAGTCTAGATTTTCGATTACGACGAAAAACTGATAGTTAATTGTAACATTCAGGGCCTCCTAATGACGATGGATCACTCAAATTGCGTCGCGATCCAATACATCGTCCTCCAGCCGACTTGTCCCCAAGGGTCTATTGCTGCCTCGGGCAAATTATGATCGTTCTCCTGTGTGTCTCGATTTTCTAATCCGACGCAAAACTGATAGTTAATTGCAACATTCAGGGCCTCCTAATGACGATGGAACACTCAAATTGCGTCGAGGTTCGATACATCGTCCTCCTGCCGACATGTCTCCAATGGGTATTGCTGCCTCGGGCACCATATGGTCCTTCTGTGAGTCTAGATTTTCGATTCCATTGCAAAACTGATAGTTAATTGTAACGTTCAGCGCCTCCTAATGACGATGGAACACTCAAATTGCGTCGAGGTTCAATACATCGTCCTCCAGCCGACTTGTCTCCAAGGGGTATTGCTGCCTCGGGCACCATATGTTCCGTCTCCTGTGAGTCTTGATTTTCGAATTGGACGCTAAATTGATAGTTAATTGTAACGTTCAGGGCCTCCTAATGACGATGGAACACTCAAATTGCGTCGAGGTTCAATACATCGTCCACCAGCCGACTTGTCTCCAAGGGGTATTGCTGCCTCGGGCACCAAATGGTCCGTCTCCTGTGAGTCTAGATTTTCGAGTCCGACGCAAAATTGATAGTTAATTGTAACGTTCAGCGCCTCCTAATGACGATGGAACACTCAAATTGCGTCGAGAGTCAATACATCGTCCTCCAGTCGACTTGTCTACAAGGGGATTTTGCTGCCTCTGGCTCCCTGTGGTCCGTGTACTGTGAGTCTAGATTTTCGAATCCGACGCGAAACTGATAGTTAATTGTGACGTTCAGGGCCTCCTAATGACGATGGAACACTCAAATTGCGTCGAGATTCAATACATCGGCCTCCAGCCGACTTGTCTCCAAGGGTCTATTGCTGCCTCGAGCACCTCATGTTCGTTCTCCTGTGAGTCTAGATTTTTGAATCCGACGCATAACTGATAGTTATTTGCAACGTTAAGCGCCTCCTAATGACGAGGGAACACTCAAATTGCGTCGAGATTCAATACATCGGCCTCCAGCCGACTTGTCTCAAGGGGAAATTGCTGCCTCGGGCACCATATGGTCCGTCTCCTGTGAATCTAGATTTTCGAATCCGACGCGAAACTGATAGTTAATTGTAACATTCAGGGCCTCCTAATGACGATGGAACACTCAAATTGCGTCAAGATTCAATACAACGTCCTTCAGCCGACTTGTCTCCTAGAGTCTATTGCTGCCTCGGACACCTCATGTTCGTTCTCCTGTGAGTCTAGATTTTTGAATCCGACGCATAACTGATAGTTATTTGCAACGTTAAGCGCCTCCTAATGACGATGGAACACTCAAATTGCGTCGAGATTCAATACATCGGCCTCCAGCCGACTTGTCTCAAGGGGATATTGCTGCCTCGGGCACCATATGGTCCGTCTCCTGTGAATCTAGATTTTCGAATTCGACGCGACACTGATAGTTAATTGTAACGTTCAGGACCTCCTGATAACGATGGAACACTCAAATTGCGTCGAGATTCAATGTATCGTCCTGCAGCCGACTTGTCTCCAAGTTTCTATTGCTGCCTCGGGCACCTTATGATCTTTCTCCTGTGTGTCTAGATTTTCGAACCCGACGCAAAACTGATAGATAATTGTAACGTTCAGGGCCTCGTAAAGACGATGGAATATTCAAATTGTTTCGAGATTCAATACATCGTCCTCCAGCCGACTTCTCTCCACGGGCATAATGCTGCCTCGGGCACCTTATGGTCGTTCTCCTGTGAGTCTAGATTTACGAATCCGACGTGAAACTGATTGTTATTTGTAACGTTCCGGGCTTCCTAATGACGATGGAACACTCAAATTGCGTCGGGAGTCAATACATCGTCCTCCAGCCGACTTGTCTCCAAGGGGTATTGCTGCTTCGCTCACCATATGGTCCGACTCCTGTGAGTCTAGATTTTCGAATCCGACGCAAAAATGATAGTAACGTTCAGCGCCACCTAATGACGATGGGACACTCAAATTGCGTCGAGAGTCAATACATCGTCCTCCAGCCGACTTGTCTACAAGTGGATATTGCTGCCTCTGGATCCATGTGGTCCGTGTCCTGTGAGTCTAGATTTTCGAATCCGACGCAAAACTGATAGTTAATTGCAACGTTCAGGGCCTCCTAATGACGATGGAACACTCAAATTGCGGCGAGGTTCAATAAATCGTCCTCCAGCCGACTTGTCTCCAAGTGGTATAGCTACCTCGGGCAACATATGGTCCGTCTCCTGTGAGTCTAGATTTTCGAATCCGACGCTAAAATGATAGTTACTTGTAACGTTCAGGGCCTCCTAATGACGATGGAACACTCAAATTGCGTGGAGATTCAATACATCGGCCTCCAGCCGACTTGTCTCCAAGGGGACATTGCTGCTTCGGGCACCATATGGTCCGTCTCCTGTGAGTCTAGATTTTCGATTCCGATGCGATACTGATAGTTAATTGTAACGTTCAGGGCCTCCTAATAACGATGGAACACTCAAATTGCGACGAGACTCAATAGATCGTCCTTCAGCCGACTTGTCTCCAACGGTCTATTGCTGGCTCGGGCACCTTAGGGTCTTTCTCCTGTGAGTCTAGCTTTTAGAATCCGACGCAAAACTGTTTGTTATTTGCAACGTTCAAGCCCTCCTAATGACGATGGAACACTCAAATTGCGTGGAGATTCAATACATCGGCCTCCAGCCGACTTGTCTCCAAGGGGCCATTGCTGCCTCGGGCACCATATGGCCCGTCTCCTGTGAGTCTAGATTTTCGAATCCGACGACAGAATGATAGTTAATTGTAACGTTCAGCGCCTCCTAGTGACGATGGAACCCTCAAATTGCGTCGAGAGTCAATACATCGTCCTCCAGCCGACTTGTCTACAAGGGGATATTGCTGCCTCTGGCTCCATGTGGTCCGTGTCCTGTGAGTCTAGATTTTCGATTCCGATGCGAAACTGATAGTTAATTGTAACGTTCAGGGCCTCCTAATAAATTGTGTCGGGGTTCAATACATCGTCCTCCTGCCGACTTGTCTCCAAGGGGTATTGCTGCCTCGGGCACCACATGGTCCGTCTCCTGTGAGTCTAGATTTTCGAATCCGACGACAGAATGATAGTTAATTGTAACGTTCAGCGCCTCCTAATGACGATGGAACCCTCAAATTGCGTCGAGAGTCAATACATCGTCCTCCAGCCGACTTGTCTACAAGGGGATATTGCTGCCTCTGGCTCCATGTGGTCCGTGTCCTGTGAGTCTAGATTTTCGAATCCGACGCGAAACTGATAGTTAATTGTAACGTTCAGGGCCTCCTAATGACGATGGAACACTCTAATTGCGTCTAGGTTCAATACATCGGCCACAAGCCGACTTGTCTCCAAGGGGTATTGCTGCCTCGGGCACCATATGGTCCATCTCCTGTGAGTCTAGATTTTCGAATTCGACGCTAAAATGATAGTTAATTGTAACGTTCAGGGCCTCCTATTGACGATGGAACACTCAAATTGCGTCGAGGTTCAATACATCGTCCTCCAGCAACCTTGTCCCAAGGGGTATTGCTGCCTCGGGCACCATATGGTTCGTCTCCTGTGAGTCTAGATTTTCGAATCCGACGCAAAACTGATAGTTAATTGCAACGTTCAGGTCCTCCTAATGACGATGCAACACTCAAATTGCGTCGAGGTTCAATACATCGGCCACGAGCCGACTTAGTCTCCAAGGGGTATTACTGCCTCGGGCACCATATGGTCCGTCACCTGTGAGTCTAGATTTTTGAATCCGACATAAAAATGATACTTAATTGTAACGTTCAGCGCCTCCTAATGACGATGGAACACTCATATTGCGTCGAGAGTCAATACATCGTCCTCCAGCCGACTTGTCTACTAGGGGATATTGCTGCCTCGGGCTCCATGTGGCCCGTCTCCTGTGTGTCTAGATTTTTGAATCCGACGCGAAACTGATAGTTAATTGTAACGTTCAGGGCCTACTAATGACGATGGAACACTCCAATTGCGTCGAGATGCAATACATCGTCCTTCAGCCGACTTGTCTGCAACGGTCTGTTGCTGGCTCCGACACCTTATGGTCGTTCTCCTGTGAGTCAAGATTTTAGAATCCGACGCAATACTGATAGTTAATAGTAACGTTCAAGCCCTCCTAATGACGATGGAACACTCAAATTGCGTGGAGATTCAATACATCGGCCTCCAGCCGGTTTGTCTCCAAGGGGACATTGCTGCTTCGGGCACCATATGGTCCGTCTCCTGTGAGTCTAGATTTTCGATTCCGATGCGATACTGATAGTTAATTGTAACGCTCAGGGCCTCCTAATAACGATGGAACACTCAAATTGCGACGAGATTCAATACATCGCCCTTCAGCCGGCCTGTCTCCAACGGTCTATTGCTGGCTCGGGCACCTTAGGGTCTTTCTCCTGTGAGTCTAGATTTTCGAATTCGACGCTAAAATGATAGTTAATTGTAACGTTCAGGGCCTCCTAATGACGATGGAACACTCAAATTGCGTCGAGGTTCAATACATCGTCCTCCAGCAGCCTTGTCCCAAGGGGTATTGCTGCCTCGGGCACCATATGGTTCGTCTCCTGTGAGTCTAGATTTTCGAATCCGACGCATAACTGATAGTTAATTGTAACGTTCAGGGGTTCCTAATGACGATGGAACACTCAAATTGCGTCAAGATTCAATACATCGGCCTCCAGCCGACTTGTCTCCAAGGGGACATTGCTGCCTCGGGCACTATATGGCCCGTGTCCTGTGAGTCTAGATTTTCGATTCCGATGCGAAACTGATAGTTAATTGTAACGTTCAGGGCCTCCTAACAACGATGGAACACTCAAATTGCGACGAGATTCAATACATCGTCTTTCAGCCGACTTGTCTCCAAATGTCTATTGGTGCCTCGGGCACCTTATGATCGTTCTCTTGTGAGTCTCGATTTTCAAATCCGACGCGAAACTGATAGTTAATTGCAACGTTCAGGGCCTCCTAATGACGATGGAACACTCAAATTGCGACGAGGTTCAATAAATCGTCCTCCTGCAGAATTGTCTCCAATGGGTATTGCTGCCTCGGGCACCATATTTTCCTTCTTCTGTGAGTCTAGATTTTCGATTCCGACGTGAAACCGATAGTTAATTGTAACGTTCAAGGCCTCCTAATGACGATGGAACACTCAAATTGCGTCGAGGTTCAATACATCGTCCTCCAGCCGACTTGTCTCCAAGGGGTATTGCTGCCTCGGGCACCATATAGTCCGTCTCCTGTTAGTCTAGATTTTCGAATCCGACGCTAAAATGATAGTTACTTGTAACGTTCAGGGCCTCCTAATGACGATGGAACACTCAATTTGCGTCGAGAGTCAATACATCGTCCTCCAGCCGACTTGTCTACTAGGGGATATTGCTGCCTCGGGCTCCATGTGGTCCGTCTCCTGTGAGTCTAGATTTTCGATTCCGATGCGAAACTGTTAGTTAATTCTAACGTTCAGGGCCTACTAATAACGATGGAACACACAAATTGCGACGAGATTAAATACATCGTCCTTCAGCCGACTTGTCTCCGACGGTCTATTGCTGGCTCGCGCACCTTAGGGTCGTTCTCCTGTGAATCTAGATTTTAGAATCCGACGCAAAACTGATAGTTAACTGTAACGTTCAAACCCTTCCAATGATGATGGAACACTCAAATTGCGTGGAGATTCAATACATCGGCCTCCAGCCGACTTGTCTCCAAGGGTCTATTGCTGCCTCGGGCACCTTATGGTCGTTCTCATGTGAGTCTAGATTTTCTAATCCGACGCAAAGCTGATAGGTAATTGTAACGTTCAGGGCCTCCTAATGACGATGGTATACTCAAATTGCGTCAAGATTCAATACATCGTCCTCCAGCCGACTTCCCTCAATGGGGTTATTGCTGACTCGGACACCTAATAGTCGTTCTCTTGTGAGTCTCGATTTTCGATTCCGACGCAAAACTGATAGTTAATTGCAACGTTCAAGGCCTCCTAATGACGATGGAACACTCAAATTGCGTCGAGAGTCAATACATCGTCCTCCAGCCGACTTGTCTCCAAACGGTATTGCTGCCTCGGGCACCATATGGGCCGTCTCCTGTGAGTCTAGATTTTCGAATGCGACGCAAAAATGTTAGTTATTTGTAACGTTCAGCGCCTCCTAATGACGATGGAACACTCAAATTGCGTCGAGAGTCAATACATCGTTCTCCAGCCGAATTGTCTACAAGGGGATATTGCTGCCTCTGGCTCCATGTGGTCCGTCTCCTGTGAGTCTAGATTTTCGAATCCGACGCGAAACTGATAGTTAATTGTAACGTTCAGGGCCTCCTAATGACGATGGAACACTCTTATTGCGTCGCGATCCAATACATCGTCCTCCAGCCTACTTCTCCCCATGGGGATATTGCTGCCTCGGGCAAATTATGGTCTTTCTCCTGTGGGTCCAGATGTTCGAATCCGACGCAAAACTGATAGTTAATCCTAATGACGATGGAACACTCAAATTGCGTCGAGATTTAATACATCGTCCTTCAGCCGACTTGCCTCCAAGGTTCTATTGCTGCCTCGGGCACCTTATGGTCGTTCTCCTTTGAGTCTCGATTTTGGAATCCGACGCAAAACAGATAGTGAATTGCAACGTTCAGGGCCTCCTAAAGACGATGGAACACTCAAATTGCGTCGAGGTTCAGTACATCGTCCTACAGGCGACTTGTCTCCAGGGGGTATTGCTGCCTCGGGCACCATATGGTCCGTCTCCTGTGAGTCTAGATTTTCGAATCCGGCGCGAAACTGATAATTAATTGTAACGTTCAGGGCCTCCTAAGAACGATGGAACACTCAAATTGCGTCAAGATTCAATACATCGGCCTCCTGCCGTCTTGTCTCCAAGGGGACATTGCTGCTTCGGGCACCATATGGTCCGTCTCCTGTGAGCTAGATTTTCGATTCCGACGCGAAACTGATAGTTAATTGTAATGTTTAGGGCCTCCTAACGACGATGGATCACTCAAATTGCGTCGAGATTCAATAAGTCGCCCTCCAGCCGACTTGTCTACAAGGGGATATTGCTGCCTCTGGCTCCATTTGGTCCGTCTCCCGTGAGTCTAGATTTTCGATCCGACTCGAAACTTATAGGTAATTGTAACGTTCAGCGCCTCCTAATGACGATGGAACACTCTAATTGCGTCGAGATTCAATACATGGGTCTCCAGCCGACTTGTCTCCAAGTGTCTATTGCTGCCTCGGGCACCTTGTGGTCGTTCTGCTGAGAGTCTAGATTTTCGAATCCGACGAATAACTGATAGTTAATTGTAAAGCTCAGCGCCTCCTAATGACGATGGAACACTCAAATTGCGTCGAGATTCAATACATCGTCCTCCAGCCGACTTGTCTCCAAGGGGATATCGCTGCCTTGGGCACCACATGGGCCAACTCCTGTGAGTCTAGATTTTCGAATCCGACGCATAACTGATAGTTAATTGCATCGTTCAGCGCGTCCTAATGACTATGGAACACTCAAATTGCGTCGAGATTCAATACATCGGCCTCCAGCCGACTTGTCTCCAAATGTCTATTGCTGCATCGGGCACCTTGTGGTCGTTCTCCTGTGAGTCTAGATTTTCGAATACGACGCATAACTGATAGTTAATTGTAGAGTTCAGGGCCTCCTAATGACGATGGAACACTCCAATTGCGTCGAGATTCAATATATTGGCCTCCAGCCGACTTGTCTCCAACGGTCTATTCCTGCCTCGGGCACCTTATGGTCGTTCTCCTGTGAGTCTAGATTTTCGAATCCGACGCATAACTGATAGTTAATTGCAACGTTCAGCGCCTCCTAATGACGATGGAACACTCAAATTGCTTCAAGATTCAATACATCGGCTTCCAGCCGACTTGGCTCCAAATGTCTATTGCTGCCTCGGGCACCTTGTGTTCGTTTTCCTGTGAGTCTAGATTTCCGAATACGACGCATAACTGATAGTTAATTGTAAAGTTCAGGGCTTCCTAATGACGATGGAACACTCAAATTGCGTCGCGATTCAATACATCGTCCTCCAGCGGGCTGATCTCCAAGGGGATATTGCTGCCTCGGGCACCTTATGGTCTGTCTCCTGTGACTCAAGATTTTCGAATCCGACGAAAAAGTGATAGTTAATTGTAACATTCAGTGCCTCCTAATGACGATTGAACACTCAAATTGCGTCGCGATCCAATACATCGTCCTCCAGCCGACTTGTCTCTAAGGATCTATCACTGCCTCGGGCACCTTATGATCTTTTTCCTGTGAGTCTAGACTTTCGAACCCGACGCAAAACTGATAGTTAATTGTAACGCACAGCGCCTCCTAATGACGATGGAACACTCAAATTGCGTCGAGATTCAATACATCGTCCTCCAGCCGACTTGTCTCCAAATGTCTATTGCTGCCTCGGGCAGCTTGTGGTCATTCTCCTGTGAGTCTAGATTTTCGAATACGACGCATATCTGATAGTTAATTGTAAAGTTCAGGGCCTCCTAAAGACGATGGAACACTGAAATTGCGTCGCAATTCAATACATCGTCCTCCAGCAGACTTGTCTCCAAGGGTCTACTGCTGCCTCGGGCACCTTATGGTCGTTCTCCTGTGAGTTTGGATATACGTATCCGACGCATAACTGATAGTTAACTGTAACGCTCAGCGCCTCCTAATGACGATGGAACACTCAAATTGCCTCGAGATTCAATACATCGTCCTCCAGCCGACTTGTCTCCAAGGGGACATTGCTGCCTTGGGCACCACATGGTCCATCTCCGGTGATTCTACATTTTCGAATCCGACTCCCAACTGATAGTTAATTGTAACGTTCAGGGCCTGCTAATGACGATGGAACACTCAAATTGCGTTGAGATTCAATACATTGGCCTCCAGCCGACTTGTCTCCAAGGGTCTATTCCTGCCTCGGGCACCTTATCGTCGTTCTCCTGTGAGTCCAGATATATGAATCCGACGCAAAACGGACTGCTAATAATGACGTTCAGAGGCTCCTATAAATGATGGAACACTCAAATTGCGTCGAGATACAATACATCGTCCTCCAGCTGACTTGTCTCCAAGGGGACATCGCTGCCTTGGGCACCACATGGTCCATATCCTGTGATTCTACATTTTCGAATCCGACGCAAAACTGATAGTTAATTGTAACGTTCAGGGCCTCCTAATGACGATAGGGCACTCAAATTGCGTCGCGATTCAATACATCGTCCTCCAGCGGACTGGTCTCAAAGGGGATATTGCTTCCTCGGGCACCTTATGGTCCGTCTCCAGTGAGTCTAGATTTTCGAATCCGACGCATAACTGATAGTTAATTGTAACGTTCATGGCCTCCTAATGACGGTGGAACACTCAAATTGCGTAGCGATCCAATACATCGTCCTCCAGCCGACTTGACTCCAAGGGGATATTGCTGCCTCGGGCACCTTATGCTCATTCTTCTGTGAGTCTACATTTTCGACCCCGACGGAAAACTGATAGTTAATTGTAACTTTCAGGGCCTCCTAATGACGATGGAATACTCAAACGGCGTCGAGATTCAATACATCGTCCTCCAGCCGACTTATCTCCAAATCTCTATCGCTGCCTCGGGCACCTTGTGTTCGTTTTCCTGTGAGTCTAGGTTTTCGAATCCAACGCATAACTGGTTGTTAATTGTAAATTTCAGGGCTTCCTAAAGACGATGGAACACTCAAATTGCGTCGAGATTCATTACATCGTCCTCCAGCCGACTTGTCTCCAAGGGGATATCGCTGCCTCGGGCACCATATGGTCCGTCTCCGGTGATTCTACATTTTCGAATCCGACGCAAAACTGACAGTTAATTGTAACGTTCAGGGCCTCCTAATGACGATGTGGCACTCAAATTGCGTCGCGATTCAATACATCGTCCTGCAGCGGGCTGATCTCTAAGGGTCTATTGCTGCCTCGGGCACCTTATGATCGTTTTCCTGTTAGCCTAGATTTTCGAATCCGATGCGAAACTGATAGTTATTTGTAACGTTCAGGGCCTCTTAATGACGATGGAACACTCAAATTGCTTCGAGATTCAATACATCGTCCTTCTGCCGACTTGTCTCCAAGGTTCTATTGCTGCCTCGGGCAGCTTGTTGTCGTCCTCATGTGAGTCTAGATTTTCAAATCCGACGCATAACTGATAGTTAATTGCAACGTTCAGCGCCTCCTATTGACCATGTAACACTCAAATTTCGTCGAGATTTAATACATCGTCCTTCAGCCGACATGTCTCCAAGCGCCCATTGCTCCCTCGGGCACCTTATGGTCGTTCCCCTGTGAGTCTACATTTTCGATTCCGACACATAACTGATAGTTGATAGCAACGTTTAGGGCCTCCTAACGACGATGGAACACTCAAATTGCGTCAAGATTCAATACATCGTCCTTCTGCCGACTTGTATTCAAGGTTCTATTGCTGCCCCGGAGACCTTTTGGTCGTTCTCCTGTGAGTCTAGATTATCGAATACGACGAAAACTGGTAGTTAGTTGTAACGTTCAGTTCCCCCTAATGACGATGGAACACACAAATAGCGTCGAGATATAATACATCGTCTTCCAGCCGACTTGTCTCCAAGGGGATATCGCTGCCTTGGGCACCACATGGTCCATATCCGGTGATTCTACATTTTCGAATCCGACGCAAAACGGACTGCTAACTATAACGTTCAGGGCTTCTTAATGACGATGGAACACTCAAATTGCGTCGAGATTCCAAACCTCGTCCTCTAGCCGACATGTCTCCATGGGGATATTGCTGCTTCGGGCACCGTATGTTCCGTCTCCTGTGAGTCTAGATTTTAGAATCCGACGCAAAACTGACAGTTAATTGTAACGTTCAGGGCCTCCTAATGACGATGGGGCACTCAAATTGCGTCGCGATTCAATACATCGTCCTCCAGCGGGCTGATCTCCAAGGGGATATTGCTGCCTCGGGCACCATTTGGTCGTTCTCCTGTGAGTTCCTGATTTTAGAGTCCGACGCAAAACTGTCAGTTAATTGTAACGTTCAGGGCCTCCTAATGCCGATGGAACACTCAAATTGCGTCGAGATTCAATACATCGTCCTCCAGCCGACTTGTCTCCAAGGGGATATCGCTGCCTTGTGCACCACATGGTCCATATCCGGTTATTCTACATTTTCGAATCCGACGCAAAACTGATAGTTAATTGTAACGTTCGGGGCCTCCTAATGACGATAGGGCACTCAAATTGCGTCGCCATTCAATACATCGTCCTCCAGCGGACTGGTCTCCAAGGGGATCTTGCTTCCTCGGGCACCTTATGGTCCGTCTCCTGTGAGTCTAGATTTTCGAATCCGACGCATAACTGATAGTTAATTGCAACGATCAGCGCCTCCTATTGACGATGGAACACTCAAATTGCGTCGAGATTCAATACATCGTCCTCCAGCCGACTATTCTCTAAGGGTCTATTGCTGCCTTGGGCACCTTATGGTCATTATCCTGTGAGTCTAGATTTTCGATTCAGACGCATAACGGATAGTTAATTGTAACGCTCAGCGCCTCCAAATGACGATGGAACACTCAATTGGCGTCGATATTCAATGCATCGTCCTCCAGCCGACTTCTCTCCAAGGGCCTATTCCTGCCTCGGGCTCCTTATCGTTGTTCTCCTGTGAGTCCAGAAATTCGAATCCGACGCAAAACGGACTGCTAATTGTAACGTTCATAGCCTCCTAATGGTGATGGAACACTCAAATTTCGTCGAGATTCAATACATCGTCCTCCAGCCGACTTGTCTCCAAGGGCATATTGCTGCCACGGGCACCTTATGGCCCGTCTCCTGTGAGTCTAGATTTTCGAATCCGACGCAAAAATGATAGTTAATTGTAACGTTCAGGGCCCCATAATGACGATGGAACACTCAATTAGCGTCGAGATCCAATACATCGTCCTCCCGCCGACTTGTCTCCAACGTGATATTGCTGCCTCGGGCACCATGTGGTCCGTCTCCTGTGATTCTAGATTTCCGAATTCGACGCAAAAATGATAGTTAATTGTAACGTTCAGGGCCTCCTAATGACGATGGAACAGTCAAATTGCGTCGAGATCCAATACATCGGCCTCCAGCCGACTTGTCTCCAAGGGGACATTGCTGCCTCGGGCACCATATGGTCCTTCTCCTGCGAGTCTAGATTTTCAATTCCGATGCTAAACTGATAGTTAATTGTAACGTTCAGGGCCTATTAATGACGATGGGGCACTCAAATTGCGTCGCGATTCAATACATCGTCCTGCAGCGGGCTGATCTCCAAGGGTCTATTGCTGCCTCGGGCACCTTATGATCGTTTTCCTGTTAGTCTAGATTTTCGAATCCGATGCGAAACTGATAGTTATTTGTAACGTTCAGGGCATCTTAATGACGATGGAACACTCAAATTGCTTCGAGATTCAATACATCGTCCTTCTGCCGACTTGTCTCCAAGGTTCTATTGCTGCCTCGGGCAGCTTGTGGTCGTCCTCATGTGAGTCTAGATTTTCAAATCCGACGCATAACTGATAGTTAATTGCAACGTTCAGCGCCTCCTATTGACCATGTAACACTCAAATTGCGTCGAGATTTAATACATCGTCCTTCAGCCGACATGTCTCCAAGCGCCCATTGCTCCCTCGGGCACCTTATGGTCGTTCTCCTGTGAGTCTACATTTTCGATTCCGACACATAACTGATAGTTGATAGCAACGTTTAGGGCCTCCTAACGACGATGGAACACTCAAATTGCGTCAAGATTCAATACATCGTCCTTCTGCCGACTTGTATTCAAGGTTCTATTGCTGCCCCGGGGACCTTTTGGTCGTTCTCCTGTGAGTCTAGATTATCGAATACGACGAAAACTGGTAGTTAGTTGTAACGTTCAGTTCCCCCTAATGACGATGGAACACACAAATAGCGTCGAGATATAATACATCGTCTTCCAGCCGACTTGTCTCCAAGGGGATATCGCTGCCTTGGGCACCACATGGTCCATATCCGGTGATTCTACATTTTCGAATCCGACGCAAAACGGACTGCTAACTATAACGTTCTGGGCTTCTTAATGACGATGGAACACTCAAATTGCGTCGAGATTCCAAACCTCGTCCTCTAGCCGACATGTCTCCATGGGGATATTGCTGCTTCCGGCACCGTATGTTCCGTCTCCTGTGAGTCTAGATTTTAGAATCCGACGCAAAACTGACAGTTAATTGTAACGTTCAGGGCCTCCTAATGACGATGGGGCACTCAAATTGCGACGCGATTCAATACATCGTCCTCCAGCGGGCTGATCTCCAAGGGGATATTGCTGCCTCGGGCACCATTTGGTCGTTCTCCTGTGAGTTCCTGATTTTAGAGTCCGACGCAAAACTGTCAGTTAATTGTAACGCTCAGCGCCTCCAAATGACGATGGAACACTCAATTGGCGTCGATATTCAATGCATCGTCCTCCAGCCGACTTCTCTCCAAGGGCCTATACCTGCCTCGGGCTCCTTATCGTTGTTCTCCTGTGAGTCCAGAAATTCGAATCCGACGCAAAACGGACTGCTAATTGTAACGTTCATAGCCTCCTAATGGTGATGGAACACTCAAATTTCGTCGAGATTCAATACATCGTCCTCCAGCCGACTTGTCTCCAAGAGCATATTGCTGCCACGGGCACCTTATGGTCCGTCTCCTGTGAGTCTAGATTTTCGAATCCGACGCAAAAATGATAGTTAATTGTAACGTTCAGGGCCCCATAATGACGATGGAACACTCAATTAGCGTCGAGATCCAATACATCGTCCTCCCGCCGACTTGTCTCAAACGTGATATTTCTGCCTCGGGCACCATGTGGTCCGTCTCCTGTGATTCTAGATTTTCGAATCCGACGCAAAAATGATAGTTAATTCTAACGTTCAGGGCCTCCTAATGACGATGGAACAGTCAAATTGCGTCGAGATCCAATACATCGGCCTCCAGCCGACTTGTCTCCAAGGGGACATTGCTGCCTCGGGCACCATATGGTCCTTCTCCTGCGAGTCTAGATTTTCAATTCCGATGCGAAACTGATAGTTAATTGTAACGTTCAGGGCCTCCTAATGACGATGGAACACTCAAATTGCGTCGAGATTCAATACATCGTCCTCCCGCTGACTTGTCTCCAACGGGATATTGCTGCCTCGATCACCATGAGGTCCTTCTCCTGTGAGTCTAGATTTTCGAATCCGACACAAAAATGATAGTTAATTGTAACATTCAGGGCCTCCTAATGTCGAAGGAACGCTCAAATTGCGTCGAGATTCAATACATCGTCCTCCAGCCGACTTGTCTCCAAGGGTCTATTGCTGCCTCGGGCACCTTATGGTCGTTCTCCTGTGAGTCTAGATTATCGAATCTGACGAATAGCTGATAGTTAATTGTAACGTTCCGCGCCTCCAAATGACGATGGAACACTGAAATTGCGTCGAGATTAAATACATCGGCCTCCAGCCGACTGGCTGCCTCGGACACCTTATGGTCGTTCTCCTGTGAGTCTAGATTTTCGAATCCGAAGCATAACTGATAGTTAATTGTAACGTCCAGGGACTCCTAAAGACGATGGAACACTCAAATCGCGTCGAGATTCAATACATCGTCCTCCAGCCGACTTATCTCCAAGGGTCTATTGCTGCCTGGGGCACCGCATGGTCGTTCTCCTGTGAGTCTATATTTACGAATCCGACACATAACAGATAGCTAATTGTAACGTTCAGGGCCTCCTAATGACGATGGAACACTGAAATAGCGTCGAGATTCAATACATCGTCCTTCAGCCGACTTGTCTCCAAGCGTCCATTGTTGCCTCGGGCACCTTATGGTCGTTCTCCTGTGAGTCTACATTTTCGATTCCGACACATAATTGATAGTTAATTGTAACGTTCAGGGCCTCCTAATGACGATGGAACACTCAAATTGATCGAGATTCAATACATCGTCCTCCAGCCGATTTGTATCCATGGGTCTACTGCTACCTCGGTCACCTTATCGTCGTTCTCCTGTGAGTCCAGATATTCGAATCCGACGCAAAACGGACTGCTAATTGTAACGTTCAGAGCCTCCTAATGATGATGGAAGACTCAAATTGCGTCGAGATTCAATACATCGTCCTCCAGGCGACTCTTCTCCAAGAGTCAATTGCTGCCTTTGGCACCTAATGGTCTTGCTCCTTTGGGTCTAGATTTTCGTATCCGACGCAAAACTGATATTTAATTGTAACGTTAAGGGCCTCCTAATGACGATTTAACACTCAAATACCGTCGAGATTCAATACATCGTCCTCCAGCCGACTTGTCTACAAGGGGATATTGCTGCCTCGGGCTCCATGTGGTCCGTCTCCTGTGAGTCTAAATTTTCGAATCCGACGCAAATATGATAGTTAATAGTAACATTCAGGGCCTCCTAATGACGAAGGAACACTCAAATTGCGTCGAGATTCAATACATCGTCCTCCAGCCGACTTGTCTCCAAGGGTCTATTGCTGCCTCGGGCACCTTATGGTCGTTCTCCTCTGAGTCTAGATTATCGAATCTGGCGAATAACTGATAGTTAATTGTAACGTTCAGCGCCTCCTAATGACGATGGAACACTGAAATTGCGTCGAGATTCAATACATCGTCATCCAGCCGACTTGTCTACAAGCGACTATTGCTGCCTCGGACACCTTATGGTCGTTCTCCTGTGAGTCTAGACTTTTGAATCCGAAACATAACTGATAGTTAATTGTAACGTCCAGGGCCTCCTAATGACGATGGAACACTCAAATTGCGTCGAGATTCAATACATAGTCCTCCAGCCGACTTGTCTCCAAGCGTCTATTGCTGCCTGGGACACCGCATGGTCGTTCTCCTGTGAGTCTAAATTTTCGAATCCGACGCAAAAATGATAGTGAATTGTAACGTTCAGCGCCTCCTAATGACGATGGAACACTCAAATTGCGTCGGGAGTAAATACATCGTCTTCCAGCCGACTTTTCTACAAGGGGATATTGCTGCCTCGGGCTCAATGTGGTCCGTCTCCAGCGAGTCTAGATTTTCGAATCCGACGCAAAAATGATAGTTAATTGTAACGTTCAGGGCCTCCTAATGACGATGGAACACTCAAATTGCGTCGCGATTCTAAACATCGTCCTCCAGCCGACTTGCCTACAAGGGTCTATTGCTGCCTCTGGCACCTAATGGTCTTGCTCCTGTGGGTCTAGATTTTCCAATCCGACGCAAAACTGATATTTAATTGTATCGTTAAGGGCCTCCTAATGACGAAGGAACAATCAAATTGCGTCGACATTTAATACATCGTCCTCCAGCCGACTTGTCTCCAAGGGGATATTGCTGCCTCTTGCACCATATGGTCCGTCTCCTGTGAGTTTAGATTTTCGAATCCGACGCAAAACTTGTAGCTAATTGTAACGTTCAGGGCCTCCTAATGACGATGGAACACTCAAGTTGAGTCGAGATCCAATACGTCGTCCTCCCGCCGACTTGTCTCCAACGCGATATTGCTGCTTGGGTCACCATGTGGTCCGTCTCCTGTGGGTCTAGATTTTCGAATCCGACGCAAAAATGATAGTTAATTGTAACGTGCAGGGCCTCCTAATGTCGAAGGAACACTCAAATTGCGTCGAGATTCAATGCATCGTCCTCCAGCCGACTTGCCTCCAAGGGTCTATTGTTGCCTCGGGCACATTATGGTCGTTCTCCTGTGAGTCTAGATTTTCGGATCCGACGCATGACTGATAGTTAATTGTAACGATCAGCGCCTCCTAATGACGATAGAACACTCAAATCGCGTCGAGATCCAATAAATCGCCCTCCCGCCTCGGCACCATGTGGTCCGTCTCCTGTGAGTCTAGATTTTCGTATCCGACGGAAAAATGATAGTTAATTGTAACGTTCAGGGCCTCCTAATGACGATGGAACACTGAAATTGCTGCCTCGGGCTCCATGTGGTCCGTCTCCTGTGAGTCTAAAATTTCGAATCCGACGGAAAAATGATAGTGAATTGTGACGTTCAGCGCCTCCTAATGACGATGGAACTCTCATATTGCGTCGAGAGTCAATACATCGTCTTCCAGCCGACTTGTCTACAAGGGGATATTGCTGCCTCGGGCTCCATATGGTTCGTCTCCTGTGAGTCCAGATTTTCGAATCCGACGCAAAAATGAATTTCATTGTAACGTTCAGGGCCCCCTATTGACGATGGAACACTCAAATTGCGTCCCGAGTCAATACATCGTCAACCAGCCGACTTGCCTCCAAGGGTCTATTGCAGCCTCTGGCACCTAATGTTCTTGCTCCTGTGAGTCTAGATTTTCGAATCCGACACATAACTGATAGTTAATTGTAACGTTCAGGGCCTCCTAATGACGAATTAACACTCAAATTGCGTCGAGATTCAATACATCGTCCTCCAGCCGACTTGTCTCCAATGGTCTATTGCTGCCTCGGGCACCGTATGGTCCGCCTCCTGTGAGTCACAATTTTCGAATCCTACGCAAAACTGATAGTTAATTGTAACGTTCATTGCCTCCTAATGACGATGGAACACTCAAATTGCGTAGCAATCCAATACATCGTGATCCAGCCGACTTGACTCCAAGGGGATATTGCTCCCTCGGGCACCATATGCTCGTTCTCCTGTGAGTCTAGATTTTCGAACCCGACGCAAAACTGATAGTTAATTGTAACGTTCAGGGCTTCCTAATGACGATGGAATACTCAAACTGCGTCGAGATTCAATACATCGTCCTCCAGCCGACTTCTCTCCATGGGGATACTGCTGCCTCGGGCACCTTATGATCGTTCTCCTGTGAGTCTAGAATTTCAAATCCGACGCAAAAGTGATAGTTAATTGTAACGTTCAGGACCTCCTAATAACGATGGAACAATTAAAATGGCGTCGCGATTCAATACATCGTCCTCCAGGCGACTTGTCTCCAAGGGTCAATTGCTGCCTTTGGCACCTAATGGTCTTGCTCCTTTGAGTCTAGATTTTCGTATCCGACGCAATACTGATATTTAATTGTAACATTAAAGTCCTCCTAATCACGATGGAACACTCAAACAGCGTCGAGATTCAATACATCGTCCTCCAGCCGACTTGTCTCCAAGGGGATATTGCTGCCTCGGGCCGTCTCCTGTGAGTCTAGATTTTCGAATCCGAAGCAAAACTTGTAGTTAATTGTAACGTTCAGCGCCTCCTAATGACGATGGAACACTCTGCGACGAGAATCAATACATCGTCCTCCATCCGACTTGCCTCCCAGGGGATATTGCTGCCTGGGGCACCATGTGGTCCTTCTCCTGTGAGTCTAGATTGTCGAATCCGACGCGAAAGTGATAGTTAATTGTAATAATCAGCGCCTCCTAATGACGATGGAACACTTAAATTGCGTCGAGATTCAATACAGCAGCCTCCAGCCGACTTGTCTCCAAGAGTCTACTATTGCCTTGGGCACCGCATGGTCGTTCTCCTGTGAGTCTACATTTTGAAATCCGACGCATAACTGATAATTAATTGTAACGTTCAGGGCCTCCTAATGACACATAACTGATAGTTAATTGTAACGTTCAGGACCTCCTAATGACGATGGAACACTCAAATTGCGTCGACATTCAATACATCGTCCTCCAGCCGACTTGTCTCCATGGGTCTACTACTACCTCGGTCACCTTATCGTTGTTCTCCTGTGAGTCCAGATATTCGAAACCGCCACAAAACGGACTGCTAATTGTAACGTTCAGAGCCTCCTAATGATTATGGAACACTCAAATTGCGTCGAGATTCAATACATCGTCCTCCAGCCGACTTGTCTCCAAGGGGATATCGCTGCCTCGGGCACCATATAGTCCTTCTCCTGTGAGTCTAGAATTTCGAATTAGACGCAAAACTGATAGTAAATTGTAACGTTCAGTGCCTCCTAATGACGATGGAACACTCAAATTGCGTCGCGATTCAATACAACGTCCTCCAGCCGACTTGGCTCCAAGGGTCAATTGCTGCCTTTGGCACCTAATGGTCTTGCTCCTGCGAGTCTAGATTCTCGAATCCGAAGCAAAACTGATATTTAATTGTAACGTTCAGGGACTGCTAATGATGATGGAGCACTCAAATTGCGTCAAGATTTAATACAACGTCCTTCAGCCGACTTGCTTCCAAGGGGATATTGCTGGTCGGGCACCATATAGTCCATCTCCTGTGAGTCTAGAATTTCGAATCCGACCGAAAACGGACTGCTAATTGTAACGTTCAGAGCCTCCTAATGATGATGGAACACTCAAATTGCGTCGAGATTCAATTCGTCGTCATCCAGCCGACTGGTCTCCAAGCGTCCACTGCTGCCTCGGGCACCTTATGGTCGTTCTCCTGTGAGTCTACATTTTCGATTCCGACACATAACTGATAGTTAAAATTAACGTTCAGGTCCACCTAATGACACATAACTGATAGTTTATTGTAACGTTCAGGGCCTCCTATTGACGATGAAACACTCATATTGCGTCGAGATTCAATACATCGTCCTCCAGCCGACTTGTCTCCAAGGGTATACTGCTACCTCGGTCACCTTATCGTCGTTCTCCTGTGAGTCTAGAATTTCGAATCCGACGCAAAACGGACTGCTAATTGTAACGATCAGACCCCCTAATGATGATGGAACACTCAAATTGCGTCGAGATTCAATACATCGTCCTCCAGCCGACTTGTCTCCAAGGGGATATTGCTGCCTCGTGCACCATGTGGTCCGTCTCCTGTGAGTCTAGATTGTAGAATCCGACGCGAAACTGATAGTTAATTGTAACATTCAGCGCCTCCTAATGACGATGGAACACTTAAATTGCGTCGAGATTCAATACAGCAGCCTCCAGCCGACTTGCCTCGAAGGGTCCATTGCTGCCTGGGGTACCGCATGGTCGTTCTCCTGTGAGTCTAGATTTTCGAATCCGACACATAACTGATAGTTAATTCTAACGTTCAGGGCCTCCTAATGACGATGGAAAACTCAAATTGCGTCGAGATTCAATACATCGTCCTCCAGCCGACTTGTCTCCACGGGGCTACTGCTACCTCGGTCACCTTATCTTCGTTCTCCTGCGAGACCAGATATTCGAATCCGACGCAAAACGACTGCTAATTGTAACGTTCAGAGCCTCCTAATGATGATGGAACACTCTAATTGCGTCGAGATTCAATACATCGTCCTCCAGCAAACTTGTCTCCATATAGTCCTTCTCCTGTGAGTCTAGAATTTCGAATCCGACGCAAAACTAATATTTAATTGTAACGTTAAGGGCCTCCTAATGACGATGGAACACTCAAATTGCGTCGAGATTCAATACATCGTCCTCCAGCCGACTTGTCTCCATGGGTCTACTGCTACCTCGGTCACCTTATCGTCGTTCTCCTGTGAGACCAGATATTCGAATCCGACGCAAAACGACTGCTAATTGTAACGTTCAGAGCCTCCTAATGATGATGGGACACTCTAATTGCGTCGAGATTCAATACATCGTCCTCCAGCAAACTTGTCTCCATATAGTCCTTCTCCTGTGAGTCTAGAATTTCGAATCCGACGCAAAACTAATATTTAATTGTAACGTTAAGGGCCTCCTAATGACGATGGAACACTCAAATTGCGTCGAGATTCAATACATCGTCCTCCAGCCGACTTGTCTCCATGGGTCTATTGTTGCCTCGGGCAGCTTATGGTCGTTCTCCTGTGAGTCTAGATTTTCAGATCCGACGCATAGCTGATAGTTAATTGTAACGTTGAGGACCTCCTATTGACGATAGAACACTTAAATTGCTTCGAGATTCAATACGTCGTCCTCCAGCCAACTTGTCTCCAAGGGGATACTGGTGCCTCGGCCACCATATGGTCCGTCTCCTGTAGGTCCAGATATTCGAATCCGACGCAAAACGGACTGCCAATTGTAACGTTCAGAGCCTCATAATGACGATGGAACACTCAAATTGCATCAAGATTCAATACATCGTCCTTCAGGCGGAGTGTCTCCAACCGTCCTTTGCTGCCTCGGGCACCTTATGGTCGTTCTCCTGTGATTCTACATTTTCGATTCCGACACATAACTGATAGTTAATTGTAACGTTCAGGGCCTCCTAATCACGATGGAAAACTCAAATTGCGTCGAGATTCAATACATCGTCCTCCAGCCGACTTGTCTCCATACAGTCACTGTCCTGTGAGGCTAGAATTTCGAATCCGACGCGAAACTGATAGTTAATTGTAACGTGCAGGGCCTCCTAATGACGATGGAACACTCAAATTGCGTCCAGATCCAATACATCGTCCTCCTGCCCACTTGTCTCAAACGTGATATTGCTGCCTCGGGCACCATGTGGTCCGTCTCTTGTGAGTCTAGATTTTCGAATCCGACGAAAAACTAATAGTTAATTGTAACGTTCAGGGCCTCCTAATAGCGATAGAACACTCAAATTGCGTCGAGATTCAATACGTCGTCCTCCAGCCGACTTGTCTCCAAGGGTCTATTTTTGCCTCGGGCAGCTTATGGTCGTTCTCCTGTGAGTCTAGATTTTCGGATCCGACGCATAACTGATAGTCAATTGTAACGTTCAGCGCCTCCTAATGACGATAGAACACTCAAATTGCGTCGAGATTCAATACATCGTCCTCTAGCCGACTTGTCTACAAGGCGAAATTGCTGCCGCGGGCACCTTATGGTCCGCCTCCTTTGAGTCTAGATTTTCGAATCCGACGCAAAACTGATAGTAAATTGTAACGTTCTTGGACTCCAAATGACGATGGAACACCCAAATTGCGTCGAGAATCAATTCATCGTCCTCCAGCCGACTTGTCTGCAAGGGGATATTACTGCCTCGAGCACCTTATAGTCGTTCCTCTGTGAGTCTAGATTTTCGAATCCGATGCAAAACTAATAGTTAATTATAGCGTTAAGGGCCTCCTAATGACGATAGAACACTCAAATTGCTTCGAGAGTAAATAAGTCTTTCTCAAGCCGCCTTGTCTCCAAGGGGATATTGCTGCTTCGGGCACCATATGGTCCGTCTCCTGTAGGTCCAGATATTCGTATCCGACCCAAAACGGACTGCCAATTGTAACGTTCAGAGCCTCATAATGACGATGGAACACTCAAACTGCGTCGAAATTCAATACATCGTCCTCCAGCAGACTTGTCTCCAAGGGGATATTACTGGCTCGGGCACCATATGGTCCGCCTCCTGTGAGTCTAGATTTTCGAATCCGACGCAAAACTTGTAGTTAATTGTAACGTTCAGGGCATCCTAATGACGATGGAACACTAAAATTGCGTCGAGATTCAATACGTCGTCCACCAGTCGACTTTCTGCAAGGGGATATTGCGTCCTCTGGCACCTTATCGTCATTCCTCTGTGATTCTAGAGTTTCGAATCCGACGTAAAACTAATTGTTAATTGTAACGTTCAGGGCGTCCTAATGACGATGGAACACTCAAATTACGTCGAGATTCAATACATTGTTCACCCGCCGACTTGTCTCCAACGGGATATTGCTGCCTCGGGCACCATATGGTCCGTCTCCTGTGAGTCTAGATTTTCGAATCCGACGCAAAACGTGTAGTTAATTGTAGCGATCAGGGCATCCTAATGGCGATAGAACACCAAAATTGCGTCGAGGTTCAATACGTCGTCCTCCAGCCGACTTTCTGCAAGGGGATATTGCTGCCTCGGGCACCTTATCGTCATTCCTCTGTGAGTCTAGAGTTTCGAATCCGACGAAAACTAATTGTTAATTGTAACGTTCAGGGCCTCCTTATGACGAAGGAACACTCAAATTGCGTCGAATTTCAATACATCGTCCTCCAGCCGACTTGTCTACAAGGGGATATTGCTGCCTCGGGCTCCTTATGGTCCGCCTCCTGTGAGTCTAGATTTTCGAATACGTCGCAAAACTGATGGTTAATTGTTACGTTCATGGCCTGCTATTAACGGTGGAACACTCAAATTGCGTCGAGATTCAATACCTCGTCCTCCAGCCGACTTGTCTCCATGGGTCTACTGCTACCTCAGTCGCCTTATCGTCGTACTCCTGTGGGACCAGATATTCGAATACGACGCAAAACGGACTGCTAATTGCAACGTTCAGAGCCTTCTAATGACGATGGAACACTCTAATTGCGTCGAGATTCTGTACATCGTCCTCCAGCCGACTTGTCTCCAAGGGGATATTGCTGCATCGGCACCATATGGTCCGTCTCCTGTTAGTCCAGATTTTCGAATCCGACGCAAAACTTGTAGTTAATTGTTACGTTCAGGGCCTCCTAATGACAATGGAAAACTCAAATTGCGTCGAGATCCAATACATCGTCCTCCCGCCGACATGTCACCAACGTGATATTGCTGCCTCGGGCACCATGTGGTCCGTCTCCTGTGAGTCTAGATTTTCGAATCCGACGCAAAACTAATAGTTAATTGCAACGTTCAGGGCCTCCTAATGGCGATAGAAGACTTAAATTGCGTCGAGATTCAATACGTCGTCCTCCAGCCGACTTGTCTCCAAGGGTCTATTGTTGCCTCGGGCAGCTTATGGTCGTTCTCCTGTGAGTCCAGATTTTCGGATCCGACGCATAACTGGTAGTAAATTGTAACGTTCAGCGCCTCCTAATGACGATAGAACACTCAAATTGCGTCGAGATTCAATACATCGTCCTTCAGCCGATTTGTCTACAAAGGGTTATTGCTGCCTCGAGCACCTTATCGTCGTTCCTCTGTGAGTCTAGATTTTCGAATCCGACGCAAAACTAATAGTTAATTGTAACGTTCAGGGCCTCCTAATGACGATAGAACACTCAAATTGCTTCGAGATTCAACACGTCGTCCTCGAGCCGACTTGTCTCCAAGGGGATATTGCAGCCTCGGGCACCATATGGTCCGACTCCTGTAGGTCCAGATATTCGAATCTGACGCCAAACAGACTGCCAATTGTAACGTTCAGAGCCTCATAATGACGATGGTACACTCAAATTGCATCAAGATTCAATACGTCATCCTCCAGCTGACTTGTCTCCAAGCGTCTATTGTTGCCTCGGGCAGCTTATGGTCGTTCTCCTGTGAGTCTACATTTTCGGATCCGACGCAAAACTCATAGTAAATTGTAACGTTCAGCGCCTCCTAATGACGATAGAACACTCAAATTGCGTCGAGATTCAATACATCGTCCTCCAGCCGACTTGTCTACAAGGGGATATTGCAGCCTCGGGCTCCATGTGGTCCGTCCCCTGTGAGTCTAGATTAACGAATCCGACGCATAACTTGTAGTTAATTGTAACGTTCAGGGCCTCCTAATGACGATGCAACACTGAAATAGCGTCGAGATTCAATACATCGTCCTTCAGCAGACTAGTCTCCAAGCGTCCGTTGTTGCCTCGTTCACCTTATGGTAGTTCTCCTGTGAGTCTACATTTTCCATTCCGACACATAACTGATAGTTAATTGTAACGTTCAGGGCCTCCTAATAACGATGGACACTCAAATTGCGTCGACATTCAATACATCGTCCTCCAGCCTACTTGTCTCCATGGGTCTAGTGGTACATCGGTCACCTTATCGTCGGTCACCTGTCAGTCCAGATATTCGAATCCGACGCTAAACGGACTGCTAATTGTAACGTTCAGAGCCTCCTAAGGATGATGGAACACTCAAATTGCGTCGAGATTCCATACGTCGTCCTCCAGCCGACTTGTCTGCAACTGGATACTGCTGCCTCGGGCACCTTATCGTCATTCCTCTGTGAGTCTAGATTTTTGAATCCGACGCAAAACTAATTGTTAATTGTAAAGTTCAGGACCTCCTAATGACGATGGAACACTCAAATTACGGTGAGATTCAATACATTGTCCACCCGCCGACTTGTCTCCAACGGGATATTGCTGCCTCGGGCACCATATGGTCCGTCTCCTGTGAGTTTAGATTTTCGAATCCGACGCAAAACTTGTAGTTAATTGTAAAGTTCAGGGCCTCCTAATGACGATAGAACACTAAAATTGCGTCGAGATTCAGTACGTCGTCCTCCAGCCGACTTGTCTGCAAGGGGATATTGCTACCTCGGACACCTTATGGTCTTTCTCCTGGGAGTCTAGATTTTCGAATCCGACGCATAACTTATAGGTAATTGTAACGTTCAGCGCCTCCTAATGACGATGGAACACTCAAATTACGTCGAGAATCAATACATCGTCCTCCAGCCGACTTGTCTACAAGGGTCGTTTGCTGCCTTTGGCACCCAATGGTCTTGCTCCTGTGAGTCTAGATTTTCGTATCCGACGCAAAACTGATATTTAATTGTAACGATAGGGGCCTCCTAATGACGATGGAACAGTCAAATTGCGTCGAGATTCTGTACGTCGTCCTCAAGCTGACTTGTCTCCATGGGTCTACAGCTACCTCGGTCACCTTATCGTCGTTATCCTGTAAGACCAGATATTCGAATCCGACGCAAAACGGACTGCTAATTGTAACGTTCAGAGCCTCCTAATGATGATGGAACACTGTAATTGCGTCGAGATTCAATACATCGTCCTCCAGCAGACTTGTCTCCACATAGTCCTTCTCCTGTGAGTCTAAAATTTCGAATCCGACGCAAAACTGATAGTTAATTGTAACGTTCAAGACCTCCTAATGACGATGGAACACTGAAATTGCGTCGCAATTCAATAAATCGTCCTCGAGATGACTTGTCTCCAAGGGTCGTTTGCTGCCTTTGGCACCCAATGGTCTTGCTCCTGTGAGTCTAGATTTTCGTATCCGACGCAAAACTGATATTTAATTCTAACGATAAGGGCCTCCTAATGACGATGGAACACTCAAATTGCGTCGATATTCAGTACGTCGTCCTCAAGCCGACTTGTCTCCAAGAGGATATTGCTGCCTCGGCACCATATGGTCCGTCTCCTGTTAGTCTAGATTTTCGAATCCGGGGCAAAACTTGTGGTTAATTGTAACGTTTAGGGCCTCCTAATGACGATGGAACACTCAAATTGCGTCGAGATCCAATACATCGTCCTCCCGCCGACATGTCACCAACGTGATATTGCTGCCTCGGGCACCATGTGGTCCGTCTCCTGTGAGTCTAGATTTTCGAATCCGACGCAAAACTAATAGTTAATTGTAACGTTCAGGGCTTCCTAATGGCGATAGAAGACTTAAATTGCGTCGAGATTCAATACGTCGTCCTCCAGCCGACTTGTCTCCAAGGGTCTATTGTTGCCTCTGGCAGCCTATGGTCGTTCTCCTGTGGCTCTAGATTTTCGGATCCGACGCATAACTGATAGTCAATTGTAACGTTCAGTGCCTCCTAATGACGATAGAACACTCAAATTGCGTCGAGATTCAATACATCGTCCTCCAGCCGACTTGTCTTCAAGGTGATATTGCTGCCTCAGGCACCTTATGGTCCGCCTCCTTTGAGTCTAGATTTTCGAATCCGGCGCAAAACTGATAGTTAATTGTATCGTTCATGGCCTAAAAATGACGATGGAAAACACAAATTGCGTCGAGATTCAATACTTCGTCCTCCAGCCGACTTGTCTGCAAGGGGTTACTGCTGCCTCGAGCACCTTATCGTCGTTCCTCCGTGAATCTAGATTTTCGAATCCAACGCAAAACTAATAGTTAATTGTAACGTTCAGGGCCTCCTAATGACGATAGCACACTCAAATTGCTTCGAGATTCAATACGTCATCCTCCAGCCGACTTGTCTCCAAGGGGATATTGCTGCCTCGGGCACCATATGTTCCGTCTCCTGTAGGTCCAGATATTCGAATCTGACGCAAAACGGACTGCCAATCGTAACGTTCAGAGCTTAATAATGACGATGGAACACTCAAATTGCATCAAGATTCAATACATCGCCCTTCAGCCGACTTGTCTCCAAGGGTCTATTGCTGCCTCGGGCACCTTATGGTCGTTATCCTGTGAGTCTAGATTTTCGGATCCTACGCATAACTGATAATTGTAACGTTCATGGCCTCCTAACGACGATGGAACACTCAAATTGCGTCGAGATTCAATACATCGTCCTCCAGCCGACTTGTCTCCAAGGGTCAATTGCTGCCTTTGGCACCTAATGCTCTTGCTCTTGTGAGTCTAGAGTTTCGAATGTGACGCAAAACTGATATTTAATTGTAACGTTAAGGGCCTCCTAATGACGATGGAACACTCAAAATGCGTGAGATTCAATACATCGTCCTCCAGCCAACTTGTCTCCAAGGGTCTATTGCTGCCTCGGGCACCATGTGGCCCGTCTCCTGTGAGTCTAGATTTTCGAATCCGACGCAAAAATGATAGTTAATTGTTACGTTCAGGGTCTCCTAATGACGATGGAACACTCAAAATGCGTGAGATTCAATACATCGTCCTCCAGCCAACTTGTCTCCAAGGGTCTATTGCTGCCTCGGGCACCATGTGGCCCGTCTCCTGTGAGTCTAGATTTTCGAATCCGACGCAAAAATGATAGTTAATTGTTACGTTCAGGGTCTCCTAATGACTATGGAACACTCAAATTGCGTCGAGATCCAATACATCATCCTCCCGCCGACTTGTCTCCAACGTGATATTGCTGCCTCGGGCACCAGGTGGTCCGTCTCCTGTGAGTCTAGATTTTCAAATCCGACGCAAAAATGATAGTTAATTGTAACGTTCAGGGCCTCCTAATGACGATGGAACACTCAAATTGCGTCAAGATTTAATACATCGGCCTCCAACCGATTTGTCTCCAAGGTAAGGACATGCCTCGGACACCTTATGGCCGTTCTCCTATGAGTCTAGATTTTAGAATCCGACTCATAACTGATAGTTAATTGTAACGTTCAGGGCCTCCTATTGACGATGGAACACTCAAATTGCGTCGAGATTCAATACATCGTCCTCCAGCCGACTTGTCTTCAAGGGGATATTACTGCCTCGGGCACCATATGGTCCGTCTCCTGTGAGTCTAGATTTTCGAATCCGACGCGAAACTGATAGTTAATTGTAACGTTCAGGGCCTCCTAATGACGATGGAACTCTCAAATTGCGTAAAGATTCAATACATCGTCCTTCAGCCGACTTGTCTGCAAGGGGATATTGCTGCCTCGGGCACCTTATCGTCATTTCTCTGTGAGTCTAGATTTTCGAATCCCACTCAAAACTAATTGTTAATTGTAACGTTCAGGGCCTCCTAATGACGATGGAACACTCAAATTACGTCGAGATTGAATACGTTTTCCACCCGCCGACTTGTCTCCAACGGGATATTGCCGCCTCGAGCACCATGTGGTCCGTCTCCTGTGAGTCTAGATTTTCGGATCCGACGCATAACTGACAGGTAATTGTGACGTTCAGCGCCTCCTAATGACGATAGAAAACTCAAATTGCGTCGAGATTCAATACATCGTCCTCCAGCCGACTTGTCTATAAGGGGATATTGCTGCTTCCGGCACCTTATGGTCCGCCTCCGTTGAGTCTAGATTTTCGAATCCGACGCAAAACTGGTAGTTAATTGTAACGTTCATGGCCTCCTAATGACGATGGAACACTCAAATTGCGTCGAGATTCAATACATCGTCCTCCAGCCGACTAGTCTGCAAGGGGATATTGCTGCCTCGAACACCTTATCGTCGTTCCTCTGTGAGACTAGATTTTCGAATCCGACGCCAAACTAATAGTTAATTGTAACGTTCAGGGCCTGCTAATGACGATAGAACACTCAAATTGCGTCGAGATTCAATACGTCGTCCTCCAGCCGACTTGTCTCCAAGGCGATTTTACTGCCTCGGGCACCATATGGTCCGTCTCCTGTAGGTCCAGATATTCGAATCCGACGCAAAAACGGACTGCCAGTTCTAACGTTCAGAGCCTCATAATGACTCTGGAACACTCAATTTGCATCAAGATTCAATACATCGACATTCAGCCGACTTGTCTCCAACGGTCTTGCTGCCTCGGGCACCTTATGGTCGATCTCCTCTGAGTCTACATTTTCGAATCCGACGCGAAACTGATAGTTAATTGTAACGTTCAGGGCCTCCTAATGACGATGGATCACTCAAATTGCGTCGAGATTCATTACATCGTCCTCCAGCCGACTTGTCTCCATGTGTCTACTGCTATCTCGGTCACCTTATCGTCGTTCTCCTGTGAGTCCAGATAATCGAATCCGACGCAAAACGGACTGCTGATAGTAACGTTCAGAGCCTCCTAATGATGATGGAACACTCAAATTGTGTCGAGATTCAATACATCGTCCTCCAGCCGACTTGTCTCCAAGGGGATATTGCTGCCTCGGGCACCATATAGTCCTTCACCTGTGAGTCAAGAATTTCCAATCCGACGCAAAACTGATAGTTAATTGTAACGTTCAGGGCCTCCTAATGACGATGGAACTCTCAAATTGCGTAAAGATTCAATACATCGTCCTCCAGCCGACTTGTCTTCAAGGGGATATTGCAGCCTCGCGCACCATTTGGTCCGTCTCCTGTGAGTCTAGATTTTCGAAAGCGACTCAAAACTTGTAGTTAATTGTAACGATCAGGGCCTCCTAATGACTATGGAACACTCAAATTGCGTCGAGATCCAATACATCATCCTCCCGCCGACTTGTCTCCAACGTGATATTGCTGCCTCGGGCACCAGGTGGTCCGTCTCCTGTGAGGCTAGATTTTCGAATCCGACGCAAAAATGATAGTTAATTGTAACGTTCAGGGCCTCCTAATGACGATGGAACTCTCAAATTGCGTAAAGATTCAATACATCGTCCTCCAGCCGACTTGTCTCCAAGGGGATATTGCAGCCTCGTGCACCATTTGGACGGTCTCCTGTGAGTCTAGATTTTCGAAAGCGACTCAAAACTTGTAGTTAATTGTAACGATCATGGCCTCCTAATGACTATGGAACACTCAAATTGCGTCGAGATCCAATACATCATCCTCCCGCCGACTTGTCTCCAACGTGATATTGCTGCCTCGGGCACCAGGTGGTCCGTCTCCTGTGAGTCTAGATTTTCGAATCCGACGCAAAAATGATAGTTAATTGTAACGTTCAGGGCCTCCTAATGACGATGGAACACTCAAATTGCGTCAAGATTTAATACATCGGCCTCCAACCGATTTGTCTCCAAGGTAAGGGCATGCCTCGGACACCTTATGGTCGTTCTCCTATGAGTCTAGATTTTAGAATCCGACGCATAACTGATAGTTAATTGTAACGTTCAGGGCCTCCTATTGACGATGGAACACTCAAATTGCGTCGAGATTCAATACATCGTCCTCCAGCCGACTTGTCTTCAAGGGGATATTACTGCCTCGGGCACCATATGGTCCGTCTCCTGTGAGTCTAGATTTTCGAATCCGACGCGAAACTGATAGTTAATTGTAACGTTCAGGGCCTCCTAATGACGATGGAACTCTCAAATTGCGTAAAGATTCAATACATCGTCCTTCAGCCGACTTGTCTGCAAGGGGATATTGCTGCCTCGGGCACCTTATCGTCATTTCTCTGTGAGTCTAGATTTTCGAATCCCACTCAAAACTAATTGTTAATTGTAACGTTCAGGGCCTCCTAATGACGATGGAACACTCAAATTACGTCGAGATTGAATACGTTTTCCACCCGCCGACTTGTCTCCAACGGGATATTGCCGCCTCGGGCACCATGTGGTCCGTCTCCTGTGAGTCTAGATTTTCGGATCCGACGCATAACTGACAGGTAATTGTGACGTTCAGCGCCTCCTAATGACGATAGAAAACTCAAATTGCGTCGAGATTCAATACATCGTCCTCCAGCCGACTTGTCTATAAGGGGATATTGCTGCTTCCGGCACCTTATGGTCCGCCTCCGTTGAGTCTAGATTTTCGAATCCGACGCAAAACTGATAGTTAATTGTAACGTTCATGGCCTCCTAATGACGATGGAACACTCAAATTGCGTCGAGATTCAATACATCGTCCTCCAGCCGACTAGTCTGCAAGGGGATATTGCTGCCTCGAACACCTTATCGTCGTTCCTCTGTGAGACTAGATTTTCGAATCCGACGCCAAACTAATAGTTAATTGTAACGTTCAGGGCCTGCTAATGACGATAGAACACTCAAATTGCGTCGAGATTCAATACGTCGTCCTCCAGCCGACTTGTCTCCAAGGCGATTTTACTGCCTCGGGCACCATATGGTCCGTCTCCTGTAGGTCCAGATATTCGAATCCGACGCAAAAACGGACTGCCAGTTCTAACGTTCAGAGCCTCATAATGACTCTGGAACACTCAATTTGCATCAAGATTCAATACATCGACATTCAGCCGACTTGTCTCCAACGGTCTTGCTGCCTCGGGCACCTTATGGTCGATCTCCTCTGAGTCTACATTTTCGAATCCGACGCGAAACTGATAGTTAATTGTAACGTTCAGGGCCTCCTAATGACGATGGATCACTCAAATTGCGTCGAGATTCATTACATCGTCCTCCAGCCGACTTGTCTCCATGTGTCTACTGCTATCTCGGTCACCTTATCGTCGTTCTCCTGTGAGTCCAGATAATCGAATCCGACGCAAAACGGACTGCTGATAGTAACGTTCAGAGCCTCCTAATGATGATGGAACACTCAAATTGTGTCGAGATTCAATACATCGTCCTCCAGCCGACTTGTCTCCAAGGGGATATTGCTGCCTCGGGCACCATATAGTCCTTCACCTGTGAGTCAAGAATTTCCAATCCGACGCAAAACTGATAGTTAATTGTAACGTTCAGGGCCTCCTAATGACGATGGAACTCTCAAATTGCGTAAAGATTCAATACATCGTCCTCCAGCCGACTTGTCTTCAAGGGGATATTGCAGCCTCGCGCACCATTTGGTCCGTCTCCTGTGAGTCTAGATTTTCGAAAGCGACTCAAAACTTGTAGTTAATTGTAACGATCAGGGCCTCCTAATGACTATGGAACACTCAAATTGCGTCGAGATCCAATACATCATCCTCCCGCCGACTTGTCTCCAACGTGATATTGCTGCCTCGGGCACCAGGTGGTCCGTCTCCTGTGAGGCTAGATTTTCGAATCCGACGCAAAAATGATAGTTAATTCTAACGTTCAGGGCCTCCTAATGACGATGGAACTCTCAAATTGCGTAAAGATTCAATACATCGTCCTCCAGCCGACTTGTCTCCAAGGGGATATTGCAGCCTCGTGCACCATTTGGACGGTCTCCTGTGAGTCTAGATTTTCGAAAGCGACTCAAAACTTGTAGTTAATTGTAACGATCATGGCCTCCTAATGACTATGGAACACTCAAATTGCGTCGAGATCCAATACATCATCCTCCCGCCGACTTGTCTCCAACGTGATATTGCTGCCTCGGGCACCAGGTGGTCCGTCTCCTGTGAGTCTAGATTTTCGAATCCGACGCAAAAATGATAGTTAATTGTAACGTTCAGGGCCTCCTAATGACGATGGAACACTCAAATTGCGTCAAGATTTAATACATCGGCCTCCAACCGATTTGTCTCCAAGGTAAGGGCATGCCTCGGACACCTTATGGTCGTTCTCCTATGAGTCTAGATTTTAGAATCCGACGCATAACTGATAGTTAATTGTAACGTTCAGGGCCTCCTATTGACGATGGAACACTCAAATTGCGTCGAGATTCAATACATCGTCCTCCAGCCGACTTGTCTCCAAGGGGATATTACTGCCTCGGGCACCATATGGTCCGTCTCCTGTGAGTCTAGATTTTCGAATCCGACGCGAAACTGATAGTTAACTGTAACGTTCAGGGCCTCCTAATGACAATGGAACTCTCAAATTGCGTAAAGATTCAATACATCGTCCTTCAGCCGACTTGTCTGCAAGGGGATATTGCTGCCTCGGGCACCTTATGGTCGTTCTCCTGTGAGTCTACATTTTCGATTCCGAGTCATACTGATAGTTAATTGTAACGTTCAGGGTCTCCTAATGACGATGGAACACTCAAATTACGTCGATATTCAATACATCGTCCACCCGCCGACTTGTCTCCAAGGGTCTATTGCTGCCTCGGGCACCTTATGGTCGTTTTCCTGTGAGTCTAGATTTTCGGATCCGACGCATAACTGATAATTGTAACGTTCATGGCCTCCTAATGACGATGGAACATTCAAATTGCGTCGAGATTCAATACATCGTTCTCCAGCCGACTTGTCTGCAAGGGGATATTGCTGCCTCGGGCACCTTATCGTCGTTCCTCTGTGAGTCTCGATTTTCGAATCCGACGCAAAAGAGATAGTTATTTGTAACGTTCATGGCCTCCTAATGACGATGGAACACTCAAATTGCGTCGAGATTCAATACATCGTCCTCCAGCCGACTTGTCAGCAAGGGGATATTGCTGCCTCGGGCACCTTATCGTCGTTCCTCTGTGAGTCTAGATTTTCGAATCCGACGCAAAACTAATAGTTACTTGTAACGTTCAGGGCCTCCTATTGACGATAGAACACTCAAATTGCGTCGAGATTCAATACGTCGTCCTCCAGCGGACTTGTCTCCAAGGCGATATTACTGCCTCGGGCAGCATATGGTCCGTCTCCTGTAGGTCCAGATATTCGAATCCGACGCAAAACGGACTGCCAATTCTAACGTTCAGAGCCTCATAATGACGCTGGAACACTCAAATTGCATCATGATTCAATACATCGACATTCAGCCGACTTGTCTCCAACGGTCTTGCTGCCTCGGGCACCTTATGGTCGATCTCCTCTGAGTCTACATTTTCGAATCCGACGCAAAACTGATAGTTAATTGTAACGTTCAGGACATCCTAAAGACGATGGAACACTCAAATTGCGTCGACATTCAATACATCGTCCTCCAGCCGACTTGTCTCCAAGGGTCTTACGCTGCCTCGGGCACCTTATGGTCGTTCTCCTGTGAGTCTAGATTTTCGGATCCGACGCATAACTGATAGTTAATTGTAACGTTCAGGGCCTCCTAATGACGATGGAACAATCAAATTACGTCGAGATTCAATACATCGTCCACCCGCCGACTTGTCTCCATGGGTCTATTGCTGCCTCGGGCACCTTATGGTCGTTCTCCTGTGAGTCTCGATTTTCGGATCCGACGCATAACTGATAATTGTAACGTTCATGGCCTCCTAATGACGATGGAACATTCAAATTGCGTCGAGATTCAATACATCGTCCTCCAGCCGACTTGTCTGCAAGGGGATATTGCTGCCTCGGGCACTTTATCGTCGTTCCTCTGTGAGTCTCGATTTTCGAATCCGACGCAAAACAGATAGTTATTTATAACGTTCATGGCCTCCTAATGACGATGGAACACTGCAATTGCGTCGAGATTCAATACATCGTCCTCCAGCCGACTTGTCTACAACGGGATATTGCTGCCTCGGGTGCCATGTGGTCCGTCTCCTGTGAAACTATATTTTTGAATCCGACGCCAAAACGATTGTTAATTGTAACGTTCAGCGCCTCCTAATGACGATAGAACACGCAAATTGCGTCGAGATTCAATATATCGTCTTCCAGCCAACTTGTCTACAAGGGGATATTGCTGCCTCGGGCACCTTATGGTCTGCCTCCTTTGAGTCTAGATTTTCGAATCCGACGCAAAACTGATAGTTAATTGTAACGTTCATGGCCTGCTAATGACGATTGAACACTCAAATTGCGTCGAGATTCAATACATCGTCCTCCAGACGACTTGTCTGCAAGGGGAAATTGCTGCCTCGGTTACCTTATCGTCGTTCCTCTGTGAGTCTAGATTTTCGAATCCGACGCAAAACTAATAGTTAATTGTAACGTTCAGGGCCTCCTAATGACGATAGAACACTCAAATTGTGTCGAGATTCAATACGTCGTCCTCCAGCCGACTTGTCTCCAAGGGGATATTGCTGCCTCGGGTAACATATGGTCCGTCTCCTGTAGGTCCAGATATTCGAATCCGACGCAAAACGGACTGCCAGTTGTAACGCTCACAGCCTCATAATGACGATGGAACACTCAAATTCCATCTAGATTCAATACATCGTCATTCAGCCGACTTGTCTCCAACGGTCTATTGCTGCCTCGGGCACCTTATGGTCGTTCTCCACTGAGAGTACATTTTCGAATCCGACGCAAAACTGATAGTTAATTGTAACGTTCAGGGCCTCCTAATGACGATGGAGCACTGAAATAGCGTCGAGATTCAATATATCGTCCTTCAGCCGACTTGTCTCCAAGCGTCCATTGCTGCCTCGGGCACCATATGGTCGTTCTCCTGTGAGTCTACATTTTCGATTCCGACACATAACTGATAGTTAATTGTAACGTTCAGGGCCTCCTAATGACGATGGAACACTCAAATTGCGTCGAGAATTAATACATCGTCCTCCAGCCGACTTGTCCCCATGGGTCTACTGCTACCTCGGTCACCTTATCGTCGTTCTCCTGTGAGTCCAGATAATCGAATCCGACGCAAAACGGACTGCTGATAGTAACGTTCAGAGCCTCCTAATGATGATGGAACACTCAAATTGTGTCGAGATTCAATACATCGTCCTCCAGCCGACTTGTCTCCAAGGGGATATTGCTGCCTCGGGCACCATATAGTCCTTCACCTGTGAGTCAAGAATTTCCAATCCGACGCAAAACTGATAGTTAATTGTAACGTTCAGGGCCTCCTAATGACGATGGAACTCTCAAATTGCGTAAAGATTCAATACATCGTCCTCCAGCCGACTTGTCTTCAAGGGGATATTGCAGCCTCGCGCACCATTTGGTCCGTCTCCTGTGAGTCTAGATTTTCGAAAGCGACTCAAAACTTGTAGTTAATTGTAACGTTCAGGGCCTGCTAATGACGATAGAACACTCAAATTGCGTCGAGATTCAATACGTCGTCCTCCAGCCGACTTGTCTCCAAGGCGATTTTACTGCCTCGGGCACCATATGGTCCGTCTCCTGTAGGTCCAGATATTCGAATCCGACGCAAAAACGGACTGCCAGTTCTAACGTTCAGAGCCTCATAATGACTCTGGAACACTCAATTTGCATCAAGATTCAATACATCGACATTCAGCCGACTTGTCTCCAACGGTCTTGCTGCCTCGGGCACCTTATGGTCGATCTCCTCTGAGTCTACATTTTCGAATCCGACGCGAAACTGATAGTTAATTGTAACGTTCAGGGCCTCCTAATGACGATGGATCACTCAAATTGCGTCGAGATTCATTACATCGTCCTCCAGCCGACTTGTCTCCATGTGTCTACTGCCATCTCGGTCACCTTATCGTCGTTCTCCTGTGAGTCCAGATAATCGAATCCGACGCAAAACGGACTGCTGATAGTAACGTTCAGAGCCTCCTAATGATGATGGAACACTCAAATTGTGTCGAGATTCAATACATCGTCCTCCAGCCGACTTGTCTCCAAGGGGATATTGCTGCCTCGGGCACCATATAGTCCTTCACCTGTGAGTCAAGAATTTCCAATCCGACGCAAAACTGATAGTTAATTGTAACGTTCAGGGCCTCCTAATGACGATGGAACTCTCAAATTGCGTAAAGATTCAATACATCGTCCTCCAGCCGACTTGTCTTCAAGGGGATATTGCAGCCTCGCGCACCATTTGGTCCGTCTCCTGTGAGTCTAGATTTTCGAAAGCGACTCAAAACTTGTAGTTAATTGTAACGATCAGGGCCTCCTAATGACCATGGAACACTCAAATTGCGTCGAGATCCAATACATCATCCTCCCGCCGACTTGTCTCCAACGTGATATTGCTGCCTCGGGCACCAGGTGGTCCGTCTCCTGTGAGGCTAGATTTTCGAATCCGACGCAAAAATGATAGTTAATTCTAACGTTCAGGGCCTCCTAATGACGATGGAACTCTCAAATTGCGTAAAGATTCAATACATCGTCCTCCAGCCGACTTGTCTCCAAGGGGATATTGCAGCCTCGTGCACCATTTGGACGGTCTCCTGTGAGTCTAGATTTTCGAAAGCGACTCAAAACTTGTAGTTAATTGTAACGATCATGGCCTCCTAATGACTATGGAACACTCAAATTGCGTCGAGATCCAATACATCATCCTCCCGCCGACTTGTCTCCAACGTGATATTGCTGCCTCGGGCACCAGGTGGTCCGTCTCCTGTGAGTCTAGATTTTCGAATCCGACGCAAAAATGATAGTTAATTGTAACGTTCAGGGCCTCCTAATGACGATGGAACACTCAAATTGCGTCAAGATTTAATACATCGGCCTCCAACCGATTTGTCTCCAAGGTAAGGGCATGCCTCGGACACCTTATGGTCGTTCTCCTATGAGTCTAGATTTTAGAATCCGACGCATAACTGATAGTTAATTGTAACGTTCAGGGCCTCCTATTGACGATGGAACACTCAAATTGCGTCGAGATTCAATACATCGTCCTCCAGCCGACTTGTCTCCAAGGGGATATTACTGCCTCGGGCACCATATGGTCCGTCTCCTGTGAGTCTAGATTTTCGAATCCGACGCGAAACTGATAGTTAACTGTAACGTTCAGGGCCTCCTAATGACAATGGAACTCTCAAATTGCGTAAAGATTCAATACATCGTCCTTCAGCCGACTTGTCTGCAAGGGGATATTGCTGCCTCGGGCACCTTATGGTCGTTCTCCTGTGAGTCTACATTTTCGATTCCGAGTCATACTGATAGTTAATTGTAACGTTCAGGGTCTCCTAATGACGATGGAACACTCAAATTACGTCGATATTCAATACATCGTCCACCCGCCGACTTGTCTCCAAGGGTCTATTGCTGCCTCGGGCACCTTATGGTCGTTTTCCTGTGAGTCTAGATTTTCGGATCCGACGCATAACTGATAATTGTAACGTTCATGGCCTCCTAATGACGATGGAACATTCAAATTGCGTCGAGATTCAATACATCGTTCTCCAGCCGACTTGTCTGCAAGGGGATATTGCTGCCTCGGGCACCTTATCGTCGTTCCTCTGTGAGTCTCGATTTTCGAATCCGACGCAAAAGAGATAGTTATTTGTAACGTTCATGGCCTCCTAATGACGATGGAACACTCAAATTGCGTCGAGATTCAATACATCGTCCTCCAGCCGACTTGTCAGCAAGGGGATATTGCTGCCTCGGGCACCTTATCGTCGTTCCTCTGTGAGTCTAGATTTTCGAATCCGACGCAAAACTAATAGTTACTTGTAACGTTCAGGGCCTCCTATTGACGATAGAACACTCAAATTGCGTCGAGATTCAATACGTCGTCCTCCAGCGGACTTGTCTCCAAGGCGATATTACTGCCTCGGGCAGCATATGGTCCGTCTCCTGTAGGTCCAGATATTCGAATCCGACGCAAAACGGACTGCCAATTCTAACGTTCAGAGCCTCATAATGACGCTGGAACACTCAAATTGCATCATGATTCAATACATCGACATTCAGCCGACTTGTCTCCAACGGTCTTGCTGCCTCGGGCACCTTATGGTCGATCTCCTCTGAGTCTACATTTTCGAATCCGACGCAAAACTGATAGTTAATTGTAACGTTCAGGACATCCTAAAGACGATGGAACACTCAAATTGCGTCGACATTCAATACATCGTCCTCCAGCCGACTTGTCTCCAAGGGTCTTACGCTGCCTCGGGCACCTTATGGTCGTTCTCCTGTGAGTCTAGATTTTCGGATCCGACGCATAACTGATAGTTAATTGTAACGTTCAGGGCCTCCTAATGACGATGGAACAATCAAATTACGTCGAGATTCAATACATCGTCCACCCGCCGACTTGTCTCCATGGGTCTATTGCTGCCTCGGGCACCTTATGGTCGTTCTCCTGTGAGTCTCGATTTTCGGATCCGACGCATAACTGATAATTGTAACGTTCATGGCCTCCTAATGACGATGGAACATTCAAATTGCGTCGAGATTCAATACATCGTCCTCCAGCCGACTTGTCTGCAAGGGGATATTGCTGCCTCGGGCACTTTATCGTCGTTCCTCTGTGAGTCTCGATTTTCGAATCCGACGCAAAACAGATAGTTATTTATAACGTTCATGGCCTCCTAATGACGATGGAACACTGCAATTGCGTCGAGATTCAATACATCGTCCTCCAGCCGACTTGTCTACAACGGGATATTGCTGCCTCGGGTGCCATGTGGTCCGTCTCCTGTGAAACTATATTTTTGAATCCGACGCCAAAACGATTGTTAATTGTAACGTTCAGCGCCTCCTAATGACGATAGAACACGCAAATTGCGTCGAGATTCAATATATCGTCTTCCAGCCAACTTGTCTACAAGGGGATATTGCTGCCTCGGGCACCTTATGGTCTGCCTCCTTTGAGTCTAGATTTTCGAATCCGACGCAAAACTGATAGTTAATTGTAACGTTCATGGCCTGCTAATGACGATTGAACACTCAAATTGCGTCGAGATTCAATACATCGTCCTCCAGACGACTTGTCTGCAAGGGGAAATTGCTGCCTCGGTTACCTTATCGTCGTTCCTCTGTGAGTCTAGATTTTCGAATCCGACGCAAAACTAATAGTTAATTGTAACGTTCAGGGCCTCCTAATGACGATAGAACACTCAAATTGTGTCGAGATTCAATACGTCGTCCTCCAGCCGACTTGTCTCCAAGGGGATATTGCTGCCTCGGGTAACATATGGTCCGTCTCCTGTAGGTCCAGATATTCGAATCCGACGCAAAACGGACTGCCAGTTGTAACGCTCACAGCCTCATAATGACGATGGAACACTCAAATTCCATCTAGATTCAATACATCGTCATTCAGCCGACTTGTCTCCAACGGTCTATTGCTGCCTCGGGCACCTTATGGTCGTTCTCCACTGAGAGTACATTTTCGAATCCGACGCAAAACTGATAGTTAATTGTAACGTTCAGGGCCTCCTAATGACGATGGAGCACTGAAATAGCGTCGAGATTCAATATATCGTCCTTCAGCCGACTTGTCTCCAAGCGTCCATTGCTGCCTCGGGCACCATATGGTCGTTCTCCTGTGAGTCTACATTTTCGATTCCGACACATAACTGATAGTTAATTGTAACGTTCAGGGCCTCCTAATGACGATGGAACACTCAAATTGCGTCGAGAATTAATACATCGTCCTCCAGCCGACTTGTCCCCATGGGTCTACTGCTACCTCGGTCACCTTATCGTCGTTCTCCTGTGAGTCCAGATATTCGAATCCGACGCAAAACGGACTGCTAATAGAAACGTTCAGAGCCTCCTAATTATGATTGAACACTCAAATTGCGTCGATATTCAATACATCGTCATCCAGCAGACTTGTCTGCAAGGTGATATTGCTGCCTCGGGCAGCAAGGGTCAATTGCTGCCTTTGGCACCTGATGGTCTTGCTCCTGTGAGTCTAGATTTTCGAATCCGACGCAAAACTGATATTTAATTGTAACGTTAAGGGCCTCCTAATGACGATGGACCACTCAAATTGCGTCGAGATTCAATACGTCGTCCTCCAGCCGACTTGTCTCCAAGGGGATATTGCTGCCTCGGGCACCATATGGTCCGTCTCCTGTGAGTCTAGATTTTCGAATCCGACGCAAAACTTGTAGTTAATTGTAAAGTTCAGGGCCTCTTAATGACGATGGAACACTCAAATTGCGTCGAGATCCAATACATCGTCCTCCCGCCGACTTGTCTCCAACGGGATATAGCTGCCTCGCGCACCATGTGGTCGGTCTCATGTGAGTCTAGATTTTCGAATCCGACGCAAAAATGATAGTTAATTGTAACGTTCAGCGCCTCCTAATGACGATAGAACACTCAAATTGCGTCGACATTCAATACATCGTCCTCCAGCCGACTTGTCTACAAGGGTCTATTGCTGCCTCGGGCACCTCATGGTCGTTCTCCTGTAAGTGTAGATTATCGAATCCGACGCAAAAAACATAGTTAATTGTAACGTTCAGGGCCCCTAATGACGATGGAACACTCAAATTGCGTCGCGATTCAATACATCGGCCTCCAGCCGACTTGTCTCCAAGGGTCTATTTCTACCTCGCTCACCATATGGTCGTTCTCCTGTGAGTCCAGATATTCGAATCCGACACAAAACGGACTGCCAATTGTAACTTTCAGAGCCTCCTAATGACGATGGTACACTGAAATTGCATCGAGATTCAATACATCGTCCTCCAGCCGACTTGTCTCCAACGGGATATTGCTGCCTCTAGCACCATATAGTCCTTCTCCTGTGAGTCAAGAATTTCGAATCCGACGCAAAACTGATAGTTAATTGTAACGTTCCGTACCTCCTAATGACGATGGAACACTCAAATTGCGTCGCGATTCATTTTATCGTCCTCCAGCCGACTTGTCTGCAAGGGTCTATTGCTGCCTCGGGCACTTTATGGTCGTTCTCCTGTGAGTCAAGATTTTCAGATCCGACACATAACTGATAGTTAATTGTAACGTTCATGGCCTCCTAAAGACGATGGAACACTCAAATTGCGTCGCGATTCATTTTATCGTCCTCCAGCCGACTTGTCTCCAAGGGTCTATTGCTGCCTCGGGCACCTTATGGTCGTACTCCTGTGAGTCTAGATTTTCGAATCCGACGTAAAAACTATTGTTAATTCTAACTTTCAGCGCCTCCTAATGACGATAGAACACTCAAATTGCGTCGAGATTCAATATATCGTCCTCCAGTCGACATGTCTACAAGGGGATATTGCTGCCTCGGGCACCTTATGGTCTGCCTCCTTTGAGTCTAAATTTCCGAATCCGCCTCAAAACTGATAGTTAATTGTAACGTTCATGGCCTCCTAATGACGATGGAACATTCAAATTGCGTCGAGATTCAAAACTTCGTAATTCAGCCGACTTGTCTCCAACGGTCTATTGCTGCCTCGGGCACCTTATGGTCGTTCTCCTGTGAGTCTACTTTTTCGATTCCGACACATAACTGATAGTGAATTGTAACGTTCAGGGCCTCCTAATGACGATGGAACATTCAAATTGCGTCGCGATTCAATACATCGTCCTCCAGCCGACTTGTCTCCATGGGTCTACTGCTACCTCGGTCACCTTATCGTCGTTCTCCTGTGAGTCCAGATATTCGAATCCGACGCAAAACGGACTGCTAATAGTAACGTTCAGAGCCTCCTAATGACGATGGAACACTCAAATTGCGTCGAGATCCAATACATCGTCCTCCAGCCGACTTGTCTGCAAGGGGTTATTGCTGCCTCGGGCACATTATCGTCGTTCCTCTGTGAGTCTAGATTTTCGAATCCGACGCAAAACTAATAGTTACTTGTAACGTTCAGGGCCCCCTAATGACGATAGTACACTCAAATTGCGTCGTGATTCAACACGTCGTCCTCCAGCCGACTTGCCTCCAAGGTTACATTGCTACCTCGGGCACCATATGGTCCGTCTCCTATGAGTCTAGATTTACGAATCCGACACAAAACTTGTAGTTACTTGTAACGTTCAGGGCCCTCTAATGACGATGGGACACTCAAATTACGTCAAGATTCAATTCATCGTCCACCCGCCGACTTGTCTACAACGGGATATTGCTGCCTCGGGCACGATGTGGTCCGTCTCCTGTCAGTCTAGATTTTCAAATCCGACGCAAAAATTATAGTTAATTGTAACGTTCAGGGCCTCCTAATGACGATGGAACACTCAAATTGCGTCGACATTCAATACAACGTCCTCCAGCCGACTTGTCTCCATGGGTCTACTGCTACCTCGGTCACCTTATCGTCGTTCTCCTGTGAGTCCAGATATTCGAATCCGACGCAAAACGGACTGCTAATAGTAACGTTCAGAGCCTCCTAATGACGATGGAACACTCAAATTGCGTCGAGATCCAATACATCGTCCTCCAGCCGACTTGTCTGCAAGGGGTTATTGCTGCCTCGGGCACATTATCGTCGTTCCTCTGTGAGTCTAGATTTTCGAGTCCGACGCAAAACTAATAGTTACTTGTAACGTTCAGGGCCCCCTAATGACGATAGTACACTCACATTTGCGTCGTGATTCAACACGTCGTCCTCCAGCCGACTTGTCTCCAAGGTTACATTGCTGCCTCAGGCACCTTATGGTCGTTCTCCCGTGAGTCTAGATTTTCGGATCCGACGCATAACTGATAGTTAATTGTAACGTTCAGGGCCTCCTAATGACGATGGAACACTCAAATTACGTCGAGATTCAATACATCGTTCACCCGCCGACTTGTCTCCAAGGGTCTATTGGTGCCTCGGGCACATTATGGTCGTTCTCCTGTGAGTCTCGATTTTCGGATCCGACACATAACTGATAATTGTAACGTTCATGGCCTCCTAATGACGATGGAATATTCAAATTGCGTCGAGATTCAATACATGGTCCTCCAGCCGACTTGTCTGCAAGGTGATATTGCTGCCTCGGTCAGCAAGGGTCAATTGCTGCCTTTGGCACCTAATGGTCTTGCTCCTGTGAGTCTAGATTTTCGAATCCGACGCAAAACTTATATTTAATTGTAACGTTAAGTTCCTCCTAATGACGATGGACCACTCATATTGCGTCGAGATTCAATACATAGTCCTCCATTCGAATTGTCTCCAAGGGGATGTTGCTGCCTCGGGTACCATATGGTCCGTCTCCTGTGAGTCTAGATTTTCGAATCCGACGCAAAACTTGTAGTTAATTGTAACGTTGAGGGATTCTTAATGACGAAGGAACACTCAAATTGCGTCGAGATCCAATACATCGTCCTCCAGCTGACTTGTCTCCAACGGGATATTGCTGCCTCGGGCACCATGTGGTCCGTCTCATGTGAGTCTAGATTTTCAATTCCGACGCAAATATGATAGTTAATTGTAACGTTCATGGCCTCCTAATGACGATGGAACACTCAGGTTGCGTCGAGATTCAATACATCGTCCTCTAGACGACTTTTCTGCAAGGGGATATTGCTGCCTCGGGCACCTTATCGTCGTTCCTCTGTGTCTAGATTTTCGAATCCGGCGCAAAACTAATAGTTAATTGTAACGTTCAGGGCCTCCTAATGACGATAGAACACTCAAATTGCGTCGAGATTCAATACGTCGTCCTCCAGCTGACTTGTCTCCAAGGGGATATTGCTGCCTTTGGCACCCAATGATCTTGCTAAGGTGAGTCTAGAATTTCGTATCCGACGCAAAAATTATTTTTAATAGTAACGTTAAGAGCCTCCTAATGACGATGGAACACTCAAATTGGGTCGAGACTCAATACATCGTCCTCCAGCCGACTTGTCTCCAAGGGTCTATTGTTGCCTCGGGCACCTTATGGTCGTTCTTAAGTGAGTCAAGATTTTCGGATCCGACGCATAACTGATAGTTAGTTGTAAAGTTCAGGGCCTCCTAATTGCGATGGAACACTGAAATAGCGTCGAGTTTCAATACATCGTCCTCCAGCCGACTTGTCTCCAAGGGGATATTGCTGCCTCGGGCACCATATTAGCCCGCCTCCTTTGAGTCTAGATTTTCGAATCCGACGCAATACTGATAGTTAATTGTAACGTTCATGGCCTCCTAATGACGATGGAACGCTCAAATTGCGTCGCGATTCATTTTATCGTCCTCCAGCCGACTTGTCTCCAAGGGTCTATTGCTGCCTCGGGCACCTTATGGTCGTTCTCCTGTGAGTCTAAATTTTCGGATCCGACGCAAAACTGATGGTTAATTGTAACGTTCAGCGCCTCCTAATGACGATAGAACACTCAAATTGCGTCGAGATTCAATACAACGTCCTCCAGCCGTCTAGTCTCCAGCGGGATATTGCTGCCTCGGGCACCATGTGGTCCGTCTCCTGTGAGTCTAGATTTTCGAATCCGACGCAAAAATTATTGTTAATTGTAACGTTCAGCGCCTCCTAATGGCGGTAGAACACTCAAATTGCGTCGAGATTCAATACATCGTCCTCCAGCTGACTTGTCTCCAAGGGGATATTGCTGCCTCGGGCACCATATGGTCCGTCTCCTGTGAGTCTAGATTATCGAATCCGACACAAAACTTGTAGATACTTATAACGTTCAGGGCTTCCTAATGACGATGGAACACTCAAATTACGTCAAGATTCAATACATCGTCCACCCGCCGACTTGTCTCCAACGGGATATTGCTGCCTCGGGCACCATGTGTTCCGTCTCCTGTGAGTCTAGATTTTCGAATCCGACGCAAAAATGATAGTTAATTGTAACGTTCAGGGCCTCCTAATGACGATGGAACACTCAAATTGCGACGAGATACAATACATCGTCCTCTAGCCGACTTGTCTCCAAGGGTCTATTGCTGCCTCGGTCACCATATGGTCCGACTCCTGTGAGTCTAGAATTTCGAATTCGACGCAAAACAGATAGTTAATTGTAACGTTCAGGGCCTAGTAATGACGATGGAAGACTCATTTTGCGTCGTGATTTATTACATCGTCCTCCGGGCGACTTGTCTCCAAGGGTCTATTGCTGCCTCGGTCAGCATATAGTTCGACTCCTGAGAGTCTAGAATTTCGAATCCGACGCAAAAATGATAGTTAATTGTAACGTTCAGGGCCGAGTAATGACGATGGAACACTCAAATTGCGTCGAGATTCAATACGTCGTCCACCAGCCGCCTTGTCTCCAAGGGGATATTTCTGCCTCGGGCACCATATGGTCCGTCTCCTGTAGGTCCAGATATTCGAATCCGACGCAATACGGACTACCAATTGCAACGTTCAGAGCCTCCTAATGACGATGGAACACTCAAATTGCATTAAGATTCAATACATCGTCATTTAACTGACTTGTCTCAACTGTCTATTGCTGCCTCGGTCACCATATGGTCCGACTCCTGTGAGTCTAGAATTTCGAATCCGACGCAAAACTGATAGTTAATTGTAACGTTCAGGGCCTAGTAATGACGATGGAACACTCAAATTGCGTCGAGATTTCATACACCGTCCTCCGGGCGACTTGTCTCCAAGGGTCTATTGCTGCCTCGGTTACCATATAATTCGACTCCTGAGAGTCTAGAATTTCGAATCCGTCGCAAAACTGATAGTTAATTGTAACGTTCAGGGCCTCCTAATGACGATGGAACACTGAAATAGCGTCGAGATTCAATACATCGTCCTTCAGCCGATTTGTCTCCAAGGGGACATTGCTACCTCGGGCACCATATGGTCCGTCTCCTGTGAGTCTAGATTTTTGAATCCGACACAAAACTTGTAGTTACTTCTAACGTTCTGGGCCTTCTAATGACGATGGGACACTCAAATTACGTCGAGATTCAATACATCGTCCACCCGCCGACTTGTCTCCAACGAAATATTGCTGCCTCGGGCACGGTGTGGTCCGTCTCCTGTGAGTCTAGATTTTCAAATCCGACGCAAAAATGATAGTTAATTGTAACGTTCAGGGCCTCCTAATGGCGATGGAACACTCAAATTGCGTCGAGATGCAATACATCGTCCTCCAGCCGACTTGTCTCCAAGGGTCTATTGCTACCTCGCTCACCTTATGGTCGTTCTCCTGTGAGTCCAGATATTCGAATCCGACACAAAACGGACTGCCAATTGTAGGGTTCAGTGCCTCCTAATGACGATGGCACACTGAAATTGCATCGAGTTTCAATACATAGTCCTCCAGCCGACTTGTCTCCAACGGGATATTGCTCCCTCGGGCACCATATGGTCCATCTCCTGTAGGTCCAGATATTCGAATCCGACGCAAAACGGACTGCCAATTGTAACGTTCAGAGCTTCCTAGTGATGATGGAACACTCAAATTGCGTCGAGATTCAATACATCGTCCTCCAGCCGCTTGTCCCCAAGGGGATATTGCTGCCTCGGGCACCATGTGGTCCTTCTCCTGTGAGTCAAGAATTTCGAATCCGACGCAAAACAGATAGTTAATTGTAACGTTCAGGACCTCCTAATGACGATGGAACTCTCAAATTGCGTCGCGATTCAGTACATCGTCCTCCAGCCGACTTGTCTCCAAGGATCAATTGCTGCCTTTGGAACCTAATGGTGGGTCTAGATTTTCGACTCCGACACAAAACTGATGTTTAATTGCAACGTTGAGGGCCTCCTAATGACGATGGAACACTCAAATTGCGTCGAGATTCAATACATCGTCCTCCAGCCGACTTGTCTCCAACGGGATATTGTTGCCTCGGGCACCATGTGGTCCGTCTCATGTGAGTCTAGATTTTCGAATCCGACGGAAAAATGATAGTTAATTGTAACGTCCAGGGCCTCCAAATGACGAAGGAACACTCAAATTGCGTCGAGACTCAATATATCGTCCTCCAGCCGACTTGTCTCCAAGGGTCTATTGCTGCCTCGGGCACGTTATGGTCGTTCTACTGTGAGTCTAGATTTTCGGATCCGACGCAAACCTGATAGTTAATGGTAACGTTCAGCGCATCCTAATGACGATAGAACACTCAAATTGCGTCGAGATTCAATACATCGTCCTGCAGCTGACTTGTCTCCAAGGGGATATTGCTGCCTCGGGCACCATATGGCCCGGCTCCTGTGAGTCTAGATTTTCGAATCCGACGCAAAACTTGTTGTTAATTGTAACGTTCAGGGCCTCCTAATGGCGATAGAACACTCAAATTGCGTCGAGATTTAATACGTCGTCCTCCAGCCGACTTGTTTCCAAGGGACATTGCTGACCCGGGCACCAAATGGTCCGTCTCCTGTGAGTCTAGAATTTCGAATCCGACACAAAACTTGTAGATACTTGTAACGTTCAGGGCTACCTAATGACGATGGAACACTCAAATTACGTCGAGATTCAATACATCGTCCACCCGCCGACTTGTCTCCAACGGGATATTGCAGCCTCGGGCACCATGTGTTCCGTCTCCTGTGAGTCTAGAATTGAGAATCCGACGCAAAACTGATAGTTAATTATAACGTTCAGGGCCTAGTAATGACGATGGGGCACTCAAATTGCGTCGAGATTTAATACATCGTCCTCCGGGCGACTTGTCTCCAAGGGTCTATTGCTGCCTCTGTCACATATGGTTCGACTCCTGAGAGTCTAGAATTTCGAATCCGACGCAAAACTGATAGTTAATTGTAACGTTCAGGGCCGAGTAATGACGATGGAACACTCAAATTGCGTCGAGATTCAATACGTCGTCCTCCAGCCGCCTTGTCTCCAAGGGGATATTTCTGCCTCGGGCACCATATGGTCCGTCTCCTGTAGGTCCAGATATTCGAATCCGACGCAATACGGACTGCCAATTGCAACGTTCAGAGCCTCCTAATGTCGATATAACACTCAAATTGCATTAAGATTCAATACATCGTCATTTAACTGATTTGAGTCAACTGTCTATTGCTGCCTCGGTCACCATATGGTCCGACTCCTGTGAGTCTAGAATTTCGAATCCGACGCAAAACTGATAGTTAATTGTAACGTTCAGGGTCTCGTAATGACGATGGAACACTCAAATTGCGTCGAGATTTAATACATCGTCCTCCGGGCGACTTGTCTCCAAGGGTCTATTGCTGCCTCGGTTACCATATGTTTCGACTCCTGAGAGTCTAGAATTTCGAATCCGTCGCAAAGCTGATAGTTAATTGTAACGTTCAGGGCTTCCTAATGACGATGGAACACTGAAATAGCGTCGAGATTCAATACATCGTCCTTCAGCTGATTTGTCTCCAAGCGTCCATTGCTGCCTCGGGCACCTAATGGTCGTTCTCCTGTGAGTCTACATTTTCGATTCCGACACATAACTGATAGTTAATTGTAACGTGCAGTGCCTCCTAATGACGATGGAACACTCAAATTGCATCGAGATTCAATACATCGTCCTCCAGCCGACTTGTCTCCAAGGGGACATTGCTACCTCGGGCACCATATGGTCCGTCTCCTGTGAGTCTAGATTTTTGAATCCGACACAAAACTTGTAGTTACTTGTAACGTTCAGGGCCTTCTAATGACGATGGGACACTCAAATTACGTCGAGATTCAATACATCGTCCACCCGCCGACTTGTCTCCAACGGGATATTGCTGCCTCGGGCACGGTGTGGTCCGTCTCCTGTGAGTCTAGATTTTCAAATCCGACGCAAAAATGATAGTTAATTGTAACGCTCAGGACCTCCTAATGACGATGGAACACTCAAATTGCGTCGCGATTCATTTTATCGTCCTCCAGCCGACTTGCCTCCAAGGGTCTATTGCTGCCTCGGGCACCTTATGGTCGTTTTCCTGTGAGTCTAGATTTTCGGATCGGACGTAGAACTCATAGTTAATTGTAACGTCATGGCCTCCTAATGACGATGGAACACTCAAACTGCGTCGCGATTCAATACATCGTCCTCCAGCCGACTTGTCTCCAAGGGTCTATTTGTGCCTCGGGCACCTTATGGTCGTTCTCCTGTGAGTCTAGATTTTCGGATCCGACGCATAACTGATAGTTAATTGTGACGTTCAGGGCCTCCTAATGACGAGGGAACACTCAAATTACGTCGAGATTCAATACATCGTCCACCCGCCGACTTGTCTCCAACGGGATATTGCTGCCTCGGGCACGGTGTGGTCCGTCTCCTGTGAGTCTAGATTTTCAAATCCGACGCAAAAATGATAGCTAATTATAACGTTCATGGCCTCCTAATGACGATGGAACATTCAAATTGCGTCGAGATGCAATACATCGTCATCCAGCCGACTTGTCTGCAAAATGATATTGCTGCCTTGGGCAGCAAGGGTCAATTGCTGCCTTTGGCACCTAATGGTCTTGCTCCTGTGAGTCTAGATTTTCGAATCCGACGCAAAACTGATTTTTAATTGAAACGTTCAGGGCCTCTTAATGACGATGGAACACTCAAATTGCGTCGAGATCCAATACATCGTTCTCCCGCCGACTTGTCTCCAACGGTATATTGCTGTCTCGGGCACCATGTGGTGCGTCTCATGTGAGTCTAGATTTTCGAATCCGAAGCAAAAGTGAAAGTTAATTGTAACGTTGAGGGCCTCCTAATGACGAAGGAACACTCAAATTGCGTCGAGACTCAATACATCGTTTTCCAGCCGACTTGTCTCCAAGGGTCTATTGCTGCCTCGGGCACGTTATAATCGTTCTCCTATGAGTCTAGATTTTCGGATCCGACGCAAAACTGATAGTTAATTGTAACCTTCAGCGCCTCCTAATGACGATAGAACATTCAAATTGCGTCGAGATTCAATACGTCGTCCTCCAGCCGACTTGTTTCCAAGGGGACATTGCTGCCTCGGGCACCATATGATCCATCTCCTGTGAGTCTAGATTTTCGAATCCGACACAAAACTTGTAGATACTTGTAACGTTCAGGGCCTCCTAATGACGATGGAACACTCAAATTGCGTCGAGATTCAATACATCGTCCTCCAGCCGACTTGTCTCCAAGGGTCTATTGCTACCTCGCTCACCTTATGGTCCGTCTCCTGTGAGTCTAGATATTCGAATCCGACGCAAAACGGACTGCCAATTGTAACGTTCAGAGCCTCCTAATGACCATGGAACACTCAAATTGCATCAAGGTTCAATACATCGTCATTCAGCCGACTTGTCTCCTACGGTCTATTGCTGCCTCAGTCACCTTATTGTCGATCTCCTCTGAGTCTACATTTTCGAATCCGACGCTAAACTGATAGTTAATTGTAACGTTCAGGGCCTCCTAATGACGACTTAATACTGAAATAGCGTTGAGATTCAATACATCGTCCTCCAGCCGACTTGTCTCCAAGGGGATATAGCTGCCTCGGGCACCATATAGTATTTCTCCTGTGAGTCTAGATTTTCGAATCCGACGCAAAACTGATAGTTAATGGTAACGTTCAGGACCTCCTAATGGCGATGGAACTCTCATATTGCGTCGCGATTCAATACAACGTCCTCCAGCCGACTTGTCTCCAAGGGTCAATTGTAGCCTTGGGCACCTAATGGTCTTGCTCCTGTGAGTCTAGATTTTCGAATCCGACGCAAAACTGATATTTAGTTCTACCGTTAAGAGCCTCCTAATGACGATGGAACACTCAAATTGCGTCGAGATTCAATACATAGTCCTTCAGCCGACTTGTCTCCAAGGGGATATCGCTGCCTCGGGCACCATGTGGCCGTCTCATGTGAGTCTAGATTTTCGAATCCGACGCAAGAATGATAGTTAATTGTAACGTTCAGGGCCTCCTAATGACGATAGAACACTCAAATTGCGTCGAGATTCAATACATCGTCCTCCAGCCGACTTGTCTACAAGGGGATATCGCTGCCTCGGGCACCTTATGGTCCGCCTCCTGTGAGTCTAGATTTTCGAATCCGACGCAAAACCGATAGTTAATTGTAACGTTCATGGCCCCCTAATGACGATGGATCACTCAAATTGCGTCGAGATTCAATACATCGGCCTCCAGCCGACTTGTCTGCAAGGGGATATTGCTGCCTCGGGCACCTTATCTTCGTTCCTCTGTGAGTCTAGATTTTCGAATCCGACGCAAAACTAATAGTTACTTGTAAAGTTCAGGGCCTCCTAATGACGATAGTACACTCAAAATGCGTCGAGATTCAAAAAGTCGTCCTCCAGCCGACTTGTCTCCAAGGGGACATTGCTACCTCGGGCACCATATGGTCCGTCTCCTGTGAGTCTAGATTTTCGAATCCGACACAAAACTTGTCGTTACTTGTAACGTTCAGGGCCTTCTAATGACGATGGAACACTCAAATTACGTCGAGATTCAATACATCGTCCACCCGCCGACTTGTTTCCAACGGGATATTGCTGCCTCGGGCACCATGTGGTCCGTCTCCTGTGAGTAGATTTTCGATTCCGACGCAAAAACAAATGTTAATTGTAACGTTCAGAGCCTCCTAATGACGATGGAACACTCAAATTGCGTCGAGATTCAATACATCGTCCCCCAGCCGACTTGTCTCCAAGGGTCTATTGCTGCCTCGTGCACCCAATGGTCATTCTCCTGTGAGTCTACATTTTCGATTCCGACGCATAACTGATAGTTAATTGTAACGTTCAGGGCCTCCTAATGACGATAGAATTCTAATATTGCGTCGAGATTCAATTCATCGTCCTTCAGCCGTCTTGTCTCCAAGCATCCATTGCTGCCTCGGGCACCTTATGGTCGTTCTCCTGTGAGTCTACATTTTCGATTCCGACACATAACTGATAGTTAATTGTAACGTTCAGGGCCTCCTAATGACGATGGAACACTTAAATTCCGTCGAGATTCATAACATAATCCTCCAGCTGACTTGTCTCCATAGGTCTACTGCTACCTCGGTCACCTTACCTTCGTTCTCATGTGAGTCCATATATTCGAATCCGACGCAAAACGGACTGCTAATTGTAACGTTCAGAGCCTCCTAATGACGATGGAATACTCAAATTCCATCAAGATTCAATACATCGTCATTCAGCCAACTTGTTTCCAACGGTCTATTGCTGCCTCGGGCCCCTTATGGTCATTTTCCTCTGAGTCTACATTTTCGAATCCGACGCTAAACTGATAGTTAATTGTAACGTTCAGGGCCTCCTAATGACGATGGAACACTCAAATTGCTTCGAGATTCAATACATCGTCCTCCAGCCGACTTGTCTCCATGGGTGTACTGCTACCTCGGTCACCTTATCGTCGTTCTCCTGTGAGTCCAGATATTCGAATCCGACGCAAAACGGACTGCTAATGGTAACGTTCAGAGCCTCCTAATGACGATGGAATACTCAAATTCCATTAAGATTCAATACATCGTCATTCAGCCAACTTGTCTCCAACGGTCTATTGCTGCCTCGGGCCCCTTATGGTCATTCTCCCCTGAGTCTACATTTTCGAATCCGACGCTAAACTGATAGTTAATTGTAAGGTTCAGGGCCTCCTAATGACGATGGAACTCTCAAATTGCGTCGCGATTCAATAGATCGTCCTCCAGAAGACTTGTCTCCAAGGGTCAATTGCTGCCTTGGGCACCTAATGGTATTGCTCCTGTGAGTCTACATTTTCGAATCCGACGCAAAACTGATATTTAATTGTAACGTTCATGGCCTCCTACTGACGATGGAACACACAAATTACGTCCAGATTCAAAACATCGTCCACCCGCAGACTTGTCTCCAACGGGATATTGCTGCCTCGGGCACCATGTGCTCCGTCTCATGTGAGTGCAGATTATCGAATCCGATGCAAAAAAGATGGTTAATTGTAACGTTCAGGGCCTCCTAATGACGAAGGAATACTCAAATTTCGTCGAAATTCAATACATCGTCCTTCAGCCGACTTGTTTGCATGGGTCTATTGCTACCTCGCTCACCTTATGGTCGTTCTCCTGTGAGTCTAGAATTACGAATCCGACGCAAAACTTATGGTTAATTGTAACGTTCATGGCCTCCTAATGACGATAGAACACTCAAATTGCGTCGAGATTCAATACACCGTCCTCCAGCCGACTTGTCTACAAGGGGATATTGCTGCCTCGGGCACCTTATGGTCCGCCTCCTGTTGGTCCAGATTTTCGAATCCGACGCAAAACTGATAGTTAATTGTAACGTTCATGGCCTCCTAATGACGAAGGAACACTCAAATTGCGTCGAGACTCAATACATCGTTTTCCAGCCGACTTGTCTCCAAGGGTCTATTGCTGCCTCGGGCACGTTATAATCGTTCTCCTATGAGTCTAGATTTTCGGATCCGACGCAAAACTGATAGTTAATTGTAACCTTCAGCGCCTCCTAATGACGATAGAACATTCAAATTGCGTCGAGATTCAATACGTCGTCCTCCAGCCGACTTGTTTCCAAGGGGACATTGCTGCCTCGGGCACCATATGATCCATCTCCTGTGAGTCTAGATTTTCGAATCCGACACAAAACTTGTAGATACTTGTAACGTTCAGGGCCTCCTAATGACGATGGAACACTCAAATTGCGTCGAGATTCAATACATCGTCCTCCAGCCGACTTGTCTCCAAGGGTCTATTGCTACCTCGCTCACCTTATGGTCCGTCTCCTGTGAGTCTAGATATTCGAATCCGACGCAAAACGGACTGCCAATTGTAACGTTCAGAGCCTCCTAATGACCATGGAACACTCAAATTGCATCAAGGTTCAATACATCGTCATTCAGCCGACTTGTCTCCTACGGTCTATTGCTGCCTCAGTCACCTTATTGTCGATCTCCTCTGAGTCTACATTTTCGAATCCGACGCTAAACTGATAGTTAATTGTAACGTTCAGGGCCTCCTAATGACGACTTAATACTGAAATAGCGTTGAGATTCAATACATCGTCCTCCAGCCGACTTGTCTCCAAGGGGATATAGCTGCCTCGGGCACCATATAGTATTTCTCCTGTGAGTCTAGATTTTCGAATCCGACGCAAAACTGATAGTTAATGGTAACGTTCAGGACCTCCTAATGGCGATGGAACTCTCATATTGCGTCGCGATTCAATACAACGTCCTCCAGCCGACTTGTCTCCAAGGGTCAATTGTAGCCTTGGGCACCTAATGGTCTTGCTCCTGTGAGTCTAGATTTTCGAATCCGACGCAAAACTGATATTTAGTTCTACCGTTAAGAGCCTCCTAATGACGATGGAACACTCAAATTGCGTCGAGATTCAATACATAGTCCTTCAGCCGACTTGTCTCCAAGGGGATATCGCTGCCTCGGGCACCATGTGGCCGTCTCATGTGAGTCTAGATTTTCGAATCCGACGCAAGAATGATAGTTAATTGTAACGTTCAGGGCCTCCTAATGACGATAGAACACTCAAATTGCGTCGAGATTCAATACATCGTCCTCCAGCCGACTTGTCTACAAGGGGATATCGCTGCCTCGGGCACCTTATGGTCCGCCTCCTGTGAGTCTAGATTTTCGAATCCGACGCAAAACCGATAGTTAATTGTAACGTTCATGGCCCCCTAATGACGATGGATCACTCAAATTGCGTCGAGATTCAATACATCGGCCTCCAGCCGACTTGTCTGCAAGGGGATATTGCTGCCTCGGGCACCTTATCTTCGTTCCTCTGTGAGTCTAGATTTTCGAATCCGACGCAAAACTAATAGTTACTTGTAAAGTTCAGGGCCTCCTAATGACGATAGTACACTCAAAATGCGTCGAGATTCAAAAAGTCGTCCTCCAGCCGACTTGTCTCCAAGGGGACATTGCTACCTCGGGCACCATATGGTCCGTCTCCTGTGAGTCTAGATTTTCGAATCCGACACAAAACTTGTCGTTACTTGTAACGTTCAGGGCCTTCTAATGACGATGGAACACTCAAATTACGTCGAGATTCAATACATCGTCCACCCGCCGACTTGTTTCCAACGGGATATTGCTGCCTCGGGCACCATGTGGTCCGTCTCCTGTGAGTAGATTTTCGATTCCGACGCAAAAACAAATGTTAATTGTAACGTTCAGAGCCTCCTAATGACGATGGAACACTCAAATTGCGTCGAGATTCAATACATCGTCCCCCAGCCGACTTGTCTCCAAGGGTCTATTGCTGCCTCGTGCACCCAATGGTCATTCTCCTGTGAGTCTACATTTTCGATTCCGACGCATAACTGATAGTTAATTGTAACGTTCAGGGCCTCCTAATGACGATAGAATTCTAATATTGCGTCGAGATTCAATTCATCGTCCTTCAGCCGTCTTGTCTCCAAGCATCCATTGCTGCCTCGGGCACCTTATGGTCGTTCTCCTGTGAGTCTACATTTTCGATTCCGACACATAACTGATAGTTAATTGTAACGTTCAGGGCCTCCTAATGACGATGGAACACTTAAATTCCGTCGAGATTCATAACATAATCCTCCAGCTGACTTGTCTCCATAGGTCTACTGCTACCTCGGTCACCTTACCTTCGTTCTCATGTGAGTCCATATATTCGAATCCGACGCAAAACGGACTGCTAATTGTAACGTTCAGAGCCTCCTAATGACGATGGAATACTCAAATTCCATCAAGATTCAATACATCGTCATTCAGCCAACTTGTTTCCAACGGTCTATTGCTGCCTCGGGCCCCTTATGGTCATTTTCCTCTGAGTCTACATTTTCGAATCCGACGCTAAACTGATAGTTAATTGTAACGTTCAGGGCCTCCTAATGACGATGGAACACTCAAATTGCTTCGAGATTCAATACATCGTCCTCCAGCCGACTTGTCTCCATGGGTGTACTGCTACCTCGGTCACCTTATCGTCGTTCTCCTGTGAGTCCAGATATTCGAATCCGACGCAAAACGGACTGCTAATGGTAACGTTCAGAGCCTCCTAATGACGATGGAATACTCAAATTCCATTAAGATTCAATACATCGTCATTCAGCCAACTTGTCTCCAACGGTCTATTGCTGCCTCGGGCCCCTTATGGTCATTCTCCCCTGAGTCTACATTTTCGAATCCGACGCTAAACTGATAGTTAATTGTAAGGTTCAGGGCCTCCTAATGACGATGGAACTCTCAAATTGCGTCGCGATTCAATAGATCGTCCTCCAGAAGACTTGTCTCCAAGGGTCAATTGCTGCCTTGGGCACCTAATGGTATTGCTCCTGTGAGTCTACATTTTCGAATCCGACGCAAAACTGATATTTAATTGTAACGTTCATGGCCTCCTACTGACGATGGAACACACAAATTACGTCCAGATTCAAAACATCGTCCACCCGCAGACTTGTCTCCAACGGGATATTGCTGCCTCGGGCACCATGTGCTCCGTCTCATGTGAGTGCAGATTATCGAATCCGATGCAAAAAAGATGGTTAATTGTAACGTTCAGGGCCTCCTAATGACGAAGGAATACTCAAATTTCGTCGAAATTCAATACATCGTCCTTCAGCCGACTTGTTTGCATGGGTCTATTGCTACCTCGCTCACCTTATGGTCGTTCTCCTGTGAGTCTAGAATTACGAATCCGACGCAAAACTTATGGTTAATTGTAACGTTCATGGCCTCCTAATGACGATAGAACACTCAAATTGCGTCGAGATTCAATACACCGTCCTCCAGCCGACTTGTCTACAAGGGGATATTGCTGCCTCGGGCACCTTATGGTCCGCCTCCTGTTGGTCCAGATTTTCGAATCCGACGCAAAACTGATAGTTAATTGTAACGTTCATGGCCTCCTAATGACGATGGAACACTCAAATTTGGTCGAGATTCAATACATCGTCCTCCAGCCGACTTGCCTCGAAGGGTCTATTGCTGCCTCGGGCACGTTATGGTCGTTCTCCTGTGAGTCTAGATTTTCGGATCCGACGCATAACTGATAGTTAATTGTAACGTTCAACGCCTCGTAATGACGATAGAACACACAAATTGCGTCGAGATTCAATACATCGCCTTCCAGGCGACTTGTCTACAAGGGTCTATTGCTGCCTCGGGCACATATCGTCGTTCTCCTGTGAGTCTAGATTTTCGAATCCGACGCGAAACTGATAGTTAATTGTAACGTTCAGGGCCTCCTAATGACGATGGAGCACTCAAATACGTCGAGATTCAATACATCGTCCACCCGCCGACTTGTCTCCAACGGGATATTGCTGCCTCGGGCACCATGTGGTCCGTCTCCTGTGAGTGCTGATTATCGAATCCAACGCAAAAAAGATATTTAGTAGTAACTTTCAGGGCCTCCTAATGACGAAGGAACACTCAAATTGCGTCGAAGTTCAATACATCATCCTCCAGCCGACTTGTGTGCTAGAGGATATTGCTGCCTCGGGTACCTTATCGTCGTTCCTCTGTGAGTCTAGATTTTCGACTCCGACGCAAAAGTAATAGTTAATTGTAACGTTCAGGGCCTCCTAATGTCGATAGAATACTCAAATTGCGTCGAGATTCAATACGTCGTCCTCCAGCCGACTTGTCTCCAAGGGGATATTGCTGCCTCGGGCACCATATGGTCCGTCTCCTGTGAGTCTAGATTTTCGAATCCGACTCAAAACTTGTAGTTACTTGTAACGTTCAGGGCCTCCTAATGACGATGTAACACTCAAATTACGTCGAGATTCAATACATCGTCCACCCGCCGACTTGTCTCCAACGGGATATTGCTGCCTCGGGCACCATGTGGTCCGTCTCCTGTGAGTGCAGATTATCGAATCCGACGCAAAAAAGATAGTTAATAGTAACTTTCAGGGCCCCGTAATGACGATGGATCACTCAAATTGCGTCGCGATTCAATACATCGTCCTACAGCCGACTTCTCTCCAAGGCTCAATTGCTGCCCTTGGCATCTAATGGTCTTGCTCCTGTGAGTCTAGATTTTTGAATCCGACGCAAAACTGATGGTTAATTGTAACGTACAGGGCCTCCGAATGACGATGGAACACTCAAATTGCGTCGCGATTCAATACATCGTCCTCCAGTCGACTTGTCTCCAAGGGTCAATTGCTGCCTTTGGCACCTAATGGTCTTGCTCCCGTGAGTCTAGATTTTCGAATCCGACGCGAAACTGATAATTAATTGTAACGTTCAGATCCTCCTAATGAAGATGGAACACTCAAATTGCGTCGAGATTCAATACTTCGTCCTCCAGCCGAATTGTGTGCTACAGGATATTGCTGCCTCGGGCACCTTATCGTCGTTCCTCTGTGAGTATAGATTTTCGAATCCGACGCAAAACTAATAGTAAATTGTAACGTTCAGGGCCTCTAAATGACGATAGAACACTAAAATTGCGTCGAGATTCAATACGTCGTCCTCCATCCGACTTGTCTCTAAGGGGATATTGCTGCCTCGAGCACAATATGGTCCATCTCCTGTGAGTCTAGATTTTCGAATCCGACTCAAAACTTGTATTTACTTGTAACGTTCAGGGCCTCCTAATGACGATGAAACACTCAAATTACGTCGAATTCAATACATCGTCCACCCGCCGACTTGTCTCCAATGGGATATTGCTGCCTCGGGCCCCATGTGGTCCGTATCCTGTGAGTGCAGATTATCGAATCCGACGCCATAACGATAGTTAGTAGTAGCTTTCAGGGCCTCCTAATGACGATGGAACACTCAAATTGCGTTGCGATGCAATACATCGTCCTAGAGCCGACCTCTCTCCAAGGCTCAATTGCTGCCTTTGGCACCTAATGGTCTTGCTCCCGTGAGTCTAAATTTTCGAATCCGACGCGAATCTGATAGTTAATTGTAACGTTCAGGGCCTCCTAATGACGATGGAACACTCAAAATGCGTCGAGATGCAATACATCGTCCTCTAGCCGACTTGTCTCCAAGGGGATATTGCTGCCTCATACACCTTATGGCCGTTCTCCCGTGAGTCTAAATTTTCGAATCCGACGCGAAACTGATAGTTAATTGTATCGTTCATGGCCTCTTAATGACGATGGAACAGTCAAATTGCGTCGAGATTCAATACGTCGTCCTCCATCCGACTTGTCTCTAAGGGGATATTGCTGCCTCGAGCACAATATGGTCCATCTCCTGTGAGTCTAGATTTTCGAATCCGACTCAAAACTTGTATTTACTTGTAACGTTCAGGGCCTCCTAATGACGATGAAACACTCAAATTACGTCGAATTCAATACATCGTCCACCCGCCGACTTGTCTCCAACGGGACATTGCTGCCTCGGGCACCATGTGGTCCGTCCCATGTGAGTGCAGATTATCGAATCCGACGCAAAAAAGATAGTTAATTGTAACGTTCAGGGCCTCCTAATGACGAAGGAACACTCAAATTGCGTCGAAATTCAATACATCGTCCTCCAGCCGACTTGTCTCCATGGGTCTATTGTTACCTCGCTCACCTTATGGTCGTTCTCCTGTGATTCTAGATTTTCGAATCCGAAGCAAAACTGATGGTTAAATGTAACGTTCATGGCCTCCTAATGACGATTTAACACTCAAATTGCGTCGAGATTCAATACATCGTCCTCCAGCCGACTTGTCTCCAAGGGGATATTGCTGCCTCGGGCACCTTATGGTCGTCTAGATTTTCGGATCCGACGCATAACTGATAGTTAATTGTAACGTTCAGCGCCTCCTAATGACGATAGAACAATCAAATTGCGTCGTGATTCAATACATCTTCCTCCAGCCGACTTGTCTCCAAGGGTCCATTCCTGCCTCGGGCACCTTATGGTCGTTCTCCTGTGAGTCTATATTTTCTATTCCGACACATAACTGATAGATAATTGTAACGTTCAGGGCTTCCTAATGACGATGGAACACTCAAATTGCGTCGAGATTCAATACATCGTCCTCCAGCCGACTTGTGTGCTAGGGGATATTGCTGCCTCGGGCACCTTATCGTCGTTCCACTGTGAGTATAGATTTTCGAATCCGACGCAAAACTAATAGTTAATTGTAACGTTCAGGGCCTCCTAATGACGATGGAACACTCAAATTACGTCGAGATTCAATACATCGTCCACCCGCCGACTTGTCTCCAACGGGATATTGCTGCCTCGGGCACCATGTGGTCCGTATCCTGTGAGCGCAGATTATCGAATCCGACGCAAAAAAGATAGTAAATTGTAACGTTCAGGGCCTCTTAATGGCAAAGAAACACTCAAATTGCGTCGAAATTCAATACATCGTCCTCCAGCCGACTTGTCTCCATGAGTCAATTGCTACCTCTACCACCTTATGGTCGATCTCCTGTGAGTCTAGAATTTCGAATCCGACGCAAAACTGATGGTTAATTGTAACGTTCATGGCCTCCTAATGACGATGGAACACTCAAATTGCGTCGAGATTCAATACATCGTCCTCCAGCCGACTTGTCCACAAGGGGATATTGCTGCCACGGGCACCTTATGGTCCGCCTCCTGTGAGTCTAGATTTTCGAATCCGACGCAAAACTGATAGTTAATTGTAACGTTCAGCGCCTCCTAATGACGATGGAACACTCAAATTGCGTCGAGATTCAATACATCGTCCTCCAGCCGCCTTGTCTACAAGGGTCTATTGCTGCCTCGGGCACATATCGTCGTTCTCCTGTGAGTCTAGATTTTCGAATCCGACGCGAAACTGATAGTTAATTGTAACGTTCAGGGCCTCCTAATGACGATGGAGCACTCAAATTGCGTCGAGATTCAATACATCGTCCTCCAGCCGAATTGTCTCCAAGGGGATATTGCTGCCTCGGGCACCATATGGTCCGTCTCCTGTGAGTCTAGATTTTCGAATCCGACTCAAAACTTGTAGTTACTTGTAACGTTCAGGGCCTCCTATTGACGATGTAACATTCAAATTACGTCGAGATTCAATACATCGTCCTCCCGCCGACTTGTCTCCAACGGGATATTGCTGCCTCGGGCACCATGTGGTCCGTCTCCTGTGACTGCAGATTATCGAATCCGACGCAAAAAAGATATTTAATAGTAACGTTCAGGGCCTCCTAATGACGAAGGAACACTCAAATTGCGTCGAAATTCAATACATCTTCCTCGAGTCGACTTGTGTACTTGGGGATATTGCTGCCTCGGGCACCTCATCGTCGTTCCCCTGTGAGTCTAGATTTTCGAGTCCGACGCAAAACTAATAGTTAATTGTAACGTTCATGGCCTCCTAATGACGATGGAACACTCAAATTGCATCGAGATTCAATACATCGTCCTCCATCCGACTTGTCCACAAGGGGATGTTGCTGCCTCGGGCACCTTATGGTCCGCCTCCTGTGAGTCTCGATTTTCGAATCCGACGCAAAACTGATAGTTAATTGTAACGTTCAGGGCCTCCTAATGACGATGTAACACACAAATTACGTCGAGATTCAAAACATCGTCCACACGCCGACTTGTCTCCAACGGGATATTGCTGCCTCGGGCACAATGTGGTCCGTCCAATGTGAGTGCAGATTATCGAATCCGACGCAAAAAAGATAGTTCATTGTAACGTTGAGGGCCTCCTAATGACGAAGGAACACTCAAATTGCGTCGAAATTCAATACATCGTCCTCCAGCCGACTTGTCTCCATGGGTCTATTGCTACCTCGCTCACCTTATGGTCGTTCTCCTGTGATTCTAGATTTTCGAATCCCACGCAAAACTGATGGTTAATTGTAACGTTCATGGCCTCCTAATGACGATGGAACACTCAAACTGCGTCGAGATTAAATACATCGTCCACCCGCCGACTTGTCTCCAACGGGATATTGCTGCCTCTTGCACCATATTGGTCCGTCTCCTGTGAGTAGATTTTCGAATGCTACGCAAAACTTGCAGTTAATTGTAACGTTCAGGGCCTCCTAATAACGATGGAACACTCAAATTGCGTCGAGATCCAATACATCGTCCTCCCGCCGACTTGTCTCCAACGGGATATTGCTCTCTCGGGCACCATGTGGTCCGTTTCCTGTGAGTCTAGATATTCGAATCCGACGAAAAAATGATAGTTATTTGTAACGTTCAGGGCCTCCTAATGTCGAAGGAACACTCAAATTGCGTCGAGATTAAATACATCGTCCTCCAGCCGACTTTTCTCCAAGGGGATATTGCTGCCTCGGGCACCATATAGTCCGTCTCCTGTGAGTCTAGATTTTCGAATCCGACTCAATACTTGTAGTTACTTGTAACGTTTAGGGCCTCATAATGACGATGTAACCCCTAATTACGTCGAGATTCAATACATCGTCCACCCGCCGACTTGTCTCCAACGGGATATTGCTGCTTCGGGCACCATGTGGTCCGTCTCCTGTGAGTGCAGATTATCGAATCCGACGCAAAAAAGTTAGTTAATTGTAACGTTCAGAGCCTCCTAATGGCGACGGAACACACAAATTGCGTCGAAATTCAACACATCATCCTCCAACCGACTTGTGTGCTAGGGGATATTGCTGCCTCAGCCACCTTATCGTCGTTCATCTGTGAGTCTAGATTTTCGAATCCGACGCTAAACTAATAGTTAATTGTAACGTTCAGGGCCTCCTAATGACGATAGAGTTCTCAAATTGCGTCGAAATTCAATACGTCGTCCTCCAGCCGACTTGTCTACAAGGGGATATTGCTGCCTCGGGCACCATATAGTCCGTCTCCTGTGAGTCTAGATTTTCGAATCCGACTCAATACTTGTAGTTACTTGTAACGTTTAGGGCCTCCTAATGACGATGTAACCCTCAAATTACGTCGAGATTCAATACATCGTCCACCCGCCGACTTGTCTCCAACGGGATATTGCTGCCTCTTGCACCATATTGGTCCGTCTCCTGTGAGTAGATTTTCGAATGCTACGCAAAACTTGCAGTTAATTGTAACGTTCAGGGCCTCCTAATAACGATGGAACACTCAAATTGCGTCGAGATCCAATACATCGTCCTCCCGCCGACTTGTCTCCAACGGGATATTGCTGCCTCGGGCACCATGTGGTCCGTATCCTGTGAGTGCAGATTAACGAATCCGACGCAAAAAAGATAGTTAATTGTAACGTTCAGGTCCTCTAAATGACGAAGAAACACTTAAATTGCGTCGAAATTCAATACATCGTCCCCTAGCCGACTTGTCTCCAACGGCGTATTGCTGCCTCGGGCACCTTATGGTCGTTCTCCTGTGAGTCTAGATTTTCGGATCCGACGCATTACTGATAGTTTATTGTAACGTTCTGCGCCTCCTAATGACGATAGAACACTCAAATTGCGTCGAGATTCAATACATCGTCCTCCAGCCGTCATGTCTACAAGGGGATATTGTTGCCTCGGGCACCTTATGGTCCCGCCTCCTGTTAGTCTAGATTTTCGAATCCCACGCAAAACTGACAGTTAATTGTAACGTTCATGGCCTCCTAATGACGATGGAACACTCAAATTGCGTCGAGACTGAATACATCGTCCTCCAGCCGACTTGTCTCCAAGGGTCTATTGCTGCCTCGGGCACCTTACGGTCGTTCTCCTGTGAGTCTAGATTTTCGGATCCGACGCATAACTGATAATTAATTGTAACGTTCAGCGCCTCCTAATGACGATAGAACACTCAAAATGCGTCGAGATTCAATACATCGTTCTCCAGCCGACTTGTCTACAAGGGTCTATTGCTGCCTCGGGCACATATCATCGTTCACCTGTGGGTCTACATTTTCGGATCCTACGCATAACTGATAGTTGATTGTAACGTTCAGCGCCTCCTAATGGCGATAGAACAATCTAATTGCGTCGTGATTCAATACATCGTCCTCCAGCCGACTTGTCTACAAGGGTCTATTGCTGCCTCATGCACATATCGTCGTTCTCCTGTGAGTCTAGATTTTCGAATCCGACGCGAAACTGATAGTTAATTGTAACGTTCAGAGCCTCCTAATGACGATGGAACACTCAAATTGCGTCGAGATTCAATACATCGTCCTCCAGTTGACTTGTCTCCAAGGGGATATTGCTGCCTCATGCACCATATTGGTCCGTCTCCTGTGAGTAGATTTCGAATGCGACGCAAAACTTGCAGTTAATTGTAACGTTCAGGGCCTCCTATTAACGATGGAACACTCAAATTGCCTCGAGGACCAATACATCGTCCTCCCGCCGACTTGTCTCCAACGGGATATTGCTCCCTCGGGCACCATGTGGTCCGTCTCCTTTAAGTCTAGATATTCGAATCCGAAGCAAAAATGATAGTTATTTGTAACGTTCAGGGCCTCCTAATGTCGAGGGAACACTCATATTGCGTCGAGATTAAATACATCGTCCTCCAGCCGACTTTTCTCCAAGGGGATATTGCTGCCTCGGGCACCATATAGTCCGTCTCCTGTGAGTCTAGATTTTCTAATCCGACTCAATACTTGTAGTTACATGTAACGTTTAGGGCCTCCTAATGACGATGTAACACTCAAATTACGTCGAGATTCAATACATCGTCCACTCGCCGACTTGTCTCCAACGGGATATTGCTGCTTCGGGCACCATGTGGTCCGTCTCCTGTGAGTGCAGATTATCGAATCCGACGCAAAAAAGTTAGTTAATTGTAACGTTCAGGGCCCCCTAATGACGACGGAACACACAAATTGCGTCGAAATTCAATATATCATCCTCCAACCGACTTGTGTGCTAGGGGATATTACTGCCTCGGGCACCTTATCGTCGTTCATCTGTGAGTCTAGATTTTCGAATCCGACGCAAAACTAATAGTTAATTGTAACGTTCAGGGCCTCCTAATGACGATAGAGTTCTCAAATTGCGTCGAAATTCAATACGTCGTCCTCCAGCCGACTTGTCTCCAAGGGGATATTGCTGCCTCGGGCACCATATGCTCCATCTCCTGTGAGTCTAGATTTTCGAATCCGACTCAAAACTTGTTGTTACTTGTAACGTTCATGGCCTCCTAATGACGATGGAACACTCAAATTGCGTCGAGATTCAATACATCGTCCTCCAGCCGACTTGTCTCCAAGGGTCTATGGCTGCCTCGGGCACCTTATGGTTGGTATCCTGTGAGTCTAGATTTTCGGATCCGACGCATAACTGATAGTTAATTCTAACGTTCAGCGCCTCCTAATGACGACAGAACACTCAAATTGCGTCGAGATACAATACATCGTCCTCCAGTTGACTTGTCTACAAGGGTCTATTGCTGCCTCGGGCACATATCGTCGTTCTCCTGTGAGTCTAGATTTTCGAATCCGACGCGAAACTGATAGTTAATTGTAACATTCAGGGCCTCCTAACGACGATGGAACACTCAAATTGCGTCGAGATTCAATACATCGTCCTCCAGCCGACTTGTCTCCAAGGGGATATTGCTGCCTCATGCACCATATTGGTCCGTCTCCTGTGAGTAGATTTTCGAATGCGACGCAAAACTTGTAGTTAATTGTAACGTTCATGGCCTCTAAATGTCGAAGAAACACTCAAATTGCGTCGAAATTCAATACATCGTCCTCCAGTCGACTTGTCTCCATGGGTCTATTGCTACCTCGCTCACCTTAATGGTCGTTCTCCTGTGAGTCTAGATTTTCGAATCCGACGCAAAACTGATGGTTAATTGTAAAGTTCATGGCCTCCCAATGACGATGGAACACTCAAATTGCGTCGAGATTCAATACATCGTCCTCCAGCCGACTTGTCTCCAAGGGTCTATTGCTGCCTCGGGCACCATATGGTCGTTCTCCTGTGGGTCTAGATTTTCGGATCCGATGCATAACTGATAGTTAATTGTAACGTTCAGCGTCTCCTAATGACGATAGAACACTCAAATTGCGTCGAGATTCAGTACATCGTCTTCCAGCCGACTTGTCTACAAGGGTCTATTGCTGCCTCGGGCACAAATCGTCGTTCTTCTGTGAGTCTAGATTTTCGAATCCGACGCAAAACTGATGGTTAATTGTAACGATCATGGCCTCTTAATGGCGATGGAACACTCAAATTGCGTCTAGATTCAATACATCGTCCTCTAGCCGACTTGTCTCCAAGTGTCTATTGCTGCCTCGGGCACCTTATGGTTGTTCTCCTGTGAGTCTAGATTTTCGGATGTGAGGCATAACTGATAGTTAATTCTAACGTTCAGCGCCTCCTAATGACGATAGAACACTCAAATTGCGTCGAGATTCAATACATCGTCCTCCAGCCGACTTGTCTACAAGGGGCTATTGCTGCCTCGGGCACATATCGTCGTTCTCCTGTGAGTCTAGATTTCCGAATCCGACGCGAAACTGATAGTTAATTGTAACGTTCAGGGCCTCCTAATGACGATGGAACACTCAAATTGCGTCGAGATTCTATACATCGTCCACCAGCCGACTTGTCTCCAAGGGGATATTGCTGCCTCATGCACCATATTGGTCCGTCTCCTGTGAGTAGATTTTCGAATGCGGCGCAAAACGTGTAGTTAATTGTAACGTTCAGGGCCTCTAAATGTCGAAGAAACACTCATATTGCGTCGAAATTCAATACATCGTCCTCCAGCCGATTTGTCTCCATGGGTCTATTGCTACCTCGCTCACCTTATGGTCGTTCTCCTGTGAGTCTAGGTTTTCAAATCCGACGCAGAACTGATGGTTAATTATAACGTTCATGGCCTCCTAATGACGATGGAACACTCAAATTGCGTCGAGATTCAATACACCATCCTCCAGCCGACTTGTCTCCATGGGGATAATGCTGCCTCGGGCACCTTATGGTCGTTCTCCTGTGAGTCTAGATTTTCGAATCCGACGCAAAACTGAAGGTTTATTGTAACGTTCATGGCCTCCTAATGATGATGGAACACTCAAATTGCGTCGAGACTAAATACACAGTCCTCCAGCCGACTTGTCTCCATAGGTCTATTGCTGCCGCGCTCACCTTATGGTCGTTCTCCTGTGAGTCTAGATTTTCGAATCCGACGCAAAACTGATGGTTAATTGTTACGTTCATGGCCTCTTAATGACGATGGAACACTCAAATCGCGTCGAGATTCAATACATCGTCCTCCAGCCGACTTGTCTCCAAGGGTCTATTGCTGCCTCGGGCACCTTATGGTCGTTCTCCTGTGGGTCTAGATTTTCGTATCCGATGCATAACTGATAGTTAATTGTAACGTTCAGCGTCTCCTAATGACGATAGAACACTCAAGCTGCGTCTAGATTCAATACATCGTCTTCCAGCCGACTTGTCTACAAGGGTCTATTGCTGCCTCGGGCACATATCGTCGTTCTCCTGTGAGTCTAGATTTTCGAATCCGACGCGAAACTGATAGTTAATTGTAACATTCAGGGCCTCCTAACGACGATGGAACACTCAAATTACGTCGAGATTCAATACATCGTCCTCCAGCCGACTTGTCTCCAAGGGGATACTGCTGCCTCATGCACCATATTGGTCCGTCTCCTGTGAGTAGATTTTCGAATGCGACGCAAAACTTGTAGTTAATTGTAACGTTCATGGCCTCTAAATGTCGAAGAAACACTCAAATTGCGTCGAAATTCAATACATCGTCCTCCAGCCGACTTGTCTCCATGGGTCTATTGCTACCTCGCTCACCTTAATGGTCGTTCTCCTGTGAGTCTAGATTTTCGAATACGACGCAAAACTGATGGTTAATTGTAAAGTTCATGGCCTCCCAATGACGATGGAACACTCAAATTGCGTCGAGATTCAATACATCGTCCTCCAGCCGACTTGTCTCCAAGGGTCTATTGCTGCCTCCGGCACCATATGGTCGTTCTCCTGTGGGTCTAGATTTTCGGATCCGATGCATAACTGATAGTTAATTGTAACGTTCAGCGTCTCCTAATGACGATAGAACACTCAAATTGCGTCGAGATTCAATACATCGTCTTCCAGCCGACTTGTCTACAAGGGTCTATTGCTGCCTCGGGCACAAATCGTCGTTCTTCTGTGAGTCTAGATTTTCGAATCCGACGCAAAAGTGATGGTAAAATGTAACGATCATGGCCTCTTAATGGCGATGGAACACTCAAATTGCGTCGAGATTCAATACATCGTCCTCCAGCCGACTTGTCGACAAGGGTCTATTGCTGCCTCGGGCACATATCGTCGTTCTCCTGTGTGTCTAGATATTCGAATCCGACGCGAAACTGATAGTTAATTGTAACGTTCAGGGCCTCCTAATGACGATGGAACACTCAAATACGTCGAGATTCAATACATCGTCCACCCGCCGACTTGTCTCCAACGGGATATTGATGCCTCGGGCACCATGTGGTCCGTCTCCTGTGAGTGCTGATTATCGAATCCAACGCAAAAAAGATAGTTAATAGTAACTTTCAGGGCCTCCTAATGACGAAGGAACACTCAAATTGCGTCGAAGTTCAATACATCATCCTCCAGCCGACTTGTGTGCTAGGTGATATTGCTGCCACGGGTACCTTATCGTCGTTCCTCTGTGAGTCTAGATTTTCGACTCCGACGCAAAACTAATAGTTAATTGTAACGTTCAGGGCCTCCTAATGACGATAGAGTACTCAAATTGCGTCGAGATTCAATACGTCGTCCTCCAGCCGACTTGTCTCCAAGGGGATATTGCTGCCTCGGGCGGAATATGGACAACCTCCTGTGAGTCTAGAGTTTCGAATCCGACTCAAAACTTGTAGTTACATGTAACGTTCAGGGCCTCTTATTGACGATGTAACACTCAAATTACGTCGAGATTCAAAACATCGTCCACCCGCCGACTTGTCTCCAACGGGATATTGCTGCCTCAGGCACCATGTGGTCCGTATCCTGTGAGTGCAGATTATCGAATCCGACGCAAAAAAGATAGTTAATTGTAACGTTCAGGGCGGGGGACGATGACGAAGAAACACTCAAATTGCGTCTAAATTCAATACATCCTCCTCAAGCCGACTTGTGTGCTATGGGATATTGCTGCCTCGGGCACCTTATCGTCGTTCCTCTGTGAGTCTAGATTTTCGAATCCGACGCAAAACTAATAGTTAATTGTAACGTTCAAAGCCTCCTAATGATGATAGAATACTCAAATTGCGTCGAGATTCAATACGTTGTCCTCCAGCCGATTTGTCTCCAAGGGGATATTGCTGCCTCGGGCACCATATGGTCCGTCTCCTGTGAGTTTAGATTTTCGAATCCGACTCAAAACTTGTAGTTACTTGTAACGTTCAGGGCCTCCTAATGACGATGTAACACTCAAATTACGTCGAGATTCAATACATCGTCCACCCGCCGACTTGTCTCCAACGGGATATTGCTGCCTCGGGCACCATGTGGTCCGTCTCCTGTTAGTGCAGATTATCGAATCCGACGCAAAAAAGATAGTTAATAGTAACTTTCAGGGCCCCGTAATGACGATGGATCACTCAAATTGCGTCGCGATTCAATACATCGTCCTACAGCCGACTTCTCTCCAAGGCTGAATTGCTGCCTTTGGCATCTAATGGTCTTGCTCCTGTGAGTCTAGATTTTTGAATCCGACGCAAAACTGATGGTTAATTGTAACGTACAGGGCCTCCGAATGACAATGGAACACTCAAATTGCGTCGCGATTCAACACTTCGTCCTCCAGTCGACATGTCTCCAAGGGTCAATTGCTGCCTTTGGCACCTAATGGTCTTGCTCCCGTGAGTCTAGATTTTGGAATCCGATGCGAAACTGATAGTTAATTGTAACGTTCAGATCCTCCTAATGACGATAGAACAGTAAAATTGCGTCGAGATTCAATACGTCGCCCTCCATCCGACTTGTCTCCAAGGGGATATTGCTGCCTCGGGCACAATATGGTCCATCTCCTGTGAGTCTAGATTTTCGAATCCGACTGAAAACTTGTAGTTACTTGTAACGTTCAGGGCCTCCTAATGACGATGAAACACTCAAATTACGTCGAGATTCAATACATCGTCCACCCGCCGACTTGTCTCCAATGGGATATTGCTGCCTCGGGCCCCATGTGGTCCGTATCCTGTGAGTGCAGATTATCGAATCCGACGCAAAAAAGATAGTTAATTGTAACGTTCAGGGCGGGGGACGATGACGAAGAAACACTCAAATTGCGTCGAAATTCAATACATCGTCCTCCAGCCGACTTGTGTGCTAGGGGATATTGCTGCCTCGGGCACCTTATCGTCGTTCATCTGTGAGTCTAGATTTTCGAATCCGACGCGAAACTGATAGTTAATTGTAACGTTCAAAGCCTCCTAATGACGATAGAATACTCAAATTCCGTCGAGATTCAATACGTCGTCCTCCAGCCGACTTGTCTCCAAGGGGATATTGCTGCCTCGGGCACCATATGTTCCGTCTCCTGTGAGTCTAGATTTTGGGATCCGACTCGAAACTTGTAGTTATTTGTAACGTTCAGGGCCTCCTAATGACAAAGTAACACTCAAATTTCGTCGAGATTCAAAACATCGTCCACCCGCCGACTTGTCTCCAACGGGACATTGCTGCCTCGGGCACCATGTGGTCCGTCCCATGAGAGTGCAGATTATCGAATCCGACGCAAAAAAGATAGTTAATTGTACCGTTCAGGGCCTCCTAATGACGAAGGAACACTCAAATTGCGTCGAAATTCAATACATCGTCCTCCAGCCGACTTGTCTCCATGGGTCTATTGCTACCTCGCTCACCTTATGGTCGTTCTCCTGTGATTCTAGATTTTCGAATCCGAAGCAAAACTGATGGTTAATTGTAACGTTCATGGCCTCCTAATGACGATGGAACACTCAAATTGCGTCGAGATTCAATACTTCGTCCTCCCGCCGACTTGTCTACAAAGGTCTATTGCTGCCTCGGGCACATATCGTCGTTCTCCTGTGAGTCTAGATTTTCGAATCCGACTCGAAACTGATAGTTAATTGTAACGTTCAGGGCCTCCTAATGACGATGGAGCACTCAAATTGCGTCGAGATTCAATACATCGTCCTCCAGCCGAATTGTCTCCAAGGGGATATTGCTGCCTCGGGCACCATATGGTCCGTCTCCTGTGAGTCTAGATTTTCGAATCCGACTCAAAACTTGTAGTTACTTGTAACGTTCAGGGCCTCCTATTGACGATGTAACATTCAAATTACGTCGAGATTCAATACATCGTCCTCCCGCCGACTTGTCTCCAACGGGATATTGCTGCCTCGGGCACCATGTGGTCCGTCTCCTGTGAGTGCAGATTATCGAATCCGACGCAAAAAAGATATTTAATAGTAACGTTCAGGGCCTCCTAATGGCGACGGAACACACAAATTGCGTCGAAATTCAATACATCATCCTCCAACCGACTTGTGTGCTAGGGGATATTGCTGCCTCAGCCACCTTATCGTCGTTCATCTGTGAGTCTAGATTTTCGAATCCGACGCAAAACTTGTTGTTACTTGAAACGTTCAGGGCCTCCTAATGACGATGTAACACTCAAATTACGTCGAGATTCATTACATCGCCCACCCGCCGACTTGTCTCCAACGGGATATTGCTGCCTCGGGCACCATGTGGTCCGTATCCTGTGAGTGCAGGTTAACGAATCCGACGCAAAAAAGATAGTTAATTGTAACGTTCAGGTCCTCTAAATGACGAAGCAACACTCAAATTGCGTCGAAATTCAATACATCGTCCCCCAGCCGACTTGTCTCCAACGGCCTATTGCTGCCTCGGGCACCTAATGGTCGTTCTCCTGTGAGTCTAGATTTTCGGATCCGACGCATAACTGATAGTTTATTGTAACGTACTGCGCCTCCTAATGACGATAGAACACTCAAATTGCGTCGAGATTCAATACATCGTCCTCCAGCCGACATGTCTGCAAGGGGATATTGTTGCCTCGGGCACCTTATGGTCCCCCTCCTGTTAGTCTAGATTTTCGAATCCCACGCAAAACTGACAGTTAATTGTAACGTTCATGGCCTCCTAATGACGATGGAACACTCAAATTGCGTCGAGACTGAATACATCGTCCTCCAGCCGACTTGTCTCCAAGGGTCTATTGCTGCCTCGGGCACCTTACGGTCGGTCTCCAGTGAGTCTAGATTTTCGGATCCGACGCATAACTGATAATTAATTGTAACGTTCAGCGCCTCCTAATGACGATAGAACACTCAAATTGCGTCGAGATTCAATACATCGTCCTCCAGCCGACTTGTCTACAAGGGTCTATTGCTGCCTCGGGCACATATCGTCGTTCACCTGTGAGTCTACATTTTCGGATCCTACGCATAACTGATAGTTGATTGTAACGTTCAGCGCCTCCTAATGGCGATAGAACAATCTAATTGCGTCGTGATTCAATACATCGTCCTCCAGCCGACTTGTCTACAAGGGTCTATTGCTGCCTCGGGCACATATCGTCGTTCTCCTGTGAGTCTAGATTTTCGAATCCGACGCGAAACTGATAGTTAATTGTAACGTTCAGAGCCTCCTAATGACGATGGAACACTCAAATTGCGTCGAGATTCAATACATCGTCCTCCAGTTGACTTGTCTCCAAGGGGATATTGCTGCCTCATGCACCATATTGGTCCGTCTCCTGTGAGCAGATTTTCGAATGCGACGCAAAACTTGCAGTTAATTGTAACGTTCAGGGAATCCTATTAACGATGGAACATTCAAATTGCGTCGAGAACCAATACATCGTCCTCCCGCCGACTTGTCTCCAACGGGATATTGCTCCCTCGGGCACCATGTGGTCCGTCTCCTGTGAGTCTAGATATTCGAATCCGAAGCAAAAATGATAGTTATTTGTAACGTTCAGGGCCTCCTAATGTCGACGGAACACTCAAATTGCGTCGAGATTAAATACATCGTCCTCCAGCCGACTTTTCTCCAAGGGGATATTGCTGCCTCGGGCACCATATAGTCCGTCTCCTGTGAGTCTAGATTTTCGAATCCGACTCAATACTTGTAGTTACATGTAACGTTTAGGGCCTCCTAATGACGATGTAACACTCAAATTACGTCGAGATTCAATACATCGTCCACTCGCCGACTTGTCTCCAACGGGATATTGCTGCTTCGGGCACCTTGTGGTCCGTCTCCTGTGAGTGCAGATTATCGAATCCGACGCAAAAAAGTTAGTTAATTGTAACGTTCAGGGCCTCCTAATGACGACGGAACACACAAATTGCGTCGAAATTCAATATATCATCCTCCAACCGACTTGTGTGCTAGGGGATATTGCTGCCTCGGGCACCTTATCGTCGTTCATCTGTGAGTCTAGATTTTCGAATCCGACGCAAAACTAATAGTTAATTGTAACGTTCAGGGCCTCCTAATGACGATAGAGTTCTCAAATTGCGTCGAAATTCAATACGTCGTCCTCCAGCCGACATGTCTCCAAGGGGATATTGCTGCCTCGGGCACCATGTGGTCCGTATCCTGTGAGTGCAGATTAACGAATCCGACGCAAAAAAGATAGTCAATTGTAACGTTCAGGTCCTCTAAATGACGAAGAAACACTCAAATTGCGTCGAAATTCAATACATCGTCCTCCAGCCGACTTGTCTCCAACGGGATATTGCTCCCTCGGGCACCATGTGGTCCGTCTCCTGTGAGTCTAGATTTTCGAATCCGACGCAAAAATGACAGTTATTTGTAACGTTCATGGCCTCCTAATGACGATGGAACACTCAAATTGCGTCGAGACTGAATACATCGTCCTCCAGCCGACTTGTGTCCAAGGGTCTATTGCTGCCTCGGGCACCTTATGGTCGTTCTCCTGTGAGTCTAGATTTTCGGATCCGACGCATAACTGCTAGTTTATTGTAACGCTCTGCGCCTCCTAATGACGATAGAACACTCAAATTGCGTTGAGGTTCAATACATCGTCCTCCAGCCGACATGTCTACAAGGGGATATTGTTGCCTCGGGCACCTTATGGTCCGCCTCCTGTTTGTCTAGATTTTCGAATCCCACGCAAAACTGATAGTTAATTGTAACGTTCATGGTCTCTTAATGACGATGGAGCACTCAAATTGCGTCGAGACTGAATACATCGTCCTCCAGCCGACTTCTTTCAAAGGGTCTATTGCTGCCTCGGGCACCTTATGGTCGTTCTCCTGTGAGTCTAGATTCTCGGATCCGACGCATAACTGATAATTAATTGTAACGTTCAGCGCCTCCTAATGACAATAGATCACTCAAATTGCGTCGAAATTCAATACATCGTCCTCCAGCCGACTTGTCTCCATGGGCCATTGCTACCTCGCTCACCTTATGGTCGTTCTCCTGTGAGTCTAGATTTTCGAATCCGACGCAAAACTGATGGTTAATTGTAACGTTCATGGCCTCCTAATGACGATGGAACACTCAAATTGCGTCGAGATTCATACATCGTCCTCCAGCCGACTTGTCCACAAGGGGATATTGTTGCCTCGGGCACCTTATGGTCCGCCTCCTGTTTGTCTAGATTTTCGAATCCCACGCAAAACTGATAGTTAATTGTAACGTTCATGGTCTCTTAATGACGATGGAGCACTCAAATTGCGTCGAGACTGAATACATCGTCCTCCAGCCGACTTCTTTCAATAGGTCTATTGCTGCCTCGGGCACCTTATGGTCGTTCTCCTGTGAGTCTAGATTTTCGGATCCGACGCATAACTGATAGTTAATTGTAACGTTCAGCGTCTCCTAATGACGATAGAACACTCAAATTGCGTCGAGATTCAATACGTCGTCTTCCTGCCGACTTGTCTACAAGGATCTATTGCTGCCTCGGGCACATATCGTCGTTCTCCGGTGAGTCTAGATTTTCGAATCCGACGCAAAACTAATAGTTAATTGTAACGTTCAGGGCCTCCTAATGACGATAGAGTTCTCAAATTGCGTCGAAATTCAATACGTCGTCCTCCAGCCGACATGTCTCCAAGGGGATATTGCTGCCTCGGGCACCATATGCTCCATCTCCTGTGAGTCTAGATTTTCGAATCCGACTCAAAACTTGTTGTTACTTGAAACGTTCAGGGCCTCCTAATGACGATGTAACACTCAAATTACGTCCAGATTCATTACATCGCCCACCCGCCGACTTGTCTCCAACGGGATATTGCTGCCTCGGGCACCATGTGGTCCGTATCCTGTGAGTGCAGATTAACGAATCCGACGCAAAAAAGATAGTTAATTGTAACGTTCAGGTCCTCTAAATGACGAAGAAACACTCAAATTGCGTCGAAATTCAATACATCGTCCTCCAGCCGACTTGTCTCCAACGGGATATTGCTCCCTCGGGCACCATGTGGTCCGTCTCCTGTGAGTCTAGATTTTCGAATCCGACGCAAAAATGATAGTTATTTGTAGCGTTCATGGCCTCCTAATGACGATGGAACACTCAAATTGCGTCGAGACTGAATACATCGTCCTCCAGCCGACTTGTGTCCAAGGGTCTATTGCTGCCTCGGGCACCTTATGGTCGTTCTCCTGTGAGTCTAGATTTTCGGATCCGACGCATAACTGCTAGTTTATTGTAACGCTCTGCGCCTCCTAATGACGATAGAACACTCAAATTGCGTCGAGATTCAATACATCGTCCTCCAGCCGACATGTCTACAAGGGGATATTGTTGCCTCGGGCACCTTATGGTCCGCCTCCTGTTAGTCTAGATTTTCGAATCCCACGCAAAACTGATAGTTAATTGTAATGTTCATGGTCTCCTAATGACGATGGAGCACTCAAATTGCGTCGAGACTGAATACATCGTCCTCCAGCCGACTTGTTTCAAAGGGTCTATTGCTGCCTCGGGCACCTTATGGTCGTTCTCCTGTGAGTCTAGATTTTCGGATCCGACGCATAACTGATAATTAATTGTAACGTTCAGCGCCTCCTAATGACGATAGAACACTCAAATTGCGTCGAAATTCAATACATCGTCCTCCAGCCGACTTGTCTCCATGGGCCATTGCTACCTCGCTCACCTTATGGTCGTTCTCCTGTGAGTCTAGATTTTCGAATCCGACGCAAGACTGATGGTTAATTGTAACGTTCATGGCCTCCTAATGACGATGGAACACTCAAATTGCGTCGAGATTCATACATCGTCCTCCAGCCGACTTGTCCACAAGGAGATATTGTTGCCTCGGGCACCTTATGGTCCGCCTCCTGTGAGTCTATATTTTCGAATCGGACGCAAAACTGATAGTTAATTGTAACGTTCATGGCCTCCCAATGACGATGGAACACTCAAATTGCGTCGAGATTCAATACATCGTCCTCCAGCCGACTTGTCTCCAAGGGTCTATGGCTGCCTCGGGTTCCTTATGGTTGGTATCCTGTGAGTCTAGATTTTCGGATCCGACGCGTAACTGATAGTTAATTCTAACGTTCAGCGCCTCCTAATGACGATAGAACACTCAAATTGCGTCGAGATGCAATACATCGTCCTCCAGTTGACTTGTCTACAAGGGTCTATTGCTGCCTCGGGCACATATCGTCGTTCTCCTGTGAGTCTAGATTTTCGAATCCGACGCGAAACAGATATTTAATTGTAACATTCAGGGCCACCTAATGACGATGGAACACTCTAATTGCTTCGAGATTCAATACATCGTCCTCCAGCCGACTTGTCTCCAAGGGGATATTGCTGCCTCATGCACCATATTGGTCCGTCTCCTGTGAGTAGATTTTCGAATGCGACGCAAAACTTGTAGTTAATTGTAACGTTCAGGGCCTCTAAATGTCGAAGAAACACTCAAATTGCGTCGAAAGTCAATACATCGTCCTCCAGCCGACTTGTCTCCATGGGTCTATTGCTACCTCGCTCACCTTAATGGTCGTTCTCCTGTGAGTCAAGATTTTCGAATCCGACGCAAAACTGATGGTTAATTGTAACGTTCATGGCCTCCTAAAGACGATGGAACACTCAAATTGCGTCGAGATTCAATACATCGTCCTCCAGCCGACTTGTCCACAAGGGGATATTGCTGCCTCGGGCACCTTATGGTCCGCCTCCTGTGAGTCTAGATTTTCGAATCCGACGCAAAACTGATATTTAATTGTAACGTTCATGGCATCCTAATGACGATAGAACACTCAAATTGCGTCGAGATTCAATACATCGTCCTCTAGCCGAGTTGTGTGCTAGGGGATATTGCTGCCTCGGGCACCTTATGGTCAGCCTGCTGTTAGTCTAGATTTTCGAATCCGACGCAAAACTGATAGTTAATTGTAACGTTCATGGCCTCCCAATGACGATGGAACACTCAAATTGCGTCGAGATTCAATACATCGTCCTCCAGCCGACTTGTCTCCAAGGGTCTATTGCTGCCTCGGGCACCATATGGTCGTTCTCCTGTGGCTCTAGATTTTCGGATCCGATGCCTAACTGATAGTTAATTGTAACGTTCAGCGTCTCCTAATGACGATAGAACACTCAAATTGCGTCGAGATTCAATACATCGTCCTCCAGCCGACTTGTCCACAAGGGGATATTGTTGCCTCGGGCACCTTATGGTCCGCCTCCTGTGAGTCTATATTTTCGAATCCGACGCAAAACTGATAGTTAATTGTAACGTTCATGGCCTCCCAATGACGATGGAACACTCAAATTGCGTCGAGATTCAATACATCGTCCTCCAGCCGGTTTGTCTCCAAGGGTCTATTGCTGCCTCGGGCACCTTATGGTTGTTCTCCTGTGAGTCTAGATTTTCGGATGTGACGCATAACTGATAGTTAATTCTAACGTTCAGCGCCTCCTAATGACGATAGAACACTCAAATTGCGTCGAGATTCAATACATCGTCCTCCAGCCGACTTGTCTACAAGGGTCTATTGCTGCCTCGGGCACATATCGTCGTTCTCCTGTGAGTCTAGATTTCCGAATCCGACGCGAAACTGATAGTTAATTGTAACGTTCAGGGCCTCCTAATGACGATGGAACACTCAAATTGCGTCGAGATTCAATACATCGTCCTCCAGCCGACTTGTCTCCAAGGGGATATTGCTGCCTCATGCACCATTTTGGTCCGTCTCCTGTGAGTAGATTTTCGAATGCGACGCAAAACGTGTAGTTAATTGTAACGTTTAGGGCCTCTAAATGTCGAAGAAACACTCAAATTGCGTCGAAATTCAATACATCGTCCTCCAGCCGACTTGTCTCCATCGGTCTATTGCCACCTCGCACACCTTATGGTCGTTCTCCTGTGAGTCTAGGTTTTCAAATCCGACGGAGAACTGATGGTTAATTATAACGTTCATGGCCTCCTAATGACGATGGAACACTCAAATAGCGTCGAGATTCAATACATCGTCCTCCAGCCGACTTGTCCACAAGGGGATATTGCTGCCTCGGGCACCTTATGGTCCGCCTAGTGTGAGTCTAGATTTTCGAATCCGACGCAAAACTAATAGTTAATTGTAACGTTCAGAGCCTCCTAATGACAATGGAACACTCAAATTGCGTCGAGATTCAATACACCATCCTCCAGCCGACTTGTCTCCATGGGGATTATGCTGCCTCGGGCACCTTATGGTCGTTCTCCTGTGAGTCTAGATTTTCGAATCCGTTGCAAAACTGATGGTTTATTGTAACGTTCATGGCCTCCTAATGATGATGGAACACTCAAATTGCGTCGAGATTCAATACATCGTCCTCCAGCCGACTTGACTCCAAGGGTCTATTGCTGCCTCGGGCACCTTATGGTTGTTCTCCTGTGAGTCTAGATTTTCGGATCCGACGCATAACTGATAGTTAATTGTAACGTTCAGGGCCTCTTAATGTCGAAGGAACACTCAAATTGCGTCGAGATTCAATACATCGTCCTACAGCCGACTTGTCTCCAAGGGTCTATTGCTGCCTCGGGCACCTTATGGTCGTTCTCCTGTGAGTCTAGATTTTCGGATGCGACGCATAACTGATAGTTAATTGTAAAGTTCAGCGACTCCTAATGACGATAGGACACTCCAATTGCGTCGAGATTAAATACATCGTCCTCCAGCCGATTTGCCTTCAAGGGGATATTGCAGCCTCGGGCACCTTATGGTCCGCCTATTGTTAGTCTAGATTTTCGAATCCGACGCAAAACTGATAGTTAATTGTAACGTTCATGGCCTCCTAATGACGATGGAACACTCAAATTGCGTCGAAATTCAATACTTCGTCCTCCAGGCGACTTGCCTCCAAGGGTCTATTGCTACCGCGCTCACCCTATGGTCGTTCTCCTGTGAGTCTAGATTTTCGAATCCGACGCAAAACTGATGGTTAAATGTAATATTCATGGCCTCCTAATGACGATGGAACACTCAAATTGCGTCGAGATTCAATACATCGTCCTCCAGCCGACTTGTCTCCAAGGGGATATTGCTGCCTCGGGCACATATCGTCGTTCTCCAGTGAGTCTTGATTATCGAATCCGACTCGAAACTGATAGTTAATTGTAACGTTCACCGCCTTCTAATGACGATAGAACACTCAAATTGCGTCGAGATTCAATACATCGTCCTCCAGCCGACTTGTCTCCAAGCGCCCATTGCTGCCTCGGGGACCTTATGGTCGTTCTCCTGTGAGTCTATATTTTCGATTCCGACACATAACTGATAGTTAATTGTAACGTTCAGGGCCTCCTAATGACGATGGGACGATCAAATTCCGTCGCGATTCAATACATCGTCCTCCAGCCGACTTCTCTCCAAGGCTCAATTGCTGCCTTTGGCACCTAATGGTCTTGCTCCTGTGAGTCTAGTTTTTCGAATCCGACGCAAAACTGATGGTTAATTGTAACGTTCAGGGTCTCCGAATGACGATGGAACACTCAAATTGCGTCGCGATTCAATACATCGTCCTCCAGCCGAGTTGTCTCAAAGGGTCAATTGCTGCCTTTGGCACCTAATGGTCTTGCTCCCGTGAGTCTAGATTTTCGAATCCGACGCGAAACTGATAGTTAATTGTAACGTTCAGGGCCTCCTAATGACGAAGGAACACTCAAATTGCGTCGAGATTCAATACATCGTCCTCCAACCGACTTGTCCTCAAGGGGATATAGCTGCTTCGGGCACCATATGGTCCGTCTCCTGTAGGTCTAGATATTCGAATCCGACGCAAAACGGGCTGCTAATTGTAACGTTCAGAGCCTCCTAATGACGATGGAACACTCAAATTGCATCAAGATTCAATACATCGTCATTCAGAACACTTGTCTCCAACAGTCTATTGTTGCCTCGGGCACCTTATTGTCGTTTTCCTCTGAGTCTAAACTTTCGAATCCGACGCAAAACTGATGGTTAATTGTAACGTTCAGGGCCTCCTAATGACGATGGATCACTCAAATTGCGTCGAGATTCAATACATCGTCCTCCAGCCGACTTGTCTCCAAGGGGATATTGCTGCCTCGGGCACCATGTGGTCTGTCACCTGTGAGTCTAGATTTTCGAATCCGACGCAAAACTTGTAGTTAATTGTAACGTTCAGGGCCTCCTAATGACGATGGAACACTAAAATTGCGTCGAGATCCAGTACATCGACCTCCCGCCGACTTGTCTCCAAAGGGATATTGCTGCCTCGGGCACCATGTGGTCCGTCTCCTGTGAGTCTATATTTTCGGATCCGACGCAAGAGTGATAGTAAATTTTAACGTTCAGGGCCTCCTAATGACGTATGAACACTCAAATTGCGTTGGGATTCTATACGTCGTCCTCCAGACGACTTGTCTACAAGGGGATCTTGCTGCCTCGGGCAGCTTACGGTCCGTTTCCTGTGAGTCTAGATTTTCGAATCCGACGCAAAACGGACTGCTAATTGTAACGTTCATGGCCTCCAAAAGACAAAGGAACACTCAAAATGCGTCGAGATTCAATACAACGTCCTCCAGCCGACTTCTCTCCAAGGGGATATTGCTGCCTCGGGCACCACATGGTCCGTCTCCTGTAGGTCCAGATATTCGAATGCGACGCAAAACGGACTGCTAATTGTAACGTTCAGAGCCTCCTAATGACGATGGAACACTCATATTGTATCAAGATTCAATACATCGTCATTCAGCCGACTTGTCTAAAACGGTCTATTGCTGCCTCGGGCACCTTATGGTCGTTCTCCTCTGAGTCTACATTTTCGAATCCGACGCAAAACTGATAGTTAATTGTAACGTTCAGGGCCTCCAAATGACGATGGGACACTGAATTAGCGTCGAGATTCAATACATCGTCCTTCAGTCGACTTGTCTCCAAGCGTCCAATGCTGCCTCGGGCACCATATTGTCCGTCTCCTGTGAGTCTAGATTTTCGATTCCGACACAAAACTTGTAGTTACTAGTAACGTTCGGGGCCTCCTAAAGACGATGGAACACTCAAATTACGTCGAGATTCAATACATCGTCTACCCGCCGACTTGTCTCCATGGGTCTATTGCTACGTCGCTCACCTTATGGTCGTTCTCCTGTGAGTCTAGATTTTCGAATCCGACGCACAAATGACAGTTAATAGTAACGTCAGGCCCTAGTAATGACGATGGAACACTCAAATTGCGTCGAGAATCAATACATCGTCCTCCAGCCGACTAGATTCCAAGGGACTATTGCTGCCTCGGTCACCATATGGTCCGACTATTGTGAGTCTAGAATTTCGAATCCGACGCAAAACTGATAGTTAATTGTAACGTTCAGGGCCTAGTAATGACGATGGAACACTCAAATTGCGTCGAGATTCAATACATCGTCCACCATGCTACTTGTCTTCAGATGTCTATTGTACCCTCGGGCACCTTATGGTAGTTCTCCTGTGAGTCTAGATTTTCGGATCCGACGCATAAGTGATAGTTAATTGTAACGTTCAGCGCCTCCTAATGACGATAGAACACTCAAATTGCGTCGAGATTCAGTACATCGCCTTCCAGCAAACTTGTCTACAAGGTCCTTTGCTGCCTCGGGCACATATCGTCGTTCTCCTGTGAGTCTAGATTTTCGAATCCGACGCGAAACTAACAGGTAATTGTAACGTTCAGGGCCTCCTAATGACGATGGAACACTCAAATTGCGTCGAATATCAATACATCATCCTCCAGCCGACTTGTCTCCAAGGGGATATTGCTGCCTCATGCACCATATTGGTCCGTCTCCTGTGAGTAGATTTTCAAATGCGACGCCATACTTGTAGTTATTTGTAACGTTCAGGGCCTCCTAATGACGATGGAACACTCAAATTGCGTCGAGATCTAATACATCGTCCTCCAGCCGACTTGTCTCCATGGGTCTATTGCTACGTCGCTCACCTTATGGTCGTTCTCCTGTGAGTCTAGATTTTCGAATCCGACGCACAAATGATTGTTAATAGTAACGTCAGGCCCTAGTAATGACTATGGAACACTCACATTGCGTCGAGAATCAATACATCGTCCTCCAGCCGACTTGACTCCAAGGGTCTATTGCTGCCTCGGTCACCATATTGTCCGACTCCTGTGAGTCTCGAATTTCGAATCCGACGCAAAACTTATAGTTAATTGTAACGTTCAGGGCCTAGTAATGACGATGGAACACTCAAATTGCGTCGAGATTCAACACATCGTCCACCATGCTACTTGTCTACAGATGTCTATTGTACCCTCGGGCACCTTATGGTCGTTCTCCTGTGAGTCTAGATTTTCGGATCCGACGCATAAGTGATAGTTAATTGTAACGTTCAGCGCCTCTTAATGACGATAGAACACTCAAATTGCGACGAGATTCAGTACATCGTCTTCCAGCCAACTTGTCTACAAGGGTCCTTTGCTGCCTCGAGCACATATCGTCATTCTCCTGTGAGTCTATATTTTCGATTCCGACACATAACTGATAGTTAATTGTAACGTTCAGGGCCTCCTAATGTCGATGAAACACTCAAATTCCGTCGCGATCCAATACATCGTCCTCCAGCCGACTTCTCTCCAAGGCTCAATTGCTGCCTTTGGCACCTAATGGTCTTGCTCCTGTGAGTCTAGATTTTCGAATCCGACGCAAGACTGATGGTTAATTGTAACGTTCAGGGCCTCCGAATGACGATGGAACACTCAAATTGCGTCGCGAATCAATACATCGTCCTCCAGCCGACTTGTCTCCAAGGGTCCATTGCTGCCTTTGGCACCTAATGGTCTTGCTCCCGTGAGTCTAGATTTTCGAATCCGACGCGAAACTGATAGTTAATTGTAACCTTCAGGGCCTCCTAATGACGATGGAACACTCAAATTGCGTCGAGATTCAATACATCGTCCTCCAGCCGACTTGTCTCCAAGGGGATATTGCTGCCTCGGGCACCTCTTGGTCGTTCTCCTGTGAGTCTAGATTTTCGAATCCGACGCAAAACTGATGGTTAATTGTAACTTTCATGGCTCTAAATGACGATGGAACACTCAAATTGCGTCGAGATTCAATACATCGTCCTCCAGCCGACTTGTCTACAAGGGGATATTGCTGCCTCGGGCACCTTATGGTCCGCCTTCTGTTAGTCTAGATTTTCGAATCCGACGCGAAACTGATAGTTAATTGAACGTTCAGGGCCTCCTAATGACGATGGAACACTCAAATTGCGTCGAGATTCAATACATCGTCCTCCATCCGACTTGTCTCCAATTGAATATTGCTGCCTCGGGCACCATATGGTCCGTCTCCTGTAGGTCTAAATATTCGAATCCGACGCAAAACGGACTGCTAATTGTAACGCTCAGAGCCTCCTAATGACGATGGTAAACTCAAATTGCATCAAGATTCAATACATCGTCATTCAGAAGACTTGTCCCCAACAGTGTATTGCCGCCTCGAGCACCTTATTGTCGTTTTCCTCTGAGTCTAAACTTTCGAATCCGACGCAAAACTGATAGTTAATTGTAACGTTCAGGGCCTTTTAATGACGATGGAACACTCAAATTGCGTCGCGATTAAATACATCGTCCCCCAGCCGAACCTTCTCCAAGGGTCAATTGCTGCCTTTGGCACCTAATTGTCTTGCTCCTGTGAGTCTAGATTTTCGAAACGAACGCCAAACTGATATTTAATTGTAACGTTAAGTGCCTTCTAATGACGATGGAACACTAAAATTGTGTCGAGATTCAATACATCGTCCTCCAGCCGACTTGTCTCCATGAGGATATTGCTGCCTCGGGCACCATATGGTCCGTCTCCTGTGAGTCTAGATTTTCGAATCCGACGCAAAACTTGTACTTAATTGTTACGTTCAGGGCCTCCTAATGACGATGGAACACTCAAATTGCGTCTAGATCCAATATATCGACCTCCCGCCGACTTGTCTCCAACGGGATATTGCTGCCTCGGGCACCATGTGGTCCGTCTCCTGTGAGGCTAGATTTTCGAATCCTACGCAAAAGTGATAGTTAATTGAAACGTCAGGGCCCCCTAATGACAAATCAACACTCAAATTGCGTCGAGATTCTATACGTCGTCCTCCAGACGACTAGTCTACAAGGGGACCTTGCTGCCTCGGGCAGCTTACGGTCAGCCTCCTGTGAGTCTAGATTTTCGAATCCGACGCAAAACAGATAGTTAATTGTAACGTTCATGGCCTCCTAATTACGATGGAACACTCAAATTGCGTCGGGATTCAATACGTCGTCCTCCAGCAGACTTGTCTCCAAGGGGACATTGCTGCCTCGGGCACCATATGGTCCGTCTACTCTGAGTCTAGATATTCGATTCCGACGCAATACCTGTAGTTAATAGATACGTTCAGGGCCTCCTAATGACGATGGAACACTCAAATTGCGTCGAGATTCAATACATCGTCCTCCAGCCGACTTGTCTCCAAGGGGATAATGCTGCCTCCGGCACCTTATGGTCAGCATCCTGTTAGTCTAGATTTTCGAATCCGACGCAAATCTAATAGTTAATTGTAACGTTCAGGGATTCCTAATGACGAAGGATCAATCAATTTGCGTCGAAATTCAATACATCGTCCTCCAGCCGACTTGTCTCCATGGGTCTATTGCTACCTCGCTAACCTTGTGGTCGTTCTCCTGTGAGTCTAGATTTTCGAATCCGACGCAAAACTGATGGTTAATTGTAACATTCATGGCCTCCTAATGACGATGGAACACTCAAATTGCGTCGAGATTCAATACATCGTCCTCCAGCCGACTTGTCTCCAAGGGGATATTGCTGCTTCGGGCACATATCGTCGTTCTCCTGTTAGTCCATATTTTCGATTCCGACACATAACTGATAGATAATTGTAACGTTCATGGCCTCCTAATGACGATGGAACACTCAAATTGCGTCGAGATCAACACATCGGCCTCCAGCCGTCTTGTCTCCAATGGGATATTGCTGCCTCGGGCACATATCGTCATTCTCCTGTGAGTCTAAAATTTCGAATCCGACCCGAAACTGATAGTTAATTGTAACGTTCAGAACCTCCTAATGACGATGGAACACTCAAATTGCGTCGAGATTCAATACAACGTCCTCCAGCCGACTTCTCTCCAAGGGGATATTGCTGCCTCGGGCACCACATGGTCCGTCTCCTGTAGGTCCAGATATTCGAATGCGACGCAAAACGGACTGCTAATTGTAACGTTCAGAGCCTCCTAATGACGATGGAACACTCATATTGAATCAAGATTCAATACATCGTCATTCAGCCGACTTGTCTCCGACGGTCTATTGCTGCCTCGGGCACCTTATGGTCGTTCTCCTCTGAGTCTACATTTTCGAATCCGACGCAAAACTGATAGTTAATTGTAACGTTCAGGGCCTCCTAATGACTATGGAACACTGAAATAGCGTCGAGAATCAAGACATCGTCCTTCTGTCGACTTGTCTCCAAGCGACCATTGCTGCCTCGGGCACCATATGGTCCATCTCCTGTGAGTCTAGAATTACGAATCCGACACAAAACTTGTAGTTACTTGTAACGTTCAGGGCCTCCTAATGACGATGTAACAGTCAAATTACGTTGAGATTCAATACATCGTCTACCCGCCGACTTGTCTCCAACGGAACATTGCTGCCTCGGGCACCATGTGGACCGTCTATTGTGTGAGTCTACATTTTCGAATACGACGCACAAATGATAGTTAATTGTAACGTTCAGGGCATAGTAACGACGATCGAACTCTCAAATTGCGTCGAGATTCAATACACCGTCCTCCAGCCTACTTGACTCCAAGGGTCTATAGCTGCCTCGGTCACCATGTGGTCCAACTCCTGTGAGTCTAGAATTTCCAATCCGACGCAAAACTGATAGTTAATTGTAACGTTCAGGGCCTAGTAATGACGATGGAACACTCAAATTGCGTCGAGATTCAATACATCGTCCACCAGGCGACTTGTCTCCAGATGTCTATTGTACCCTCCGGCACCTTATGGTCGTTCAACTGTGAGTGTAGATTTTCGAATTCGACGCGAAACTGTTAGTTAATTTTAACGTTCAGGGCCTCCTAATGACGATGGAACACTGAAATAGCGTCGAGATTCAATACATCGTCCTTCAGCCGTCATGTCTCCAAGAGTCCATTGCTGCCTCGTGCACCTTATGGTCGCTCTCCTTTGAGACTACATTTTCGATTCCGATACATAACTTATAGTTCATTATAACGTTCAGGGCCTCCTATTGACGATGGAACACTTAAATTGCGTCGAGATTCAATACATCGTCCTCCAGCCGACTTGTCTCCATGGGTCTACTGCTACCTCGGTCACCTTATCTTCGTTCTCCTGTGAGTCCAGATATTCGAATCCGACGCAAAACGGACTGCTAATTGTAACGTTCATAGCCCCCTAATGATGTTGGAACACTCAAATTGCGTCGAGATTCAATACATCGTCTTCCAGCCGACTTGTCTCCAAGGGGATATTGCTGCCTTGGGTACCAAATAGTCTGCCTGTGAGTGTAGAATTTCGAATCCGACGCAAAACTGATAGTCAATAGTAACGTTCAGGACCTATTAATGACGACGGAACACTCAAAATGCGTCGAGATTCTATACATCGTCCTCCAGCCGACTTGTCTCCAAGGGGATATTGCTGCCTCGGGCACCATAAAGTCCATCTCCTGTGAGACTAGATTTTCGAATCCGACGCAAAACTTGTAGTTAATTGTAATGTTCATGGCGTCCTAATGGCGATGGAACACTCAAATTGCGTCGAGATCCAATACATCGTCCTCCCGCCGACTTGTCTCCAAGGGTCTATTGCTGCCTCGGGCACCTTATGGTCGTTCTCATGTGTGTCTAGATTTTCGAATCCGACGCAAAACTGATATTTAATGTAACGTTATGGGCCTCCTAATGACGATGGAACACTCAAATTGCGTCGAGATTCAAAACATCGTCCTTCCGCCGACTTGTCTCCAACGGGATATTGCTGCCTCGGGCACCATGTGGTCCGTCTCATGTGAGTGCAGATTATCGAATCCGACGCGAAAAAGATAGTTAATTGTAACGTTCAGAGCCTCCTAATGACTAAGGAACACTCAAATTGCGTCGAAATTCAATACATCGTCCTCCAGCCGACTTGTCTCCATGGGTCTATTGCTACCTCGCTCACCTTATGGTCGTTCTCCTGTGAGTCTAGATTTTCGAATCCGACGCAAAACTGATGGTTAATTGTAACGTTCATGGCCTCCTAATGACGATGGAACACTCAAATTGCGTCGAGATTCAATACATCGTCCTCCAACCGACTTTGGCTCCAAGGGTCTATTGCTGCCTCTAGCACCTTACGGTCGTTCTCCTGTGAGAATAGATTTTCGGATCCGACGCATAACTGATAGTTTATTGTAACGTTCCGCGCCTCCCAATGACGATAGAACACTCAATTTGCGTCGAGATTCAATACATCGTCCTCCAGCCGACTTGTCTACAAGGGGATATTGCTGCCTCGGGCACCTTATGGTCCGCCTCCTGTTAGTCTAGATTTTCGAATCCGACGCAAAACTGATAGTTAATTGTAACGTTCAGGGCCTCCTAATGACGATGGAACACTCAAATTGCGTCGAGATTCAATACATCGTCCTCCAGCCGACTTGTCTCCAAGGCGATAATGCTGCCTCCGGCACCTTATGGTAAGCCTCCTGTTAGTCTAGATTTTCGAATCCGACGCAAAACTAATAGTTCATTGCAACGTTCAGGGATTCCTAATGACGAAGGATCAATCGATTTGCGTCGAAATTCAATACATCGTCCTCCAGCCGACTTGTCTCCATGGGGCTATTGCTACCTCGCTAACCTTATGGTCGTTCTCCTGTGAGACTAGATTTTCGAATCCGACGCAAAACTGATGGTTAATTGTGACATTCATGGCCTCCTAATGACGATGGAACACTCAAATGGCGTCGAGATTCAATACATCGTCCTCCAGCCGACTTGTCTATAAGGGGATATTGCTGCCTTGGGCACATATCGTCGTTCTCCTGTTAGTCTATATTTTCGATTCCGACACATAACTGATAGTTAATTGTAACGTTCAGGGCCTCCTAATGACGATGGAACACTCAAATTCCGTCGCGATCCAATACATCGTCCTCGAGGCGACTTCTCTCCAAGGCTCAATTGCTGCCTTTGGCACCTAACGGTCTTGCTCCTGTGAGTCTAGATTTTCGAATCCGTCTCAAGACTGATGGTTATTTGTAACGTTCAGGGCCTCCGAATGACGATGGAACACTCAAATTGCGTCGCGATTTAATACATCGTCCTCCAGCCGACTTGTCTCCAAGGGTCCATTGCTGCCTTTGGCACCTAATGGTCTTGCTCCCGTGAGTCTAGATTTGCGAATCCGACGCGAAACTGATAGTTAATTGTAACGTTCAGGGCCTCCTAATGACGATGGAACACTCAAATTGCGTCGAGATTCAAAACATCGTCCTTCCGCCGACTTGTCTCCAACGGGATATTGCTGCCTCCGGCACCTTATGGTCAGCATCCTGTTAGTCTAGATTTTCGAATCCGACGCAAATCTAATAGTTAATTGTAACGTTCAGGGATTCCTAATGACGAAGGATCAATCAATTTGCGTCGAAATTCAATACATCGTCCTCCAGCCGACTTGTCTCCATGGGTCTATTGCTACCGCGCTAACCTTATGGTCGTTCTCCTGTGAGTCTAGATTTTCGAATCCGACGCAAAACTGATGGTTAATTGTAACATTCATGGCCTCCTAATGACGATGGAACACTCAAATTGCGTCGAGATTCAATACATCGTCCTCCAGCCGACTTGTCTCCAAGGGGATATTGCTGCTTCGGGCACATATCGTCGTTCTCCTGTTAGTCCATATTTTCGATTCCGACACATAACTGATAGATAATTGTTACGTTCATGGCCTCCTAATGACGATGGAACACTCAAATTGCGTCGAGATCAACACATCGGCCTCCAGCCGTCTTGTCTCCAACGGGATATTGCTGCCTCGGGCACATATCGTCATTCTCCTGTGAGTCTAAAATTTCGAATCCGACCCGAAACTGATAGTTAATTGTAACGTTCAGAACCTCCCAATGACGATGGAACACTCAAATTGCGTCGAGATTCAATACAACGTCCTCCAGCCGACTTCTCTCCAAGGGGATATTGCTGCCTCGGGCACCACATGGTCCGTCTCCTGTAGGTCCAGATATTCGAATGCGACGCAAAACGGACTGCTAATTGTAACGTTCAGAGCCTCCTAATGACGATGGAACACTCATATTGAATCAAGATTCAATACATCGTCATTCAGCCGACTTGTCTCCGACGGTCTATTGCTGCCTCGGGCACCTTATGGTCGTTCTCCTCTGAGTCTACATTTTCGAATCCGACGCAAAACTGATAGTTAATTGTAACGTTCAGGGCCTCCTAATGACGATGGAACACTGAAATAGCGTCGAGAATCAAGACATCGTCCTTCTGTCGACTTGTCTCCAAGCGACCATTGCTGCCTCGGGCACCATATGGTCCATCTCCTGTGAGTCTAGAATTTCGAATCCGACACAAAACTTGTAGTTACTTGTAACGTTCAGGGCCTCCTAAGGATCGATGTAACAGCAAATTACGTTGAGATTCAATACATCGTCTACCCGCCGACTTGTCTCCAACGGAACATTGCTGCCTCGGGCACCATGTGGACCGTCTCCTGTGAGTCTACATTTTCGAATGCGACGCACAAATGATAGTTAATTGTAACGTTCAGGGTTAGTAACGACGATGGAACTCTCAAATTGCGTCGAGATTCAATACATCGTCCTCCAGCCGACTTTACTCCAAGGGTCTATAGCTGCCTCGGTCACCATGTGGTCCGATTCCTGTGAGTCTAGAATTTCGAATCCGACGCAATACTGATAGTTAATTGTAACGTTCAGGGCCTAGTAATGACGATGGAACACTCAAATTGCGTCGAGATTCAATACATCGTCCACCAGGCGACTTGTCTCCAGATGTCTATTGTACCCTTGGGCACCTTATGGGCGTTCAACTGTGAGTGTAGATTTTCGAATTCGACGCGAAACTGTTAGTTAATTTTAACGTTCAGGGCCTCCTAATGACGATGGAACACTGAAATAGCGTCGAGATTCAATACATCGTCCTTCAGCCGTCATGTCTCCAAGCGTCCATTGCTGCCTCGTGCACCTTATGGTCGCTCTCCTGTGAGACTACATTTTCGATTCCGACACATAACTTATAGTTAATTATAACGTTCAGGGCCTCCTATTGACCATGGAACACTTAAATTGCGTCGAGATTCAATACATCGTCCTCCAGCCGACTTGACTCCATGGGTCTACTGCTACCTCGGTCACCTTATCTTCGTTCTCCTGTGAGTCCAGATATTCGAATCCGACGCAAAACGGACTGCTAATTGTAACGTTCATAGCCCCCTAATGATGATGGAACACTCAAATTGCGTCGAGATTCAATACATCGTCTTCCAGCCGACTTGTCTCCAAGGGGATATTGCTGCCTTGGGTACCAAATAGTCTGCCTGTGAGTGTAGAATTTCGAATCCGACGCAAAACTGAAACTTAATAGTAACGTTCAGGACCTCCTAATGACGAAGGAACACTCAAAATGCGTCGAGATTCTATACATCGTCCTCCAGCCGACTTGTCTCCAAGGGGATATTGCTGCCTCGGGCACCATAAGGTCCGTCTCCTGTGAGACTAGATTTTCGAATCCGACGCAAAACTTGTAGTTAATTGTAATGTTCATGGCGTCCTAATGGCGATGGAACACTCAAATTGCGTCGAGATCCAATACATCGTCCTCCCGCCGACTTGTCTCCAAGGGTCTATTGCTGCCTCGGGCACCTTATGGTCGTTCTCATGTGTGTCTAGATTTTCGAATCCGACGCAAAACTGATATTTAATGTAACGTTATGGGCCTCCTAATGACGATGGAACACTCAAATTGCGTCGAGATTCAAAACATCGTCCTTCCGCCGACTTGTCTCCAACGGGATATTGCTGCCTCGGGCACCATGTGGTCCGTCTCATGTGAGTGCAGATTATCGAATCCGACGCGAAAATGATAGTTAATTGTAACGTTCAGAGCCTCCTAATGACTAAGGAACACTCAAATTGCGTCGAAATTCAATACATCGTCCTCCAGCCGATTTGTCTCCATGGGTCTATTGCTACCTCGCTCACCTTATGGTCGTTCTCCTGTGAGTCTAGATTTTCGAATCCGACGCAAAACTGATGGTTAATTGTAACGTTCATGGCCTCCTAATGACGATGGAACACTCAAATTGCGTCGAGATTCAATACTTCGTCCTCCAACCGACTTTGGCTCCAAGGGTCTATTGCTGCCTCTGGCACCTTACGGTCGTTCTCCTGTGAGAATAGATTTTCGGATCCGACGCATAACTGATAGTTTATTGTAACGTTCCGCGCCTCCCAATGACGATAGAACACTCAAATTGCGTCGAGATTAAATACATCGTCCTCCATCCGACTTGTCTCCATGGGTCTACTGCTACCTCGGTCACCTTATCTTCGTTCTCCTGTGAGTCCAGATATTCGAATCCGACGCAACACGGACTGCTAATTGTAACCTTCAGAGCCTCCTACTGATGACGGAACACTCAAATTGCGTCGAGATACAATACATTGTCCTCCAGCCGCTTTGTCTCCAAAGGGATATTGCTGTCTCGGGCACCTTATGCTCCGCCTCCTGTGAGTCTAGATTTTCGAATCGGACGCAAAACTGATGGTTAATTGTAACGTTCAGGGCCTCTTAATGACGATGGAACACTCAAATTGCGTCGTGATTCAATACATCGTCCTCCAGCCGACTTGTCTCGAAGGGTCAATTCCTGCCTTTGGCACCTAATGTTCTTGCTCCCGTGAGTCTAGATTTTTGAATCCGACGCGAAACTGATAGCTAATTGTAACGTTCAGGGCCTACTAATGACGATGGAACACTCAAATTGCGTCGAGATTCAATACATCGTCCCCCAGCCGACTTGTCTCCAAGAGGATAATGCTGCCTCGTACACCTTATGGTCGTTCTCCTGTGAGTCTAGATTTTCGAATCCGACGCAAAACTGATGGTTAATTGTAACGTTCATGGCCTCTTAATGACGATGGGACACTCTAATTGCGTCGAGATTCAATACATCGTCCTCCAGCCGACTTGTCTCCTAGTGTCTATTGCTCCCTCGGGCACCTTATGGTTGTTCTCCTGTGAGTCTAGATTTTTGGATCCGAAGCATAACTGATAGTTAATTGTAACGTTCAGCGCCTCCTAATGACGATAGAACACTCAAATTGCGTCGAGATTCAATACATCGTCCTCAATCCGACTTGTCTACAAGGGACTATTGCTGCCTCGGGCACATATCGTCGTTCGCCTGTGAGTCTACATTTTCGAATCCGACGCGAAACGGATAGTTAATTGTAACGTTCAGGGCCTCCTAATGACGATGAAACACTCAAATTGCGTCGAGATTCAATACATCGTCCTCCAGCCGACTTGTGTGCTAGGGGATATTGCTGCCTCGGGCACCTTATCGTCGTTCCTCTGTGAGTATAGATTTTCGAATCCGACGCAAAACTAATTGTTAATTGTGACGTTCAGGGCCTCCTAATGTCGATAGAAAACTCAAATTGCGTCGGGATTCAATACGTCGTCCTCCAGGCGACTTGTCTCCAAGGGGATATTGCTGCCTCGGGCACCATATGATCCCTCTCCTGTAAGTCTAGATTTTCGAATCCGACTCCAAACTTGTAGTTACTTGTAACGTTCAGGACCTCCTAATGGCGATGTAACACTCAAATTACGTCGAGATTCAATACATCGTCCACCAGGCGACTTGTCTCCAGATGTCTATTGTACCCTCGGGCACCTTATGGTCGTTCTCCTGTGAGTGTAGATTTTCAAATTCGACGTGAAACTGATAGTTAATTGTAACGTTCAGGGCCTCCTAATGACGATGGAACACTCAAATTGCGTCGAGATCCAATACATCCTCCTCCAGCCGACTTGTCTGCAAGGGGATATTGCTGCCTCGAACACCTTATCCACGTTCCTCTGCGAGTGTAGATTTTCGAATTTGACGCAAAACTGATAGTTAATTGTAATGTTCAGGGCATCCTAATGACGGTGGAACACTGAAATAGCGTCGAGATTCAATACATCGTCCTACAGCCGTCTTGTCTCCAAGCGTCCATTGCTGCCTCGTGCACCTTATGGTCGCTCTCCTGTGAGACTACATTTTCGATTCCGACACATAACTGATAGTTAATTATAACGTTCAGGGCCTCCTAATGACGATGGAACATTTAAATTGCGTCGAGATTCAATACATCGTCCTCCAGCCGACTTCTCTCCATGGGTCTACTGCTACCTCGGTCACCTTATCATCGTTCTCCTGTGAGTCCAGATATTCGAATCCGACGCAAGGCGGACTGCTAATTGTAACGTTCAGAGCCCCCTAATGATGATGGAACACTCAAATTGCGTCGAGATCCAATACTTCGTCCTCCAGCCGACATGTCTCCAAGGGGATATTGCTGCCTCGTACACCTTATGGTCGTTCTCCTGTGAGTCTAGATCTTCGAATCCGACGGAAAACTGATGGTTAATTGTAACGTTCATGGCCTCTTAATGACGAAGGAACACTCAAATTGCGTCGAGATTCAATACATCGTCCTCCAGCCGACTTGTGTGCTAGGGGATGTTGCTGCCTCGGGCACCTTATCGTCGTTCCTCTGTGAGTATAGATTTTCGAATCCGACGCAAAACTAATACTTAATTGTAACGTTCAGGGCCTCCTAATGTCGATAGAAAACTCAAATTGCGTCGGGATTCAATACGTCGTCCTCCAGCCGACTTGTCTCCAAGGGGATATTGCTGCCTCGGGCACCATATGATCCCTCTCCTGTAAGTCTAGATTTTCGAATCCGACTCCAAACTTGTAGTTACTTGTAACGTTCAGGACCTCCTAATGACGATGTAACACTCAAATTACGTCGAGATTCAATACATCGTCCACCAGGCGACTTGTCTCAAGATGTCTATTGTACCCTCGCTCACCTTATGGTCGTTCTCCTGTGAGTCTAGATTTTCGAATCCGACGCAAAACTGATGGATAATTGTAACGTTCAGGGCCTCCGAATGACGATGGAACACTCCAATTGCGTCGCGATTCAATACATCGTCCTCCAGTCGACATGTCTCCAAGGGTCAATTGCTGCCTTTGGCACATAATGGTCTTGCTCCCGTGAGTCTAGATTTTCGAATCCGACGCGAAACTGATAGTTAATTGTAACGTTCAGGGCCTCCTAATGACGATGGAACACTCAAATTGCGTCGAGATTCAATACATCGTCCTCCAGCCGACTTGTATCCAAGGGTCTATTGCTGCCTCGGGCACCTAATGGTCGTTCTCCTGTGAGTCTAGATTTTCGGATCCGACGCATAACTGATGGTTTATTGTAACGTTCTGCGCCTCCTAATGACGATAGAACACTCATATTGCGTCGAGATTCAATACATCGTCCTCCAGCCGAATTATCTACAGGGGGATATTGCTGCCTCGGGCACCTTTTGGTCCGCCTTCTGTTAGTCTAGATTTTCGAATCCGATGCAAAACTGATAGTTAATTGTAACGTTAATGGCCTCCTAATGACGATGAAACACTCAAATTCCGTCGAGATTCAATTCATCGTCCTCCAGCCGACTTGTCTCCAAGGGTCTATTGCTGCCTCGGGCACCTTATGGTCGTTCTCCTGTGAGTCTAGATTTTCGGATCCGACGCATAACTGATAGCTAATTGTAACGTTCAGCGCCTCCTAATGACGATAGATAACTCAAATTGCGTCGAGATTCAATACATCATCTTCCAGCCGACTTGTCTACAAGGGTCTAATGCTGCCTCGGGCACATATCGTCGTTCTCCTGTGAGTCTAGATTTTCGAATCCGACGCGAAACTGATAGTTAATTGTAACGTTCAGGGCCTCCTAATGATGATGGAACACTCAAATTGCGTCGACATTCAATACATCATCCTCCAGCCGACTTGTCTCCAAGGGGATATTGCTGCCTCCGGCACCTTATGGTCGTTCTCCTGTGAGTATAGATTTTAGAATCCGACGCAAAACTGATGGTTAATTGTAATGTTCATGGCCTCTTAATGCCGATGGAACACTGAAATTGCGTCGAGACTCAATACGACGTCCTCCAGCGGACTTGTCTCCAAGGGTGTATTGCTGCCTCAGGCACTTTATGGTTGTTCTCCTGTGAGTCTAGATTTTCGGATCAGACGCATAACTGATAGTTAATTGTAACGTTCAGCGCCTCCTAATGACGATAGAACACTCAAATTGCGTCGAGATTCAATACATCATCTTCCAGCCGACTTGTCTACAAGGGTCTATTGCTGCCTCCGGCACATATCGTCGTTCTCCTGTGAGTCTAGATTTTCGAATACGACGCAAAGCTGATGGTTAATTGTAACGATCATGGCCTCTTAATGGCGATGGAACACTCAAATTGCGTCGAGATTCAATACATCGACCTCCAGCCGACTTGTCTCCAAGGGGATATTGCTGCCTCATGCACCATATTGCTACGTCTCCTGTGAGTAGATTTATGAATGCGACCCAAAACTTGTAGTTAATTGTAAGGTTCAGGGCCTCCTAATGACGATGCAACATTCAAATTGCGTCGAAATCCAATACATCGTCCTCCCGCCGACTTGACTCCAACGGGATATGCTCCCTCGGGCACCATGTGGTCCGTCTCCTGTGAGTCTAGATTTTCGAATCCGACGCAGAAATGATAGCTAATTGTAACGTTCAGGGTCTCCTAATGTCGAAGGAACACTCATATTGCGTCGAGATTCAATACATCGTCCTCCAGCCGACTTGTTTCCAAGGGTCTACTGCTGCCTCGGGCACCTTATGGTCGTTCTCCTGTGAGTCTAGATTTTCGGATGCGACGCATAACTGATAGTTAATTGTAATGTTCAGCGACTCCTAAAGACGATAGAACACCCAAATTGCGTCGAGATTAAATACATCGTCCTCCAGCCGACTTGTCTACGAGGGGATATTGCTGCCTCGGGCACCTTATGGTCCGCCTCCTGTTAGTCTTGTTTTTCGAATTCGACGCAAAACTGATAGTTAATTGTAACGTTCATGGCCTCCTAATGATGATGGAACACTCAAATTGCGTCGAGATTCAATACATCGTCCTCCAGCCGACTTGACTCCAAGGGGATATTGCTGCCTCGGGCACCATATGGTCCGTCTCCTGTGAGTCTAGATTTTCGAATCCGACTCAAAACTCGTAGTTACTTGTAACGTACAGGGCCTCCTAATGACGATGTAACACTCAAATTACGTCGAGATTCAATACATCGTCCACCCGCCGACTTGTCTCCAACGGGATATTGCTGTCTCGGGCACAATGTGGTCCGTCTCCTGTGTGTGCAGATTATCGAATCCGACGCAAAAAAGATAGTTAATTGTAACGTTCAGGGCCTCCTAATGACGAAGGAACACTCAAATTGCGTCGAAATTCAGTACATCATCCTCCAGCCGACTTGTGTGCTAGGGGAAATTGCTGCGTCGGGCACCTAATCGTAGTTCCTCTGTGAGTCTAGATTTTCGAATCCGACGCAAAACTAATAGTTAATTGTAACGTTCAGGGCCTCCTAATGACGATAGAGTACTCAAATTGCGTCGAGATTCAATACGTCGTCCTCCAGCCGACTTGTCTCCACGGGGATATTGCTGCCTCGGGCACCATATGGTCCATCTCCTGTGAGTCTAGTTTTTCGAATCCGACTCAAAACGTGTAGTTACTTGTAACGTTCAGGGCCTCCTAATGACGATGTAACACTCAAATTACGTCGAGATTCAATACATCGTCCACCCGACGACTTGTCCCCAACGGGATATTGCTGCCTCGGGCACTATGTGGTCCGTATCCTGTGAGTGCAGATTATCGAATCCGACGCAGAAAAGATAGTTAATTGAAACGTTCAGGGCCTCTTAATGTCGAAGAAACACCCAAATTGCGTCGAAATTTAATACATCGTCCTCCAGCCGACTTGTCTCCATGGGTCTATTGCTACCTCGCTCACCTTGTGGTCGTTCTCCTGTGAGTCTAGATTTTCGAATCCGACGCAAAACTGATGGTTAATTGTTACGTTCATGGCCTCCTAATGACGATGGAACACTCAAATTGCGTCGAGATTCAATATATCGTCCTCCAGTTGACTTGTCCACAAGGGGATATTGCTGCCTCGGGCACCTTATGGTCCGCCTCCTGTGAGTCTAGATTTTCGAATCCGACGCAATACTGATAGTTAATTGTAACGTTCATGGCCTCCTCATGACGGTGGAACACTCAAATTGTGTCGAGATTCAATACATCGTTCTCCAGCTGACTTGTGTGCTAGGGGATATTGTTGCCTCGGGCACCTTATCGTCGTTCCTCTGTGAGTATAGGTTTTCGAATCCGACGCAAAACTAATAGTTAATTGTAACGTTCAAAGCCTCCTAATGACGATAGAATGCTCAAATTGCGTCGAGATTGAATACGTCGTCCTCCAGCCGACTTGTCTCCAAGGGGAGATTGCTGCCTCGGGCAGCATATGGTCCGTCTCCTGTGAGCCGAGATTTTCGATTCTGACTCAAAACTTGTAGTTACTTGTATCGTTCAGGGCCTCCTAATGACGATGTAACACACAAATTACGTCGAGATTCAAAACATCGTCCACCCGCCGACTTGTCTCCAACGGGATATTGCTGCCTCGGGCACCATGTGGTCTGTCCCATGTGAGTGCAGATTATCGAATCCGACGCAAAAAAGATAGTTAATTGTAACGTTCAGGGCCTCCTAATGACGATAGAGTACTCAAATTGCGTCGAGATTCAATACATCGTCTTCCAGCCGACTTGTCTACAAGGGGATATTGCTGCCTCGGGCACCTGTTGGTATAGATTTTCAAATCCGACGCAAAACTGATAGTTAATTGTAACGTTCATGGCCTCCTAAAGACGATGGAACACTCAAATTGCGTCGAGATTCAATACATCGTCCTCCAGCCAACTTGACTCCAAGGGGATATTGCTGCCTCGGGCACCATATGGTCCGTCTCCTGTGAGTCTAGATTTTCGAATCCGACTCAAAACTCGTAGTTACTTGTAACATACAGGGCCTCCTAATGACGATGTAACACTCAAATTACGTCGAGATTCAATACATCGTCCACCCGATGACTTGTCTCCAACGGGATATTGCTGACTCGGGCACCATGTGGTCCGTCTCCTGTGTGTACAGATTATCGAATCCGACGCAAAAAAGATAGTTAATTGTAACGTTTAGGGCCTCCTAATGACGATAGAGTACTCAAATTGCGTCGAGATTCAATACATCGTCCTCCAGCCGACTTGTCTCCAAGGGGATATTGCTGTCTCGGGCACCATATGGTCCATCTTCTGTGAGTCTAGTTATTCGAATCCGACTCAAAACTTGTAGTTACATGTAACGTTCAGGGCCTCCTAATGACGATGTAACACTCAAATTACGTCGAGATTCAATACATCGTCCACCCCCCGACTTGTCTCCAACGGAGTATTGCTGCCTCGGGCACCATGTGGTCCGTATCCTGTGAGTGCAGATTATCGAATCCGACGCAGAAAAGATAGTTAATTGTAACGTTCAGGGCCCCTTAATGACGAAGAAACACCCAAATTGCGTCGAAATTCAGTACATCGTCCTCCAGCCGACTTGTCTCCATGGGACTGTTGCTACCTCGCTCACCTTATGGTCGTTCTCCTGTGAGTCTAGATTTTCGAATCCGACGCAAAACTGATGGTTAATTGTAACGTTCATGGCCTCCTAATGACGATGGAACACTCAAATTGCGTCGTGATTCAATACATCGTCCTCCAGTTGACTTGTCCACAAGGGGATATTGCTGCCTCGGGCACCTTATGGTCCGCCTCCTGTGAGTCTAGATTTTCGAATCCGACGCAAAACTGATAGTTAATTGTAACGTTCATGGCCTCCTAATGACGATGGAACACTCAAATTGCGTCGAAATTCAATACATCGTCCTCCAACTGACTTGTGTGCTAGGGGATATTGTTGCCTCGGGCACCTTATCGTCGTTCCTCTGTGAGTCTAGATTTTCGAATCCGGCGCAAAACTAATAGTTAATTGTAACGTTCAAAGCCCCCTAATGACGATAGAATGGTCAAATTGCGTCGAGATTCAATACGTCGTCCTCCAGCCGACTTGTCTCCAAGGGGAGATTGCTGCCTCGGGCACCATATGGTCCGTCTCCTGTGAGTCTAGATTTTCGATTCTGACTCAAAACTTGTAGTTACTTGTAACGGTCGGGGCCTCCTAATGACGATGTAACACACAAATTACGTCGAGATTCAAAACATCGTCCACCCGCCGACTTGTCTCCAACGGGATATTGCTGCCCCGGGCACCATGTGGTCTGTCCCATGTGAGTGCAGATTATCGAATCCGACGCAAAAGAGATAGTTAATTGTAACGTTCAGGGCCTCCTAATGACGCAGGAACACTCAAATTGCGTCGAGATTCAATACATCGTCCTCCAGCCGACTTGTCTACAAGGGGATATTGTTGCCTCGGGCACCTTTTGGTCTGCCTCCTGTTGGTCTAGATTTTCGAAATCGATGCAAAACTGATAGTAATTAGTAACGTTCATGGCCTCCTAATGACGATGGAACACTCAAATTGCGTCGAGATTCAATACATCGTCCTCCAGCCGACTTGTCTCCAAGGGGATATTGCTGCTTCAAGCACCATATTGGTCCGTCTTCTGTGAGTAGATTTTCGAATCCGACGCAAAACTTGTAGTTAATTGTAACGTTCAGGGCCTCCTAATGACGATGGAACACTCAAATACATCGTCCTCCCGCCGACTTGTCTCCAACGGGATATTGCTGCCTCGGGCACCATGTGCTCCGTCTCCTGTGAGTCTAGATTTTTGAATCCGACGCAAAAATGAAAGTTAATTGTAACGTTCAGGGCCTCCTAACGTCGAAGGAACACTCAAATTGCGTTGAGATTCAATACATCGTCCTCCAGCCGACTTGTCTCCAAGGGGATATTGAGGCATCAGGCACCATATAGTCCGTCTCCTGTGAGTCTAGATTTTGGAATCCGACGCTAAACATGTAGTTAATTGTAACGTTCAGGGCCTCCTAATTACGATGGAACACTCAAATTGCGTCGAGACCCAATACATCGACCTCCCGCCGACTTGTCTCCAACGGGATATTGCTGCCTCGGGCACCATGTGGTCCGTCTCCTGTTAGTCTAGATTTTCGAATCCGACGCAAAAGTGATAGTTAATTGAAACGTTAAGGGCTTCCTAATGACTAATGAACACTCAAATTGCGTAGAGATTCTATACGTCGTCCTCCAGACGAGTTGTCTACAAGGGGATCTTGCTGACCCGGGCACCTTACGGTCCGCCTCCTGTGAGTCTAGATTTTCGAATCCGACGCAAAACTGATAGTTAATTGTAACGTTCATGGCCTCCTAATGACGATGGAACACTCAAATTGCGTCGGGATTCAATACGTCGTCCTCCAGCCGACTTGTCTCCAAGGGGATATTGCTGCCTCGGGCACCATATGGTCCGGTTACTGTGAGTCTAGATTTTCGAATCCGACGCAAAACCTGTAGTTAATTGTAACGTTCAGGGCCACCTAATGACGATGGAACACTCAAATTACATCGAGATTCAATACATCGTCGACCCAGTGACTTGTCTCCAACGTGATATTGCTGCCTCGGGCACCATGTGGTCCGTCACCTGTGAGTCTAGATTTTCTAATCCGACGCGAAACTGATAGTTAATTGTAACGTTGAGGGCCTCCTAATGTCGATGGAACACTCAAATTGCGTCGAGATTCAATAAATCGTCCTCCAGCAGACTTGTCTCCATGGGTCTACTGCTACCTCGGTCACCTTATAGTCGTTCACCAGTTTGTCTAGATTTTCGAATCCGACGCAAATCGGACTGCTAATTGTAACGTTCATGGCCTCCTATTGACGATGGAACACTCAAATTGCGTCGAGATTCAATACATCGTCCTCCAGCCGACTTGTCTCCAAGGGGATATTGCTGCCTCGGGCACCTTATGGTCGTTCACCTGTGAGTCTACATTTTCGAATTCGACGCGAAACTGATAGTTAATTGTAACGTTCAGAACCACCTAATGACGATGGAACACTCAAATTGCGTCGAGATTCAATACAACGTCCTCCAGCCGACTTCTCTCCAAGGGGATATTGCTGCCTCGGTCACCGCATGGTCCGTCTCCTGTAGGTCCAGATATTCGAATGCGACGCAAAACGGACTGCTAATTGTAACGTTCAGAGCCTCCTAATGACGATGGAACACTCATATTGAATCAAGATTCAATACATCGTCATTCAGCCGACTTGTCTCCAACGGTCTATTGCTGCCTCGGGCACCTTATGGTCGTTCTCCCCTAAGTCTACATTTTCGAATCCGACGCTATACTGATAGTTAATGGTAACGTTCAGGGCCTCCTATTGACGATGGAACACTGAAATAGCCTCGAGATTCAATACATCGTCCTTCAGTCGACTTGTCTCCAAGCGTCCATTGCTGCCTCGGGCACCATATGGGCCGTCTCCTGTGAGTTTAAATTTTCGAATCCGACACAAAACTTGTAGTTACTTGTAACGTTCAGGGCCTCCTAATGACGATGGAACACTCAAATTACGTCGAGATTCAATACATCGTCAACCCGCCGACTTGACTCCAAGGGTCTATTGCGGCCTTGGTCACCATATGGTCCGACTCCAGTGAGTCTAGAATTTCGAATTCGACGCGAAACTGATAGTTAATTGTAAGGTTCAGGGCCTCCTAATGACGATGGAACACTGAAATAGCGTCGAGATTCAATACATCGTCCTTCAGCCGTCTTGTCTCCAAGCGTCCATTGCTGCCTCGTGCACCTTATGGTCGTTCTCCTGTGAGACTACATTTTCGATTCCGACACATAACTGATAGTTAATTATAACGTCCAGGGCCTCCTAATGACGATGGAACACTTAAATTGCGTCGAGATTTAACACATCGTCCTCCAGCCGACTTGTCTCCATGGGTCTACTGCTACCTCGGTCACTTTATCTTCGTTCTCCTGTGAGTCCAGATATTCGAATCTTACGCAAAACGGACTGCTAATAGTAACGTTCAGAGCCCCCTAATTATGATGGAACACTCAAATTGCGTCGAGATTCAATACATCGTCCTCCAGCCGCCTTGTCCACAAGGGGATATTGCTGCCTCCTGTGAGTCTAGATTTTCGAATCCGACGCAAAACTGATAGTTAATTGTAACGTTCATGGCTCCTATTGACGATGGAACACTCAAATTGCGTCGAGATTCAAGACATCGTCCTTTAGCTGACTTGTGTGCTAGGGGATTTTGCTGCATCGGGCACCATGTCGTCGTTCCTCTGTGTGTCTAGATTTTCGAATCCGACGCAAAACTAATAGTTAATTGTAACGTTCAGGGCCTCCTAATGACGATAGAATACTCAAATTGCTTCGAGATTCAAGACGTCGTCCTCCAGCCGACTTGTCTCCAACGGGATTTTGCTGCCTCGGGCACCATGTGGTCCGTCTCCTGTGAGTCTAGACTTTCGATTCCGACACAAAAACGATTGTTAATTGTAACGTTCAGGGCCTCCTAATGCCGAAGGAACACTCAAAATTCGTCGAGATTCAATACATCGTCCTCCAGCCTACTTGTCTCCAAGGGTCTATTGCTGCCTCGTACACCTTCTGGTCGTTCTCCTGTGAGTATAGATTATCGGATCCGACGCATAACTGATAGCTAATTGTAACGTTCATTGCCTCCTAATGACGATGGTACACTCAAATTGCGTCGAGATCCAATACATCGTCCATCCGCCGACTTGTCTCCAACGGGATATTGCTGCCTCGGGCACCATGTGGTCCGTCACCTGTGAGTTTCGATTTTCGAATCCGACGCGAAACTGATAGTTAATTGCAACTTTCAGGGCCTCCTAATGACGATGGAACACTGGAATAGCGTCGAGATTCAATACATCGTCCTTCAGTGGACTTGTCTCCAAGCGTCCATTGCTGCCTCGGGCACCATATGGTCCGTCTCCTGTGAGTCTAGATTTTCGAATACGACACAAAACTTGTAGTTACTTGTAACGTTCAGGGCCTCCTAATGACGATGGAACACTCTAATTACGTCGAGATTCAATACATCGTCTACCCGCCGACTTGTGTCCAACGGGATATTGCTGCCTCGGGCACCATGTGGTCCGTCTCCTGTGAGTCTAGATTTTCGAATCCGACGCACAAATGATAGTTAATTGTAACTTTCAGGGCCTAGTAATGACGATGGAACACTCAAATTGTGTCGAGAATCAATACATCGTCCTCCAGCCGACTTGACTCCAAGGGTCTATTGCTGCCTTGGTCACCATATGATCCGGCTCCTGTGAGTCTAGAATTTCGAATCCGACGCAAAACAGATAGTTAATTGTAACTTTCAGGGCCTAGTAATGACGATGGAACACTCAAATTGTGTCGAGAATCAATACATCGTCCTCCAGCCGACTTGACTCCAAGGGTCTATTGCTGCCTTGGTCACCATATGGTCCGGCTCCTGTGAGTGTAGATTTTCGAATTCGACGCGAAACTGATAGTTAACTGTAACGTTCAGGGCCTCCTAATGACGATGGAACACTGAAATTGCGTCGAGATTCAATACATCCTCCTCCAGCCCACTTGTCTGCAAGGGGATATTGCTGCCTCGATCACCTTATCGTCGTTCCTCTGCGAGTCTAGATTTTCGAATCCGACGCAAAACTGATAGTTAATTGTAATGTTCAGGGCCTCCCAATGACGATGGAACACTGAAATAGCGTCGAGATTCAATACATCGTCCTCCAGCCAACTTGTCTCCATGGGTCTACTGCTACCTCGGTCATCTTATCTTCGTTCTCCTGTGAGTCCAGATATTCGAATCCGACGCAAAACGGACTGCTAATAGTAACGTTCAGAGCCCCCTAATGATGATGGAACACTCAAATTGCGTCGAGATTCAATACATCGTCCTCCAGCCGACTTGTCTCCAAGGGGATATTGCTGACTTGGGCAACATATAGTCCTCCTGTGAGTCCAGAATTTCGAATCCGACGCAAAACTGATAGTTAATTGTAACGTTCAGGACCTCCTAATGACGATGGAACACTCAAATTCCGTCGAGATTCAATACATCGTCCTCCAGCCGACTTGTCTCCAAGGGGTTATTGCTGCCTCGGGCACCATATGGTCTGTCTCCTGTGAGACTAGATTTTCGAATCCTACGCAAAACTTGTAGTTAATTGTAACGTTCATGGCCTCCTAATGACGATGGAACACTCAAATTGCGTCGAGATTCAATACATCTTCCTCCCGCCGACTTGTCTCCAAGGGTCTATTGCTGCCTCGGGCACCTTATAGTCGTTCTCATGTGAGTCTAGATTTTCGGATCCGACGCATAACTGATAGTTAATTGTAACGTTCAGCGCCTCCTAATGACGATAGAACACTCAAATTGCGTCGAGATTCAATACATCGTCCAAAAGCCGCCTTGTCCACAACGGGATATTGCTGCCTCCTGTGAGTCTAGATTTTCGAATCCGACGCAAAAATGATAGTTAATTGTAACGTTCATGGCCTCCTATTGACGATGGAACACTCAAATTGCGTCGAGATTCAATACATCGTCCTCCAGCCGACTTGTGTGCCAGAGGAAATTGCTGCCTCGGGCACCTTATCGTCGTTGCTCTGTGAGTCTAGATTTTCGAATCCGACGCAAAACTAATAGTTAATTGTAACGTTCAGGGCCTCCTAATGACAATAGAATACTCAAATTGCGTCGAGATTCAATACGTCGTCCTCCAGCCCACTTGTCTCCAAGTGGATATTGCTGCCTCGGGCACCATGTGGTCCGTCTCCTGTGAGTCGAGATTCTCGAATCCGACGCCAAACTGATAGTTAATTGCAACATTCAGGGCCTCCTAATGACGATGGAACACTCAAATTGCGTCGAGATTCAATACGGCGTCCTGCAGCCAACTTGTCTCCAAGGGGATATTGCTGCCTCGGGCACCATATGTTCCGTCTCCTGTAGGTCCAGATATTGGAATCCGACGCAAAACGGACTGCTAATTGTAACGTTCAGAGCCACCTAATGACAATGGAACACTCAAATTGCATCAAGATTCAATACATCGTCATTCAGAAGACTTGTCACCAACAGTCTATTGCTGCCTCGGGCACCTTATGGTCGTTCTCCTCTGGGTCTAAATTTTCGATTCCCTCGCAAAAATGATAGTTAATTGTAACGTTCAGGGCCTCCTAATGACGATGGAACACTCAAATTGCGTCGAGACTCAATTCATCGTCCTCCAGCCGACTTGTCTCCATCGGTCTACTGCTACCTCGGTCACCTTTTCTTCGTTCTCCTCTGAGTCCAGATATTCGAATCCGACGCAAAACGGACTGCTAATTGTGACGTTCAGAGCCTCCTAATGATGATGGAACACTCAAATTGCGTCGAGATTCAATACATCGTCCTCCAGCCGACTTGTCTACAAGGGTCTATTGCTGCCTCGGGCACATATCGTCGTTCTCCTGTGATTCCAGATTTTCGAATCCGACGCGAAACTGATAGTTAATTGTAACGTTCAGGGCCTCCTAATGACGATAGAGTACTCAAATTGCGTCGAGATACAATACATCGTCCTCCAGCCGACTTGTCTCCAAGGGGATATTGCTGCCTCCGGCACCATATGGTCCGTCTCCTGTGAGTCTAGATTTTCGAATCCGACTCAAAACATTTAGTTACTTGTAACGTTCAGGGCCTCCTAATGACGATTGAACACTCAAATTGCGTCGAGAGTCAATACATGGACATCCAGTTGAGTTGTCTACAAGGGGATATTGCTGCCTCGGGCTCCATGTGGTCCGTCTCCTGTGAGTCTAGATTTTCGAATCCGACGCGAAACTGATAGTTAATTGTAACGTTCAGGGCCTCCTAATGACGATGGAACACTCAAATTGCGTCGAGATTCAATACATCGTCCTTCAGCCGACTTGTCTCCAAGAGTCCATTGCTGCCTCAGGCACCTTATGGTCGTTCTTCTGTTAGTCTAGATTTTCGAATCCGACGCAAAACAGATAGTTAATTGTAACGTTCAGGGCCTCCTAATGACGATGGAACACTCAAATTGCGTCGAGATTCAATACATCGGCCTCGAGCCGACTTGTCTCCAAGGGTCAATTGCTGCCTCGGGCATCTTATGGTCGTTCTCCTGTGAGTCTAGATTTTCGAATCGGCCGCAAAACAGATAGTTAATTGTAACGTTCACGGCCTCCTAATGACGAAGGAACACTCAAATTGCGTCGAGATTCACTACACCGTCCTCCAGCCGACTTGTCTCCATGGGGATATCGCTGCCTCGGGCACCACATGGTCCGTCTCCGGTGATTCTACGTTTTCGAATCCGACGCAAGACTGATAGTCATTTGTAACGTTCAGGGCCTCCTAATGACGGTGGAACACTCAAATTGCGTCGAGATTCAATATATCGTCCTTCAGCCGACTTGAACCGAGAATCCGTTGCCGCCACGGGCACCTTATGGTCGTTATCCTGTTAGTCTAGATTTTCAAATCCGACGAAAAACTGATAGTTAATTGTTACATTCAGGGCCTCCTAATGACGATGGAACACTCAAATTGCTTCGCGATCCAATACATCGTCCTCCAGCCGAGTTGTCTCCAAGGGTCTATTTCTGCCACGGGCACCTTAAGATCGTTCTCCTGTGAGTGTAGATTTTCGAACCCGACACAAAACTGACAGTTAATTGTAACGTTCAGGGCCACCTAATGACGATGGAACACTCAAATTGCGTCGAGATTCAATACATAGGCCTCCTGCCGACTTATCTCCAAGGGGAAATGGCTGTCTCGGGCACCATATGGACCTTCTCCTGTGAGTCTATATTTTCGAATCCGACGCAAAAATGATAGTGAATTGTAACGTTCAGCGCCTCCTAATGACGATAGACAACTCGAATTGTATCGAGATTCAATACATCGTCCTCCAGCCGACTTGTCTCCAAGGGTCTATTGCTGCTTCGGGCACCTTATGGTCCGTCTCCGGTGAGTCTAGATTATCGAATCCGACGAAAAACTGATAGTTAATTGTAACATTCACGCCTCCGAGTTACGATGGAACACTCAAATTGCGCCGCGATCCAATACATCGTCCTCCAGCCGACTTGTCTAAAGGGGCTATTGCTGCCACGGGCACCTTAAGATCGTTCCCCTGTGAGTCTAGATTTTCGAACCCGACGCAGAACTGATAGCTAATTGTAACGTTCAGGGCCACCTAATGACGATGGAACACTCAAATTGCGCGAGATTCAATATATCGGCATTCAGCCGTTTTGTCTCCAACGGTCTATTGCTGCCTCGGGCACCTTATGGTCGTTCGCCTGTGAGTCTAGATTTTAGAATCCGACGCAAAACTGATAGTTAATTGTAATGTTCAGGGCCTCCTAATACCGATGGGGCACTCAAGTTGCGTCGCGATTCAATACATCGTCCTCCAGCGGACTGGTCTCCAGTGATTCTAGATATTCGAATCCGACGAAAAACTGATAGTTAATTGTAACATTCAGGGCCTCCTAATGACGATGGAACACTCAAATTGCGTTGCGATCCAATACATCGTCCTCCAGCCGACTTGTCTCCAAGGGTCTCTTGGTGCCTCGGTCACCTTATGGTCGTTCTCCTGTGTGTCTAGATTTTAGAATCCGACGCAAAAATTATAGTTAATTGTGACGTTCAGCGCTTCCTAATGACGAAGGATCACTCAAGTTGCGTAGAGAGTCAATACATCGACCTCCAGCCGACTTGGCTCATAGAGACCATTGCTGCCTCGGGGACCTTATGGTCGTTCTCCTGTGAGTCTAGATTTTCGAATCCGACGCAAAAATGATAGATAATTGTAACGTTCAGCGCCTCCTAATAACGATGGAGCACTCAAATTGCGTCGAGTGTCAATACATCGACCTCCAGCCGACTTGTTTCCAAAGGGATATTGCTGTCTCGGGCACCATATGATCCTTCTCCTTTGAGTCTACATTTACGAATCCGACGCAAAAATGATAGTGAATTGTAACGTTCAGCGCCTCCTAATGGCGATAGAACACTCAGATTGCGTCGAGAGTCAGTCCATCGGCCTCCAGCCGAATTGTCTACAAGGGGATGATGCTGCCTCGGGCTATATGTGGTCCGTCTCCTGTGAGTCTATATTTTCGAATCCGACGCGAAACTAATAGTTAATTGTCACGTTCAGGGCCTCCTAATGACGATGGAACACTCAAATTGCGTCGAGAGTCAATACATCGACATCCAGCCGACTTGTCTACAAGGGGATATTGCTGCCTCGGGCTCCATGTGGTCCAACTCCTGTGAGTCTAGATTTTCGAATCCGACGCGAAACTGATAGTTAATTGTGACGTTCAGGGCCTCCTAATGACGATGGAACACTCAAATTGCGTCGAGATTCAATACATCGGCCTCGAACCGACTTGTCTCCAAGTGTCTATTGCTGCCTCGGCACCTTATGGTCGTTCCCCTGTGACTCTAGATTTTCGAATAGGCCGCAAAACAGATAGTTAATTGTAACGTTCTGCGTCGATTCATTACACCGTCCTCCAGCCGACTTGTCTCCATGGGGATATCGCTGCCTCGGGCACCACATGGTCCGTCTCCGGTGATTCTACGTTTTCGAATCCGACGCAAAACTGATAGTTATTTGTAACTTTCAGGGCCTCCTAATGACGATGGAACACTCAAATTGCGTCGAGATTCAATAAATCGTCCTTCAGCCGACTTATCCCCAAGGGGATATTGCTGTCTCGGGCACCATATGATTCTTCTCCTGTGAGACTAGAGTTTCGAATCCGACGCAAAAATTACAGTGAATTGTAACGTTCAGCGCCTCCTAATGACGATAGAACACTCAAATTGCGTCGAGAGTCAATACATCGACCTACAGCCGACTTGTCAACAAGGTGATATTGCTGCCTCGGGCTCCATGTGGTCCGTCTCTTGTGAGTCTAGATTTTCGAATCCGACGCGATACAAATAGTTAATTGCAACGTTCAGGGCCTCCTAATGACGATGGAACACTCAAATTTCGTCGAGATTCAATACATCGGCCTCCAGCCGATTTCTCTCCATGGGGTATTGCTGTCTCGGGCACCATATAATCCTTGTCCTGTGAGTCTAGATTTTCGAATCCGACGCAAAAATGATAGTGAATTGTAACGTTCAGGGCATCTTAATGACGATGGAACACTCAAATAGCGTCGGGATTCATGATATCGGTATTCAGCCGATTTGTCTCCAAGGGTCTATTGCTGCCCTGGGCACCTTATGGTCGTTCCCCTGTGAGTCTAGATTTTCGAATCCGACGCATAACTGATAGTTATTTGTAACGTTCAGGGCCTCCTATTTACGATGGAACACTCAAATTGCGGCGCGATCCAATACATCGTCCTCCAGCTGACTTGTCTCCAAGGGTCTATTGCTGCTTCGGGCACCTTTGGGTCCGTCTCCGGTGAGTTTAGATTATCGAATCCGACGAGAAACTGATAGTTAATTGTAACATTCGGGGCCTCCTAGTTACGAAGGAACATTCAAATTGCGTCGCGATCCAATACATCGTCCTCCAGCTGACTTGTCTCCAAGGGTCTATTGCTGCCTGTGTCTCCTTATGATCGTTCTCCTGTGAGTCTAGATTATCGAATCCGACGCAAAACTGATAGTTAATTGTAACGTTCAGGGCCTCCTAATGACGATGGAACACTCAAATTGCATCGAGATTCAACTTAACGGCCTCCAGCCGACTTGTCTCCATGGGGATATTTCTGAATCGGGCTCCTTATGGTCGCTGTCCTGTGAAGCTAGATTTTCGAAACCGACGCGAAACTGATGGTTAATTGTAACGTTCAGGACTTCCTAATGACGATGGAACACTGGAATTGCGCGAGATTCAATAGATCGGAATTCAGCCGATTTGTCTCCAACGGTCTATTGCTGCCTCGGGCACCTTATGGCCGTTCCCCTGTGAGTCTAGATTTTAGAATCCGTCGCAAAACTGATAGTTAAATGTAATGTTCAGGGCTTCCTAATGACGATGGAGCACTCACGTTGCGTCGCGATTCAATACATCGTCCTCCAGCGGACTGGTCTCCAAGGGGATATAGCCTCGGGCACCTTATGGTCCGTCTCCAGTGAGTCTAGATTTTCGAATCCGACGAAAAACTGATAGTTAATTGTAACATTCAGGGCCTCCTAATGACGATGGAACACTCAAATTGCGTCGCGATCCAATACATCGTCCTCCAGCCGATTTGTCTCCAAGGGTCTATTGCTGCCTCGGGCACCTTATGATCGTTCTCCTGTGAGTCTAGATTTTCGAACGCGACGCAAAACTGATAGTTAATTGTAACGCTCAGGGCCACCTAATGACGATGGAACACTCAAATTGCGTCGAGATTCAATACATCGTCCATCAGCCGACTGCCTCGGGCACCAAATGGTCCGTCTCCCGTGAGTCTAGATTTTTTAATCCGACGCGAAACTGATAGTTAATTGTTACGTTCAGGGCCTCCTAATGACGATGGAACACTAAAATAGCGTCGAGATTCAATACATCGCCCTTCAGCCGACTTGTCTCCAAGGGTGTATTGCTGCCTCGGTCACCTTATGGTCGTTCTCCTGTGAGTCTAGATTTTCGAATCCGACGCAAAAATGATAGTTAATTGTGACGTTCAGCGCTTCCTAATGACGATGGAACACTCAAATTGCGTAGAGAGTCAATACATCGAGCTCCAGCCGACTTGTCTCGTACAGTCCATTGCTGCCTCGGGGACCTTATTGTCGTTCTCCTGTGAGTCTAGATTTTCGAATCCGACGCAAAAATGATAGTTAATTGTAACGTTCAGCGCCTCCTAATAACGATTGATCACTCAAATTGCGTCGAGGGTCAATACATCGACCTCCAGCCGACTTGTCTGCAAGGGGATATTGCTGTCTCGGGCACCATATGATCCTTCTCCTTTGAGTCTACATTTTCGAATCCGTCGCAAAAATGATAGTGAATTGTAACGGTCAGCGCCTCCTAATGGCGATAGTACACTAAATTGCGTCGAGATTCAATCCATCGGCCTCCAGCCGACTTGTCTACGAGGGGATATTGATGTCTCGGGCTCCATGTGGTCCGTCCCCTGTGAGTCTATATTTTCGAATCCGACGCGAAACTAATAGTTAATTGTTACGTTCAGGGCCTCCTAAAGTCGAGGGAACACTCAAATTGCGTCGAGATTCACTACACCGTCCTCCAGCCGACTTGTCTCCATGGGGATATCGCTGCCTCGGGCACCTCATGGTCCGTCACCGGTGATTCTACATTTTCGAATCCGACGCAAAACTGATAGTTATTTGTAACGTTCAGGGCCTCCTAATGACGATGGAACACTCAAATTGCGTCGAGATTCAATACATCGTCCTTCAGCCGACTTGTACCAAGAGTCCATTGCTGCCTCGGGCACCTTATGGTCGTTCTCCTGTGAGTCGAGATTTTCGAATCCGACGCAATACTGATAGTTAATTGTAACGTTCAGGACCTCCTAATGACGATGGAACACTCAAATTGCATCGAGATTCAACATACCGGCTTCCAGCCGACTTGTCTCCATGGGCATATTGCTGCCTCGGGCACCTTATGGTCGTTCCCCTGTGAGTCTAGAATTTCGAATCCGACGCAAAACTGATAGTTAATTGTAACGTTCAGGACCTCTTAATGACGATGGAACACTCAAATTGCATCGAGATTCAACATACCGGCTTCCAGCCGACTTGTCTCCATGGGGATATTGCTGCCTCGGGCACCTTATGGTCGTTCCCCTGTGAGTCTAGAATTTCGAATCCGACGCATAACTGATAGTTATTTGTAACGTTCAGGGCCTCCTATTTACGATGGAACACTCAAATTGCGGCGCGATCCAATACATCGTCCTCCAGCTGACTTGTCTCCAAGGGTCTATTGCTGCTTCGGGCACCTTTGGGTCCGTCTCCGGTGAGTTTAGATTATCGAATCCGACGAGAAACTGATAGTTAATTGTAACATTCAGGGCCTCCTAGTTACGAAGGAACATTCAAATTGCGTCGCGATCCAATACATCGTCCTCCAGCTGACTTGTCTCCAAGGGTCTATTGCTGCCTGTGGCTCCTTATGATCGTTCTCCTGTGAGTCTAGATTATCGAATCCGACGCAAAACTGATAGTTAATTGTAACGTTCAGGGCCTCCTAATGACGATGGAACACTCAAATTGCATCGAGATTCAACTTAACGGCCTCCAGCCGACTTGTCTCCATGGGGATATTTCTGCCTCGTGCTCCTTATGGTCGCTGTCCTGTGAAGCTAGATTTTCGAAACCGACGCGAAACTGATTGTTAATTGTAACGTTCAGGACTTCCTAATGACGATGGAACACTCGAATTGCGCGAGATTCAATAGATCAGAATTCAGCCGATTTGTCTCCAACGGTCTATTGCTGCCTCGGGCACCTTATGGTCGTTCCCCTGTGAGTCTAGATTTTAGAATCCGTCGCAAAACTGATAGTTAATTGTAATGTTCAGGGCTTCCTAATGACGATGCAGCACTCACGTTGCGTCGCGATTCAATACATCGTCCTCCAGCGGACTGGTCTCCAAGTGGATATAGCCTCGGGCATCTTATGGTCCGTCTCCAGTGAGTCTAGATTTTCGAATCCGACGAAAAACTGATAGTTAATTGTAACATTCGGGGCTCCTAATGACGATGGAACACTCAAATTGCGTCGCGATCCAATACATCGTCCTCCAGCCGACTTGTCTCCAAGGGTCTATTGCTGCCTCGGGCACCTTATGATCGTTCTCCTGTGAGTCTAGATTTTCGAACGCGACGCAAAACTGATTGTTAATTGTAACGCTCAGGGCCACCTAATGACGATGGAACACTCAAATTGCGTCGAGATTCAATACATCGTCCATCAGTAACTGCCTCGGGCACCAAATGGTCCGTCTTCGTGAGTCTAGATTTTTTAATCCGACGCGAAACTGATAGTTAATTGTAACGTTCAGGGCCTCCTAATGACGATGGAACACTAAAATAGCGTCGAGATTCAATACATCGCCCTTCAGCCGACTTGTCTCCAGGGGTCTAATGCTGCCTCGGTCACCTTATGGTCGTTCTCCTGTGAGTCTAGATTTTCGAATCCGACGCAAAACTGATAGTTAATTGTGACGTTCAGCGCCTCCTAATGACGATGGAACACTCAAATTGCGTAGAGAGTCAATACATCGAGCTCCAGCCGACTTGTCTCGTACAGTCCATTGCTGCCTCGGGGACCTTATGGTCGTTCTCCTGTGAGTCTAGATTTTCGAATCCGACGCAAAAATGATAGTTAATTGTAACGTTCAGCGCCTCCTAATAACGATTGAACACTCAAATTGCGTCGAGGGTCAATACATCGACCTCCAGCCGACTTGTCTCCAAGGGGATATTGCTGTCTCGGGCACCATATGATCCTTCTCCTATGAGTCTACATTTTCGAATCCGTCGCAAAAATGATAGTGAATTGTAATGGTCAGCGCCTCCTAATGGCGATAGTACACTAAATTGCGTCGAGATTCAATCCATCGGCCTCCAGCCGACTTGTCTACGAGGGGATACTGATGTCTCGGGCTCCATGTGGTCCGTCCCCTGTGAGTCTATATTTTCGAATCCGACGCGAAACTAATAGTTAATTTGCTACGTTCAGGGCCTCCTAATGACGAAGGAACACTCAAATTGCGTCGAGATTCACTACACCGTCCTCCAGCCGACTTGTCTCCATGGGGATATCGCTGCCTCGGGCACCTCATGGTTCGTCACCGGTGATTCTACATTTTCGAACGCGACGCAAAACTGATAGTTAATTGTAACGCTCAGGGCCACCTAATGACGATGGAACACTCAAATTGCGTCGAGATTCAATACATCGTCCATCAGCCGACTGCCTCGGGCACCAAATGGTCCGTCTCCCGTGAGTCTAGATTTTTTAATCCGACGCGAAACTGATAGTTAATTGTTACGTTCAGGGCCTCCTAATGACGATGGAACACTAAAATAGCGTCGAGATTCAATACATCGCCCTTCAGCCGACTTGTCTCCAAGGGTGTATTGCTGCCTCGGTCACCTTATGGTCGTTCTCCTGTGAGTCTAGATTTTCGAATCCGACGCAAAAATGATAGTTAATTGTGACGTTCAGCGCTTCCTAATGACGATGGAACACTCAAATTGCGTAGAGAGTCAATACATCGAGCTCCAGCCGACTTGTCTCGTACAGTCCATTGCTGCCTCGGGGACCTTATTGTCGTTCTCCTGTGAGTCTAGATTTTCGAATCCGACGCAAAAATGATAGTTAATTGTAACGTTCAGCGCCTCCTAATAACGATTGATCACTCAAATTGCGTCGAGGGTCAATACATCGACCTCCAGCCGACTTGTCTGCAAGGGGATATTGCTGTCTCGGGCACCATATGATCCTTCTCCTTTGAGTCTACATTTTCGAATCCGTCGCAAAAATGATAGTGAATTGTAACGGTCAGCGCCTCCTAATGGCGATAGTACACTAAATTGCGTCGAGATTCAATCCATCGGCCTCCAGCCGACTTGTCTACGAGGGGATATTGATGTCTCGGGCTCCATGTGGTCCGTCCCCTGTGAGTCTATATTTTCGAATCCGACGCGAAACTAATAGTTAATTGTTACGTTCAGGGCCTCCTAAAGTCGAGGGAACACTCAAATTGCGTCGAGATTCACTACACCGTCCTCCAGCCGACTTGTCTCCATGGGGATATCGCTGCCTCGGGCACCTCATGGTCCGTCACCGGTGATTCTACATTTTCGAATCCGACGCAAAACTGATAGTTATTTGTAACGTTCAGGGCCTCCTAATGACGATGGAACACTCAAATTGCGTCGAGATTCAATACATCGTCCTTCAGCCGACTTGTACCAAGAGTCCATTGCTGCCTCGGGCACCTTATGGTCGTTCTCCTGTGAGTCGAGATTTTCGAATCCGACGCAATACTGATAGTTAATTGTAACGTTCAGGACCTCCTAATGACGATGGAACACTCAAATTGCATCGAGATTCAACATACCGGCTTCCAGCCGACTTGTCTCCATGGGCATATTGCTGCCTCGGGCACCTTATGGTCGTTCCCCTGTGAGTCTAGAATTTCGAATCCGACGCAAAACTGATAGTTAATTGTAACGTTCAGGACCTCTTAATGACGATGGAACACTCGAATTGCGCGAGATTCAATAGATCGGAATTCAGCCGATTTGTCTCCAACGGTCTATTGCTGCCTCGGGCACCTTATGGTCGTTCCCCTGTGAGTCTAGATTTTAGAATCCGTCGCAAAACTGATAGTTAATTGTAATGTTCAGGGCTTCCTAATGACGATGCAGCACTCACGTTGCGTCGCGATTCAATACATCGTCCTCCAGCGGACTGGTCTCCAAGTGGATATAGCCTCGGGCACCTTATGGTCCGTCTCCAGTGAGTCTAGATTTTCGAATCCGACGAAAAACTGATAGTTAATTGTAACATTCGGGGCTCCTAATGACGATGGAACACTCAAATTGCGTCGCGATCCAATACATCGTCCTCCAGCCGACTTGTCTCCAAGGGTCTATTGCTGCCTCGGGCACCTTATGATCGTTCTCCTGTGAGTCTAGATTTTCGAACGCGACGCAAAACTGATTGTTAATTGTAACGCTCAGGGCCACCTAATGACGATGGAACACTCAAATTGCGTCGAGATTCAATACATCGTCCATCAGCCGACTGCCTCGGGCACCAAATGGTCCGTCTTCGTGAGTCTAGATTTTTTAATCCGACGCGAAACTGATAGTTAATTGTAACGTTCAGGGCCTCCTAATGACGATGGAACACTAAAATAGCGTCGAGATTCAATACATCGCCCTTCAGCCGACTTGTCTCCAGGGGTCTAATGCTGCCTCGGTCACCTTATGGTCGTTCTCCTGTGAGTCTAGATTTTCGAATCCGACGCAAAACTGATAGTTAATTGTGACGTTCAGCGCCTCCTAATGACGATGGAACACTCAAATTGCGTAGAGAGTCAATACATCGAGCTCCAGCCGACTTGTCTCGTACAGTCCATTGCTGCCTCGGGGACCTTATGGTCGTTCTCCTGTGAGTCTAGATTTTCGAATCCGACGCAAAAATGATAGTTAATTGTAACGTTCAGCGCCTCCTAATAACGATTGAACACTCAAATTGCGTCGAGGGTCAATACATCGACCTCCAGCCGACTTGTCTCCAAGGGGATATTGCTGTCTCGGGCACCATATGATCCTTCTCCTATGAGTCTACATTTTCGAATCCGTCGCAAAAATGATAGTGAATTGTAATGGTCAGCGCCTCCTAATGGCGATAGTACACTAAATTGCGTCGAGATTCAATCCATCGGCCTCCAGCCGACTTGTCTACGAGGGGATACTGATGTCTCGGGCTCCATGTGGTCCGTCCCCTGTGAGTCTATATTTTCGAATCCGACGCGAAACTAATAGTTAATTTGCTACGTTCAGGGCCTCCTAATGACGAAGGAACACTCAAATTGCGTCGAGATTCACTACACCGTCCTCCAGCCGACTTGTCTCCATGGGGATATCGCTGCCTCGGGCACCTCATGGTTCGTCACCGGTGATTCTACATTTTCGAATCCGACGCAAAACTGATAGTTATTTGTAACGTTCAGGGCCTCCTAATGACGATGGAACACTCAAATTGCGTCGAGATTCAATACATCGTCCTTCAGCCGACTTGTACCTAGAGTCCATTGCTGCCTCGGGCACCTTATGGTCGTTCTCCTGTGAGTCGAGATTTTCGAACCCGACGCAAAACTGATAGTTAATTGTAACGCTCTAGGCCACCTAATGACGATGGAACACTCAAATTGCGTCGAGATTCAATACATCGTCCTCCAGCCGACTTGTCTCCAAGGGTCTATCGCTGCCTGTGGCTCCGTATGATCGTTTTCCTGTGAGTCTAGATTTTCGAATCCGACGCAAAACTGATAGTTAATTGTAACGTTCAGGACCTCCTAATGACGATGGAACACTCAAATTGCATCGAGATTCAACATACCGGCTTCCAGCCGACTTGTCTCCATGGGGATATTGCTGCCTCGGGCACCTTATGGTCGTTCCCCTGTGAGTCCAGAATTTCGAATCCGACGCATAACTGATAGTTATTTGAAACGTTCAGGGCCTCCTATTTACGATGGAACACTCAAATTGCGGCGCGATCCAATACATCGTCCTCCAGCTGACTTGTCTCCAAGGGTCTATTGCTGCTTCGGGCACCTTTGGGTCCGTCTCCGGTGAGTTTAGATTATCGAATCCGACGAGAAACTGATAGTTAATTGTAACATTCAGGGCCTCCTAGTTACGAAGGAACATTCAAATTGCGTCGCGATCCAATACATCGTCCTCCAGCTGACTTGTCTCCAAGGGTCTATTGCTGCCTGTGGCTCCTTATGATCGTTCTCCTGTGAGTCTAGATTATCGAATCCGACGCAAAACTGATAGTTAATTGTAACGTTCAGGGCCTCCTAATGACGATGGAACACTCAAATTGCATCGAGATTCAACTTAACGGCCTCCAGCCGACTTGTCTCCATGGGGATATTTCTGCCTCGGGCTCCTTATGGTCGCTGTCCTGTGAAGCTAGATTTTCGAAACCGACGCGAAACTGATTGTTAATTGTAACGTTCAGGACTTCCTAATGACGATGGAACACTCGAATTGCGCGAGATTCAATAGATCGGAATTCAGCCGATTTGTCTCCAACGGTCTATTGCTGCCTCGGGCACCTTATGGTCGTTCCCCTGTGAGTCTAGATTTTAGAATCCGTCGCAAAACTGATAGTTAATTGTAATGTTCAGGGCTTCCTAATGACGATGCAATACTCACGTTGCGTCGTGATTCAATACATCGTCCTCCAGCGGACTGGTCTCCAAGGGGATATAGCCTCGGGCACATTTTGGTCCGTCTCCAGTGTGTCTAGATTTTCGAATCCGACGAAAAACTGATAGTTAATTGTAACATTCAGGGCCTCCTAATGACGATGGAACACTCAAATTGCGTCGCGATCCAATACATCGTCCTCCAGCCGACTTGTCTCCAAGGGTCTATTGCTGCCTCGGGCACCTTATGATCGTTCTCCTGTGAGTCTAGATTTTCGAACGCGACGCAAAACTGATAGTTAATTGTAACGCTCAGGGCCACCTAATGACGATGGAACACTCAAATTGCGTCGAGATTCAATACATCGTCCATCAGCCGACTGCCTCGGGCACCAAATGGTCCGTCTCCCGTGAGTCTAGATTTTTTAATCCGACGCGAAACTGATAGTTAATTGTAACGTTCAGGGCCTCCTAATGACGATGGAACACTAAAATAGCGTCGAGATTCAATACATCGCCCTTCAGCCGACTTGTCTCCAGGGGTCTAATGCTGCCTCGGTCACCTTATGGTCGTTCTCCTGTGAGTCTAGATTTTCGAATCCGACGCAAAAATGATAGTTAATTGTGACGTTCAGCGCCTCCTAATGACGATGGAACACTCAAATTGCGTAGAGAGTCAATACATCGAGCTCCAGCCGACTTGTCTCGTACAGTCCATTGCTGCCTCGGGGACCATATGGTCGTTCTCCTGTGAGTCTAGATTTTCGAATCCGACGCAAAAATGATAGTTAATTGTAACGTTCAGCGCCTCCTAATAACGATTGAACACTCAAATTGCGTCGAGGGTCAATACATCGACCTCCAGCCGACTTGTCTCCAAGGGGATATTGCTGTCTCGGGCACCATATGATCCTTCTCCTTTGAGTCTACATTTTCGAATCCGTCGCAAAAATGATAGTGAATTGTAACGGTCAGCGCCTCCTAATGGCGATAGTACACTAAATTGCGTCGAGATTCAATCCATCGGCCTCCACCCGACTTGTCTACGAGGGGATACTGATGTCTCGGGCTCCATGTGGTCCGTCCCCTGTGAGTCTATATTTTCGAATCCGACGCGAAACTAATAGTTAATTGTTACGTTCAGGGCCTCCTAATGACGAAGGAACACTCAAATTGCGTCGAGATTCACTACACCGTCCTCCAGCCGACTTGTCTCCATGGGGATATCGCTGCCTCGGGCACCTCATGGTCCGTCACCGGTGATTCTACATTTTCGAATTCGACGCAAAACTGATAGTTATTTGTAACGTTCAGGGCCTCCTAATGACGATGGAACACTCAAATTGCGTCGAGATTCAGTACATCGTCCTTCAGCCGACTTGTACCAAGAGTCCATTGCTGCCTCGGGCACCTTATGGTCGTTCTCCTGTGAGACGAGATTTTCGAACCCGACGCAAAACTGATAGTTAATTGTAACGCTCTGGGCCACCTAATGACGATGGAACACTCAAATTGCGTCGAGATTCAATACATCGTCCTCCAGCCGACTTGTCTCCAAGGGTCTATCGCTGCCTGTGGCTCCGTATGATCGTTTTCCTGTGAGTCTAGATTTTCGAATCCGACGCAAAACTAATAGTTAATTGTAACGTTCAGGACCTCCTAATGACGATGGAACACTCAAATTGCATCGAGATTCAACATACCGGCTTCCAGCCGACTTGTCTCCATGGGGATATTGCTGCCTCGGGCTCCTTATGGTCGCTGTCCTGTGAAGCTTAATTTTCGAAACCGACGCGAAACTGATTGTTAATTGTAACGTTCCGGGCTTCCTAATGACGATGGAACACTCAAATTGCGGGAGATTCAAAATATCGGCATTCAGCCGATTTGTCTCCAAGGGTCAATTGCTGCCTCGGGAACCTTATGGTCGTTCCAATGTGACTCTAGATTTTAGAATCCGACGCAAAAATGATAGTTAATTGTAATGTTCAGGGCCTCCTAATGACGATGGAAAACTCAAATTGCGTCGGGATTCATTATATCGGTATTCAGCCGATTTGTCTCCAAGGGTCTATTGCTGCCTCGGGCACCTTATGGTCGTTCCCCTGTGAGTCTAGATTTTAGAATCCGACGCAAAACTGATAGTTAATTGTAATGTTCAGGGCCTCCTACTGACGATGGAGCACTAAAGTTGCGTCGCTATTCAATACATCGTCCTCCAGCGGACTGGTCTCCAAGGGGATATAGCCTCGGGCACCTTATGGTCCGTCTCCAGTGAGTCTAGATTTTCGAATCCGATGAAAAACTGATAGTTAATTGTAACATTCAGGGCCTCCTAATGACGATGGAACACTCAAATTGCGTCGCGATCCGATACATCGTCCTCCAGCCGACTTGTCTCCAAGGGTCTATTGCTGCCTCGGGCACCTTATGATCGTTCTCCTGTGAGTCTAGATTTTCGAACGCGACGCAAAACTGATAGTTAATGGTAACGCTCAGGGCCACCTAATGTCGATGGAACACTCAAATTGCGTCGAGATTCAATACATCGTCCATCAGCCGACTGCCGCGGGCACCAAATGGTCCGTCTCCCGTCAGTCTAGATTTTTGAATCCGACGCGAAACTGATAGTTGAAGGTAACGTTCAGGGCCTCCTAATGACGATGGATCACTAAAATAGCGTCGAGATTCAATACATCGTCCTTCAGCCGACTTGTCTCCAATTGTCTATTGCTGCCTCGGTCACCTTATGGTCGTTCTCCTGTGAGTCTAGATTTTCGAATCCGACGCAAAAATGATAGTTAATTGTGATGTTCAGCGCCTCATAATGACGATGGATCACTCAAGTTGCGTAGAGAGTTAATACATCGACCTCCAGCCGACTTGTCTCGTACAGTCCATTGCTGCCTCGGGGACCTTATGGTCGTTCCCCTGTGAGTCCAGAATTCCGAATCCGACGCATAACTGATAGTTATTTGAAACGTTCAGGGCCTCCTATTTACGATGGAACACTCAAATTGCGGCGCGATCCAATACATCGTCCTCCAGCTGACTTGTCTCCAAGGGTCTATTGCTGCTTCGGGCACCTTTGGGTCCGTCTCCGGTGAGTTTAGATTATCGAATCCGACGAGAAACTGATAGTTAATTGTAACATTCAGGGCCTCCTAGTTACGAAGGAACATTCAAATTGCGTCGCGATCCAATACATCGTCCTCCAGCTGACTTGTCTCCAAGGGTCTATTGCTGCCTGTGGCTCCTTATGATCGTTCTCCTGTGAGTCTAGATTATCGAATCCGACGCAAAACTGATAGTTAATTGTAACGTTCAGGGCCTCCTAATGACGATGGAACACTCAAATTGCATCGAGATTCAACTTAACGGCCTCCAGCCGACTTGTCTCCATGGGGATATTTCTGCCTCGGGCTCCTTATGGTCGCTGTCCTGTGAAGCTAGATTTTCGAAACCGACGCGAAACTGATTGTTAATTGTAACGTTCAGGACTTCCTAATGACGATGGAACACTCGAATTGCGCGAGATTCAATAGATCGGAATTCAGCCGATTTGTCTCCAACGGTCTATTGCTGCCTCGGGCACCTTATGGTCGTTCCCCTGTGAGTCTAGATTTTAGAATCCGTCGCAAAACTGATAGTTAATTGTAATGTTCAGGGCTTCCTAATGACGATGCAGCACTCACGTTGCGTCGTGATTCAATACATCGTCCTCCAGCGGACTGGTCTCCAAGGGGATATAGCCTCGGGCACATTTTGGTCCGTCTCCAGTGTGTCTAGATTTTCGAATCCGACGAAAAACTGATAGTTAATTGTAACATTCAGGGCCTCCTAATGACGATGGAACACTCAAATTGCGTCGCGATCCAATACATCGTCCTCCAGCCGACTTGTCTCCAAGGGTCTATTGCTGCCTCGGGCACCTTATGATCGTTCTCCTGTGAGTCTAGATTTTCGAACGCGACGCAAAACTGATAGTTAATTGTAACGCTCAGGGCCACCTAATGACGATGGAACACTCAAATTGCGTCGAGATTCAATACATCGTCCATCAGCCGACTGCCTCGGGCACCAAATGGTCCGTCTCCCGTGAGTCTAGATTTTTTAATCCGACGCGAAACTGATAGTTAGTTGTAACGTTCAGGGCCTCCTAATGACGATGGAACACTAAAATAGCGTCGAGATTCAATACATCGCCCTTCAGCCGACTTGTCTCCAGGGGTCTAATGCTGCCTCGGTCACCTTATGGTCGTTCTCCTGTGAGTCTAGATTTTCGAATCCGACGCAAAAATGATAGTTAATTGTGACGTTCAGCGCCTCCTAATGACGATGGAACACTCAAATTGCGTAGAGAGTCAATACATCGAGCTCCAGCCGACTTGTCTCGTACAGTCCATTGCTGCCTCGGGGACCATATGGTCGTTCTCCTGTGAGTCTAGATTTTCGAATCCGACGCAAAAATGATAGTTAATTGTAACGTTCAGCGCCTCCTAATAACGATTGAACACTCAAATTGCGTCGAGGGTCAATACATCGACCTCCAGCCGACTTGTCTCCAAGGGGATATTGCTGTCTCGGGCACCATATGATCCTTCTCCTTTGAGTCTACATTTTCGAATCCGTCGCAAAAATGATAGTGAATTGTAACGGTCAGCGCCTCCTAATGGCGATAGTACACTAAATTGCGTCGAGATTCAATCCATCGGCCTCCACCCGACTTGTCTACGAGGGGATACTGATGTCTCGGGCTCCATGTGGTCCGTCCCCTGTGAGTCTATATTTTCGAATCCGACGCGAAACTAATAGTTAATTGTTACGTTCAGGGCCTCCTAATGACGAAGGAACACTCAAATTGCGTCGAGATTCACTACACCGTCCTCCAGCCGACTTGTCTCCATGGGGATATCGCTGCCTCGGGCACCTCATGGTCCGTCACCGGTGATTCTACATTTTCGAATTCGACGCAAAACTGATAGTTATTTGTAACGTTCAGGGCCTCCTAATGACGATGGAACACTCAAATTGCGTCGAGATTCAGTACATCGTCCTTCAGCCGACTTGTACCAAGAGTCCATTGCTGCCTCGGGCACCTTATGGTCGTTCTCCTGTGAGACGAGATTTTCGAACCCGACGCAAAACTGATAGTTAATTGTAACGCTCTGGGCCACCTAATGACGATGGAACACTCAAATTGCGTCGAGATTCAATACATCGTCCTCCAGCCGACTTGTCTCCAAGGGTCTATCGCTGCCTGTGGCTCCGTATGATCGTTTTCCTGTGAGTCTAGATTTTCGAATCCGACGCAAAACTAATAGTTAATTGTAACGTTCAGGACCTCCTAATGACGATGGAACACTCAAATTGCATCGAGATTCAACATACCGGCTTCCAGCCGACTTGTCTCCATGGGGATATTGCTGCCTCGGGCTCCTTATGGTCGCTGTCCTGTGAAGCTTAATTTTCGAAACCGACGCGAAACTGATTGTTAATTGTAACGTTCCGGGCTTCCTAATGACGATGGAACACTCAAATTGCGGGAGATTCAAAATATCGGCATTCAGCCGATTTGTCTCCAAGGGTCAATTGCTGCCTCGGGAACCTTATGGTCGTTCCAATGTGACTCTAGATTTTAGAATCCGACGCAAAAATGATAGTTAATTGTAATGTTCAGGGCCTCCTAATGACGATGGAAAACTCAAATTGCGTCGGGATTCATTATATCGGTATTCAGCCGATTTGTCTCCAAGGGTCTATTGCTGCCTCGGGCACCTTATGGTCGTTCCCCTGTGAGTCTAGATTTTAGAATCCGACGCAAAACTGATAGTTAATTGTAATGTTCAGGGCCTCCTACTGACGATGGAGCACTAAAGTTGCGTCGCTATTCAATACATCGTCCTCCAGCGGACTGGTCTCCAAGGGGATATAGCCTCGGGCACCTTATGGTCCGTCTCCAGTGAGTCTAGATTTTCGAATCCGATGAAAAACTGATAGTTAATTGTAACATTCAGGGCCTCCTAATGACGATGGAACACTCAAATTGCGTCGCGATCCGATACATCGTCCTCCAGCCGACTTGTCTCCAAGGGTCTATTGCTGCCTCGGGCACCTTATGATCGTTCTCCTGTGAGTCTAGATTTTCGAACGCGACGCAAAACTGATAGTTAATGGTAACGCTCAGGGCCACCTAATGTCGATGGAACACTCAAATTGCGTCGAGATTCAATACATCGTCCATCAGCCGACTGCCGCGGGCACCAAATGGTCCGTCTCCCGTCAGTCTAGATTTTTGAATCCGACGCGAAACTGATAGTTGAAGGTAACGTTCAGGGCCTCCTAATGACGATGGATCACTAAAATAGCGTCGAGATTCAATACATCGTCCTTCAGCCGACTTGTCTCCAATTGTCTATTGCTGCCTCGGTCACCTTATGGTCGTTCTCCTGTGAGTCTAGATTTTCGAATCCGACGCAAAAATGATAGTTAATTGTGATGTTCAGCGCCTCATAATGACGATGGATCACTCAAGTTGCGTAGAGAGTTAATACATCGACCTCCAGCCGACTTGTCTCGTACAGTCCATTGCTGCCTCGGGGACCTTATGGTCGTTCTCCTGTGAGTCTAGATTTTCGAATTCGACGCAAAAATGATAGTTAATTGTAACGTTCAGCGACTCCTAATATCGATGGAACACTCAAATTGCGTCGAGGGTCAATACATCGACCTCCAGCCGACTTGTCTCCAAGGAGATATTGCTGTCTCGGGCACCATATGATCCTTCTCCTTTGAGTCTACATTTTCGAATAGGTCGCAAATATGATAGTGAATTGTAACGTTCAGCGCCTCAAAATGGCGATAGAACACTCAAATTGCGTCGAGATTCAATCCAACGGCCTCCAGCCGACATGTCTACAAGGGAATATTGATGCCTCGGGCTCCATGTGGTCCGTCTCCTGTGAGTCTATATTTTCGAATCCGACTCGAAACTAATAGTTAATTGTTACGTTCAGGGCCTCCTAATGACGATGGAACACTCAAATTGCGTCGAGAGTCAATACATCGACATCCAGCCGACTTGTCTACAAGGGGATATTGCTGCCTCGGGCTTCATGTGGTCCGTCTCCTGTGAGTCTAGATTTTCGAATCCGACGCGAAACTGATAGTTAATTGTAACGTTCAGGGCCTCCTAATGACGATGGAACACTCATATTGCGTCGAGATTCAATACATCGTAATTCAGCCGACTTGTCTCCAAGAGTCCATTGCTGCCTCGGGCACCTTATGGTCGTTCTTCTGTTAGTCTAGATTTTCGAATCCGACGCAAAAAAGATACTTAATTGTAGCGTTCAGGGCCTCCTAATGACGATGGAACACTCAAATTGCGTCGAGATGCAATACATCGGCCTCGAGCCGGCTTGTCTCCGAGGGTCTATTGCTGCCTCGGGCACCTGATGGTTGTTCTCCCGTGAGTCTAGTTTTTCGAATCGGCCGCAAAAAAGATAGTTAATTGTAACGTTCACGTCCTCCTAATGACGAAGGAACACTCAAATTGCGTCGATATTCACTACACCGTCCTCCAGCCAACTTGTCTCCATGGGGATATCGCTGCCTCGGGCACCTCATGGTCCGTCTCCGGTGATTCTACGTTTTCGAATCCGACGCAAAACTGATAGTTATTTGTTTCGTACAGGGCCTCCTAATGACGATGGAACACTCAAATTGCGTCAAGATTCAATACATCGTCCATCAGCCGACTTGTACCAAGAGCCATTGCTGCCTCGGGCACCTTATGTTCGTTCTCCTGTTAGTCTAGATTTTCGAATCCGACGCAATAGAGATAGTTAAATGTTACGTTCAGGGCCTCCTAATGACGATGGAACACTCAAATTGCGTCGAGATTCAATACATCGGCCTCGAGCCGACTTGTCTCCAAGTGTCTATTGCAGCCTCGGGCACCTTTGGGTCCGTCTCCGGTGAGTCTAGATTTTCGAAACCGACGCGAAACTGATTGTTAATTGTATCGTTCAGGGCTTCCAAATGACGGTGGAACACTCAACTTGCGTCGCGATCCAATACATCGTCCCCCAGCCGACTTGTCTCCATGGGTCTATTGCTGCCTCGGGCACCTTATGATCGTTCTCCTGCGAGTCTAGATTTTAGAAGGCGACGCAAAACTGATAGTTAACTGTAACGCTCAGGGCCACCTAATGACGATGGAACACTCAAATTGCGTCGAGATTCAATACATCGTCCTCCAGCCGACTTGTCTCCAAGGGTCTATTGCTGCTTCGGGCTCCTTATGGTCCGTCTCCGGTGAGTCTAGATTATCGAATCCGACGAAAAACTGACAGTTAATTGTAACATTCAGGGCCTCCTAGTTACGATGGAACACTCAAATTACGTCACGATCCAATACATCGTCCTACAGCCGACTTGTCTCCAAGGGTCTATTGCTGCCTGTGGCTCCTTATGATCGTTCTCCTGTGAGTCTAGATATTCGAATCCGACGCAAAACTGATAGTTAATTGTATCGTTCAGCGCCTCCTAATGAAGATGGAACACTCAAATTGCATCGAGATTCAACATACCGGCCTCCAGCCGACATGTCTCCATGGGGATATTCCTGCCTCGGGCTCCTTATGGTCGCTGTCCTGTGAGGTTAGATTTTCGAAACCGACGCGAAACTGGTTGTTAATTGTAACGTGCAGGGCTTCCTAATGACGATGGAACACTCAAATTGCGCGAGATTCTATATATCGGCATTCAGCCGATTTGTCTCCAACGGTCTATTGCTGCCTCGGGCACCTTATGGTCGTTCCCCTGTGAGTCTAGATTTTAGAATCCGACGCAAAACTCATAGTTAATTGTAATGTTCAGGGCCTCCTAATGACGATGGAGCACTCAAGTTGCGTCGCGATTCAATACATCGTCCTCCAGCGGACTGGTCTCCAAGAGGATATAGCCTCGGGCACCTTATGGTAAATCTCCAGAGAGTCTAGATTTTCGAATCCGAGGAAAAACTGATAGTTAATTGTAACATTCAGGGCCTCCTAATGACGATGGAACACCCAAATTACGTCGCGATCCAATACATCGTCCTCCAGCCGACTTGTCTCCAAGGGTCTATTGCTGCCTCTGGCACCTTATGATCGTTCTTTTGTGAGTCTAGATTTTCGAACGCGACGCAAACCTGATAGTTAATTGTAACGCTCAGGGCCTCCTAATGACGATGGAACACTCAAATTGCGTCGAGATGCAATACATCGGCCTCGAGCCGGCTTGTCTCCAAGGGTCTATTGCTGCCTCGGGCACCTTATGGTTGTTCTCCCGTGAGTCTAGTTTTTCGAATCGGCCGCAAAAAAGATAGTTAATTGTAACGTTCACGGCTTCCTAATGACGAAGGAACACTCAAATTGCGTCGATATTCACTACACCGTCCTCCAGCCGACTTGTCTCCATGGGGATATCGCTGCCTCGGGCACCTCATGGTCCGTCTCCGGTGATTCTACGTTTTCGAATCCGACGCAAAACTGATAGTTATTTGTTTCGTTCAGGGCCTCCTAATGACGATGGAACACTCAAATTGCGTCAAGATTCAATACATCGTCCATCAGCCGACTTGTACCAAGAGCCATTGCTGCCTCGGGCACCTTATGGTCGTTCTCCTGTTAGTCTAGATTTTCGAATCAGACAAAATAGAGATAGTTAATTGTTACGTTCAGGGCCTCCTAATGACGATGGAACACTCAAATTGCGTCGAGATTCAATACATCGGCCTCGAGCCGACTTTGTCTCCAAGTGTCTATTGCTGCCTCGGGCACCTTTGGGTCCGTCTCCGAAGAGTCTAGATTATCGAATCCGACGAAAAACTGATAGTTAATTGTAACATTCAGTGAGTCTAGATTTTCGAATCCTACGAAAAACTGATAGTTAATTGTAACACTCAGGGCCTCCTAATGACGATGGAACACTCAAATTGCATCGAGATTCAACATACCGGCCTCCAGCCGACTTGTCTCCATGGGGATATTGCTACCTCGGGCTCCTTATGGTCGCTGTCCTGTGAAGCTAGATTTTCGAAACCGACGCGAAACTGATTGTTAATTGTGACGTTCAGGGCTTCCAAATGACGGTGGAACACTCAAATTGCGCGAAATTCAATACATCGGCATTCAGCCGATTTGTCTCCAACGGTCTATTGCTGCCTCGGGCACCTTATGGTCGTTCCCCTGTGAGTCTAGATATTAGAATCCGACGCAAAACTGAAAGTTAATTGTAAAGTTCAGGGCCTCCTAATGACGATGGAACACTCAAATTGCGTCGGGATTCATTATATCGGTATTCAGCCGATTTGTCTCCAAGTGTCTATTGCTGCCTCGGGCACCTTATGGTCGTTCCCCTGTGAGTCTAGATTTTAGAATCCGACGCAAAACTGATAGTTAATTGTAATGTTCAGGGCCTCCTAATGACGATGGAGCACTTAAGTTGCGTCGCGATTCAATACATCGTCCTCCAGCCGACTTGTCTCCAAGGGTCTATTGCTGCTTCGGGCACGTTATGGTCCGTCTCCGGTGAGTCTAGATTATCGAATCCGACGAAAAACTGATAGTTAATTGTAACATTCAGGGCCTCCTAGTTACGATGGAACACTCAAATTACGTCACGATCCAATACATCGTCCTCCAGCCGACTTGTCTCCAAGGGTCTATTGCTGCCTGTGGCTCCTTATGATCGTTCTCCTGTGAGTCTAGATTTTCGAATCCGACGCAAAACTGATAGTTAATTGTAACGTTCAGCGCCTCCTAATGAAGATGGAACACTCAAATTGCATCGAGATTCAACATACCGGCCTCCAGCCGACATGTCTCCATGGGGTTATTGCTGCCTCGGGCTCCTTATGGTCGCTGTCCTGTGAGGTTAGATTTTCGAAACCGACGCGAAACTGGTTGTTAATTGTAACGTGCAGGGCTTCCTAATGACGATGGAACACTCAAATTGCGCGAGATTCTATGTATCGGCATTCAGCCGATTTGTCTCAAACGGACTATTGCTGCCTCGGGCACCTTATGGTCGTTCCCCTGTGAGTCTAGATTTTAGAATCCGACGCAAAACTGATAGTTAATTGTAATGTTCAGGGCCTCCTAATGACGATGGAGCACTCAAGTTGCGTCGCGATTCAATATATCGTCCTCCAGCGGACTGGTCTCCAAGAGGATATAGCCTCGGGCACCTTATGGTCAATTTCCAGTGAGTCTAGATTTTCGAATCCGACGAAAAACTGATAGTTAATTGTAACATTCAGGGCCTCCTAATGACGATGGAACACTCAAATTACGTCGCGATCCAAGACATCGTCCTCCAGCCGACTTGTCTCCAAGGGTCTATTGCTGCCTCTGGCACCTTATGATCGTTCTCCTGTGAGTCTAGATTTTCGAACGCGACGCAAAACTGATAGTTAATTGTAACGTTCAGGGCCACCTAATGACGATGGAACACTCAAATTGCGTCGAGATTCAATACATCGTCCATCAGCCGACTGCCTCGGGCACCAAATGGTCCGTCTCCTGTGAGTCTAGATTTTCGAATCCCACGAAAACCTGATAGCTAATTGTAACATTCAGGGCCTCCTAATGACGATGGAACACTATAATAGCGTCGAGATTCAATACATCGTCCTTCAGCCGACTTGTCTCCAAGGGTCTATTGCTGCCTCGGTCACCTTATGGTCGTTCTCCTGCGAGTCTAGATATTAGAGTCCGACGCAAAAATGATAGTTAATTGTGACTTTCAGCGCCTCCTAATGACGATGGAACACTCGAATTGCATAGAGAGTCAATACATCGACCTCCAGCCGACTTGTCTCATAGAGTCCATTGCTGCCTCGGGCACCTTATGGTCGTTCTCCTGTGAGACTAGATTTTCGAATCCGACGCAAAAATGAAAGTTAATTGTAACGTTCAGCGCCTACTAATAACGATGGAACACTCAAATTGCGTCGAGGGTCAATACATTGACCTCCAGCCGACATGTCTCCAAGGGGATATTGCTGTCTCGGGCACCATATGATCCTTCTCCTTTGAGTCTACATTTTCGAATCCGACGCAAAAATGATAGCGAATTGTAACGTTCAGCGCCTCCTATTGGCGATAGAACACTCAAATTGCGTCGAGATTCAATCCATCGGCCTCCAGCCGCCTTGTCTGCAAGAGGATATTGCTGTCTCGGGCTCCATGTGGTCCGTCCCCTGTGAGTCTATATTTTCGAATCCGACGAGAAACTAATAGTTAATTGTTACGTTCAGGGCCTCCTAATGACGATGGAACACTCAAATTGCGTCGAGAGTCAATACATCGGCCTCGAGCCGACTTGTCTACAAGGGGATATTGCTGCCTCGGGCTCCATGTGGTCCGTCTCCTGTGAGTCTAGATTTTCGAATCCGTCGCGAAACTGATAGTTAATTGTAACGTTCACGGCCTCCTAATGACGAAGGAACACTCAAATTGCGTCGAGATTCACTACACCGTCCCCCAGCCGACTTGTCTCCATGGGGATATCGCTGCCTCGGGCACCTTATGGTCGTTCTCCTGTTAGTGTAGATTTTCGAATCCCACGAAAAACTGATAGTTAATTGTAACATTCAGGGCCTCCTAATGACGATGGAACACTCAAATTGCGTCGCGAACCAATACATCGTCCTCCAGCCGACTTGTCTCCAAGGGTCTATTGCTGCTTTGGGCACCTTATGATCGTTCTCTTGTGAGTCTAGATTTTCGAACCCGACGCAAAACTGATAGTTAATTGTAACGCTCAGGGCCACGTAACGACGATGGAACACTCAATTTGTGTCGAGATTCAATACATCGGCCACCATCCGACTTGTCTCCAAGGGTTTATTGCCGCCTCGGGCACCTTATGGTCCGTCTCCTGTGAGTCTAGATTTTTGAATCCGACGCGAAACTGATAGTTTATTGTAACGATCAGGGCCTCCTAATGACGATGGAGCACTCAAATTGCGTCGAGATTCAATACATCGTCCTTCAGCCGACTTGTCTCCAAGGGTCTATTGCTGCCTCTGGCACTTTATAGTCGTTCACCTGTGAGTCTAGATTTTCTAATCCGACGCAAAACTGATTGTTAATTGTAACGTTCAGGGCCTCCTAATGACGATTGAACACTCAAATTGCGTCGAGATTGAATACATCGTCCTCCAGCCGACTTGTATCCAAGGGGATATTGCTGTCTCGGGCACCATATGATCCTTTTCCTGTGAGTAGATTTTCGAATCCGACGCTAAAATGATAGTTAATTGTAACTTTCAGCGCATCCTAATGACGACAGAACACACAAATTGCGTCGATATTCACTACAACGTCCTCCAGCCGACTTGTCTCCAAGGGGATATTGCTATCTCGGGCACATTTGATTCTTCTCCTGTGAGTCTACATTTTCGAATCCGACGCATAACTGATAGGTAATTGTAACGTTCAGCGCCTCCTAATGACGACTGAACACTCAAATTGGGTCGAGATTCTATACATCGTCCTCCAGCCGACTTGACTCCAAGGGTCTATTGCTGCTTCGGGCACCTTATGGTCCGTCTCCGGTGAGTCTAGATTATCGAATCCGACGAAAAACTGATAGTTAATTGTAACGTTCATGGCCTCCTAATGACGATGGAACACTCAAATTGCGTCGAGATTCAATACATCGTCCTCCAGCCGACTTGTCTCCATTGGGATATTGCTGCCTCGGGCTCCTTAAGGTCGCTCTCCTGTGAGTTTAGATTTTCGAATCCGACGCGAAACTGATTGTTAATTGTAACGTTCAGTTCTTCCTAATGACGATGGAACACTCAAAATTCGTCGAGATTCAATACATCGGCATTCAGCCGATTTGTCTCCAATGGTCTATTGCTGCCTCGGGCACCTTATTGTCGTTTCCCTGTGAGACTAGATTTCAGAATCCGACGCAAAACTGATAGTTAATTGTAACGCTCAAGGCCACCTAATGACGATGGAACACTCAATTTGCGTCGAGATTCAACACATCGGCCTCCAGCCGACTTGTCTCCAAGGGGATATTGATGTCTCGGGCTTCATATGATCCTTCTCCTGTGAGTAGGTTTTCGAATCCGACGCAAAAATGATAGTTAATTGTAACGTTCAGTGCCTCCTAATGACAATGGAACACTCAAATTGCGTCGAGACTCAATACATCGTCCTCCAGCCGACTTGTCTCCAACGCTCTATTGCTGCCTCGGGCACCTTATGGTCGTTCTCCTGTGCGCCTAGATTTTCGAATCCGACGCAAAAATGATAGTTAATTGAAACGTTCAGGGCCTCCTATTGACGATGGAACACTCAAATTGCGTCGAGATTCAATACATCGGCCTCCAGCCGACTTGTCTCAGAGGGTCTGTTGCTCCATCGGGCACCCTACGGTCGTTCTCCTGTGAGTCTAGATTTTCAAATCCGACGCGAAACTGATAGTTAATTCTAACGTTCAGGGCCTCCTAATGACGATGGAGCGCTCAAATTGCGTCGCGATTCAATACATCGTCCTCCAGCCGACTTGTACCCAAGGGGATATTGCTGTCTCGGGCTTCATATGATCCTTCTCCTGTGAGTAGATTTTCGAATCCGACGAAAAATGATAGTTAATTGTAACGTTCAGCGCCTCCTAATGACGATGGAACACTCAAACTGCGTCGAGACTCAATACATCGTCCTCCAGCCGACTTGTCTCCAACGCTCTATTGCTGCCTCGGGCACCTTATGGTCGTTCTCCTGTGCGCCTAGATTTTCGAATCCGACGCAAAAATGATAGTTAATTGAAACGTTCAGGGCCTCCTATTGACGATGGAACACTCAAATTGCGTCGAGATTCAATACATCGTCCTTCAGCCGACTTGTCTCCAAGCGTCTATTGCTTCCTGTGTCACCTTATGATCGTTTTCCTGTGAGTCTAGATTTTCTAATCCGACGCAAAACTGATTGTTAATTGTATCGTTCAGGACCTCCTAATGACGATGGAACACTCAAATTGCGTCGGGATTCAATACATCGGCCTCCAGCCGACTTGTCTCCAAGGGGATATTGCTGTCTCGGGCACAATATTATCCTTCTCCTGTGAGTCTAGATTTTCGAATCCGACGCAAAACTGATAGTTAAGTTCAGGGCCTCCTAATGACGATGGGACACTCAAATTGCGTCGAGATTCAATACATCGTCCTTCAGCCGACTTGTCTCCAAGGGTCTATTGCTGCCTCGGGCACCTTGTGGTCGTTCTCCTGTGAGTCTAGACTTTCTAATCCGACGCAAAACTGATTGTTAATTGTAACGTTCAGGACCTCCTAATGTCGATGGAACACTCAAATTGCGTCGGGATTCAATACATCGTCCTCCAGCCGACTTGTATCCAAGGGGATATTGCTGTCTCGGGCTGCATATGATTCTTCTCCTGTGAGTATATTTTCCAATCCGACGCTAAATTGATAGTTAATTGTAATGTTCGGCGCCTCATAATGACGATGGAACACTCAAATTGCGTCGAGAGTCAATACATCGAACTCCAGCCGACTTGTCTACATGGGGATATAGCTGCCTCGGGCTCTATCTGGTCCGTCTCCTGTGAGTCTAGATTTTCGAATCCGACGCGAAACTAATAGTTAATTCTAAGGTTCAGGGCCTCCTAATGACGATGGAGCACTCAAATTGCGTCGCGATTCAATACATCGTCCACCAGCGGACTGGTCTCCAAGGGGATATTGCTGCTTCGGGTACCTTATGGTCCGTCTCCAGTGAGTCTAGATTTTCGAATCCGACGAAAAACTGATAGTTAATTGTAACATTCAGGGACACCTAGTTACGATGGAACTCTCAAATTGCGTCGCGATCCAATACATCGTCCTCCAGCCGACCTGTCTCCAAGGGTCTACTGCTACCTGGGGCACCTTATGATCGTTTTCCTGTGAGTCTAGATTTTCGATTCCGACGAAAAACTGATGGTTAATTGTTTCATTCAGGGCCACCTAATGACGATGGAACACTCAAATTGCGTCGAGATTCTATACATCCGCCTCCAGCCGACTTGTCTCCAAGGGTCTGTTGCTGCATCGGGCACCTTACGGTCGTTCTCGTGTGAGTCTAGGTTTTCGAATCCGACGCGAAACCGATAGTTAATTCTAACGTTCAGGGCCACCTAATGACGATGGAACACTCAAATTGCGTCGAGATTCAATACATCGGCATTCAGCCGATTTGTCTCCAAGGGTCTATTACTGCCTCGGGCACCTTATGATCGTTCCCCTGAGAGTCTACATTTTAGAATCCGACGTAAAACTGATTTTTAATTGTAATGTTCAGGGCCTTCTAATGACAATTGAACACTCAAATTGCGTCGAGATTCAATACATCGGCCTCCAGCCGACTTGTCTCCAAGTGGATATTGCTGCCTCGGGCACCTTATGGTCGTTCCCCTGTGAGTCTACATTTTAGAATCCGACGTAAAACTGATTTTTAATTGTAATGTTCAGGGCCTCCTAATGACAATGGAACACTCAAATTGCGTCGAGATTCAATACATCGAACTCCAGCCGACTTGTCTAAAGGGGATATTGCTGCCTCGGGCACTATGTGGTCCGTCTCCTGTGAGTCTAGATTTTCGAATCCGACGCGAAACTGATTTTTAATTGTAATGTTCAGGGCCTCCTAATGACGATGGAACACTCAAATTGCGTCGAGACTCAATACATCGTCCTCCAGCCGACTTGTCTCCAAGGGTCTATTGCTGCCTCGGGCACCTTATGGTCGTTCTCCTGTGAGTCTAGATTTTCGAATCCGACGCAAAACTGATAGTTAATTGTAACGATCAGGGCCTCCTAATGACGATGGAACACTCAAATTGCGTCGAGATTCAATACATCGGCCTCCAGCCGACTTGTCTCCAAGGGTCTGTTGCTGCCTCGGGCACCCTACGGTCGTTCTCGTGTGAGTCTAGGTTTTCGAATCCGACGCGAAACCGATAGTTAATTCTAACGTTCAGGGCCACCTAATGACGATGGAACACTCAAATTGCGTCGAGATTCAATACATCGGCATTCAGCCGATTTGTCTCCAAGGGTCTATTACTGCCTCGGGCACCTTATGATCGTTCCCCTGTGAGTCTACATTTTAGAATCCGACGTAAAACTGATTTTTAATTGTAATGTTCAGGGCCTTCTAATGACAATGGAACACTCAAATTGCGTCGAGATTCAATACATCGGCCTCCAGCCCACTTGTCTCCAAGGGGATGTTGCTGCCTCGTGCACCTTATGGTCGTTCCCCTGTGAGTCTACATTTTAGAATCCGACGTAAAACTGATTTTTAATTGTAATGTTCAGGGCCTCCTAATGACAATGGAACACTCAAATTGCGTCGAGATTCAATACATCGGCCTCCATCCGACTTGTCTCCGAGGGGATATTGCTGCCTCGGGCACCATATGGTCCGTCTCCTGTGAGTCTAGATTTTCGAATGCGACGCAAAAATGATAGTTAATTGTAACGTTCAGCGCCTCCTAATGACGATGGAAGACTCAAATTGCGTCGAGAGTCAATACATCGAACTCCAGCGGACTTGTCTAAAGGGGATATCGCTGCCTCGGGCACTATGTGGTCCGTCTCCTGTGAGTCTAGATTTTCGAATCCGAGGCGAAACTGATTTTTAATTGTAATAATCAGGGCCTCCTAATGACGATGGAACACTCAAATTGCGTCGAGATTCAATACATCGTCCTCCAGCGGACTGGTCTCCAAGGGGATATAGCTTCGGGCACCTTATGGTCCGTCTCCAGTGAGTCTAGGTTTTCGATTCCGACGAAGAACTGATGATTAATTGTATCATTCAGGGCCACCTAATGACGATGGAACACTCAAATTGCGTCGAGATTCTATACATCGTCCTCCAGCCGACTTGCATCCAAGGGGATATTACTGTCTCGGGCGTCATTATGATCCTTCTGCTGTGAGTATACTTTCGAATCCGACGCAAAAATGGTAGTTAAGTTCAGGGCCACATAATGACGACGAAACACTCAAATTGCGTCGAGATTCAATACATCGTCCTTCAGAAGACTTGTCTCCAAGGGGATATAGCTGTCTCGGGTACAATATGATCCTTCTCCTGTGAGTCTCGATTTTCGAATCTGACGCAAAACTGATAGTTAAGTTCAGGGCCTCATAATGACGATGGAACACTCAAATTGCGTCGAGATTCAATACATCGTCCTTCAGCCGACTTGTCTCCAAGGGTCTATTGCTGTCTCGGGCACCTTATGGTCGTTGTCCTGTGAGTCTAGATTTTCTAATCCGACGCAAAACTGATTGTTAATTGTAACGTTCATCACGTCCTAATGACGATGGAACACTCAAATTGCGTCGGGATTCAATTCCTCGTCCTCCAGCCGACTTGCATCCAATGGGATATTGCTGCCTCGGGCTCTATGTGGTCCGTCTCCTGTGAGTCTAGATTTTCGGATCCGGGTTCGAAACTGATATTTAATTGTAACGCTCAGGGCCTCCTAATGACGATGGAACACTCAAATTGCGTCGAGATTCAATTCATCGGCCTCCAGCCGACTTGTCTCCAAGGGTCTGTTGCTGCCTCGGGCACCTTACGGTCGTTCTCCTGTGAGTCTAGATTTTCGAATCCGACGCGAAACTGATAGTTAATTCTAACGTTCAGGGCCTCCTAATGACGATGGAGCACTCAAATTGCGTCGCGATGCAATACATCGTCCTGCAGCGGACTGGGTTCCAAGGGGATATAGCTTCGGGCACCTTATGGTCCGTCTCCAGTGAGTCTAGATTTTCGATTCCGACGAGGAATTGATGGTTAATTGTACCATTCAGGGCCACCTAATGACGATGGAACACTCAAATTGCGACGAGATTCTATACATCGGCCTCCAGCCGACTTGTCTCCAAGGGGATATTGGTGTCTCGGGCACAATATGATCCTTCTCCTGTGAGTCTAGATTTTCGAATCCGACGCAAAACTGGTAGTTATGTTCAGGGCCTCATAATGACGATGGAACACTCAAATTGCCTCGAGATTCAATACATCGGCCTCCAGCCGACTTGTCTCCAAGGGGATATTGCTGCTTCGGGCACCATATGTTCTGTCTCCTGTGAGTCTAGATTTTCGAATCCGACGCAAAAATGATAGTTAATTGTAACGTTCAGCGCCTCCTAATGACGATGGAACACTCAAATTGCGTCGAGAGTCATTACATCGAACTCCAACCGACTTGTCTACAAGGGGTTATTGCTGCCTCGGGCTCTATGTAGACCGTCTCCTGTGAGTCTAGATTTTCGAATCCGACGCGAAAGTGATAGTTAATTGTAACGCTCAGGGCCTCCTAATGACGATGGAACACTCAAATTGCGTCGAGACTCAATACATCGTCCTCCAGCCGACTTGTCTCCAAGGGTCTATTGCTGCCTCGGGCAACATATGGTCTGTCTCCTGTGTGTCTAGATTTTCGAATCCGACGCAAATGTGATAGTTAATTGTAACGTTCAGCGCCTCCTAATAACGATGGAACACTCAAATTGCGTCGCGATTAAATACATCGTCCTGCAGCGGACTGGTCTCCAAGGGCATATAGCTTCGGGCACCTTATGGTCCGTATCCAGTGAGTCTAGATTTTCGATTCCGACGAAAAACTGATGGTTAATTGTATCATTCAGGGCCACCTAATGACGATGGAACACTCAAATTGCGACGAGATTCTATACATCGGCCTCCAGCCGACTTGTCTCCAAGGGGATATTGGTGTCTCGGGCACAATATGATCTCTCCCCTGTGAGTCTAGATTTTCGAATCCGACGCAAAACTGATAGTTAATTGTACCATTTAGGGCCACCTAATGACGATGGAACACTCTAATTGCGTCGAGATTCTATACATCGTCCTCCAGCAGACTTGTCTCCAAGGGTCTATTGCTGCCTCGGGCACCACATGTTCCGTCTCCTGTGAGTCTAGATTTTGGAATCCGACGAAAAACTGATAGTTAATTGTAACATTCAGGGACTCCTAGTTATGATGGAACTCTCAAATTGCGTCGCGATCCAATACATCGTCCTCCAGCCGACCTGTCTCCAAGGGTTTATTGCTGCCGGGGGCACCTTATGATAGTTTTCCTGTGAGTCAAGATTTTCGAATGCGACGCAAAACTGATAGTTAATTGTAACGTTCAGGGCCTCCTAATGACGATGGAACACTCAAATTGCGTCGAGATTCAATACATCGGCATTCAGCCGATTTGTCTCCAAGGGTCTACTGCTGCCGCGGGCACCTTATGGTCGTTCCCCTGTGAGTCTAGATTTTAGAATCCGACGCAAAAGTGATTTTTAATTGCAATGATCAGGGCCTCCTAGTGACGATGGAACACTCAAATTGCGTCGGGATTCAATACATCGGCCCCAGCCGACTTGTCTCCAAGGGGATATTGGTGCCTCGGGCACCATATGCTCCGTCTCCTATGAGTCTAGATTTTCGAATCCGACGCAAAAATGATAGTTAATTGTAACGTTTAGCGCCTCCTATTGACGATAGAACACTCAAATTGCGTCGAGAGTCAATACATCGAACTCCAGCCGACTTGTCTAAAGGGGACATTGCTGCCTCGGGCTCTATGTGGTCCGTCTCCTGTGAGTCTAGATTTTTGAATCCGACGAAAAACTGATAGTTAATTGTAACATTCAGGGACTCCTAGTTACGATGGAACTCTCAAATTGCGTCGCGATCCAATACATCGTCCTCCAGCCTACTTGTCTCCAAGGGTCTATTGCTGCCTCGGGCACCTTATGTTCGTTCTCCTGTGAGTCTAGATTTTCGAATCCGTCGAAAAACTGATAGTTAATTGTAACATTCGGGGACTCCTAGTTACGATGGAACTCTCCGATTGCGTCGCGATCCAATACATCGTCCTCCAGCCGACCTGTCTCCAAGGGTCTATTGCTGCCAGGGCACCTTATGACCGTTTTCCTGTGAGTCTAGATTTTCGAATCCGACGCAAAACTGATAGTTAATTGTAACGTTCAGGGCTTCCTAATGACGATGGAACACTCAAATTGCGTCGAGATTCAATACATCGGCATTCAGGCGATTTGTCTCCAAGGGTCTATTGCTGCCTCGGGCACCTTATGGTCGTTCCCCTGTGAGTCTAGATTTTAGAATAAGACGCAAAATTGATTTTTAAGTGTAATGATGAGGGTCTCCTAATGACGATGGAACACTCAAATTGCGTCGAGATTCAATACATCGGCCTCCAGCCGACTTGTCTCCAAGGGGATAATGCTGCGTCGGGCACCATATGGTCCGTCACCTGTGAGTCTAGATTTTCGAATCCGACACAAAAATGATAGTTAATTGTAACGTTCGGCGCCTCCTAATGTCGATGGATCACTCAAATTGCGTCGCGATTCAATACATCGTCCTTCAGCTTACTGGTCTCCAAGGGGATATAGCTTCGGGCACCTTATGGTCCTTCTCCAGTGAGTCTAGATTTTCGATTCCGACGAAAAACCGATGGTTAATTGTATCATTCAGGGCTACCTAATGACGATGGAACACTCAAATTGCGTCGAGATTCTATACATCGGCCTCCAGCCGACTTGTCTCCAAGGGGATATTGCTGTCTCGGGCACAATATGATCCTTCTCCTGTGAGTCTAGATTTTCGAATCTGACGCAAAACTGATAGTTATGTTCAGGGCCTCATAATGACGATGGAACACTCAAATTGCGTCGAGATTCAATACATCGTCCTCCAGCTGACTTGTCTCCAAGGGTCTATTGCTGCCTCGGGCTTCATATGATCCTTCTCCTGTGAGTATATTTTCGAATCCGACTCTAAAATGATAGTTAATTGTAACGTTCAGCGCCTCCTAAAGACGATGGAACACTCAAATTGCGTCGAGATTCAATACATCGGCCTCCAGCCGACATGTCTCCAAGGGGATATTGCTGCTTCGGGCACCATATGTTCCGTCTCCTGTGAGTCTAGATTTTCGAATCCGACGCAAAATTGATAGTTCATTGTAACGTTCAGCGCCTCCTAATGACGATGGAACACTCAAATTGCGTCGAGAGTCAATACATCGGCCTCCAGCCGACATGTCTCCAAGGGGATATTGCTGCTTCGAGCACCATATGTTCCGTCTCCTGTGAGTCTAGATTTTCGAATCCGACGCAAAATTGATAGTTCATTGTAACGCTCAGGGCCTCCTAATGACGATGGAACACTCAAATTGCGTCGAGATTCAATACATCGGCCTCCAGCCGACTTGTCTCCAAGGGTCCGTTGCTGCCTCGGGCACCTTACGGTCGTTCTCCTGTGAGTCTAGATTTTCGAATCCTACGCGAAACTGATAGTTGATTGTAACGTACTGGGCCTCCTAATGACGATGGAGCACTCAAATTGCGTCGCGATTCAATACATCATCCTCCAGCGGACTGGTCTCCAAGGGGTATTGCTGCTTCGGGTACCTTCTAGTCCGTCTCCAGTGAGTCTAGATTTTCGAATCCGACGAAAAACTGATAGTTAATTGTAACATTCAGGAACTCCTAGTTATGATGGAAGTCTCAAATTGCGTCGCGATCCAATACATCGTCCTCCAGCCGACCTGTCTACAAGGGTCTATTGCTGCCTGGGGCACCTTATGATCGTTTTCCTGTGAGTCTAGATTTTCGAATCCGACGCAAAACTGATAGTTAATTGTAACGGTCAGGGCCTCCTAATGACAATGGAACACTCAAATTGCGTCGAGATTCAATACATCGGCATTCAGCCGATTTGTCTCCAAGAGTCTACTGCTGCCGCGGGCACCTTATGGTCGTTCCCCTGTGAGTCTAGATTTTAGAATCCGACGCAAAAATGATAGTTAATTGTAACATTCAGCGCCTCCTAATGACAATGGAACACTCAAATTGCGTCGCGATTCAATACATCGTCCTGCAGGGGACTGGTCTCCAAGGGGATATAGCTTCCTGCACCTTATGGTCCGTCTCCAGTGAGTCTAGATTTTCGATTCCGACGAAAAACTGATGGTTAATTGTATCATTCAGGGCCACCTAATGACGAAGGAACACTCAAATTGCGTCGAGATTCTATACATCGGCCTCCAGCCGACTTGTCTCCAAGAGGATATTGCTGTCTCGGGCACAATATGATCCTTCTCCTGTGAGTCTAGATTTTCGAATCCGACGCAAAACTGATAGTTAAGTTCAGGGCCTCATAATGACGATGGAACACTCAAATTGCGTCGAGATTCAATACATCGTCCTCCAGCCGACTTGTCTCCAAGGGTCTATTGCTGCCTCGGGCTTCATATGATCCATCTCCTGTGAGTATATTTTCGAATCAAACTCTAAAATGATAGTTAATTGTAACGTTCATCGCCTCCTAATGACGATGGAACACTCAAATTGCGTCGAGAGTCAATACATCGAACTCCAACCGACTTGTCTACAAGGGGATATTGCTGCCTCGGGCTCAATGTGGTCCGTCTCCTGTGTGTCTAGATTTTGGAATCCGACGCGAAACTGATGGTTAGTTGTAATGCGCAGGGCCTCCTAATGACGATGGAACACTCAAATTGCGTCGAGATTCGATACATCGGCCTCCAGCCAATTTGTCTCCAAGGGTCCGTTGCTGCCTCGGGCACCTTACGGTCGTTCTCCTGTGACTCTAGATTTTCGAATCCGACGCGAAACTGATAGTTGATTCCAACATTCAGGGCCTCCTAATGACGATGGAGCACTCAAATTGCATCGCGATTCAATACATCGTCCTCCAGCGGACTGGTCTCCAAGGGGTATTGCTGCTTCGGGTACCTTATAGTCCGTCTCCAGTGAGTCTAGATTTTCGAATCCGACGAAAAACTGATAGTTAATTGTAACATTCAGGGACTCCTAGTTATGATAGAACTCTCAAACTGCGTCGCGATCCAATACATCGTCCTCCAGCCGACCTGTCTCCAAGGGTCTATTGCTGCCTGGGGCACCTTATGATCGTTTTCCCGTGAGTCAAGATTTTCGAATCCGACGCAAAACTGATAGTTAATTGTAACGTTCAGGGCCTCCTAATGACGATGGAACACTCAAATTGCGTCGAGATTCAATACATCGTCCTTCAGCCGATTTGTCTCCAAGGGTCTACTGCTGCCGCGGGCACCTTATGGTCGTTCCCCTGTGAGTCTAGATTTTAGAATCCGACGCAAAACTGATTTTTAATTGCAATGATCAGGGCCTCCTAATGACGATGGAACACTCAAATTGCGTCGAGATTCAATACATCGGCCTCCAGCCGACTTGTCTCCAAGGGGATATTGCTGCCTCGGGCACCATATGGTCCGTCTCCTGTGAGTCTAGATTTTCGAATACGACGCAAAAATGATAGTTAATTTTAACGTTCAGCGCTCCTAATGACGATGGAACACTCAAATTGCGTGGAGAGTCAATACATCGAACTCCAGCCGACTTGTCTAAAGGGGATATTGCTGCCTCGGGCTCTATGTGGTCCGTCTCCTGTGAGTCCAGATTTTCGAATCCGACGCGAAACTGATAGTAAATTGTAACACTCAGGGCCTAGTAATGACGATGGAACACTCAAATTGCGTCGAGATTCAATACATCGGCCTCCAGCCGACTTGTCTCCAAGGGTCCGTTGCTGCCTCGGGCACCTTACGGTCGTTCTCCTGTGAGTCTAGATTTTCGAATCCTACGCGAAACTGATAGTTGATTGTAACGTACTGGGCCTCCTAATGACGATGGAGCACTCAAATTGCGTCGCGATTCAATACATCATCCTCCAGCGGACTGGTGTCCAAGGGGTATTGCTGCTTCGGGTACCTTATAGTCCGTCTCCAGTGAGTCTAGATTTTCGAATCCGACGAAAAACTGATAGTTAATTGTAACATTCAGGGACTCCTAGTTATGATGGAACTCTCAAATTGCGTCGCTATCCAATACATCGTCCTCCAGCCGACCTGTCTCCAAGGGTCTATTGCTGCCTGGGGCACCTTATGATCGTTTTCCTGTGAGTCTAGATTTTCAAATCCGACGCAAAACTGATAGTTAATTGTAACGTTCAGGGCCTCCTAATGACGATGGAACACTCAAATTGCGTCGAGATTCAATACGTCGGCATTCAGCCGATTTGTCTCCAAGAGTCTACTGCTGCCGCGGGCACCTTATGGTCGTTCCCCTGTGAGTCTAGATTTTAGAATCCGACGCAAAACTGATTTTTAATTGCAATGATCAGGGGCTCCTAATGACGATGGAACACTCAAATTGCGTCGAGATTCAATACATCGGCCTTCAGCCGACTTGTCTCCAAGGGGATATTGCTGCCTCAGGCACCATATGGTCCGTCTCCTGTGAGTCTAGATTTTCGAATCCGACGCAAAAATGATAGTTAAGTGTAACGTTCAGCGCCTCCTAATGACGATGGAACACTCAAATTGCGTCGAGAGTCAATACATCGAACTCCAGCCGACTTGTCTAAAGGGGATATTGCTGCCTCGGGCTCTATGTGGTCCGTCTCCTGTGAGTCTAGATTTTAGAATCCGACGCAAAACTGATTTTTAATTGCAATGATCAGGGCCTCCTAATGACGATGGAACACTCAAATTGCGTCGAGATTCAATACATCGGCCTCCAGCCGACTTGTCTCCAAGGGGATATTGCTGCCTCGGGCACCATATGGTCCGTCTCCTGTGAGTCTAGATTTTCGATTCCGACGAAAAACTGATGGTTAATTGTATCATTCAGGGCCATCTAATGACGATGGAACACTCAAATTGCGTTGAGAGTCAATACATCGAACTCCAACCGACTTGTCTACAAGGGGATATTGCTGCCTCGGGCTCAATGTGGTCCGTCTCCTGTGAGTCTAGATTTTTGAATCCGACGCAAAACTGATAGTTAAGTTCAGGGCCTCATAATGACGATGGAACACTCAAATTGCGTCGAGATTCAATACATCGGCCTCCTGCCGACTAGTCTCCAAGGGTCCGTTGCTGCCTCGGGCACCTTACTGTCGTTCTCCTGTGACTCTAGATTTTCGAATCCGACGCGAAATTGATAGTTGATTCTAACGTTCAGGGCCTCCTAATGACGATGGAGCACTCAAATTGCATCGCGATTCAATACATCTTCCTCCAGCGGACTGGTCTCCAAGGGGTATTGCTGCTTCGGGTACCTTATAGTCCGTCTCCATTGAGTCTAGATTTTCGAATCCGACGAAAAACTGATAGTTAATTGTAATATTCAGGGACTCCTAGTTATGATGGAACTCTCAAATTGCGTCGCGATTCAATTCATCGTCCTCTAGCCGACCTGTCTCCAAGGGTCTATTGCTGCCTGGGGCACCTTATGATCGTTTTCCTGTGAGTTAAGATTTTCGAATCCGACGCAAAACTGATAGTTAAGTTCAGCGCCTCCTAATGACGATGGAACACTCAAATTGCGTCGCGATTCAATACATCGTCCTGCAGGGGACTGGTCTCCAAGGGGATATAGCTTCGGGCACCTTATGGTCCGTCTCCAGTGAGTCTAGATTTTCGATTCCGACGAAAAACTGATTTTTAATTGCAATGATCAGGGCCTCCTAATGACGATGGAACACTCAAATTGCGTCGAGATTCAATACATCGGCCTCCAGCCGACTTGTCTCCAAGGGGATATTGCTGCCTCGGGCACCATATGGTCCGTCTCCTGTGAGTCTAGATTTTCGATTCCGACGAAAAACTGATGGTTAATTGTATCATTCAGGGCCATCTAATGACGATGGAACACTCAAATTGCGTCGAGAGTCAATACATCGAACTCCAACCGACTTGTCTACAAGGGGATATTGCTGCCTCGGGCTCAATGTGGTCCGTCTCCTGTGAGTCTAGATTTTCGAATCCGACGCAAAACTGATAGTTAAGTTCAGGGCCTCATAATGACGATGGAACACTCAATTGCGTCGAGATTCAATACATCGGCCTCCTGCCGACTAGTCTCCAAGGGTCCGTTGCTGCCTCGGGCACCTTACTGTCGTTCTCCTGTGACTCTAGATTTTCGAATCCGACGCGAAATTGATAGTTGATTCTAACGTTCAGGGCCTCCTAATGACGATGGAGCACTCAAATTGCATCGCGATTCAATACATCTTCCTCCAGCGGACTGGTCTCCAAGGGGTATTGCTGCTTCGGGTACCTTATAGTCCGTCTCCATTGAGTCTAGATTTTCGAATCCGACGAAAAACTGATAGTTAATTGTAATATTCAGGGACTCCTAGTTATGATGGAACTCTCAAATTGCGTCGCGATTCAATACATCGTCCTCTAGCCGACCTGTCTCCAAGGGTCTATTGCTGCCTGGGGCACCTTATGATCGTTTTCCTGTGAGTTAAGATTTTCGAATCCGACGCAAAACTGATAGTTAAGTTCAGCGCCTCCTAATGACGATGGAACACTCAAATTGCGTCGCGATTCAATACATCGTCCTGCAGGGGACTGGTCTCCAAGGGGATATAGCTTCGGGCACCTTATGGTCCGTCTCCAGTGAGTCTAGATTTTCGATTCCGACGAAAAACTGATGGTTAATTGTATCATTCAGGGCCACCTAATGACGATGGAACACTCAAATTGCGTCGAGAGTCAATACATCGAACTCCAACCGACTTGTCTACAAGGGGATATTGCTGACTCGGGCTCAATGTGGTCCGTCTCCTGTGAGTCTAGATTTTCGAATCCGACGCAAAACTGATAGTTAAGTTCAGGGCCTCATAATGACGATGGAACACTCAAATCGCGTCGAGATTCAATACATCGGCCTCCTGCCGACTAGTCTCCAAGGGTCCGTTGCTGCCTCGGGCACCTTACTGTCGTTCTCCTGTGACTCTAGATTTTCGAATCCGACGCGAAATTGATAGTTGATTCTAACGTTCAGGGCCTCCTAATGACGATGGAGCACTCAAATTGCATCGCGATTCAATACATCTTCCTCCAGCGGACTGGTCTCCAAGGGGTATTGCTGCTTCGGGTACCTTATAGTCCGTCTCCATTGAGTCTAGATTTTCGAATCCGACGAAAAACTGATAGTTAATTGTAATATTCAGGGACTCCTAGTTATGATGGAACTCTCAAATTGCGTCGAGATCCAATACATCGTCCTCCAGCCGACCTGTCTCCAAGGGTCTATTGCTGCCTGGGGCACCTTATGATCGTTTTCCTGTGAGTTAAGATTTTCGAATCCAACGCAAAACTGATAGTTAATTGTAACGTTCAGGGCCTCCTAATGACGATGGAACACTCAAATTGCGTCGAGAGTCAATACATCGAACTCCAGCCGACTTGTCTAAAGGGGATATTGCTGCCTCGGGCTCTATGTGGTCCGTCTCCTGTGAGTCTAGATTTTAGAATCCGACGCAAAACTGATTTTTAATTGCAATGATCAGGGCCTCCTAATGACGTTGGAACACTCAAATTGCGTCGAGAGTCAATACATCGAACTCCAACCGACTTGTCTACAAGGGTATATTGCTGTCTCGGGCTTCATATGATCCTTCTCCTGTGAGTATATTTTCGAATCCGACGCTAAAATGATAGTTAATTGTAACGTCAGCGCCTCCTAAAGACGATGGAACACTCAAATTGCGTCGAGTGTCAATACATCGAACTCCAACCGACTTGTCTACAAGGGGATATTGCTGCCTCGGGCTCTATGTGGTCCGTCTCCTGTGAGTCTAGATTTTCGAATCCGACGCGAAACTGATAGTTAATTGTAACGTTCAGGGCCTTCTAATGACGATGGAACACTCAAATTGCGTCGAGACTCAATACATCGTCCTCCAGCCGACTTGTCTCCAAGGGTCTATTGCTGCCTCCGGCACCTTATGGTTGTACTCCTGTGAGTCTAGATTTTCGAATCCGATGCAAAAATGGTAGTTAATTGTAACGTTTAGGGCCTCCTAATGACGATGGAACACTCAAATTGCGTCGAGATTCAATACATAGGCCTCCAGCCGACTTGTCTCCAAGGGTCTGTTGCTGCCTCGGGCACCTTACGGTCGTTCTCCTGTGAGTCTAGATTTTCGAATCCGACGCGAAACTGATAGTTAATTCTAACGTTCAGGGCCTCCTAATGACGATGGAGCACTCAAATTGCGTCGCGATTCAATACATCGTCCTCCAGCGAACTGGTCTCCTAGGGGATATTGCTGCTTCGGGTACCTTATGGTCCGTCTCCACTGAGTCTAGATTTTCGAATCAGACGAAAAACTGATAGTTAATTGTAACATTCAGGGACTCCTAGTTACGATGGAACTATTCAAATTGCGTCGCGATCCAATACATCGTCCTCCAGCCGACCTGTTTCCAAGGGTCTATTGCTGCCTGGGGCACCTTATGATCGTTTTCCTGTGAGTCTAGATTTTCGAATCCGACGCAAACTGATAGTTAATTGTATCGTGCAGGGCCTCCTAATGACGATGGAACACTCAAATTACGTCGAGATTCAATACATCGGCCTCCAGCCGACTTGTCTCCAAGGGGATATTGCTGCTTCGGGCACCATATGTTCTGTCTCCTGTGAGTCTAGATTTTCGAATCCGACGCAAAAATGATAGTTAATTATAACGTTCAGCGCCTCCTAATGACGATGGAACACTCAAATTGCGTCGAGATTCAATACATCGGCCTCCAGCCGACTTGTCTCCAAGTGGATATTGCTGCCTCGGGCACCTTATGGACCGTCTCCAGTGAGTCTAGATTTTCGATTCCGACGAAAAACTGATGGTTAATTGTATCATTCAGGGCCACCTAATGACGATGGAACACTCAAATTGCGTCGAGATTCTATACATCGTCCTCCAGCCGAATTGTCTCCAAGGGGATATTGCTGTCTCGGGCACAATATGATCCTTCTCCTGTGAGTCTAGATTTTCGAATCCGACGCAAAACTGATAGTTAATTTCAGGGACTCATAATGACGATGGAACACTCAAATTGCGTCGAGATTCAATACATTGTCCTCCAGCCGACTTGTCTCCAAGGGTCTATTGCTGCCTCGGGCACCATATGTTCCGTCTCCTGTGAGTCTAGATTTTCGAATCCGACGCAAAAATGATAGTTAATTGTAACGTTCAGCGCCTCCTAATGACGATGGAACACTCAAATTGCGTCGAGAGTCAATACATCGAACTCCAACCGACTTGTCTACAAGGGGATATTGCTGCCTCGGGCTCTGTGTGGTCCGTCTCCTGTGAGTCAAGATTTTCGAATCCGACGCGAAACTGATGGTTAGTTGTAACGCTCAGGGCCTCCTAATGACGATGGAACACTCAAATTGCGTCGAGATTCAATACTTGGGCCTCCAGCCAATTTGTCTCCAAGGGTCCGTTGCTTTCTCGGGCACCTTACGGTCGTTCTCCTGTGACTCTAGATTTTCGAATCCGACGCGAAACTGATAGTTGATTCCAACGTTCAGGGCCTCCTAATGACGATGGAGCACTCAAATTGCATCGCGATTCAATACATCGTCCTCCAGCGGACTGGTCTCCAAGGGGTATTGCTGCTTCGGGTACCTTATAGTCCGTCTCCAGTGAGTCTAGATTTTCGAATCCGACGAAAAACTGATAGTTAATTGTAACATTCAGGGACTCCTAGTTATGATGGAACTCTCAAATGGCGTCGCGATCCAATACATCGTCCTCCAGCCGACCTAACTCCAAGGGTCTATTGCTGCCTGGGGCACCTTATGATCGTTTTCCTGTGAGTCAAGATTTTCGAATCCGACGCAAAACTGATAGTTAATTGTAACGTTCAGGGCCTCCTAATGACGATGGAACACTCAAATTGCGTCGAGATTCAATAAATCGTCCTTCAGCCGATTTGTCTCCAAGGGTCTACTGCTGCCGCGGGCACCTTATGGTCGTTCCCCTGTGAGTCTAGATTTTAGAATCCGACGGAAAACTGATTTTTAATTGCAATGATCAGGGCCTCCTAATGACGATGGAACACTCAAATTGCGTCGAGATTCAATACATCGGCCTCCAGCCGACTTGTCTCCAAGGGGATATTGCTGCCTCGGGCACCATATGGTCCGTCTCCTGTGAGTCTAGATTTTCGAATCCGACGCAAAAATGATAGTTAATTGTAACGTTCAGCGCCTCCTAATGACGATGGAACACTCAAATTGCGTCGAGAGTCAATACATCGAACTCCAGCCGACTTGTCTAAAGGGGATATTGCTGCCTCGGGCTCTATGTGGTCCGTCTCCTGTGAGTCTAGATTTTAGAATCCGACGCAAAACTGATTTTTAATTGCAATGATCAGGGCCTCCTAATGACGATGGAACACTCAAATTGCGTCGAGATTCAATACATCGGCCTCCAGCCGACTTGTCTCCAAGGGGATATTGCTGCCTCGGGCACCATATGGTCCGTCTCCTGTGAGTCTAGATTTTCGAATCCGACGCAAAAATGATAGTTAATTGTAACATTCAGCGCCTCCTAATGACTATGGAATACTCAAATTGCGTCGCGATTCAATACATCGTCCTGCAGGGGCCTGGTCTCCAAGGGGATATAGCTTCGGGCACCTTATGGTCCGTCTCCATTGAGTCTAGATTTTCGATTCCGACGAAAAACTGATGGTTAATTGTATCATTCAGGGCCACCTAATGACGATGGAACACTCAAATTGCGTCGAGAGTCAATACATCGAACTCCAACCGACTTGTCTACAAGGGGATATTGCTGCCTCGGGCTCAATGTGGTCCGTCTCCTGTGAGTCTAGATTTTCGAATCCGACGCAAAACTGATAGTTAAGTTCAGGGCCTCATAATGACGATGGAACACTTAAATTGCGTCGAGATTCAATACATCGTCCTCCAGCCGACTTGTCTCCAAGGGTCTATTGCTGCCTCGGGCTTCATATGATCCATCTCCTGTGAGTATATTTTCGAATCAGACTCTAAAATGATAGTTAATTGTAACGTTCAGCGCCTCCTAATGACGATGGAACACTCAAATTGCGTCGAGAGTCAATACATCTAACTCCAACCGACTTGTCTACAAGGGGAAATTGCTGCCTCGGGCTCAATGTGGTCCGTCTCCTGTGAGTCTAGATTTTCGAATCCGACGCGAAACTGATGGTTAGTTGTAACGCTCAGGGCCTCCTAATGACGATGGAACACTCAAATTGCGTCGAGATTCAATACATCGGCCTCCTGCCGACTAGTCTCCAAGGGTCCGTTGCTGCCTCGGGCACCTTACTGTCGTTCTCCTGTGACTCTAGATTTTCGAATCCGACGCGAAATTGATAGTTGATTCTAACGTTCAGGGCCTCCTAATGACGATGGAGCACTTAAATTGCATCGCGATTCAATACATCGTCCTCCAGTGGACTGGTCTCCAAGGGGTATTGCTGCTTCGGGTACCTTATAGTCCGTCTCCATTGAGTCTAGATTTTCGAATCCGACGAAAAACTGATAGTTAATTGTTACATTCAGGGACTCCTAGTTATGATGGAACTCTCAAATTGCGTCGCGATCCAATACATCGTCCTCCAGCCGACCTGTCTCCAACGGTCTATTGCTGCCTGGGGCACCTTATGATCGTTTTCCTGTGAGTCAAGATTTTCGAATCCGACACAAAACTGATAGTTAATTGTAACGTTCAGGGCCTCCTAATGACGATGGAACACTCAAATTGCGTCGAGATTCAATACATCGTCCTTCAGCCGATTTGTCTCCAAGGGTCTACTGCTGCCGCGGGCACCTTATGGTCGTTCCCCTGTGAGTCTAGATTTTAGAATCCGACGCAAAACTGATTTTTAATTGCAATGATCAGGGCCTCCTAATGACAATGGAACACTCAAATTGCGTCGAGATTCAATACATCTGCCTCGAGCCGACTTGTCTCCAAGGGGATATTGCTGCCTCGGGCACCATATGGTCCGTCTCCTGTGAGTCTAAACTTTCGAATCCGACGCAAAAATGATAGTTAATTGTAACGTTCAGCGCCTCCTAATGACGATGGAACACTCAAATTGCGTCGAGAGTCAATACATCGAACTCCAGCCGACTTGTCTAAAGGGGATATTGCTGCCTCGGGCTCTATGTGGTCCGTCTCCTGTGAGTCTAGATTTTAGAATCCGACGCAAAACTGATTTTTAATTGCAATGATCAGGGCCTCCTAATGACGATGGAACACTCAAATTGCGTCGAGAATCAATACATCGGCCTCCAGCCGACTTGTCTCCAAGGGGATATTGCTGCCTCGGGCACCATATGGTCCGTCTCCTGTGAGTCTAGATTTTCGAATCCGACGCAAAAATGATAGTTAATTGTAACATTCAGCGCCTCCTAATGACGACGGAACACTCAAATTGCGTCGTGATTCAATACATCGTCCTGCAGGGGACTGGTCTCCAAGGGGATATAGCTTCGGGCACCTTATGGCCCGTCTCCAGTGAGTCTAGATTTTCGATTCCGACGAAAAACTGATGGTTAATTGTATCATACAGGGCCACCTAATGACGATGGAACACTCAAATTGCGTCGAGATTCTATACATCGCCCTCCAGCCGACTTGTCTCCAAGGGGATATTGCTGTCTCGGGCACAATATGATCCTTCTCCTGTGAGTCTAGATTTTCGAATCCGACGCAAAACTGATAGTTAAGTTCAGGGTCTCCTAATGACGATGGAACACTCAAATTGCGTCGAGAGTCAATACATCGTCCTTCAGCCGACTTGTCTCCTAGGGTCTATTGCTGCCTCGGGCACCTTATGGTTGTTCTCCTGTGAGTCTAGATTTTCGAATCCGATGCAAAAATGGTAGTTAATTGTAACGTTTAGGGCCTCCTAATGACGATGGAACACTCAAATTGCGTCGAGATTCAATACATAGGCCTCCAGCCGACTTGTCTCCAAGGGTCTGTTGCTGCCTCGGGCACCATATGTTCTGTCTCCTGTGAGTCTAGGTTTCCGAATCCGACGCAAAAATGATAGTTAATTATAACGTTCAGCGCCTCCTAATGACGATGGAACACTCAAATTGCGTCGAGATTCAATACATCGGCCTCCAGCCGACTTGTCTCCAAGTTAATATTGCTGCCTCGGGCACCTTATGGTCCGTCTCCAGTAAGTCTACATTTTCGATTCCGACGCAAAACTGATAGTTAATTGTAACGTTCAGCGCCTCCTAATGACGATGGAACACTCAAATTGCGTCGAGAGTCAATACATCGAACTCCAACGGACTTGTCTACAAGGGGATATTGCTGCCTCGGGCACCTTATGGTCGTTCTCCTGTGAGTCTAGATTTTCGAATCCGACGCAAAAATGATAGTTAATTGTAACGTTTAGGGCCTCCTAATGACGATGGAACACTCAAATTGCGTCGAGATTCAATACATCGGCCTCCAGCCGACTTGTCTCCAAGGGTCTGTTGCTGCCTCGGGCACCTTACGGTCGTTCTTCTGTGAGTCTAGATTTTCGAATCCGACGCGAAACTTATAGTCAATTCTAACGTTCAGGGCCTCCTAATGACAATTGAGCACTCAAATTGGGTAGCGATTCAATACATCGTCCTCCAGCGGACTGGTCTCCAAGGGGATATTGCTGCTTCGGGTACCTTATGGTCCGTCTCCAGTGAGTCTAGATTTTCGAATCCGACGAAAAACTGATAGTTAATTGTAACATTCAGGGACTCCTAGTTACGATGGAACTCTCAAATTGCGTCGCGATCCAAACATCGTCCTCCAGCCGACCTGTCTCCAAGGGTTTATTGCTGCCTGGGGCACCTTATGATCGTTTTCCTGTGAGTCTAGATTTTCGAATCCGACGCAAAACTGATAGTTAATTGTAACGTTCATGGCCTCCTAATGACGATGGAACACTCAAATTGCGTCGAGATATAATACATCGGCATTCAGCTGATTTGTCTCCAAGGGTCTATTGCTGCACCGGGCACCTTATGGTCGTTCCCCTGTGAGTCTAGATTTTAGAATCCGACGCAAAACTGATTTTTAATTGTAATGTTCAGGGTCTCCTAATGACGATGGAACACTCAAATTGCGTCAAGATTCAATACATCGTCCTCCAGCGGACTGGTCTCCATGGCAATATATCTTCGGGCACCTTATGGTCCTTCTCCATTGAGTCTAGATTTTCGATTCCGATGAAAAACTGATGGTTAATTGTATCATTCAGGGCCACCTAATGACGATGGAACACTCAAATTGCGTCGAGATTCTATACATCGTCCTCTAGCCGACTTGTATCCAAGGGGATATTGCTGTCTCGGGCGTCATATGATCCTTCTCCTGTGAGTATATTTTTGAATCCGATGCTTAAATGATAGTTAATTGTAACGTTCAACGCCTCCTAAAGACGATGGAACACTCAAATTGCGTCGAGATTCAATACATCGGCCTCCAGCCGACTTGTCTCCAAGGGGATATTGTTGCCTCGGGCACCATATGTTACGTCTCCTGTGAGTCTAGATTTTGGACTCCGACGCAAAAATGATAGTTAATTGTAACGTTCAGCGCCTCCTAATGACGATGGAACGCTCAAATTGCGTCGAGAGTCAATACATCGAACTCCAACCGACTTGTCTACAAGGGGATATCGCTGCCTCGGGCTCTAAGTGGTCCGTCTCCTGGGAGTCTAGATTTTCGAATCCGACGAGAAACTGATAGTTAATTGTGACGCTCAGGGCCTCCTAATGACGATGGAACACTCAAAATGCGTCGAGACTCAATACATCGTCCTCCAGCCGACTTGTCTCCAAGGGTCTATTGCTGCCTCGGGCACCTTATGGTTGTTCTCCTGTGAGTCTAGATTTTCGAATCCGACGCAAAAATGATAGTTAATTGTAACGTTTAGGGCCTCCTGATGACGATGGAACACTCAAATTGCGTCGAGATTCAATACATCGAACTCCAGCCGACTTGTCTGAAGGGGATATTGCTGCGTCGGGCTCTATGTGGTCCGTCTCCTGTGAGTCTAGATTTTCGAATCCGACGCGAAACTGATAGTCAATTCTAACGTTCAGGGCCTCCTAATGACAATTGAGCACTCAAATTGGGTAGCGATTCAATACATCGTCCTCCAGCGGACTGGTCTCCAAGGGGGTATTGCTGCTTCGGGTACCTTATGGTCCGTCTCCAGTGAGTCTAGATTTTCGAATCCGACGAAAAACTGATAGTTAATTGTAACATTCAGGGACTCCTAGTTACGATGGAACTCTCAAATTGCGTCGCGATCCAAACATCGTCCTCCAGCCGACCTGTCTCCAAGGGTTTATTGCTGCCTGGGGCACCTTATGGTCGTTCTCCAGTGGGTCTAGATTTTCTAATCCGACGCTAAACTGATTGTTAATTGTCACGTTCAGGGCCTCCTAATGACGATGGAACACTCAAATTGTGTCGAGCTTCAATACATCATCCTCCAGCCGACTTGTATCCAAGGGTATATTGCTGTTTCGGGCACCATATGATCCTTCTCCTGTGAGTAGATTTTCGAATCCGACGCCAAAATGATAATTAATTGTAACGTTCAGCGCCTCCTAATGACGATGGAACACTCACATTGCTTCGAGATTCAATACATCGTCCTCCAGCCGACTTGTCTCGAAGGGGATAAAGCTGCCTCGGGCACCATATGGTCCATGTCCTGTGAGTCTAGATTTTCGAATTCGACGGGAAACTGGTAGTTAATTGTAACGTTCTTGGCCTCCTAATGACGATGGAGCACTCAAATTGCGTCGCGATTCAATACATCGTCCTCTAGCGGACTGGTTTCCAAGGGGATATTGCTGCTTCGGGCACCTTATGATTCGTCTCCAGTGAGTCTAGATTTTCGAATCCGACGAAAAACTGATCGTTAATTGTAACGTTCAGGGCCTCCTAATGACGATGGAACACTCAAATTGCGTCGAGATTCAATACATGGGCCTCGAGCCGACTTGTCTCCAAGGTTCTATTGCTGCCTCGGGCACCTTATGGTCGTTCTCCTGTGAAACTAGATTTTCTAATCCGACGCAAAACTGATTGTTAATTGTAACGTTCAGGGCCTCCTAATAACGATGGAACACTCAAATTGCGTCGAGATTCAATACATCGTCGTCCAGCCGACTTGTATCCAAGGGGATATTTATGTTTCCGTCACCATAAGATCCTTCTCCTGTGAGTGGATTTTCGAATCCGACGCTAAAATGATAGTTAATTGAAACGTTCAGCGCCTCCTAATTACGATGGAACAATCAAATTGCGTCGAGATTCATTACATTGGCCTCGAGCTGACTTGTCTCCAAGGGTCTATTGCTGCCTCGGGCACTTTATGGTCGTTCTCCTGTGAGTCTAGATTTTCGAATCCGACGCAAAACAGATAGTTAATTGTAACGTTCAGGTCCTCCTAATGACGAAGGAACACTCAAATTGCGTCGAGATTCACTACATCGTCCTCCAGTCGACTTGTCTCCAAGGGGATATCGCTGCCTCAGGCACCACTTGGTCCGTCTCCGGTGATTCTACGTTTTCGAATCCGACGCAAAACTGATAGTTAATTGTAACGTTCAGGGCCTCCTAATGGCGATGGAGCAATCAAATTGCGTCGCGATTCAATACATCGTCCTCCAGCGGACTGGTCTCCAAGGGGATATTGCTGCCTCGGTCACCTTATGGTCCGTCTCCAGTGAGTCTAGATTTTCGAATCCGACGAAAAACTGATAGTTAATTGTACCATTCAGGGCCTCCTAATGACGATGGAACAGTCAAATTTTGTCGTGATCCAATATATCGTCCTCCAGCCGACTTGTCTCTAAGGGTCTATTGCTGCCTCTGGCACCTTATGATCGTTCTCCTGTGAGTCTAGATTTTCAAACCCGACGCAAAAATGATAGTGAATTGTAACGTTCAGCGCCTCCTAATGACGATAGAACACTCAAACTGCGTCGAGATTCAATACATCGTCCTCCAGCCGACTTGTCTCCAAAGGGATATTGCTGCCTCGGGCGTCAAATGGTCCGTCTCCTGTGAGTCTAGATTTTTGAATCCGACGCAAAACTGATAGTTAATTGTAGCGTTCAGGGTTTCCTAATGACGATGAAACACTCAAATTGCGACGAGATTCAATACATCGTTCTTCAGCCGACTTGTCCCCAAGGGTCTATTGCTGCCTCGGGCACCTCATGGTCGTTCTCCTGTGAGTCTAGATTTTCGAATCCGACGCAAAACTGATAGTTAATTGTAGCGTTCAAGGCCTCCTAATGACGATAGAACACTCAAATTGCGTCGAGATTCAATACATAGTCCTCCAGCTGACTTGTATCCAAGGGGATATTGCTGTTTCGGGCACCATATGATCCTTCTCCTGTGAGTAGATTTTCGAATCCGACGCCAAAATGATTATTAATTGTAACGTTCAGCGCCTCCTAATGACGATGGAACACTCACATTGCTTCGAGATTCAATACATCGTCCTCCAGCCGACTTGTCTCGAAGGGGATATAGCTGCCTTTGGCACCATATGGTCCTTGTCCTGTGAGTCTAGATTTTCGAATCCGACGCGAAACTGATTTTTAATTGTAACGTTCAGGGTTTCCTAATGACGATGGAACAATCAAATTGCGTCGAGATTCAATACAACGTCCTTCAGCCGACTTGTCCCCAAGGGTCTATTGCTGCCTCGGGCACGTTATGGTCGTTCTCCTGTGAGTCTAGATTTTCGAATCCGACGCAAAACTGACAGTTAATCGTAACGTTCAGGGCCTCCTAATGACGAAGGAACACTCAAATTGTGTAAAAATTCACTACATCGTCCTCCAGCCGACTTGTCTCCAAGGGGATATCGCTGCCTCGTGCACGACTTGGTCCGTCTCCGGTGATTCAACGTTTTCGAATCCGACGCAAAACTGATAGTTAATTGTAACGTTCAGGGCCTCCTAATGACGATGGAGTACTCAAATTGCGACGAGATTCAATACATCGTTCTTCAGCCGACTTGTCCCCAAGGGTCTATTGCTGCCTCGGGCACCTTATGGTCGTTCTCCTGTGAGTCTAGATTTTCGAATCCGACGCAAAATTGATAGTTAATTGTAACGTTCAGGGCCTCCTAATGACGATGGAACACTCAAATTGCGTCGAGATTCAATACATGGGCCTCGAGCCGACTTGTCTCCAAGGGTCTATTGCTGCCTCGGGCACCTAATAGTCGTTCTAATGTGAGTCTAGACTTTCCAATCCGACGCAAAACAGATAGTTAATTGTAACGTTCAGGGCCTCCTAATGACGAAGGAACACTCAAATTGCGTCGAGATTCACTACATCGTCCTCCTGCAAACTTGTCTCCAAGCGGATATAGCAGCCTCGGGCACCACATGGTACGTCTCCGGTGATTCTACGTTTTCGAATCCGACGCAAAACAGAAAGTTAATTGTAACGTTGAGGGCCTCCTAATGACGATGGAGCACTCAAATTGCGTCGCGATTCAATACATCGTCCTCCAGCAGACTGGTCTCCAAGGGGATATAGCAACGGGCACCTTATGGTCCGTCTCCAGTGAGTCTAGATTTTCGAATCCGACGAAAAACTGATAGTTAATTGTAACATTCAGGGCCTCCTAATGACGATGGAGCACTCAAATTGCGTCGCGATCCGATACATCGTCCTCCAGCCGATTTGTCTCCAAGGTTCTATTGCTGCCTCGGGCACCTTATGGTCGTTCTCCTGTGAATCTAGATTTCCTAATCCGACGCAAAAGTGATTGTTAAGTGTAACGTTCAGGGCCTCCTAATAACGATGGAACACTCAAATTGCGTCGAGATTCAATACATCGTCCTCCAGCCGACTTGTATCCACGGGGATATTGATGTCTCGGACACCATATGATCCTTCTCCTGTGAGTAGTTTTGAGAATCCGACGCTAAAACGGTAGTTAATTGTAACGGTCAGCGCCTCCTATCGACGATGGAACACTCAAATTGCGTCGAGATTCAATACATAGTCCTCCAGACGGTTTGTCTAGATGGGGATATTGCTGCCTCGGGCTCCTTATGGTCGCTCTCCTGTGAGTCTAGATTTTCGAATCCGACGCGAAACTGATTGTTAATTGTAACGTTCATTGTTTCCTAATGACGATGGAAAACTCAAATTGCGTCGAGATTCACTACATCGTCCTCCAGCCGACTTGTCTCCAAGGGGATATCACTGCCTCAGGCACCACTTGGTCCGTCTCTGGTGATTCTACGTTTTCGAATCCGACGCAAAACTGATAGTTAATTGTAACTTTCAGGGCCTCCTAATGACGATGGAGCAATCAAATTGCGTCGCGATTCAATACATCGTCCTCCAGCGGACTGGTCTCCAATGGGATATTGCTGCCTCGGTCACCTTATGGTCCGTCTCCAGTGAGTCTAGATATTCGAATCCGACGAAAAACTGATAGTTAATTGTACCGTTCAGGGCCTCCTAATGACGATGGAACAGACAAATTTTGTCGTGATCCAATATATCGTCCTCCAGCCGACTTGTATCTAAGGGTCTATTGCTGCCTCGGGCACCTTATGATCGTTCTCCTGTGAGTCTCGATTTTCAAACCCGACGCAAAAATGATAGTGAATTGTAACGTTCAGCGCCTCCTAATGACGAAGGAACACTCAAATTGCGTCGCGAATCAATACTTCGCCTCCAGCGGACTGGTATCCAAACGGATATAGCTTCGGGCACCTTATTGTCCGTCTCCAGTGAGTCTAGAATTTCGATTCCGACGAGAAACTGATCGTTAATTGTATCATTCACGGCCACCTAATGACGATGGAACACTCAAATTGCGTCGCGATACAATACATCGTCCTCCAGCGGACTGGTCTCCAAGGGGATATAGCCTCGGGCACCTTATGTTCCGCCTCCAGTGAGTCTAGATTTTCGAATCCGACGAAAAACTGATAGTTAATTGTAACATTCAGGGCCTCCAAATGACGATGGAGCACTCAAATTGCGTCGCGATCCGATACATCGTCCTCCAGCCGATTTGTCTCCAAGGTTCTATTGCTGCCTCGGACACCTTATGGTCGTTCTCCTGTGAATCTATATTTTCTAATCCGACGCAAAACTGATTGTTAATTGTAACGTTCAGGGCCTCCTAATAACAATGGAACACTCAAATTGCGTCGAGATTCAATAAATCGTCCTCCAGCCGACTTGTATCCAGGGGGATATTGATGTCTCGGACACCATATGATCCTTCTCCTGTGAGTAGTTTTTCGAATCCGACGCTAAAACGATAGTTAATTGTAACGGTCAGCGCCTCCTAATGACGATGGAACACTCAAATTGCGTCGAGATTCAATACATAGTCCTCCAGCCAATTTGTCTCCATGGGGATATTGCTGCCTAGGCTCCTTATGGTCGCTCTCCTGTGAGTCTAGATTTTCGAATCCGACGCAAAACTGATTGTTAATTGTAACGTTCAGGGTTTCCTAATGACGATGGAAACTCAAATTGCGTCGAGATTCAATACATCGTCCTCCAGTCGACTTGTCCCCAAGGATCTATTGCTGCCTCGGGCACCTTATGGTCGTTCTCCTGTGAGTCTAGATTTTCGAATCCGACGCAAATCTGATAGTTAATTGTAACGTTCAGGGTCTCCTAATGACGATGGAACACTCAAATTGCGTAGAGATTCAATACATCGGCCTCCAGCCGGCTTGTCTCCAAGGGTCTATTGCTGCCTCGGGCACCTTATGGACGTTCTCCTGTGAGTCTAGATTTTCGAATCCGACGCAAAACTGATAGTTAATTGTAGCGTTCAGGGCCTCCTAATGACAATAGAACACTCAAATTGCGTCGAGATTCAATACATCGTTCTTCAGCCGACTTGTCCCCAAGGGTCTATTGCTGCTTCGGGCACCTTATGATTCGTCTCCAGTGAGTGTAGATTTTCGAATCCGACGAAAAATTGATAGTTAATTGTAACAATCAGGGCCTCCTAGTTACGATGGAAAACTCAAACTGTGTCGCGATCCAATACATCGTCCTCCAGCCGACTCGTCTCCAAGGGTTTATTGCTGCCTCAATCACCTTATGGTCGTTCCCCTGTGAGTCTAGATTTTAGAATCCGACGCAAAACAGATACTTAATTGTAACGTTCAGGGCCTCCTAATGACGATGGAGCACTCAAATTGCGGCGCGATTCAATACATCGTCCTCCAGCGGACTGGTATCCAAGGGTATATAGCCTCGGTCACCTTATGGTCCGTCTCCAGTGAGTCTAGATTTTCGATTCCGACGAAAAACTGATAGTTAATTGTAACATTCAGGGCCCCTTAATGACGATGGAACACTCAAATTGCGTCGAGATTCAATACATCGTCCTCCAGCCGACTTGTAACCAGGGGGTTTTGATGTCTCGGGCACCATATGATCCTTCTCCTGTGAGTAGATTTTCGAATCCGACGTTAAAATGATAGTTAATTGTAAAGTTCAGGGCCTCCTAATGACGATGGAACACTCAAATTGCGTCGAGATTCAATACATCGTCCTCTAGCAGACTGGTCTCCAAGGGGATATTGCTGCTTCGGGCACCTTATGATTCGTCTCCAGTGAGTGTAGATTTTCGAATCCGACGAAAAACTGACAGTTAATTGTAACAATCAGGGCCTCCTGGTTACGATGGAAAACTCAAACTGTGTCGCGATCCAATACACCGTCCTCCAGCCGACTTGTCTCCAAGGGTCTGTTGCTGCGACAGGCACCTTATGGTCGTTCCCCTGTGAGTCTAGATTTTCGAATCCGACGCAAAACAGATAGTTAATTGTATTGTTCAGGGCCTCCTAATGACGAAGGAACACTCAAATTGCGTCGAGATTCACTACATCGTCCTCCAGCCGACTTGTCTCCAAGGGGATATTTCTGCCTCGGGCACCATATGGTCCGTCTCCGGTGTTTCCACGTTTTCGATTCCGATGCAAAACTGATTGTTAATTGTAACGTTCGGGGCCTCCTATTGACGATGGAACACTCAAATTGCATCGAGATTCAATACATGGGCCTCGAGCCGACTTGTCTTTAAGGGTCTATTGCTGCCTCGGGCACCTAATGGTCTTTCTCCTGTGAGTCTAGATTTTCGAATCCGACGCAAAACTGATAGTTAATTGTAGCGTTCAGGGTCTCCTAATGACGATGGAACACTCAAATTGCGTCGAGATTCAATACATCGGCCTCCAGTCGACTTGTCTCCAAGGGTCTATTGCTGTCTCGGGCACCTTATGGTCGTTCTGCTGTGAGTCTAGATTTTCGAATCCGACGCGAAACTGATAGTTAATTGTAACGTTCAGTTCCTCCTAATGACGATGGAGCACTCAGATTGCGTCGCGATTCAGTACATCGTCCTCTAGCGGACTGGTCTCCAAGGGGATATTGCTGCTTCGGGCACCTTATGATTCGTCTCCAGTGAGTGTAGATTTTCGAATCCGACGAAAAACTGATAGTTAATTGTAACAATCAGGGCCTCCTGGTTACGATGGAAAACTCAAACTGTGTCGCGATCCAATACACCGTCCTCCAGCCGACTTGTCTCCAAGGGTCTGTTGCTGCGACAGGCACCTTATGGTCGTTCCCCTGTGAGTCTAGATTTTCGAATCCGACGCAAAACAGATAGTTAATTGTATTGTTCAGGGCCTCCTAATGACGAAGGAACACTCAAATTGCGTCGAGATTCACTACATCGTCCTCCAGCCGACTTGTCTCCAAGGGGATATTTCTGCCTCGGGCACCATATGGTCCGTCTCCTGTGAGTCTAAATTATCGAATCTGACGCAAAAATGATAGTTAATTGTAACGTTCAGCGCCTCCTAATGACGATGAAACACTCAAATTGCGTCGAGAGTCAATACATCGACCTCCAGCCGACTTCTCTACAAGGGGATATTGCTGCCTCGGGCGCCATGTGGTCCGTCTCCTGTGAGTCTAGATTTTCGAATCCGACGCGAAACTGATAGTTAATTGAAACTTTCAGGGCCTCCTAATGACGATGGAACACTCAAATTGCGTCGAGATTCAATACATCGTCCTTCTGCCGACTTGTCTCCAAGAGTCTATTGCTGCCTCGGGCACCTTATGTTCGTTCTCCTGTGAGTCTAGATTTTCGAATCCGACGAAAAACAGATAGTTAATTGTAACGTCCAGGGCCTCCTATTGACGATGGAACACTCAAATTGCGTCGAGATCCAATACATCGTCCTCCAGCCGATTTGTCTCCAAGGTTCTATTGCTGCCTCCGTCACCTTATGGTCGTTCTCCTGTGAATCTAGATTTTCTAATCCGACGCAAAACTGATTGTTAATTGTAACGTTCAGGGCCTCTTAATAACCATGGAACACTCAAATTGCGTCGAGATTCAATACATCGTCCTCCAGCCTACTTGCATCCAGGGGGATATTGATGTCTCGGACACCATATGATCCTTCTCCTGTGAGTAGATTGTCGAATCCGACGCTAAAACGATAGTTATTTGTAGCGGTCAGCGCCTCCTAATGACGATGGAACACTCAAATTGCGTCGAGATTCAATACATCGTCCTTCAGCCGACTTGTCCCCAAGGGTCTATTGTTGCCTCGGGCACCTTATGGTCTTTCTCCTGTGAGTCTAGATTTTCGAATCTGACGCAAAACTGATAGTTAATTGTAGCGTTCAGGGTCTCCTAATGACGATGGAACACTCAAATTGCGTCGAGATTCAATACATCGGCCTCCAGTCGACTTGTCTCCAAGGGTCTATTGCTGTCTCGGGCACCTTATGGTCGTTCTGCTGTGAGTCTAGATTTTCGAATCCGACGCAAAACTGATAGTTAATTGTAAAGTTCAGGGCCTCCTTATGACGAAGGAAAACTCAAATTGCGTAAAGATTCACTACATCGTCCTCCAGCCGACTTGTCTCCAAGGGGATATCGCTGCCTCGGGCACCACTTTGTCCGTCTCCGGTGATTCTACGTTTTCGAATCCGACGCGAAACTGATAGTTGATTGTAACGTTCAGTTCCTCCTAATGACGATGGAGCACTTAGATTGCGTCGCGATTCAATACATCGTCCTCTAGCGGACTGGTCTCCAAGGGGATATTGCTGCTTCGGGCACCTTATGATTCGTCTCCAGTGAGTGTAGATTTTCGAATCCGACCAAAAACTGATAGTTAATTGTAACAATCAGGGCCTCCTAGTTACGATGGAAAACTCAAACTGTGTCGCGATCCAATACACCGTCCTCCAGCCGACTTGTCTCCAAGGGTCTGTTGCTGCGACAGGCACCTTATGGTCGTTCCCCTGTGAGTCTAGATTTTCGAATCCGACGCAAAACAGATAGTTAATAGAATTGTTCAGGGCCTCCTAATGACGAAGGAACACTCAAATTGCGTCGAGATTCACTACATCGTCCTCCAGCCAACTTGTCTCCAAGGGGATATCGCAGCCTCGGGCACCACATGGTCCGTCTCCGGTGATTCTACGTTTTTAAATCCGACGCAAAACAGAAAGGTAATTGTAACGTTCAGGGCCTCCTAATGACGATGGAGCACTCAAATTGCGTCGCGATTGAATACATCGTCCTCCAGCGGACTGGTATCCAAGGGGATATAGCCTCGGGCACCTTATGGTCCGTCTCCAGTGAGTCTAGATTTTCGAATCCGACGAAAAACTGATAGTTAATTGTAACATTCATGGCCTCCTAATGACGAATGAACACTCAAATTGCGTCGCGATCCAATACCCCGTCCTCCAGACGATTTGTCTCCAAGGTTCTATTGCTGCCTCGGGCACCTTATGGTCGTTCTCCTGTGAGTCTAGATTTTCTAATCCGACGCAAAACTGATTGTTAATTGCAACGTTCAGGGCCTCCTAATGACGATGGAACACTCAAATGGCGTCGAGATTCAATACATCGTCCTTCTGCCGACTTTTCTCCAAGAGTCTATTGCTGCCTCGGGCACCTTATGTTCGTTCTCCTGTGAGTCTAGATTTTCGAATCCGACGAGAAACAGATAGTTAATTGTAACGTTCAGGGCCTCCTATTGACGATGGAACACTCAAATTGCGTCGATATTCAATACATTGGCCTCGAGCCGACATGTCTCCAAGGGTCTATTGCTGCCTTGGGCACCTTATGGTCGTTCTCCTGTGAGTCTAGATTATCGAAACCGACGCAAAAATGATAGTTAATTGTAACGTTCAGCGCCTCCTAATGACGATAAAACACTCAAATTGCGTCGAGAGTCAATACATCGACCACCAGCCGACTTCTCTACAAGGGGATATTGCTGCCTCGGGCGCCATGTGGTCCGTCTCCTGTGAGTCTAGATTTTCGAATCCGATGCGAAACTGATAGTTAATTGAAACTTTCAGGGCCTCCTAATGACGATGGAACACTCAAATTGCGTCGAGATTCAGTACATCGGCCTCCAGCCGACTTGTTTCCAATGGGAAATTCTGCCTCGGGCACCTTATGGTCCGTCTCCCGTGATGCTAGATTTTAGAATCCGACGCAAAACTGAGAGTTAATTGTAATGTTCAGGGCCTCCTAATGACGATGGAACATTCAAATTGCGTTGAGAGTCAATCCATCGGCCTCCAGCCGACTTGTCTCCAAGGTGATAATGCTGCCTCGGGCACCATATGGTCCGTCTCCTGTGAGTCTACATTTTCAAATCCGACGCAAAACTGATAGTTAATTGTAACGTTGAGGGCCTCCTAATGACGATGGAACACTCAAATTGCGTCGAGATTCAATACTTCTGCTTCCAGCCGTTTTGTCTCCAAGGGGACATTGCTGCCTGTAGCACAATATGGTCCGTCTCCGGTGAGTCTAGATTTTCGATTCCGATGCGAAACTGATAGTTAATTGTAACGTCAGGGCCTCCTAACGACAATGGAGCACTCAAATTGCGTCGCGATTCAATACATCGTCCTCCAGCCGGGTTATAACCAAGGGTCTATTGCTGCCTCGGGCACCTTGTGGTCGTTCTAATGAGAGTCTAGACTTTCGAATCCGACGCATAACTGATAGTTAATTGTAAAGTTCGGGGCCTCCTAATGTCGATGGAACACTCAAATTGTATCGAGATTCAATACATCGTCCTCCAGCCGACTTGTCTCAGAGGAACTATTGCATCCTCGGGCATCTTATGGTCGTTCTCCTGTGAGTCTAGATTTTCGAACCCGACGCAAAAATGATAGTTAATTGTAACGCTCAGGGCCTCCTAATAACGACGGAACACTCAAATTGCGCCGAGATTGAATACATCGGCCTCCAGCCGACTTGTCTCAGAGGGTCTATTGCTGCCTCGGGCACCTTATGGTCGTTCTCCTGTGAGTTTAGATTTTCGAATCCGACGCATAACTGATACTTAATTGCAACGGCCAGCGCCTCATAATGACGATGGAACACTCTAATTGCGTCAAGATTCAATACATCGGCCTCCACCCGAAATGTCTCCAAATGTCTGTTGCTACCTCGGGCACATTGTGGTCGTTGTCCTGTGAGTCTAGATTATCGAACCCGACGCAAAACTGATAGTTAATTTTTACTTTCAGGGCCTCCTTATGACGATGGAACACTCATATTGCGTCGAGATTCAATACTTCGTCCTTCAGCCGACTTGTCTCCAACATTCTATTGCTGTGTCGGGCACCTTATGGTCGTTCTCCTGTGAGTCTAGATTTTCGAATCCGACGGAAAAATGATAGTAAATTGTAACGTTCAGCGCCTCCTAATGACGATGGAACACTCAAATTGCGTCGAGAGTCAATACATCGTCCTCCAGCCGACTTGTCTACAAGTGGATATTGCTGCCACGGGCTCCATGTTGTCCGTGTCGTGTGAGTCTAGATTTTCGAATCCGACGCGAAACTGATAGTTAATTGCAACGCTCAGGGCCTCCTAATGACGACGGAACACTCAAATTGCGTCGAGATTCAATACATCGGTCTCCAGCCGACTTGTCTCACAGGGTCTCTTGCTGCCTCGCGCACCTTATGGTCGTTCTCCTGTGAGTCTAGATTTTCGAATCCGACGCATAACTGATAGTTAATTGCAACGTTTAGCGCCTCCTAATGACGATGGAACACTCAAATTGCGTCGAGATTCTATACATCGGCCTCCACCCGAATTGTCTCCAAATGTCTATTGCTACCTCGGGCACCTTGTGGTCGTTCTCCTGTGAGTCTAGATTTTCGATTCCGATGCAAAACTGATAGTTAATTGTAACGTTGAGGGCCTCCTAATGACGATGGAACACTCAAATTGGGTCTGGATTCAATACAGTGTCCTTCAGCCTACTTGACTCCAAGAGTCTATAGCTGCCTCAGACACCTTATGGTCGTTCTCCAGTAAATCTAGATTTTCGAATCCGACGCATAACTGATGGTTAATCGTGACGTTTAGGGCCTCCTAATGACGATGGAACACTCAAATTGCGTCGAGATTCAATACTTCTGCTTCCAGCCGACTTGTCTCCAAGGGGACATTGCTGCCTCGGGCACCACATGGTCCGTATCAGGTGATTCTACATTTTCGAATCCGACGCATAACTGATAGTTAATTGTAAAGTTCAGGGCCTCCTAATGACGATGGAACAATCAAATTGCGTCGAGATTCAATACATCGTAGTGCAGCCGACTTGTCTCCAAGGCTCTATTGCTGCCTCGGGCACCTTTTGTTCGTTCTCCAGTGAGTCTAGATTTTCAAATCCGACGCATAACTGATAATTAATTGTAACGCTCAGCGCCTCCTAATGACGATAGGACACTCAAATTGCGTCGAGATTCAATACATCGTCCTCCAACCGACTTCTCTCCAAGGGGATATTACTGCCTCGGGCACCTTATGGTCGTTCCCCTGTGAGTCTAGATTTTAGAATCCGACGCGAAACTGATTGTTAATTGTAACGTTGAGGGCATCCTAGTGACGATATGACACTCAAATTGCGTCGAGATTCAATACATCGGCCTCCAGCCGACTTGTCTCCAAGGGAACATTGCTGCCTCGGGCACCTTATCGTCGTTCTCCTGTGAGTCTACATTTTCGAATCCGACGCATATCTGATAGTTTATTGCAAAGTTCAGCGCCTCCTAATGACGATGGAGCACTCAAATTGCGTCGAGATTCAATACATTGTCCTCCAGCCGACTTGTCTCCAAGGGTCTATTGCTTCCTCCGGCGCCATATGGTCGTTCTCCTGTGAGTCTAGATTTTCGAATCCGACGCAAAATTGTTAGTTAATTGTAACGTTCAGCGCCTCCTAATGACGATGGAACACTCAAATTGCGTCGAGATTCAATACAGTGTCCTTCAGCCGACTTGACTCCAAGAGTATATTGCTGCCTCGGACACCTTATATTCGTTCTCCTGTGAGTCTAGATTTTCGAACCCGACGCATAACCGACACTTAATTGTGTCGTTCAGGGCCTCCTAATGACGATGGAACAATCAAATTGCGTCGAGATTCAATACATTGGTCTGCAGCCGACTAGTCTCCAATTGTATATTGCTGCCTCGGGCATTTTATGGTCGTTCCCCTGTGAGTCTAGATTTTCGAATCCGACACATTACTGATAGTAAAAAGCAACGTTCTGTGCCCCCTAATGACGATAGAACACTCAAATTGCGTCGAGATTCAATACATCGTCCTCCAGCCGACTTGTTTCCAAGGGGATATTGCTGCGCCGGGCACCATATGCTCCGTCTCCTGTGACTCTAGATTTTCGAATCCGACGCGAAACTGATAGTTAATTGTAACGTTCAGGGCCACCTAATGACGATGGAACACTCAAATTGCGTCGAGATTCAATACATCGTCCTTCAGCCGACTTGTCTCCAAGAGTCTATTGCTGCCTCGGACACCTTATGGTCGTTTTCCTGTGAGTCTAGATTTTCGAATCCGAAGCAAAACTGATAGTTAATTGTACCGTTCAGGACCTGATAATGACGATGGATTACTCAAATTGCGTCAGGATTCAATACATCGGCCTCGGGCCGACTTGTCTCCAAGGGGACATTGCTGCCTCGGGCACCATATGGTCCGTCTCGTGTGAGTCTAGATTTTCGATTCCGATGCCAAACTGATGGTTAATTGTAACGTTCAGGGCATCCTTATGACGATGGAACACTCAAATTGCGTCGAGATTCAATACATCGGACACCAGCCGACTTGTCTCCAAGGGTCTATTTCTGCCTCGGGCACCTTATGATCGTTCTCCTGTGAGTCTAGATTTTCTATTCCGACGCAAAACTGATTGATAATAGTAACGTTCAGGGCCTCCTAATGACGATGGAACACTCAAATTGCACCGAGATTCAATACATCGTCCTCCAGTCGACTTGTATCCAAGGGGATATTGTTGTCTCGGGCACCATATGATCCTTCTCCTGAGAGTAGATTTTCGAATCCGACGCTAAAATGATAATTAATTGTAACGTTCAGGGCCTCCTAATGACGATGGAATCCTCAAATTGCGTCGAGATTCAATTCATCGTCATCCAGCCGACTTCTCTCCATGGGGATACTGCTGCCTCGGGCACCTTATGGTCGTTCTCTTGTGAGTCTAGATTTTCGAATCCGACGCGAAACTGATTGTTAATTGTAACGTTCAGGGCTTCCTAATGACGATGGAACACTCAAATAGCGTCGAGATTCAATACCTCGTCCTTCAGCCGATTTGTCTCCAAGGGTCTATTGCAGCCTCGGGCACCTTATGGTCGTTCCCCTGTGGGTCTAGATTTTAGAATCCGACGCAAAACTGATAGTTAATTGAAATGTTCAGGGCCTCCTAATGACGATGGAACACTTAAATTGCGTAGAGATTCACTACATCGTCCTCCAGCCGAGTTGTCTCCAAGGGGATATCGCTGCCTCGGGCACCACTTGGTCCGTCTCCGGTGATTCTACGTTTTCGAATCCGACGCAAAACTGATAGTTAATTGTAACGTCTAGGGCCTCCTAATGACGATGGAGCACTCAAATTGCGTCGTGATCCAATATATCGTCCTCCAGCCGAGTTGTCTCCAAGGGTCTATTCCTGCCTCGGTCACCTTATGATCGTTCTCCTGTGAGTCTACATTTTCTAACCCGACGCAAAAATGATAGTGAATTGTAACGTGCAGCGCCTGCTAATGACGATAGAACGCTCAAAATGCGTCGAGGTTCAATACATCGTCCTCCAGCCGACTTGTCTCCAAGGGGTACTGCTGCCCAGGCCCATATGGCCCGTCTCCTGTGAGTCTAGATTTACGAATCCGACGCAAAAATGATAGTTAATTGTAAAGTTCTGGGTCTCCTAATGTCGATGGAACACTCAAATTGCATCGAGATTCAATACATCGTCTTCCAGCCGATTTGTCTCCAAGGGTCTATTGCTTCCTCGAGCACCTTATGGTCGATCTCCAGTGAGTCTAGATTTTCGAATCCGACGCAAAAATGATAGTTAATTGTAACGTTCAGCGCCTCCTATTGACGATAGAACACTCAAATTGCGTCGAGAGTCAATACATCGTCCTCCAGCCAACTTGTCTACAAGGGGATATTGCTGTCTCGGGCTCCATGTGGTCCATGTCCTTTGAGTCTAGATTTTCGTATCCGACGCGAAACTGATAGTTAATTGTAACGCTCAGGGCCTCCAAATGACGACGGAACACTCAAATTGCGTCGAGATTCAATACATCGTCCTTCAGCCGACTTGTCTCCAAGGGTCTATTGCTGCCTCGGGCACCTTATGATCGTTCTCCTGTGAGTCTAGATTTTCTAATCCAACGCAAAACTGATTGTTAATAGTAACGTTCAGGGCCTCCTAATGACGATGACACACTCAAATTGCATCGAGATTCAATACATCGTCCTCCAGCCGACTTGTATCCAAGGGGAAATTGTTGTCTCGGGCACCATATGATCCTTCTCCTAAGAGTAGATTTTCGAATCCGACGCTAAAATAATAATTAATTGTAACGTTCAGGGCTTCCTAATGACGATGGAACACTCAAATTGCGTCGAAATTCAATACCTCGTCCTTCAGCCGATTTGTCTCCAAGGGTCTATTGCTGCCTCGGGCACCTTATGGTCGTTCCCCTGTGAGTCTAGATTTTAGAATCCGACGCAAAACTGATAGTTAATTGAAATGTTCAGGGCCTCCTAATGACGATGGAACACTTAAATTGCGTCGAGATTCACTACATCGTCCTCCAGCCAACTTGTCTCCAAGGGGATATCGCAGCTTCGGGCACCACATGGTCCGTCTCCGGTGATTCTACGTTTTTAAATCCGACGCAAAACAGAAAGTTAATTGTAACGTTCAGGGCCTCCTAATGACGATGGAGCACTCAAATTGCGTCGCGATTCAATACATCGTCCTCCAGCGGACTGGTATCCAAGGGGATATAGCCTCGGGCACCTTATGGTCCGTCTCCAGTGAGTCTAGATTTTCGAATCCGACGAAAAACTAGTAGTTAATTGTAACGTTCATGGCCTCCTAATGACGATGGAACACTCAAATTGCGTCGCGATCCAATACCCCGTCCTCCAGACGATTTGTCTCCAAGGTTCTATTGCTGCCTCGGGCACCTTTTGGTTGTTCTCCTGTGAGTCTAGATTTTCTAATCCGACGCAAAACTGATTGTTAATTGTAACGTTCAGGGCCTCCTAATGACGATGGAACACTCCAATTTCGTCGAGATTCAATACATCGGCCTCCAGCCGACTTGTCTCCAAGGGGATATTGCTGCCTCGGGCACCATATGGTCCGTCTCCTGTGAGTCTAGAATTTCGAATCCGACGCGAAACTGATAGTTAATTGAAACATTCAGGGCCTCCTAATGACGATGGAACACTCAAATGGCGTCGAGATTCAATACATCGTCCTTCTGCCGACTTTTCTCCAAGAGTCTATTGCTGCCTCGGGCACCTTATATTCGTTCTCCTGTGAGTCTAGATTTTCGAATCCGACGCAAGACAGATAGTTAATTGTAACGTTCATGGCCTCCTAATGACGAAGGAACACTCAAATTGCGTCGAGATTCACTACATCGTCCTCCAGCCGACTTGTCTCCAAGGGGATATTTCTGCCTCGGGCACCTTATGGTCCGTCTCCAGTGAGTCGAGATTTTCGAATCCAACGCGAAACTGATTGTTAATTGTAACGTTCAGGGCTTCCTAATGACGATGGAACACTCAAATTGCGCCGAGATTCAATCCATCGGCTTCCAGCCGACTTGTCTCCAAGGGGATATTGCTGCCTCGGGCACCATATGGTCCGTCTCCTGTGAGTCTAGATTATCGAATCCGACGCAAAAATATTAGCTAATTGTAGCGATCAGCGCCTCCTAATGACGATGAAACACTCAAATTGCGTCGAGATTCAATACATCGTCCTTCAGCCGACTTGTCTCCAAGGGTCTATTGCTGCCTCGGGCACCTTATGATCGTTCTCCTGTGAGTCTAGATTTTCTATTCCGACGCAAAACTGATTGATAATAGTAACGTTCAGGGCCTCCTAATGACGATGGAACACTCAAATTGCACCGAGATTCAATACATCGTCCTCCAGTCGACTTGTATCAAAGGGGATATTGTTGTCTCGGGCACCATATGATCCTTCTCCTGAGAGTAGATTTTCGAATCCGACGCTAAAATGATAATTAATTGTAACGTTCAGGGCTTCCTAATGACGATGGAACACTCAAATAGCGTCGAGATTCAATACCTCGTCCTTCAGCCGATTTGTCTCCAAGGGTCTATTGCAGCCTCGGGCACCTTATGGTCGTTCCCCTGTGAGTCTAGATTTTAGAATCCGACGCAAAACTGATAGTTAATTGAAATGTTCAGGGCCTCCTAATAACGTTGGAACACTTGAATTGCGTAGAGATTCACTACATCGTCCTCCAGCCGAGTTGTCTCCAAGGGGATATCGCTGCCTCGGGCACCACTTGGTCCGTCTCCGGTGATTCTACGTTTTCGAATCCGACGCAAAACTGATAGTTAATTGTAACGTTTAGGGCCTCCTAATGACGATGGAGCACTCAAATTGCGTCGTGATCCAATATATCGTCCTCCAGCCGACTTGTCTCCAAGGGTCTATTCCTGCCTCGGTCACCTTATGATCGTTCTCCTGTGGGTCTAGATTTTCGAACCCGACGCAAAAATGATAGTGAATTGTAACGTGCAGCGCCTGCTAATGACGATAGAACGCTCAAAATGCGTCGAGGTTCAATACATCGTCCTCCAGCCGACTTGTCTCCAAGGGGTACTGCTCCCCAGGCACAATATGGCCCGTCTCCTGTGAGTCTAGATATACGAATCCGACGCAAAAATGATAGTTAATTGTAAAGTTCTGGGTCTCCTAATGTCGATGGAACACTCAAATTGCATCGAGATTCAATACATCGCCTTCCAGCCGATTTGTCTCCAAGGGTCTATTGCTTCCTCGGGCACCTTATGGTCGATCTCCAGTGAGTCTAGATTTTCGAATCCGACGCAAAAATGATAGTTAATTGTAACGTTCAGCGCCTCCTATTGACGATAGAACACTCAAATTGCGTCGAGAGTCAATACCTCGTCCTCCAGCCAACTTGTCTACAAGGGGATATTGCTGTCTCGGGCTCCATGTGGTCCATGTCCTTTGAGTCTAGATTTTCGTATCCGACGCGAAACTGATAGTTAATTGTAACGCTCAGGGCCTCCAAATGACGACGGAACACTCAAATTGCGTCGAGATTCAATACATCGTCTTTCAGCCGAGTTGTCTCCAAGAGTCTATTGCTGCCTCGGGCACCTTATGTTCGTTCTCCTGTGAGTCTAGATTTTCGAATCCGACGCAAAACTTAGTGTTAATTGTAATGCTCAGGGCCTCCTAATGACGATGGAACTCTCAAATAGCGTGAGATTCAATCCATCGGCCTCCAGCCGACTTGTCTCCAAGGGGATATTGCTGCCTCGGGCACCATATGGTCCGTCTCCTGCGAGTCTAGATTTTCGAATCCGACGCGAAACTGATAGCTAATTGTAACGTTCAGGGCCTCCTAATGACGATGGATCACTCAAATTGCGTCGAGATTCAATACATCGGCCTCGAGCCGACTTGTCTCCTAGGGTCTATTGCTGCCTCGGGCACCTTATGGTCGTCCTCCTGTGAGTCTAGATTTTCGAACCCGACACAAAAATGATAGTGAATTGTAACGTTCAGCGCCTCCTAATGACGATGGAACACTCAAATTGCGTCGAGATTCAATAGATCGTCCTCCAGCCGACTTGTCTCCAAGGGTCTATTAATGCATCGGGCTCCTTATGGTCGCTCTCCTGTGAGTCTAGATTTTCGAATCCGACGCGAAACTGATTGTTAGTTGTAACGTTCAGGGCTTCCTAATGACGATGGAACACTCAAATTGCGTCGAGATTCAATACATCGTCCTTCAGCCGACTTGTCTCCAAGGGTCTATTGCTGCCTCGGGCACCTTATGATCGTTCTCCTGTGAGTCTAGATTTTCTAATCCAACGCAAAACTGATTGTTAATAGTAACGTTCAGGGCCTCCTAATGACGATGAAACACTCAAATTGCATCGAGATTCAATACATCGTCCTCCAGCCGACTTGTATCCAAGGGGAAATTGTTGTCTCGGGCACCATATGATCCTTCTCCTGAGAGTAGATTTTCGAATCCGACGCTAAAATAATAATTAATTGTAACGTTCAGGGCTTCCTAATGACGATGGAACACTCAAATTGCGTCGAGATTCAATACCTCGTCCTTCAGCCGATTTGTCTCCAAGGGTCTATTGCTGCCTCGGGCACCTATGGTCGTTCCCCTGTGAGTCTAGATTTTAGAATCCGACGCAAAACTGATAGTTAATTGAAATGTTCAGGGCCTCCTAATGACGATGGAACACTTAAATTGCGTCGAGATTCATTACATCGTGATCCAGCCAACTTGTCTCCAAGGGGATATCGCAGCTTCGGGCACCACATGGTCCGTCTCCGGTGATTCTACGTTTTTAAATCCGACGCAAAACAGAAAGTTAATTGTAACGTTCAGGGCCTCCTAATGACGATGGAGCACTCAAATTGCGTCGCGATTCAATACATCGTCCTCCAGCGGACTGGTATCCAAGGGGATATAGCCTCGGGCACCTTATGGTCCGTCTCCAGTGAGTCTAGATTTTCGAATCCGACGAAAAACTAATAGTTAATTGTAACATTCATGGCCTCCTAATGACGATGGAACACTCAAATTGCGTCGCGATCCAATACCCCGACCTCCAGACGATTTGTCTCCAAGGTTCTATTGCTGCCTCGGGCACCTTTTGGTTGTTCTCCTGTGAGACTAGATTTTTGATTCCGACGCAAAACTGATAGTTAATTGAAACATTCAGGGCCTCCTAATGACGATGGAACACTCAAATGGCGTCGAGATTCAATACATCGTCCTTCTGCCGACTTTTCTCCAAGAGTCTATTGCTGCCTCGGGCACCTTATATTCGTTCTCCCTTGAGTCTAGATTTTCGAATCCGACGCAAGACAGATAGTTAATTGTAACGTTCATGGCCTCCTAATGACGAAGGAACACTCAAATTGCGTCGAGATTCACTACATCGTCCTCCAGCCGACTTGTCTCCAAGGGGATATTTCTGCCTCGGGCACCTTATGGTCCGTCTCCAGTGAGTCGAGATTTTCGAATCCAACGCGAAACTGATTGTTAATTGTAACGTTCAGGGCTTCCTAATGACGATGGAACACTCAATTTGCGCCGAGATTCAATCCATCGGCTTCCAGCCGACTTGTCTCCAAGGGGATATTGCTGCCTCGGGCACCATATGGTCCGTCTCCTGTGAGTCTAGATTATCGAATCCGACGCAAAAATATTAGTTAATTGTAGCGTTCAGCGCCTCCTAATGACGATGAAACACTGAAATTGCGTCGAGAGTCAATTCATCGACCTCCAGCCGACTTCTCTACAAGGGGTATTGCTGCTTCGGGCTCCATGTGGTCCGTTTCCTGTGAGTCTAGATTTTCGAATCCGACGCGAAACTGATAGTTAATTGAAACTTTCAGGGCCTCCTAATGACGATGGAATACTCAAATTGCGTCGAGATTCAATACATCGTCCTTCTGCCGACTTGTCTCCAAGAGTCTATTGCTGCCTCGGGCACCTTATGTTCGTTCTCCTGTGAGTCTAGATTTTCGAATTCGACGAAAAACAGATAGTTAATTGTAACGTTCAGGGCCTCCTATTGACGATGGAACACTCAAATTGCGTCGAGATTCAATGTATGGGCCTCGAGCCGACTTGTCTTTAAGGGTCTATTGCTGCCTCGGGCACCTTATGGTCGGTCTCCTGTGAGTCTAGATTTTCGAATCCGACGCAAAACAGATAGTTAATTGCAACGTTCATGGCCTCCTAATGACGAATTAACACTCAAATTGCGTCGAGATTCACTACATCGTCCTCCAGCCGACTTGTCTACGAGGGGATATCGCTGCCTCGGGCACCACATGGTCCGTCTCCGGTGATTCCACGTTTTCGAATCCGATGCAAAACTGATGGTTAGTTGTAACGTTCGGGGCCTCCTATTGACGATGGAACACTCAAATTGCATCGAGATTCAATACATGGGCCTCGAGCCGACTTGTCTTTAAGGGTCTATTGCTGCCTCGGGCACCTTATGGTCGTTCTCCTGTGAGTCTAGATTTTCGAACCCGACGCAAAACTGATATTTAATTGTAACATTCAGGGCCACCTAATGACGATGGAACACTCAAATTGCGTCGAGATTCAATACTTCGGCCTCCAGCCGACTTGTCTCCAAGGGGGTATTGCTGTCTCGGGCACCATATGAACCTTTTCCTGTGAGTCTAGAATTTCGAATCCGACGTGAAACTGATAGTTAATTGTAACGTTCAGATCCTCCTAATGACGATGGAACACTCAAATTGCTTCGAGATTCAATACATCGTCCTTCAGCCGACTTGTCTCCAAGAGTCTATTGCTGCCTCGGGCACCTTATAGTCGTTCTCCTGTGAGTCTAGATTTTAGAATCCGACGCAAAACTGATAGTTAATTGTAATGTTCAGGGACTCTTAATGACGATGGAACACTCAAATTGCGTCGTGATTCAATACATCGGCTTCCAGCCGACTTGTCTCCAAGGGTCTATTGCTGCCTCGGGCACCTTATGGTTGTTCTCCTGTGAGACTAGATTTTTGATTCCGACGCAAAACTGATAGTTAATTGTAACGTTGAGGGCCTCCTAATGACGATGGAACACTCAAATTGCGTCGAGATTCAATACATCGCCCTCCAGCCGACTTCTTTCCATGGGGATATTGCTGCCTCGGGCGCCTTATGGTCGTTCTCCTGTGAGTCTAGATTATCGAATCCGACGCGAAACTGATTGTTAATTGTAACGGTCAGGGCTTCCTAATGACGATGGAACACAGAAATTGGGTCGAGATTCAATACCTCGTCATTCAGCCGATTTGTCTATAAGGGTCTATTGCTGCCTCAGGCACCTTCTGGTCGTTCCCCGGTGAGTCTAGATTTTTGAATCCGACGCATAACTGATACTTAATTGTAAAGTTCAGGAGCTCCAAATGACGATGGAAGACTCAAATTGCGCCGAGAGTCAATACATCGTCCTCCAGCAGACTTGTCTCCAAGGGGTATTGCTGCCTCGGGCACCATATGGTCCGTCTCCTGTGAGTCTAGATTTTCGAATCCGACGGAAAAATGATAGTAAATTGTAACGTTCAGCGCCTCCTAATGACGATGGAACACTCAAATTGCGTCGAGATTCAATACATCGGCCTCCACCCGAATTGTCTCCAAATGTCTATTGCTACCTCGGGCACCTTGTGGTCGTTCTCCTGTGAGTCTACATTTTCGATTCCGACGCAAAACTGATAGTAAATTGTAACGTTCAGCGCCTCCTAATGACGATGGAACACTCAAATTGCGTCGAGATTCAATACATCGGCCTCCACCCGAATTGTCTCCAAATGTCTATTGCTACCTCGGGCACCTTGTGGTCGTTCTCCTGTGAGTCTACATTTTCGATTCCGACGCGAAACTGATTGTTAATTGTAACGGTCAGGGCTTCCTAATGACGATGGAACACAGAAATTGCGTCGAGATTCAATACTTCGTCATTCAGCCGATTTGTCTATAAGGCTGCCTCGGACACCTTATTGTAGTTGCCCTGTGAGTCTAGATTTTCGAATACGACGCGGAACCGATTGTTAATTGTAACGTTCAATGCTTCCTAATGACGATGGAACACTCAAATTGCGTCGAGATTCAATACATCGTCATTCAGCCGACTTGTCTCCAAATGTCTATTGCTGCCTCGGGCAGTTATGGTCGTTCTCCTGTAAGTCAAGATTTTCGAATCCGACGCAAAACTGATAGTTAATTGTAACTTCAGGGCCTCCTAATGACGATGGAACTCTCAAATTGCGTCGAGATTCAATACTTCTGCTTCCAGCAGACTTGTCTCCAAGGGGACATTGCTGCCTCGGGCACCACATGGTCCAAATCCGGTGATTCTACATTTTCGAATCCGCCGCAACACTCATAGTTAATTGTAACGTTCAGGGCCTCGTAATGACGATGGAACACTCAAATAGCGTCGAGATTCAATACTTCGGCTTCCAGCTGACTTGTTTCCAAGGGGACATTGCTGCCTCGGGCACCATATGGTCCGTCTCCTGCGAGTCTAGATTTTCGATACCGATGCGAAACTGATAGTTAATTGTAACGTTCAGGGCCTCCTAATGACGATGGAACACTCAAACTGCGTTGAGATTCAATACATCGTCTTTCAGCAGACTTGTCTCCAACTATCTATTGCTGCGTCGGGCACCTTGTGGTCGTTCTCCTGTGAGTCAAGATTTTCGAATCCGACGCAAAAATAATTGTTAATTGTAACGTTCAGCGCCTCCTAATGACGATGGAACACTCAAATTGCATCGAGAGTTAATACATCGTCCCCCAGCCGAATTGTCTCCAAGGGGATATTGCTGCCTCGGGCACCTTATGGTCGTTCTCCTGTGAGTCTAGATTTTCGAATCCGACGCATATCTGATAGTTTATTGCAAAGTTCAGCGCCTCCTAATGACGATGGAGCACTCAAATTGCGTCAAGATTCAATACATCGGCCTCCACCCAAATTGTTTCCAAATGTCTATTGCTACCTCGCGCACCTTGTGGTCGTTCTCCTGTGAGTCTAGATTTTCGAATCCGACGCTAAACTGATAGCTAATTGTAGCGTTCTGGGCCTCCTAATGACGATGGAACACTCAAATTGCGTCGAGATTCAATACATCGGCCTCCAGCCGTCTTGTCCCCAAATGTCTATTGCTGCCTCGGGCACCTTTTGGTCGTTCTCCTGTGGGTCTAGATTTTCGAATCCGACGCATAACTGATACTTAATTGTAACGTTCAGGGCCTCCTAATGACGATGGAATACTAAAACTGCGTCGAGATTCAATACATCGGCCTCGAGCCGACTTATCTCCAAGGGGACATTGCTGCCTCGGACACCATATGGTGCGTCTCCTGTGAGTCTATATTTTCGAATCCGAAGCAAAACTGATAGTTAATTGTAACGTTCATGGCCTCCTAATGACGATGGAATACTAAAACTGCGTGGAGATTCAATACATCGGCCTCGAGCCGACTTATCTCCAAGGGGACATTGCTGCCTCGGACACCATATGGTGCGTCTCCTGTGAGTCTAGATATTCGATTCCGATGCGAAACCGATAGTTAATTGTAACGTTCAGGGCCTCCTAATGACGATGGAACACTCAAATTGCGTCGAGATCCAATACATCGTCCTCCAGCCGACTTCTCTCCAAGGGGATATTACTGCCTCGGGCACCTTATGGTCGTTCTCCTGTGAGTCTAGATTTTCGAATCCGACGCGAAACTGATTGTTAATAGTAACGTTCAGGGCTTCCTAATGACGATGGAACACTGAAATTGCGTCGAGATTCAATACCACGTCATTCAGCCGATTTGTCTCCAAGGGTCTATTGCTGCCTCGGGCAGCTTATGGTCGTTCCCCTGTGAGTCTAGCTTTTTGAATCCGACGCGAAACTGATTGTTAATTGTAACGTTGAGGGCCTCCTAGTGACGATGGAACACTCAAATTGCGTCGAGATTCAATACGTCGGCCTCCAGCCGACTTGTCTCCAAGGGAACATTGCTGCCTCGGGCACCTTATGGTCGTTCTCCTATGAGTCTACATTTTCGAATCCGACGCATATCTGATAGTTTATTGCAAAGTTCAGCGCCTCCTAATGTCGATGGAGCACTCAAATTTCGTCGAGATTCAATACATCGGCCTCCAGCCGACTTGTCTCCAAATGTCTATTGCTATTTCAGGCACCTTGTGGTCGTTCTCCTGTGAGTCTAGATTTTCGAATCCGACGCATAACTGATAGTTAATTGTAAAGTTCGGGGCCTCCTAATGTCGATGGAACACTCAAATTGCACCGAGATTCAATACATCGTCCTCCAGCCGACTTGTCTCCAAGGGTCTATTGCTTCCTCGGGCACCTTATGGTCGTTCTCCTGTGAGTCTAGATTTTCGAATCCGACGCAAAAATGTTAGTTAATTGTGACGTTCGGCGCCTCCTAATGACGATGGAACACTCAAATTGCGTCGAGATTCAATACAGTGTCCTTCAGCCGACTTGACACCAAGAGTCTATTGCTGCCTCGGACACCTTATAGTCGCTCTTCTGTGAGTCTAGATTTTCGAATCCGACGCATAACTGATACTTAATTGTGACGTTCAGGGCCTCCTTATGACGATGGAACAATCAAATTGCGTCGAGATTCAATACATTGGTCGGCAGCCGAATAGTCTCCAATTGTATATTGCTGCCTCGGGCATCTTATGGTCGTTCTCCTGCGAGTCTAGATTTTCGAATTCGACGCATGACTGATAGTTAATTGCAACGTTCTGCGCCCCCTAATGACGATAGAACACTCAAATTGCGTCGAGATTCAATACATCGTCCTCCAGCCGACTTGTCTCCAAGGGGATATTTCTGCGCCGGGCACCATATCCTCCGTCTCCTGTGACTCTAGATTTTCGAATCCGACGCGAAACTGATAGTTAATTGTAACGTTCGGGGCCACCTAATGACGATGGAACACTCAAGTTGCGTCGAATTTCAATACATCGTCCTTCAGCCGACTTGTCTGCAAGAGTCTATTGCTGCCTCGGACACCTTATGGTCGTTCTCCAGTGAGTCTAGATTTTCGAATTCGACGCAAAAATGATAGTTAATTGTAACGTTCAGCGCCTCCTATTGACGATGGAACACTCAAATTGCGTCGAGAGTCAATACATCGTCCTCCAGCCAACTTGCCTACAAGCTATATTGCTGCCTCGGGCTCCATGTCGTGCATGTCCTGTGAGTCTACATTTTCGAATCCGACGCGAAACTGATAGTTAATTGTAACGCTCAGGGCCTCCAAATGACGACGGAACACCCAAATTGCGTCGTGATTCAATACATCGGTCTCCAGCCGACATGTCTCAGAGGGTCTATTGCTGCCTCGACCACCTTATAGTCGTTCTACTGTGAGTCTAGATTTTGGAATCCGACGCATAACTGATAGTTAATTGCAGCGTTCAGCGCCTCCTAATGACGATGGAACACTCAAGTTGCGTCGAGATTCAATCTATCGGCCTCCATCCGAATTGTCTCCAAATGTCTATTGCTACCTCGGGCACCTTGTGGTCGATCTCCTGTGAGTCTAGATTTTCGAATCCTACGCAAAACTGATAGTTATTAGTAACGTTCAGGGCCTCCTAATGACGATGGAACACTCAAATTGCGTCGAGATTCATTACAGTGTCCTTCAGCCGACTTGACTCCAAGAGTCTATTGCTGCCTCTTACACCTTATGGTCGTTCTCCTGTGAGTCTAGATTTTCGAATCCGACGCATAACTGATAGTTAATTGTGACGTTCAGGGCCTCCTAATGACTCTGGAACACTCCAATTGCGACGAGATTCAATACATCTGCCTCCAGCCGACTTGTCTCCAAGGGTCTATTGCTGCCTCGGACACCTTATGGGCGTTCTCCTGTGAGTCTAGAATTTCGAATCCGACGCATAACTGATAGTTAATTGCAACGTTCAGCGCCTCCTAATGACGATGGAACACTCAAATTGCGTGGAGATTAGTACATCGGCCTCCAGAACACTTGTCTCCAAATTTCTATTGTTGCCTCGGGCACCTTGTGGTCGATCTCCAGTGAGCCTAGATTTTCGAATCCGACGCAAAACTTAGTGTCAATTGTAATGTTCAGGGCCTCCTAATGACGATGGAACACTCAAATAGCGTGAGATTCAATCCATCGGCCTCCAGCCGACTTGTCTCCAAGGGGATATTGCTGCCTCGGGCACCATATGGTCCGTCTCCTGTGAGACTAGATTTTCGAATCCGACGCGAAACTGATAGCTAATTGTAACGTTCAGGGCCTCCTAATGACGATGGATCACTCAAATTTTCGTAGAGATTCAATACATCGTCCTTCAGCCGACTTGTCTCCAATAGTCCATTGCAGCCTCGGGCACCGTATGGTCGTTCCCCTGTGAGTCTAGATTTTCGAATCCGACGCAAAACAGATATTTAATTGTATCATTCAGGACCTCCAAATGACGATGGAACACTCAAATTGCGTCGAGATTCAATACATCGGCCTCGAGCCGACTTGTCTCCTAGGGTCTATTGCTGCCTCGGGCACCTAATGATCGTTCTCCTGTGAGTCTAGATTTTCGAACCCGACGCAAAAATGATAGTGAATTGTAACGTTCAGCGCCTCCTAATGACGATGGAACACTCAAATTGCCTTGAGATTCAATACATCGTCCTCCAGCCGACTTGGCTCCAAGGGTCTATTGATGCCTCGGGCTCCTTATGGTCGCTCTCCTGTGAGTCTAGATTTTCGAATCCGACGCGAAACTGATTGTTAATTGTAACGTTCAGGGCTTCCTAATGACGATGGAACACTCAAATTGCGTCGAGATTCAATACATCGTCCTTCAGCCGACTTGTCTCCAAGGGTCTATTGCTGCCTCGGGCACCTTATGATCGTTCTCCTGTGAGTCTAGATTTTCTAATCCGATGCAAATTGATTGTTAATAGTAACGTTCAGGGCCTCCTAATGACGATGAAACACTCAAATTGCATCGAGATCCAATACTTCGTCCTCCAGCCGATTTGTCTCCAAATGTCTATTGCTACCTCGGCCACCTTGTGGTCGTTATCCTGTGAGTCTAGATTTACGAATCCGAAGCATAACTGATAGTTAATTGTAAAGTTCAGGGTCTCCTAATGTAGATGGAACACTCAAATTGCATCGTGATTCAATACATCGTCCTCCAGCCGACTTGTCTCCAAGGGTCCATTGCTTCCTCGGGCACCTTATGGTCGTTCTCCAGTTAATCTAGATTTTCGAATCCGACGCAAAAATGATTGTTAATTGTAACGTTCAGCGCCTCCTATTGACGATGGAACACTCAAATTGCGTCGAGAGTCAATACATCGTCCTCCAGCCAACTTGTCTACAAGGGGATATTGCTGCCTCGGGCTCCATTTGGTCCATGTCATGTGAGTCTAGATTTTCGAATCCGACGCGAAACTGATAGTTAATTGTAACGCTCAGGGCCTCCAAATGACGACGGAACACTCAAATTGCGTCGTGATTCAATACATCGGTCTCCAGAAGACATGTCTCAGAGGGTCTATTGCTGCCTCGGGCACCTTATAGTCGTTCTACTGTGAGTCTAGATTTTGGAATCCGACGCATAACTGATAGTTAATTGTAACGTTCAGCGCCTCCTAATGACGATGGAACACTCAAAATGCGTCGAGGTTCAATACATCGTAATCCAGCCGACTTGTCTCCAAGGGGTACTGCTGCCCGGGCGCCATATGGTCCGTCTCCTGTGAGACTAGATTTTCGAATCTGACGCAAAAATGATAGTTAATTGTAACGTTCAGCGCCTCCTAATGACGATGGAGCACTCAAATTGCGTCGAGATTCAATACTTATTCCTCCAGCCGACTCGTCTCCAAATGTCTATTGCTACCTCGGGCACCTTGTGGTCGTTCTCCTGTGAGTCTAGATTTACGAATCCGAAGCATAACTGATAGTTAATTGTAAAGTTCAGGGTCTCCTAATGTCGATGGAACACTCAAATTGCATCGACATTCAATACATCGTCCTCCTGCCGACTTGTCTCCAAGGGTCTATTGCTTCCTCGGGCACCTTATGGTCGTTCTCCAGTGAGTCTAGATTTTCGAATCCGACGCAAAAATGATAGTTAATTGTAACGTTCAGCGCCTCCTATTGACGATGGAACACTCAAATTGCGTCGAGAGTCAATACATCGTCCTCCAGCCAACTTGTCTACAAGATATATTGCTGCCTCGGGCTCCATGTGGTCCATGTACTGTGAGTCTAGATTTTCGAATCCGACGCGAAACTGATAGTTAATTGTAACGCTCAGGGCCTCCAAATGACGACGGAACACTCAAATTGCGTCGTGATTCAATACATCGGTCTCCAGCCGACATGTCTCAGAGGGTCTATTGCTGCCTCCAGCACCTTATAGTCGTTCTACTGTGAGTCTAGATTTTGGAATCCGACGCATAACTGATAGTTAATTGCAACGTTCAGCGCCTCCTAATGACAATGGAACACTCAAGTTGCGTCGAGATTCAATACATCGGCCTCCATCCGAATTGTCTCCAAATGTCTATTGCTACCTCGGGCACCTTGTGGTCGGTCTCCTGTGAGTCTAGATTTTCGAATCCCACGCAAAACTGATAGTTAATAGTAACGTTCAGGGCCTCCTAATGACGATGGTACACTCAAATTGCGTCGAGATTCATTACAGTGTCCTTCAGACGACTTGTCTCCAAGAGTCTATTGCTGCCTCCGACACCTTATGGTCGTTCTCCTGTGAGTCTAGATTTTCGAATCCGACGCATAACTGATAGTTAATTGTGACGTTCAGGGCCTCCTAATGACTCTGGAACACTCCAATTGCGACGAGATTCAATACATCGGCCTCCAGCCGACTTGTCTCCAAGGGTCTATTGCTGCCTCGGGCACCTTATGGGCGTTCTCCTGTGAGTCTAGAATTTCGAATCCGACGCATAACTGATAGTTAATTGCAACGTTCAGCGCCTCCTAATGACGATGGAACACTCAAATTGCGTAGAGATTCAGTACATCGGCCTCCAGAAGACTTGTCTCCAAAGTTTCTATTGTTGCCTCGGGCACCTTGTGGTCGAACTCCAGTGAGCCTAGATTTTCGAATCCGACGCATAACTGATTGTTAATTGTAACGCTCAGCGCCTCCTAATGACGATGGAACACTCAAATTGCGTCGAGATTCAATACATCGTCCTTCAGCCGACTTGTCTCCAAGAGTCTATTGCTGCCTCGGGCACCTTATGTTCGTTCTCCTGTGAGTCTAGATTTTCGAATCCGACGCAAAACGTAGTGTCAATTGTAATGTTCAGGGCCTCCTAATGACGATGGAACACTCAAATAGCGTGAGATTCAATCCATCGGCCTCCAGCCGACATGTCTCCAAGGGGATATTGCTGCCTCGGGCACCATATGGTCCGTCTCCTGTGAGTCTAGATTTTCGAATCCGACGCGTAACTGGTAGCTAATTGTAACGTTCAGGGCCTCCTAATGACGATGGATCACTCAAATTGCGTAGAGATTCAATACATCGTCCTTCAGCCGACTTGTCTCCAATAGTCCATTGCTGCCTCGGGCACCGTATGGTCGTTCCCCTGTGAGTCTAGATTTTCGAATCCGACGCAAAACAGATATTTAATTGTATCATTCAGGACCTCCAAATGTCGATGGAACACTCAAATTGCGTCGAGATTCAATACATCGGCCTCGAGCCGACTTGTCTCCTAGGGTCTATTGCTGCCTCGGGCACCTAATGATCGTTCTCCTGTGAGTCTAGATTTTCGAACCCGACGCAAAAATGATAGTGAATTGTAACGTTCAGCGCCTCCTAATGACGATGGAACACTCAAATTGCCTTGAGATTCAATACATCGTCCTCCAGCCGACTTGTCTCCAAGGGTCTATTGATGCCTCGGGCTCCTTATGGTCGCTCTCCTGTGAGTCTAGATTTTCGAATCCGACGCGAAACTGATTGTTAATTGTAACGTTCAGGGCTTCCTAATGACGATGGAACACTCAAATTGCGTCGAGATTCAATACATCGTCCTTCAGCCGACTTGTCTCCAAGGGTCTATTGCTGCCTCGGGCACCTTATGATCGTTCTCCTGTGAGTCTAGATTTTCTAATCCGATGCAAATTGATTGTTAATAGTAACGTTCAGGGCCTCCTAATGACGATGAAACACTCAAATTGCATCGAGATCCAATACTTCGTCCTCCAGCCGATTTGTCTCCAAATGTCTATTGCTACCTCGGCCACCTTGTGGTCGTTATCCTGTGAGTCTAGATTTACGAATCCGAAGCATAACTGATAGTTAATTGTAAAGTTCAGGGTCTCCTAATGTAGATGGAACACTCAAATTGCATCGTGATTCAATACATCGTCCTCCAGCCGACTTGTCTCCAAGGGTCCATTGCTTCCTCGGGCACCTTATGGTCGTTCTCCAGTTAATCTAGATTTTCGAATCCGACGCAAAAATGATTGTTAATTGTAACGTTCAGCGCCTCCTATTGACGATGGAACACTCAAATTGCGTCGAGAGTCAATACATCGTCCTCCAGCCAACTTGTCTACAAGGGGATATTGCTGCCTCGGGCTCCATTTGGTCCATGTCATGTGAGTCTAGATTTTCGAATCCGACGCGAAACTGATAGTTAATTGTAACGCTCAGGGCCTCCAAATGACGACGGAACACTCAAATTGCGTCGTGATTCAATACATCGGTCTCCAGAAGACATGTCTCAGAGGGTCTATTGCTGCCTCGGGCACCTTATAGTCGTTCTACTGTGAGTCTAGATTTTGGAATCCGACGCATAACTGATAGTTAATTGTAACGTTCAGCGCCTCCTAATGACGATGGAACACTCAAAATGCGTCGAGGTTCAATACATCGTAATCCAGCCGACTTGTCTCCAAGGGGTACTGCTGCCCGGGCGCCATATGGTCCGTCTCCTGTGAGACTAGATTTTCGAATCTGACGCAAAAATGATAGTTAATTGTAACGTTCAGCGCCTCCTAATGACGATGGAGCACTCAAATTGCGTCGAGATTCAATACTTATTCCTCCAGCCGACTCGTCTCCAAATGTCTATTGCTACCTCGGGCACCTTGTGGTCGTTCTCCTGTGAGTCTAGATTTACGAATCCGAAGCATAACTGATAGTTAATTGTAAAGTTCAGGGTCTCCTAATGTCGATGGAACACTCAAATTGCATCGACATTCAATACATCGTCCTCCTGCCGACTTGTCTCCAAGGGTCTATTGCTTCCTCGGGCACCTTATGGTCGTTCTCCAGTGAGTCTAGATTTTCGAATCCGACGCAAAAATGATAGTTAATTGTAACGTTCAGCGCCTCCTATTGACGATGGAACACTCAAATTGCGTCGAGAGTCAATACATCGTCCTCCAGCCAACTTGTCTACAAGATATATTGCTGCCTCGGGCTCCATGTGGTCCATGTACTGTGAGTCTAGATTTTCGAATCCGACGCGAAACTGATAGTTAATTGTAACGCTCAGGGCCTCCAAATGACGACGGAACACTCAAATTGCGTCGTGATTCAATACATCGGTCTCCAGCCGACATGTCTCAGAGGGTCTATTGCTGCCTCCAGCACCTTATAGTCGTTCTACTGTGAGTCTAGATTTTGGAATCCGACGCATAACTGATAGTTAATTGCAACGTTCAGCGCCTCCTAATGACAATGGAACACTCAAGTTGCGTCGAGATTCAATACATCGGCCTCCATCCGAATTGTCTCCAAATGTCTATTGCTACCTCGGGCACCTTGTGGTCGGTCTCCTGTGAGTCTAGATTTTCGAATCCCACGCAAAACTGATAGTTAATAGTAACGTTCAGGGCCTCCTAATGACGATGGTACACTCAAATTGCGTCGAGATTCATTACAGTGTCCTTCAGACGACTTGTCTCCAAGAGTCTATTGCTGCCTCCGACACCTTATGGTCGTTCTCCTGTGAGTCTAGATTTTCGAATCCGACGCATAACTGATAGTTAATTGTGACGTTCAGGGCCTCCTAATGACTCTGGAACACTCCAATTGCGACGAGATTCAATACATCGGCCTCCAGCCGACTTGTCTCCAAGGGTCTATTGCTGCCTCGGGCACCTTATGGGCGTTCTCCTGTGAGTCTAGAATTTCGAATCCGACGCATAACTGATAGTTAATTGCAACGTTCAGCGCCTCCTAATGACGATGGAACACTCAAATTGCGTAGAGATTCAGTACATCGGCCTCCAGAAGACTTGTCTCCAAAGTTTCTATTGTTGCCTCGGGCACCTTGTGGTCGAACTCCAGTGAGCCTAGATTTTCGAATCCGACGCATAACTGATTGTTAATTGTAACGCTCAGCGCCTCCTAATGACGATGGAACACTCAAATTGCGTCGAGATTCAATACATCGTCCTTCAGCCGACTTGTCTCCAAGAGTCTATTGCTGCCTCGGGCACCTTATGTTCGTTCTCCTGTGAGTCTAGATTTTCGAATCCGACGCAAAACGTAGTGTCAATTGTAATGTTCAGGGCCTCCTAATGACGATGGAACACTCAAATAGCGTGAGATTCAATCCATCGGCCTCCAGCCGACATGTCTCCAAGGGGATATTGCTGCCTCGGGCACCATATGGTCCGTCTCCTGTGAGTCTAGATTTTCGAATCCGACGCGTAACTGGTAGCTAATTGTAACGTTCAGGGCCTCCTAATGACGATGGATCACTCAAATTGCGTAGAGATTCAATACATCGTCCTTCAGCCGACTTGTCTCCAATAGTCCATTGCTGCCTCGGGCACCGTATGGTCGTTCCCCTGTGAGTCTAGATTTTCGAATCCGACGCAAAACAGATATTTAATTGTATCATTCAGGACCTCCAAATGTCGATGGAACACTCAAATTGCGTCGAGATTCAATACATCGGCCTCGAGCCGACTTGTCTCCTAGGGTCTATTGCTGCCTCGGGCACCTAATGATCGTTCTCCTGTGAGTCTAGATATTCGAACACGTCGCAAAAATGATAGTGAATTGTAACGTTCAGCGCCTCCTAATGACGATGGAACAATCAATTTGCGTCGAGATTCAATACATCGTCCTCCAGCCGACTTGTCTCCAAGGGTCTATAGATGCCTCGGGCTCCTTATGGTCGCTCTCCTGTGAGTCTAGATTTTCGAATCCGACGCGAAACTGATTGTTAATTGTAACGTTCAGGGCTTCCTAATGACGATGGAACACTCAAATTGCGTCGAGATTCAATACATCGTCCTTCAGCCGACTTGTCTCCAAGGGTCTATTGCTGCCTCGGGCACCTTATGATCGTTCTCCTGTGAGTCTAGATTTTCTAATCCGATGCAAATTGATTGTTAATAGTAACGTTCAGGGCCTCCTAATGACGATGAAACACTCAAATTGCATCGAGATTCAATACTTCGTCCTCCAGCCGATTTGTCTCCAAATGTCTATTGCTACCTCGGGCACCTTGTGGGAGTTCTCCTGTGAGTCTAGATTTACGAATCCGAAGCATAACTGATAGTTAATTGTAAAGTTCAGGGTCTCCTAATGTAGATGGAACACTCAAATTGCATCGAGATTCAATACATCGTCCTCCAGCCGACTTGTCTCCAAGGGTCTATTGCTTCCTCGGGCACCTTATGGTCGTTCTCCAGTTAGTCTAGATTTTCGAATCCGACGCAAAAATGATAGTTAATTGTAACGTTCAGCGCCTCCTATTGACGATGGAACACTCAAAATGCGTCGAGGTTCAATACTTCGTCCTCCAGCCGACTTGTCTCCAAATGTTTATTGCTACCTCGGGAACCTTGTGGTCGTTCTCCTGTGAGTCTAGATTTACGAATCCGAAGCATTACTGATAGTTAATTGTAAAGTTCAGGGTCTCCTAATGTCGATGGAACACTCAAATTGCATCGAGATTCAATACATCGTCCTCCAGCCGACTTGTCTCCAAGGGTCTATTGCTACCTCGGGCACCTTGTGGTCGGACTCCTGTGAGTCTAGATTTTCGAATCCGACGCGAAAGTGATAGTTAATAGTAACGTTCAGGGCCTCCTAATGACGATGGAACACTCAAATTGCGTCGAGATTCATTACAGTGTCCTTCAGCCGACTTGACTCCAAGAGTCTATTGCTGCCTCGGGCACCTTATGTTCGTTCTCCTGTGAGTCTAGATTTTCGATTTCGACGCAAAACTTAGTGTTAATTGTAATGTTCAGGGCCTCCTAATGACGATGGAACACTCAAATAGCGTGAGATTCAATCCATCGGCCTCCAGCCGACTTGTCTCCAAATGGATATTGCTGCCTCGGGCACCATATGGTCCGTCTCCTGTGAGTCTAGATTTTCGAATCCGACGCGAAACTGATAGCTAATTGTAACGTTCAGGGCCTCCTAATGACGATGGATCACTCAAATTGCGTAGAGATTCAATACATCGTCCTTCAGCCGACTTGTCTCCAATAGTCCATTGCTGCCTCGGGCACCGTATGGTCGTTCTCCTGTGAGTCTAGATTTTCGAATCCGACGCAAAACAGATATTTAATTGTATCGTTCAGGACCTCCAAATGACGATGGAACACTCAAATTGCGTCGAGATTCAATACATCGGCCTCGAGCCGACTTGTCTCCTAGGGTCTATTGCTGCCTCGGGCACCTAATGATCGTTCTCCTGTGAGCCTAGATTTTCGAATCCGACGCATAACTGATTGTTGAATGTAATGCTCAGCGCCTCCTAATGACGATGGAACACTCAAATTGCGTCGAGATTCAATACATCGTCCTTCAGCCGACTTGTCTCCAAGAGTCTATTGCTGCCTCGGGCACCTTATGTTCGTTCTCCTGTGAGTCTAGATTTTCGATTTCGACGCAAAACTTAGTGTTAATTGTAATGTTCAGGGCGTCCTAATGACGATGGAACACTCAAATAGCGTGAGATTCAATCCATCGGCCTCCAGCCGACTTGTCTCCAAATGGATATTGCTGCCTCGGGCACCATATGGTCCGTCTCCTGTGAGTCTAGATTTTCGAATCCGACGTGAAACTGATAGCTAATTGTAACGTTCAGGGCCTCCTAATGACGATGGATCACTCAAATTGCGTAGAGATTCAATACATCGTCCTTCAGCCGACTTGTCTCCAATAGTCCATTGCTGCCTCGGGCACCGTATGGTCGTTCTCCTGTGAGTCTAGATTTTCGAATCCGACGCAAAACAGATATTTAATTGTATCGTTCAGGACCTCCAAATGACGATGGAACACTCAAATTGCGTCGAGATTCAATACATCCGCCTCGAGCCGACTTGTCTCCTAGGGTCTATTGCTGCCTCGGGCACCTAATGATCGTTCTCCTGTGAGTCTAGATTTTCGAACCCGACGCAAAAATGATAGTGAATTGTAACGTTCAGCGCCTCCTAATGACGATAGAACACTTAAATTGCGTCGGGATTCAATACATCGTCCTCCAGCCGACTTGTCTCCAAGGGTCTATTGATGCCTCGGGCTCCTTATGGTCGCTCTCCTGTGAGTCTAGATTTTCAAATCCGACGCGAAACTGATTGTTAATTGTAACGTTCAGGGCTTCCTAATGACGATGGAACACTCAAATTGCGTCGAGATTCAATACATCGTCATTCAGCCGACTTGTCTCCAAGGGTCTATTGCTGCCTCGGGCACCTTATGATCGTTCTCCTGTGAGTCTAGATTTTCTAATCCGATGCAAATTGATTGTTAATAGTAACGTTCAGGGCCTCCTAATGACGATGAAACACTCAAATTGCATCGAGATTCAAAACATCGTCCTCCAGCCGACTTGTATGCAAGGGGATATTGTTGTCTTGGGCACCATATGATCCTCCGCCTGTGAGGAGATTTTCGAATCCGACGCTAAAATGATAATTAATTGTAACGTTCAGGGCCTCCTAATGACGATGGAATACTCAAATTGCGTCGAGATTCAATTCATCGTCATTCAGCCGACTTCTCTCCATGGGGATATTGCTGCCTCGGGCACCTTATGGTCGTTCTCTTGTGAGTCTAGATTTTCTAATCCGACGCGAAACTGATTGTTAATTGTTACGTTCAGGGTTTCCTAATGACGATGGAACACTCAAATTGCGTCGAGATTCCATACCTCGTCCTTCAGCCGATTTGTCTCCAAGGGTCTATTGCTGCCTCGGGCACCTTATGCTCGTTCCCCTGTGAGTCTAGATTTTAGAATCCCACGCAAAACTGATAGTTAATTGAAATGGTCAGGGCCTCCTAATGACGATGGAACACTTAAATGGCGTAGAGATTCGATACATCGGCCTCAAGCCGACTTGTTTCCATGGGAACATTGCTGCCTCGGACACCTTATGGTCGTTCTCCGGTGATTTTACATTTTCTAATCCGACGCAAAACTGATAGTTAATTGTAACGTTTAGGGCCTCCTAATGACGAAGGAACACTCAAATTGCATCGAGATTCACTACATCGTCCTCCAGCCGACTTGTCTCCAAGGGGATATCGCTGCCTCGGGCACCACTTGTTCCAGCTCCGGTGATTCTACGTTTTCGAATCCGACGCAAACCTGATAGTTAGTTGTAACGTTCAGGGCCTCCTAATGACGATGGAGCACTCAAATTGCGTCGTGATCCAATATATCGTCCTCCAGCCGACTTGTCTCCAAGGGTCTATTGCTGCCTCGGGCACCTTATGATCGTTCTCTTGTGAGTCTAGGTTATCTAATCCGACGCGACACTGATTGTTAATTGTAACGTTCAGCGCCTCCTAATGACGATGGAGCACTCAATTTGCGTCGAGATTCAATACTTCGTCCTCCAGCCGATTTGTCTCCAAATGTCTATTGCTACCTCGGGCACCTTGTAGTCGATCTCCTGTGAGTCTAGATTTTCGAATCCGACGCGAAACTGATTGTTAATTGTAACGTTCAGGGCATCCTAATGACGATGGAACACTCAAATTGCGTCGAGATTCAATACATCGTCCTTCAGCCGACTTGTCTCCAAGGGTCTATTGCTGCCTCGGGCACCTTATGATCGTTCTCCTGTGAGTCTAGATTTTCTAATCCGATGCAAATTGATTGTTAATAGTAACGTTCAGGGACTCCCAATGACGATGAAACACTCAAATTGCATCGAGATTCAATACATCGTCCTCCAGCCGACTTGTATCCAAGGGGATATTGTTGTCTCGAGCACCATATGATCCTCCTCCTGTGAGGTGATTTTCGAATCCGACGCTAAAATGATAATTAATTGTAACGTTCAGGGCCTCCAAATGACGATGGAACACTCAAATTGCGTCGAGATTCAATACTTCGTCCTCCAGCCGATTTGTCTCCAAATGTCTATTGCTACCTCGGACACCTTGTGGTCGTTCTCCTGTGAGTCTATATTTACGAATCCGAAGCATAACTGATAGTTAATTGTAAAGTTCATGGTCTCCTAATGTCGATGGAACACTCAAATTGCATCGAGATTCAATAAATCGTTCTCCAGCCGACTTGTCTCCAAGGGTCTATTGCTTCCTCGGGCACCTTATGGTCGTTCTCCAGTTAGCCTAGATTTTCGAATCCGACGCATAACTGATAGTTAATTGGAACGTTCAGCGCCTCCTAATGACGATGGAACACTCAAATTGCGTAGAGATTCAATGCATCGGCCTCCAGAAGACTTGTCTCCAAATTTCTATTGTTGCGTCGGGCACCTTGTGGTCGTTCTCCTGTGAGTCTAGATTTTTCTAAACCGAGACATAACTAATAGTAAATTGTAAAGTTCAGGACCTCCTAATGACGATGGAAGACTCAAATTGCGTTGAGATTCAATACATCGTCCTCCAGCCGACTTCGCTCCATGGGGATATTCATGCCTCGGGCACCTTATGGTCTTTCTCCTGTGAGTCTAGATTTTCGAATCCGTCGCGAAACTGATTGTTAATTGTAAAGTTCAGGGATTCCCAATGACGATGGAACACTCAAATTACGTCGAGATTCAATACCTCGTCATTCAGCCGATTTGTCTCCCAGGGTCTATTGCTGCCTCGGGCACCTTATGGTCGATCCCCTGTGAGTCTAGATTTTAGAATCCATGGCAAAACTGATAGTTAATTGTATGGTTCAGGGCCTCCGAATGACAATGGAACACTTAAATTGCGTCGAGATTCAATACATCGGCCTCCAGCCGACTTGTCTCCAAGGGGACATTGCTGCCTCGGGCACCACATGGTCCGTCTCCTAGGAGTCTAGATTTTCGTTTCTGACGCAAAAATGATAGTTAATTCTAACGGTCAGTTCCGCCTAATGACGACGGAACACTCAAAATTCCATCGAGAGTCAATAATACATCCTCCTCCGCCGAGTTGTCTACAAGCGGATATTGCTGCCTCGGGCTCCATGTGGTCCGTTTCCTGTGGGTCTCGATTTTGGAATCCGACGCGAAACTGATAGTTAATTGTAACGTTCTGGGCCTCCTAATGACGATGGAACACTCAAATTGCGTCGAGATTCAATACATCGGTCTGCAGCCGACTTGTCTCCAATTGTCTGTTGCTGCCACGGGCATCTTATGGTCGTTCTCCTGTGAGTCTAGATTTTCGAATCCGACGCATAACTGATTGTTAATTGTAACGTTCAGTGCTTCCTAATGACGATGGAACACTCAAATTGCGTCGAGATTCAATACATCGTCCTTCAGCCGACTTGTCTCCAAGGGTCTATTGCTGCCTCGGGCACCTTATGATCGTTCTCCTGTGAGTCTAGATTTTATAATCCGACGCAAAACAGATAGTTAATTGTAACGTTCATGGCCTCCTAATGACGATGGAACACTCAAATTGCGTCGAGATTAAATACATGGGCCTCGAGCCGACTTGTCTCCAAGGGTCTATTGCTGCCTCGGGCACCTTATGGTCGTTCTCCTGTGAGTCTAGATTTTCGAATCCGACGCAAAACAGTTAGTTAATTGTAACGTTCAGGGCCTCCTAATGACGATGGAACACTCAAATTGCGTCGAGATTCAATACCTCGTCCTCCAGCCCACATGTATCCAGTGGGTTATTGATGTCTCGGACACCATATGATCTTTCTCCTGTGAGTACATTTTCGAATCCGACGCTAAAATGATAGTTACTTGTAACGTTCAGCGTCTCCTAAGACGATGGAACACTCAAATTGCGTCGAGATTCAATACATCGGCCTCCAGCCGATTTGTCTCCATGGGGATATTGCTGCCTCGGGCTCCTTATGGTCGCTCTCCTGTGAGTCTAGATTTTCGAATCCGACGCAAATCTTAGTGTTAATTGTAATGTTCATGGACTCCTAATGTCGAAGGAACACTCAAATTGCGACGAGATTCACTACATCGTCCTCCAGCCGACTTGTCTCCAACGGGATATCGCTGCCTCGGGCACCACATGGTCCGTCTCCGGTAATTCTACGTTTCCGAATTCGACGCAAAACTGATAGTTAATTGTAACGTTCAGCGCCTCCTAATGACGAAGGAATACTCAAATTGCGTCGAGATTCACTACAACGTCCACCAGCAAACTTGTCTCGGGCCTCGGGCACCACATGTTCCGTCTCCGGTGATTCCACGTTTTCGAATCCGACGGAAAACTGATGGTTAATTGTAACGTTCAGGACCTCATAATGACGATGGAACACTGAAATTGCGTCGAGATTCAATACATCGGCCTGCAGCCGATTGGTCTCCAAGGGTATATTTCTGCCTCGGGCACCTTATGATCCGTCTCCAGTGAGTCGAGATTTTCGAATCCGACGAAAAACTGAGAGTAATTTGTAACATTCAGGACCTCCAAATGACGATGGAACACTCAAATTGCGTCGCGATCCAATACATCGTCCTCCAGCCGACTTGTCTCCATGGGGATATTGCTGCCTCGGCCTCCTTATGGTCGCTCTCCTGTGGGTCTAGATTTTCGAATACGACGCGAAAGTGATTGTTAATTGAAACGTGTAGGGCTTCCAAAAGACGATGGAACACACAAATTGCGTCGAGATTCAATACATCGGCATTCAGCCGATTTGTCTCCAAGGGTCTATTGCTGCATCGGGAACCATATGGTCGTTCCCCTGTGAGTCTAGATTTTAGAATCCGACGCAAAACTGATAGTTAATTGTAATGTTCAGGGCCTCCAAATGACGATGGAACACTCAAATTGCGTCGAGAGTCAATCCATCGGCCACCAGCCGACTTGTCTCCAAGGGGATATTGCTGCCTCGGGCACCATATGGCCCGTCTCTTGTGAGTCTAGAGTTTCGAATCCGACGCGAAACTGATAGCTAATTGTAACGTTCAGGGCCTCCTAATGACGATGGAACACTCAAATTGCGTCGCGATTCAATACATCGGGCTCCAGCCGACTGGCCTCCAAGGGGATATTTCTGCCTCGGGCACCTTATGAACCGTCTCCAGTGAGTCGAGATTTTCGAATCCGACTAAGAACTGAGAGTAAATTGTAACATTCAGGTCCTCCAAATGACGATGGAACACTCAAATTGCGTCGCGATCCAATACATCGTCCTCCAGCCGACTTGTCTCCATGGGGATATTGCTGCCTCGGCCTTCTTATGGTCGCTCTCCTGTGGGTCTAGATTTTCGAATCCGACGCGGAACTGATTGTTAATCCTTCTCCAGCGCCTCCTAATGACGATGGAACACTCAAATTGCGTCGAGAGACAATACATCGACATCCAGCCGACTTGTCTACAAAGGGATATTGCTGCCTCGGGCTAAATGTGGTCCGTCTCCTGTGAGTCTATACTTTCGAATCCGACGCGAAACTGACAGTTAATTGTAACGTTCTGGTCCTCCTCATGACGATGGAACACTCAAATTGCGTCGAGATTAACTACAACGTCCTCCAGCCGACTTGTCTCTAAGGGGATATCGCTGCCTCGGGCACCACATGGTCCGTCTCCGCTGATTATACGTTTTCGTATCCGAGGCAAAACTGATAGTTAATTGTAACGTTCAGGACCTCCTAATGACGATGGAGCACTCAAATTGCGTCAAGATTCAATACATCGGCCTCCAGCGGACTGGTCTCCAAGGGGATATTGCAGCCTCGGGCACCTTATGGTCCGTCTCCATTGAGTCTAGATTTTCGAATCCGACGAAAAACTGATAGTTAATTGTAACATTCAGGGCCTCCTAATGACGATGGAACTCTCAATTTGCGTCGCGATACAATACATCGTCCTCCAGCCGACTTGTATCGATGGGGATATTGCTGCCTCGAGCTCCTTACGGTCGCTCTCCTGTGAGTCTAGATTTTCGAATCCGACGCAAAACTGATAGTTAATTGTAATGTTCAGGGCCTCCTAATGACGATGGAACACTCAAATTGCGTTGAGATTCAATCCATCGGCCTCCAGCCTATTTGTATCCAAGGGGATATTGCTGCCTCGGGCACCATTTGGTCCGTCTTCTGTGAGTCTAGATTTTCGAATCCGACGCAAAAATGATAGTTAATTGTAACGTTCAGCGCCTCCTAATGACGATGAAACACTCAAATTGCGTCGAGAGTCAATACATCGAACTCCAGCCGACTTCTCTACAACGGGATATTGCTGCCTCGGGCTCCATGTGGTCCGCCTCCTGTGAGTCTAGATTTTCGAATCCGACGCGAAACTGATAGCTAATTGTAACGTTCAGGGCCTCCTAATGACGATGGAACACTCAAATTGCGTCGAGATTCAATACATCGTCCTTCAGCCGACTTGTCTCCAAGAGTCCATTGCTGCCTCGTGCACCTTATGGTCGTTCTCCTGTGAGTCTAGATTTTCGAATCCGACGCAAAACAGATAGTTAATTGTAACGTACAGGACCTCCTAATGACGATGGAACACTCAAATTGCGTCGAAATTAAATACATCGGCCTCCAGCCGACTTGTCTCAGAGGGTCTATTGCTGCCTCGGGCACCTTATGGTCGTTCTCCTGTGAGTCTAGATTGTAGAATCCGACGAAAAACTGATAGTTAATTGTAATGTTCAGGGCCTCCTAATGACGATGGAACACTCAAATTGCGTCGAGAGTCAATACATCGACCTCCAGCCGACTTGTCTACAAGGGGATATTGATGCCTCGGGCTCCATGTGGTCCGTCTCCTGTGAGTCTTTAATTTCGAATCCGACGCGAAACTAATAGTTTATTGTAACGTTCAGGGCCTCCTAATGACGATGGATCACTCACATTGCGTCGAGATTATCTACAACGTCCACCAGCCGATTTGTCTCCAAGGGGATATCGCTGCCTCGGGTACCTTATGGTCCGTCTCCAGTGACTCTAGATTCTCGAATCCGACGAAAAACTGATAGTTAATTGTAACGTTCAGGGCCACCTAATGACGATGGAACACTCAAATTGCGTCGAGATTCAATACATCGTCCTCCAGCCGACATCTCTCCATGGGGATATTGCTGCCTCGGGCACCTTATGGTCGTTCTCCTGTGAGTCTAGATTTTCGAATCCGACGCAAAACTGATAGTTATTTGTAACGTTTAGGGCCTCCTAATGACAATGGAACACTCAAATTGCGTCGTGATTCAATACTTCTGCTTCCAGCCGACTTGTCTCCAAGGGAACATTGCTGCCTCTTGCACCATATGGTGCGTCTCCCCTGAATCTAGATTTTCGATTCCGATGCGAAACTGATAGTTAATTGTAACGTTCAGGGCCTCCTAATGACGATGGAACACTCAAATTCCGTCGAGATTCAATAAATCGGCCTCCAGCCGACTTGTTTTCAAATGTCCATTGTTGCCTCGGGCACCTTGTGGTCGTTCTCCTGTGAGTCTAGATTTTCGAATCCGACGCTTAAGTGATAGTTAATTGTAATGTTCAGGTGCTCCTAATGACGATGGAACACTCAAATTGCGTGGAGATTCAATACTTCGTCCTCCAGCCGACTTGTCTCCAAGGGAATATCGCTGCCTCGGGCACCACATGGTCCGTCTCCGGTGATTGTACATTTTCGAATCCGACGTATGACTCATAGTTAATTGTAACGTCCAGGGCCTCCTAATGACGATGGAACACACAAATTGCGTCGAGATTCAATACATCGGCCTCCAGCCGAGTTGTCTCCAAGGGTCTATTGCTGCCTCGGGCACCTTATGGTCGTTCTCCTATGAGTCTAGATTTTCGAATCCGACGCGAAACTGATTGTTATTTGTAACGTTCAGGGCTTCCTAATGACGATGGAACACTTAAATTGCGTCGAGATTCAATACATCCGCATTCAGCCGATTTGTCTCCAAGGGTCTATTGCTGCCTCGATCACCTTATGGTCGTTCCCCTGTGAGTCTAGATTTTCGAATACGACGCGAAACTGATTGTTAATTGTAACGTGTAGGGCTTCCAAAAGACGATGGAACACACAAATTGCGTCGAGATTCAATACATCGGCATTCAGCCGATTTGTCTCCAAGGGTCTATTGCTGCCTCGGGAACCATATGGTCGTTCCCCTGTGAGACTAGATTTTAGAATCCGACGCAAAACTGATAGTTAATTGTATTGTTCAGGGACTCCAAACGACGATGGAACACTCAAATTGCGTCGAGAGTCAATCCATCGGCCACCAGCCGACTTGTCTCCAAGGGGATATTGCTGCCTCGGGCACCATATGGTCCGTCTCTTGTGAGTCTAGATTTTCGAATCCGACGCAAAAATGATAGTTAATTGTACCGTTCAGCGCCTCATAATGACGATGGAACACTAAATTGCGTCGAGAGTCAATCCATCGACCTCCAGCCGACTTGTCTACAAGGGGATATTGCTGCCTCGGACTCCATGTGGTCCGTCTCCTTTGAGTCTAGATTTTAGAATCCGACGCGAAACTAATAGTTAATTGTAACGTTCAGGGCCTCATAATGACGATGGAACACTCAAATTGCGTCAAAAAGTTCAAATGGCTCTGAGCACTATGGGACTCAACTGCTGAGGTCATTAGTCCCCTAGAACTTAGAACTAATTAAACCTAACTAACCTAAGGACATCACAAACATCCTTGCCCGAGGCAGAATTCGAACCTGCGACCGTAACGGTCTTTCAGTTCCAGACTGCAGCGCCTTTAACCGCACGGCCACTTCTCAAATTGCGTCGAGATTATCTACAACGTCCACCAGCCGATTTGTCTCCAAAGGGATATCGCTGCCTCCGCCTCCTGTGATTCTACGTTTTCGAATCCGACGCAAAACTGAAAGTTAATTCTAACGTTCAGGGCCTCCTAATGACGATGGAACACTCAAATTGCGTCGCGATTCAATACATCGGCCTCCAGCCGACTGGTCTCCAAGGGGATATTTCTGCCTCGGGCACCTTATGATCCGTCTCCAGTGAGTCGAGATTTTCGAATCCGACGAAAAACTGAGAGTAAATTGTAACATACAGGTCCTCCAAATGACGATGGAACACTCAAATTGTGTCGCGATCCAATACATCGTCCTCCAGCCGACTTGTCTCCATGGGGATATTGCTGCCTCGGCCTCCTTATGGTCGCTCTCCTGTGGGTCTAGATTTTCGAATCCGTCGAGAAACTGATTGTTAATCCTCCTCCAGCGCCTCCTAATGACGATGGAACACTCAAATTGCGTCGAGACTCAATACATCGTCCTTCAGCCGACTTGTCTCCAAGAGTCCATTGCTGCCTCGGGAACCTTATGGTCGTTCTCCTGTGAGTCTAGATTTTCGAATCCGACGCAAAACAGATAGTTAATTGTAACGTTCAGGACCTCCTAATGACGATGGAACACTCAAATTGCGTCGAGATTCAATACATCGGCCCCCAGCCGACTTGTCTCAGAGGGTCTATTGCTGCCTCGGGCACCTTATGGTCGTTCTCCTGTGAGTCTAGATTGTAGAATCCGACGAAAAACTGATAGTTAATTGTAATGTTCAGGGCCTCCTAATGACGATGGAACACTTAAATTCCGTCGAGATTCGATACATCGGCCTCCAGCCGACTTGTCTCCAAGGGTCTATTGCTGCCTCGGGCACCACATGGTCTGTCTCCGGTGATTCCACGTTTTCGAATCCGACGCAAAACTGATGGTTAATTGTAACGTTCAGGACCTCCTAATGACGATGGAACACTCAAATTGCGTCGAGAGTCAATACATCGACCTCCAGCCGACTTGTCTACAAGGGGATATTGCTGCCTCGGGCTCCATGTAGTCCGTCTCCTGTGAGTCTTGAATTTCGAATCCGACGCGAAACTAATAGTTAATTGTAACGTTCAGGGCCTCCTTATGACGATGGATCACTCAAATTGCGTCGAGATTATCTACAGCGTCCACCAGCCGATTTGCTCCAAGGGGATATCGCTACCTCGGGCACCACATAGTCCGTCTCCGGTGATTCTACGTTTTCGAATCCGACGCAAAACTGATAGTTAATTGCAACGTTCAGGGCCTCCTAATGACGATGGAGCACTCAAATTGCGTCGCGATTCAATATGTCGTTCTCCAGCGGAATGGTCTCCAAGGGGATATTGCTGCCTCGGGCACCATATGAACCTTCTCCTGTGAGTCTAGAATTTCGAATCCGACGCGAAACTGATAGTTAATTGTATCGTTCGGAGCCTCCTATTGACGATGGAACACTCACATTACGTCGAGATTCAATACATCGTCCTTCAGCCGACTTGTCTCCAGGGGTCTATTGCTGCCTCGGGCACCTTATGGTCGTTCTCCTGTGGGTCTAGATTTTCTAATTCGACGCAAATCTGGTTGTAAATAGTAACTCTCAGGGCCTCCTAATGTCGATGGAATACTCAAATTGCGTCGAGATTCAATACATCGTCCTCCAGCCGACATCTCTCCATGGGGATATTGCTGCCTCGGGCACCTTATGGTCGTTCTCCTGTGAGTCTAGATTTTCGAATCCGTTGCAAAACTGATAGTTATTTGTAACGTTTAGGGCCTCCTAATGACAATGGAACACTCCAATTGCGTCGTGATTCAATACTTCTGCTTCCAGCCGACTTGCCTCCATGGGAACATTGCTGCCTCTTGCACCATATGGTCCGTCTCCCCTGAATCTAGATTTTCGATTCCGATGCGAAACTGATAGTTAATTGTAACGTTCAGGGCCTACTAATGACGATGGAACACTCAAATTGCGTCGAGAGTCAATACATCGACCTCCAGCCGACTTGTCTACAAGGGGATATTGCTGCCTCGGGCTCCATGTGGTCCGTCTCCTGTGAGTCTTGAATTTCGAATCCGACGCGAAACTAATAGTTAATTGTAACGTTCAGGGCCTCCTTATGACGATGGATCACTCAAATTGCGTCGAGATTATCTACAGCGTCCACCAGCCGATTTGCTCCAAGGGGATATCGCTACCTCGGGCACCACATGGTCCGTCTCCGGTGATTCTACGTTTTCGAATCCGACGCAAAACTGATAGTTAATTGCAACGTTCAGGGCCTCCTAATGACGATGGAGCACTCAAATTGCGTCGCGATTCAATATGTCGTCCTCCAGCGGAATGGTCTCCAAGGGGATATTGCTGCCTCGGGCACCATATGAACCTTCTCCTGTGAGTCTAGAATTTCGAATCCGACGCGAAACTGATAGTTAATTGTAACGTTCGGAGCCTCCTAATGACGATGGAACACTCACATTGCGTCGAGATTCAATACATCGTCCTTCAGCCGACTTGTCTCCAGGGGTCTATTGCTGCCTCGGGCACCTTATGGTCGTTCTCCTGTGGGTCTAGATTTTCTAATTCGACGCAAATCTGGTTGTAAATAGCAACTCTCAGGGCCTCCTAATGTCGATGGAGTACTCAAATTGCGTCGGGATTCAATACATCGCCCTCCAGCCGACATCTCTCCATGGGGATATTGCTGCCTCGGGCACCTTATGGTCGTTCTCCTGTGAGTCTAGATTTTCGAATCCGTTGCAAAACTGATAGTTATTTGTAACGTTTAGGGCCTCCTAATGACAATGGAACACTCCAATTGCGTCGTGATTCAATACTTCTGCTTCCAGCCGACTTGTCTCCAAGGGAACATTGCTGCCTCTTGCACCATATGGTCCGTCTCCCCTGAATCTAGATTTTCGATTCCGATGCGAAACTGATAGTTAATTGTAACGTTCAGGGCCTCCTAATGACGATGGAACACTTAAATTCCGTCGAGATTCAATAAATCGACCTCCAGCCGACTTGTCTTCAAATGTCCATTGCTGCCTCGGGCACCTTGTGGTCGTTCGCCTGTGAGTCTAGATTTTCGAATCCGACGCTTAAGAGATAGTTAATTGTAAAGCTCAGGTGCTCCTAATGACGATGGAACACTCAAATTGCGTGGAGATTCAATACTTCGTCCTCCAGCCGACTTGTCTCCAAGGGGATATCGCTGCCTCGGGCACCACATGGTCCGTCTCCGGTGATTCTACATTTTCGAATCCGACGTAAAACTCATAGTTAATTGCAATGTTCAGGACCTCCTAATGACGATGGAACACTCAAATTGCGTCGAGATTCAATACATCGTCCTCCAGCCGACTTGTCTCCAAGGGGATATCGCTGCCTCGGGCACCACATGGTCCTTCTCTGGTGATTCTACATTTTCGAATTCGACGCAAAACTCATAGTTAATTGTAACGTTCAGGGCCCCCTAATGACGATGGGGCTCTCAAATGGCGTCGCGATTCAATACATCGTCCTCCAGCGGACTGGTCTCCAAGGGGATATTGCTGCCTCGGGCACTTTATGGTCCGTCTCTAGTGAGTCTACATTTTCGAATCCGACGAAAAACTGATAGTTAATTGTAACGTTCAACGCCTCCTAATGACGATGGAACACTCAAATTGCGTCGAGAGTCAATACATTGTCCTCCAGCCGACTTGTCTACAAGGGGATATTGCTGCTTCGGGCTCCATGTGGTCCGTTTCCTGTGAGTCTAGATTTTCGAATCCGACGCGAAACTGATAGTTAATTGTAACGCTCAGGGCCTCCTAATGACGACGGAACACTCAAATTGCGTCGAGATTCAATACATCGACCTCCAGCCGTCTTGTCTCAGAGGGTCTATTGCTGCCTTGGGCACCTTATGGTCGTTCTCCTGTGAGTCTAGATTTTCCAATCCGACGCATAACTGATAGTTGATTGCAACGGTCAGCGACTCATAATGACGATGGAACACTCAAATTGCGTCGAGATTCAATACATTGTCCTCCAGCCGACTTGTCTCCAAGGGGATATTGCTGTCTCGGGCACCATATGAACCTTCTCCTGTGAGTCTAGATTTTCGAATCCGACGCGAAACTGATAGTTAATTGTAAAGTTCAGAGCCTCCTAATGACGATGGAACACTCGAATAGCGTCGAGATTCAATACATTGTCCTTCAGACGACTTGTCTCCAAGGGTCTATTGCTGCCTCGGGTTCTTTATGGTCGCTCACCTGTGAGTCTGGATTTTCGAATACGACGCGAAACTGATTGTTAATTGTTACGTTTTGGGCTTCCTAATGACGATGGAACACTCAAATTCCGTAGAGATTCAATACATCGTCCTTCAGCCACTTGTCTCTAAGAGTGTATTGCTGCCTCGGGCACCTTATGGTCGTTCCCCTGTGACTCTAGATTTTAGAATCCGACGCAAAACTAATAGTTAATTGTAACGTTCAGGGCCTCCTAATGACGAAGGAACACTCAAATTGCGTTGAGAGTCACTACATCGTCCTCCAGCCGACTTGTCTCCAAGAGGATATCGCTGCCTCGGGCGCCCCATGGTCCGTCTCCGGTGATTCTACGTTTTCGAATCCGACGCAAAACTGAAAGTTAATTGTAACGTTCAGGGCCTCCTAATGACGATGGAACACTCAAATTGCGTTGAGATTCAATACATCGGTCTCCAGCCGACTTGTCTCCAAGGGTCTATTGCTGCCTCGGGCACCTTATGGTCGTTCTCCTGTGAGTCTAGATTTTCGAATCCGACGCAAAACAGATAGTTAATTGTAACGTTCAGGGCCTCCTAATGACGAAGGAACACTCAAATTGCGTTGAGAGTCACTACATCGTCCTCCAGCCGACTTGTCTCCAAGAGGATATCGCTGCCTCGGGCGCCCCATGGTCCGTCTCCGGTGATTCTACGTTTTCGAATCCGACGCAAAACTCAAAGTTAATTGTAACGTTCAGGGCCTCCTAATGACGATGGAACACTCAAATTGCGTCGAGATTCAATACATCGTCCTTCAGCCGACTTGTCTCCAAGGGGATATTGCTGCGTCGGGCACCTTATGGTCCGTCTCCTGTGAGTCTAGATTTTCGAATCCGACGCAAAATGATAGTTAATTGTAACGTTCAGCGCCTCCTAATGACGATGGAACACTCAAATTGCGTCGAGAGACAATACATCGACCTCCAGCCGACTTGTCTACAAGGGGATATTGCTGCCTCGGGCTAAATGTGGTCTGTCTCCTGTGAGTCTAGATTTTCGAATCCGACGCGAAACTGATAGTTAATTGTAACGTTCAGGGCCTCCTAATGAAGATGGAACACTCAAATTGCGTCGAGATTAACTACAACGTCCTCCAGCCGACTTGTCTCTAAGAGAATATCGCTGCCTCGGGCACCACATGGTCCGTCTCCGGTGATTCTACGTTTTCGTATCCGAGGCAAAACTGATAGTTAATTGTAACGTTCAGGGATTCCTAATGACGATGGAGCACTCAAATTGCGTCGCGATTTAATACATTGTCCTCCAGCGCACTGGTCTCCAAGGGGATATTGTTGCCTCGGGCACCATATGGTCCGTCTCCAGTGAGTCTAGAATTTCGAATCCGACGAAAAACTGATAGTTAATTGTAACGTTCAGGGCCACCTATTGACGACGGAACACTCAAATTGCGTCGAGATTCAATACATCGACCTCCAGCCGTCTTGTCTCAGAGGGTCTATTGCTGCCTCGGGCACCTTATGGTCGTTCTCCTGTGAGTCTAGATTTTCGAATCCGACGCATAACTGATAGTTAATTGCAACGGTCAGCGACTCATAATGACGATGGAACACTCAAATTGCGTCGATTTTCAATACATTGTCCTCCAGCCGACTTGTCTCCAAGGGGATATTGCTGTGTCGGGCACCATACGAACCTTCTCCTGTGAGTCTAGATTTTCGAATCCGACGGGAAACTGATAGTTAATTGTAACGTTCGGAGCCTCCTAATGACGACGGAACACTCAAATTGCGTCGAGATTCAATACATCGTCCTCCAGACGACTTGTCTCCAGGGGTCTATTGATGCCTCGGGCACCTTATGGTCGTTCTCCTGTGAGTCTAGATTTTCTAATCCGGCGAAAAACTGATTGTTAATTGTAACGTTCAGGGCCACCTAATGACGATGGAACGCTCAAAATGCGTCGAGATTGAATACATCGTCCTCCAGCCGACTTGTATCCAAGACGATATTGCTGTCTCGGGCACCATATGATCCTTCTCCTGTGACTAGATTTTCGAATCCGACTCTAACATGATCGTTAATTGTAACGTTCAGCGCCTCCTAATGACGATGGAACACTCAAATTGCGTCGAGAGACAATACATCGACCTCCAGCCGACTTGTCTACAAGGTGATATCGCTGCCTCGGGCTATATGTGGTCCGTCTCCTGTGAGTCTAGATTTTCGAATCCGACGCGAAAGTGATAGTTAATTGTAACGTTCAGGGCCTCCTAATGACGATGGATCACTCAAATTGCGACGAGATTCAATACATCGGCCTCCAGCCGACTTGTCTTCAAATGTCCATTGCTGCCTCGGGCACCTTGTGGTCGTTCTCCTGTGAGTCTAGATTTTCGAATCCGACGCTTAAGTGATAGTTAATTGTAAAGCTCAGGTGCTCTTAATGACGATGGAACACTCAAATTGCGTGGAGATTCAGTACTTCGTCCTCCAGCCGACTTGTCTCCAAGGGGATATCGCTGCCTCGGGCACCACATGGTCCGTCTCCGGTGATTCTACGTTTTCGAATCCGACGTAAAACTCATAGTTAATTAAATGTTCAGGACCTCCTAATGACGATGGAACACTCAAATTGCGTCGAGATTCAATATATCGTCCTCCAGCCGACTTGTCTCCAAGGGGATATCGCTGCCTCGGGCACCACATGGTCCATCTCTGGTGATTCTACATTTTCGAATCCGACGCAAAACTCATAGTTAATTGTAACGTTCAGGGACCCCTAATGACGATGGGGCTCTCAAATGGCGTCACGATTCAATACATCGTCCTCCAGCGGACTGGTCTCCAAAGGGATATTGCTGCCTCGGGCACCTTATGGTCCGTCTCTAGTGAGTCTACATTTTCGAATCCGACGAAAAACTGATAGTTAATTGTAACGTTCAACGCCTCCTAATGACGATGGAACACTCAAATTGCGTCGAGAGTCAATACATCGTCCTCCAGCCGACTTGTCTACAAGGGGATATTGCTGCTTCGGGCTCCATGTGGTCCGTTTCCTGTGAGTCTAGATTTTCGAATCCGACGCGAAACTGATAGTTAATTGTAACGCTCAGGGCCTCCTAATGACGACGGAACACTCAAATTGCGTCGAGATTCAATACATCGACCTCCAGCCGTCTTGTCTCAGAGGGTCTATTGCTGCCTCGGGCACCTTATGGTCGTTCTCCTGTGAGTCTAGATTTTCGAATCCGACGCATAACTGATAATTAATTGCAACGGTCAGCGACTCATAATGACGATGGAACACTCAAATTGCGTCGAGATTCAATAGATTGTCCTCCAGCCGACTTGTCTCCAAGGGGATATTGCTGCCTCGGGCACCATATGAACCTTCTCCTGTGAGTCTAGAATTTCGAATCCGACGCGAAACTGATAGTTAATTGTAACGTTCGGAGCCTCCTAATGACGATGGAACACTCACATTGCGTCGAGATTCAATACATCGTCCTTCAGCCGACTTGTCTCCAGGGGTCTATTGCTGTCTCGGGCACCTTATGGTCGTTCTCCTGTGGGTCTAGGTTTTCTAATTCGACGCAAATCTGGTTGTAAATAGTAACTCTCAGGGCCTCCTAATGTCGATGGAATACTCAAATTGCGTCGAGATTCAATACATCGTCCTCCATCCGACATCTCTCCATGGGGATATTGCTGCCTCGGGCACCTTATGGTCGTTCTCCTGTGAGTCTAGATTTTCGAATCCGTTGCAAAACTGATAGTTATTTGTAACGTTTAGGGCCTCCTAATGACAATGGAACACTCAAATTGCGTCGTGATTCACTACTTCTGCTTCCAGCCGACTTGTCTCCAAGGGAACATTGCTGCCTCTTGCACCATATGGTCCGTCTCCCCTGAATCTAGATTTTCGATTCCGATGCGAAACTGATAGTTCATTGTAACGTTCAGGGCCTCCTAATGACGATGGAACACTCAAATTCCGTCGAGATTCAATAAATCGGCCTCCAGCCGACTTGTCTTCAAATGTCCATTGCTGCCTCGGGCACCTTGTGGTCGTTCTCCTGTGAGTCTAGATTTTCGAATCCGACGCCTAAGTGATAGTTAATTGTAAAGCTCAGGTGCTCCTAATGACGATGGAACACTCAAATTGCGTGGAGATTCAATACTTCGTCCTCCAGCCGACTTGTCTCCAAGGGGATACCGCTGCCTCGGGCACCACATGGTCCGTCTCCGGTGATTCTACATTTTCGAATCCGACGTAAAACTCATAGTTGATTGCAATGTTCAGGACCTCCTAATGGCGATGGAACACTCAAATTGCGTCGAGATTCAATACATCGTCCTCCAGCCGACTTGGCTCCAAGGGGATATCGCTGCCTCGGGCACCACATGGTCCATCTCTGGTGATTCTACATTTTCGAATCCGACGCAAAGCTCATAGTTAATTGTAACGTTCAGTGCCCCCTAATGACGATGGGGCTCTCAAATGGTGTCGCGATTCAATACATCGTCCTCCAGCGGACTGGTCTCCAAGGGGATACTGCTGACTCGGGCAGCTTATGGTCCGTCTCTAGTGAGTCTACATTTTCGAATCCGACGAAAAACTGATAGTTAATTGTAACGTTCAACGCCTCCTAATGACGATGGAACACTCAAATTGCGTCGAGAGTCAATACATCGTCCTCCAGCCGACTTGTCTACAAGGGGTTATTGCTGCTTCGAGCTCCATGTGGTCAGTTTCCTGTGAGTCTAGATTTTCGAATCCGACGCGAAACTGATAGTTAATTGTAACGCTCAGGGCCTCCTAATGACGACGGAACTCTCAAATTGCGTCGAGATTCAATACATCGACCTCTAACCGTCATGTCTCAGAGGGTCTATTGCTGCCTCGGGCACCTTATGGTCGTTCTCCTGTGAGTCTAGATTTTCGAATCCGACGCATAACTGATAGTTAATTGCAACGGTCAGCGACTCATAATGACGATGGAACACTCAAATTGCGTCGAGATTCAGTACATTGTCCTCCAGGCGACTTGTCTCCAAGGGGATATTGCTGTCTCGGGCACCATATGAACCTTCTCCTGTGAGTCTAGATTTTCGAATCCGACGCGAAACTGATAGTTAATTGTAACGTTCGGAGCCTCCTAATGACGATGGAACACTCAAATAGCGTCGAGATTCAATACATTGTCCTTCAGCCGACTTGTCTCCAAGGGTCTATTGCTGCCTCGGGTTCTTTATGGTCGCTCACCTGTGAGTCTGGATTTTCGAATACGACGCGAAACTGATTGTTAATTGTTACGTTTTGGGCTTCCTAATGACGATGGAACACTCAAATTCCGTAGAGATTCAATACATCGTCCTTCAGCCGACTTGTCTCTAAGAGTGTATTGCTGCCTCGGGCACCTTATGGTCGTTCCCCTGTGACTCTAGATTTTAGAATCCGACGCAAAACTGATAGTTAATTGTAATGTTCAGGACCTCCTAATGACGAAGGAACACTCAAATTGCGTTGAGATTCAATACATCGGTCTCCAGCCGACTTGTCTCCAAGGGTCTAATGCTGCCTCGGGCACCTTATGGTCGTTCTCCTGTGAGTCTAGATTTTCGAATCCGACGCAAAACAGATAGTTAATTGTAAGGTTCAGGGCCTCCTAATGACGAAGGAACACTCAAATTGCGTTGAGAGTCACTACATCGTCCTCCAGCCGACTTGTCTCCAAGAGGATATCGCCGCCTCGGGCGCCACATGGTCCGTCTCCGGTGATTCTACGTTTTCGAATCCGACGCAAAACTGAAAGTTAATTGTAACGTTCAGGGCCTCCTAATGACGATGGAACACTCAAATTGCGTCGAGATTCAATACATCGTCCTTCAGCCGACTTGTCTCCAAGGGGATATTGCTGCCTCGGGCACCTTATGGTCCGTCTCCTGTGAGTCTAGGTTTTCGAATCCGACGCAAAATGATAGTTAATTGTAACGTTCAGCGCCTCCTAATGACGAAGGAACACTCAAATTGCGTTGAGAGTCACTACATCGTCCTCCAGCCGACTTGTCTCCAAGAGGATATCGCCGCCTCGGGCGCCACATGGTCCGTCTCCGGTGATTCTACGTTTTCGAACCCGACGCAAAACTGAAAGTTAATTGTAACGTTCAGGGCCTCCTAATGACGATGGAACACTCAAATTGCGTCGAGATTCAATACATCGTCCTTCAGCCGACTTGTCTCCAAGGGGATATTGCTGCCTCGGGCACCTTATGGTCCGTCTCCTGTGAGTCTAGGTTTTCGATTCCGACGCAAAATGATAGTTAATTGTAACGTTCAGCGCCTCCTAATGACGATGGAACACTCAAATTGCGTCGAGAGACAAGACATCGACCTCCAGCCGACTTGTCTACAAGGGGATACTGCTGCCTCGGGCTAAATGTGGTCCGTCTCCTGTGAGTCTAGATTTTCGAATCCGACGCGAAACTGATAGTTAATTGTAACGTTCAGGGCCTCCTAATAAAGATGGAACACTCAAATTGCGTCGAGATTAACTACAACGTCCTCCAGCCGACTTGTCTCTAAGAGAATATCGCTGCCTCGGGCACCACATGGTCCGTCTCCGGTGACTCTACGTTTTCGTATCCGAGGCAAAACTGATACTTAATTGTAACGTTCAGGGCCTCCTAATGACGATGGAGCACTCAAATTGCGTCGCGATTTAATACATTGTCCTCCAGCGCACTGGTCTCCAAGGGGATATTGTTGCCTCGGGCACCATATGGTCCGTCTCCAGTGAGTCTAGAATTTCGAATCCGACGAAAAACTGATAGTTAATTGTAACGTTCAGGGCCACCTATTGACGACGGAACACTCAAATTGCGTCGAGATTCAATACATCGACCTCCAGCCGTCTTGTCTCAGAGGGTCTATTGCTGCCTCGGGCACCTTATGGTCGTTCTCCTGTGTTCTAGATTTTCTAATCCGGCGAAAAACTGATTGTTAATTGTAACGTTCAGGGCCACCTAATGACGATGGAACGCTCAAAATGCGTCGAGATTGAATACATCGTCCTCCAGTCGACTTGTCTCCAAGGGGATATTGCTGTCTCGGGCACCATATGAACCTTCTCCTGTGAGTCTAGATTTTCGAATCCGACGCGAAACTGATAGTTATTTGTAACGTTCAACGCCTGCTAATGACGATGGAACACTCAAATTGCGTCGAGAGTCAATACATCGTCCTCCAGCCGACTTGTCTACAAGGGGATATTGCTGCTTCGGGCTCAATGTGGTCCGTTTCCTGTGAGTCTAGATTTTCGAAACCGACGCGAAACTGATAGTTAATTGTAATGCTCAGGGCCTCCTAATGACGACGGAACACTCAAATTGCGTCGAGATTCAATACATCGGCCTCCAGCCGACTTGTCTCAGAGGGTCTATTGCTGCCTCGGGCACCTTATGGTCGTTCTCCTGTGAGTCGAGATTTTCGAATCCGACGCATAACTGATAGTGATATGCAACGGTCAGCGCCTCATAATGACGATGGAACACTCAAATTGCATCGATATTCAATACATTGACCTCAAGCCGACTTGTCTCCAAGGGGATATTGCTGTCTCGGGCACCATATGGTCCGTCTCCCCTGAATCTAGATTTTCGATTCCGATGCGAAACTGATAGTTAATTGTAACGTTCAGGGCCTCCTAATGACGATGGCACACTCAAATTCCGTCGAGATTCAATAAATCGGCCTCCAGCCGACTTGTCTTCAAATGTCCATTGCTGCCTCGGCCACCTTGTGGTCTTTCTCCTGTGAGTCTAGATTTTCGAATCCGACGCATAAGTGATAGTTAATTGTAAAGCTCAGGTGCTCCTAATTACGATGGAACACTCAAATTGCGTGGAGAGTCAATACTTCGTCCTCCAGCCGACTTGTCTCCAAGGGGACATCGCTGCCTCGGGCACCACATGGTCCGTCTCCGGTGATTCTAGATTTTCGAATCCGACGTAAAACTCATAGTTAATTGTAACGTCCAGGGCCTCCTAATGACGATGGAACACACAAATTGCGTCGAGATTCAATACATCGGCCTCCAGCCGACTTGTCTCCAAGGGTCTATTGCTGCATTGGGCACCTTATGGTCGTTCTCCTGTGAGTCTAGATTTTCGAATCCGACGCATAACTGATAGTTAATTGCAACGTTCAGTGCCTCCTAATGACGATGGAACACTCAAATTCCGACGAGATTCAATACATCGGCCTCCAACCGTCTTTTCTTCAAAAGTCTATTGCTGCCTCGGGCACCTTGTGGTCGGTCTCCTGTGAGTCCAGATTTTCGAATCCGACGCATAACTGATAGTTAATTGTAAAGTCAGGACCTCCTAATGACGATGGAACACTCAAATTGCTCGAGATTCAATACATCGACCTCCAGCCGACATGTCTACAAGGGGATATTGCTGCCTCGGGCTAAATGTGGTCCGTCTCCTGTGAGTCTAGATTTTCGAATCCGACGCGAAACTGATAGTTAATTGCAACGTTCAGGGCCTCCTAATGACGATGGATCACTCAAATTGCGACGAGATTCAATACATCGGCCTCCAACCGACTTGTCTTCAAATGTCTATTGCTGACTCGGGCACCTTGTGGTCGTTCTCCTGTGAGTCTAGATTTTCGAATCCGACGCATAACTGATAGTTAATTGTAATGTTCAGGACCTCCTAATGACGATGGAACACTCAAATTGCGTCGAGATTCAATACATCGTCCTCCAGCCGACTTGTCTCCAAGGGGATATCGCTGCCTCGGGCACCACATGGTCCATCTCTGGTGATTCTACATTTTCGAATCCGACGCATAACTGATAGTTAATTGTAAAGTCAGGACCTCCTAATGACGATGGAACACTCAAATTGCGTCGAGATTCAATACATCGACCTCCAGCCGACATGTCTACAAGGGGATATTGCTGCTTCGGGCTAAATGTGGTCCGTCTCCTGTGACTAGATTTTCGAATCCGACGCGAAACTGATAGATAATTGTAACGTTCAGAGACTCCTAATGACGATGGAACACTCAAATTGCGTCGAGATTCAATACATTGTCCTTCAGCCGACTTGTCGCCAAGGGTCTATTGCTGCCTCGGGTTCTTTATGGTCGCTCCCCTGTAAGTCTAGATTTTCGAATCCGACTCGAAACTGATTGTTAATTGTTACGTTCAGGGCTTCCTAATGACGATGGAACACTCAAATTGCGTCGAGATTCAATACATCGTCCTTCAGCCGACTTGTCTCTAAGAGTCTTTTGCTGCCTCGGGCACGTTATGGTCGTTCCCCTTTCAGTCTAGAATTTAGAATCCGACGCAAAACTGATAGTTAATTGTAATGTTCAGGGCCTCCTAATGACGATGGAGCACTCAAATTGCGTCGAGATTCAATACATCGGCCTCCAGCCGACTTAACTCCTAGGGTCTATTGCTGCCTCGGGCACCTTATGGTCGTTCTCCTGTGAGTCTAGATTTTCGAATCCGACGCAAAACAGATAGTTAATTGTAACGTTCAGGGCCTCCTAATGGCGAAGGAACACTCTAATTGCGTTGAGAGTCACTACATCGTCCTCCAGGCGACTTGTCTCCAAGGGGATATCGCTGCCTCGAGCACCACATGGTCCGTCTCCGGTGATTCTACGTTTTCGAATCCGACGCAAAACTGAAAGTTAATTGTAACGTTCAGGGCCTCCTAATGACGATGGAACACTCAAATTGCGTCGAGATTAACTACAACGTCCTCCAGCCGACTTCTCTCTAAGGGAATATCGCTGCCTCGGGCACCACCTGGTTCATCTCCGGTGATTCTACGTTTTCGTATCCGAGGCAAAATTAATAGTTAATTGTAACGTTCAGGGCCTCCTAATGACGATGGAGCACTCAAATTGCGTCGCGATTCAATACATCGGCCTCCAGCCGACTTCTCTCCAAGGGGATATTTCTGTCTCGGGCACCATATGAACCTTCTCCTGTGAGTCTAGATTTTCGAATCCGACGCGAAAGTGATAGTTAATTGTAACGTTCGGAGCCTCCTAATGACGATGGAACACTCAAATTGCGTCGAGATTCAATACATCGTCCTTCAGCCGACTTGTGTCCAGGGGTCTATTGCTGCCTCGGGCACCTTATGGTCGTTCTCCTGTGAGTCTAGATTTTCTAATCCGACGCAAAACTGATTGTTAAATGTAACGTTCTGGGCCACCTAATGACGATGGAACACTCAAATTGCGTCGAGATTGAATATAACGCCCTCCAGCCGACTTGTATCCAAGGGGATATTGCTGTCTCGGGCACCATATGATCCTTCTCCTGTGACTAGATTTTCGATTCCGACGCTAAAATGAGAGTTAATTGTAACGTTCAGCGCCTCCTAATGACGATGGGACACTCAAATTGCGTCGAGATTCAATACATCGGCCTCCAGCCGACTTGTCTCCAAAGGTCTATTGCTGCGTCGGGCACCTTATGATCGTTCTCCTGTGAGTCTAGATTTTCGAACCCGACGCAAAACTGATAGTTAAATGTAACTTTCAAGGCCTCGTAATGTCGATGGAATACTCAAATTGCGTCGAGATTCAATACATCGTCCTCCAGCCGACGTCTCTCCATGGGGATATTGCTGCCTCGGGCACCTTATGGTCGTTCTCCTGTGAGTCTAGATTTTCGAATCCGTCGTGAAACTGATTGTTAATTGTAACGTTCAGGGCCACCTAATGACGATGGAACACTCAAATTGCGTCGAGATTGAATTCATCGACCTCCAGCCGACTTGTATCCAAGGGGATATTGCTGTCTCGGGCACCATATGATCCTTCTCCTGTGACTAGATTTTCTAATCCGACGCTAAAATGATAGTTAATTGTAACGTTCAGCGCCTCCTAATGACGATGGAACACTCAAATTGCGTCGAGAGACAATACATCGACCTCCAGACGACTTGTCAACTTGGGGATATTGCTGCCTCGGGCTTAATGTGGTCCGTCTCCTGTGAGTCTAGATTTTCGAATCCGACGCGAAACTGATAGTTAATTGTAACGTTCAGGGCCTCCTAATGACGATGGATCACTCAAATTGCGACGAGATTCAATACATCGGCCTCCAGCCGACTTGTCTTCAAATGTCTATTGCTGCCTCGGGCACCTTGTGGTAGTTCTCCTGTGAGTCTAGATTTTCGAATCCGACGCATAACTGACAGTTAATTGTAAAGTTCAGGACCTCCTAATGACGATGGAACACTCAAATTGCGTCGAGAATCAATACATCGTCCTCCAGACGACTTGTCTCCAAGGGGATATCGCTGTCTCGGGCACCACATGGTCCATCTCTGGTCATTCTACATTTTCTAATCCGACGCAAAACTCATAGTTAATTGTAACGTTCAGGGCCTCCTAATGACGATGGGGCACTCAAATGGCGTCGCGATTCAATACATCGTCCTCCAGCGGACTGGGCTCCAAGGGGATTTTGCTGCCTCGGGCATCTTATGGTCCGTCTCTAGTGAGCCTACATTTTCGAATCCGACGAAAAACTGATAGTTAATTGTAACGTTCAACGCCTCCTAATGACGACGGAACACTCAAATTGCGTCGAGATTCAATACATCGGCCTCCAGCCGACTTGTCTCAGAGGGTCTATTGCTGCCTCGGGCACCTTATGGTCGTTCTCCTGTGAGTCTAGATTTTCGAATCCGACGCATAACTGATAGTTAATTGCAACGGTCAGCGCCTCATAATGACGATGGAACACTCAAATTGCGTAGAGATTCAATACATTGTCTTTCAGCCGACTTGTCTCCAAGGGTCTATTGCTGCCTCGGGTTCTTTATGGTCGCTCTCCTGTGAGTCTAGATTTTCGAATCCGACGCGAAACTGATTGTTAATTGTTACGTTCAGGGCTTCCTAATGACGATGGAACACTCCAATTGCGTCGAGATCCAATACACCGTCCTTCAGCCGACTTGTCTCTAAGAGTCTAATGCTGCCTCGGGCACCTTATGGTCGTTCCCCTGTGAGTCTAGATTTTAGAATCCGACGCACAACTGATAGTTAATTGTAATGTTCAGGGCCTCCTAATGACGATGGAACACTCAAAATGCGTCGAGATTCAATACATCGGCCTCCAGCCGACTTGTCTCCAAGGGTCTATTGCTGCCTCGGGGACCTTATGGTCGTTCTCCTGTGAGTCTAGATTTTCGAATCCGACGCAAAACAGATAGTTAATTGTAACGTTCAGGGCCTCCTAATGACGAAGGAACACTCAAATAGCAATGAGGGACACTACATCGACCTCCAGCCGACTTGTCTCCAAGGGGAAATCGCTGCCTCGTGCACCACATTGTCCGTCTCCGGTGATTCTACGTTTTCGAATCCGACGCAAAACTGAAAGTTAATTGTAACGTTCAGGGCCTCCTAATGACGATGGAACACTCAAATTGCGTCGAGATCCAATACAGCGTCCTTCAGCCGACTTGTCTCCAAGGGAATATTGCTGCCTCAGGCACCTTATGGTCCGTCTCCTGTGAGTCTAGATTTTCGAATGCGACGCAAAAATGATGGTTAATTGTAACGTTCAGCGCCTCCTAATGACGATGGAACACTCAAATTGCGTCGAGAGACAATACATCGACCTCTAGGCGACTTGTCTACAAGGGGATATTACTGCCACGGGCTAAATGTGGTCCGTCTCCTGTGAGTCTAGATTTGCGAGTCCGACGCGGAACTGATAGTTAATTGTAACGTTCAGGGCTTCCTAATGACGATGGAACACTCAAATTGCGTCGAAATTCAATACATCGTGATTCAGCCGACTTGTCTCCAAGGGTCAATAGCTGCCTCGGGCAGCTCATGTTCGTTCTCCTGTGAGTCTAGATTTTCGAATGCGACGCAAAACTGATAGTTATTTGTAACGTTCAGGGCCTCCTAATGACGATGGAACACTCAAATTGCGTCGTGATTCAATACTTCTGCATCCAGCCGACTTGTCCCCATGGGGACATTGCTGCCTCCTGCACCTTATGGTCCGTCTCCGCTGAGTCTAGATTTTCGATTCCGATGCGAAACTGATAGTTCATTGTAACGTTCAGGGCCTCCTAATGTCGATGGAATACTCAAATTGCGGCGAGATTCAATACATCGGCCTCCAGCAGATTTGTCTTCAAATGTCTATTGCTGCCTCGGGCACCTTGTGGTCGTTCTCCTGTGAGTCTAGATTTTCGAATCCGACGTTTAACTGATAGTTAATTGTAAAGTTCAGGTGCTCCTAATGACAATGGATCACTCAAATTGCGTGGAGATTCAATACATCGTCCTCCAGCCGACTTGTCTCCAAGGGGATAAAGCTGCCTCGGGCACCACATGGTCCGTCTCCGGTGATTCTACATTTTCGAATCCGACATAAAACTCATGGTTAATTGTAACGTTCAGGGCCTCCTAATGACGATGGAACACTCAAATTGCGTCGAGATTCAATACTTCGGCTTCCAGCCGACTTGTTTCCAAGTGGACATTGCTGTCTCGGGCACCATATGGTCCGTCTCCTGTGAGTCTAGATTTTCGATTCCGATGCGAAACTGATAGTTAATTGTAACGTTCAGGGCCTCCTAATGACGATGGTACACTCAAACTGCGTTGAGATTCAATACATCGTCCATCAGCCGACTTGTCTCCAACTTTCTATTGCTGCCTCGTTGACCTTATGATCGTTCTCCTGTGAGTCTAGATTTTCGAATCCGACGCAAATATAATAGTTAATTGTAACGTTCAGCGCCTCCTAATGACGATGGAACACTCAAATTGCATCGAGAGTCAATACATCGTCCTTCAGCTGACTTGCCTCCAGGGGTCTATTACTGCCTCGGGCACCTTATGGTCGTTCACCTGTGAGTCTAGATTTTCTAATCCGACGCAAAACTGATTTTTAATTGTAAAGTTCAGGGCCTCCAAATGACGATGGGACACTCAAATAGTGTCGAGATTGAATATATCGTCCTCCAGCCGACTTGTATCCAAGGGGATTTTGCTGTCTCGGGCACCATATGATCCTTCTCCTGTGACTAGATTTTCGAATCCGACGCTAAAATGATAGTTAATTGTAACGTTCGGAGCCTCCTAATGACGATGGAACACTCAAATTGCGTCGAGATTCAATACATCGGCTTCCAGCCGACTTGTCTCCAAGGGTCTATTGCTGCCTCGGGCACCTTATGGTCGTTCTCCTGTGAGTCTAGATTTTCGAATCCGACGCATAACTGATAGTTAATTGCAACGTTCAGCGCCTCCTAATGACGATGGAACACTCTAATTGCGACGAGATTCAATACATCGGCCTCCAGCCGACTTGTCTTCAAATGTCTATTGCTGCCTCGGGCACCTTATGGTCCGCCTCCTGTGAGTCTAGATTTTCGAATCCGACGCAAAAATGATAGTTAATTGTAACGTTCAGCGCCTCCCAATGACGATGGAACACTCAAATTGCGTCGAGAGACAATACATCGACATCCAGCCGACTTGTCTACAAGGGGATATTGCTGCCTCGGGCTAAATGTGGTCCGTCTCCTGTGAGTCTAGATTTTCGAATCCGACGCGAAACTGATAGATAATTGTAACGTTCAACGCCACCTAATGACGATGGAACACTCAAATTGCGTCGAGAGTCAATACATCGTCCTCCAGCCGACTTGTCTCCAAGGGGATATTGCTGCCTCGGGAACCTTATGGTCCGCCTCCTGTGAGTCCAGATTTTCGAATCCGACGCAAAAATGATAGTTAATTGCAACGATCAGCGCCACCTAATGACGATGGAACACTCAAATTGTGACGAGAATCAATACATCGGCTTCCAGCCGACTTGTCTTCAAATGTCAATTGTTGCCTCGGACACCTTGTGGTCGTTCTCCTGTGGGTCTAGATTTTCGAATCCGACGCATAACTGATAGTTAATTGTAAAGTTCAGGAACTCTTAATGACGACGGAACACTCAAATTGCGTCGAGATTCAATACATCGTCCTCCAGCCGACTTGTCTCCAAGGGTATATCGCTGCCTCGGGAACCACACGGTCCATCTCTGGTGATTCTACATTTTCGAATCCGACGCAAAACTCATAGTTAATTGTGACGTTCAGGGCCTCCTAATGACGGTGGGGCACTCAAATGGCGTCGCGATTCAATACATCGTCCTCCAGCGGACTGGTCTCCAAGGGGATATTGCTGCCTCGGGCACCTTATGGTCCGTCTCTAGTGAGTCTACATTTTCGAATCCGACGAAAAACTGATAGTTAATTGTAACGCTCAGGGCCTCCTAATGACGACGGAACACTCAAATTGCGTCGAGATTCAATACATCGGCCTCCGGCCGACTTGTCTCAGAAAGTCTATTGCTGCCTCGGGCACCTTATGGTCGTTCTCCTGTGAGTCTAGATTTTCGAATCCGACGCATAACTGAGAGTTAATTGCAACGGCCAGCGCCTCATAATGACGATGGAACACTCAAATTGCGTCGAGATTCAATACATCGGCCTCAACCCGAATTATCTCCAAATGTCTATTGCTACCTCGGGCACCTTGTGGTCGTTCTCCTGTGAGTCTAGATTTTCGAACCCGACGTAAAACTTATAGTTAATTGTAACTTTCAGGACCTCCTAATGACGATGGAATACTCAAATTGCGTCGAGATTCAAAACAACGCCCTCCAGCCGTCTTCTGTCCATGAGGATATTGCTGCCTCGGCCACTTTATGGTCGTTCTCCTGTGAGTCTAGATTTTCGAATCCGACGCATAACTGAGAGTTAATTGCAACGGTCAGCACCTCATAATGACGATGGAACACTCAAATTGCGTCGAGATTCAATACATCGGCCTCCACCCGTGTTGTCTCCAAATGTCTATTGCTGCCTAGGGCACCTTATGGTCGTTATCCTGTGATTCTACATTTTCTAATCCGACGCAAAACTCATAGTTAATTGAAACGCTCAGAGCCTCCTAATGACGATGGAACACTCAAATTGCGTCGAGATTCAATACATCGGCCACTAGCCGACTTGTCTCCAATTTTCTATTGCTGCCTCGGGCACCTTGCGGTCGTTCTTCTGTGAGTCTAGATTTTTCGAATTCGAAGCATAACTAATAGTTAATTGTCAAGTTCAGGACCTCCTAATGACGATGGAACAGTCAAATTGGGTTGAATTTCACTACATCGTCCTCCTGCAGACTTGTCTCCAAGAGGAATATCGCTGCCTCGGGCACCACATGGTCCGTCTCCGGTGATTCTACATTTTCGAATCCGACACAAAACTCATTGTTAATTGTAACTTTCAGGGCCTCCTAATGACGATGGGGCACTCAAATGGCGTCGCGATACAATACATCGTCCTCCAGCGGACTGGTCTCCAAGGGGATATTGCCGCCTCGGGCACATTATGGTCGTTCTCCTGTGAGTCTAGATTTTCGAATCCGACGCGAAACTGATTGTTCATTGTAACGTTCAGGGCTTCCTAATGACGATGGCACACTCAAATTGCGTCGAGATTCAATACCTCGTCATTCAGCCGATTTGTCTCCAAGGGTCTATTGCAGCCTCGGGCAGGTTATGGTCGTTCCCCAGTGAGTCTAGATTTTCGAATCCGACGCAAAAATAATAGTTAATTGTAACGTTCAGCGCCTCCTAATGACGATGGAACACTCAAATTGCGTCGAGAGTCAATACATCGCCCTCCAGCCGACTTGTCTACAAGGGGATATTGCTGGCTCGGGCTCCATTTGGTCCGCGTCCTGTGAGTCTAGATTTTCGAATCCGACGCGAAACTGATAGTTAATTGTAACGCTCAGAGCCTCCTAACGGCGACGGAACACTCAAATTGCGTCGAGATTCAATACATCGGCCTCCACCCGAATAGTCTCCAAATGACTAATGCTACCTCGGGCACCTTGTGGTCGTTCTCCTGTGAGTCTAGATTTTCGACTCCGACGCAAAACGGATTGTTAATTGTAACGTTCAGGGCCTCCTAATGACGATGGAACACTCAAATTGCGTAGAGATTCAATACATCGGCCTCCAGCCGACATGTCTCCAAATTTCTGTTGCTGCCTCGGGCACCTTGTGGTCGTTCTCCTGTGAGTCTACATTTTTCGAATCCGACGCATAACTAATAGTTAATTGTAAAGTTCAGGACCTCCTAATGACGATGGAACAATCAAATTGCGTTGCGATTCAATACATCGTCCTCCAGACGACTTGTCTGCAAGGGGATATTGCTGCCTCGGGCTCCATGCGGTCCGCCTCCTGTGAGTCTAGATTTTCGAATCCGACGCGAAACTGATTGTTAATTGTAACGTTCAGGGCTTCCTAATGACGTTGGAACACTCAAATTGCGTTGAGATTCAATACCTCGTCATTCAGTCGATTTGACTACAAGGGTCTATTGCTGCCTCGGGCACCTTATGGTCGTTACCCTGGGAGTCTAGGTTTTCGAATCCGACGCAAAAATGATAGTCAATTGTAACGATCAGCGCCTCCTAATGACGATGGAGCACTCCAATTGCGTCGAGAGTCAATACATCGTCCTCCAGCCGACTTGTCTACTAGGGGCTATTGCTGCCTCGGGCTCCATTTGGTCCGTGTCCTGTGAGTCTAGATTTTCGAATCCGACGCGAAACTGATAGTTAATTGGAACGTTCAGCGCCTCCTAATGACGATGGAACACTCAAATTGCGTCGAGATTCAATACATCGGCCTCCACCCTAATTGTCTCCAAATGACTATTGCTACCGCGGGCACATTGTGGTCTTCTCCTGTGAGTCTAGATTTTCGAATCCGACGCAAAACTGATTGTTAATTGTAACGTTCAGGGCCTCCTAATGACGATGGAACACTCAAATTGCGTCGAGATTCAATACAGTGTCCTTCAGCCGACGTGACTCCAAGAGTCTATTGCTGCCTCGGACACCTTATGGTCGTTCTCCTGTGAGTCTAGATTTTCGAATCCGACGCATAACTGATAGTTAATTGTGACGTTCAGAGCCTCTTAATGACGATGGAACACTCAAACTGCGTCGAGATTCAATACATCGGCCACCAGCCGACTTGTCTCCAAGTGTCTATTGCTGCCTCGGGCACCTTATGGGCGTTCTCCTGTGAGTCTAGATTTTCGAATCCGACGCATAACTGATAGTTAATTGCAACGTTCAGCGTCTCCTAATGACGATGGAACACTCAAATTGCGTAGAGTTTCAATACATCGGCCTCCAGCTGACTTGTCTCCAAATTTCTATTGCTGCCTCGGGCACCTTGCGGTCGTTCTCCTGTGAGTCTAGATTTTTCGAATCCGACGCATAACTAATAGTTAATTGTAAAGTTCAGGACCTCCTAATGACGATGGAAGACTCAAATTGCGTCGAGATTCGATACATCGTCCTCCAGACGACTTGTCTACAAGGGAATATTGCTGCCTCGGGCTCCACGTGGTCCGCCTCCTGTGAGTCTAGATTTTCGAATCCGACGCAAAACCCATAGTTAATTGTAATGTTCAGGGCCTCCTAATGACGATGGGGCACTCAAATGGCGTCGCGATTCAGTACATCGTCCTCCAGCGGACTGGTCTCCAAGGGGATATTCCTGCCTCGGGCATACTATGGTCGTTCTCCTGTGAGTCTAGATTTTCGAGTCCGACGCATGACCGATAGATAATTGCAACATTCAGCGCCCCCTAATAACGATGGAACACTCAAATTGCGTCGAGATACAATACATCGGCCTCCACCCGACTTGTCTCCAAATGTCTATTGCTGCCTCGGGCACCTTATGGTCGTTCTCCTGTGAGTCTAGATTTTCGAATCCGACGCATAACTAATTGTAAAGTTTAGGGCCTCCTAATGACGATGGAACAATCAAATTGCGTCGAGATTCAAAACATCGTCCTGCAGCCGACTTGTCTCCAAGGCTCTATTGCATCCTCGGGCACCTTTTGTTCGTTCTCCAGTGAGTCTAGATTTTCGAATCCGACGCATAACTGATAGTTATTTGTAACGCTCAGCGCCTCCTAATAGCGATGGTACACTCAAATAGCGTCGAGATTCAATACATCGTCATTCAGCCGACTTGTCTCCAAGGGTCTATTGCTGCCTCGGGCAGGTTATGGTCGTTCTCCAGTGAGTCTAGATTTTCGTATCCGACGCAAAACTGATAGTAAATTGTAACGTTCAGGGCCTCCTAATGACGATGGAACACTCAAATTGCGTCGAGATTCAATACTTCTGCTTCCAGCCGACTTGTCTCCATAGGGACATTGCTGCCTCGGGCACCATATGGTCCGTCTCCGGTGAATATAGATTTTCGATTTCGATGCGAAACTGATAGTTAATTGTAACGTTCAGGGCCTCCAAATGACGATGGAACACTCAAATACCGTCGAGATTCAATACATCGGCCTCCAGCCGACTTGTCATCAAATGTCTATTGCTGCCTCGGGCACCTTGTGGTCGTTCCCCTGTGAGTCTAAATTTTCGAATCCGACGCATAACTGATAGTTAATTGTAAAGTTCAGGAGCTCCTAATGACGATGGAACACTCAAATTGCGTGAAGATTCAATACATCGTCCTCCAGCCGACTTGTCTCCAAGGGGATGTCGCTGCCTCGGGCACCACATGGTCCGTCTCCGGTGATTCTACATTTTCGAATCCGACGCAAAACTGATAGTAAATTGTAACGTTCAGGGCCTCCTAATGACGATGGGGCGCTCAAATTGCGTCGAGGTTCAATACATCGGCCTCCAGCCGACTTGTCTCCAATGGGATATTGCTGCCTCGGGCACCTTATGCTCGTTCTCCTGTGAGTCTAGATTTTCGAATCCGACGCATATCTGATAGTTTATTGCAAAGTTCAGCGCCTCCTAATGTCGATGGAACACTCAAATTTCATCGAGATTCAGTACATCGACCTCCAGCCGACTTGTTTCCAAGGGTCTATTGCTTCCTCGGGCACCTTATGGTCGTTTTCCTGTAAGTCTAGATATTCGAATCCGACGCAAAAATGCTAGATAATTGTAACGTTCAGCGCCTCCTAATGGCGATGGAACACTCAAATTGCGTCGAGAGTCAATACATCGTCCTCCAGCCGACTTGTCTACAAGGGGATATTGCTGCCTCGGGCTCTATTTGGTCCATGTCCTGTGAGTCTAGATTTTCGAATCCGACGCGAAACTGATAGTTAATTGTAACGTTCAGAGCCTCTTAATGGCGACGGAACACTCAAACTGCGTCGAGATTCAATACATCGGCCTCCAGCCGACTTGTCTCAGAGGGTCAATTGCTGGCTCGGGCACCTTATGGACGTTCTCCTGTGAGTCTAGATTTTCGAATCCGACGCATAACTGATAGTTAATTGCAACGTTCAGCGCCTCCTAATGACGATGAAACACTCAAATTGCGTCGAGATTCAATACATCGGCCTCCATCCGAATTGTCTCCAAATGACTATTGCTTCCTCGGGCACCTTGTGGTCGTTCTCCTGTGAGTCTAGATTTTCGAATGCGACGCAAAACTGATTGTTAATTGTAACGTTCAGGGCCTAATAAAGACGATGGAACACTCAAATTGCGTCGAGATTCAATACATCGGCCACCAGCCGACTTGTCTCCAAGGGTCTATTGCTGCCTCGGGCACCTTGTGGTGGTTCTCCTGTGAGTCTCAATTTTTCGAATGCGACGCATAACTGATAGTGGATTGTAAAGTTCAGGGCCTCCTAATGACGATGGAACAATCAAATTCCGTCGAGATTCAATACATCGTCCTGCAGCCTACTTGCTCCAAGGCTCTATTGCTGCCTCGGGCACCTTTTGTTCGTTCTCCAGTGAGTCTAGAGTTTCGAATCCGACGCATAACTGATAGTTAATTGTAACGCTGAGCGCCTTCTAATGACGATGGAACACTCAAATTGCGTCGAGATTCAATACATCGTCCTCCATCCGACTTGTCTCCAAGGGCATATTGCTGCCCCGTACACCATATGCTCCGTTTCCTGTGACACTAGATTTTCAAATCCGACGCGAAACTGATAGTTAATTGTAACGTTCAGGGCCTCCTAATGACGATGGGGCGCTCAAATTGCGTCGAGGTTCAATACATCGGCCTCCAGCCGACTTGTCTCCAATGGGATATTGCTGCCTCGGGCACCTTATGCTCGTTCTCCTGTGAGTCTAGATTTTCGAATCCGACGCATATCTGATAGTTTATTGCAAAGTTCAGCGCCTCCTAATGTCGATGGAACACTCAAATTTCATCGAGATTCAGTACATCGACCTCCAGCCGACTTGTTTCCAAGGTCTATTGCTTCCTCGGGCACCTTATGGTCGTTTTCCTGTAAGTCTAGATATTCGAATCCGACGCAAAAATGCTAGATAATTGTAACGTTCAGCGCCTCCTAATGGCGATGGAACACTCAAATTGCGTCGAGAGTCAATACATCGTCCTCCAGCCGACTTGTCTACAAGGGGATATTGCTGCCTCGGGCTCTATTTGGTCCATGTCCTGTGAGTCTAGATTTTCGAATCCGACGCGAAACTGATAGTTAATTGTAACGTTCAGAGCCTCTTAATGGCGACGGAACACTCAAACTGCGTCGAGATTCAATACATCGGCCTCCAGCCGACTTGTCTCAGAGGGTCAATTGCTGGCTCGGGCACCTTATGGACGTTCTCCTGTGAGTCTAGATTTTCGAATCCGACGCATAACTGATAGTTAATTGCAACGTTCAGCGCCTCCTAATGACGATGAAACACTCAAATTGCGTCGAGATTCAATACATCGGCCTCCATCCGAATTGTCTCCAAATGACTATTGCTTCCTCGGGCACCTTGTGGTCGTTCTCCTGTGAGTCTAGATTTTCGAATGCGACGCAAAACTGATTGTTAATTGTAACGTTCAGGGCCTAATAAAGACGATGGAACACTGAAATTGCGTCGAGATTCAATACATCGGCCTCCACCCGAATTGTCTCCAAATGACTATTGCTACCTCGGGCACCTTGTGGTCGTTCTACGGTGATTCTACGTTTTCTAATCCGACGCAAAACTGATAGTTAATTGTAAATTTCAGGGCCTCGTATTGACGATGGGGCACTCAAATTGCGTCGCGATTCAATACATCGTCCTCCAGCGGATTGGTCTCCAAGTGGTTACTGCTGCCTCGGACACCTTATGGACCGTCTCCAGTGAGTCTAGATTTTCGAATCCGACGCATAACTGATAGTTAATTGCAACGTTCAGTGCCTCCTAATGACGATGGAACACTCAAATTGCGTCGAGATTCAATACGTCGTTCTCCAGCCGACCTCTCTCCATGGGGATTTTTACTGCCTCGGGCACCTTATGGTCGTTCTCCTTTGAGTCTAGATTTTCGAATCCGACGCGAAACTTATAGTTCACTGTAACGTTCACAGCCTCCTAATGACGATGGAACACTCAAATTGCGTCGAGATTCAATACATCGCCTCCTGCCGACTTGTCTCCAAGGGTCTATCGCTGCCTCGGGCACATTATGATCGTTCTCCTGTGAGTCTAGAATTTCGATCCCGACGCAAAACTGATAGTTAATTGTAACGTTCAGGGCATCCTAATGACGATGGAATACTCAAATTGCGTCGAGATTCAAATCATGTCCTCCAGCCGTCTTCTCTCCATGGGGATATTGCTGCCTCGGGCACTTTATGGTCGTTCTCTTGTGAGTCTAGATTTACGAATCCGACGCTACACTGATTGTTAATTGTAACGTTCAGGGCTTCCTAATGACGATGCAACACTCAAATTGCCTCGAGATTCAATTCATCGTCCTTCAGCCGACTTGTCTCCAAGGGTCTATTGCTGCCTCGGGCACCATATGATCCGTCTCCTGTGAGTCTAGATTTTCGAATCCGACGCGAAACTGAAAGATAATTGTAACGTTCAGGGCCTTCTAATGACGGTGGAACACTCAAATTGCGTCGAGATTCAATACATCGTCCTTCAGCCGACTTGACTCCAAGGGTCTATTGCTGCACCGGACACCTTATGGTCGTTCTCCTGTGAGTCTAGATTTTCGAATCCGATGCAAAACTAATAGTTGATTGTTACGTTCAGGGCCTCCTAATTACGATGGAACACTCAAATTGCGTCGAGATTCAACACAGCGTCCTTCAGCCGACTTGACTCCAAGAGTCTATTGCTGCCTCGGACTCCTTATGGTCGTTCTCCTGTGAGGCTAGATTCTCGAATCCGTCGCAAAAGTGATAGTTAATTGTAACGCTCAGGGTCTCCTAATATGATGGAACACTCAAATTGCGTCGAGATTCAATTCATCGTCCTTCAGACGACTTGACTCCAAGAGTCTATTGCTGCCTCGGACACATTATGGTCGTTCTCCGGTGATTCTACATTTTCTAATCCGACGCAAAACTGATAGTTAATTGTAACGTTCAGGGCCTCGTAATGACGATGGGGCACTCAAATTGCGTCGCGATTCAATACATCGTCCTCCAGCGGACTGGTCTCCAAGGGGATATTGCTGCTTCGGACACCTTTTGGACCGTCTCCAGTGAGTCTAGATTTTCGAATCCGACGCATAACTGATAGTTAATTGCAACGTTCAGCGCCTCCTGATGACGATGGAACACTCAAATTGCGTCGACATTCAATACATCGGCCCTCCTGCCGACTTGTGTTCAAATGTCTATTGCTGCCTCGGGCACCTTGTGGTCGTTCTCCTGAGAGTCTAGATTTTCGAATCCGACGCATAACTGATAGTTAATTGTAAAGTTCAGTACGTCCTAATGACGATGGAACACTCAAATTGCTTCAAGATTCAATACATCGTCCTCCAGCCGACTTGTCTCCAAGGGGATATCGCTGCCTCGGGCACCTCATGGTCCGTCTCTAGTGAGTCTACATTTTCGAATCCGACGAAAAACTGATAGTTAATTGTAACATTCAGGGCCTCATAATAACGATGGGGCACTCAAATAGTGTCGAGGTTCAATACATCGTCCTCCAGCCGACTTGTCTCCAAGGGGTATTGCTGCCTCGGGCACCATATGGTCCGTCTTCTGTGAGTCTAGATTTTTGAATCCGACGCAAAAATGATAGTTAATTGTAACGTTCAGCGCCTCCTAATGACGATGGAACACTCAAATTGCGTCGACATTCAATACATCGGCCTCCTGCCGACTTGTGTTCAAATGTCTATTGCTGCCACGGGCACCTTATGGTCGTTCTCTTGTGAGTCTAGATTATCGAATCCGACGAGAAACTGATTGTTAATTGTAACGTTCAGGGCTTCCTAATGACGATGGAACACTCAAATTGCGTCGAGATTCAATACATCGTCCTCCAGCCGACTTGTCACCAAGGGGTATTGCTGACTCGGGCACCATATGGTCCGTCTCCTGTGAGTCTAGTTTTCTGATTTCGACGCAAAAATTATAGTTAATAGCAACGTTCAGATCCTCCTAATGACGATGGAACACTCACATTGCGTCGAGATTCAATTCATCGTCCTCCAGCCGACTTCTTTCCATGGGGATATTGCTGCCTCGGGAACCTTATGGTCGTTCCCCTGTGAGTCTAGATTTTAGAACCCGACGCAAACCTGATAGTTAATTGTAATTGTCTCCAAGGGGATATTGCTGCCTCGGGCATCATATGATCCGTCTCCTGTGAGTTTAGATTTTCGAATCCGACGCGAAACTGTTAGTTAATTGCAACGTTCAGGGCCTTCTAATGACGATGGAACACTCAAATTGCATCGAGATTCAATACATCGTCCTTCAGACGACTTGACTCCAAGAGTCTATTGCTGCATCGGACACCTTATGGTCGTTCTCCTCTGAGTCTAGATTTTCGAATCCGACGCAAAACTGATAGTTAATTGTAACGTTCAGGGTCTTCTAATGACGATGGAACACTCAAATTGCGTCGAGATTCAATACAGCGTCCTTCAGCCGACTTGACTCCAAGAGTCTATTGCTGCCTCGGACTCCTTATGGTCGTCCTCCTGTGAGTCTAGATTCTCGAATCCGACGCAAAACTGATAGTTAATTGTAACGATCAGGGCCTCCTAATGATGATGGAACACTCAAATTGCGTCGAGATTCAATACATCGTCCTTCAGACGACTTGACTCCAAGAGTCTATTGCTGCCTCGGACACATTATGGTCGTTCTACGGTGATTCTACGTTTTCTAATCCGACGCAAAACTGATAGTTAATTGTAACGTTCAGTGCCTCGTAATGACGATGGGGCACTCAAATTGCGTTGCGATTCAATACATCGTCCTCCAGCGGACTGGTCTCCAAGGGGATATTGTTGCCTCGGACACCTTATGGACCGTCTCCTGTGAGTCTAGATTTCCGAATCCGACGCATAACTGATAGTTAATTGTAAAGTTCAGGACCTCCTAATGACGATGGAACACTCAAATTGCGTCGAGATTCAATACATCTTCCACCAGCCGACTTGTCTACAAGGGAATATTGCTGCCTCGGGCTCCATGTGGTCCGTCTCCTGTGAGTCTAGATTTTTGAATCCGACGCGAAACTGATACTTAACAGTAACGTTCAGGGCCTCCTAATGACGATAGAACACTCAAATTGCGTCGACATTCAATACCTCGTCATTCAGCCGATTTGTCTCCGTGGGTCTATTGCTGCCTCGGGCACCATATGGTCGTTCCCCTGTGAGTCTAGATTTTAGAATCCGACGCAAATCTGATAGTTAATTGTAATGTTCAGAGCCTCCTAATGACGATGGAACACTCAAATTGCGTCGACATTCAATTCATCGTCCTCCAGCCGACTTCTCTCCATGGGGATAATGCTGCCTCGGGCACCTTATGGTCGCTCTCTTCTGAGTCTAGATTTTCGAATCCGACTAGAAACTGATTGTTAATTGTAACGTTCAGGGCTTCCTAAAGACGATGGAACACTCAAATTGCGTCGAGATTCAATACATCGGCCTCCAGATGACTTGTCTCCAATTGTCTATTGCTGCCTCGGGCACCTTATGGTCGTTCTCCTGTGAGTATAGATTTTCGAATCCAACGCATAACTGATAGTTAATTGCAACCTTCAGCGCCCCCAATGAGGATGGAACACTAAAATAGCGTCGTGATTCAATACATTGGCCTCCAGACGACTTGTCTCCAAATGTCAATTGCTGCTTCGGGCACCTTGTGGTCGTTCTCCTGTGAGTCTAAATTTTCGAATCCGACGCATAAGTGATAGTTAATTGTAAAGTTCAGGGCCTCCTAGTGACGATGGAACACTCAAATTGCTTCGTGATTCAATACATCGTCCTCCAGCCGACTTGTCTCCAAGGCTCTATTGCTTCCTCGGGCACCTTATGGTCCTTCTCCTGTGAGTCTAGATTTTCGAATCCGACGCATAACTGATAGATAATTGTAACGCTCAGCGCCTCGTAATGACGATGGAATTCTCAAATTGCGTCGAGATTCAATACATCGGCCTCGAGCCGACTTGGCTCCAAGGGGACATTGCTGCCACGGGCATCATGTGGTCCGTCTCCTGTGAGTCTCGATTTACGAATCCGACGCAAAACTGATAGTTAATTGCAACGTTCATGGCCTCGTAATGACGTTGGGGCACTCAAATTGCGTCTTCAAATGTCTATTGCTACCTCGGGCACCTTGTGGTCGTTCTCCTGTGAGTCTAGATTTTCGAATCCGACGCATAACTGATAGGTAATTGTAAAGCTCAGGACCTACTAATGACTATGGAACACTCAAATTGCGTCGAGATTCAATACATCGTCTTCCAGCCGACTTGTCTCCAAGGGGTATTGCTGCCTCGCGCACCATATGGTTCGTCTTCTGTGAGTCTAGATTTTTGAATCCGACGCAAAAATGATATATATTGTAACGTTCAGCGCCTCCTAATGACGATGGAATACTCAAATTGCGTCCACCAGCCGAGTTGTCTCCAAGGGGATATTGCTGCCTCGGGAACCATATGATCCGTCTCCTGTGAGTCTAGTTATTCGAATCCGACGCGAAACTGATAGTTAATTGTTACGTTCAGGGCCTCCTAATGACGATGGAACACTCAAATTGCGTCGAGAGTCAATACATCGTCCTCCAACCGACTTGTGTACAAGGGAATATTGCTCCCTCGGGCTCCATGTGGTCCGTCTCCTGTGAGTCTAGATTTCTGAATCCGACGCAAAAATGATAGTTAATTGTAAAGTTCAGCGCCTCCTAATGACGATGGAATACTCAAATTGCGTCGAGATTCACTACATCGTCCTCCAGCCGACTTGTGTCCAAGGGTCTATTGCTACCTCGGGCACCTTATGGTCGTTCTCCTGTGAGTCTAGATTTTCGAATCCGACGCATAACTGATAGTTAATTGTAACGCTCAGCGCATCCTAATGACGATGGAACACTCAAATTGCGTCCACCAGCCGAGTTGTCTCCAAGGGGATATTGCTGCCTCGGGAACCATATGATCCGTCTCCTGTGAGCCTAGTTATTCGAATCCGACGCGAAACTGATAGTTAATTGTTACGTTCAGGGCCTCCTAATGACGATGGAACACTCAAATTGCGTCGAGAGTCAATACATCGTCCTCCAGCCGACTTGTGTACAAGGGAATATTGCTCCCTCGGGCTCCATGTAGTCCGTCTCCTGTGAGTCTAGATTTTTGCATCCGACGCAAAAATGATAGTTAATTGTAACGTTCAGCGCCTCCTAATGACGATGGAATACTCAAATTGCGTCGAGATTCACTACATCGTCCTCCAGCCGACTTGTGTCCAAGGGTCTATTGCTACCTCGGGCACCTTATGGTCGTTCTCCTGTGAGTCTAGATTTTCGAATCCGACGCATAACTGATAGTTAATTGTAACGCTCAGCGCATCCTAATGACGATGGAACACTCAAATTGCGTCCACCAGCCGAGTTGTCTCCAAGGGGATATTGCTGCTTCGGGAACCATATGATCCGTCTCCTGTGAGTCTAGATATTCGAATCCGACGCGAAACTGATAGTTAATTGTTACGTTCAGGGCCTCCTAATGACGATGGAACACTCAAATTGCGTCGAGAGTCAATACGTCGTCCTCCAGCCGACTTGTCTACAAGGGAATATTGCTCCCTCGGGCTCCATGTGGTCCGTCTCCTGTGGGTCTAGATTTTCGAATCCGACGCGAAACTGATAGTTAACTGTAACGTTCAGGGCCTCCTAATGACGATGGAACACTCAAATTGCGTCGAGATTCAATACATCGGCCACCAGACGTCTTGTCTCCAAGGGTCTATCGCTGCCTCGGGCAGCTTATGGTCGTTCCCCTGTAAGTCTAGATCTCAGAATCCGACGCAAATCTCAAAGTTAATTGTAATGTTCAGGGCCTCCTAATGACGATGCAACACTCAAATTGCGTCGAGATTCAAAACATCGGCCTCCAGCCGACTTGTCTCCAATTGTCTATTGCTGCCTCGGGCACCTGATGGTCGTTCTCCTGTGAGTATAGATTTTCGAATCCAACGCATAATTGATAATTAATTGCAACGTTCAGCGCCCCCTAATGACGATGGAACACTCAAATTGCGTCGAGGTTCAATACATCGTCCTCCAGCCGACTTGTCTCCAAGGCTCTATTGCTGCCTCGGGCACCTTATGGTCGTTCTCCTGTGAGTCTAGATTTTCGAATCCGACGCATAACTGTTTGTTAATTGTAACGCTCTGCGCCTCGTAATGAGGATGGAATAAGCCAATTGCATCGCGATTCAATGGATCGGCCTCGAGACGACTTGTCTCCAAGGGTACATTGCTGCCTCGGGCACCATACTGTCCGTCTCCTGTGAGTCTCGATTTTCGAATCCGACGCAGAACTGATAGTTAATTGCAACGTTCAGGGCCTCCTAATGACGATAGAACACTCAAATTGCGTCGAGGTTGAATACATCGGCCTCCAGCCGACTTGTCTCCAATTGTCTATTGCTGCCTCGGGCACCTTATGGTCGTTCTCCTGTGAGTCTCGATTTTCGAATCCGACGCAGAACTGATAGTTAATTGTATCGTTCAGGGCCTCGTAATGACGATGGGGATTTCAAATTGCGTCGCGATTCAATACAACGTCCTCCAGCGGACTGGTCTCCAAGGGGATATTGCTGCCTCGTACACCTTATGGACCGTCTCCAGTGAGTCTAGATTTTCGAATCCGACGCATAACTGATAGTTAATTGCAACGTTCAGCGCCTCCCAAAGACGATGGAACACTCAAATTGCGTCGAGATTCAATACATCGGCCTCCAGCCGACTTGTCTTCAAATGTCTATTGCTGCCTAGGGCGCCTTGTGGTCGTTCTCCTGTGAGTCTAGATTTTCGAATCCGACTCATAACTGATAGTTAATTGTAAAGTTCAGGACCTCCTAATGTCGATGGAATACTCAAATTGCGTCGAGATACAATACATCGGCCTCGAGCCGACTTGTCTCCAAGGGGACATTGCTGCCTCGGGCACCATTCGGTCCGTCTCCTGTGAGTCTAGATTTTCGATTCCGATGCGAAACTGATAGTTAATTGTAACGTTCAGGGCCTCCTAATGACGATAGAACACTCAAATTGCGTCGAGATTCAATACATCGACCTTCAGCCGACTTGTCTCCCAGGTTCTATTGCTGCCTCGGGTACCTTAGGGTCGTTGTCCTGTGAGTCTCGATTTTCGAATCCGACGCAAAACTGATTGTTAATTGTAGTGTTCAGGGCCTCCTAATGGCGATGGAACACTCAAATTGCGCCGATATTCAATACAGCGGCCTCCAGCCGCCTCGTCTCCAAGGGGTATTGCTGCCTCGTGCACCATATGGTCCGCCCCCAAAATGATAGTTAATTGCAACGTTCAGCGCCTCCTACTCACGATGGAACACTCAAATTGCGTCGAGATTCAATACATCGGCCTCCAGCCGACTTGTCTCCAAGGGTATATTGCTGCCTCGGGCACCCTATGGTCGTTCTCCTGTGAGTCTAGATTTTCGAATCCGACGCATAACTGATAGTTAATTGAAATGTACTGCGCCCCAAAATGACGATGAACAATCAAATTGGGTTGAGATTCAATACATCGTCCTTCGGCCGACTTGTATCCAAGAGTCTATTGCTGACTCGGACACCTTATGGTCGGTCTCCTGTGAGTCTAGATTTTCGAATCCGAACCAAAACTGATAGTTAATTGTAACGTTAAAGGGCCTGCTAATGACGATGGAACACTCAAATTGCTTCGTGATTCAATACATCGACCTTCAGCCGACTTGTCTCCAAGGTTCTATTGCTGCCTCGGGCACCTTATGGTCGTTCTGCTGTGAGTCTCGATTTTCGAATCCCACGCAAAACTGATAGTTAATTGCAACGTTCAGGGCCTCTTAATGACGATGGAACACTCAAATTGCGTCGAGGTTGAATACATCGTCCTCCAGCCGAATTGTCTCCGAGGGGTATTGCTGCCTTGGGCCCAATATGGAGCGCATCCTGTGAGTCTAGATTTTCGAATCCGACGCAAAAACGATAGTTATTTGTGACGTTCAGCGCCTCCTAATGACGACGGAACACTCAAATTGCGTCGAGAGTCAATACATCGTCCTCCAGACGACTTGTCTACAAGGGGATATTGCTGCCTCGATCTCCATGTGGTCCTTCTCCTGTGTGTCTAGATTTTCGAATCCGACGCGAAACTGATAGTTAATTGGAACGTTCAGGGCTTCCTAATGACGATGGAACACTCAAATTGCGTCTTGGTTCAATACATCGGCCTCCAGCAGACTTGTCTCCAAGGGTCTATTGTTGCCTCGGGCTCCTTATGGTCGTTCTCCTGTGAGTCTAAATTTTCGAATCCGACGCATAACTGATTGTTAATTGCAACGGTCAGGGCCTCCTAATGACGATGGAACACTCAAATTGCGTCGAGGTTCAATACATCGTCCTCCAGCCGACTTGTCTCCTAGCGGACTTGCTGCCTCGGGTACCGCATGGTCGGTCTCCTGTGAGGCTAGATTTTAGAATCCGACGCAAAAATGATATTTAATTGTAACATTCAGCCCCTCCTAATGACGATGGAACATTAAAATTGCGTCGAGAGTTAATACATCGTCCTCCAGCCGACTTGTCTACAATGGGATATTGCTGCCTCTGGCTCCATGTGGTCCGTCTCCTGTGAGTCTAGATTTCGAATCCGACGCGAAACTGATAGTTAATTGTATCGCTCAGGGCCTCCTAATGACGATGGAACACTCAAATTGCGTCCAGATTCAATACATCGGCCTCCAGCCGACTTGTCTCCATGGGTCTATGCTGCCTCGGGCACCATATGGTCGTTCTCCTGTGAGTCTAGATTTTCGAATCCGACGCATAACTGATAGTTATTTGTAAAGTTCAGGGCATCGTAATGACGATGGAATACTCAAATTGCGTCGAGATTCAATACATCGTCTTCCAGCCGGCTTGTCTCCAAGGGGATATCGCTGCCTCGTTCACCACATGGTCCATCTCCGGTGATTCTACATTTTCGTATCCGACGCAAAACTGATAGTTAATTGTAACATTCAGGGCCTCCTAATGACGATGGAACACTCAAAATGCGTCGCGATCCAATACATCGTCTTCCAGCCGACTTGTCTCCTAGGTTCTATTGCTGCTTCGGGCACCTTATGATCGATCTCCAGTGCGTCTAGATTTTCGAGCCCGACGCAAAACTGATAGTTAATTGTACCGTTCAGGGCCTCCTAATGACGATGGAATACTCAAATTGCGTCGAGATTCAATACATCGTCATCCAGGCGACTTCTCTCCATGGGGATAATGCTGCCTCGGGCACTTTATGGTCGTTCTCCTGTGAGTCTAGATATTCGAATCCGACGCGAAACTGATTGTTAATTGTAACGTTCAGGGCCTCCTAATGACGATGGAACACTCAAATTGCGTCGAGATTCAATACATCGTCATTCAGCCGATTTGTCTCCAAGGGACTATTGCTGCCTCGGGCACCTTACGGTCGTTCCACTGTGAGTCTAGATTTTAGAATCCGACGCAAAACTGATAGTAAATTGTAATGTTCAGGGCCTCCTAATAACGATGGAACACTACAATTGCGTCGAGATTCAATACTTCGGCCTCAAGCCGACTTGTCTCCAAGGGGTATTGCTGCCTCGGGCACCATATGGTCCGTCAAAAATGATAGTTATTTGCAACGTTCAGCGCCTCCTAATGACGATGGAACACTCAAATTGCGTCGAGATTCAATACATCGTCCTCCAGCGGACTGGTCTCCAAGGGGATATTGTTGCCTCGTACACCTAATGGGCAGTCTCCAGTGAGTCTAGATTTTCGAATCCGACGAAAAACTGATAGTTAATTGTAACATTCAGGGCCTCCTAATGACGATGGAACACTCAAATTGCGTCGCGATCCAATACATCGTCTTCCTGCCGACTTGTCTCCTAGGTTCTATTGCTGCTTCGGGCACCTTATGATCGATCTCCAGTGCGTCTAGATTTTCGAGCCCGACGCAAAACTGATAGTTAGTTGTACCGTTCAGGGCCTCCTAATGACGATGGAATACTCAAATTGCGTCGAGATTCAATACATTGTCATCCAGCCGACTTCTCTCCATGGGGATAATGCTGCCTCGGGCACTTTATGGTCGTTCTCCTGTGAGTCTAGATTTTCGAATCCGACGCATAACTGATAGTTAATTGTAAAGTTCAGGGCTTTCTAATGACGATGGAACACTCAAATTGCGTCGAAATTCAATACATCGTCCTCCAGCCGGCTTGTATCCAAGGGGATATCGCTGCCTCGTTCACCACATGGTTCGTCTCCGGTGATGCTACATTTTCGTATCCGACGCAAAACTGATAGTTAATTGTACCGTTCAGGGCCTCCTAATGACGATGGAATACTCAAATTGCGTCGAGATTCAATACATCGTCCTTCAGCCGACTTGTCTCCAAGGTTCTATTGCCGCCTCGGTCACGTTATGGTCATTCTCTTGTAAGTCTCGATTTTCAAATCCGACGCAAAACTTATAGTTGATTGTAACGTTCAGGGCCTCCTAATGACGATGGGGCACTCAAATTGCGTCGCGATCCAATACGTCGTCCTCCTGCGGACTGGCCTCCAAGGGGATATTGTTGACTCGGACACCCTATGGTCAGTCCCCAGTGAGTCTAGATTCTCGAATCCGACCAAAAACTCTTAGTTAATTGTAACATTCAGGGCCTCCTAATGACGATGGAACACTCTAATTGCGTCGCGATCTAATTCATTGTCCTCCAGCCGACTTGTCTCCAAGGGTCTATTGCTGCTGCGGGCACCTTATGATCGATCTCCAGTGAGTCTAGATTTTCGAACCCGACGCAAAACTGATAGTTTATTGTACCGTTCAGGGCATCGTAATGACGATGGAACACTCAAATTGCGTCGAAATTCAATACATCGTCCTCCAGCCGGCTTGTATCCAAGGGGATATCGCTGCTTCGTTCACCACATGGTCCGTCTCCGGTGATTCTACATTTTCGTATCCGACGCAAAACTGATAGTTAATTGTACCGTTCAGGGCCTCCTAATGACGATGGAATACTCAAATTGCGTCGAGATTCAATACTTCGTCATCCAGCCGACTTCTCTCCATGGGGATAATGCTGCCTCGGGCACTTTATGGTCGTTCTCCTGTGAGTCTAGATATTCGAATCCGACGCGAAACTGATTGTTAATTGTAACGTTCAGGGCCTCCTAATGACGATGGAACACTCAAATTGCGTCGAGATTCAATACATCGTCATTCAGCCGATTTGTCTCCAAGGGTCTATTGCTGCCTCGGCCACCTTATGGTCGTTCCACTGTGAGTCTAGATTTTAGAATCCGACGCAAAACTGATAGTTAATTGTAATGTTCAGGGCCTCCTAATGACGATGGAACACTAAAATTGCGTCGAGATTCAATACATCGGCCTCCAGCCGACTTGTCTCCAAGGGGTATTGCTGCCTCGGGCACCATATGGTCCGCCTCCTGTGAGTCTAGATTTTCGAATCCGACGCAAAAATGATAGTTAATTGTTAATTTCAGCGCCTCCTAACAACGATGGAACACTCAAATTGCGTCGAGATTCAATACATCGGCCTTGAGCCGACTTGTCTCCAAGGTTCAATTGCGGCCTCAGGCACATTATGGTCGTTTTCCTGTGAGTCTCGATTTTCGAATCCGACGCAAAACTGATAGTTAATTGCAACGTTCAAGGCCTCCTAATGACGATGAAACACTCAAATTGCGTCGAGAATCAATACATCGTACTCCAGCCGAATTGTCTACTAGGCATATTGCAGCCTGGGGCTCCATGTGGTTCGTCTCCTGTATGTCTAGATTTTCGAATCCGACGCCAAACTGATACTTAATTGTAACTTTTAGGGCCTCCTAATGTCGATGCAACACTCAAATTGCGTCGAGATTCAATACATCGTCCTCCAGCGGACTGGTCTCCAAGGGGATATTGTTGCCTCGGACACCTTATGGGCAGTCTCCAGTGAGTCTAGATTTTCGAATCCGACGAAAAACTGATAGTTAATTGTAACATTCAGGGCCTGCTAATGACGTTGGAACACTCAAATTGCGTCGCGTTCCAATACATCGTCCTTCAGCCGACTTGTCTCCAAGGGTCTATTGCTGCCTCGGGCACCTTATGATCGATCTCCAGTGAGTCTAGATTTTCGAACCTGACGCAAAACTGATAGTTAATTGCACCGTTCAGGGCCTCCCAATAACGATGGAATACTGAAATTGCGTCGAGATTCAATACATCGTCAACCAGCCGACTTCTCTCCATGGGGATAATGCTGCCTCGGGCACTTTATGGTCGTTCTCCTGTGAATCTAGATATTCGAATCCGATGCGAAACTGATTATTAATTGTAAACTTCAGGGCTTCCTAATGACGATGGAACACTCAAGGGTATATTGCTGCCTCCGGCACTTTGTGGTCGTTCTCCTGTGAGTCTAGATTTTGGAATCCGACGCATAACTCATAGTTAATTGCAACGTTCAGTGCCCCCTAATGACGATGGAACAATCAAATTGCGACGAGATTCAATACATCGTCCTCCAGCCGGCTTGTCTCCAAGGGGATATCGCTGCCTCGATCACCACATGGTCCGTCTCCGGTGATTCTACATTTCCGTATCCGAAGCAAATCTGATAGTTAATTGTAACGTTCAGGTCCTCATAATGACGATGGGGCACTCAAATTGCGTCGCGATCCAATACATCGTCCTCCTGCGGAATGGTCTCCAAGGGGATATTGTTGACTCGGACACCTTATGATCAGTCCCCAGTGAGTCTAGATTCTCGAATCCGACGAAAACTCTTAGTTAATTGTAACATTCAGGGCCTCCTAATGACGACGGAACACTCAAATTGCGTTGAGATTCAATACATCGGCCTCCAGCCGACTTGTCTCCAAGGGTATATTGCTGCCTCGTTCACTTTATGGTCGTTCTCCTGTGAGTCTAGATATTCGAATCTGACGCGAAACTGATTGTTAATTGTAACGTTCAGGGCTTCCTAATGGCGATGGAACACTCGAATTGCGTCGAGATTCAATACATCGTCATTCAGCCGATTTGTCTCCAAGGGTCTATTGCTGCCTCGGGCACCTTATGGTCGTTCCACTGTGAGTCTAGATTTTAGAATCCGACGCAAAACTGATAGTTAATTGTAATGTTCAGGGCCTCCTAATGACGATGGAACACTCAAATTGCGTCGAGATTCAATACATCAGCCTCCAACCGACTTGTCTCCAAGGGGTATTGCTGCCTCCGGCACCATATGGTCCGTCTCAAAAATGATAGTTATTTGCAACGTTCAGCGCCTCCTAATGACGATGGAACACTCAAATTGCGTCGAGATTCAATACTTCGGCCTCCAGCCGACTTGTCTCCAAGGGTATATTGCTGCCTCGGGCACCTTATGGTCGTTCTCCTGTGAGTCTAGATTTTCGAATCCGACGCATAACTGATAGTTAATTACAACGTTCAGTGCCCCCTAATGACGTTGGAACAATCAAATTGGGTCGAGATTCAATACATCGTCCTTCAGCCGACTTGTCTCCAAGAGTCTATTGCTGCCTCGGACACCTTATGGTCGTACTCCTGTCAGTGTAGATTTTCAAATCCGAAGCAAAACTGATAGTTAATTGTAACGTTCGGGGCCTCCTAATGACGATGGAACACTCAAATTGCGTCGAGATTCAATTCATCGTCCTTCAGCCGACTTGTCTCCAAGGTTCTATTGATGCCTCGGGCACCTTATGGTCGTTCTCCTGTGAGTCTCGATTTTCGAATCCGACGCAAAAATGATAGTTAATTGCAACGTTCAGGGCCTCTTAATGACGATGGAACACTCAAATTGCGTCGAGGTTGAATACATCGTTCTCCAGCCGAATTGTCTCCGAGGGGTATTGCTGCCTCGGGCACCATATGGTCCGCCTCCTGTGAGTCTAGATTTTCGAATCCGACGCAAAAATGATAGTTAATTGTAAATTTCAGCGCCTCCTAATGACGATGGAACACTCAAATTGCGTCGAGATTCAAAACATCGGCCTCGAGCCGACTAGTCTCCAAGGTTCTATTGCGGCCTCGGGCACATTATGGTCGTGCTCCTGTGAGTCTCGATTTTCGAATCCGACGCAAACTGATAGTTAATTGCAACGTTCAGGGCCTCCTAATGACGATGGAACACTCAAATTGCGTCGAGAATCAATACATCGTACTGCAGCCGAATTGTCTACAAATGAAATTGCAGCCTCGGGCTCCATGAGGTCCGTCTCCTGTGAGTCTAGATTTTCGAATTCGACGCGAAACTGATAGTTAATTGTAACTTTCAGGGCCTCCTAATGACGATGGAACACTCAAATTGCGTCGAGATTCAATCCATCGTCCTTCAGCCGACTTGTCTCCAAGGTTCTATTGCCGCCTCGGGCACCTTATGGTCGTTCTCTTGTGAGTCTCGATTTTCGAATCCGACGCAAAACTGATAGTTAATTGTAACGTTCAGGGCCTCCTAATGACGATGGGCCACTCAAACTGCGTCGCGATTCAGTACATCGTCCTCCAGCGGACTGGTCTCCAAGGGGATATTGTTGCCTCGGACACCTTATGGGCAGACTCCAGTGAGTCTAGATTTTCGAACCCGACGCAAAACTGATAGTTAATTGTACCGTTCAGGGCCTCCTAATGACGATGGAATACTCAAATTGCGTCGAGATTCAATACATTGTCATCCAGCCGACTTCTCTCCATGGGGATAATGCTGCCTCGGGCACTTTGTGGTCGTTCTCCTGTGAGTCTAGATATTCGAATCCGACGCATAACTGATAGTTGATTGCAACGTTCAGCGCCCCCTAATGACGGTGGAACAATCAAATTGCGTCGAGATTCAATACATCGTCCTCCAGCCGGCTTGTCTCCAAGGGGATATCGCTGCCTCGTTCACCACATGGTCCGGCTCCGGTGATTCTACATTTTCGTATCCAACGCAAAACTGATAGTTGATTGTAACGTTCAGGGCCTCCTAATGACGATGGGGCACTCAAATTACGTCGCAATTCAATACATCGTCCGCCAGCGGACTGGTCTCCAAGGGGACATTGTTGACTCGGACACCTTATGGTCAGTCTCCAGTGAGTCTAGATTTTCGAATCCGACGAAAAACTCATAGTTAATTGTAACACTCAGAGCCTCCTAATGAAGATGGAACACTCAAATTGCGTCGAGATTCAATACATCGTCCTTCAGCCGACTTGTCTCCAAGGTTCTATTGGCGCCTCGGGCACCTTATGGTCGTTCTCTTGTGAGTCTCGATTTTCGAATCCGATTTAAAACTGATAGTTAATTGCAATGTTCAGTGCCTCCTAACGACGATGGAACACTCAAATTGCGTCGAGAGTCAATACATCGTTCTCCAGCCGAATTGTCTACAAGGGATACTGCTGCCTCGGGCTCCGTGTGGTCCGTCTCCTGTGAGTCTAGATTCTCGAATCCGACGCGAAACTGATTGTTAATTGTAACGTTCAGGGCTTCCTAATGACGATGAAACACTCAAATTGCGTCGAGATTCAATACAACGGCCTCCAGCCGACTTGTCTCCAAATGTCTATTGGTGCCTCGGGCACGTTGTGGTAGTTCTCCTATGAGTCTAGATTTTCGAATCCGACGCATAACTGATAGTTAATTGTTACGTTCGGGGCCTCCTAATGACGATGGAACACTCAAATTGCGTCGAGATTCAATACATCGTCCTTCAGCCGACTTGTCTCCAAGGTTCTATCGCTGCCTCGGGCACCTTATGGTCGTTCTCTTGTGAGTCTCGATTTTCGAATCCGACGCAAAACTGATAGTTAATTGCAAGGATCAGGACCTCTTAATGACGATGGAACACTCAAATTGCGTCGAGGTTGAATACATCGTTCTCCAACCGAATTGTCTCCGAGGGGTTTTGCTGCCTCGGGCACCATATGGTCCGCCTCCTGTGAGTCTAGATTTTCGAACCGACGCAAAAATGATAGTTAATTGTAGATTTCAACGCCTCCTAATGACGATGGAACACTCAAATTGCGTCGAGAATCAATACATCGGCCTCGAGCCGACTTGTCTCCAAGGTTCTATTGCGGCCTCGGGCACATTATGGTCGTTCTCCTGTGAGTCTCGATTTTCGAATCCGACGCAAAACTGATAGTTAATTGCAACGTTCAGGGCCTCCTAATGACGATGGAACACTCAAATTGCGTCGAGAATCAATACATCGTACTCCAGCCGAATTGTCTACAAGGGGATATTGCTGCCTCGGGCTCCATGTGGTCCGTCTCCTGTGAGTCTAGATTTTCGAATCCGACGCGAAACTGATAGTTAATTGTAACTTTCAGGGCCTCCTAATGACGATGGAACACTCAAATTGCGTCGAGATTCAATACATTGTCATCCAGCCGACTTGTCTCCAAGGTTCTATTGCCGCCTCGGTCACCTTATGGTCGTTCTCTTGTGAGTCTCGATTTTCGAATCCGACGCAAAACTGATAGTTAATTGCAACGTTCAGGGCCTCCTAATGACAATGGAACACTCAAATTGCGTCGAGAGTCAATACATCGTCCTCCAGCCGACTTGTCTCCAAGGGGTATTGCTGCCTCGGGCACCGTATGGTCCCTCTCCTGTGAGTCTAGATTTTCGAATCCGACGCGAAACTGATTGTTAATTGTAACGTTCAGGGCTTCCTAATGACGATGGAACACTCATATTGCATCGAGATTCAATACATCGGCCTCCAGCCGACTTGTCTCCGAAGGTCTATTGCTGCCTCGGGCACGTTGTGGTCGTTCTCCTATGAGTCTAGATTTTCGAATCCGACGCATAACTGATAGTTAATTGTAACGTTCAGGGCCTCCTAATGACGATGGAACACTCAAATTGCTTCGAGAGACAATACATCGTCCTCCAGCCGTCTTGTCTACAATGGGATATGGCTGCCTCGGGCTCCATGTGGTCCGTCTCCTGTGAGTCTAGATTTTCGAATCCGACGCGAAACTGATAGCTAATTGTAACGTTCAGGGCTTCCTAATGACGGTGGAACACTCAAATTGCGCCGAGATTCAATACATCGGCCTCCTGGCGACTAATCTCCAAGGGTCTATTGCTGCCTCTGGCACCTTATGGTCGCCCTCCTATGAGTCTAGATTTTCGAATCCGACGCAAAACCGATAGTTAATTGTAACGTTCAGGGCCTCCTAATGACGATAGAACATTCAAATTGCGTCGAGATTCAATACATCGTCTTTCAGCCGACTTGTCTCCATGTTTCTATTGCTGCCTCGGGCACCTTATGGTCGTTCTCTTGTGAGTCTCCATTTTCGAATCCGACGCAAAACTGATAGTTAATTGCAACGTTCAGGGCCTCCTAATGACGATGTAACACTCAAATTGCGTCTAGGTTAAATACATCGTCCTCCAACTGACTTGTCTCCAAGGGTCTATTGCTGCCTCGGGCACTTTATGATCGATCTCCAGTGATTCTAGATTTTCGAACCCGACGCAAAACTGATAGTTAATTGTAACGTTCAGGGCCTCCTAATGACGATGGAACACTCAAATTGGGTCGAGATTCAATACATCGTCATTCAGACGATTTGTCTCCAAGGGTCTATTGCTGCCTCGGGCGCCTTTTGGTCGTTCCCCTGTAAGTCTAGATTTTAGAATCCGCCGCAAAACTGATAGTTAATTGTAATGTTCACGGCCTCCTAAAGACGGTGGAACACTCTAATTGCGTCGAGATTCAATACATCGGCCTCCAGCCGTCTCGTCTCCTAGGGGTATTGCTGAATCGGGCACCATATGGTCCGTCTCCTGTGACTCTAGAATTTCGATTCCGACGCAAAAATGATAGTTAATTGCAACGTTTAGCGCCTCCTAATGACGATGGAACACACAAAATGGGTCGAGATTGAATACATCGGCCTCCAGCCGACTTGGGTCCAAGTGTCTATTGCTGCCTCGGGCACCTTGTGGTCGTTCTCCCGTGAGTCTAGATTCGAAACCGACGCAAAACTGATAGTTAATTGTAACGTTCAGGGCCTCCTAAAGACGATGGCACACACTAATTGCGTCGAGATTCAGTAAATCGGCCTCCAGCCGTCTTGTCTCCTAGTGGTATTGCTGCCTCGGGCACCATATGGTCCGTCTCCTGCGAGTCTAGATTTTCGAATCCGACGCGAAAATGACTGTTAATTGTAACGTTCAGGGCTTCCTAATGACGATGGAACACTCAAATTGCGTCGAGATTAAATACATAGTCATTCAGCCGATTTGTCTCCAAGGGTCCATTGCTGCCTCGGGCACCTTATGATCGATCTCCAGTGAATCAAGATTTTCGAACCCGACGCAAAACTGATAGTTAATTGTACGGTTCAGGGCCCCCTAATAACGATGGAATACTCAAATTGTGTCGAGATACAATACATCGTCATCCAGCCGACTTCTCTCCACGGGGATATTGCTGCCTCGGGCACCTTATGGTCGTTCTCCTATGAGTCTAGATTTTCGAATCAGCCGCGAAACTGATTGTTAATTGTAACGTGCAGGGCTTCCTAATGACGATGGAACACTCAAATTGCGTCGAGATTCAATACATCGGCCTCTAGCCGACTTGTCTCCAAATGTCTATTGCTGCCTCGGGCACGTTGTGGTCGTTCTCCTATGAGTCTAGATTTTCGAATCCGACGCATAACTGATAGTTAATTGCAACGTTCAGGGCCTCCTAATCACGATGTAACACTCAAATTGCGTCGAGGTTAAATACATCGTCCTCCAACTGACTTGTCTCCAAGGGTCAATTGCTGCCTCGGGCAATTTGTGATCGATCTCCAGTGAGTCTAGATTTTCGAACCCGACGCAAAACTGATAGTTAATTGTAACGTTCAGGGCCTCCTAATGACGACGGAATACTCAAATTGGGCCGAGATTCAATATATCGTCCTCCAGCCGACTTCTCTCCATGGGGATAATGCTGCCTCGGGCACCATATGGTCCGTCTCCTGTGAGTCTAGATTTTCGAATCCGACGCAAAAATGATAGTTAATTGCAACGTTCAGCGCCTCCTAATGACGATGGAACACTCAAATTGCGTCGAGATCGAATACATCGGCCTCCAGCCGACTTGGGTCCAAATGTCTATTGCAGCCTCGGGCACCTTGTGGTCGTTCTCCTGTGAGTCTAGATTCGAACCCGACGCAAAACTGATACTTAATTGTAACGTTCAGGGCCTCCTAATGACGATGGAATACTCAAATTGGGTCGAGATTCCATACATCGGCCTCCAGCCGTCTTGTCTCCTAGGGGTATTGCTGCCTCGGGTACCATATGGTCCGTCTCCTGTGAGTCTAGATTTTCGAATCCGACGCAAAAATGATTGTTAATTGCAACGTTCAGCGCCTCCTAATGGCGATGGGACACTCAAATTGCGTCGAGATTGAATACATCGGCCTCCAGCCGACTTGGGTCCAAATGTCTATTGCTGCCTCGGGCACCTTGTGGTCGTTCCACTGTGAGTCTAGATTTTAGAATCCGACGCAAAACTGATAGTTAATTGTAATGTTCAGGGCCTCCTAATGACGATGGAACACTCAAATAGCGTCGAGATTCAATACATCGGCCTCCAGCCGACTTATCTCCAAGGGGTATTGCTGCCTCGGGTACCATATGGTCCGTCCCAAAAATGATAGTTAATTGCAACGTTCAGGGCCTCCTAATGACGATGGAACACTCAAATTGCGTCGAGAATCAATACATCGTCCTCCGGCCGACTTGTCTACAAGGGGATATGGCTGCCACGGGCTCCATGTGGTCCGTCTCCTGAGAGTCTAGATTTTCGAATCCGACGCGAAACTGATAGCTAATTGTAACGTTCAGGGCCTCCTAATGACGGTTGAACACTCTAATTGCGTCGAGATTCAATACATCGGCCTCAAGGCGACTTATCTCGAAGGGTCTATTGCTTCCTCAGGCACCTTATGGTCGATCTCCTGTGAGTCTAGATTCGAACCCGACGCAAAACTGATAGTTAATTGTAACGTTCAGTGCCCCCTGATGACGATGGAATACTCAAATTGGGTCGAGATTCAATATATCGTCCTCCAGCCGACATCTCTCCATGGGGATAATGCTGCCTCGGGTACCATATGGTCGTTCACCTGTGAGTCTAGATTTTCGAATCCGACGCGAAAATGATTGTTAATTGTAACGTTCAGGGCTTCTTAATGACGATGGAACAATCAAATTCCGTCGAGATTCAATACATCGTCATTCAGCCGATTTGTCTCCAACGGTCTATTGCTGCCTCGGGCACCATATGGTCGTTCCACTGTGACTCTAGATTTTAGAATCCGACGCAAAACTGATAGTTAATTGTAATGTTCAGGGCCTCCTAATGACGATGGAACACTCAAATTGCGTCGAGATTCAATACATCGGCCTCCAGCCGACTTATCTCCAAGGGGTATTGCTGCCTCGGGTACCATATGGTCCGTCTCAAAAATGATAGTTAATTGCAACGTTCAGCGCCTCCTAATGACGATGGAACACTCGAATTGCTTCGAGATTCAATACATCGGCCTCCAGCCGACTTATCTCCAATGGTATATTGCTGCCTCGGGCACTTTATGGTCGTTCTCCTGTGAGTCTACATTTTCGAATCCGACGCAAAAATGATAGTTAATTGTAAATTTCAGCACCTCCTAATGACGATGGAACACTCAAATATCGTCGAGATTCAATACATCGGCCTCGAGCCGACTTGTCTCCAAGGTTCTATTCCGGCCTCGGGCACATTATGGTCGATCTCCTGTGATTCTCGATTTTCGAATCGACGCAAAACTGATAGTTGATTGCTACGTTCAGGGCCTCCTAATGACGATGGAACACTCAAATTGCGTCGAGATTCAATACATCGTCCTTCAGCCGACTTGTCTACAAGGGGATATGGCTGCCTCGGGCTCCATGTGGTCCGTCTCCTGTGAGTCTGGATTTTCGAATCCGACGCGAAACTGATAGCTAATTCTAATTCATCCTCCTAATGACGGTGGAACACTCAAATTGCGTCAAGATTCAATACATCGGCCTCAAGGCGATTTATCTCTAAGGGTCTATTGCTTCCTCAGGCACCTTATGGTCGTTCTCCTGAGAGTCTAGAATTTCGAATCCGACGCAAAACTGTTAGTTAATTGTAACCTTCAGGGCCTCCTAATGACGATAGAACATTCAAATTGCGTCAATATTCAATCCATCGTCCTTCAGTCGACTTGTCTCCAAGGTTCTATTGCTGCCTCGGGCACCTTATGGTCGTTCTCCTGTGAGTCTCGATTTTCGAATCCGACGCAGAACTGATAGTTAAATGCAACGTTCAGGGCCTCTTAATGACGATGGAACACTCAAATTGCGTCGAGGTTGAAACATCGTTCTCCAGCCGAATTGTTTCCGAGGGTAATTGCTGCCTCGTGCACCATATGGTCCGCCTCCTGTGAGTCTACATTTTCGAATCCGACGCAAAAATGATAGTTAATTGTAAATTTCAGCGCCTCCTAATGACGATGGAACAGTCAAATATCGTCGAGATTCAATACATCGGCCTCGAGCCGACTTGTCTCCAAGGTTCTATTGCGGCCTCGGGCACATTATGGTCGTTCTCCTGTGATTCTGGATTTTCGAATCGACGCAAAACTGATAGTTAATTGCAACTTTCAGGGCCTCCAAATGACGATGGAACACTCAAATTGCGTCGAGAATGAATTCATCGTCCTCCAGCCGACTTGTCTACAAGGGGATATGGCTGCCTCGGGCTCCATGTGGTCCGTCTCCTGTGAGTCTAGATTTTCGAATCCGACGCGAAACTGATAGCTAATTGTAACGTTCAGGGCCCCCTAATGACGGTGGAACACTCAAATTGCGTGAAGAATCAATACATCGGCCTCAAGGCGATTTATCTCCAAGGGTCTATTGCTTCCTTAGGCACCTTATTGTCGTTCTCCTGTGAGTCTAGAATTTCGAATCCGACGCAAAACTGATAGTTAATTGTATCGTTAAGGGCCTGCTAATGACGATCGAACATTGAAATTGCGTCGAGATTCAATACATCGTCTTTCAGCCGACTTGTCTTCAAGTTTCTATTGCTGCCACGGGCACCTTATGGTCGTTCTCTTGTGAGTCTTGATTTTCGAATCCGACGCAAAACTGATAGTTAATTGTAATGTTCAGGGCCTCCTAAAGACGATGGAACACTCAAATTGCGTCGAGATTCAATACATCGGCCTCTAGCCGTCTTGTCTCCTAGGGGTATTGCTGCCTCAGGCACCATATGGTCCGTCTCCTGTGAGTCTAGATTTTCGAATCCGACGCAAAAATGATAGTTAATTGCAACGTTCAGTGCCACCTAATGACGATGGAACACTCAAATTGCGTCGAGATTCAATACATCGGCCTCCAGCCGACTTGTCTCCAAGGGTCAATTGCTGCCTCGGGCACCTTATGGTCGTTCTCCTGTGAGTCTAGATTTTCGAATCCGACCCATAACTGATAGTTAATTGCAACGTTCAGCGCCTCCTAATGACGATGGAACACTCACATTGCGTCGAGATTCAATACATCAACCTTAAGCTGAATTGTCTCCAAGAGTCAATTGCTGCCTCGGACACCTTATGGTCGTTCTCCTGTGAGACTAGATTTTCGAATCCGAAGCAAAACTGATAGTTAATTGCAACGTTCGGGGCCTCCTAATGACGATGGAACACTCAAATTGCGTCGAGATTCAATACATCGTCCTTCAGCCGACTTGTCTCCAAGGTTCTATTGCTGCCTCGGGTACCTTATGGTCGTTCTCCTGTGATTCTAGATTTTATAGTCGGACGCATAACTGATAGTTAATTGCATTGTTCAGCACCTCCTAATGACGATGGAACACTCAAATTGCGTCGAGATTCAATTCATCGTCCTTCAGCCGACTTGTCTCCAAGAGTCTATTGCTGCCTCGGACACCTTATGGTCGTTCTCCTGTGAGTCTAGATTTTCGAATCCGAAGCAAAACTGATAGTTAGTTGTTACGTTCGGGGCCTCCCAATGACGATTGAACACTCAAATTGCGTCGAGATTCAATACATCGTCCTTCAGCCGACTTGTCTCCAAGGTTCTATTGCTGCCTCGGGTACCTTATGGTCGTTCTCCTGTGAGTCTAGATTTTCGATTCCGACGCATACCTGATAGTTAATTGTAACGTTCGGGGCCTCCTAATAACGACGGAACACTCAAATTTCGTCGAGATTCAATACATCGTCCTCCAGCCGACTTGTCTCCAAGGTTCTATTGCTGCCTCGGGCACCTTATGGTCGTTCTCATGTGTGTCTCGATTTTCGAATCCAACGCAAAACTGCTAGTTAATTGCAACGTTCAGGGACTCTTAATGACGATGGAACACTCAAATTGCGTCGAGATTCAATACATCGGCCTCGAGCCAACATGTCTCCAAGAAGACATTGCTGCCTCGGGCACCAAATGGTCCGTCTCCTGTGAGTCTAGATTTTCGATTCCGATCCGAAACTGATAGTTAATTGTAACGTTCAGGGCCTCCTAATGACGATGGAACATTCAATTTGCGTCGAGATTCAATATATCGTCTTGCAGCCGACATGTTTCCAAGGTTCTTCTGCTGCCTCGGCACCTTATGGTCGTTCTACTGTGAGTCACGATTTTTGAATCCGACGCAAACTGATAGTTAATTGCTTCGTTCGGGGCCTCCTAATCGCGATGGAACACTCAAATAGCATCGAGATTCAATACATCCTCATTCAGCCGATTTGTCTCCAAGGCTATATTGCTGCCTCGGGCACCATATGGTCCGTCTCCTGTGAGTCTAGATTTTCGATTCCGATGCGAAACTGAAAGTTAATTGTAACGTTCAGGGCCTCCAAATGACGATGGAACACTCAAATTGCGACGAGATTCAATACATCGTTCTCCAGCCAACTTGTCTCCAAGGGTCTATTGCTGCCTCGGGCACCTTATGGTCGTTCCCCTGTGAGTCTAGATTTTCGAATCCGACGCATAACTGATCGTTAATTGTAACGCTCAGCGGCTCCTAATGACGATGGAACACTCAAATTGCATCGAGCTTCAATACATCGTCCACCTGCCGACTTGCCTCGGGCACCATATGGTCCTTCTGTGTGTCTAGATTTTCGATTCCGACGCGAAACTGATAGTTAATTGAAACGTTCAGGGCCTCCTAATGACGATGGAACACTCTAAATGCGTCGAGGTTCATTACATCGTCCTCCAGCCGACTTGTCTCCAAGGGGTATTGCTGCCTCAGGCACCATATGGTCGGTCTCCTGTGAGTCTAGATTGTCGAATTCGACGCTAAAATGATAGTTAATTGTAACGTTCAGCGCCTCCTAATGACGATGGAACACTCAAATTGCGTCGAGGTTCAATACATCGTCCTCCTGCCGACTTGTCTCCAATGGGTATTGCTGCCTCGGGCACCATATTCTCCTGTGAGTCTAGATTTTCGATTCCGACGCGAAACTGATAGTTAATTGTAACGTTCAGGGCCTCCTAATGACGATGGAACACTCAAATCGCTTCGAGATTGAATACATCGGCCTCCAGCCGACTTGTCTCCAAAGTTCTATTGCTGCGTCGGGCACCTTGTGGTCGTTCTCCTGTGAGTCTAGATTTTCGAATCCGACGCATAACTGATAGTTAATTGTAACGTTCAGGGCCTCAAAATGACGATGGAGTACTCAAATTGCGTCGAGATTCAATACATCGTCCTCCAGCCGACTTGTCTCCAAGGGGCTATTGCTGCCTAAGGGCACCTTATGGCCGTTCCCCTGTGAGTCTAGATTTTCGAATCCGACGCATAACTGATAGTTAATTGTAACGCTCAGCGCCTCCTAATGACGATGGAACACTCAAATTGCGTTGAGATTCAATACATCGTCCTCCAGCCGACTTCTTTCCATCTGGTTAGGGCTGCCTCGGGCACCTTATGGTCGTTCTCCTGTAAGTCTTGATTTACGAATCCGACGCGATACTGATTGTTATTTGTAACGTTCAGGGCTTCCTAATGACGATGGAACACTCAAATTGCGTCGAGAGTCAATACATCGTCCTCCAGCCGACTTGTCTACAAGGGGATATTGCTGCCTCTGGCTCCATGTATTTCGTGTCCTGTGAGTCTAGATTTTCGAATCCAACGCAAAACTGATAGTTAATTGTAACGTTCAGGGCCTCCTAATGACGACGGAACACTCAAATTGCGTCGAGATTCAATACATCGGCCTCCAGGCGACTTATCTCCAAGGGTCTATTGCTGCTTTGGGCACCTTATGGTCGTTCTCCTGTGGGTCTAGATTTTCGAATCCGACCCAAAACTGATAGATAATTGCAACGTTCAACCCGTCCTAATGACGATGGAACACTCAAATTGGATCGAGATTCAATACATCGGCCTCCAGCCGACTTATCTCCAAGGGGTATTGCTGCCTCGGGTACCATATGGTCCGTCCCAAAAATGATAGTTAATTGCAACGTTCAGGGCCTCCTAATGACGATGGAACACTCAAATTGCGTCGAGAATCAATACATCGTCCTCCGGCCGACTTGTCTACAAGGGGATATGGCTGCCACGGGCTCCATGTGGTCCGTCTCTTGAGAGTCTAGATTTTCGAATCCGACGCGAAACTGATAGCTAATTGTAACGTTCAGGGCCTCCTAATGACGGTTGAACACTCTAATTGCGTCGAGATTCAATACATCGGCCTCAAGGCGACTTATCTCCAAGGGTCTATTGCTTCCTCAGGCACCTTATGGTCGATCTCCTGTGAGTCTAGATTCGAACCCGACTCAAAACTGATAGTTAATTGTAACGTTCAGGGCCCCCTGATGATGATGGAATACTCAAATTGGGTCGAGATTCAATATATCGTCCTCCAGCCGACATCTCTCCATGGGGATAATGCTGCCTCGGGTACCATATGGTCGTTCACCTGTGAGTCTAGATTTTCGAATCCGACGCGAAAATGATTGTTAATTGTAACGTTCAGGGCTTCTTAATGACGATGGAACAATCAAATTGCGTCGAGATTCAATACATCGTCATTCAGCCGATTTGTCTCCAAGGGTCCATTGCTGCCTCGGGCACCTTATGATCGATCTCCAGTGAGTCTAGATTTTCGAACCCGACGCAAAACCGATAGTTAATTGTACCGTTCAGGGCCCCCTAATGACGATGGAATACTCAAATTGCGTCGAGATTCAATACATCGTCATCCAGCCGACTTTTCTCCATGGGGCCGGCCGTGGTGGCCGAGCGGTTCTAGGCGCTTCAGTTTGGAACCGCGCGACCGCTACGGTCGCGGGTTCGAATCCTGCCTCGGGCATGGATGTGTGTGATGTCCATAGGTTAGTTAGGTTTAAGTAGTTCTAAGTTCTAGGGGACTGATGACCTCAGATGTTAAGTCCCATAGTGCTCAGAGCCATTTGAACCATTTTTTTCTCTCCATTGGGATAATGCTGACTCGGGCACTTTATGGTCGTTGTCCTGTCAGTCTAGATATTCGAATCCGACGCGAAACTGATTGTTAATTATAACGTTCAGGGCTTCCTAATGACGATGGAACACTCAAATTGCGTCGAGATTCAATACATCGTCATTCAGCCGATTTGTCTCCAACGGTCTATTGCTGCCTCGGGCACCTTATGGTCGTTCCACTGTGAGTCTAGATTTTAGAATCCGACGCAAAACTGATAGTTAATTGTAATGTTCAGGGCCTCCTAATGACGATGGAACACTCAAATTGCGTCGAGATTCAATACATCGGCCTCCAGCCGACTTATCTCCAAGGGGTATTGCTGCCTCGGGTACCATATGGTCCGTCTCAAAAATGATAGTTAATTGCAACGTTCAGCGCCTCCTAATGACGATGGAACACTCAAATTGCTTCGAGATTCAATACATCGGCCTCCAGCCGACTTATCTCCAATGGTATATTGCTGCCTCGGGCACTTTATGGTCGTTCTCCTGTGAGTCTACATTTTCGAATCCGACGCAAAAATGATAGTTAATTGTAAATTTCAGCACCTCCTAATGACGATGGAACACTCAAATATCGTCGAGATTCAATACATCGGCCTCGAGCCGACTTGTCTCCAAGGTTCTATTCCGGCCTCGGGCACATTATGGTCGATCTCCTGTGATTCTCGATTTTCGAATCGACGCAAAACTGATAGTTAATTGCTACGTTCAGGGCCTACTAATGACGATGGAACACTCACATTGCGTCGAGATTCAATACATCGTCCTTCAGCCGACTTGTCTACAAGGGGATATGGCTGCCTCGGGCTCCATGTGGTCCGTCTCCTGTGAGTCTGGATTTTCGAATCCGACGCGAAACTGATAGCTAATTCTAACGTTCAGGGCCTCCTAATGACGGTGGAACACTCAAATTGCGTCAAGATTCAATACATCGGCCTCAAGGCGATTTATCTCTAAGGGTCTATTGCTTCCTCAGGCACCTTATGGTCGTTCTCCTGAGAGTCTAGAATTTCGAATCCGACGCAAAACTGATAGTTAATTGTAACCTTCAGGGCCTCCTAATGACGATAGAACATTCAAATTGCGTCAATATTCAATCCATCGTCCTTCAGTCGACTTGTCTCCAAGGTTCTATTGCTGCCTCGGGCACCTTATGGTCGTTCTCCTGTGAGTCTCGATTTTCGAATCCGACGCAAAACTGATAGTTAAATGCAACGTTCAGGGCCTCTTAATGACGATGGAACACTCAAATTGCGTCGAGGTTGAAACATCGTTCTCCAGCCGAATTGTCTCCGAGGGTAATTGCTGCCTCGTGCACCACATGGTCCGCCTCCTGTGAGTCTACATTTTCGAATCCGACGCAAAAATGATAGTTAATTGTAAATTTCAGCGCCTCCTAATGACGATGGAACAGTCAAATATCGTCGAGATTACATACATCGGCCTCGAGCCGACTTGTCTCCAAGGTTCCATTGCGGCCTCGGGCACATTATGGTCGTTCTCCTGTGAGTCTAGATTTTCGAATCCGAAGCAAAACTGATAGTTAATTGTATAGTTCGGGGCCTCCTAATGACGATGGAACACTCAAATTGCGTCGAGATTCAATAAATCGTCCTTCAGCCGACTTGTCTCCAAGGTTCTTTTGCTGCCTCGGGCACCATATGGTCGTTCTCCAGTGAGTCTCGATTTTCGAATCCGACGCAAAACTGATTGTTAAATGCAACGTTCAGGGCCTCTTAATGACGATGGAACACTCAAATTGCGTCGAGGTTGAAACATCGTTCTCCAGCCGAATTGTCTCCGATGGGTTTTGCTGCCTCGGGCACCATATGGTCCGCCTCCTGTGAGTATACGTTTTGGAATCCGACGCCAAGAAGAAAGTTAATTGTAAATATCAGCGCCTCCTAATGACGATGGAACACTCAAATATCGTCGAGATTCAATACATCGGCCTCGAGCCGACTTGTCTCCAAGGTTCTATTGCGGCCTCGGGCACATTATGGTCGTTCTCCTGTGATTCTCGATTTTCGAATCGACGCAAAACTGATAGTTAATTGCAACATTCAGGGCCTCCTAATGACGATGGAACACTCAAATTGCGTCGAGAATGAATTCATCGTCCTCCAGCCGACTTGTCTACAAGGGGATATGGCTGCCTCGGGCTCCATGTGGTCCGTCTCCTGTGAGTCTAGATTTTCGAATCCGACGCGAAACTGATAGCTAATTGTAACGTTCAGGGCCCCCTAATGACGGTGGAACACTCAAATTGCGTGAAGAATCAATACATCGGCCTCAAGGCGATTTATCTCCAAGGGTCTATTGCTTCCTTAGGCACCTTATGGTCGTTCTCCTGTGAGTCTAGAATTTCGAATCCGACGCAAAACTGATAGTTAATTGTATCGTTCAGGGCCTCCTAATGACGATCGAACATTGAAATTGCGTCGAGATTCAATACATCGTCTTTCAGCCGACTTGTCTCCAAGTTTCTATTGCTGCCTCGGGCACCTTATGGTCGTTCTCTTGTGAGTCTTGATTTTCGAATCCGACGCAAAACTGATAGTTAATTGTAATGTTCAGGGCCTCCTAAAGACGATGGAACACTCAAATTGCGTCGAGATTCAATACATCTGCCTCTAGCCGTCTTGTCTCCTAGGGGTATTGCTGCCTCAAGCACCATATGGTCCGTCTCCTGTGAGTCTAGATTTTCGAATCCGACGCAAAAATGATAGTTAATTGCAACGTTCAGCGCCTCCTAATGACGATGGAACACTCAAATTGCGTCGAGATTCAATACATCGGCCACCAGCCGACTTGTCTCCAAGGGTCAATTGCTGCCTCGGGCACCTTATGGTCGTTCTCCTGTGAGTCTAGATTTTCGAATCCGACCCATAACTGATAGTTAATTGCAACGTTCAGCGCCTCCTAATGACGATGGAACACTCAAATTGCGTCGAGATTCAATACATCAACCTTAAGCTGAATTGTCTCCAAGAGTCAATTGCTGCCTCGGACACCTTATGGTCGTTCTCCTGTGAGACTAGATTTTCGAATCCGAAGCAAAACTGATAGTTAATTGCAACGTTCGGGGCCTCCTAATGACGATGGAACACTGAAATTGCGTCGAGATTCAATACATCGTCCTTCAGCCGACTTGTCTCCAAGGTTCTATTGCTGCCTCGGGTACCTTATGGTCGTTCTCCTGTGATTCTAGATTTTCTAGTCGGACGCATAACTGATAGTTAATTGCAACGTTCAGCACCTCCTAATGACGATGGAACACTCAAAGTTCGTGGAGATTCAATACATCGGCCTCCAGCAGACTTGTCTCCAAGGGGACATTGCTGCCTCGGGCACCATATGGTCCGTCTCCTGTGAGTCTAGATCTTCGATTCCGATGCGAAACTGATAGTTAATTGTAACGTTCAGGGCCTCCTAATAACGATGGAACACTCAAATTGCGTCGAGGTTCAATACATCGTCCTCCAGCCGACTTGTCTCCAAGGGGTATTGCTGCCTCGGGCACCATATGGTCCGTCTCCTGTGAGTCTAGATTTTCGAATCCGACAAAAAAAAATAGTTAATTGTATCGTTAAGCGCCTCCTAATGACGATGGAACACTGAAATTGCGTCGAGAGTCAATACATCGTCCTCCAGCCGACTTGTCTACAAGGGGATATTGCTGCCTCTGGCTCCATGTGATCCGTGTCCTGTGAGTCTAGATTTTCGAATCCGACGCATAACTGGTAGTTAATTGTAAAGGTTAGGGCCTCCTAATGACGATGAAACATTCAAATTGCGTCTAGATTCAATACATCGTCCTTCAGCCGACTTGTCTCCAAGGGCATATCGCTGCCTCGGGCACCACATGGTCCGTCTCCGTTGATTCTACATTTTCGAATCCGACGCAAAAGTGATAGTTAATTGTTATGTTCAGGGCCTCCTAATTACGATGGGGCACTCAGATTGCGTCGCGATTCAATACATCGTCCTCGAGCGGACTTGTCTCCAAGGTGATATTGCTGCCTCGGGCACCTTATGGTTCGTCTCCAGTGAGTCTAGATTTTCGATTCCGACGAAAAACTGATAGTTAATTGTAACATTCAGGGTCTCCTAATGACGATGGAACACTCATATTGCGTCGCGATCCAATACATCGTCCTCCAGCCGACTTGTCTCCTAGGGTCTATTGGTGCCTCGGGCACCTTAAGATCGTTCTCTTGTGAGTCTCGATTTTCTAATCCGACGCAAAACTGATAGTTAATTGCAACGTTGAGGGCCTCCTAATGGCGATGGAACACTCAAATTGCGACGAGGTTCAATACATCGTCCTCCTGCAGAATTGCCTCCAATGGGTATTGCTGCCTTGGGCACCATATCTTCCGTCTCCTGTGACTCTAGATTTTCGATTCCGACGCTAAATGATGGTTAATTGTAGCGTTCAGGGCCCCCTAATGACGATGGAACACTCAAATTGCGTCGAGAGGCAATACATCGTCCTCCAGCCGACTTGTCTACAAGGGGATTTTGCTGCCTCGGGCTCCATGAGGTCCGTCTCCTGTGTGTCTAGATTTTTGAATCCGACGCGGAACTGATAGTTAATTGTAAGGTTCAGGGCCTCCTAATGACGATGGAACACTCCAATTGCGTCGAGATTCAATACATCGTCCTTCAGCCGACTTGTCTCCAACGGTCTATTGCTGGCTCGGGCACCTTATGGTCGTTCTCCTGTGAGTCTAGATTTTAGAATCCGACGCAAAACTGATAGTTAATTGTAACGTTCAAGCCCTCCTAACGACGATGGAACACTCAAATTGCGTGGAGATTCAATACATCGGCCTCCAGCCGACTTGTCTCCAAGGGGACATTGCTGCCTCGGGCACCATATGGTCCGTCTCCTGTGAGTCTAGATTTTCGATTCCGATGCGAAACTGATAGTTAATTGTAACGTACAGGGCCTCCTAATAACGATGGAACACTCAAATTGCGACGAGATTCAATACATCGTCCTTCAGCCGACTTGTCTCCAACGGTCTATTGCTGGCTCGGGCACCTTAGGGTCGTTCTCCTGTGAGTCTAGATTTTAGAATCCGACGCAAAACTGATAGTTAATTGTAACATTCAAGCCCTCCTAATGACGATGGAACACTCAAAGTTCGTGGAGATACAATACATCGGCCTCCAGCAGACTTGTCTCCAAGGGAACATTGCTGCCTCGGGCACCATATGGTCCGTCTCCTGTGAGTCTAGATTTTCGATTCCGATGCGAAACTGATAGTTAATTGTAACGTTCAGGGCCTCCTAATAACGATAGAACACTCAAATTGCGTCGAGGTTCAATACATCGTCCTCCAGCCGACTTGTCTCCAAGGGGTATTGCTGCCTCGGGCACCATATGGTCCGTCTCCTGTGAGTCTAGATTTTCGAATCCGACAAAAAAAAATAGTTAATTGTATCGTTAAGCGCCTCCTAATGACGATGGAACACTGAAATTGCGTCGAGAGTCAATACATCGTCCTCCAGCCGACTTGTCTACAAGGGGATATTGCTGCCTCTGGCTCCATGTGATCCGTGTCCTGTGAGTCTAGATTTTCGAATCCGACGCATAACTGATAGTTACTTGTAAAGGTTAGGGCCTCCTAATGACGATGAAACATTCAAATTGCGTCGAGATTCAATACATCGTCCTCCACCCGACTTGTCTCTAAGGGCATATCGCTGCCTCGGGCACCACATGGTCCGTCTCCGTTGATTCTACATTTTCGAATCCGACGCAAAAGTGATAGTTAATTGTTATGTTCAGGGCCTCCTTATTACGATGGGGCACTCAGATTGCGTCGCGATTCAATACATTGTCCTCGAGCGGACTTGTCTCCAAGGTGATATTGCTGCCTCGGGCACCTTAAGGTCCGTCTCCAGTGAGTCTAGATTTTCGATTCCGACGAAAAACTGATAGTTATTTGTAACCTTCAGGGTCTCCTAATGACGATGGAACACTCATATTGCGTCGCGATCCAATACATCGTCCTCCAGCCGACTTGTCTCCTAGGGTCTATTGGTGCCTCGGGCACCTTAAGATCGTTCTCTTGTGAGACTCGATTTTTTAATCCGACGCAAAACTGATAGTTTATTTGCAACGTTGAGGGCCTCCTAATGACGATGGAAAACTCAAATTGCGACGAAGTTCAATACATCGTCCTCCTGCAGACTTGCCTCCAATGGGTATTGCTGCCTTGGGCACCATATCTTCCGTCTCCTGTGACTCTAGATTTTCGATTCCGACGCTAAATGATAGTTAATTGTAACGTTCAGGGCCCCCTAATGACGATGGAACACTCAAATTGCGTCGAGAGGCAATACATCGTCCTCCAGCCGACTTGTCTACAAGGGGATTTTGCTGCCTCGGGCTCCATGTGGTCCGTCTCCTGTGTGTCTAGATTTTTGAATCCGACGCGAAACTGATAGTTAATTGTAAGGTTCAGGGCCTCCTAATGACGATGGAACACTCCAATTGCGTCGAGATTCAATACATCGTCCTTCAGCCGACTTGTCTCCAACGGTCTATTGCTGGCTCCGGCACCTTATGGTTGTTCTCCTGTGAGTCTAGATTTTAGAATCCGACTAAAAACTGATAGTTAATTATAACGTTCAAGCCCTCCTAATGACGATGGAACACTCAAATTGCGTGGAGATTCAATACATCGGCCTCCAGCCCACTAGTCTCCAAGGGGACATTGCTGCCTCGGGAACCATATGGTCCGTCTCCTGTGAGTCTAGATTTTCGATTCCGATGCGAAACTGATAGTTAATTGTAACGTTCAGGGCCTCCTAATAACGATGGAACACTCAAACTGGGACGAGATTCAATACATCGTCCTTCAGCCGACTTGTCTCCAACGGTCTATTGCTGGCTCGAGCACCTTAGGGTCGTTCTCCTGTGAGTCTAGATTTTAGAATCCGACGCAAAACTGATAGTTAATTGTAACATTCAAGCCCTCCTAATAACGATGGAACACTCAAAGTTCGTGGAGATTCAATACATCGGCCTCCAGCAGACTTGTCTACAAGGGGATTTTGCTGCCTCGGGCTCCATGAGGTCCGTCTCCTGTGTGTCTAGATTTTTGAATCCGACGCGAAAATGATAGTTAATTGTAAGGTTCAGGGCCTCCTAATGGTGATGGAACAATCCCATTGCGTCGAGATTCAATACATCGTCCTTCAGCCGACTTGTCTCCAACGGTCTATTGCAGGCTCCGGCACCTTACGGTCGTTCTCCTGTGAGTCTAGATTTTAGAATCCGACGCAAAACTGATAGTTAATTGTAATGTTCAAGCACTTCTAATGACGATGGAACACTCAAATTGCGTGGAGATTCAATACATCGGCCTCTAGCCCACTTGTCTCCAAGGGGACATTGCTGCCTCGGGAACCATAAGGTCCGTCTCCTGTGAGTCTAGATTTTCGATTCCGATGCGAAACTGATAGTTAATTGTAACGTTCAGGGCCTCCTAATAACGATGGAACACTCAAATTGCGACGAGATTCAATACATCGTCCTCCAGCCGACTTGTCTCCAAGGGGTATTGCTGCCTCGGGCACCATATAGTCCGTCTCCTGTGAGTCTAGATTTTCGAATCCGACAAAAAAATAGTTAATTGTATCGTTAAGCCCCTCCTAATGACGATGGAACACTGAAATTGCGTCGAGAGTCAATACATCGTCCTCCAGCCGACTTGTCTACAAGGGGATATTGCTGCCTCGGGCTCCATGTGATCCGTGTCCTGTGAGTCTAGATTTTCGAATCCGACGCATAACTGATAAATAATTGTAAAGGTTAGGGCCTCCTAATGACGATGAAGCATTCAAATTGCGTCGAGATTCAATACATCGTCCTCCAGCCGACTTGTCTCCAAGGGCATATCGCTGCCTCGGGCACCACATGGTCCGTCTCCGTTGATTCTACATGATAGTTAATTGTTATGTTCAGGGCCTCCTAATTACGATGGGGCACTCAGATTGCGACGCGATTCAATACATCGTCCTTGAGCGGTCTTGTCTCCAAGGTGATATTGCTGCCTCGGTCACCTTATGGTCCGTCTCCAGTGAGTCTAGATTTTCGATTCCGACGAAAAACTGATAGTTAATTGTAACATTCAGGGTCTCCTAATGACGATGGGACACTCATACTGCGTCGCGATCTAATACATCGTCCTCCAGCCGACTTGTCTCCTAGGGTCTATTGGTCCCTCGGGCACCTTAAGATCGTTCTCTTGTGAGTCTCGATTTTCTAATCCGACGCAAAACTGATAGTTAATTGCAACGTTGAGGGCCTCCTAATGACGATGGAACACTCAAATTGCGACGAGGTTCAATACATCGTCCTCCTGCAGACTTGCTTCCAATGGGTATTGCTGCCTTGGGCACCACATCTTCCGTCTCCTGTGACTCTAGATTTTCGATTCCGACGCTAAATGATAGTTAATTGTAACGTTCAGGGCCCCCTAATGACGATGGACCACTCAAATTGCGTCGAGAGGCAATACATCGTCCTCCAGCCGACTTGTCTACAAGGGGATTTTGCTGCCTCGGGCTCCATGAGGTCCGTCTCCCGTGTGTCTAGATGTTTGAATCCGACGCGAAACTGATAGTTAATTGTAAGGTTCAGGGCCTCCTAATGACGATGGAATACTCCAATTGCGTCGAGATTCAATACATCGTCCTTCAGCCGACCTGTCTCCAACGGTCTATTGCTGGCTCCGGCACCTTATGGTCGTTCTCCTGTGAGTCTAGATTTTAGAATCCGACGCAAAACTGATAGTTAATTGTAACGTTCAAGCCCTCCTAATGACGATGGAACACTCAAATTGCGTGGAGATTCAATACATCGGACTCCAGCCCACTTGTCTCCAAGGGGACATTGCTGCCTCGGGAACCATATGGTCCGTCTCCTGTGAGTCTATATTTTCGATTCCGATGCGAAACTGATAGTTAATTGTAACGTTCAGGGCCTCCTAATAACGATGGAACACTCAAATTGCGACGAGATTCAATACATCGTCCTTCAGCCGACTTGTCTCCAACGGTCTATTGCTGGCTCGGGCACCTTAGGTTCGTTCTCCTGTGTGTCTAGATTTTTGAATCCGACGCGAAACTGATAGTTAATTGTAAGGTTCAGGGCCTCCTAATGACGATGGAACACTCCAATTGCGTCGAGATTCAATACATCGTCCGTCAGCCGACTTGTCTCCAACGGTCTATTGCTGGCTCCGGCACCTTATGGTCGTTCTCATGTGAGTCTAGATTTTAGAATCCGACGCAAAACTGATAGTTAATTGTAACGTTCAAGCCCTCCTAACGACGATGGAACACTCAAATTGCGTGGAGATTCAATACATCGGCCTCCAGCCGACTTGTCTCCAAGGGGACATTGCTGCCCGGGCACCATATGGTCCGTCTCCTGTGAGTCTAGATTTTCGATTCCGATGCGAAACTGATAGTTAATTGTAACGTACAGGGCCTCCTAATAACGATGGAACACTCAAATTGCGACGAGATTCAATACATCGTCCTTCAGCCGACTTGTCTCCAACGGTCTATTGCTGGCTCGGGCACCTTAGGGTCGTTCTCCTGTGAGTCTAGATTTTAGAATCCGACTCAAAACTGATAGTTAATTGTAACGTTCAAGCCATCCTAATGACGATGGAACACTCAAAGTTCGTGGAGATTCAATACATCGGCCTCCAGCAGACTTGTCTCCAAGGGGACATTGCTGCCTCGGGCACCATATGGTCCGTCTCCTGTGAGTCTAGATTTTCGATTCCGATGCGAAACTGATAGTTAATTGTAACGTTCAGGGCCTCCTAATAACGATGGAACACTCAAATTGCGTCGAGATTCAATACATCGGCCTCCAGCCGACTTGTCTCCAAGGTTCTATTGCTGCCTCGAATACCTTATGGTCGTTCTCCTGTGAGTCTAGATTTTTGAAGCCGACGCACAACTGATAGTTATTTGCAACGTTCAGCGCCTCGTAATGCCGACGGAACACTCAAATGGCTTCGAGAAGCAATACATCGTCATTCAAACCTACTTGTCTCCAAAGGTCTATTGCTGCCTCGGGGACCTTGTCGTCGTTCTCCTGTTTGTCTAGATTTTCGAATCCGACGCATAACTGATTGTTAATTGTAAAGTTCAGGGCCTCCTAATGACGATGAAACACTCAAATTGCGTCGAGATTCAATACATCGTCCTCCAGCCGACTTGTCACTAAGGGGCCATTGCTGCATCGAGCACCTTATGGTCCGTCTCCAGTGAGTCTAGATTTTCGATTCCGACGAAAAACTGACAGTTAATTGTAACATTCAGGTTCTCCTAATGACGATGGAACACTCAAATTGCGTCGAGATTCAATACATCGTCCTCCAGCCGACTTGTCTCCAAGGGGTATTGCTGCCTCGGGCACCATATTGTCCGTCTCCTGTGAGTCTAGATTTTCGAATCCGACGAAAAAATTATAGTTAATTGTAACGTTAAGCGCCCCCTAATGACGATGGAAGACTCATATTGCGTCGAGAGTCAATACATCGTCCTCCAGCCGACTTGTCTACAAGGGGATATTGCTGCCTCTGGCTCCATGTGGTTCGTGTCCTGTGAGACAGGATTTTCGAATCCGACGCGAAACTGATAGTTAATTGTAGCGTTCAGGTCCTCCTAATGACGATGGAACACTCAAATTGCGTCGAGATTCAATACATCGGCCTCCAGCCGACTTGTCTCCAAGGTTCTATTGCTGCCTCGAGCACCTTATGCTCGTTCTCCTGTGAGTCTAGATTTTTGAAGCCGACGCATAACTGATAGTTATTTGCAACGTTCAGCGCCTCGTAATGACGACGGAACACTCAAATTGCTTCGAGAAGCAATACATCGTCATTCAAACCTACTTGTCTCCAAAGGTCTATTGCTGCCTCGGGCACCTTATGATCGTTCTCCTGTGAGTCTAGATTTTAGAATCCGACGCAAAACTAATAGTTAATTGTAACGTTCAGGGCCTCCTAAAGACGATGGAGCACTCAAATTGCATCGCGATCCAATACATCGTCCTCCAGCCGACTTTTCTCCAAGGGTCTATTGCTGCCACGGGCACCTTATGATCGTTGTGCTGTGAATCTAGATTTTCGAACCCGACGCAAAGCTGATAGTTAATTGTAACGTTCAGGGTCTCCTATTGACGATGGAATACTCGTATTGCGTCAAGATTTAATACATCGTCCTCCAGCCGACTTCTCTCAATGGGGATATTGCTGCCTCGGGCACCTTATGGTCGTTCTCCTGTGAGTCTAGATTTTCGAATCCGACGCAAAACTGTTAATTAATTGTAACGTTCAGGGCCGCCTAATGACGATGGAACACTCAAATTCCGTCGAGATTCAATACATCGTCCTTCAGCCGACTTGTCTCCAAGGGTCTATTGCTGCCTCGGGAACCATATGATCCTTCTCCTGTGACTAGATTTTCGAATCCGACTCTAAAATGAAAGTTAATTGTAACGTTCAGCGCCTCCTATTGACGATGGAACACTCAAATTGCTTCGAGATTCAATACATCGGCCTCCAGCCGACTTGTCTCCAAGGGTCTATTGTTGCCTCGGGGACCTTATGATCGTTCTCCTGTGAGTCTAGATTTTCGAACTCGACGCAAAACTGATAGTTAATTGTAACTTTCATGGCCCCCTAATGTCGATGGAACACTCAAATTGCATCGAGATTCAATTCATCGTCCTCCAGCCGACTTCTCTTCATCCGGATATTGCTGCCTCGGGCACCTTATGGTCGTTCTCCTGCGAGTCTAGATTTTCGAATCCGACGCAAAACTGATAGTTAATTGTAACGGTGAGTGCTTCCTAATGACGACGAAACACTCAAATTGCTTCGAGAAGCAATACATCGTCATTCAAACCTACTTGTCTCCAAAGGTCTATTGCTGCCTCGGGCACCTTATGGTCGTTCTCCCGTGAGTCTAGATTTTAGAATCCGACGCAAAACTAATAGTTAATTGTAACGTTCAGGGCCTCCTAAAGACGATGGAACACTCAAATTGCGTCGCGATCCAATACATCGTCCTCCAGCTGACTTTTCTCCAAGGGTCTATTGCTGCCACGGGCACCTTATGATCGTTCTGCTGTGAATCTAGATTTTCGAACCCCACGCAAAGCCGATAGTTAATTGTAACGTTCAGGGCCTCCTATTGACGATGGAATACTCAAATTGCGTCAAGATTCAATACATCGTAGTCCAGCCGACTTCTCTCAATGGGGATATTGCTGCCTCGGACACCTTATGGTCGTTCTCCTGTGAGGCTAGATTTTCGAATCCGACGCAAAACTGATAGTTAATTGTAACGTTCATGGCCGCCTAATGATGATGGAACACTCAAATTGCGTCGAGATTCAATACATCGTCCTTCAGCCGACTTGTCTCCAAGGGTCTATTGCTGCCTCGGGAACCATATGATCCTTCTCCTGTGACTAGATTTTCGAATCCGACGCTAAAATGATAGTTAATTGTAACGTTCAGCGACTCCTATTGACGATGGAACACTCACATTGCGTCGAGATTCAATACATCGGCCTCCAGCCAACTTGTCTCCAAGGGTCTATTGCTGCCTCGGGGACCTTATGATCGTTCTCCTGTGAGTCTAGATTTTCGAACTCGACGCAAAGCTGATAGTTAATTGTAACTTTCATGGCCCCTTAATGTCGATGGAACACTCAAATTGCATCGAGATTCAATTTATCGTCCTCCAGCCGACTTCTCTTCATCCGGATATTGCTGCTTTGGGCACCTTATGGTCGTTCTCCTGCGAGTCTAGATTTTCGAATCCGACGCAAAACTGATAGTTAATTGTAACGGTGAGTGCCTCCTAATGACGATGGAACACTCAAATTGCGTCGAGATTCAATACTTCTGCTTCCAGCCGACTTGTCTCCAAGGGGACATTGCTGTCTGTAGCACCATATGGTCCGTCTCCGGTGAGCCTACATTTTCGATTCCGATGCGAAACTGATGGTTAATTGTATCGTTCAGGGCCTCCACATGACGATGGAACACTCAAATTCCGTCGAGAGTCAATACATCGTCCTCCAGCCGATTTGTCTACAAGCACATATTGCTTCCTCGGGCTCCATGTGGTCCGTCTCCTGTGAGTCTAGATTTTCGAATCCGACGCTAAAATGATAGTTAATTGTGACGTTCAGCGCCTCCTAATGTCGATGGAACACTCAAATTGCATCGAGATTCAATACATCGTCCTTCAGCCGACTTCTCTTCATGGGGATATTGCTGCGTCGGGCACTTTATGGTCGTTCCCCTGTGAGTCTACATTTTCTAATCCGACGCGAAACTGATTTTAATTGTAACGTTCAGGGCTTCCTAATGACGATGGAACACTCATATTGCGTCGAGATTCAATACATCGTCATTCAGCCGACTTGTCTCCAAGTTTCTATTGCTGCCTCGAGCACCTTATGGTCGTTCTCCTGTGAGTCTAGATTTTTGAAGCCGACGCTTAACTGATAGTTATGTGCAACGTTCAGCGCCTCGTAATGACGACGGAACACTCAAATTGCTTCGAGAAGCAATACATCGTCATACAAACCTACTTGTCTCCAAAGGTCTATTGCTGCCTAGGGCACCTTATGGTCGTTCTCCTGTGAGTCTAGATTTTAGAATCCGACGCAAAACTAATAGTTAATTGTAACGTTCAGGGCCTCCTAAAGACGATGGAACACTCAAATTGCGTCAAGATTCAATACATCGTCCTCCAGCCGACTTCTCTCAATGGGGATATTGCTGCCTCGGGCACCTTATGGTCGTTCTGCTGTGAGTCTAGATTTTCGAACTCGACGCAAAACTGATAGTTAATTGTAACTTTCATGGCCCCCTAATGTCGATGGAACACTCAAATTGCATCGAGATTCAATTCCTCGTCCTCCAGCCGACTTCTCTTCATCCGGATATTGCTGCCTCGGGCACCTTATGGTCGGTCTCCTGTGAGTCTAGATTTTCGAATCCGACGCAAAACTGATAGTTAATTGTAATGGTGAGGGCCTCCTAATGACGATGGAACACTCAAATTGCGTCGAGATTCAATACTTCTGCTTCCAGCCGACTTGTCTCCAAGGGGACATTGCTGTCTGTAGCACCATATGGTCCGTCTCCGGTGAGCCTAGATTTTCGCTTCCGATGCGAAACTGATAGTTAATTGTAACGTTCAGGGCCTCCACATGACGATGGAACACTCAAATTCCGTCGAGAGTCAATACATCGTCCTCCAGCCGATTTGTTCACAAGCAAATATTGCTTCCTCGGGCTCCATGTGGTCCGTCTCCTGTGAGTCTAGATTTTCGAATCCGACGCATAACTGATAGTTAATTGCAACGTTCAGCGCCGCCTAATGACGATGAGACACTCAAATTGCGACGAGATTTAATACATCGGAATCCAGCCGACTTGTCTCAGAGGAACTAACGCATCCTCGGGCATCTTACGGTCGTTCTCCTGTCAGTCTAGATTTTCGAACCCGACGCAAAAATGATTGTTAATTGTAACGTTCAGAGCCTCCTAATGACGATGGAACACTCAAATTGCGTCGAGATTCAATACATCGTCCTTCAGCCGACTTGTCTCAAGGGGTCTATTGCTGCCACGGGCACCTTATGGTCGTTCTCCTGTGAGTCTAGATTTTCGAATCCGACGCAAAACTGATAGTTAATTGTAACGTTCAGAGCCGCCTAATGACGATGGATCACTCAAATTGCGTCGAGATTCAATACATCGTCCTTCAGCCGACTTGTCTACAATGGTCTTTTGCTGCCTCGGGCACCATATGATCCTTCTCCTGTGACTAGATTTTCGAACCCGACGCTAAAATGATAGTTAATTGTAACGTTCAGCGCCTCCTAATGACGATGGAACACTCAAATTGCGTCGAGATTCAATACATCGGCCTCGAGCCGACTTGTCTCCAAGGATATATTGCTGCCTCGGAGACCTTATGATCGTTCACCGGTGAGCCTAGATTTTCGATTCCGATGCGAAACTGATAGTTAATTGTAACGTTCAGGGCCTCCACATGACGATGGAACACTCAAATTCCGTCGAGAGTCAATAGATCGTCCTCCAGCCGACTTGTCTACAAGCGAATATTGCTTCCTCGGGCTCCTTGTGGTCCGTCTCCTGTGAGTCTAGATTTTCGAATCCGCTAATAACTGATAGTTAATTGCAACGTTCAGCGCCTCCTAATGTCGATGAGACACTCAAATTGCGACGATATTCAATACATCGGCCTCCAGCCGACTTGTCTTCAAATGCCTATTGCTGCCTCGGGCACCTTGTGGTCGTTCTCCTGTGAGTCTAGATTTTCGAATTCGACGCATAACTGATAGTTAATTGTAAAGTTCAGGAGCTCCTAATGACGATGGAACACTCAAATAGCGTGGAGATTCAATACATCGTCCTCCAGCCGACTTGTCTCCAAGGGGATATCGCTGCCTCGGGCACCACATGCTCCGTCTCCGGTGGTTCTACATTTTCGAATCCGACGCAAAACTCATAGTTAATTGTAACGTTCAGGGCCTCCTAATGACGATGGAACACTCAAATTGCGTTGAGATTCAATACTTCGGCTTCCAGCCGACTTGTTTCCAAGGGGACATTGCTGCCTCGGGCACCATATGGTCCGACTACTGTGAGTCTAGATTTTCGATTCCGATGCGAAACCGATAGTTAATTGTAACGTTCAGGGCCTCCTAATGACGATGGAACACTCAAATTGCGTCGAGATTCAATACATCGTCCTTCAGCCGACTTGTCTCCAACTTTCTATTGCTGCGTCGGGCACCTTATGGTCGTTCTCCTGTGAGTCTAGATTTTCGTATCCGACGCAAAAATAATAGTTAATTGTAACGTTCAGCGTCTCCTAATGACAATGGAACACTCAAATTGCGTCGAGAGTCAATACATCGTCCTCCAGCCGACTTGTCTACAAGGGAATATTGCTGCCTCGGGCTCCATGTGGACCGTCTCCTGTGAGTCTAGATTTTCGAATCCGACGCAAAACTCATAGTTGATTGTAACGTTCAGGGCCTCCTAATGACGATGGGGCGCTCAAATGGCGTCGCGATTCAATACAACGTCCTCCAGCGGACTGGTCTCCAAGCGGATATTGCTGCCTCGGGTACCTTATGGAAGTCCTCCGGTGAGTCTAGATTTTCGAATCCGACGCATAACTGATAGTTAATTGCAACGTTCAGCGCCTTCTAATGACGACGGAATACTCAAATTGCGTAGAGATTCAATACATCGGCCTCCAGCCGACTTGTCTCAAAATTTCTATTGCTGCGTCGGGCACCTTATGGTCGTTCTGCTGTGAGTCTAGATTTTCGAATCCGACGCAAAAATAATTGTTAATTGTAACGTTCAGCGCCTCCTAATGACGATGGAACACTCAAATTGCATCGAGAGTCAATACATCGTCCCCCAGCCGACTTCTCTCCATGAGGATATTCATGCCTCGGGTACCTTATGGTCGTTTTCCTGTGAGTCTAGATTTTCGAATCCGACGCGAAATTGATTGTTAATTGTAACGTTCAGGGCTTGCAAATGACGATGGAACACGGAAATTGCGAGAGATTCAATACCTCGTCATTCAGCCGATTTGTCTCCAAGGTTGCCTCGGGCACCTTACGGTCGTTCCCCTGTGAGTCTAGATTTTCAAATCCGACGCGAAATCGATTGTTCATTGTAACGTTCAGGGCTTCCTAATGACGATGGAACACTCAAATTGCGTCGAGATTCAATACATCGTCATTCAGCCGACTTGTCTCCAAGGGTCTAATGCTGCCTCGGGCACCATATGGTCCGTCTCCTGTGAGTCTAGATTTTCGATTCTGATGCGAAACTGATTGTTAATTGTAACGTCCAGGGCCTCCTAATGACGATGGAACACTCAAACTGCGTTGAGATTCAATACATCGTCCTTCAGCCGACTTGTCTCCAACTTTCTATTGCTGCGTCGGGCATCTTATGGTCGATCTGCTGTGAGTCTAGATTTTCGAATCCGACGCAAAAATAATTGTTAATTGTAACGTTCAGCGTCTCCTAATGACGATGGAACACTCAAATTGCATCGAGAGTCAATACATCGTCCCCCAGCCGACTTGTCTCCAAGGGGATATTGCTGCCTCGGGCACCTTATGGTCGTTCTCCTGTGAGCCTAGATTTTCGAAGCCGACGCATATCTGATAGTTTATTGCAAAGTTCAGCGCCTCCTAATGACGATGGAGCACTCAAATTGCGTCGAGATTCAATACATCGGCCTCCAGCCGACTGGTCTCCAAATCTCTATTGCTACCCCGGGCACTTTGTGGTCGTTCTCCTGTGAGTCTAGATTTTCGAATCCGACGCATATCTGATAGATAATTGCAACGTTCAGCGCCTCCTAATGACGATGGAACACTCAAATTGCGTCGAGATTCAATACATCGGCCTCCACCCGAATTGTCTCCAAATGTCTATTGCTACCTCGGGCACCTTGTCGTCGTTCTCCTGTGAGTAGATTTTCGAATCCGACGCAAAACTGATAGTTAATTGTAACGTTCAGGGCCTCCTAATGACGATGGAACACTCAAATTGCATCGAGATTCAATACAGTGTCCTTCAGCCGACTTGACTCCAAGGGTTTATTGCTTCCTCGGACAACTTATGGTCGTTCTCCTGTGAGTCTAGATTTTCGAATCCGACGCATAACTGATAGTTAATCGTGACGATCAGGGCCTCCTAATGACGATGGAACACTCATATTGCGTCGAGATTCCATACATCGGCCACCAGCCGACTTGTCTCCAAGGGTCTATTGCTGCCTCGGGCACCTTATGGGCGTCCTCCGGTGAGTCTAGATTTTTGAATCCGACGCATAACTGATAGTTAATTGCAACGTTCAGCGCCTGCTAATGACGATAGAACACTCAAATTGCATCGAGATTCAATACATCATCCTCCAGCCGACTTGTATCCAAGGGGATATTGCTGCCTCGGGCACCATATGGTCGGACCCCTGTGAGTCTAGATTTTCGAATCCGACGCAAAAATGATAGTTAATTGTAACAATCAGGGCCTCCTAGTTACGATGGAACACTCAAATTGTGTCGCGATCCAATACATCGTCCTCCAGCCGACTTGTCTCCAAGGGTCTATTGCTGCCTCGGGCGCCTTATGGTCGTTCCCCTGTGAGTCTAGATTTTAGAATCCGACGCTAAACAGATAGTTAATTGTAACGTTCAGGGCCTCCTAATGACGATGGAACACTCAAATTGCGTCGAGATTCAATACATAGTTCTCCAGCGGATTTGTATCTAGGGGGTTATTGATGTCTCGGGCACCATATGATCTTTCTCCTGTGAGTAGATTTTCGAATCCGACGCTAAAATGATAGTTAATTGTAACGTACAGCGCCTCCTAAGACGATGGAACACTCAAATTTCGTCGAGATTCAGTACATAATCCTCCAGCCGATTTGTCTCCGTGGGGACATTGCTGCCTCGGGCTCCTTATGGTCGCTCTCCTGTGAGTCTAGATTTTCGAATCCGACGCAAAAATGAAAGTTAATTGTAGCGATCAGCGCCTCCTAATGACGATGGAACACTCAAATTGCGTCGAGAGTAGATACATCGACCTCCAGCCGACTTGTCAACAAGGAAATATTGCTGCCTCGGGCTCCATGTGGTCCGTCTCCTGTGAGTCTAGATTTTCGAATCCGACGCGAAACTGATAGTTAATCGTAACGTTCAGGCCTCCTAACAACGATGGAACACTCAATATGCGTCGAGATTCAATACATCGGCATTCAGCCGATTTGTCTCCAAGGGTCTATTGCTGCCTTGGGCACCTTGTGGTCGTACCTCTGTGAGTCTAGATTTTAGAATCCGACGCAAAACTGATAGTTAATTGTAACTTTCATGGCCTCCTAATGACGAAGAAACACTCCAATTGCGTCGAGATTCACTACATCGTCCTCCAGCCGACTTGTCTCCACGGGGATATCGCTGCTTCGGGCACCACATGGTCCGTCTGCGGTGATTCAACGTTTTCGAATTCGACGCAAAACTGATAGTTAATTGTAACGTTCAGGGCCTCCTAGTGACGATGTATCGTCGCGATTCAAAACATCGTCCTCCAGCGGACTGGTCTCCAAGAGGATATTTCTGACTCGGGCACCTTATGGTCCGTCTCCAGTGAGTCGAGATTTTCGAATCCGACGAAAAACTGATAGTTAATTGTAACATTCAGGGCCTCCTAATGACGATGGAACACTCAAATTGCGCCGCGATCCAATACATCGTCCTCCAGCCGACTTGTATCCAAGGGGAAATTGTTGTCTCGGGCACCATATGATCCTTCTCCTGTGAGTAGATTTTCGAATCCGACCCTAAGATAATAGTTAATTGTAATGTTCAGCGCCTCCTAATGACGAAGGAACACTCAAATTGAGTGGAGACTCAATACATCGTCCTCCAGCCGACTTGTCCCCACGAGGATATTGCTGCCTCGGGCTCCTTATGGTTGCTCTACTGTGAGATTAGATTTTCGAAATCGACGCGAAACTGATTGTTAATTGTAACGTTCAGGGCTTCCTAATGACGATGGAACACTCTAATTGCGTCGAGATTCAATACATCGTCCTTCAGCCGACTTGTCTCCAAATGTCTATTGCTGCCTCGGGAACCTTATGGTCGTTCTCCTGTGAGTCTAGATTTTCTAATCCGACGCAAAACTGATTGTTAATTGTAACGTTCAGGTCTTCCTAATGACGATGGAACACTCAAATTGCATCGAGATTCAATACATCATCCTCCAGCCGACTTGTATCCAAGGGGATATTGCTGTCTCGGTCACCATATGGTCCTTCTCCTGTGAGTAGATTTTCGAATCCGACGCAAAAATGATAATTAATTGTAACGTTCAGCGCCTCCTAATGACGATGGAACACTCAAATTGCGTCGAGATTCAATACATCGTCCTCCAGCCGACTTGTCTCGAAGGGGATATTGCTGCCTCGGGCACCATATTGTCCTTCTCCTGTGAGTCTAGATTTTAGTTTCCGACGCGAAACTGATAGTTAATTGTAACGTTCAGGGCCTCCTAATGACGATGGAGCACTCAAATTGCGTCGCGATTCAATACATCGTCCACTAGCGGACTGGTCTCCAAGGGGATATTGCTGCTTCGGGCACCTTATGATTCGTCTCCAGTGAGTCTAGATTTTCGAATCCGACGAAAAAATGATAGTTAATTGTAACAATCAGGGCCTCCTAGTTACGATGGAACACTCAAATTGTGTCGCGATCCAATACATCGTAATCCAGCTGACTTGTCTCCAAGGGTCTATTGCTGCCTCGGGTTCTTTATGGTCGTTCCCCTGTGAGTCTAGATTTTAGAATCCGACGCAAAACAGATAGTTAATTGTAACGTTCAGGGCCTGCTAATGACGATGGAACACTCAAATTGCGTCGAGATTCAATACATCGTCCTCCAGCCGACTTGTATCCAGGGGGTTATTGATGTCTCCTGTGAGTAGATTTTCGAATCCGACGCTAAAATGATAGTTAATTCTAACGTTCAGCGCCTCTTAAGACGATAGAGCACTCAAATTGCGTCGAGATTCAATACAACGTCCTCCAGCCGATTTGTCTCCAAGGGGATATTGCTGCCTCGGGCACCATATGGTCGGTCCCCTGTGACTCTAGATTTTCGAATCCGACGCAAAAATGATAGTAAATTGTAACGATCAGCGCCTCCTAATGACGATGGAACACTCAAATTGCGTCGAGAGTAGATACATCGACCTCCAGCCGACTTGTAAACAAGGGGATACTGCTGCCTCGGGCTCCATGTGGTCCGTCTCCTGTGAGTCTAGATTTTCGAATCCGACGCGAAACTGATAGTTAATTGTAACGTTCAGGACCTCCTAATGACGATGGAACACTCAAATTGCGTCGAGATTCAATACATCGTCCTTCAGCCGACTGGTCTCCAAGAGTCTATTGCTGCCTCGGGCACATTATGTTCGTTCTCCTGTGAGTCTAGATTTTCAAATCCGACGCAAAACAGATAGTTAATTGTAACGTTCAGGGCCTCCTAATGTCGATGGAACATTCAAATTGCGTAGAGATTCAATACATGGGCCTCGATCCGACTTGTTTCCAAGGGTCTATTGCTGCCTCGGGCACCTTATGGTCGTTCTCCTGTGAGTCTAGATTTTCGAATCCGACGCAAAACAGATAGTTAATTGTAACGTTCATGGACTCCTAATGACGAAGGAACACTCAAATTGCGTCGAGATTCACTACATCGTTCTCCAGCCGACTTGTCTCCAAGGGGATATCGCTGCCTCGGGCACCACATGGTCCGTCTCCGGTGAATCTACGTTTTCGAATTCGACGCAAAACTGATAGTTAATTGTAACGTTCAGGGCCTCCTAATGACGATGGAACACTCAAATTGCGTCGAGATTCAATACATCGTCTTTCAGCCGACTTGTCTCCAAGAGTCAATTGCTGCCTCGGGCACATTATGTTCGTTCTCCTGTGAGTCGAGATTTTTGAATCCAACGAAAAACTGATAGTTAATTGTAACATTCAGGGCCTCCTAATGACGATGGAACACTCAAATTGCGTCGCGATCCAATACATCGTCCTCCAGCCGACTAGTCTCCATGTGGATTTTGCTGCCTCGGGCACCTTATGGTCGATCTCCTGTGAGTCTAGATTTTCGAGTCCGACGCGAAACTGATTGTTAATTGTAACGTTCAGGGCTTCCTAATGACGATGGAGCACTCAAATTGCGTTGCGATTCAATACATCGTCCACTAGCGGACTGGTCTCCAAGGGGATATTGCTGCTTCGGGCACCTTATGATTCGTCTCCAGTGAGTCTAGATTTTCGAATCCGACGAAAAACTGATAGTTAATTGTAACAATCAGTGCCTCCAAGTTACGATGGAACACTCAAATTGTGTCGCGATCCAATACATCGTCCTCCAGTCGACTTGTCTCCAAGGGTCTATTGCTGCCTCGGGCACCTTATGGTCGTTCCCCTGTGAGTCTAGATTTTAGAATTCGACGCCAAACAGATAGTTAATTGTAACGTTCAGGGCCTCCTAATGACGATGGAACCCTCAAATTGCATCGAGATTCAATACATAGTCCTCCAGCCGATTTGTATCCAGGGGGTTATTGATGTCTCGGGCACCATATGATCTTTCTCCTGTGAGTAGATTTTCGAATCCGACGCTAAAATGATAGTTAATTGTAACGTTCAGTGCCTCCTAATGACGATGGAACACTCAAATTGCGTCGAGAGTCATTACATCGACCTCCAGCCGACTTCTCTACAAGGGGATATTGCTGCCTCGGGCTCCATGTGGTCCGTCTCCTGTGAGTCTAGATTTTCGAATCCGACGCAAAAATGATAGTTAATTGTAACGATCAGCGCCTCCTAATGACGATGGAACTCTCAAATCGCGTCGAGAGTAGATACATCGACCTCCAGCCGACTTGTCAACAAGGAAATATTGCTGCCTCGGGCTCCATGTGGTCCGGCTCCTGTGAGTCTAGATTTTCGAATCCGACGCGAAACTGGTAGTTAATTGTAACGTTCATGGCCTCCTAATAACGATGGAACACTCAAATTGCGTCGAGATTCAATACATCGTCCTTAAGTCGACTTGTCTCCAAGAGTCTATTGCTGCCTCGGGCACATTATGTTCGTTCTCCTGTGAGTCTAGATTTTCGAATCCGACGCAAAACAGATAGCCAATTGTTACGTTCAGGGCTTCCTAATGACGATGGAACACTCAAATTGCGTCGAGATTCAATACATCGGCTTTCAGCCGATTTTTCTCCAAGGGTCTATTGCTGCCTTGGGCACCTAGTGGTCGTACCTCTGTGAGTCTAGATTTTAGAATCCGACGCAAAACTGATAGTTAATTGTAATAGTCAGGGCCTCCTAATGACGATGGAACACTCAAATTGCGTCGAGATTCAATCCATCAGCCTCCAGCCGACTTCTATCCAAGGGGATATTGCTGCCTCGAGCACCATATGGTCCGTCTCCTGTGAGTCTAGATTTCGAATCCGATGCAAAATTTATAGTTAATTGTAACGTTCAGCGCCTCCTAATGACGATGAAACACTCAAATTGCGTCGAGAGTCAATACATCGACCTCCAGCCGACTTCTCTACAAGGGGATATTGCTGCCTCGGGCTCCATGTGGTCCGTCTCCTGTGAGACTAGATTTTCGAATCCGACGCGAAACGGATAGCTAATTGTAACGTTCAGGGCCTCCTAATGACGATGGATCACTCAAATTGCGTCGAGATTCAGTACATCGTCCTTCAGCCGACTTGTCTCCAAGAGTCCATTGGTGCCTCGGGCACCTTATGGTCGTTCTCCTGTGAGTCTAGCTTTTCGAATCCGACGCAAAACAGATAGTTACTTGTAACGTTCAGGGCCTCCTAATGAGGATGGAGCACTCAAATTGCGTCGTGATTTAATACATCATCCTCTGGCGGACTGGCCTCCAAGGGGATATTGCTGCCTCGGACACCTTATGATTCGTCTCCAGTGAGTCTAGATTTTCGAATCCGACGAAAAACTGATAGGTAATTGTAACAAGCAGGGCCTCCTAGTTAAGATGGAACATACAAATTGTGTCGCGATCCAATACATAGTCCTCCAGCCGACCTGTCTCCAAGGGTCTGTTGCTGCCTCGGGCACCTTATGGTCGTTCCCTTGTGAGTCTAGATTATACAATCCGACGCAAAGCAGATAGTTAATTGTAACGTTCAGGGCCTCCTATTGATGAAGGAACACTCAAATTGCGTCGAGATTCACTACATCGTCCTCCAGCCAACGTGTCTCCAAGAGGATATCGCAGCCTCGGGCACCACTTGGTCCGACTCCGGTGATTCTACGTTTTCGAATCCGACGCAAAACAGAAAGTTAATTGTAACGTTCAGGGCCTCCTAATGACGATGGAGCACTCAAATTGCGTCGCGATTCAATACATCGTCCTCCAGCGGACTGGTCTCCAAGGGGATATAGCCTCGGGCACCTAATGGACCGTCTCCAGTGAGTCTAGATTTTCGAATCCGACGAAAAACTGATAGTTAATTGTAACATTCAGGGCGTCCTAATGACGATGAAACACTCAAAGTGCGTCGCGATCCAATACCTCGTCCTCCAGCCGATTTGTCTCCAAATTTCTATTTCTGCCTCGGGCACCTTATGGTCGTTTACCTGTGAGTCTAGATTTTCTAATCCGACGCAAAACTGATTGTTAATTGTAACGTTCAGGGATTGCTAATGACGATGGAACACTAAAATTGCGTCGAGATTCAATACTCCGTTCTCCAGCCGACTTGTATCCAGGGGCATATTGATGTCTCGGGCACCATATGACCCTTCTCCTGTGAGTAGATTTTCGAATCCGACGCTAAAATGATAATTAATTGTAACGTTCAGCGCCTCCTAATGACGATGGAACACTCAAATTGCGTCGAGATTCAATACATCGTCCTCCAGCCGACTTGTCACGATGGGGATATTGCTGCCTCGGGTTTCTTATGGTCGCTCTCCTGTGAGTCTAGGTTTTCGAATCCGACGCGAAACTGATAGTTAATTGTAACGTTCAGGGCCTCCTAATGACGATGGAGCACTCAAATTGCGTCGCGATTCAATACATCGTCCACTAGCGGACTGGTCTCCAAGGGGATATTGCTGCTTCGGGCACCTTATGATTCGTCTCCAGTGAGTCTAGATTTTCGAATCCGACGAAAAACTGATAGTTAATTGTAACAATCAGGGCCTCCTAGTTACAATGGAACACTCAAATTGTGTCGCGATCCAATACATCGTCCTCCAGCCGACTTGTCTCCAAGGGTCTATTGCTGCCTCGGGCACCTTATGGTCGTTCCCCCGTGAGTCTAGATTTTAGAATCCGACGCAAAACAGATTGTTAATTGTAACGTTCAGGGCCTCCTAATGACGATGGAACACTCAAATTGCATCGAGATTCAATACATAGTCCTCCAGCCGATTTGTATCCAAGGGGTTATTGATGTCTCGGGCACCATATGATCTTTCTCCTGTGAGTAGACTTTCGAATCCGACGCTAAAATGATTGTTAATTGTAACGTTCAGCGCCTCCTAAGACGATGGAACACTCAAATTGTGTCGAGATTCAGTACATAGTCCTCCAGCCGGTTTGTCTCCATGGGGATATTGCTGCCTCGGGCTCCTTATGGTCGCTCTCCTGTGAGCCTAAATTTTAGAATCCGACGCGAAACTGATTGTTAATTGTAACGTTCAGGGTTTCCTAATGACGATGGAACACTCAAATTGCGTTGAGAATCAATACATCGGCCTACCAGCCGACTTGTCTCCAGGGGGATATTGCTGCCTCGGGCACCGTATGGTCCGTCTCCTGTGAGTCTAGATTTTCGAATCCGACGCAAAAATGATAGTTAATGGTAACGATCAGCGCTTTTTAATGACGATGGAACACTCAAATTGCGTCGAGAGTAGATACATCGACCTCCAGCCGACTTGTCAACAAGGAAATATTGCTGCCTCGGGCTCCATGTGGTCCGTCTCCTGTGAGTCTAGATTTTCGAATCCGACGCGAAACTGATAGTTAATTGTAACGTTCAGGGCCTCCTAATAACAATGGAACCCTCAAATTGCGTCGAGATTCAATACATCGTCCTTCAGCCGACTTGTCTCCAAGAGTCTACTGCTGCCTCGGGCACATTATGTTCGTTCTCCTGTGAGTCTAGATTTTCGAATCCGACGCAAAACAGATAGTTAATTGTTACGTTTAGGGCTTCCTAATGACGATGGAACTCTCAAATTGCGTCGAGATTCAATACATCGGCATTCAGCCGATTTGTCTCCAAGGGGATATTGCTGCCTCGTGCACCATATGGTCCGTCTCCTGTGAGTCTAGATTTTCGAATCCGACCCAAAAATGATAGTTAATTGTAACGTTCAGCGCCTCCTAATGACGATGAAACACTCAAATTGCGTCGAGAGTAGATACATCGACCTCCAGCCGACTTGTAAACAAGGGGATACTGCTGCCTCGGGCTCCATGTGGTCCGTCTCCTGTGAGTCTAGATTTTCGAATCCGACGCGAAACTGATAGTTAATTGTAACGTTCAGGACCTCCTAATGACGATGGAACACTCAAATTGCGTCGAGATTCAATACATCGTCCTTCAGCCGACTGGTCTCCAAGAGTCTATTGCTGCCTCGGGCACATTATGTTCGTTCTCCTGTGAGTCTAGATTTTCAAATCCGACGCAAAACAGATAGTTAATTGTAACGTTCAGGGCCTCCTAATGTCGATGGAACATTCAAATTGCGTAGAGATTCAATACATGGGCCTCGATCCGACTTGTTTCCAAGGGTCTATTGCTGCCTCGGGCACCTTATGGTCGTTCTCCTGTGAGTCTAGATTTTCGAATCCGACGCAAAACAGATAGTTAATTGTAACGTTCATGGACTCCTAATGACGAAGGAACACTCAAATTGCGTCGAGATTCACTACATCGTTCTCCAGCCGACTTGTCTCCAAGGGGATATCGCTGCCTCGGGCACCACATGGTCCGTCTCCGGTGAATCTACGTTTTCGAATTCGACGCAAAACTGATAGTTAATTGTAACGTTCAGGGCCTCCTAATGACGATGGAACACTCAAATTGCGTCGAGATTCAATACATCGTCTTTCAGCCGACTTGTCTCCAAGAGTCAATTGCTGCCTCGGGCACATTATGTTCGTTCTCCTGTGAGTCGAGATTTTTGAATCCAACGAAAAACTGATAGTTAATTGTAACATTCAGGGCCTCCTAATGACGATGGAACACTCAAATTGCGTCGCGATCCAATACATCGTCCTCCAGCCGACTAGTCTCCATGTGGATTTTGCTGCCTCGGGCACCTTATGGTCGATCTCCTGTGAGTCTAGATTTTCGAGTCCGACGCGAAACTGATTGTTAATTGTAACGTTCAGGGCTTCCTAATGACGATGGAGCACTCAAATTGCGTTGCGATTCAATACATCGTCCACTAGCGGACTGGTCTCCAAGGGGATATTGCTGCTTCGGGCACCTTATGATTCGTCTCCAGTGAGTCTAGATTTTCGAATCCGACGAAAAACTGATAGTTAATTGTAACAATCAGTGCCTCCAAGTTACGATGGAACACTCAAATTGTGTCGCGATCCAATACATCGTCCTCCAGTCGACTTGTCTCCAAGGGTCTATTGCTGCCTCGGGCACCTTATGGTCGTTCCCCTGTGAGTCTAGATTTTAGAATTCGACGCCAAACAGATAGTTAATTGTAACGTTCAGGGCCTCCTAATGACGATGGAACCCTCAAATTGCATCGAGATTCAATACATAGTCCTCCAGCCGATTTGTATCCAGGGGGTTATTGATGTCTCGGGCACCATATGATCTTTCTCCTGTGAGTAGATTTTCGAATCCGACGCTAAAATGATAGTTAATTGTAACGTTCAGTGCCTCCTAATGACGATGGAACACTCAAATTGCGTCGAGAGTCATTACATCGACCTCCAGCCGACTTCTCTACAAGGGGATATTGCTGCCTCGGGCTCCATGTGGTCCGTCTCCTGTGAGTCTAGATTTTCGAATCCGCCGCAAAAATGATAGTTAATTGTAACGATCAGCGCCTCCTAATGACGATGGAACTCTCAAATCGCGTCGAGAGTAGATACATCGACCTCCAGCCGACTTGTCAACAAGGAAATATTGCTGCCTCGGGCTCCATGTGGTCCGGCTCCTGTGAGTCTAGATTTTCGAATCCGACGCGAAACTGGTAGTTAATTGTAACGTTCATGGCCTCCTAATAACGATGGAACACTCAAATTGCGTCGAGATTCAATACATCGTCCTTAAGTCGACTTGTCTCCAAGAGTCTATTGCTGCCTCGGGCACATTATGTTCGTTCTCCTGTGAGTCTAGATTTTCGAATCCGACGCAAAACAGATAGCCAATTGTTACGTTCAGGGCTTCCTAATGACGATGGAACACTCAAATTGCGTCGAGATTCAATACATCGGCTTTCAGCCGATTTTTCTCCAAGGGTCTATTGCTGCCTTGGGCACCTAGTGGTCGTACCTCTGTGAGTCTAGATTTTAGAATCCGACGCAAAACTGATAGTTAATTGTAATAGTCAGGGCCTCCTAATGACGATGGAACACTCAAATTGCGTCGAGATTCAATCCATCAGCCTCCAGCCGACTTCTATCCAAGGGGATATTGCTGCCTCGAGCACCATATGGTCCGTCTCCTGTGAGTCTAGATTTCGAATCCGATGCAAAATTTATAGTTAATTGTAACGTTCAGCGCCTCCTAATGACGATGAAACACTCAAATTGCGTCGAGAGTCAATACATCGACCTCCAGCCGACTTCTCTACAAGGGGATATTGCTGCCTCGGGCTCCATGTGGTCCGTCTCCTGTGAGACTAGATTTTCGAATCCGACGCGAAACGGATAGCTAATTGTAACGTTCAGGGCCTCCTAATGACGATGGATCACTCAAATTGCGTCGAGATTCAGTACATCGTCCTTCAGCCGACTTGTCTCCAAGAGTCCATTGGTGCCTCGGGCACCTTATGGTCGTTCTCCTGTGAGTCTAGCTTTTCGAATCCGACGCAAAACAGATAGTTACTTGTAACGTTCAGGGCCTCCTAATGAGGATGGAGCACTCAAATTGCGTCGTGATTTAATACATCATCCTCTGGCGGACTGGCCTCCAAGGGGATATTGCTGCCTCGGACACCTTATGATTCGTCTCCAGTGAGTCTAGATTTTCGAATCCGACGAAAAACTGATAGGTAATTGTAACAAGCAGGGCCTCCTAGTTAAGATGGAACATACAAATTGTGTCGCGATCCAATACATAGTCCTCCAGCCGACCTGTCTCCAAGGGTCTGTTGCTGCCTCGGGCACCTTATGGTCGTTCCCTTGTGAGTCTAGATTATACAATCCGACGCAAAGCAGATAGTTAATTGTAACGTTCAGGGCCTCCTATTGATGAAGGAACACTCAAATTGCGTCGAGATTCACTACATCGTCCTCCAGCCAACGTGTCTCCAAGAGGATATCGCAGCCTCGGGCACCACTTGGTCCGACTCCGGTGATTCTACGTTTTCGAATCCGACGCAAAACAGAAAGTTAATTGTAACGTTCAGGGCCTCCTAATGACGATGGAGCACTCAAATTGCGTCGCGATTCAATACATCGTCCTCCAGCGGACTGGTCTCCAAGGGGATATAGCCTCGGGCACCTAATGGACCGTCTCCAGTGAGTCTAGATTTTCGAATCCGACGAAAAACTGATAGTTAATTGTAACATTCAGGGCGTCCTAATGACGATGAAACACTCAAAGTGCGTCGCGATCCAATACCTCGTCCTCCAGCCGATTTGTCTCCAAATTTCTATTTCTGCCTCGGGCACCTTATGGTCGTTTACCTGTGAGTCTAGATTTTCTAATCCGACGCAAAACTGATTGTTAATTGTAACGTTCAGGGATTGCTAATGACGATGGAACACTAAAATTGCGTCGAGATTCAATACTCCGTTCTCCAGCCGACTTGTATCCAGGGGCATATTGATGTCTCGGGCACCATATGACCCTTCTCCTGTGAGTAGATTTTCGAATCCGACGCTAAAATGATAATTAATTGTAACGTTCAGCGCCTCCTAATGACGATGGAACACTCAAATTGCGTCGAGATTCAATACATCGTCCTCCAGCCGACTTGTCACGATGGGGATATTGCTGCCTCGGGTTTCTTATGGTCGCTCTCCTGTGAGTCTAGGTTTTCGAATCCGACGCGAAACTGATAGTTAATTGTAACGTTCAGGGCCTCCTAATGACGATGGAGCACTCAAATTGCGTCGCGATTCAATACATCGTCCACTAGCGGACTGGTCTCCAAGGGGATATTGCTGCTTCGGGCACCTTATGATTCGTCTCCAGTGAGTCTAGATTTTCGAATCCGACGAAAAACTGATAGTTAATTGTAACAATCAGGGCCTCCTAGTTACAATGGAACACTCAAATTGTGTCGCGATCCAATACATCGTCCTCCAGCCGACTTGTCTCCAAGGGTCTATCGCTGCCTCGGGCACCTTATGGTCGTTCCCCCGTGAGTCTAGATTTTAGAATCCGACGCAAAACAGATTGTTAATTGTAACGTTCAGGGCCTCCTAATGACGATGGAACACTCAAATTGCATCGAGATTCAATACATAGTCCTCCAGCCGATTTGTATCCAAGGGGTTATTGATGTCTCGGGCACCATATGATCTTTCTCCTGTGAGTAGACTTTCGAATCCGACGCTAAAATGATTGTTAATTGTAACGTTCAGCGCCTCCTAAGACGATGGAACACTCAAATTGTGTCGAGATTCAGTACATAGTCCTCCAGCCGGTTTGTCTCCATGGGGATATTGCTGCCTCGGGCTCCTTATGGTCGCTCTCCTGTGAGCCTAAATTTTAGAATCCGACGCGAAACTGATTGTTAATTGTAACGTTCAGGGTTTCCTAATGACGATGGAACACTCAAATTGCGTTGAGAATCAATACATCGGCCTACCAGCCGACTTGTCTCCAGGGGGATATTGCTGCCTCGGGCACCGTATGGTCCGTCTCCTGTGAGTCTAGATTTTCGAATCCGACGCAAAAATGATAGTTAATGGTAACGATCAGCGCTTTTTAATGACGATGGAACACTCAAATTGCGTCGAGAGTAGATACATCGACCTCCAGCCGACTTGTCAACAAGGAAATATTGCTGCCTCGGGCTCCATGTGGTCCGTCTCCTGTGAGTCTAGATTTTCGAATCCGACGCGAAACTGATAGTTAATTGTAACGTTCAGGGCCTCCTAATAACAATGGAACCCTCAAATTGCGTCGAGATTCAATACATCGTCCTTCAGCCGACTTGTCTCCAAGAGTCTACTGCTGCCTCGGGCACATTATGTTCGTTCTCCTGTGAGTCTAGATTTTCGAATCCGACGCAAAACAGATAGTTAATTGTTACGTTTAGGGCTTCCTAATGACGATGGAACTCTCAAATTGCGTCGAGATTCAATACATCGGCATTCAGCCGATTTGTCTCCAAGGGGATATTGCTGCCTCGTGCACCATATGGTCCGTCTCCTGTGAGTCTAGATTTTCGAATCCGACCCAAAAATGATAGTTAATTGTAACGTTCAGCGCCTCCTAATGACGATGAAACACTCAAATTGCGTCGAGAGTCAATACATCGACCTCCAGCAGACTTCTCTACAAGGGGATATTGCTGCCTCGGACTCCATGTGGTCCGTCTCCTGTGAGACTAGATTTTCGAATCCGACGCGAAACTGATAGCTAATTGTAACGTTCAGGGCCTCCTAATGAGGATGGAGCACTCAAATTGCGTCGTGATTTAATACACCATCCTCTAGCGGACTGGGCTCCACGGGGATATTGCTGCCTCGGACACCTTATGATTCGTCTCCAGTGAGTCTAGATTTTCGAATCCGACGAAAAACTGATAGTTAATTGTAACAATCAGGGCCTCCTAGTTAAGATGGAACAATCAAATTGTGTCGCGATCCAATACATAGTCCTCCAGCCGACCTGTCTCCAAGGGTCTATTGCTGCCTCGGGCACCTTATGGTCGTTCCCTTGTGAGTCTAGATTTTACAATCCGACGCAAAACAGATAGTTAATTGTAACGTTCAGGGCCTCCTATTGATGAAGGAACACTCAAATTGCGTCGAGATTCACTACATCGTCCTCCAGCCAACTTGTCTCCAAGAGGATATCGCAGCCTCGGGCACCACTTGGTCCGTCTCCGGTGATTCTACGTTTTCGAATCCGACGCAAAACAGAAAGTTAATTGTAACGTTCAGGGCCTCCTAATGACGATGGAGCACTCAAATTGCGTCGCGATTCAATACATCGTCCTCCAGCGGACTGGTCTCCAAGGGGATATAGCCTCGGGCACCTAATGGACCGTCTCCAGTGAGTCTAGATTTTCGAATCCGACGAAAAACTGATAGTTAATTGTAACATTCAGGGCCTCCTAATGACGATGGAACACTCAAATTGCGTCGCGATCCAATACATCGTCCTCCAGCCGACTTGTCTCCATGGGGATATTGCTGCCTCGAGCTCCTTATGTTCGCTCTCCTGTGAGTCTAGATTTTCGAATCCGACGCGAAACTGATTGTTAATTGTAACGTTCGGGGCTTCCTAATGACGATGGAACACTCAAGTTGAGTCGATATTCAATATATCGGCATTCAGCCGATTTGTCTCCAAGGGTCCATTGCTGCCTTGGGCACCTTATGGTCGTACCCCTGTGAGTCTAAATTTTAGAATCCGACGCAAAACTGATAGTTAATTTTAATGTTCAGGGCCTCCTAATGACGATGGAACACTCAAATTGCGTCGAGATTCAATCCATCGGCCTCCAGCCGATTTGTCTCCAAGGGGATATTGCTGCCTCGGGCACCATATGGTCCGTCTCCTGTGAGTCTAGATTTTCGAATCCGACGCAAAAATGATAGTTAATTGTAACGTTCAGCGCCTCCTAATGACGATGAAACACTCAAACTGCGTCGAGGGTCAATACACCGACCTCCAGCCGACTTCTCTACAAGGGGATATTACTGCCTCGGGCTCCATGTGGTCCGTCTCCTGTGAATCTAGATTTTCGAATCCGACGCGAAACTGATGGTTAATTGTAACGTTCAGGATCTCCTAATGACGATGGAACATTCAAATTGCGTCGAGATTCAATACATCGTCCTCCAGCCGACTTCTCTCCAAGGGGATATTTCTGCCTCGGGCACCTTATGATCCGTCTCCAGTGAGTCGAGATTTTCGAATCCGACGAAAAACTGAGAGTAAATTGTAACATTCAGGGCCTCCAAATGACGAAGGAACACTCAAATTGCGTCGCGATCCAATACATCGTCCTCCAGCCGACTTGTCTCCATGGGGATATTGCTGCCTCGGCCTCCTTATGGTCGCTCTCCTGTGGGTCTAGATTTTCGAATCCGACGCGAAACTGATTGTTAATTGTAACGTGTAGGGCTTCCAAATGACGATGGAACACACAAATTGCGTAGAGATTCAATACATCGGCATTCAGCCGATTTGTCTCCAAGGGTCTATTGCTGCCTCGGGGACCTTATAGTCGTTCCCCTGTGAGTCTAGAATTAAAATCCGACGCAAAACTGACAATTAATTGTAATGTTCAGGGCCTCCAAATGACGATGGAACACTCAAATTGCGTCGAGAGTCAATCCATCGGCCTCCAGCCGACTTGTCTCCAAGGGGATATTGATGCCTCGGGCACCATATGGTCCGTCTCCTGTGAGTCTAGATTTTCGAATCCGACGCAAAAATGATAGTTAATTGTAACGTTCAGCGCCTCTTAATGACGATGGAACACGCAAATTGCGTCGAGAGTCTATCCATCGACCTCCAGCCGACTTGTCTACAGGGGGTTGTTGCTGCCTCGGACACCTTATGGTCGTTCTCCTGTGAGTCTAGATTTTCTAATCCGACGCAAATATAATAGTTGATTGTAACGTTCAGGGCCTGCTAATGACGATGGAACACTCACATTGCGTCGAGATTCAATACATCGTCCTCCAGCCGACATCTTTCCATGGGGATATTGCTTCCTCGGGCACCTTATGGTCGTTCTCCTGTGAGTCTAGATTTTCGAATCCGACGTGAAACTGATTGTTAATTGTAACGATCAATGCTTCCTAATGACATTGAAACTCTGAAATTGCGTCGAGATTCAATACAACGTCATTCAGCGGATTTGTCTCCAAGGGTCTATTGCTGCCTCGGGCAGCTTATGGTCGTTCTCCTGTGAGTGTAGATTTTAGAATACGACGTGAAACGGATTGTTAATTGTAACGTTCAGGGCCTCCTAATGACGATGGAACACTCAAATTGCGTCGAGATTCAATACATCGGAATTCAGCCGATTTGTCTCCAAGGGTCTATTGCTGCCTTGGGCACCTTATGGACGTACCCCTGTGAGTCTAAATTTTAGAATCCGACGCAAAACTGATAGTTAATTGTAATGTTCAGGGCCTCCTAATGACGATGGAACACTCAAATTGCGTCGAGACTCAATCCATCGGCCTCCAGCCGATTTGTCTCCAAGGGTCTATTGCTGCCTTGGGCACCTTATGGTCGTACCCCTGTGAGTCCAAATTTTAGAATCCGACGCAAAACTGATAGTTAATTGTAATGTTCAGGGCCTCCTAATGACGATGGAACACTCAAATTGCGTCGAGATTCAATCTAGATGCCTCCAGCCGATTTGTCTCCAAGGGGATATTGCTGCCTCGGGCACCATATGGTAGGTCTCCTGTGAGTCTAGATTTTCGAATCCAACGCAAAACAGATCGTTAATTGTAACGTTCAGGACCTCCTAATGACGATGGAATACTCAAATTGCGTCGAGATTCAATACATCGGCCTCGAGCCGATTTGTCTCCAAGAGTCCATTGCTGCCTCGGGCGCCTTATGGTCGTTCTCCTGAGAGTCTAGATTTTCGAATCCGACGAAAAACTGATAGTTAATTGTAACATTCAAGGCCTCGTAATGACGATGGAACACTCAAATTGCGTCGCGATCCAATACATCGTCCTCCACCCGACTTGTCTCCATGGGGATATTGCTGCCTCGAGCTGCTTATGGTCGCTCTCCTGTGAGTCTAGATTTTCGAATCCGACGCAAAACTGATAGTTATTTGTAGTGTTCAGGGCCTCCTAATGACGATGGAACACTCAAACTGCGTCGAGATTCAATCCATCGGCCTCCAGCTGATTTGTCTCCAAGGGGATATGGCTGCCTCGGGCACCATATGGTCCGTCTCCTGTGAGTGTAGATTTTCGAATCCGACGCAAAAATGATAGTTAATTGTAACGTTCAGCGCCTCCTTATGACGATGAAACACTCAAATTGCGTCGAGAGTCAATACATCGACCTCCAGCCGACTTCCCTACAAGGGGATATTGCTGCCTCGGGCTCCATGTTGTCCGTCTCCTGTGAGTCTAGATTTTCGAATCCGACGCGAAACTGATAGCTAATTGTAACGTTCAGGACCTCCTAATGACGATGGAACACTCAAATTGCGTCGAGATTCAATACATCGGCCTCCAGCCCACTTGTCTCCAAGGGTCTATTGCTGCGTCGGGCACGTTATGATCGTTCTCCTGTGAGTCTAGATTTTCGAACCCGACGCAAAACTGATAGTTAATTGTAACTTTCAGGGCCTCCTAATGTCGATGGAATACTCAAATTGCGCCGCGATTCAATACGTCGTCCTCCAGCGGACTGGTCCCCAAGGTGGTATTGCTGCCTCGGGCACGTTATGGTCCGTCTCCAATGAGTCAAGATTTTCGAATCCAACGAAAAACTGATAGTTAATTGTAACATTCGTGGCCTCATAATGACGATGGAACACTCAAATTGCGTCGCGATCCAATACATCGTCCTCCAGCCGACTTGTCTCCAAGGGTCTATTGCTGCCTCGGGCACCTTAAGATCGTTCTCCTGTGAGTCTAGATTTTCGAACCCGACGCAATACTGATTTTTAATTGTAACGTTCAGGGCCACCTAATGACGATGGAACACTCAAATTGCGTCTAGATTCATTACTTCGGCCTCCACCCGACTTGTCTCCAAGGGTCTATTGCTGCCTCGGTTTCTTTATGGTCGCTCTCCTGTGAGCCTAGATTTTCGTATACGACTCAAAACAGATAGTTAATTGTAACGTTCAGGGCCTCCTAATGACGAAGGAACACTCAAATTGCGTTGTGAGTCACTACATCGTCCTCCAGCCGACTTGTCTCCAAGGGGATATGGCTGCCTCGGGCACCACATGGTTCGTCTCCGGTGATTCTACGTTTTCGAATCCGACGCAAAACTGAAAGTGAAATGCAACGTTCAGGGCCTCCAAATGACGATGGAACACTCAAATTGCGTCGTGATTCAATACATCGTCCTCCAGCCGACTTGTCTCCAAGGGGATATCGCTGCCTCGGGCACCACAAGGTCCATCTCTGGTGATTCTACATTTTCGAATCCGACGCAAAACTCATAGTTAATTGTAACGTTCAGGGCCTCTTAATGACGAAGGATCACTCAAATTGCGTTGAGAGTCACTACAACGTCCTCCAGCCGACACGTCTCCAAGGGGATATCGCTTCCTCGGGCACCACATGGTCCGTCTCCGGTGATTCTACGTTTTCGAATCCGACGCAAAACTGAAAGTTAATTGTAACGTTCTGGGCCTCCTAATGACGATGGAACAATCAAATTGCGTCGAGATTCAATACATCGTCCTTCAGCCGACTTGTCTCCAAGGGGATATTGCTGCCTCGGGCACCTTATGTTGCGTTTCCTGTGAGTCTAGATTTTCGAATCCGACGCAAAAATGATAGTTAATTGTAACGTTCAGCGCCTCCTAATGACGATGGAACACTCAAATTGCGTCGAGAGACAATTCATCGTCCTCCAGCCGACTTGTCTCCAAGGGGATATCGCTGCCTCGGGCATCACATGGTAAGTCTCCGGTGATTCTACGTTTTTGAATCCGACGCAAAACTGAAAGTTAATTGTATCGTTCAGTGCCTCCTAATGACGATGGAACACTCAGATTGCGTCGTGATTCAATACATCGGCCTCCAGCCGACTTGTCTCAGAGGGTCTATTGCTGCCTCGGGCACCTTATGGTCGTTCTCCTGTGAGTCTAGATTTTCGAACCCGACGCATAACTGATAGTTAATTGCAACGGTCAACGCCTCATAATGACGATGGAACACTCAAATTGCGTCGGGATTCAATACATTGTCCTTTAACCGACTTGTCTCCAAGGTTCTATTGCTGCCTCGGGTTCTTTATGGTCGCTCTCCTGTGAGTCTAGACTTTCGAATCCGACGCGAAACTGATTGTTAATTATTACGTTCAGGGCTTCCTAATGACGATGGAACACTAAAATTGCGTCGAGTTTCAATACATCGTCCTACAGCCGACTTGTCTCTAAGAGTCTATTGCTGCCTCGGGCACCGTATGGTCGTTCCCCTGTGAGTCTAGATTTTAGAATCCGACGATAAACTGATAGTTAATTGTTTAGTTCAGGGCCTCCCAATGACGACGGAACACTCAAATTGCGTCGAGATTCAATACATCGGCCTCCAGCCGATTTGTCTCCAAGGGTCTTTTGCTGCCTCGGGCACCTTATGGTCGTTCTCCTATGAGTCTAGATTTTCGAATCCGACGCAAAACAGATAGTTAATGGTAACGTTCAGGGCTTCCTAATGACAAAGGAACACTAAAATTGCGTTGAGAGTCACTACATCGTCCCCAGCCGACTTGTCCCCAAGGGGATATCGCTGCTTCGGGCACCACATGGTCCGTCTCCGGTGATTCTACGTTTTCGAATCCGACGCAAAACTGAAAGTTAATTGTAACGTTCAGGGCCTCCTAATGACGATGGAACACTCAAATTGCGTCGAGGTTCAATACATCGTCCTTCAGCCAACTTGTCTCTAAGGGGATATTGCTGCCTCGGGCACCTTATGGTCCGTCTCCTGTGAGTCTAGATTTTCGAATCCGACACAAAAATGATAGTTAATTGTAAAGTTCAGCGCCTCCTAATGACGATGGAACACTCAAATTGCGTCGAGAGACAATACATCGTCCTTCAGCCGACTTGTCACCATGAGGATATTGCTGCCTCGGGCACCTTATGGTCCGTCTCCTGCTAGTCTAGATTTTCGTATCCGACGCAAAAATGATAGTTAATTGTAACGTTCAGCGCCTCCTAATGACGATGGAACACTCAAATTGCGTCGAGAGACAATACATCGTCCTTCAGCCGACTTGTCTCTAAGAGTCTATTGCTGCCTCGGGCACCTTATGGTCGTTCCCCTGTGAGTCTTGATTTTAGAATCCGACGATAAACTGATAGTAATTGTTTAGTTCAGGGCCTCCTAATGACGATGGATCACTCAAATTGCGACGTGATTCAATACATCGGCCTCCAGCCGACTTGTCTTCAAATGTCTATTGCTGCCTCGGGCACCTTGTGGTCGTTCTCCTGTGAGTCAAGATTTTCGAATCCGACGCATAACTGATAGTTAATTGTAAAGTTCAGGACCTCCTAAGGTCGATGGACCACTAAAACTGCGTCGAGAGCCAATACATCGTCCTCCAGCCGACTTGTCTAAAAGGGGATATTGCTGCCACGGGCTCCATGTGGTCCGTTTCCTGTGAGTCTAGATTATCGAATCCGACGCGAAACTGATAGTTAATTGTAACGCTCATGGCCTCCTAATGACGACGGACCACTCAAATTGCGTCGAGATTCAATACATCGGCCTCCAGCCGACTCATCTCAGAGGGTCTATTGCTGCCTCAGGCACCTTATGGTCGTTCTCCTGTGAGTATACATTTATAAAATCCGACGCATAACCGATAGTTAATTGCAACGGTCAGCGCCTCATAATGACGATGGAACACTCAAATTGCGTCGAGATTCATTACAATGTCCTCCAGCCGACTTGTCTCCAAGGGGATATTGCTGTCTCGGGCACCATATGAACCTTCTCCTGTGAGTCTAGATTTTCGAATCCGACGCGAAACTGATAGTTAATTGTATCGTTCAGAGCCTCGTAATGAATATGGAACACTCAAATTGCGTCGAGATTCAATACATCGTCCTTCAGCCGACTTGTCTCCAGGTGTCTATTGCTGCCTCGGGCAACTTATGGTCGTTCTCCTGTGAGTCTAGATTTTCGAATCCGACGCAAAACTGAAAGTTAATTGTAACGTTCAGGGCCTCCTAATGACGATGGAACACTCAAATTGCGTCGAGGTTCAATACATCGTCCTTCAGCCAACCTGTCTCCAGGGGTCTATTGCTGCCTCGGGCACCTTATGGTCGTTCTCCAGTGAGTCTAGATTTTCTAATCCGACGCAAAACTGATTGTTAATTGTAACGTTCAGGGCCACCTAATGACGATGGAACACTCAAATTGCGTCGAGATTGAATACATCGGCCTCCAGCCGACTTATCTCCTAGGGTCTATTGCTGCGTGGGCACGTTATGATCGTTCTCCTGTGAGTCCAGATTTTCGAACCCGACGCAAAACTGATAGTTATTTGTAACGTTCAGGGCCTCATAATGACGATGGAACACTCAAATTGCGTCGTGATTCAATACTTCTGCTACCAGCCGACTTGTCTCCAAGGGGACATTGCTGCCTCTTGCACCCTATGGTCCGTCTCCGCTGAGTCTAGATTTTCGATTCCGATGCGAAACTGATAGTTAATTGTAACGTTCAGGGCCTCCTAATGACGATGGAACACTCAAATTGCGTCGAGATTCAATACATTGGCCTCCAGCCGACTTGTCTTCTAATGTCTATTGCTGCCTCGGGCACCTTGTGGTCGTTCTCCTGTGAGTCTAGATTTTTTAATCCGACGTTTAACTGATAGTTAATTGTAAAGTTCAGGTGCTGCTAATGACGATGGAACACTCAAATTGCGTGGAGATTCAAAACATCGTCCTCCAGCCGACTTGCCTCCAAGGGGATATGTTCCGTCTCCGGTGATTCTACATTTTCGAATCCGACGCAAAACTCATAGGTAATTGTAACGTTCAGGGCCTCCTAATGACGATGGAACACTCAAATTGCGTCGAGATTCAATACTTCGACTTCCGGCCGACTTGTTGCCAAGTGGACATTGCTGCCTCGAGCACCATATGTTCCGTCTCCTGTGAGTCTAGATTTTCGATTACGATGCGAAACTGATAGTTAATTGTAACGTTCGGAGCCTCCTAATGACGATGGAGCACTCAAATTGCGTTGAGATTCAATACATCGTCCTTCAGCCGACTTGTCTCCAACTTTCTATTGCTGCCTCGGGCACCTTATGGTCGTTCTCCTGCGAGTCTAGATTTTCGAATCCGACGCAAAAATAATAGTTAATTGTAACGTTCAGCGCCTCCTAATGACGATGGAACACTCAAATTGCGTCGAGAGTCAATACATCGTCCTCCAAACGACTTGTCTACAAAAGAATATTGCTTCCTCGGGCTCCATGTGGTCCGTCTCCTGTGAGTCTAGATTTTCGAATCCGACGCGAAACTGATATTTAATTGTAACGTTCGGAGCCTCCTAATGACGATGGAACACTCAAATTGCGTCGAGATTCAATACATCGTCCTTCACCCACTTGTCTCCAGGGGTCTATTACTGCCTCGGGCACCTTATGGTCGTTCTCCTGTGAAACTAGATTTTCGAATCCGACGCTAAAATGATAGTTAATTGTAACGTTCAGCGCCTCCTAATGACGATGGAACACTCAAATTGCGTCGAGATTCAATACATCGGCCTCCAGCCGACTTGTCTTCAAATGGCTATTGCTGCCTCGGGCACCTTGTGGTCGTTCTCCTGTGAGTCTAGATTTTCGAATCCGACGCTTAACTGATAGTTAATTGTAAACTTCAGGTGCTCCTAATGACGACGGAACACTCAAATTGCGTGGAGATTCAATACATCGTCCTCCAGCCGACTTGTCACCAAGGGGATATCGCTGCCTCGGGCACCACATGGTCCGTCTCCGGTGATTCTACATTTTCGAATCCGACGCTAAACTCATAGGTAATTGTAACGTTCAGGGCCACCTAATGACGATGGAACACTCAAATTGCGTCGAGATTCAATACTTTGGCTTCCAGCCGAATTGTTTCCAAGTGGACATTGCTGCCTCGGGCATCATATGGTACGTCTCCTGTGAGTCCAGATTTTCGATTCCGATGCGAAACTGATAGTTAATTGTAACGTTCAGGGCCTCCTAATGACGATGGAACACTCAAACTGCGTTGAGATTCAATACATCGTCCATCAGCCGACTTGTCTCCAACTTTCTATTGCTGCCTCGGGCACCTTATGGTCGTTCTCCTGTGAGTTTAGATTTTCGAATCCGACGCAAAAATAATAGTTAATTGTAACGTTCAGCGACTCCTAATGACGATGGAACACTCAAATAGCGTCGAGAGTCAATACATCGTCCTCCAGCCGACTTGTCTACAAGGGAATATTGCTTCCTCGGGCTCTATGTTGTCCGTCTACTGTGAGTCTAGATTTTCGAATCCGCCGCGAAACTGATAGTTAATTGCAACGTTCAGCGCCTCCTAATGACGATGGAACACTCTAATTGCGACGAGATTCAAGACATCGGCCTCCAGCCGACTTGTCTTCAAATGTCTATTGCTGCCTCCGGCACCTTGTGGTCGTTCTCCTGTGAGTCTAGATTTTCGAATCCGACGCATAACTGACAGTTAATTGTAAAGTTCAGGACCTCCTAATGTCGATGGAACACTCAAATTGCGTCGAGATTCAATACATCGACCTCCAGCCGACTTGTCTCCAAGGGGATATAGCTGCCTCGGGCACCACATGGTCCATCTCTGGTGATTCTACATTTTCGAATCCGACGCAAAACTCATAGTTAATTGTAACGTTCAGGGCCTCCCAATGTCGATGGGGCACTCAAATGGCGTCGCGATTCAATACATCGTCCTCCAGCGGACAGGTCTCCAAGGGGATATTGCTGCTTCGGGCACCTTATGGTCCGTCTCTAGCGAGTCTACATTTTCGAATCTGACGAAAAACTGATAGTTAATTGTAACGTTCGGGGCCTCCTAATGACGATGGAACACTCAAACTGCGTTGAGATTCAATACATCGTCCTTCAGCCGACTTGTCTCAAACTTTCTATTGCTGCCTCGGGCACCTTATGGTCCGTCTCCTGTGAGTCTAGATTTTCGAATACGACGCGAAACTGATAGTTAATTGTAACGTTCGGAGCCTCCTAATGACGATGGAACACTCAAATTGCGTCGAGATTCAATACATCGTCCTTCAGCCGACTTGTCTCCAAGGGTCTTATGCTGCCTCGGGCAGCTTATGGTCGTTCTCCTGTGAGTCTAGATTTTCGAATCCGACGCAATACTGATAGTTATTTGTAACGTTCAGGGCCTCCAAGTGACGATGGAACACTCAAATTGCGTCGTGATACAATACTTCTGCTACCAGCCGACTCATCTCCAAGGGGACATTACTGCCTCTTGCACCATATGGTCCGTCTCCGCTGAGTCGAGATTTTCGATTCCGATGCGAGACTGATAGTTAATTGTAACGTTCAGGGCCTCCTAATGACGATGGAACACTCAAATTCCGTCGAGATTCAATACATCGGCATCCAGCCGACTTGTCTTCAAATGTCTATTGCTGCCTCGGGCACCTTGTGGTCGTTCTCCTGTGAGTCTAGATTTTCGAATCCGACGCTTAACTGATAGTTAATTGTAAAGTTCAGGTGCTCCTAATGACGATGGAAATCTCAAATTGCGTGGAGATTCAATACATCGTCCTCCAGCTGACTTGTCTCCAAGGCTCTATTGCTGCCTCGGGCAGCTTATGGTCGTTCTCCTGTGAGTCTAGATTTTCGAATCCGACGCAATACTGATAGTTAATTGTAACGTTCAGGGCCTCCTAATGACGATGGAACACTCAAACTGCGTTGAGATTCAACACATCGTCCTTCAGCCGACTTGTCTCCAACTTTCTATTGCCGCCTCGGGCACCTTATGGTCGTTCTCCTGTGAGTCTAGATTTTCGAATCCGACGCAAAAATAATAGTTAATTGTAACGTTCAGCGCCTCCTAATGACGATGGAACACTCAAATTGCGTCGAGAGTCAATACATCGTCCTCCAGCCGACTTGTCTACAAGGGAATATTGCTTCCTTGGGCTCCATGTGGTCCGTCTCCTAGGAGTCTAGATTTTCGAAACCGCCGCGAAACTGATAGTTAATTGTAACGTTCAGGGCCTTCTAATGACGATGGAACACTCAAATTGCGTCGAGATTCAATACACGGCCTCCAGCCGTCTTGTCTCCAAGGGTCTATTGCTGCCTCGGGCACCTTGTGGTCGTTCTCCTGTGAGTCTAGATTTTCGAATCCGACGCATAACTGATAGTTAATTGCAACGTTCAGCGCCTCCTAATGACGATGGAACACTCTAATTGCGACGAGATTCAATACATCGGCCTCCAGCCGACTTGTCTTCAAATGTCTATTGCTGCCTCGGGCACCTTGTGTTCGTTCTCCTGTGAGTCTAGATATTCGAATCCGACGCATAACTGATAGTTAATTGTAAAGTTCAGGACCTCCTAATGACGATGGGGCACTCAAATGGCGTCGCGATTCAATACATCGTCCTCCAGCGGACAGGTCTCCAAGGGGATATTGCTGCCTCGGGCACCTGATGCTCCGTCACTAGTGAGTCTACATTTTCAAATCCGACGAAAAACTGATAGTTAATTGTAACGTTCAACGCCTCCTAATGACGATGGAACACCCAAATTGCGTCGAGAGTTAACACAAAGTCCTTCAGCCGACTTGTCACCAAGGGTCTATTGCTGCCTCGGGTTCTTTATGGCCGCTCTCCTGTGAGTCTAGATTTTCGAATCCGACGCGAAACTGATTGTTAATTGTTACGTTCAGGGCTTCCTATTGACGATGGTACACTCAAATTGCGTTAAGATTCAATACATTGTCCTTCAGCCGACTTGTCTCTAATGTCCTTCAGCCGACTTGTCTCTAAGAGTCTATTGCTGCCTCGGGCACCTTATGGTCGTTCCTCTGTCAGTCTAGATTATAGAATCCGACGCAAAACTGATAGTTAATTGTAATGTTCAGGGTCTCCTAATGACGATGGAACACTCAAATTGCGTCGTGATTCAATACATCGGCCTCCAGCCGACTTGCCTCCAAGGGTCAATTGCTGCCTCGGGCACCTTATGGTCGTTCTCCTGTGAGTCTAGATTTTCAAATCCGACGCAAAACAGATAGTTAATTGTAACGATCAGGGCCTCCTAATGACGAAGGAACACTCAAATTGCGTTGAGAGTCACTACATCGACCATCAGCCGACTTGTCTACAAGGGGATATTGCTGTCTCGGGCTAAATGTGTTCCGTCTCCAGTGAGTCTTGATTTTCAAACCCGACGCGAAACTGATAGTTAATTGTAACGTTCAGGGCCTCCTAATGACGATGGAACACTCAAATTGCGTCGAGATTCAATACATCGGCCTCTACCCGAATTGTCTCCAAATGTCTATTGCTACCTCGGGCACCTTGTGGTCGTTCTCCTGTGAGTCTAGATTTTCGAACCCAACGCAAAACTTACACTTAATTGTAACTTTCAGGGCCTCCTAATGACGATGGGGCACTCAAATGGCGTGGCGATTCAATACATCGTCCTCCAGCGGACTGGTCTCCAAGGGGATATTGCTGCCTCGGGCACCTTATGGTCCGTCTCCTGTGAGGCTGAATTTTCGAATCCGACGCAAAAATGATAGGTAATTGCATCGTTCACCGCCTCCTAATGACGATGGAACACTCAAATTGCGACGAGAATCAATACATCGGCCTCCAGCCGACTTGTCTTCAAATGTCTATTGCTGCCTCGGGCACCTTGTGGTCGTTCTCCTGTGAGTCTAGATTTTGGTATCCGGCGCATAACTGATAGTTAATTGTAAAGTTCAGGACCTCTTAATGACGATGGAACACTCAAATTGCGTGGAGATTCAATACATCGTCCTCCAGCCGACTTGTCTCCAAGGGATATCGCTGCCTCGGGCACCACATGGTCCGTCTCCGGTGATTCTACATTTTCGAATCCGACGCAAAACTCATAGTTAATTGAAACGTTCAGGGCCTCCTAATGACGATGGAACACTTAAATTGCGTCGAGATTCAATACATCGGTCACCAGCCGACATGTCTCCAAGGGTCTATCGCTGCCACGGGCACCTCATGGGCGTTCTCCTGTGAGTCTAGATTTTCGAATCCGACGCATAACTGATAGTTAATTGCAACGTTCAGCGACTCCTAATGACGAAGGAACACTGAAATTGCGTAGAGATACAATACATCGGCCTCCAGCCGACTTGTCTCCAAATTTCGATTGCTGCCTCGGGCTCCTTGTAGTCGTTCTCCTGTGGGTCTAGATTTGTCGAATCCGACGCATAACTAATAGTTAATTGTAAAGTTCGGGACCTCCTAATGACGATGGAACGCTCAAATTGCGTTTAAATTCACTACATCGTCCTCCAGCCGCCTTGACTCCAAGGGGATATCGCTGCCTCGGGCACCACATGGTCCGTCTCCGGTGATTCTACATTTTCGAATCCGACGCAAAATTCATAGTTAATTGTAATGTTCAGGGCCTCCTAATGACGATGGGGCACTCAAATGGCGTCGCGATTCAATACATCGTCCTCCAGCGGACTGGTCTCCAAGGGGATATTGCTGCCTCGGGCACCTTATGTTCGTTCCCCTGTGAGTCTAGATTTTCGAATCCGACGCGAAACTGATTGTTAATTTTAACGTTCTGGGGGTCATAATGACGATGGAACACTCAAATTGCGTCGAGATTCAATACATCGGTCTGCAGCCGACTTGTCTCCAATTGTCTATTGCTGCCTCGGGCATCTTATGGTCGTTCTAATGTGAGTCTAGATTTTCGAATCCGACGCATGACTGATAGTTAATTGCAACATTCAGCGCCCCCTAATGATGATGGAACACTCAAATTGCGTCGAGATTCAATACATCGGCCTCCAGCCGAATTGTCTCCAAATGTCTATTGCTGCCTCGGGCACCTTTTGGTCGTTCTCATGTGAGTCTAAATTTTCGAATCCGACGCATAACTGATAGTTAATTGTAAAGGTCAGGAGGTCCTAATGACGATGGAACACTCAAATTGCGTGGAGATTCAATACATCGTCCACCAGCCGACTTGTCTCCAAGGGGATATCGCTGCCTCGGGCACCACATGGTCCGCCTACGATGATTCTACATTTTCGAATCCGACGCAAAAGTGATAGTAAATTGTGACGTTCAGGGCCTCCAAATGATGATGGAACACTCAAATTGCGTCGAGATTCAATACTTCGGCTTCCAGCCGACTTGTTTCAAAGGGGACATTGCTGCCTCGGGCACCATATGGTCCGTCTCCTGTGAGTCAAGATTTTCGACTCCGATGCGAAACTGATAATTCATTGTAACGTTCAGGGCCTCCCAATGACGATGGAACACTCAAACTGCGTTGAGATTCAATACATCGTCCTTCAGCCGACTTGTCTCCAACTTTCTATTGCTGCCTCGGGCACCTTAAAGTCGTTCTCCTGTGAGTCTAGATTTTCGAATCCGACGCAAAAATGATAGTTTATTGCAAAGTTCAGCGCCTCCTTATGACGAAGGAGCACTCAAATTGCGTCGAGATTCAATACATCGGCCTCCAGCCGACTTGTCTCCAAATGTCTATTGCTACCTCGGGCACCTTGTGGTCGTTCACCTGTGAGTCTAGATTTTCAAATCCGACGCAGTACTGATAGTTAATTGTAAAGTCCAGGGCCTCCTAATGTCGACGGAACACTCAAATTGCATCGAGATTCAATACAGTGTCCTTCAGCCGACTTGACTCCAAGAGTCTATTGCTGCCTCGAACACCTTATGGTCGTTCTCCTGTGAGTCTAGATTTTCGAATCCGACGCATAACTGATAGTTAACTGTGACGTTCAGAGCATCTTAATGTCGATGGAACACTCAAATTGCGTAGAGATTCAATACAACGTCCTTCAGCCGACTTGTCACCAAGGGTCTATTGCTGCTTCGGGTTTTTTATGGTCGCTCTCCTGTGAGTCTAGATTTTCGAATCCGACGCGAAACTGATTGTTAATTGTTACGTTCAGGGCTTCCTATTGACGATGGAACACTCAAATTGCGTTAAGATTCAATACATTGTCCTTCAGCCGACTTGTCTCTAAGAGTTCATTGCTGCCTCGGGCACCTTATGGTCGTTCCCCTGTGAGTCTAGATTTTAGAATCCGACGCAAAACTGATAGTTAATTGTAATGTTCAGGGTCTCCTAATGACGACGGAACACTCAAATTGCGTCGAGATTCAATACATCATCCTCCAGCCGACTTGTCTCCAAGGGTCAATTGCTGCCTCGGGCACCTTATGGTCGTTCTCCTGTGAGTCTAGATTTTCGAATCCGACGCAAAACAGATACTTAATTGTAACGTTCAGGGCCTCCTAATGACGAAGGAACACTCAAATTGCGTTTAGAGTCACTACATCGTCCTCCAGCCGACTTGTCACCAAGGGGATATCGCTGCCTCGGGCACCACATGGTCCGTCTCCGGTGATTCTACGTTTTCGAATCCGACGCAAAACAGAAAGTAATTGTAATGTTCAGGGCCTCCTAATGACGATGGAACACTCAAATTGGGTCGAGATTCAATACATCGTCCTTCAGCCGACTTGTCTCCAAGGGTATATTGCTGCCTCGGGCACCATATGGTCCGTCTCGCGTGAGACTAGATTTTCGAATCCAACGCAAAATTGATAGTTAATTGTAACGTTCAGCGCCTCCTAATGACGATGGAACACTCAAGTTGCGTCGAGAGACAACACATCGACCTCCAGCCGACTTGTCTACAAGGGGATATTGCTGCCTCGGGCTCCATTTGATCCGTGTCCTGTGAGTCTAGATTTTCGAATCCGACGCAAAACTGATAGTTAATTGTAACGTTCAGGGCCTCCTATTGGCAATGGAACACTCAAATTGCGTCGAGATTCAATACAGTGTCCTTCAGCCGACTTGACTCCAAGAGTCTATTGCTGCCTCGAACACCTTATGGTCGTTCTCCTGTGAGTCTAGATTTTCGAATCCGACGCATAACCGATAGTTAACTGTGACGTTCGGAGCCTCTCAATGACGATGGAACACTCAAATTGCGTCGAGATTCAATACATCGGCCACCAGCCGACTTGTCTCCAAGGGTCTATTGCTGCCTCGGGCACCTTATGGGCGTTCTCCTGTGAGTCTAGATTTTTGAATCCGACGCATAACTGATAGTTAATTGCAACGTTCAGCGCCTCCTAATGACGATGGAACACTCAAATTGCGTCGAGATTCAATACATCGGCCTCTACCCGAATTGTCTCCAAATGTCTATTGCTACCTCGTGCACCTTGTGGTCGTTCTCCTGTGAGTCTAGATTTTCGAACCCGACGCAAAACTTACAGTTAATTGTAACTTTCAGGGCCTCCTAATGACGATGGGGCACTCAAATGGCGTGGCGATTCAATACATCGTCCTCCAGCGGACTGGTCTCCAAGGCGATATTGCTGCTCCGGGCACCTTATGGTCCGTCTCTAGTGAGTCTACATTTTCGAATCCGACGAAAAACTGATAGTTAATTGTAACGTTCAACGCCACCTAGTGACGATGGCACATCCAAATTGCGTCGAGAGTCAATACATCGTCCTCCAGCCGAATTGTCTCCAAGGGCATATTGCTGCCTCGGGCACCTTATGGTACGTCTCCTGTGAGGCTAGATTTTCGAAACCGACGAAAAAATGATAGGTAATTGCATCGTTCAGCGCCTCCTAATGACAATGGAACACTCAAATTGCGACGAGAATCAATACATCGGCCTCCAGCCGACTTGTCTTCAAATGTCTATTGCTGCCTCGGGCACCTTGTGGTCGTTCTCCTGTGAGTCTAGATTTTCGAATCCGACGCATAACTGATAGTTAATTGTAAAGTTCAGGACCTCTTAATGACGATGGAACACTCAAATTGCGTCGAGATTCAATACATCGTCTTCCAGCCGACTTGTCTCCAAGGGGATATTGCTGCCTCGGGCACCCTATGGTCGTTCTCCTGTGAGTCTAGATTTTCGAATCCGACGCAAAACTGAGAGTTAATTGTAACGGTCAGCGCCTCATAATGACGATGGTACACTCAAATTGCGTCGAGATTCAATACATCGGCCTCCACCCACCTTGTCTCCAAATGTCTTTGCTACCTCGGGCACCTTGTGGTCGTTCTCCTGTGAGTCTAGATTTTCGAACCCGACGCAAAACTTATAGTTAATTGTAACTTTCAGGGCCTCCTAATGACGATGGAATACTCAAATTGCGTCGAGATTCAATACATCGCCCTCCAGCCGAGTTCTCTCCATGGGGATTTTGCTGCCTCGGCCACCATATGGTCCGTCTCCGGTGAGTCTAGATTTTCGATTCCGATGCGAAACTGATAGTTAATTGTAACGTTCAGGGCCTCCTAATGTCGATGGTACACTCAAATTGCGTCGAGATTCAATACATCGTCCTCCAGCCGACTTGTCTCCAAGGGTCCATTGCTTCCTCGGGCACCTTACGGTCGCTCTCCTGTGAGTCTAGATTTTCGAATCCGACGCGAAAATGATAGTTAATTGTAACGTTCAGCGCCTCCTAACGACGATGGAACACTCAAATTGCGTCGAGAGTCATTACATCATCCTCCAGCCGACTTGTCTACAAGGGGATATTGCTGCCTCGGGCTCCATTTGATCCGTGTCCTGTGAGTCTAGATTTTCGAATCCGACGCAAAACTGATAGTTAATTGTAACGTTCAGGGCCTCCTATTGACAATGGAACACTCAAATTGCGTCGAGATTCAATACAGTGTCCTTCAGCCGACTTGACTCCAAGAGTATATTGCTGCCTCGAACACCTTATGGTCGTTCTCCTGTGAGTCTAGATTTTCGAATCCGACGCATAACCGATAGTTAACTGTGACGTTCGGAGCCTCTTAATGACGATGGAACACTCAAATTGCGTCGAGATTCAATACATCGGCCACCAGCCGACTTGTCTCCAAGGGTCTATTGCTGCCTCGGGCACCTTATGGGCGTTCTCCTGTGAGTCTAGATTTTTGAATCCGACGCATAACTGATAGTTAATTGCAACGTTCAGCGCCTCCTAATGACGATGGAACACTCAAATTGCGTAGAGATTCAATACAACGTCCTTCAGCCAACTTGTCGACAAGGGTCTATTGCTGCTTCGGGTTCTTTATGGTCGCTCTCCTGTGAGTCTAGATTTTCGAATCCGACGCGAAACTCATTGTTAATTGTTACGTTCAGGGCTTCCTATTGAGGATGGAACACTCAAATTGCGTCGTGATTCAATACATCGGCCACCAGCCGACTTGTCTCCAAGGGTCTATTGCTGCCACGGGCATCTTATGGTCGTTCTCCTGTGAGTCTTGATTTTTGAATCCGACGCATGACTGATAGTTAATTGCAACATTCAGCGCCCCCTAATGACGATGGAACACTCAAATTGCGTCGAGATTCAATACATCGGCCTCCAGCCGAATTGTCTCCAAATGTCTATTGCTGCCTCGGGCACCTTTTGGTCGTTCTCCTGTGAGTCTAGATTTTCGAATCCGACGCATAACTAATTGTAAAGTTCAGGGCCTCCTAATGACGATGGAACAATCAAATTGCGTCGAGATTCAGTACATCGTCCTGCAGCCGACTTGCCTCCAAGGCTCTATTGCATCCTCGGGCACCTTTTTTCTTTCTCCAGTGAGTCTAGATTTTCGAATCCGACGCATAACTGGTAGTTAATTGTAACGCTCAGCGCCTCCTAATGACGATGGAACACTCAAATTGCGTCGTGATTCAATACATCGTCATTCAGCCGACTTGTCTCCAAGGGTATATTGCTGCCTCGGGCAGGTTATGGTCGTTCTCCTGTGAGTCTAGATTTTCGAATCCGACGCAAAACTGATAGTTATTTGTAACGTTCAGGCCTCCTAATGACGATGGAACACTCAAATTGCATCGTGATTCAATACTTCAGCTTCCAGCCGACTTGTCTCCAAGGAGAAATTGCCGCCTCGGGCACCATGTGGTCCGTCTCCGGTGAATCTAGATTTTCGATTCCGATGCGAAACTGATAGTTAATTGTAACGTTCAGGGCCTCCTAATGACGAAGGAACACTCAAATTGCATTGAGAGTCTCTACATCGTCCTCCATCCGACTTGTCACCAAGGGGATATCGCTGCCTCGGGCACCACATGGTCCGTCTCCGGTGATTCTACGTTTTCGAATCCGACGCAAAACAGAAAGTTAATTGTAATGTTCAGGGCCTCCTAATGACGATGGAACACTCAAATTGCGTCGAGATTCAATACATCGTCCTTCAGCCGACTTGTCTCCAAGGGGATATTGCTGCCTCGGGCACCTTATGGTCCGTCTCCTGTGAGTCTAGATTTTCGAATCCGACGCAAAAATGATAGTTAATTGTAACGTTCAGCGCCTCCTAATGACGATGGAACACTCAAATTGCGTCGAGAGACAATACATCGACCTCCAGCCGACTTGTCTACAAGGGGATATTGCTGCCTCGGGCTAAATGTGTTCCGTCTCCAGTGAGTCTTGATTTTCGAATCCGACGCGAAACTGATAGTTAATTGTAACGTTCAGGGCCTCCTAATGACGATGGAACACTCAAATTGCGTCGAGATTCAATACATCGGCCTCCACCCGCCTTGTCTCCAAATGTTTTTGCTACCTCGGGCACCTTGTGGTCGTTCTCCTGTGAGTCTAGATTTTCGAACCCGACGCAAACTTATAGTTAATTGTAACTTTCAGGGCCTCCTAATGACGATGGAATACTCAAATTGCGTCGAGATTCAATACATCGCCCTCCAGCCGACTTCTCTCCATGGGGTTTTTGCTGCCTCGGCCACCTTATGGTCGTTCTCCTGTGAGTCTAGATTTCCGAATCCGACGCGAAACTGATTGTTAATTGTAACGTTCAGGGCTTCATAATGACGATGGAACACTCGAATTGCGTCGAGATTCAATACATCGTCACTCAGCCGACTTCTCTCGAAGGGTCTGTTGCTGCCTCGGGCAACTTATGGTCGTTCTCCTGAGATTCTACATTTTCGAATCCGACGCAAAACTGATTGTTAATTGTAACGTCAGGGCCTCCTAATGACGATGGAGCACTCAAATTGCGACGAGATTCAATACTTCTGCTTCCAGCCGGCTTGTCTCCAAGAGGACATTGCTGCCTCGGGCACCATATGGTCCGTCTCCGGTGAGTCTAGATTTTCGATTCCGATGCGAAACTGATAGTTAATTGTAACGTTCAGCGCCTCCTAATGACGATGGAACACTCAAATTGCGTCGAGAGTCAATACAGTGTCCTTCAGCCGACTTGACTCCAAGAGTCTATTGCTGCCCCGAACACCTTATGGTCGTTCTCCTATGAGTCTAGATTTTCGAATCCGACGCATAACTGATTGTTAACTGTGACGTTCAGAGCCTCTTAATGACGATGGAACACTCAAATTGCGTCGAGATTCAATACATCGGCCACCAGCCGACTTGTCTCCAAGGGTCTATTGCTGCCTCTGGCACCTTATGGGCGTTCTGCTGTGAGTCTAGATTTTCGAATCCGACGCATAACTGATAGTTAATTGCAACGTTCAGCGCCTCCTAATGACGAAGGAACATTCAAATTGCGTAGAGATTCAATACATCGGCCTCCAGCCGACTTGTCTCCAAATTTCTATTACTGCCTCGTGCTCCTTGTGGTCGTTCTCCTGTGGGTCTAGATTTTTCGAATCCGACGCATAACTGATAGTTAATTGTAAAGTTCAGGACCTCCTAATGACGATGGAACACTCAAATTGCGTTGAAATTCACTACATCGTCCTCCAGTCGACTTGTCTCCAAGGGGATATCGCTGCCTCGGCACCACATGGTCCGTCTCCGGTGATTCTACATTTTCGAATCCGACGAAAAACTGATAGTTAATTGTAACGGTCGACGCCACCTAATGACGATGGCACACCCAAATTGCGTCGAGAGTCAATACATCGTCCTCCAGCGGACTGGTCTCCAAGGGGATATTGCTGCCTCGGGCACCTTATGTTCGTTCCCCTGTGAGTCTAGGTTTTCGAATCCGACGCGAAACTGATTGTAATTTTAACGTTCTGGGCCTCCTAATGACGATGGAACACTCAAATTGCGTCGTGATTCAATACATCGTCATTCAGCCGACTTGTCTCCAAGGGTATCTTGCTGCCTCGGGCAGGTTATGGTCGTTCTCTTGTGAGTCTAGATTTTCGAATCCGACGCAAAACTGATAGTTATTTGTAACGTTCAGGGCCTCCTAATGTCGACGGAACACTCAATTTGCGTCGAGATTCAATACATCGTCCTCCAGCCGACTTCTCTCCAAGGGTCCATTGCTTACTCGGGCACCTTATGGTCGCTCTACTGTGAGTCTAGATTTTTCGAATCCGACGCATAACTAATAGTTGATTGTAAAGTTCAGGACCTCCAATTGACGATGGAACACTCAAATTGCGTCGAGATTCAATAGAGCGTCCTTCAGCCGACTTGACTCCAAGAGTCTATTGCTGGCTCGGACACCTTATTGTCGTTCTCCTGTGAGTCTAGATTTTCGAATCCGACGCAAAACTGATAGTTAATTGTAACGCTCAGGGCCTCCTAATGACGATGGAACACTCAATTTGCGTCGAGATTCAATATATCGTTCTCCAGCCGACTTCTCTCCATGGGGATATTACAGCCTCGGCACTTTATGGTCGTTCTCCTGTGAGTTTAGATTTTCGAATCCGACGCGAAACTTATAGTTAACTGTAACGTTCAGGGCCTCCTAATGACGATGGAACACTCAAATTGCGTCGAGATTCAATACATCGGCCTCCAGCCGACTTGTCTCCAAATGTCTATTGCTGCATCGTGCACCTTTTGGTCGTTCTCCTGTGTGTCTAGATTTTCGAACCCGACGCAAAACTGATAGTTAATTGTAACGTTCAGGGCCTCCTAATGACGATGGAACACTCAAATTGCGTCGAGGTTCAATACATCGTCCTCCAGTCGACTTGTCTCCAAGGGGTATTGCTGCCTCGGGCACCATATGGTCCGTCTCCTGTGAGTCTAGAATTTCGAATCCGACGCAAAAATGATAGTTAATTGTAACGTTCAGGGCCTCCTAATGATGATGGAACACTCAAATTGCGTCGAGAGTCAATCATACATCGTCCTCCAGCCGACTTGATAAAAGGGTATATTGCTGCCTCGGGCTCCATGTAGTCCGTTTCCTGTGAGTCTAGATTTTCGAATACGACGCGAAACTGATAATTAATTGTAACGTTCAGGGTTCTAATGTCGATGGAACACTCAAATTGCGTCGAGATTCAATACATCGTCCTCCAGCCGACTTGTCTCCAAGGGGACATTGCTGCCTTGGGCACCATATGGTCCCAGTCCTGTGAGTCTAGATTTTCGTTTCCGACGCGAAACTGATAGTCAATTGTAACGTTCTGGGCCTCCTAATGACGATGGAACACTCAAATTGCGTCGAGATTCAATACATCGGCCTCCAGCCGACTTGTCTCCAAATGTCTATTGCTGCCTCGTTCACCTTTTGGTCGTTCTCCTGTGAGTCTAGATTTTTGAATCCGACGCATACGTGATAGTTGATTGTAAAGTTGAGGGCCTCCTAATGACGATGGAACAATCAAACTGCGTCGAGATTCAATTCATCATCATGCAGCCGACTTGACTCCCAGAGTCTATTGCTGCCTCGGACACCTTATGGTCGTTCTCCTGTGAGTCTAGATTTTCGAATCCGAAGCAAAACTGATAGTTAATTGTAACGTTCAGGGCCTCCTAATGACGATTGAACACTCAAATTGCGTCGAGATTCAATACAGCGTCCTTCAGCCGACTTGACTCCAAGAGTCTATTGCTGGCTCGGACACCTTATTGTCGTTCTCCTGTGACTCTAGATTTTCGAATCCGGCGAGAAACGGATAGTTGATTGTAAAGTTCAGGGCCTCCTAATGACGATGGAACAATCAAATTGCGTCGCGATTCAATACATCGTCCTGCAGCCGAGTTGTCTCCAAGGCTTTATTGCTGCCTCGGGCACCTTCTGTTCGTTCTCCAGTGAGTCTAGATTTTCGAATCCGACGCATAACTGATAGTTAATTGTAACGCTCAGGGCCTTCTAATGACGATGGAACACTCAAATTGCTTCGAGATTCAATACATCGTTCTCCAGCCGACTTCTCTCCATGGGGATAATACAGCCTCGGGCACCTTATGGTCGTTCTCCTAGGAGTCTAGATTTTCGAATCCGACGCGAAACTGATTGTTAATTGTAACGCTCAGCGCCTTCTAATGACGATGGAACACTCAAATTGCGTCGAGATTCAATACATCGTTCTCCAGACGACTTCTCTCCATGGGGATAATACAGCCTCGGGCACCTTATGGTCGTTCTCCTGTGAGTCTAGATTTTCGAATCCGACGCGAAACTGATTGTTAATTGTAACGCTCAGCGCCTTCTAATGACGATGGAACACTCAAATTGCGTCGAGATTCAATACATCGTCCTCCAGCCGACTTGTTTCCAAGGGGACATTGCTGCCTTGGGCACCATATCGTCCGAGTCCTGTGAGTCTAGTTTTCGTTTCCGACGCGAAACTGACAGTTAATTATAACGTTCTGGGCCTCCTAATGACGATGGAACACTCAAATTGCGTCGAGATTCAATACAGCGTCCTTCAGCCGACTTGACTCCAAGAGTCTATTGCTGGCTCGGACACCTTATTGTCGTTCTCCTGTGAGTCTAGATTTTCGAATCCGACGCAAAACTGATAGTTAATTGTAATGCTCAGGGCCTCCTAATGACGATGGAACACTCAAATTGCTTCGAGATTCAATACATCGTTCTCCAGCCGACTTCCCTCCATGGGGATATAACAGCCTCGGGCACCTTGTGGACGTTCTCCTGTGAATCTAGATTTTCGAATCCGACGCGAAACTGATTGTTAATTGTAACGCTCAGCGCCTTCTAATGACGATGGAACACTCAAATCGCGTCGAGATTCAATACATCGTCCTAAAGCCGACTTGTCTCCAAGGGGACATTGCTGCCTTGGGAACCATCTGGTCCGAGTCCTGTGAGTCTAGATATTCGTTTCCGACGCGAAACTGATAGTTAATTGTAACGTTCTGGGCCTCCTAATGACGATGGAACACTCAAATTGCGCCGAGATTCAATACATCGGCCTCCAGCCGACTTGTCTCCAAATTTCTATTGCTGCCTCGGGCACCTTTTGGTCGTTCTCCTGTGAGTCTAGAATTTCGAATCCGACGCATAAGTGATAGTTGATTGTAAAGTTCAGGGCCTCCTAATGACGATGGAACAATTAATTGCGTCGAGATTCAGTACATCGTCCTGCAGCCGACTTGTCTCCAAGGCTCTATTGCTGCCTCGGGCACCTTTTGTTCGTTCTCCAGTGAGTCTAGATTTTCGAATCCGACGCATAACTGATAGTTAATTGTAACGCTCAGCGCCTTCTAATGACGATGGAACACTCAAATTGCGTCGAGATTTAATACCTCGTCATTCAGCCGATTTGTCTCCAAGGGTCTATTGCTGCCTCGGGCACCTTTTGGTCGATCCCCTGTGAGTATAGATTTTAGAATCCGACGCAAAACTGATAGTTAATTATAACGTTCAGGGCCTCCTAATGACGATGGAACACTCAAATTGCGTCAAGGTTCAATACATCGTCCTCCAGCCGACTTGGCTCCAAGGGCATATTGCTGCCCCGGGCACCATATGCACCGTCTCCTGTGAGTCTAGATTTTCGATTCCGATGCGAAACTGGTAGTTAACTGTAACGTTCAGGGCCTCCTAATGACGATGGAACACTCAAATTGCGTCGAGATTCAATACATCGGCCTCCAGCCGACTTGTCTCCAAGGGTCTATCGCTGCCTCGGGCACATTATGATCGTTCTCCTGTGTGTCTAGATTTTCGAACCCGACGCAAAACTGATAGTTAATTGTTACGTACAGGGCCTCCTAATGACGATGGAATACTCAAATTGCGTCGAGATTCAATTCATCGTCCTCCAGCCGACTTCTCTCCATGGGGATATTGCTGCCTCGGGCACCTAATGGTCGATCTCTTGTGAGTCTAGATTTTCGAATCCGACGCGAAACTGATTGTTAATTGTAACGTTCAGGGCTTCCTAATGACGATGGAACACTCAAATTGCGTCGAGGTTCAATTCATCGTCCTCCAGCCGACTTCTCTCCATGGGGATATTGCTGCCTCGGGCACCTAATGGTCGATCTCTTGTGAGTCTAGATTTTCGAATCCGACGCGAAACTGATTGTTAATTGTAACGTTCAGGGCCTCCTAATGACGATGGAACACTCAAATTGCGTCGAGGTTCAATACATCGTCCTCCAGCCGACTTCTCTCCATGGGGATATTGCTGCCTCGGGCACATTATGATCGTTCTCCTGTGTGTCTAGATTTTCGAACCCGACGCAAAACTGATAGTTAATTGTTACGTACAGGGCCTCCTAATGACGATGGAACACTCAAATTGCGTCGAGATTCAATTCATCGTCCTCCAGCCGACTTCTCTCCATGGGGATATTGCTGCCTCGGGCACCTAATGGTCGATCTCTTGTGAGTCTAGATTTTCGAATCCGACGCGAAACTGATTGTTAATTGTAACGTTCAGGGCCTCCTAATGACGGTGGAACACTCAAATTGCGTCGAGGTTCAATACATCGTCCTCCAGCCGACTTGTCTCCAAGGGGTATTGCTGCCTCGGGCACCATATGGTCCGTCTCCTGTGAGTCTAGATTTTCGAATCCGACGAAAAATGATAGTTACTTGTAACGTTCAGGGCCTCCTAATGATGATGGAACACTCAAATTGCGTCGAGAGTCAATAATACATCGTCCTCCAGCCGACTTGCTAAAAGGGGATATTGCTGCCTCGGGCTCCATGTGGTCCGTTTCCTGTGAGTCTAGGTTTTCGAATCCGACGCGAAACTGATAGTTAATCGTAACGTTCAGGGTTCTAATAACGATGGAACACTCAAATTGCGTCGAGATTCAACACATCGGCCTCCAGCCGACTTGTCTCAGAAGGTCTTTTGCTGCCTCGGGCACTTTATGGTCGTTCTCCTGTGAGTCTAGATTCTCGAATTCGACGCAAAACTGATAATTAATTGTAACGCTCAAGGCCTCCTAATGATGATGGAACACTCAAATTGCGTCGAGATTCAATACATCGTCCTTCAGACGACTTGACTCCAAGAGTCTATTGCTGCCTCGGACACATTATGGTCGTTCTCCGGTGATTCTACATTTTTTAATCCGACGCAAAACTGATAGTTAATTGTAACGTTCAGGGCCTCGTTATGACGATGGGGCACTCAAATTGTGTCGCGATTCAATACATCGTCCTCCAGCGGACTGGTCTCCTAGGGGATATTGCTGCCTCGGGCACCTTATGGACCGTCTCCAGTGAGTCTAGATTTTCGAAACCGACGCATAACTGATAGTTAATTGCAACGTTCAGCGCCTCCTAATGGCGATGGAACACTCAAATTGCGTCGAGATTCAATACATCGGCCTCCAGCCGTTTCGTGTTCAAATGTCTATTGCTGCCTCGGTTACCTTGTGGTCGTTCTCCTGTGAGTACAGATTTTCGAATCCGACGCATAACTGATAGTTAATTGTAAAGTTCAGTACGTCCTAATGACGAAGAACACTCAAATTGCGTCGAGATTCAATACATCGGCCTCCAGCCGACTTGTCTCAGAAGGTCTGTTGCTGCCTCGGGCACCTTATGGTCGTTCTCCTGTGAGTCTAGATTTTCGAATCCGACCCATAACTGATAGTTAATTGTAACGTTCTGGGCCTCCTAATGACGATGGAACACTCAAATTGCGTCGAGATTCAATACAGCGTCCTTCAGCCGATTTGTCTCCAAGGGTCTATTGCTGCCTCGGGCACCTTTTGGTCGTTCCCCTGTGAGTCTAGATTTTAGAATCCGACGCAAAACTGATAGTTACTTATAACGTTCAGGGCCTCCTAATGACGATGGAACACTCAAATTGCGTCGAGGTTCAATACATCGTCCTCCAGCCGACTTGTCTCCAAGGGGTATTGCTGCCTCGGGCACCATATGGTCCGTCTCCTGTGAGTCTAGATTTTCGAATCCGACGCAAAAATGATAGTTAATTGTAACGTTCAGGGCGTCCTAATGATGATGGAACACTCAAATTGCGTCGAGAGTCAATAATACATCGTCCTCCATCCGACTTGCTAAAAGGGGATATTGCTCCCTCGGGCTCCATGTGGTCCGTTTCCTGTGAGTCTAGGTTTTCGAATCCGACGCGAAACTGATAGTTAATCGTAACGTTCAGGGTTCTAATGACGATGGAACACTCAAATTGCGTCGAGATTCAACACATCGGCCTCCAGCCGACTTGTGTCAGAAGGTCTTTTGCTGCCTCGGGCACCTTATGGTCGATCTCCTGTGAGTCTAGATTTTCGTATCCGACCCATAACTGATAGTTAATCGTAACGTTCTGGGCCTCCTAATGACGATGGAACACTCAAATTGCGTCGAGATTCAATACAGCGCCCTTCAGCCGACTTGACTCCAGGAGTCTATTGCTGCCTCGGACTCCTTATGGTCGTTCTCCTGTGAGACTAGATTCTCGAATTCGACGCAAAACTGATAATTAATTGTAACGCTCAGGGCCTCCTAATGATGATGGAACACTCAAATTGCGTCGAGATTCAATACATCGTCCTTCAGACGACTTGACTCCAAGAGTCTATTGCTGCCTCGGACACATTATGGTCGTTCTCCGGTGATTCTACATTTTTTAATCCGACGCAAAACTGATAGTTAATTGTAACGTTCAGGGCCTCGTTATGACGATGGGGCACTCAAATTGTGTCGCGATTCAATACATCGTCCTCCAGCGGACTGGTCTCCTAGGGGATATTGCTGCCTCGGGCACCTTATGGACCGTCTCCAGTGAGTCTAGATTTTCGAAACCGACGCATAACTGATAGTTAATTGCAACGTTCAGCGCCTCCTAATGGCGATGGAACACTCAAATTGCGTCGAGATTCAATACATCGGCCTCCAGCCGTTTCGTGTTCAAATGTCTATTGCTGCCTCGGTTACCTTGTGGTCGTTCTCCTGTGAGTACAGATTTTCGAATCCGACGCATAACTGATAGTTAATTGTAAAGTTCAGTACTTCCTAATGACGAAGAACACTCAAATTGCGTCGAGATGCAATACATCGGCCTCCAGCCGACTTGTCTCAGAAGGTCTGTTGCTGCCTCGGGCACCTTATGGTCGTTCTCCTGTGAGTCTAGATTTTCGAATCCGACCCATAACTGATAGTTAATTGTAACGTTCTGGGCCTCCTAATGACGATGGAACACTCAAATTGCGTCGAGATTCAATACAGCGTCCTTCAGCCGACTTGACTGGAAGAGTCTATTGCTGGCTCGGACACCCTATTGTCGTTCTCCTGTGAGTCTAGATTTTCGAATCCGACGCAAAACTGATAGTTAATTGTAACGCTCAGGGCCTCCTAATGACGATGGAACACTCAAATTGCGTCGAGATTCAATACATCGTTCTCCAGGCGACTTCTCTCCATGGGGATATTTCAGCCTCGGGCACCTTATGGTCGTTCTCCTGTGAGTCTAGATTTTCGAATCCGACGCGAAGCTTATAGTTAACTGTAACGTTCAGGGCCTCCTAATGACGATGGAACACTCAAATTGCGTCGAGATTCAATACATCGTCCTCCAGCCGACTTGTCTCCAAATATCTATTGCTGCCTCGGGCACCTTATGGTCGTTCTCCTGTGAGTCTAGATTTTCGAATCCGACGCGAAACTGATTGTTAATTGTAACGCTCAGCGCCTTCTAATGACGATGGAACACTCAAATTGCGTCGAGATTCAATACATCGTCCTCTAGCCGACTTGTCTCCAAGGGGACATTGCTGCCTTGGGCACCATATGGTCCGAGTCCTGTGAGTCTAGTTTTCGTTTCCGACGCGAAACTGACAGTTTATTGTAACGTTCTGTGCCTCCTAATGACGATGGAACACTCAAATTGCGTCGAGATTCAATACATCGGCCTCCAGCCGACTTGTCTCGAAATGTCTATTGCTGCCTCGGGCACCTTTTGGTCGTTCTCCTGTGAGTCTAGATTTTCGAATCCGACGCATAAGTGATAGTTGATTGTAAAGTTCAGGGCCTCCTAATGACGATGGAACAATTAAATGCGTCGAGAATCAGTACATCGTCCTGCAGCCGACATGTCTCCAAGGCTCTATTGCTGCCTCGGGCACCTTTTGTTCGTTCTCCAGTGAGCCTAGATTTTCGAATCCGACGCATAACTGATAGTTAATTGTAACGCTCAGCGCCTTCTGATGACGATGGAACACTCAAATTGCGTCGAGATTCAATACATCGTTCTCCAGGCGACTTCTCTCCATGGGGATATTACAGCCTCGGGCACCTTATGGTCGTTCTCCTGTGAGTCTAGATTTTCGAATCCGACGCGAAACTTATAGTTAACTGTAACGTTCAGGGCCTCCTAACGACGATGGAACACTCAAATTGCGTCGAGATTCAATACATCGTTCTCCAGGCGACTTCTCTCCATGGGGATATTACAGCCTCGGGCACCTTATGGTCGTTCTCCTGTGTGTCTAGATTTTCGAACCCGACGCAAAACTGATAGTTAATTGCTACGTACAGGGCCTCCTAATGACGATGGAACACTCAAATTGCGTCGAGATTCAATTCATCGTCCTCCAGCCGACTTCTCTCCATGGGGATGTTGCTGCCTCGGGCACCTTATGATCGTTCTCCTGTGTGTCTAGATTTTCGAACCCGACGCAAAACTGATAGTTAATTGCTACCTACAGGGCCTCCTAATGACGATGGAACACTCAAATTGCGTCGAGATTCAATACATCGTTCTCCAGGCGACTTCTCTCCATGGGGATATTACAGCCTCGGGCACCTTATGGTCGTTCTCCTGTGAGTCTAGATTTTCGAATACGACGCGAAACTGATTGTTAATTGTAACGCTCAGCGCCTTCTGATGACGATGGAACACTCAAATTGCGTCGAGATTCAATACATCGTCCTCCAGCCGACTTGTCTCCAAGGGGACATTGCCGCCTGAGGGCACCATATGGTCCGAGTCCTGTGAGTCTAGATTTTCGTTTCCGACGCGAAACTGATAGTTAATTGTAACGTTCTGGGCCTCCTAATGACGATGGAACACTCAAATTGCGTCGAGATTCAATACATCGGCCTCCAGCCGACTTGTCTCCAAATGTCTATTGCTGCCTCGGGCACCTTTTGGTCGTTCTCCTGTGAGTCTAGATTTTCGAATCCGACGCATAAGTGATAGTTGATTGTAAAGTTCAGGGCCTCCTAATAACGATGGAACAATTAATTGCGTCGAGATTCAGTACATCGTCCTGCAGCCGACATGGCTCCAAGGCTCTATTGCTGCCTCGGGCACCTTTGGTTCGTTCTCCAGCGAGTCTAGATTTTCGAATCCGACGCATAACTGATAGTTAATTGTAACGCTCAGCGCATTCTAATGACGATGGAACACTCAAATTGCATCGAGATTCAATACATCGTCCTCCAGCCGACTTGTCTCCAAGGGCATATTGCTGCCCCGGGCACCATATGCACCGTCTCCTGTGAGTCTAGATTTTCGATTCCGATGCGGAACTGATAGTTAACTGTAACGTTCAGGACCTCCTAATGACGATGGAACACTCAAATTGCGTCGAGATTCAATACAGCGTCCTTCAGCCGACTTGTCTCCAAGTGTCTATTGCAGGCTCGGACACCTTATTGTCGTTTTCCTGTGAGTCTAGACTTTCGAATCCGACGCAAAACTGATAGTTAATTTCAACGCTCAGGGCCTCCTAATGACGATGGAACACTCAAATTGCGTTGAGATTCAATACATCGTTCTCCAGCCGACTTCTCTCCATGGGGATATTACAGCCTCGGGTACCTTATGGTCGTTCTCCTGTGAGTCTAAATTTTCGAATCCGACGCGAAACGTATTGTTAACTGTAACGTTCAGGGCCTCCTAATGACGATGGAACACTCAAATTGCGACGAGATTCAATACATCGGCCTCCAGCCGACTTGTCTCCAAGGGTCTATCGCTGCCTCGGGCACATTATGATCGTTCTCCTGTGTGTCTAGATTTTCGAACCCGACGCAAAACTGATAGTTAATTGTCACGTACAGGGCCTCCTAATGACGATGGAACACTCAAATTGCGTCGAGATTCAATACAGCGTCCTTCAGCCGACTTGACTCCAAGAGTCTATTGCTGGCTCGGACACCATATGCACCGTCTCCTGTGACTCTAGATTTTCGAATCCGACGAGAAACGGATAGTTGATTGTAAAGTTCAGGGCCTCCTAATGACGATGGAACAATCAAAATGCGTCGAGATTCAATACATCGTCCTGCAGCCGACTTGTCTCCAAGGCTCTATTGCTGCCTCGGGGACCTTTTGTTCGTTCACCAGTGAGTCTAGATTTTCAAATCCGACGCATAACTGATAGTTAATTGTAACGCTCAGCGCCTTCTAATGACGATGGAACACTCAAATTGCGTCGAGATTCAATATATCGTCCTCCAGCCGACTTGTCTCCAAGGGCATATTGCTGCCCCGGGCACCATATGCACCGTCTCCTGTGACTCTAGATTTTCGAATCCGACGCGAAACGGATAGTTAATTGTAACGTTTAGGGCCACCTAATGACGATAGAACACTCAAATTGCGTCGAGATTCAATACATCTTCCTTCAGCCGACTTGACTCCAAGAGTCTATTGCTGCCTCGGACACCTTATTGTCGTTCTCCTGTGAGTCTAGATTTTCGAATCCGACGAAAAACTGATAGTTAATTGTAATGCTCAGGGCCTCCTAATGACGATGGAACACTCAAATTGCTTCGAGATTCAATACATCGTTCTCCAGCCGACTTCTCTCCATGGGGATATTACAGCCTCGGGCACCTTATGGTCGTTCTCCTGTGAGTCTAGATTTTCGAATAGGACGCGAAACTGATTGTTAATTGTAACGCTCAGCGCCTTCTAATGACGATGGAACACTCAAATTGCGTCGAGATTCAATATATCGTCCTAAAGCCGACTTGTCTCCAAGGGGACATTGCTGCCTTGGGCACCATATGGTCCGAGCCCTGTGAGTCTAGATTTTCGTTTCCGACGCGAAACTGATAGTTAATTTTAACGTTCTGGGCCTCCTAATGACGATGGAACACTCAAATTACGTCGAGATTCAATACATCGGCCTCCAGCCGACTTGTCTCCAAATGTCTATTGCTGCCTCGGGCACCTTTTGGTCGTTCTCCTGTGAGTCTAGATTTTCGAATCCGACGCATAAGTGATAGTTGATTGTAAAGTTCAGGGAATCCTAATGCCGATGGAACAATTAATTGCGTCGAGATTCAGTACATCGTCCTGCAGCCGACATGTCTCCAAGGCTCTATTGCTGCCTCGGGCCCTTTTGTTCGTTCTCCATTGAGTCTAGATTTTCGAATCCGACGCATAACTGATAGTTAATTGTAACGCTCAGCGCCTTCTAATGACGATGGAACACTCAAATTGCATCGAGATTCAATACATCGTCCTCCAGCCGACTTGTCTCCAAGGGCATATTGCTGCCCCGGGCACCATATGCACCGTCTCCTGTGAGTCTAGATTTTCGATTCCGATGCGAAACTGATAGTTAACTGTAACGCTCAGGGCCTCCTAATGACGATGGAACACTCAAATTGCGTCGAGATTCAATACATCGTTCTCCAGCCGACTTCTCTCCATGGGGATATTACAGCCTCGGGCACCTTATGGTCGTTCTCCTGTGAGTCTAAATTTTCGAATCCGACGCGAAACTTATAGTTAACTGTAACGTTCAGGGCCTCCTAATGACGATGGAACACTCAAATTGCGTCGAGATTCAATACATCGGCCTCCAGCCGACTTGTCTCCAAGGGTCTATCGCTGCCTCGGGCACATTATGATCGTTCTCCTGTGTGTCTAGATTTTCGAACCCGACGCAAAACTGATAGTTAATTGTTACGTACAGGGCCTCCTAATGACGATGGAATACTCAAATTGCGTCGAGATTCAATTCATCGTCCTCCAGCCGACTTCTCTCCATGGGGATATTGCTGCCTCGGGCACCTTATGGTCGTTCTCTTGTGAGTGTAGATTTTCGAATCCAACGCGAAACTGATAGTTAATTGTAACGGTCTGGGCTTCCTAATGAAGATGGATCACTCAAATTGCGTCGAGATTTAATACCTCGTCATTCGGCCGATTTGTCTCCAAGGGTCTATTGCTGCCTCGGGCACCTTATGGTCGTTCCCCTGTGAGTCTAGATTTTAGAATCCGACGCAAAACTGATAGTTAATTACATCGTTCAGGGCCTCCTAATGACGATGGAACACTCAAATTGCGTCGAGAGTCAATAATACATCGTCCTTCAGCCGACTTGCTAAAAGGGGATATTGCTTCCTCGGGCTCCATGTGGTCCGTTCCCTGTAGGTCTAGATTTTCGAATCCGACGCGAAACTGATAGTTAATCGTAACGTTCAGGGTTCTAATGACGATGGAACACTCAAATTGCGTCGAGATTCAACACATCGGCCTCCAACCGACTTGTCTCAGAAGGTCTTTTGCTGCCTCGGGCACCTTATGGTCGTTCTCTTGTGAGTCTAGATTTTCGAATCCGACCCATAACTGATAGTTAATTGTAACGTTCTGGGCCTCCTAATGACGATGGAACACTCAAATTGCGTCGAGATTCAATACAGCGCCATTCAGCCGACTTGACACCAGGAGTTTATTGCTGCCTCGGACTCCTTATGGTCGTTGTCCTGTGAGTCTAGATTCTCGAATTCGACGCAAAACTGATAATTAATTGTAACGCTCAGGGCCTCCTAATGATGATGGAACACTCAAATTGCGTCGAGATTCAATACATCGTCCTTCAGACGACGTGACTCCAAGAGTCTATTGCTGCCTCGGACACATTATGGTCGTTCTCCGGTGATTCTACATTTTTTAATCCGACGCAAAACTGATAGTTAATTGTAACGTTCAGGGCCTCGTAATGACGATGGGGCACTCAAATTGTGTCGCGATTCAATACATCGTCCTCCAGCGCACTGGTCTCCAAGGGGATATTGCTGCCTCGGGCACCTTATGGACCGTCTCCAGTGAGTCTAGATTTTCGAAACCGACGCATAACTGATAGTTAATTGTAAAGTTCAGTACATCCTAATGACGAAGAACACTCAAATTGCGTCGAGATTCAATACATCGTCCTGCAGCCGACATGTCTCCAAGGCTCTATTGCTGCCTCGGGCCCTTTTGTTCGTTCTCCAGTGAGTCTAGATTTTCGAATCCGACGCATAACTGATAGTTAATTGTAACGCTCAGCGCCTTCTAATGACGATGGAACACTCAAATTGCATCGAGATTCAATACATCGTCCTCCAGCCGACTTGTCTCCAAGGGCATATTGCTGCCCCGGGCACCATATGCACCGTCTCCTGTGAGTCTAGATTTTCGATTTCGATGCGAAACTGATAGTTAACTGTAACGCTCAGGGCCTCCTAATGACGATGGAACACTCAAATTGCGTCGAGATTCAATACATCGTTCTCCAGCCGACTTCTCTCCATGGGGATATTACAGCCTCGGGCACCTTATGGTCGTTCTCCTGTGAGTCTAAATTTTCGAATCCGACGCGAAACTTATAGTTAACTGTAACGTTCAGGGCCTCCTAATGACGATGGAACACTCAAATTGCGTCGAGATTCAATACATCGGCCTCCAGCCGACTTGTCTCCAAGGGTCTATCGCTGCCTCGGGCACATTATGATCGTTCTCCTGTGTGTCTAGATTTTCGAACCCGACGCAAAACTGATAGTTAATTTTTACGTACAGGGCCTCCTAATGACGATGGAATACTCAAATTGCGTCGAGATTCAATTCATCGTCCTCCAGCCGACTTCTCTCCATGGGGATATTGCTGCCTCGGGCACCTTATGGTCGTTCTCTTGTGAGTCTAGATTTTCGAATCCAACGCGAAACTGATAGTTAATTGTAACGGTCTGGGCTTCCTAATGAAGATGGATCACTCAAATTGCGTCGAGATTTAATACCTCGTCATTCGGCCGATTTGTCTCCAAGGGTCTATTGCTGCCTCGGGCACCTTATGGTCGTTCCCCTGTGAGTCTAGATTTTAGAATCCGACGCAAAACTGATAGTTAATTACATCGTTCAGGGCCTCCTAATGACGATGGAACACTCAAATTGCGTCGAGAGTCAATAATACATCGTCCTTCAGCCGACTTGCTAAAAGGGGATATTGCTTCCTCGGGCTCCATGTGGTCCGTTCCCTGTAGGTCTAGATTTTCGAATCCGACGCGAAACTGATAGTTAATCGTAACGTTCAGGGTTCTAATGACGATGGAACACTCAAATTGCGTCGAGATTCAACACATCGGCCTCCAGCCGACTTGTCTCAGAAGGTCTTTTGCTGCCTCGGGCACCTTATGGTCGTTCTCTTGTGAGTCTAGATTTTCGAATCCGACCCATAACTGATAGTTAATTGTAACGTTCTGGGCCTCCTAATGACGATGGAACACTCAAATTGCGTCGAGATTCAATACAGCGCCATTCAGCCGACTTGACACCAGGAGTTTATTGCTGCCTCGGACTCCTTATGGTCGTTGTCCTGTGAGTCTAGATTCTCGAATTCGACGCAAAACTGATAATTAATTGTAACGCTCAGGGCCTCCTAATGATGATGGAACACTCAAATTGCGTCGAGATTCAATACATCGTCCTTCAGACGACGTGACTCCAAGAGTCTATTGCTGCCTCGGACACATTATGGTCGTTCTCCGGTGATTCTACATTTTTTAATCCGACGCAAAACTGATAGTTAATTGTAACGTTCAGGGCCTCGTAATGACGATGGGGCACTCAAATTGTGTCGCGATTCAATACATCGTCCTCCAGCGCACTGGTCTCCAAGGGGATATTGCTGCCTCGGGCACCTTATGGACCGTCTCCAGTGAGTCTAGATTTTCGAAACCGATGCATAACTGATAGTTAATTGTAAAGTTCAGTACATCCTAATGACGAAGAACACTCAAATTGCGTCGAGATTCAATACATCGTCCTCCAGCCGACTTGTCTCCAAGGGGTATTGCTGCCTCGGGCACCATATGGTCCGTCCCCTGTGAGTCTAGGTTTTTGAATCCGACGCAAAAATGATAGTTAATTGTAACGTTCAGCGCCTCCTAGTGACGACGGAACACTCAAATTGCTTCGAGATTCAATACATCGTCCACCAGACGAGTTGTCTCCAAGGGGATATTGCTGCCTCGGGAACCATGTGATCCCTCTCCTGTGAGTTTAGATATTCGAATCCGACGCGAAACTGATAGTTAACTGTAACGTTCAGGGCCTCCTAATGACGATGGAACACTCAAATTGCGTCGAGATTCAATACCTCGTCATTCAGCCGATTTGTCTCCAAGGGTCTGTTGCTGCCTCGGGCACTATTTGGTCGTTCCCCTGTGAGTCTAGATATTAGAATCCGACGCAAATCTGATAGTTAATTGTAATGTTCAGAGCCTCCCAATGACGATGGAACACTCAAATTGCGTCGAGATTCAATTCATCGTCCTCCAGCCGACTTCTCTCCATGGGGATATTTCTGCCACGGGCACCTTATGGTCGTTCTCTTGTGAGTCTAGATTTTCGAATCCGACGAAAAAATGATTGTTAATTGTAACGTTCAGGGCTTCCTAATGACGATGGAACACTCAAATTCCGTCGAGATTCAATACCTCGTCATTCAGCCGATTTGTCTCCAAGTGTCTATTGCTGCCTCGGACACCTTATGGGCGTTCTCCGGTGATTCTACATTTTCTAATCCGACGCAAAACTGATAGTTAATTGTAACGTTCAGGGCCTCGTAATGACGTTGGAACACTCAAATTGCGTCGAGATTCAACACATCGTCCTCCAGCCGACTTGTCTCCAAGGGGTATTGCCGCCTCGGGCACCATATTGTCCGTCTCCTGTGAGTCTAGATTTTTGAATCCGACGCAAAAATGATAGTTAATTGTAACGTTCAGAGCCTCCTAATGTCGATGGAACACTCAAATTGCGTCGAGATTCAATATATCGTCTTTTAGCCGACTTGTCTCCAAGTGTCTATTGCTGCCTCGGACACCTTATGGGCGTTCTCCGGTGATTCTACATTTTCTAATCCGACGCAAAACTGATAGTTAATTGTAACGTTCAGGGCCTCCTAATGACGATGCAACACTCAAATATCGTCAAGATTCAATACATCGGCCTCCAGCTGACTTGTTTCCAAGGGTCTTTTGCTGCCTCGGGCACCTTATGGTCGTTCTCATGTGAGGCTAGATTTTCGAATCCGACGCATAACTGATAGTTAATTGTAATGCTCAGCACCTCCTAATGACGATGGAACACTCAAATTGCGTCGAGATTCAATACCTCGTCATTCAGCCGATTTGTCTCCAAGGGTCTATTGCTGCCTCGGGCACCTTATGGTCGTTCCCCTGTGAGTCTAGATTTCAGAATCCGACGAAAAACTGATAGTTAATTATAACGTTCAGGGCCTCCTAATGGCGATGGAACATCAAATTGCGTAGATGTTCAATACATCGTCCTCCGGCCGACTTGCTAAAAGGGGATATTGCTGCCTCGGGCTCCATGTGGTCCGTTTCCTGTGAGTCTAGATTTTTGAATCCGACGCGAAACTGATAGTTAATTGTAACGTTCAGGGTTCTAATGACGATGGAACACCCAAATTGCGTCGACATTCAATACATCGGCCTCCAGCCGACTTGTCTCAGAGGGTCTATTGCTGCCTCGGGCACCTTATGGTCGTTCTCATGTGAGTCTAGATTTTCGAATCCGACCCATAGCTGATAGTTAAGTCCAACGTTCAGCGCCTCCTAATGACGATGGAACACTCAGATTGCGTCGAGATTCAATACATTGTCCTCCAGCCGACTTGTCTCCAAGGGTCAATTGCTACCTCGGGCACCTTATGGTCGTTCTCCTGTGAGACTAGATTATCGAATTCGACGCATAACTGATAGTTAATTGTAATGCTCAGCGCCTCCTAATGATGATGGAACACTCAAATTGCGTCGATATGAAATAGATCGTCCTTCAGACGACTTGACTCCAATTGTCTATTGCTGCCTCGGGCACCTTATGCTCGTTCTCCTGTGAGTATAGATTTTCGAATCCAACGCATTACTGATAGTTAATTGCAACGTTCAGCGCCCCCTAATGTCGATGGAACACTCAAATTGCGTCGAGATTCAATACATCGACCTCCAGCCGACTTGTCTCCAAATGTGTATTGCTGCCTCGGGCACCTTGTGGTCGTTCTCCTGTGAGTCTAAATTTTCGAATCCGACGCATAAGTGATAGTTAATTGTAAAGTTCAGGGCCTCCTAATGACGATGGAACACTCAAATTGCGTCGAAATTCAATACATCGTCCTCTAGCCGACTTGTCTCCAAGGGGATATCGCTGCCTCGGGCACCATATGGTCCGTCTCCTGGGAGTCTAGATTTCTGAATCCGACGCAAAAATGATAGTTAATTGTAATAACGTTCAGCGCCTCCTAATGACGATGGAACACTCGAATTGCGTCGAGATTCAATACATCGTCCTCCAGCCGACTTGCCTCCAAGGGGTATTGCTGCCTCTGGCACCATATGGTCCGTCTCCTGTGAGTCTAGATTTTTGAATCCGACGCAAAAATGATAGTTAATTGTAACGTTCAGCGCCTCCTAATGACGATGGAACACTCAAATTGCGTCGAGAATCAAAACATCGGCCTCCAGCCGACTTGTCTCCAATTGTCTATTGCTGCCTCGGGCTCCTTATGGTCGTTTTCCTGTGAGTATAGATTTTCGAATCCAACGCATAACTGATAGTTAATTGCAACGTTCAGCGCCCCTAATGACGATGGAACACTCAAATTGCGTCGAGATTCAATAGATCCGCCTCAAGCCGACTTGTCTCCAAGGGGACATTTCTGCCTCGGGCACCATACGGTCCGTCTCCTGTGAGTCTAGATTTTCGATTCCGATTCGAAACTGATAGTTAATTGTAACGTTCTGGGCCCCTAATGACGATGGAACACTCAAATTGCGTCGAGATTCAATACATCGTCCTTCAGCCGACTTGTCTCCAAGGTTCTATTTCTGCCTCGGGCACCTTATGGTCGTTCTCCTGTGAGTCTCGATTTTCGAAACCGACGCAAAACTGATAGTTAATTGAACGATCAGGGCCTCCTAATGACAATAGAACACTCAAATTGCGTCGAGGTTGAATATATCGGCCTCCAGCCGAATTGTCTCCATGGGGATATTGCTGCCTCGAGCTCTATGTGGTCGTTCTCCTGTGAGTCTAGATTTTCGAGTCCGACGCGAAACTGATAGTTAATTGTAACGTTCAGGGCCTCCTAATGACGATGGAACACTCAAATTGCGACGAGATTCAATACATCGGCCTCCAGCCGACTTGTCTCCAAGGGAACATTGCTGCCTCGGACACCTTATGGTCGTTCTCCGGTGATTCTACATTTTCTAATCCGACGCGAAACTAATAGTTAATTGTTACGTTCAGGGCCACCTAATGACGATGGAACACTCAAATTGCGTCGAGAGTCAATTCATCGACATCCAGCCGACTTGTCTCCAAGGGGTATTGCTGCCTCGGGCACCATATGGTCCGTCTCCTGTGAGTCTAGATTTTCAAATCCGACGCAAAAATGATAGTTAATTGTAACGTTCAGAGCCTCCTAATGATGAGCGAGCACTCAAATTGCGTCGAGAGTCAATAATACATCGTCCTCCAGCCAACTTGCTACAAGGGGATATTGCTGCCTCGGGCTCCATGAGGTTCGTTTCCTGTGAGTCTAGATTTTCGAATCCGACGCGAAACTGATAGTTAATTGCAACGTTCAGGGTTCTAATGACGATGGAACACTCAAATTGCGTCGAGATTCAATACATTGTCCTTCAGCCGACTTGTCTCCAACGGTTCATTGCTACTTCGGGCACCATATGATCCGTCTCCTGTGAGTCTAGATTTTCGAATCCGACGCGAAACTGATAGTTAATTATAACGTTCAGGGCCTCCTAATGACGATGCAACACTCAAATTGCGTCGAGATTCAATACAGCGTCTTTCAGCCGACTTGATTCCAAGAGTCTATTGCTGCCTCGGACACCTTATGGTCGTTTTCCTGTGAGTCTAGATTTTCGAATCCGACGCAAAACTGATAGTTAATTGTAACGCTCAGGGCCCCTAATGATGATGGAACACTCAAATTGCGTCGAGATTCAATACATCGTCCTTCAGACGACTTGACTCCAAGAGTCTATTGCTGCCTCGGACACATTATGGTCGTTCTCCGGTTATTCTACATTTTCTAATCCGACGCAAAACTGATAGTTAATTGTAACGTTCAGGGCCTCGTAATGACGATGGGGCACTCAAATAGCGTCGCGATTCAATACGTCGTCCTCCAGCGGACTGGTCTCCAAGCGGATATTGCTGCCTCGTACACCTTATGGACCGTCTCCAGTGAGTCTAGATTTTCGAATCCGACTCATAACTGATAGTTAATTGTAAAGTTCAGGGCCTCCTGATGACGATGGAACATCAAATTGCGTAGAGGTTCAATACATCGTCCTCCAGCCGACTTGTCTCCAAGGGGTATTGCTGCCTCGGGCACCATATGGTCCGTCTCCTGTGAGTCTAGATTTTCGAATCCGACGCATAACTGATAGTTAATTACAACGTTCAGCGCCCCCTAATGACGATGGAACACTCCAATTGCGTCGAGATTCAAAACATCGGCGTCCAGCCGACTTGTCTCCAATTGTCTATTGCTGCCTCGGGCACCTTATGGTCGTTCTCCTGTGAGTATAGATTTTCGAATCCTACGCATACCTGATAGTTAATTGCAACGTTCAGCGCCCCCTAATGACGATGGAACATTCAAATTGCGTCGAGATTCAATACAGCGTCCACCAGCCAACTTGTCTCCAAGGGGATATTGCTGCCTCGGACACCTTATGGACCGTCTCCAGTGAGTCTAGATTTTCGAATCCGACGCATAACTGATAGTTAATTGCAACGTTCAGCGCCTCCTAATGACGATGGAACACTCAAATTGCGTCGAAATTCAATACATCGTCCTCTAGCCGACTTGTCTCCAAGGGGATATCGCTGCCTCGGGCACCATATGGTCCGTCTCCTGGGAGTCTAGATTTCTGAATCCGACGCAAAAATTATAGTTAATTGTAATAACGTTCAGCGCCTCCTAATGACGATGGAACACTCGAATTGCGTCGAGATTCAATACATCGTCCTCCAGCTGACTTGCCTCCAAGGGGTATTGCTGCCTCTGGCACCATATGGTCCGTCTCCTGTGAGTCTAGATTTTTGAATCCGACGCAAAAATGATAGTTAATTGTAACGTTCAGCGCCTCCTAATGACGATGGAACACTCAAATTGCGTCGAGATTCAATACATCGTCCTCCAGCCGACTTGTCTTCAAGGGTCTATTGCTACCTCGGGCACCTTATGGTCGTTCTCCTGTGAGTCTAGATTTTCGAATCCGACGCATGACTGATAGTTAATTGTAACGCTCAGCGCCTCCTATTCACGATGGAACACTCAAATTGCGTCGAGATTCAATACATCGTCCACCAGCCGAGTTGTCTCCAAGGGGATATTGCTGCCTCGGGAACCATGTGATCCGTCTCCTGTGAGACTAGATATTCGAATCCGACGCGAAACTGATAGTTAATTGTAACGTTCAGGGCGTCCTAATGACGATGGAACACTCAAATTGCGTCGAGAGTCAATACATCGTCCTCCAGCCGACTTGTCTACAAAGGAATATTGCTGCCTCGGGCTCCATGTGGTCCGTCCCCTGTGAGTCTAGATTCTTGACGCGACGCGAAACTGATAGTTAACTGTAACGTTCAGGGCCTCCTAATGACGATGGAACACTCAAATTGCGTCGACATTCAATACCTCGTCATTCAGCCGATTTGTCTCCAAGGGTCTATTGCTGCCTCGGGCACCGTATGGTCGTACCCCAGTGAGTCTAGATTTTAGAATCCGACGCAAATCTGATAGTTAATTGTAATGTTCAGAGCCTCCTAATGACGATGGAACACTCAAATTGCGTCAAGATTCAATTCATCGTCCTCCAGCTGACTTCTCTCCATGGGGATATTGCTGCATCGGGCACCTAATGGTCGTTCCCCTGTAAGTCTACATTTTTGAATCTGACGCAAATCTCATATTTAATTGTAATGTTCAGGGCCTCCTAATGACGATGGAACACTCAAATTGCGTCGAGATTCAAAACATCGGCCTCCAGCCGACTTGTCTCCAATTGTCTATTGCTGCCTCGGGCTCCTTATGGTCGTTTTCCTGTGAGTATAGATTTTCGAATCCAACGCATAACTGATAGTTAATTGAACGATCAGGGCATCCTAATGACGATAGAACACTCAAATTGCGTCGAGGTTGAATATATCGGCCTCCAGCCGAATTGTCTCCATGGGGATATTGCTGCCTCGAGCTTTATGTGGTCGTTCTCCTGTGAGTCTAGATTTTCGAATCCGACGCGAAACTGATAGTTAATTGTAACGTTCAGGGCTTCCTAATGACGATGGAACACTCAAATTGCGACGAGATTCAATACATCGGCCTCCAGCCGACTTGTCTCCAAGGGAACATTGCTGCCTCGGACACCTTATGGTCGTTCTCCGGTGATTCTACATTTTCTAATCCGACGCGAAACTAATAGTTAATTGTTACGTTCAGGGCCTCCTAATGACGATGGAACACTCAAATTGCGTCGAGAGTCAATTCATCGACATCCAGCCGACTTGTCTCCAAGGGGTATTGCTGCCTCGGGCACCATATGATCCGTCTCCTGTGAGTCTAGATTTCCGAATCCGACGCGAAACTGATAGTTAATTATAACGTTCAGGGCCTCCTAATGACGATGCAACACTCAAATTGCGTCGAGATTCAATACAGCGTCTTTCAGCCGACTTGACTCCAAGAGTCTATTGCTGCCTCGGACACCTTATGGTCGTTTTCCTGTGAGTCTAGATTTTCGAATCGACGCAAAACTGATAGTTATTTGTAACGCTCAGGGCCCCTAATGATGATGGAACACTCAAATTGCGTCGAGATTCAATACATCGTCCTTCAGACGACTTGACTCCAAGAGTCTACTGCTGCCTCGGACACATTATGGTCGTTCTCCGGTTATTCTACATTTTCTAATCCGACGCAAAACTGATAGTTAATTGTAACGTTCAGGGCCTCGTAATGACGATGGGGCACTCAAATAGCGTCGCGATTCAATACGTCGTCCTCCAGCGGACTGGTCTCCAAGGGGATATTGCTGCCTCGTACACCTTATGGACCGTCTCCAGTGAGACTAGATTTTCGAATCCGACGCATAACTGATAGTTAATTGCAACGTTCAGCGACTCCTAATGACGATGGAACACTCAAATTGCGTCGAGATTCAACACATCGGCCTCCAGCCGACTTGTCTTCAAATGTCTCTTGCTGACTAGGGCACCTTGTGGTCGATCTCCTGTGAGTCTAGATTTTCGAATCCGACTCATAACTGATAGTTAATTGTAAAGTTCAGGACCTCCTAATGAAGATGGAATACTCAAATTGCGTCGAGATTCAATACATCGGCCTCGAGCCGACTTGTCTCCAAGGGGACATTGCTGCCTCGGGCACCATACGGTCCGTCTCCTGTGAGTCTAGACTTTCGATTCCGATGCGAAGCTGATGGTTAATTGTAACGTTCAGGGCCACCTAATGACGATGGAACACTCAAATTGCGTCGAGATTCTATACATCGTCCTTCAGCCGACTTGTCTCCAAGGTTCTATTGCTGCCTCGGGTACCTTATGGTCGTTCTCCTGTGATTCTCGATTTTCGAATCCGACGCAAACCTGATAGTTAATTGCAACGTTCAGGGCCTCCTAATGACGATAGAACACTCAAATTGCGTCGAGGTTGAATACATCGGCCTCCAGCCGAATTATCTCCAAGGGGATATTGCTGCCTCGGGCTCTATGTGGTCGTTCTCCTGTGAGTCTAGATTATCGAAACCGACGCGAAACTGATAGTTAATTGTAACGTTCAGGGCCTCGTAATGACGATGGAACACTCAAATTGCGTCGAGAGTCAATAATACGTCGTCCTCCAGCCGACTTGCTACAAGGGGATATTGCTGCCTCGGGCTCCATGTGGCCCGTTTCCTGTGAGTCTAGATATCCGAATCAGACGCGAAACTGATAGTTAATTGTAACGTTCAGGATTCTAATGACGATGGAACACTCAAATTGCGTCGAGATTCAATACATCGTCCTTCAGCCGACTTGACTCCAAGAGTCTATTGCTGCATCGGACACCTTATGGTCGTTCTCCTGTGAGTGTAGATTTTCGAATCCGACACAAAACTGATAGTTACCTGTAACGTTCAGGGCCTCCTAATGACGATGGAACACTCAAATTGCGTCGAGATTGAATACAGCGCCCTTCAGCCGACTTGCCGCCAAGAGTCTATTGCTGCCTCGGACACCTTATGGTCGTTCTCCTGTGAGTCTAGATTTTCGCATCCGACGAAAAACTGATAGTTAATTGTAACGCTCAGGGCCTCCTAATGTCGATGGAACACTCAAATTGCGTCGAGATTCAACACATCGTCCTTCAGACGACTTGACTCCAAGAGTCTATTGCTGCCTCGGACGCATTATGGTCGTTCTCCTGTGAGTATAGATTTTCGATTCCAACGCATAACTGGTAGTTAATTGCAACGTTCAGCCCCCCCGAATGACAATGGAACACTCAAATTGCGTCGAGATTCAATACATCGGCCTCCAGCCGACTTGTCTCCAAATGTCTATTGCTGCCTAGGGCACCTTGTGGTCGTTCTCCTGTGAGTCTAAATTTTCGAATCCGACGCATAAGTGATAGTTAATTGTAAAGTTCAGGGCCTCCTAATGACGATGGAACACTCAAATTGCGTCGAGATTCAATACATCGTCCTTCAGCCGACTTGTCTCCCAGGTTCTAATGCTGCCTCGGGTACCTTATGGTCGTTGTCCTGTGAGTCTCGATTTTCGAATCCGACGCAAAACTGATAGTTAATTGCAACTTTCAGAGCCTCATAATGACGATGGAACACTCAAATTGCGTCGAGGTTCAATACATCGGCCTCCTGCCGACTTGTCTCCAATTGTCTACTGCTGCCTCGGGCACCTTAAGGTCGTTCTCCTGTGAGTCTAGATTTTCGAATCCGACGCATAACTGATAGTTAATTGCAACGTTCAGCGCCCCCTAATGACGATGGAACACTCAAATTGCGTCGAGATTCAATACGTCGGTCTCCAGCCGACTTGTCTCCTAATAACTATTGCTGCCTCGGGCACTTTGTGGTCGCTCTCCTGTGAGTCTAGATTTTCGAATCCGACGCATAACTGATAGTTGATTGCAACGTTCAGGGCCTCCTAATGACGATGGAACATTCAAAATGCGTAGAGGTTTAATACATCGTCCTCCAGCCGAATTGTCTCCAAGGGGTATTGCTGCCTCGGGCACCATATGGTCCGTCTCCTGTGAGTCTGAATTTTCGAATCCGACGCAAAAATGATAGTTAATTGTAACGTTCAGGGCCTCCTAATGATGATGGAACACTCAAATTGCGTCGAGAGTCAATAATACATCGTCCTCCAGCCGACTTGCTACAAGGGGATATTGCTGCCTTGGGCTCCATGTGGTCCGTTTCCTGTGAGTCTAGATTTTCGAATCCGACGCGAAACTGATAGTTAATTGTAACGTTCAGGGCCTCCTAATGACGATGGGGCACTCAAATTTCGTCGAGGTTCAGTACATCGTCCTCCAGCCGACTTGTCTCCAAGAGGTATTGCTGCCTCGGGCACCATATGGTCCGACTCCTGTGAGTCTAAATTTTTGAATCCGACGCAAAAATGAAAGTTAATTGTAACGTTCAGCGCCTCCTAATGACGATGGAACACGCAAATTGCGTCGAGATTCAATACATCGTCCTCCAGCCGACTAGTCTCCAAGGGTCTAATGCTACCTCGGGCACCTTATGGTCGTTCTCCTGTGAGTCTAGATTTTCGAATCCGACGCATAACTGATAGTTAATTGTAACGTTCAGCGCCTCCTAATGACGATGGAACACTCAAATTGCGTCGAGATTCAATTCATAGACCTCCAGCCGACTTCTCTCCATGGGGATAATTCTGCCTCGGACAACTTATGGTCGTTCTCTTGTGGGTCTAGATTTTCGAATCTGACGCGAAACTGATTGTTAATTGTAACGTTCCGGGCTAACTAATGACGATGGAACACACAAATTGCGTCGAGATTCAATACCTCGTCATTCAACCGATTTGTATCCTAGGGTCCATTGCTGCCTCGGGCACCTTATGGTCGTTCCCCTGTGAGTCTAGATTTTAGAATTCGACGCAAATCTGATAGTTAATTGTAATGTTCAGTGCCTCCTAATGACGATGGAACACTCAAACTGCGTCGAGATTTAATACATCGGCCTCCAGCCGACTTGTCTCCAAGGGGACATTGCTGCCTCAGGCACCATATGGTCCGTCCCCTGTGATTCTAGATTTTCGATTCCGACGCGAAACTGATAGTTAATTGCAACTTTCAGGGCCTCCTAATGATGATGGAACACTCAAATTGCGTCGAGAGTCCTCCAGCCGGTTTGTCTACGAGGGGATACTACTGCCTCGGGCTCATGTGGTCCGTTTCCTGTGAGTCTAGGTTTTATAATCCGACGCGAAACTGATAGTTAATTGTAACGTTCTGGGCCTCCTAAAGACGATGGAACACTCAAATTGCGTCCAGATTCAATACATCGGTCTCCAGCCGACTTGTCTTCAATTGTCTATTGCTGCCTCGGGCACCTTATGGTCGTTCTCCTGTGAGTATAGTTTTCGAATCCAACGCATAACTGGTAGTTAATTGCAACGTTCAGCGCCCCCTAATGACAATGGAACACTCAAATTGCGTCGAGATTCAATACATCGGCCTCCAGCCGACTTCGAATGTCTATTGCTGCCTCGGGCACCTTGTGGTCGTCCTCCTGTGAGTCTAAATTTTCGAATCCGATGCATAAGTGATAGTTAATTGTAAAGTTCAGGGCCTCCTAATGACGGTGGAACACTCAAATTGCGTCGAGATTCAATACATCGTCCTTCAGCCGACTTGTCTCCCAGGTTCTATTGCTGTCTCGGGTACCTTATGGTCGTTGACCTGTGAGTCTCGATTTTCGAAACCAACGCAAAACTGATAGTTAATTGCAACTTTCAGAGCGTCCTAATGACGATGGAACACTCAAATTGCGTCGAGGTTCAATACATCGGCCTCCAGCCGACTTGCCTCCAATTGTCTATTGCTGCCTCGGGCACCTTAAGGTCGTTCTCCTGTGAGTCTAGATTTTCGAATCCGACGCATAACTGATAGTTAATTGCAACGTTCAGCGCCCGCTAATGACGATGGAACACTCAAATTGCGTCGAGATTCAACACGTCGGCCTCCAGCCGACTTGCCTCCAAATGTCTATTGCTGCCTCGGGCACCTTGTGGTCGTTCTCCTGTGAGTCTAGATTTTCGAATCCGACGCATAACTAATAGTTAATTGCAACGTTCAGGGTCTCCTAATGACGATGGAACACACAAATTGCGTCGAGATTCAATACCTCGTCATTCAACCGATTTGTATCCTAGGGTCTATTGCTGCCTCGGGCACCTTATGGTCGTTCCCCTGTGAGTCTAGATTTTAGAATTCGACGCAAATCTGATAGTTAATTGTAATGTTCAGTGCCTCCTAATGACGATGGAACACTCAAATTGCGTCGAGATTTAATACATCGGCTTCCAGCCGACTTGTCTCCAAGGGGACATTGCTGCCTCAGGCACCATATGGTCCGTCCCCTGTGATTCTAGATTTTCGATTCCGACGCGAAACTGATAGTTAATTGCAACTTTCAGGGCCTCCTAATGATGATGGAACACTCAAATTGCGTCGAGAGTCCTCCAGCCGGTTTGTCTACGAGGGGATACTACTGCCTCGGGCTCATGTGGTCCGTTTCCTGTGAGTCTAGGTTTTATAATCCGACGCGAAACTGATAGTTAATTGTAACGTTCTGGGCCTCCTAAAGACGATGGAACACTCAAATTGCGTCCAGATTCAATACATCGGCCTCCAGCCGACTTGTCTTCAATTGTCTATTGCTGCCTCGGGCACCTTATGGTCGTTCTCCTGTGAGTATAGTTTTCGAATCCAACGCATAACTGGTAGTTAATTGCAACGTTCAGCGCCCCCTAATGACAATGGAACACTCAAATTGCGTCGAGATTCAATACATCGGCCTCCAGCCGACTTCGAATGTCTATTGCTGCCTCGGGCACCTTGTGGTCGTCCTCCTGTGAGTCTAAATTTTCGAATCCGATGCATAAGTGATAGTTAATTGTAAAGTTCAGGGCCTCCTAATGACGGTGGAACACTCAAATTGCGTCGAGATTCAATACATCGTCCTTCAGCCGACTTGTCTCCCAGGTTCTATTGCTGTCTCGGGTACCTTATGGTCGTTGACCTGTGAGTCTCGATTTTCGAAACCAACGCAAAACTGATAGTTAATTGCAACTTTCAGAGCCTCCTAATGACGATGGAACACTCAAATTGCGTCGAGGTTCAATACATCGGCCTCCAGCCGACTTGCCTCCAATTGTCTATTGCTGCCTCGGGCACCTTAAGGTCGTTCTCCTGTGAGTCTAGATTTTCGAATCCGACGCATAACTGATAGTTAATTGCAACGTTCAGCGCCCGCTAATGACGATGGAACACTCAAATTGCGTCGAGATTCAACACGTCGGCCTCCAGCCGACTTGCCTCCAAATGTATATTGCTGCCTCGGGCACCTTGTGGTCGTTCTCCTGTGAGTCTAGATTTTCGAATCCGACGCATAACTAATAGTTAATTGCAACGTTCAGGGTCTCCTAATGACGATGGAACATTCAAATTGCGTCGAGGTTCAATACATCGTCCTCCAGCCGAATTGTCCCCAAGGGGTAATGCTGCCTCGAGCACCATATGGTCCGTCTCCTGTGAGTCTAGATTTTCGAATCCGACGCAAAAATGTTAGTTAATTGTAACGTTCAGCGCCACCTAATGGCGATGGAACACTCAAATTGCGTCGACAGTCAATACATCGTCCTCCAGACGACTTGTCTACAAGGGGATATTGCTGCCTCGGGCTCCATGTGGTTCTCTCTTCTGTGAGTCTAGATTTTCGTATCCGACGCGAAACTGATAGTTAATTGTAACGTTCAGGGCCACCTATTGACGATGGAACACTCAAATTGCGTCGAGATTCAATACATCGGCCTCAAGCCGACTTGTCTCCAAGGGTATATTGCTGCCTCGGGCTCCATGTGGTCCGTCTCCTGTGAGTCTAGATTTTCGAATCCGACGCGAAGCTGATAGTCAATTGTAACGTTCAGGGCCATCTAATGACGATGGAACACTCAAATTGCGTCGAGATTCAATACATCGGAATCCAGCAGACTTGTCTCCAAGGGTCTATTGCTGCCTCTTGCACCTTATGGTCGTTCTCCTGTGAGTCTAGATTTTCGAATCCGTCGCATAACAGATTGTTAATTGCAAAGGTCAGGGCCTCCTAATGACGATGGAACTCTCAAATTGCGTCGAGGTTCAATACATCGTCCTCCAGCCCACTTGTCTCTAAGGGTATATTGCTGCCTCGGGCTCCATGTGTTCCTTCTCCTGTGAGTGTAGATTTTCGAATCCGACGCGAAACTGATAGTTAATTGTAACGTTCAGGGCTTCCTAATGACGATGGAACACTCAAATTGCGTCGAGATTCAATACATCGGCCTCCAGCAGACTTGTCTCCAAGGGTCTATTGCTGCCTCTTGCACCTTATGGTCGTTCTCCTGTGAGTCTAGATTTTCGAATCCGACGCATAACAGATTGTTAATTGCAAAGGTCAGGGCCTCCTAATGACGATGGAACTCTCAAATTGCGTCGAGGTTCAATACATCGTCCTCCAGCCGACTTGTCTCCAAGCGGTATTGCTGCCTCGGGTACCGTGTTGTCGGTCTCCTGTGAGTCTAGATTTTAGAATCCGACGCAAAAATGATATTTAATTGTATCGTTCAGGGCCTCCTAATGACGATGGAACACTCAAATTGCGTCGAGAATCAATACATCGTCTTCCAGCCGACTTGTCTCCAAGGGTCTATTGCTGCCTCGGGCACATAATGGTGGTCCTCCTGTTTGTCTAGATTTTCGAATCCGACGCATAACTGATAGTTAATCGTAAAGTTCAGGGCTTCCTAATGACGATGGAACACTCAAATTGCGTCGAGATTCACTACATCAGCCTCCAGCCGACTTGCCTCCAAGGGTATATTGCTGCCTCGGGCTCCATGTGGTCCTTCTCCTGTGAGTGTAGATTTTCGAATCCGACGAGAAACTGATAGTTAATTGTAACGTTCAGGGAATCCTAATGACGATGGAACACTCAAATTGCGTCGAGATTCAATACATCAGCCTCCAGCCGACTTGTCTCCAAGGGGATATTGTTGCGTCGGACACCTTATGTTCAGTATCCAGTGAGGCTAGATTTTCGAATCCGACGAAAAACTGATAGTTAATTGTAACATTCAGGGCCTCCTAATGACGATGGAACACTCAAATTGCGTCGCGATCCAATACATCGTCCTCCAGCCGACTTGTCTCCAAGGGTCTACTGCTGCCTCGGGCACCTTATGATCGATCTCCAATGGGTCTAGATTTTCAAACCCGGCGCATAACTGATAGTTAATCGTAACGTTCAGAGCTTCCTAATGACGATGGAACACTCAAATTGCGTCGAGATTCAATACATCGTCCTCCAGCCGACTTCTCTCCATGGGGATAATGCTGCCTCGTTCACCACATGGTCCGTCTCCGGTGATTCTACATTTTCGTATCCGACGCAAAACTGATAGTCAATTGTAACGTTCAGGGCCTCCTAATGACGATGGGGCACTCAAATTGCGTCGCGATTCAATAAATCGTCCTCCAGCGGACTGGTCTCCAAGGGGATATTGTTGCCTCGGACACCTTATGGTCAGTCTCCAGTGTGTCTAGATTTTCGAATCCGACGAAAAGCTGATAGTTAATTGTAACATTCAGGGCCTCCTAATGACGATGGGGCACTCAAATTGCGTCGCGATTCAATACATCGTCAATCAGCCGATTTGTCTCCAAGGGGCTATTGCTGCCTCGGGCACCTTATGGTCGTTCCACTGTGAGTCTAGATTTTAGAATCCGACGCAAAACTGATGGTTAATTGTAATGTTCAGGGCCTCCTAATGACGATGGAACACTCAAATTGCGTCGAGATTCAATACATCGGCCTCCAGCCGACTTGTCTCCAAGGGGTATTGCTGCCTCGGGCACCATATGGTCCGCCTCCTGTGAGTCTAGATTTTCGAATCCGACGCAAAAATGATAGTTAATTGTAAATTTCAGCGCCTCCTAATGACGAGTGAACACTCAAATTGCATCGAGATTCAATACATCGGCCTCGAGCCGACTTGTCTCCAAGGTTCTATTGCGGCCTCGGGCACATTATGGTCGTTCTCCTATGAGTCTCGATTTTCGAATCCGACGCAAAGCCGATAGTTAATTGCAACGTTCAGAGCCTCCTAATGACGATGGAACATTCAAATTGCGTCGAGAATCAATACATCGTACTCCAGCCGAATTGTCTACAAGGGATATTGCAGCCTCGGGGCCCATGTGGTCCGTCTCCTGTGAGTCTCAATTTTCGAATCCGACGCAAAATTGATAGTTAATTGTAAATTTCAGCGCCTCCTAATGACAATGGAACACTCAAATTGCGTCGCGATCCAATACATCGTCCTCCAGACAACTTGTCTCCAAGCGTCTATTGCTGCCTCGGGCACCTTATGATCGAGGGGATAATGCTGCCTCGTGCACTTTATGGTCGTTCTCCTATGAGTCTAGATATTCGAATCCGACGCGAAACTGATTGTTAATTGTAATGTTCAGGGCTTCCTAACGACGATGGAACACTCAAATTGCGTCGAGATTCAATACATTAGCCCCCAGCCGACTTCTCTCCAAGGGTATATTGCTGCCTCGGGCACTTTATGGTCGTTCTCCTGTGTGTCTAGATTTTCGAATCTGACGCATAACTGATAGTTAATTGCAACGTTCAGCGCCCCCTAATGACGATGGAACAATCAAATTGGTTCGAGATTTAATACATCGTCCTTCAGCCGACTTGTCTCCAAGAGTCTATTGCTGCCTCGGACACCTTATGGTTCATCTCCTGTGAGTCTAGATTTTCGAATCCGAAGCAAAACTTATAGTTAATTAAACGTTTAGCCCCTCCTAATGACGATGGAACACTAAAATTGCGTCGAGAGTCAATGCATCGTCCTCCAGCCGGCTTGTCTCCAAGGGTATATCGCTGCCTCGTTCACCACATGGTCTGTCTCCGGTGATTGTACATTTTCGTATCCGACGCAAAACTGATAGTTAATTGTAACGTTCAGGGCCTCCTAATGACGATGGGGCACTCAAATTGCGTCGCGATTCAATACATCGTCCTCCAGCGGACTGGTCTCCAAGGGGATATTGTTGACTCGGACACCTTATGGTCAGTCTCCTGTGAGTCTAGATTTTAGAATCCGAGGAAAAACTCATAGTTAATTGTAACATTCAGGGCCTCCTAATGACGATGGAACACTCAAATTGCGTCGCGATCCAATACATCGTCCTCCAGCCGACTTGTCTCCAAGGGTCTATTGCTGCCTCGGGCACCTTATGATCGATCTCCAGTGAGTCTACATTTTCGAACCCGACGCAAAACTGATAGTTAATTGTACCGTTCAGGGCCTCCTAATAACGATGGAATACTCAAATTGCGTCGAGATTCAATACATCGCGATCTAGCCGACTTCTCTCCGTGGGGTTAATGCTGCCTCGGGCATTTTATGGTCGTTCTCCTGTGAGCCTAGATATTCGAATCCGACGCGAAACTGATTGTTAATTGTAACGTTCAGGGCTTCGTAATGACGATGGAACACTCAAATGGCGTCGAGATTCAATGCATCGTCATTCAGCCGATTTGTCTCCAAGGGTCTAATGCTGCCTCGGGCACTTTGTGGTCGTTCCACTGTGAGTCTAGATTTCAGAATCCGACGCAAAACTGATAATTAATTGTAATGTTCAGGGCCTCCTAATGACGATGGAACACTGAAATTGCGTCGAGATTCAATACATCGACCTCCAGCCGACTCTTCTCCAAGGGGTATTGCTGCCTCGGGCACCATATGGTCCGTCTCAAAAATGATAGTTATTTGCAACGTTCAGCGTCTCCTAATGACGATGGAACACTCAAATTGCGTCGAGATTCAATACATCGTCCTTCAGCCGACTTGTCTCTAAGGTTCTATTGCTGCCTCGGGCACCTTATGGTCGTCCTCCTGTGAGTCTCGATTTTCGAATCCGACGCAAAACTGATAGTTAATTGCATCGTTCAGGGACTCTTAATGACGATGGAACACTCAAATTGGGTCGAGATTCAATTCATCGTCCTCCAGCCGGCTTGTCTCCAAGGGGATATCGCTGCCTCGGGCACTTTATGGTCGTTCTCCTGTGAGTATAGATATTCGAATCCGACGCGATACTGGTTGTTGATTTTAACGTTCAGGGCTTCCTAATGACGATGGAACACTCAAATTGCGTCGAGATTCAATACATCGTCATTCAGCCGATTTGTCTCCAAGGGGCTATTGCTGCCTCGGGCACCTTATGGTCGTTCCACTGTGAGTCTAGATTTTAGAATCCGACGCAAAACTGATGGTTAATTGTAATGTTCAGGGCCTCCTAATGACGATGGAACACTCAAATTGCGTCGAGATTCAATACATCGGCCTCCAGCCGATTTGCCTCCAAGGGGTATTGCAGTCGCGGGCACCATATGGTCCGCCTCCTGTGAGTCTAGATTTTCGAATCCGACGCAAAAATGATAGTTAATTGTACATTTCAGCGCCTCCTAATGACGATGGAGCACTCAAATTGCGTCGAGATTCAATACATCGGCCTCGAGCCGACTTGTGTCCAAGGTTCTATTGCGGCCTCGGGCACATTATGGTCGTTCTCCTATGATTCTCGATTTTCGAATCCGACGCAAAACCGATAGTTAATTGCAACGTTCAGGGCCTCCTAATGACGATGGAACATTCAAATTGCGCCGAGAATCAATACATCGTACTCCAGCCGAATTGTCTACAAGGGATATTGCAGCCTCGGGGTCCATATGGTCCGTCTCCTGTGAGCCTCGATTTTCGAATCCGACGCAAAACTCATAGTTAATTGTAACGTTCAGGGCCTCCTAATGACGATGGAATACTCAAATTGCGTCGAGATTCAATACATCGTCATCCAGCCGACTTCTCTCCAGGGGGATAATGCTGCCTCGGGCACTTTATTGTCGTTCTCCTGTGAGTCTAGATTTTCGAATCCGACGCATAACTGATAGTTAATTGCAACGTTCAGCGCCCCCTAATGACGATGGAACAATCAAATTGCGTCGAGATTCAATACATCGTCCTCCAGCCGGCTTGTCTCCAAGGGGATATCGCTGCCTCGTTCACCACATGGTCCGTCTCCGGTGATTCTACACTTTCGTATCCGACGCAAAACTGATAGTTAATTGTAACGTTCAGGGCCTCCTAATGACGATGGGGCACTCAAATTGCGTCGCGATTCAATACATCGTCCTCCAGCGGACTGGTCTCCAAGGGGATATTGTTGCCTCGGACACCTTATGGTCAGTCTCCAGTGAGTCTAGATTTTCGAATCCGACGAAAAACTCATAGTTAATTGTAACATTCAGGGCCTCCTAATGACGATGGAACACTCAAATTGCGTCGCGATCCAATACATCGTCCTCCAGCCGACTTGTCTCCAAGGGTCTATTGCTCCCTCGGGCACCTTATGATCGATCTCCCGTGAGTCTAGATTTTTGAACCCGACGCAAAACTGATAGTTAATTGTACAGTTCAGGGCCTCCTAATGACGATGGAATTCTCAAATTGCGTCGAGATTCAATACATCGTCATCTCTCTCCGTGGGGATAATGCTGCCTCGGACATTTTATGGTCGTTCTCCTGTGAGTCTAGATATTCGAATCCGACGCGAAACTGATTCTTAATTGTAACGTTCAGGGCTTCGTAATGACGATGGAACACTCAAATTGCGTCGAGATTCAATGCATCGTCATCAGCCGATTTGTCTCCAAGGGTCTAATGCTGCCACGGGCACTTTATGGTCGTTCCACTGTGAGTCTAGATTTTAGAATCCGACGCAAAACTGATAGTTAATTGTAATGTTCAGGGCCTCCTAATTCGATGGAACACTCAAATTGCGTCGAGATTCAATACATCGGCTTCCAACCGACTTGTCTCCAAGGGGTATTGCTGCCTCGGGCACCATATGGTCCGTCTCAAAAATGATAGTTATTTGCAACGTTCAGCCCCTCCTATTGACGATGGAACACTAAAATTGCGTCGAGAGTCAATACATCGTCCTCCAGCCGACTTGTCTCCAGGGGTCTATTGCTGCCACGGGCACCTTATGGTCGTTCTCCTGTGAGTCTAGATTTTCGAATCCGAAGCAAAACTGATAGTTAATTGTAACGTTCGGGGCCTCCTAATGACGATGGAACACTCAAATTGCGTCGCGATTCAATACATCGTCCTTCAGCCGACTTGTCTCCAAGGTTCTATTGCTGCCTCGGGCACCTTATGGTCGTTCTCCTGTGAGTCTCGATTTTCGAATCCGACGCAAAACTGATAGTTAATTGCAACGTTCAGGGCCTCTTAATGACGATGGAACACTCAAATTGCGTCGAGATTTAATACATCGGCCTTGAGCCGACTTGTCTCCAAGGTTCTACTGCTGCCTCGGGCACCTTATGGTCGTTCTCCTGTGAGTCTAGATTTTCGAATACGACGCATAACTGATAGTTAATTGCAACGTTCAGCGCCCCCTAATGACGATGGAACAATCAAATTGGGTCGGGATTCAATACATCGTCCTTCAGCAGACTTGCCTCCAAGAGTCTATTGCTGCCTCGGACACCTTATGGTTCATCACCTGTCAGTCTAGATTTTCGAAGCCGAAGCAAAACTGATAGTTAATTGTACCGTTCAGGGCCTCCTAATGACGATGGGGCACTCAAATGGCGTCGCGATTCAATACATCGTCCTCCAGCGGGCTGGTCTCCAAGGGGATATTGTTGCCTCGGACACCTTATGGGCAGTCTCCAGTGAGTCTAGATGTTCGAATCCGACGGAAAGCTGATAGTAAATTGTAACATTCAGGGCCTCCTAATGACGATGGAACACTCAAATTGCGTCGCGATCCAATACTTCGTCCTCCAGCCGACTTGTCTCCAAGGGTCTATTGCTGCCTCGGGCACCTTATGATCGATCTCCAGTGAGTCTAGATTTTCGAACCCGACGCAAAACTGATAGTTAATTGTACCGTTCAGGGCCTCCTAATGACGATGGAATACTCAAATTGCGTCGAGATTCAATTTATCGTCATCCAGCCGACTTCTCTCCATGGGGATAATGCTGCCTCGGGCACTTTATGGTCGTCCTCCTGTGAGTCTAGATATTCGAATCCGACGCGAAACAGATTGTTGATTGTAAAGTTTAGGACTTCATAATGACGATGGAACACTCATATTGCGTCGAGATTCAATACATTCGCCTCCAGCCGACTTGTCTCTAAGGTTATATTGCTGCCTCGGGCACTTTATGGTCGTTCTCCTGTGAGTCTAGATATTCGAATCCGACGCGAAACTGATTGTTAATTGTAACGTTCAGGGCTTCCGAATGACGATGGAACACTCAAATTGCGTCGAGATTCAATACATCGTCGTTCAGCCGATTTGTCTCCAAGGTTCTATTGCTGCCTCGGGCACCTTATGGTCAATTCCATTGTGAGTCTAGATTTTGGAATCCGACGCAAAACTGATAGTTAATTGTAATGTTCAGGGCCACCTAATGACGATGGAACACTCAAATTGCGTCGAGATTGAATACATCAGCCTCCAGCCGACTTGTCTCCAAGGGGTATTGCTGCCTCGGGCACCATATGGTCCGTTTCAAAAATGATAGTTATTTGCAAGGTTCAGCGCCTCCTAATGTCGATGGAACACGCAAATTGCGTCGAGATTCAATACATCGGCCTCCAGCCGACTTGTCTCCAAGGGTATATTGCTGCCTCGGGCACTTTATGGTCGTTCTCCTGTGAGACTAGATTTTCGAATCCGACGCTCAACTGATAGTTAATTGCAATGTTCATCGCCCCCTAAAGACGATGGAACAATCAAATTGGGTCGAGAATCAATACATCGTCCTTCAGCCGACTTGACTCCAACGTTCTATTGCTGCCTTGGGCACCTTATGGTCGTTCTCCTGTGAGTCTATATTTTCGAATCCGACGCAAAACTGATAGTTAATTGCAACGTTCAGGGCCTCTTAATGACGATGGAACACTCAAATTGCGTCGAGGTTGAATACATCGTTCTCCAGCCGAATTGTCTCCGAAGGGTATTGCTGCCTCGAGCAGCATAAGGTCCGCCTCCTGTGAGTCTAGATTTTCTAATTCGACGCAAAAATGATAGTTAATTGTAAATTTCAGCGCCTCCTAATGACGATGGAACACTCAAATTGCGTCGAGATTCAATACATCGTCCTTCAGCCGACTTGTCTCCAAGGTTCTATTGCCGCATCGGGCACCATATGGTCGTTCACTTGTGAGTCTCGATTTTCGAATCCGACGCAAAACTGATAGTTAATTGTAATGTTCAGGGCCTCCTAATGACGATGGAACACTCAAATTGCGTCGAGATTCAATACATCGGCCTCCAGCCGACTTGTCTCCAAATGGTATTGCTGCTTCGGGCACCATATGGTCCGTCACAAAAATGATAGTTATTTGCAACGTTCAGCGTCTCCTAATGACGATGGAAAACTCAAATTGCGTTGAGATTCAATACATCGGCCTCCAGCCGACTTGTCTTTAAGGGTATATTGCTGCCTCGGGCACTTTATGGTCGTTCTCCTGTGAGTCTAGATTTTCGAATCTGACGCATAACTGATAGTTAATTGGAACGTTCAGCGCCCCCTAATGACGAGGGAACAATCAAATTGGGTCGAGATTCAATACATCGTCCTTCAGCCGACTTGTCTCCAAGAGTCTATTGCAGCCTCGAACACCTTATGGTCGTTCTCCTGTGAGTCTAGATTTTTGAATCAGAAGCAAAACTGATTGTTAATTGTAATGTTCAGGGCCTCCTAATGACGATGGAACGCTCAAATTGCGTCGAGATTCAATACATCGTCCTTCAGCCGACTTGTCTCCAGGGTTCTATTGCTGCCTCGGGCACCTTATGGTCGTTCACCTGTGAGTCTCGATTTTCGAATCCGACGCAAAACTGATAGTTAAATGCAACTTTCAGGGCCTCTTAATGACGATGGAACACTCAAATTGCTTCGAGGTTGAATGCATCGTTCTCCAGCCGAAATGTCTCCGAGGGGTATTGCTGCCTCAGGCACCATATGGTCCGCCTCCTGTGAGTCTAGATATTCGAATGCGACGCGAAACTGATTGTTAATTGTAACGTTGAGAGCTTCCTAATGACGATGGAACAGTCAAATTGGTCGAGATTCAATACATTGGCCTCCAGCCGACTTGTCTCCAAAGGTCCATTGCTGCCTCGGGCACGTTGTGGTCGTTCTCCTATGAGTCTAGATTTTCGAATCCGACGCATAACTGATGGTTAATTGCAACGTTCAGGGCCTCCTAATGACGATGGAACACTCAAATTGCGTCGAGAGTCAATACATCGTCCTCCAGCCGACTTGTCTACAAGGGGATATGGCTGCCTCGGGCTCCATGTGGACCGTCTCCTGTGGGTCTAGATTTTCGAATCCGACGCGAAACTGATAGCTAATGGTAACGTTCAGGGCCTCCTAATGACGGTGAAACACTCAAATTGCGTCGAGATTCAATACATCGGCCTCCAAGCGACTTATCTGCAAGGGTCAATTGCTGCCTCTGGCACCTTATGGTCGTTCTCCTGTAAGTCTAGACTTTCGAATCCGACGCAAAACTGATAGTTAATTGTAACGTTCAGGGCCTCCTAATTACGATAGAACATTCAAATTGCGTCGAGATTCAATACATCGTCTTTCAGCCGACTTGTCTCCATGTTTCTATTACTGCCTCGGGGACCTTATGGTCCTGCTCTTGTGAGTCTCGATTTTCGAATCGGACGCAAGACTGATAGTTAATTGCAGCGTTCAGGGCCTCCTAATGACGATGTAACACTCAAATTGCGTCAAGGTTAAATACATCGTCCTCCAACTGACTTTTCTCCTAGGGTCTATTGCTGCCTCGGGCACCTTATGATCGATTTCCAGTGAGTCTAGATTTTCGAACCCGACGGAAAACTGATAGTTAATTGTAACGTTCACGGCCTCCTAATGACGATGGAATACTCAAATTGGGTCGAGATTCAATATATCGTCCTCCAGCCGACTTCTCTCCATGGGGAAAATGCTGCCTCGGGTACCTCATGGTCGTTCACCTGTGAGTCTAGATTTTTGAATCCGACGCGAAAATGATTGTTAATTGTAACGTTCAGGGCTTCCTAATGACGATGGAACACTCAAATTGCGTCGAGATTCAATACTTCGTCATTCAGCCGATTTGTCTCCAAGGGTCCGTTGCTGCCTCGGGCAGCTTATCATCGATCTCCAGTGAGTCTAGATTTTCGAACCCGAAGCAAAACTGATAGATAATTGTACCGTTCAGGGCCCCCTAATGACGATGGAATACTCAAATTGCGTCGAGATTCAATACATCGTCATCCAGCTGACTTCTCTCCATGGGGATAATGCTGCCTCGGGCACTTTATGGTCGTTCTCCTGTGGGTCTAGATATTCGAATCCGACGCGAAACTGATTGTTAATTGTAACGTTCAAGGCTTCCTAATGACGATGGAACACTCAAATTGCGTCGAGATTCAATACATCGTCATTCAGCCCGATTTGTCTCCAAGGGTCTATTGCTACCTCGGGCACCTTATGGTCGTTCCACTGTGAGTCTAGATTTTAGAATCCGACGCAAAACTGATAGTTAATTGTAATGTTCAGGGCCTCCTAATGACTATGGAACACTCAAATTGGGTCGAGATTCAATACATCGGCCTCTAGCCGACTTATTTCCAAGGGGTATTGCTGCCTCGGGTACCATATGGTCCGTCTCAAAAATGATAGTTAATTGCAACGTTCAGCGCCTCCTAATGACGATGGAACACTCAAATTGCGTCGAGATTCAATACATCGGCCTCCAGCCGACTTGTCTCCAATGGTATATTGCTGCCTCTGGCACTTTATGGTCGTTCTCCTCCGAGTCTAGAATTTCGAATCCGACGCATAACTGATAGTTAATTGCAACGTCAGCGCTCCCTAATGACGATGGAACAATAAAATTGGGTCGATATTCAATACATCCTCCTTCAGCCGACTTGTCTCCAACAGTCTATTGCTGCCTCGGACACCTTATGGTCGTTCTCCTGTAAGTCTAGATTTTCGAATCCGAAGCAAAACTGATAGTTAATTGTAACGTTCGGGGCTTCCTAATGACGATGGAACAATTAAATTGCGTCGAGATTCAATACATCGTCCTTCAGCCGACTTGTCTCCAAGGTTCTATTGCTGCCTCGGGCACCTTATGGTCGTTCTCCTGTGAGTCTCGATTTTCGAATCCGACGCAAAACTGATAGTTAATTGCAACGTTCAGGGCCTCTTAATGACGATGGAACATCAAATTGCGTCGAGGTTGAAACATCGTTCTCCAGCCGAATTGTCTCCGAGGGGAATTTGCTGCCTCGGGCACCATATGGTCCGCCTCCTGTGAGTCTAGATTTTCGAATCCGACGCAAAGATGATAGTTAATTGTAAATTTCAGCGCCTCCTAATGACGATGGAACACTCAAATATCGTCGAGATTCAATACATCGGCCTCGAGCCGACTTGTCTCCAAGGTTCTATTGCGGCCTCGGGTACATTATGGTCGTTCTCCTGTGATTCTCGATTTTCGAATTCGACGCAAAACTGATAGTTAATTGCAACGTTCAGCGCCTCCTAATGACGATGGAACACTCAAATTGCGTCGAGATTCAATACATCGTCCTCCAGCCGACTTGTCTACAAGGGGTTATTGCTGCCTCTGGCTCCATGTGGTCCGTGTCCTGTGAGTCTAGATTTTCGAATCCGACGCGAAACTGATAGTTAATTCTAACGTCAGGGCCTCCTAATGACGATGGGGCACTCAAATTGCGTCGCGATTCAATACATCGTCCTCCAGCGGACTGGTCTATAAGGGGAAATTGCTGCCTCGGGCACCTTATGGTCAGTCTCCAGTAAGTCTAGATTTTCGATTGCGACGAAAAAACTGATAGTTAATTGTAACAATCAGGTTCTCCTAATGACGATGGAACACTCAAATTGCGTCGAGAGTCAATACATCGTCCTCCAGCCGACTTGTCTACAAGGGGATATTGCTGCCTCGGGCTCCATGTGGTCCGTCTCCAGTGAGTCTAGATTTTCGAATCCGACGCGAAACTGATAGTGAATTGCAACGTTCAGGGCCTCCTAATGACGATGGAACACTCAAATAGCGTCGAGATTCAATACATCGGCCTCCAGCCGACTTGTCAGTAAGGGGCTATTGCTGCATTGGGCACCTTATGGTCCGTCTCCAGTGAGTCTAGATTTTCGATTCCGACGAAAAACTGACAGTTAATTGTAACATTCAGGTTCTCCTATTGACGATGGAACACTCATTTTGCGTCGCGATAAAATACATCGTCCTCCAGCCGACTTGTCTCCAAGGGTCTATTGCTGCCACGGGCACCTTATGATCGTTCTGCTGTGAGTCTAGATTTTCGAACCCGACGCAAAGCTGATAGTTAATTGTAACGTTCAGGGCCTCCTAATGACGATGGAATACTCAAACTGCGTCAAGATTCAATACCTCGTCCTCCAGCCGACTTCTCTCAATGCGGATATTGCTGCCTCGGGCACCTTATGGTCGTTCTCCTGTGAGTCTAGATTTTCGAATCCGACGCATAACTGATAGTTAATTGTAAAGTTCAAGGCCTCCTAATGACGATGGAACACTCAAATTGCGTCGAGATTCAATACAACGGCCTCCAGCCGACTTGTCTCCAAGGGGACATTGCTGCCTCGGGCACCATATGGTCCGCCTCCTGTGAGTCTAGATTTATCGATTCCGATGCGAAATTGATAGTTAATTGTAACTTTCAGGGCCTCCTAATGACGATGGAACACTCAAATTGCGTCGAGGGTCAATACATCGTCCTCCAGCCGACTTGCCTCCAAGGGGTATTGCTGCCACGGGCACCATATGGTCCGTCTCCTGTGAGTATAGATTTTCGAATGCGACGCAAAAATGGTAGTTAATTGTAACGTTCAGCGCCTCCTAATGACGATGGAACACTCAAATTGCGTCGAGAGTCAATACATCGTCCTCCAGCCGAATTGTCTACACGGGGATATTGCTGCCTCGGTCTCCATGTGGTCCGTCTCCTGTGAGTCTAAATTTTCGAATCCGGCGCGAAACTGATAGTTAATTGTAACGTTCAGGGCCTCCAAATGCCGATGGAACACTCAAATTGCGTCTAGATTCAATACATCGGCCTCCAGCCGACTTGTCTCCAAGGGTCTATTGCTGCATCGGGCACCTTATGGTCGTTCTCCTGTGAGTCTAGATTTTCGAATCCGACGCATAACTGATAGTTAATTGTAACGTTCAGCGCCTCCTAGTGTCGATGGAACACTCAAATTGCGTGGAGAGTCAATACATCGTCCTCCAGCCGACTTGTCTCCAAGGGGATATCGCTGCCTCGGGCACCACATGGTCTGTCCCCGGTGATTCTACATTTTCGACCCGACGCGAATCTGATTGTTAATTGTAACGTTCAGGGCTCCTAATGACGATGGAACACACAAATTGCGTCGAGATTCAATACATCGGCCTCGAGCCGACTTGTCTCCAAGGGGACAATGCTGCCTTGGGCACCATGTGGTCCGTCTCTTGTGAGTCTAGATTCTCGATTCCGATGCGAAACTAATAGTTAATCCTAATGACGATGGAACACTCAAATTGCGTCGAGATTCAATACATCGTCCTTCAGCCGACTTGTCTCCAAGATTCTATTGCTGCCTCGGGCACCTTATGGTCGTTCTCCTTTGAGTCTCGATTTTCGTATCAGGCGCAAAACTGTAGTTAATTGCAACGTTCTGGGCCTTCTAATGAAGATGGAACACTCAAATTGCGTCGAGGTTGAATACATCGTCCTCCAGCCGACTTGGCTACAAGGGGATATTGCTGCCTCGGGCTCCAAGTGGTCCGTCTCCTGTGAGTCTAGATTTTCGAATCCGGCGCGAAACTGATAAGTAATTGTAACGTTCAGGGCATCCTAATGACGATGGAACACTCAAATTGCGTCAAGATTCAATACATCGGCCTCCAGCCGACTTGTCTCCACGGGTCTATTGCTGCCTCGGGCACCTTGTGGTCGTTCTCCTGTGGGTCTAGATTTTCGTTCCCGACTCGAAACTGATAGTTAATTGTAACGCTCATGGCCTCCTAATGACGATGGAACACTCAAATTGCATCGAGATTCAATACATCGTCATTGAGCCGGTTTGTCTCCAAGGGTCTATTGTTGTTTCGGGCTCCTTATGGTCGTTCCCCTGTGAGTCTAGATTTTACAATCCGACGCAAAACTGAGAGTTAATTGTAATGTTCAGGGCCTCCTAATGACGATGGAACACTCAAATTGCGTCTAGATTCAATACATCGGCCTCCAGCCGTCTTGTCTCCAAGGGGACATTGCTGCCTCGGGCACCATATGGTCCGTCTCCTGTGAGCTAGATTTTCGATTCCGACGCGAAACTGATAGTTAATTGTAATGTTCAGGGCCTCCTAATGACGATCGAACACTCAAATTACGTCGAGAATCAATAAGTCGTCCTCCAGCCGACTTGTCTCCAAGGGTCTATTACTGCTTTGGGCACCTTATGGTTATTCTCCCGTGAGTCTAGATTTTCGAATCCGACGACTAACTGATAGTTAATTGTAAAGCTCAGCGCCTCCTAATGACGATGGAACACTCAAATTGCGTCGAGATTCAATACATCGTCCTCCAGCCGACTTGTCTCCTAGGGGATATCGCTACTTTGGGCACCACATGGTATATCTCCTGTGAGTCTAGATTTTCGAATACGACGCGAAACTGATAGCTAACTGCAACTTTGAGGGCCTCCTAATGACGATGGAGCAATCACATTGCTTCGAGATTCAATACATCGTCCTTCCGCCGACTTGTCTCCAAGGTTCTATTGCTTCCTCGGGCACCTTATGGTCGTTCCCCTGCGAGTCTAGATTTTCGAATCCGTCGCATAACTGATAGTTAATTGCAACGTTCAGCGCGTCCTAATGACAATGGAACACTCAAATTGCGTCGAGATTCAATACATCGGCCTCCAGCCGACTTGTCTCCAAATATTTATTGCTGCATCGGGCACCTTGTGGTCGTTCGCCTGTGAGTCTAGATTTTCGAATACGACGCATAACTGATAGTTAATTGTAAAGTCAGGGCCTCCTAATGACGATGGAACTCTGAAATTGCGTCGAGATTCAATACATCGTTCTCCAGCCGACTTGTCTCCAAGAGTCTATTGCTGCCTCGGGCACCTTATGGTCATTCTCCTGTGAGTCCAGATTTTCGAATCCGACACATAACTGATAGTTAACTGTAACGCTCAGCGCCTCCGAATGACAATGGAACACTCAAATTGCGTCGAGATTCAATACATCGTCCTCAAGCCGACTTGCTCCCTCGGGCACCTTATGGTCGTACTCCTGTGAGTCTAGATTTTAGAATCCGACGCAAAACCGATAGTTAATTGTAACATTAAGGGCCTCCTGATGACGATGGAACACTCAAATAGCGTCGAGATTCAATACATCGTCCTCCAGTCGACTTGTCTCCAAGGGGACATTGCTGCCTCGGGCACCATATGGTCCTTTTCCTGTGAGTCTAGATTTCCGAATCCGATGTGAAACTGATAGTTAATTGTAACATTCAGGGCCTCCTAATGACAATGGAACACTCAAATTGCGTCGAGATTCAATACATCGTCCTCCAGCCGACTTGTCTCCAAATGTCTGTTGGTTCCTCGGGCACCTTGTGGTCGTTCTCCTGTGAGTCTAGATTTTCGAATCCGACGCACAACTGATAGTTAATTGTAACGTTCAGGGCCTCCTAATGAGGACAGGGCACTCAAATTGCGTCGCGTTCAATACATCGTCCTCCAGCGGACTGGCCTCCAAGGGGATATTTCTGCCTCGGGCACCTTGTGGTCCTTCTCCTGTGAGTCTAGATTTTCGAATACGACGCTTAACTGATAGTTAATTGTAAAGTTCATGGCCTCCTAATGACGATGGAACACTCAAATTGCGTCGAGATTCAATACATCGTCCTCCAGCCGACTTTTCTCCAAGGGTCTATTGCTGCCTCGGGCACCTTATTGTCGTCCGCCTGTGAATCTAGATTTTCGAATCCGACGCATAACTGATAGTTAACTGTAACGCTCAGCGCCTCCGAATGACAATGGAACACTCAAATTGCGTCGAGATTCAATACATCGTCCTCAAGCCGACTTGTTTATTCCTGCTTCGGGCACCTTATCGTCGTTCTCCTGTGAGTCCAGATATTCGAATCCGACGCAAAACGGACTGCTAATTGAAACGTTCAGAGCCTCCTAATGATGATGGAACACTCAAATTGAGTCGACATTCAATACATCGTCCTCCAGCCGACTTGTCTCCAAGGGGATTTTGCTGCCTCGTGCACCATATAGTCCTTCTCCTGTGAGTCTAGAATTTCGAATCCGACGCAGAACTGTTAGTTAATTGTAACATTCAGGACCTCCTAATGACGATGGAAAACTCAAATTGCGTCGAGATTCAATACATCTTCCTTCAGCCGACTTGTCTCCAAGCGTATATTGCTCCCTCGGCACCTTATGGTCGTACTCCTAGGAGTCTAGATATTAGAATCCGACGCAAAACTGATAGTTAATTGTAACGATCAGGGCATCTTAATGACGATGGAACACTCAAATTGCGTCGATATTCAATACATCGTCCTCCAGCCGACTTGTCTCTAAGGGGATATCGCTGCATTCTGCACCACATGGTCCATCTCCTGTGAGTCTACATTTTCGAATCCGACGCGAAACTGATTGTTGATTGTAACGTAAAGGGCTTCCCAATGACGATGCAACACTCAAATTGCGTCGAGATCCAATACATCGTCATTCACCCAACTTCCTCCATGGGGAATTTGCTGCCTCGGGCACCTTATGGTCGTTCTCCTGTGACTCTACATTTTAGAAACCGTCGCAAAACTGATAGTTAATTGTAACGTTCAGGGCATCTCAATGACGATGGAACACTCAAATTGCGTCGATATTCAATACATCGTCCTCCAGCCGACTTGTCTCCAAGGGGACATTGCTTTCTCGCGCACCATTTCGTCCGTCTCCTGTGAGTCTAGATTTTCGAATCCGACGCATAACTGATAGTTAATTGTAAAGTTCAGGGCCTCCTAAAGTCGATGGAACACTGAAATTGCGTCGCGATTCAATTCATCGTCTTCCAGCAGACTTGTCTCCAAGGGTCTGTTGCTGCCTCGGGCACCTTATGGTCGTTCTCCTGTGAGTCTTGATTTTCGTATCCGACGCATAGCTGATAGTTAATTGTAACGCTCAGCGCCTCCTAATGACGATGGAACACTCAAATCCAGTCGAGATCCAATACATCGTCCTCCAGCTGACTTGTCTCCAAGGGGATATTGCTGCCTTGGGCACCACATGGTCCATTTCCGGTGATTCTACATTTTCGAATCCGACGCAAAACTGATAGTTAATTGTAACGTTCAGGGCCTCCTAATGACGATGGAACACTCAGATTGCTAAGAGATTCAATACATTGGCCTCCAGCCAATTTGTCTCCAAGGGTCTATTCCTGCCTCGGGCACCTTATAGGCGTTCTCCTGTGAGTCTAGATGTTCGAATCCGACGCAAAACTGATAGTTAATTGTAACGCTCAGCGACTCCTAATGACGATGGAACACTCAAATTGCGTCGAGATTCAATACCTAGTCCTCCAGCCCACTTGTCTCCATGGGGATATTGCTGATTCGGGCACCACATGGTCCGTCTCCTGTGAGTCTAGATTTTCGAATCCGATGCGAAACCGATAGTTAATTGTAACGTTCAGGGCCTCCTAGTAACGATGGAACACTCAAATTGCGTCGAGATTCAATACATAGTCCTCCAGCCGACTTGTATCCAAGGTTAGACCACATGGTTGGGCACCACATGGTCCATATCAGGTGATTCTACATTTTCGAATCCGACGCAAAACTGATAGTTAATTGTAACGTTCAGGGCCTCCTAATGACGATAGGGCACTCAAATTGCGTCGCGATTCAATACATCGTCCTCCAGCGGGCTTGTCTCCAAGGGGATATTGCTGCCTCTGGCACCTTATGGTCCGTCTCCAGTGAGTCTAGATTTTCGAATCCGACGCATAACTGATAGTTAATTGCAACGTTCAGCGCCTCCTGATGACGATGGAACACTCAAATTGCGTCGAGATTCAATACATCGGACTCCAGATGACTTGTCTCCAAATGACTTAGTAGATAGTGTCGGAAGTTCCATGCGGCTTTTCGCGGATGATGCTGTAGTATACAGAGAAGTTGCTGCATTAGAAAATTGTAGCGAAATACAGGAAGATCTGCAGCGGATAGGCACTTGGTGCAGGGAGTGGCAACTGACCCTTAACATAGACAAATGTAATGTATTGCGAATACATAGAAAGAAGGATCCTTTATTGTTTGATTATATGTTAGCGGAACAAACACTGGTAGCAGTTACTTCTGTAAAATATCTAGGAGTATGCGTACGGAACGATTTGAAGTGGAATGATCATATAAAACTAATTGTTGGTAAGGCGGGTACCAGGTTGAGATTCATTGGGAGAGTGCTTAGAAAATGTAGTCCATCAACAAAGGAGGTGGCTTACAAAACACTCGTTCGACCTATACTTGAGTATTGCTCATCAGTGTGGGATCCGTACCAGGTCGGGTTGACGGAGGAGATAGAGAAGATCCAAAGAAGAGCGGCGCGTTTCGTCACTGGGTTATTTGGTAACCGTGATAGCGTTACGGAGATGTTTAATAAACTCAAGTGGCAGACTCTGCAAGAGAGGCGCTCTGCATCGCGGTGTAGCTTGCTCGCCAGGTTTCGAGAGGGTGCGTTTCTGGATGAGGTATCGAATATATTGCTTCCCCCTACTTATACTTCCCGAGGAGATCACGAATGTAAAATTAGAGAGATTAGAGCGCGCACGGAGGCTTTCAGACAGTCGTTCTTCCCGCGAACCATACGCGACTGGAACAGGAAAGGGAGGTAATGACAGTGGCACGTAAAGTACCCTCCGCCACACACCGTTGGGTGGCTTGCGGAGTATCAATGTAGATGTAGATGTAGATGTCAATTGCTGCCTCGGGCACCTTGTGGTCGTTCTCCTGTGAGTCTAGATTTTGAATATGACGCATAACTGATTGTTAATTGTTAAGTTCAGGGCCTCCTAATGACGATGGAACACTCAAAGTGCGTCGAGATTCAATACATCGTCCTCCAGCCGACTTTTCTCCAAGGGTCTATTGCTGCCTCGGGCACCTTATGGTCGTTCTCCTGTGAGTCTCGATTTTCGAATCCGACGCAATACTGATAGTTAATTGCAACGTTCAGCGCCTCCAATTGACCATGTAACACTCAAATTGCGTCGAGATTCAATTAATCAGCCTCCAGCCGACTTGTCTCCAAATGTCTATTGCTGCCTCGGGCAGCTTGTGGTCGTTCTCCTGTGAGTCTAGATTTCCGAATACGACGCATAACTGATAGTTAATTGTAAAGTTCAGGGCCTCCTAAAGCCGATGGAACAATGAAATTGCGTCGCGATTCAATACATCGTTCTCCAGCAGACTTGTCTCCAAGGGTCTATTGCTGCCTCAGGCACCTTATGGTCGTTCTCCTGTGAGTCTTGATTTTCGTATCCGACGCATAACTGTTAGTTAACTGTAACGCTCAGCGCCTCCTAATGACGATGGAACACTCAAACTGCGTCGAGATTCAATACATCGTCCTCCAGCCGACTTGTCTCCAAGGGGATATTGCTGCCTTGGGCACCACATGGTCCATCTCCGGTGATTCTACATTTTCGAATCCGACGCAAAACTGATAGTAAATTGTAACTTTCAAGGCCTCCTAATGACGATGGGACACTCAAATTGCGTCGAGATTCAATACATAGGCTTCCAGCCGACTTGTCTCCAAGGGTCTATTCCTGCCTCGGGCACCTTATCGTCGTTCTCCTGTGAGTCCAGATATTTGAATCCGACGCAAAACGAAATTGTATCGTTCAGAGCCTCCTAATGATGATGGAACACTACAATTGCGTCGAGATTCAATTCATCGTCCTCCAGCCGACTTGTCTCCAAGGGGGATATTGCTGCCTCGGGCACATATAGTCCTTCTCCTGTGAGTCTAGAATTTCGAATCCGACGCAAAACTGATTGTTAATTGTAACGTTCAGGACCTCCTAACGACGATGGAACACTCAAATTGCGTAGAGATTCAATACATCGTACTTCAGACGACTTGTCTCCAAGCGTCCATTGCTCCCTCGGGCACCTTATGGTCGTTCTCCTGTGAGTCTACATTTTCGATTCCGACTTATAACTGATAGTTGATTGCAACGTTCAGGGCCTCCTAATGACGATGGAACACTCAAATTGCGTCGAGATTCAATACATCGTCCTTCTGCCAACTTGTCTTCAAGGTTCTATTGCTGCCTCGGGGACCTTTTGGTCGTTCTCCTGTGAGTCTAGATTTTCGAATCCGACGCAAACTGATAGATAATTGTAACGTTCAGGGCCCCCTAATGACGATGGAACACTCAAATTGCGTCGCGATTCAATACATCGTCCTCCAGCGGACTGGTCTCCAAGGGGATATTGCTTCCTCGGGCACCTTATGGTCCGTCTCCAGTGAGTCTAGATTTTCGAATACGACGCATGACCGATACTTAATTGTTAAGTTCAGGGCCTCCTAATGGCGATGGAACACTCAAATTGCGTCGAGATTCAATACATCGGCCTCCAGCCGACTTGTCTCCAAGGGTCAATTGCTGCCTTTGGCACTTAATGGTCTTGCTCCTGTGAGTCAAGATTTTCGTATCCGACGCAAAACTGATATTTAATTGTGACGTTAATGGCCTCCTAATGACGGTGGAACACTCAAATTGCGTCGAGATTCAATACATCGTCCTCCAGCCGACTTGTCTCCAAGGGTCTATTGCTGCCTCGGGCACCCTATGGTCGTCCTTCTGTGAGTCTAGATTTTCGAATCCGACGCATAGCTGATAGTTAATTGTAACGCTCAGCGCCTCCTATTGACCATGTAACACTCAAAATGCGTCGAGATTCAATACATCGGCCCCTAGCCGACTTGTCTCCAAATGTTTATTGCTGCCTCGGGCAACTTGTGGTCGTTTTCCTGTGAGTCTAGATTTTCGAATGCGACGCATAACTGATAGTTAATTGTAAAGTTCAGGGCCTCCTAAAGACGATGGAACACTGAAATTGCGTCGCGATTCAATTCATCGTCCTCCAGCAGACTTGTCTCCAAGGGTCTGTTGCTGCCTCGGGCACCTTATGGTCGTTCTCCTGTGAGTCTTGATTTTCGTATCCGACGCATAGCTGATAGTTAATTGTAACGCTCAGCGCCTCCTAATGACGATGGAACACTCAAATTCAGTCGAGATCCAATACATCGTCCTCCAGCCGACTTGTCTCCAAGGGGATATTGCTGCCTTGGGCACCACATGGTCCATTTCCGGTGATTCTACATTTTCGAATCCGACGCAAAACTGATAGTTAATTGTAACGTTCAGGGCCTCCTAATGACGATGGAACACTCAGATTGCTAAGAGATTCAATACATTGGCCTCCAGCCAATTTGTCTCCAAGGGTCTAATCCTGCCTCGGGCACCTTATGGTCGTTCTCCTGAGAGTCTAGATTTTCGAATCCGACGCAAAACTGATAGTTAATTGCAACGTTCAGCGCCTCCTGATGACGATGGAACACTCAAATTGCGTCGAGATTCAATACATCGGACTCCAGATGACTTGTCTTCAAATGTCAATTGCTGCCTCGGGCACCTTGTGGTCGTTCTCCTGTGAGTCTAGATTTTGAATACGATGCATAACTGATAGTTAATTGTAAAGTTCAGGGCCTCCTAATGACGATGGAACACTCAAAGTGCGTCGAGATTCAATACATCGTCCTCCAGCCGACTTTTCTCCAAGGGCCTATTGCTGCCTCGGGCACCTTATGGTCGTTCTCCTGTGAGTCTCGATTTTCGAATTCGACGCAATACTGATAGTTAATTGCAACGTTCAGCGCCTCCAATTGACCATGTAACACTCAAATTGCGTCGAGATTCAATTAATCAGCCTCCAGCCGACTTGTCTCCAAATGTCTATTGCTGCCCCGTGCAGCTTGTGGTCGTTCTCCTGTGAGTCTAGATTTTCGAATACGACGCATAACTGGTAGTTAACTGTAAAGTTCAGGGCCTCCTAAAGCCGATGGAACACTGAAATTGCGTCGCGATTCAATACATAGTCCTCCAGCCGACTTGTCTCCAAGGTTTGACCACATGGTTGGGCACCACATGGTCCATATCAGGTGATTCTACATTTTCGAATCCGACGCAAAACTGATAGTTAATTGTAACGTTCAGGGCCTCCTAATGACGATAGGGCACTCAAATTGCATCGCGATTCAATACATCGTCCTCTAGCGGACTGGTCTCCAAGGGGATATTGCTGCCTCTGGCACCTTATGGTCCGTCTCCAGTGAGTCTAGATTTTCGAATCCGACGCATAACTGATAGTTAATTGCAACGTTCAGCGCCTCCTGATGACGATGGAACACTCAAATTGCGTCGAGATTCAATACATCGGACTCCAGATGACTTGTCTTCAAATGTCAATTGCTGCCTCGGGCACCTTGTTGTCGTTCTCCTGTGAGTCTAGATTTTGAATACGACGCATAACTGATAGTTAATTGTAAAGTTCAGGGCCTCCTAATGACGATGGAACACTCAAAGTGCGTCGAGATTCAATACATCGTCCTCCAGCCGACGTTTCTCCAAGGGTCTATTGCTGCCTCGGGCACCTTGTGGTCGTTCTCCTGTGAGTCTCGATTTTCGAATCCGACGCAATACTGATAGTTAATTGCAACGTTCAGCGCCTCCAATTGACCATGTAACACTCAAATTGCGTCGAGATTCAATTAATCAGCCTCCATCCGACTTGTCTCCAAATGTCTATTGCTGCCTCGTGCAGCTTGTGGTCGTTCTCCTGTGAGTCTAGATTTTCGAATACGACGCATAACTGATAGTTAATTGTAAAGTTCAGGGCCTCCTAAAGCCGATGGAACACTGAAATTGCGTCGCGATTCAATACATCGTTCTCCAGCAGAATTGTCTCCAAGGGGATATTGCTGCCTCGGGCACCTTATGGTCATTCTCCTGTGAGTCCAGATTTTCGAATCCGACACATAACTGTTACTTCATTGTAACACTCAGCGCCTCCTAATGACGATGGAACACTCAAAATGGGTCGAGATCCATACATCGTCCTCCCGCCGACTTGTCTCCAAGGGGATATTGCTGCCTTGGGCACAACATGGTCCACCTCCAGTGATTCTACATTTTCGAATCCGACGCAAATCTGATAGTTAATTGTAACGTTCAGGGCCTCCTAATGACGATGGAACACTCAAATTGCGTCGAGATTCAATACATAGGCTTCCAGCCGACTTGTCTCCAAGGGTCAATTCCTGCCTCGGGCACCTTATCGTCGTTCTCCTGTGAGTCCAGATATTTGAATCCGACGCAAAACGGACTGCTAATTGTAACGTTCAGAGCCTCCTAATGATGATGGAACACTCAAATTGCGTCGAGATTCAATATATCGTCCTCCAGCCGACTTGTCTCCAAGGGGGATATTGCTCCCTCGGGCACCTTATGGTCGTTCTCCTGTGAGTCTACATTTTCGATTCCGACTTATAACTGATAGTTGATTGCAACGTTCAGGGCCTCCTAATGACGATGGAACACTCAAATTGCGTCGAGATTCAATACATCGTCCTTCTGCCGACTTGTCTTCAAGGTTCTATTGCTGCCTCGGGGACCTTTTGGTCGTTCTCCTGTGAGTCTAGATTTTCGAATCCGACGCAAACTGATAGATAATTGTAACGTTCAGGGCCTCCTAATGACGACGGAACACTCAAATTGCGTCGAGATACGATACATCGTCCTCCAGCCGACTTGTCTCCAAGGGGATATTGCTTCCTCGGGCACCTTATGGTCCGTCTCCAGTGAGTCTAGATTTTCGAATCCGACGCATAACTGATAGTTAATTGCAACGTTCAGCGCCTCCCAATGACGATTCAACACCCAAATTGCGACGTGATTCATTACATCGTCCTCCAGCCGAATTGTCTCCAAGGGTCTATTGCTGCCTCGGGCACCTTATGGTCATTCTCCTGTGAGTCCAGATTTTCGAATCCGACACATAACTGTTACTTCATTGTAACACTCAGCGCCTCCTAATGACGATGGAACACTCAAAATGGGTCGAGATCCATACATCGTCCTCCCGCCGACTTGTCTCCAAGGGGATATTGCTGCCTTGGGCACAACATGGTCCACCTCCAGTGATTCTACATTTTCGAATCCGACGCAAAACTGATAGTTAATTGTAACGTTCAGGGCCTCCTAATGACGATGGAACACTCCAATTGCGTCGAGATTCAATACATTGGCCTCCAGCCGACCTGTCTCCAACGGTCTATTCCTGCCTCGGGCACCTTATGGTCGTTCGCCTGTGAGTCTAGATTTTCGAATCCGACGCATAACTGATAGTTAATTGCAACGTTCAGCGCCTCCTACTGACGATGGAACACTCAAATTGCGTCGATATTCAATACATCGGCCTCCAGCCGACTTGTCTCCAAATGTCTATTGCTGCCTCGGGCACCTTGTGGTCGTTCTCCTGTGAGTCTAGATTTTCGAATATGACGCATAACTGTTAGTTAACTGTAACGCTCAGCGCCTCCTAATGACGATGGAACACTCAAATTGCGTCGAGATTCAATACATCGTCCTCCAGCCGACTTGTCTCAAAGGGGATATGGCTGCCTCGGGCGACATATAGTCCTTCTCCTGTGAGTCTAGAATTTCGAATCCGACGCAAAACTGTTAGTTAATTGTAACGTTCAGGACCTCCTAATGACGATGGAACACTCAAATTGCGTCGAGATTCAATACATCTTCCTTCAGCCGACTTGCTCCCTCGGGCACCTTATGGTCGTACTCCTGTGAGTCTAGATTTTAGAATCCGACGCTAAACTGATAGTTATTTGTAACATTCAGGGCCACCTGATGACGATGGAACACTCAAATTGCGTCGAGATTCAATACATCGTCCTCCAGTCGACTTGTCTCCAAGGGGACATTGCTGCCTCGGGCACCATATGGTGCTTTTCCTGTGAGTCTAGATTTCCGATTCGGATGCGAAACTGATAGTTAATTGTAACATTCAGGGCCTCCTAATGACAATGGAACACTCAAATTGCGTCGAGATTCAATACATCGTCCTCCAGCCGACTTGTCTCCAAATGTCTGTTGGTTCCTCGGGCACCTTGTGGTCGTTCTCCTGTGAGTCTAGATTTTCGAATCCGACGCATAACTGATAGTTAATTGTAACGTTCAGGGCCTCCTCATGACGACAGGGCACTCAAATTGCGTCGCGTTCAATACATCGTCCTCCAGCGGACTGGCCTCCAAGGGGATATTGCTGCCTCGGGCACCTTGTGGTCCTTCTCCTGTGAGTCTAGATTTTCGAATACGACGCTTAACTGATAGTTAATTGTAAAGTTCAGGGCCTCCTAATGACGATGGAACACTCAAATTGCGTCGAGATTCAATACATCGTCCTCCAGCCGACTTTTCTCCAAGCGTATATTGCTCCCTCGGCACCTTATGGTCGTACTCCTGTGAGTCTAGATTTTAGAATCCGACGCAAAACTGATAGTTAATTGTAACGATCAGAGCATCTTAATGACGATGGAACACTCAAATTGCGTCGATATTCAATACATCGTCCTCCAGCCGACTTGTCTCTAAGGGGATATCGCTGCATTGTGCACCACATGGTCCATCTCCTGTGAGTCTACATTTTCGAATCCGACGCGAAACTGATTGTTAATTGTAACGTACAGGGCTTCCTAATGACGATGCAACACTCAAATTGCGTCGAGATCCCATACATCATCATTCAGCCAACTTCCTCCATGGGGAATTTGCTGCCTCGGGCACCTTATGGTCGTTCTCCTGTGACTCTACATTTTAGAAACCGTCGCAAAACTGATAGTTAATTGTAACGTTCAGGGCATCTTAATGACGATGGAACACTCAAATTGCGTCGATATTCAATACATCGTCCTCCAGCCGACTTGTCTCCATGGGGACATTGCTTCCTCGCGCACCATTTCGTCCGTCTCCTGTGAGTCTACATTTTCGAATCCGACGCAAAAATGATTGTTAATTGTAACGTTCAGCGCCTCCTAATGACGATGGAACACTCAAATTGGGTCGAGAGTCTTAACATCGTCCTCCAACCGACTTGACAACAAGGGGATATATCTGTCTCGGGCTCCATGTGGTCCGTCTCCTGTGAGTCTAGATTTTCGAATCCGACGCGAAACTGAAAGTTAATTGTAGCGTTCTGGGATTCCTAATGACGATGGAACACTCAAATTGCGTCGAGATTCAATACATCATCCTCGAGCCGACTTGTCTCCAAGGGGATATCGCTGCCTTCGGAACCACATGGGCCATATCCGGTGATTCTACATTTTCCAATCCGTCGCAAAACTGATAGTTAATTGTAACGTTCAGGGCCTCCTAATGACGATGGAACACTCAAATTGCGTCGTGATTCAATACATCCTCCTCCAGCCGACTTGTCTCCAAGGGGACATTGCTGCCTCTGGCACCATATGGTTCTTCTCCTGTGAAACTAGATTTTCGATTCCGATGCGAAACTGATAGTTAATTGTAACGTTCAGGGCCTCCTAATGACGATGGAACACTCAAATTGCGTTGAGATTCAATACATCGTCCTTCAGCCGACTTGTCTCCAAGGTTCTATTGCTGCCTCAGGCACCTTATGGTCGTTCTCCCGTGAGTCTCGATTTTCGAAACCGACGCAAAACTGATAGTCAATTGCAACGTTCAAGGCCTCCGAAAGACGATGGAACACTCAAATTGCGTCGCGATTCAATACATCGTCCTCCAGCCGACTTGTCTCCAAGGGGTATTGTTGCCTCTGGCACCATATGGTCCGACTCCTGTGAGTCTAGATTTACGAATCCGACGCAAAAATGATAGTTAATTATAACGTTCAGCGCCTCCTAATGACGATGGAACACTCAAATTGCGTCGGGAGTCTTAACATCGCCCTTCAGCCGACTTGACAACAGGGGAATATATCTGCCTCAGGCTCCATGTGGTCCATCTCCTGTGAGTCTATTTTTTCGAATCCGACGCGAAACTGATAGTTAATTGTAACGTTCAGGGCCTCCCAATGGCGATGGAACACTCAAATTGCGTCGAGATTCAATACATCGGCCTCCGGCTGACTTGCTCCAAGGGTCTATTCCTGCCTCGGGCAACTTATGGTCGTTCTCCTGTGAGTCTAGATTTTCGAATCCGACGCAAAACTGATAGTTAATTGCAACGTTCAGCGCCTCCTAATGACGATGGAACACTCAAATTGAGTCGTGATTCAATACGTCGGCCTCCAGCCGACTTGTCTCCAAATGTCTATTGCTCCCTCGGGCACCTTGTGGTCGTTCTCCTGTGAGTCTACATTTTAGAATCCGACGCATAACTGATAGTTAATTGTAAAGTTCAGTGCCTCCTAATGACGATGGAACACTCAAATTGCGTCGAGATTCAATACATAGTCCTCCAGCCGACTTGTCTCCATGGGGATATTGCTGATTCGGGCACCACATGGTCCGTCTCCTGTGAGTCTAGATTTTCGAATCCGATGCGAAACCGAAAGTTAATTGTAACGTTCAGGTCCTCCTAATGACGATGGAACACTCAAATTGCGTCGAGATTCAATACATAGTCCTCCAGCCGACTTGTCTCCAAGGTTAGACCACATGGTTGGGCAAAACATGGTCCATATCAGGTGATTCTACATTTTCGAATCCGACGCAAAACTGATAGTTAATTGTAACGTTCAGGGCCTCCTAATGACGATAGGGCACTCAAATTGCGTCGCGATTCAATACATCGTCCTCCAGCGGACTGGTCTCCAAGGGGATATTGCTGCCTCTGGCACCTTATGGTCCGTCTCCAGTGAGTCTAGATTTTCGAATCCGACGCATAACTGATAGTTAATTGCAACGTTCAGCGCCTCCTGATGACGATGGAACACTCAAATTGCGTCGAGATTCAATACATCGGACTCCAGATGACTTGTCTCCAAGTGTCAATTGCTGCCTCTGGCACCTTGTGGTCGTTCGCCTGTGAGTCTAGATTTTGAATACGACGCATAACTGATAGTTAATTGTAAAGTTCAGGGCCTCCTAATGACGATGGAACACTCAAAGTGCGTCGAGATTCAATGCATCGTCCTCCAGCCGACTTTTCTCCAAGGGTCTATTGCTGCCTCGGGCACCTTATGGTCGTTCTCCTGTGAGTCTCGATTTTCGAATCCGACGCAATACTGATAGTTAATTGCAACGTTCAGCGCCTCCAATTGACCATGTAACACTCAAATTGCGTCGAGATTCAATTAATCAGCCTCCAGCCGACTTGTCTCCAAATGTCTATTGCTGCCACGGGCAGCTTGTGGTCGTTCTCCTGTGAGTCTAGATTTTCGAATACGACGCATAACTGATAGTTAATTGTAAAGTTCAGGGCCTCCTAAAGCCGATGGAACACTGAAATTGCGTCGCGATTCAATACATCGTTCTCCAGCAGACTTGTCTCCAAGGGTCTATTGCTCTCTCAGGCACCTTATGGTCGTTCTCCTGTGAGTCTTGATTTTCGTATCCGACGCATAACTTTTAGTTAACTGTAACGCTCAGCGCCTCCTAATGACGATGGAACACTCAAACTGCGTCGAGATTCAATACATCGTCCTCCAGCCGACTCGTCTCCAAGGGGATATTGCTGCCTTGGGCACCACATGGTCCATCTTTCGGTGATTCTACATTTTCGAATCCGACGCAAAACTGATAGTAAATTGTAAAGTTCAGGGCCTCCTAATGACGATGGAACACTCAAATTGCGTCGAGATTCAATACATAGGCTTCCAGCCGACTTGCCTCCAAGGGTCTACTCCTGCCTCGGGCACCTTATCGTCGTTCTCCTGTGAGTCCAGATATTTGAATCCGACGCAAAACGGACTGCTAATTGTAACGTTCAGAGCCTCCTAATGATGATGGAACACTCAAATTGCGTCGAGATTCAATACATCGTCCTCCAGCCGACTTGTCTCCAAGGGGGATATTGCTGCCTCGGGCAGATATAGTCCTTCTCCTGTGAGTCTAGAATTTCGAATCCGACGCAAAACTGATTGTTAATTGTAACGTTCAGGACCTCCTAATGACGATGGAACACTCAAATTGCGTCGAGATTCAATACATCGTCCTTCTGCCGACTTGTCTTCAAGGTTCTATTGCTGCCTCGGGGACCTTTTGGTCGTTCTCCTGTGAGTCTAGATTTTCGAATCCGACGCAAACTGATAGATAATTGTAACGTTCAGGGCCTCCTAATGACGATGGAACACTCAAATTGCGTCGAGATACAATACATCGTCCTCCAGCCGACTTGTCTCCAAGGGGATATTGCTGCCTTGGGCACCACATGGTCCATATCCGGTGATTCTACATTTTCGAATCCGACGCAAAACTGATAGTTAATTGTAACGTTCAGGGCCTCCTAATGACGATAGGGCACTCAAATTGCGTCGCGTTTCAATACATCGTCCTCCAGCGGACTGGTCTCCAAGGGGATATTGCTTCCTCGGGCACCTTATGGTCCGTCTCCAGTGAGTCTAGATTTTCGAATCCGACGCATAACTGATAGTTGATTGCAACGTTCAGCGCCTCCTAATGTCGATTCAACACTCTCATTGCGTCGTGAATCAGTACATCGTCCTCCAGCAGACTTGTCTCCAAATGTCTATTGCTGCCTCGGTCACCTTGTGTTCGTTCTCCTGTGAGTCTAGATTTTCGAATACGACGCATAACTGATAGTTAATTGTTAAGTTCAGGGCCTCCTAATGACGATGGAACACTCAAATTGCGTCGAGATTCAATACATCGGCCTCCAGCCGACTTGTCTCCAAGGGTCAATTGCTGCCTTTGGCACTTAATGGTCTTGCTCCTGTGAGTCTAGATTTTCGTATCCGACGCAAAACTGATATTTAATTGTGACGTTAAGGGCCTCCTGATGACGGTGGAACACTCAAATTGCGTCGAGATTCAATACATCGTCCTCCAGCCTACTTGACTCCTAGGGGATATTGCTGCCTCGGGCACCTTATGCTCGTTCTTCTGTGAGTCTACATTTTCGACCCCGACGCAAAACTGATAGTTAATTGTAACGTTCAGGGCCTCCTAATGACGATGGAATACTCAAACGGCGTCGTGATTCAATACATCGTCCTCCAGCCGTCTTCTCTCCATGAGGATATTCCTGCCTCGGGCACCTTATGGTCGTTCTCCTGTGAGTGTAGATTTTCGAATCCGACGCATAACTGATAGTTAATTGTAACGCTCAGCGACTCCTAATGACGATAGAACACTCAAATTGCGTCGAGATTCAATACCTCGTCCTCCAGCCGACTTGTCTCCAAGGGGAGACCACATGGTTGGGCACCACATGGACCATATCCAGTGATTCTACATTTTCGAATCCGACGCAAAACTGATAGTTAATTGTAACGTTCAGGGCCTCCTAATGTCGATAGTGCACTCAAATTGCGTCGCGATTCAATACATCGTCCTCCAGCGGACTGGTCTCCAAGGGGATATTGCTGCCTCTGGCACCTTATGGTCCGTCTCCAGTGAGTCTAGATTTTCGAACCCGACGCATAGCTGATAGTTAATTGCAACGTTCAGCGCCTCCTTACGACGATGGAACACTCAAATTGCGTCGAGATTCAATACATCGGCCTCCAGATGACTTGTCTCCAAATGTCTATTGCTGCCTCTCTCACCTTGTGGTCGTTCTCCTGTGAGTCTAGATTTTCGAATACGACGCATAACTGATAGTTAATTGTAAAGTTCAGGGCCTCCTAATGACGATGGAACACTCAAATTGCGTCTCAATACATCGTCCTCCAGCCGACTTTTCTCCAAGAGTCTATTGCTGCCTCGGACACCTTATGGTCGTTCTCCTGTGAGTCTAGATTTTCGAATCAGACGCATAACGGATAGTTAATTGTAACGCTCAGTGCCTCCTAATGACGATGGAACACTCAATTGGCGTCGATATTCAATGCATCGTCCTCCAGCCGACTTCACTCCAAGGGTCTATACCTGCCTCGGGCACCTTATCGTTGTTCTCCTGTGAGTCCAGAAATTCGTATCCGACGCAAAACGGACTGCTAATTGTAACGTTCAGTGCCTCCTAATGATGATGGAACCCTCAAATTGCGTCGAGATTCAATACATCGTCATTCAGCCGACTTGTCTCCAAGGGTCTATTGCTGCCTCGTGCACCTTATGGTCGTTCTCCTGCGAGTCTAGATTTTAGAGTCCGACGCAAAACTGATAGTTAATTGCCACGTTCAGGGCCTCCTAATGACGATGGAACACTCACATTGCGTCGAGATTCAATACATCGTCCTCCAGCCGACTTGTCGCAAGGGGACATTGCTGCCTCGGGCACCATATGGTCCTTCTCCTGTGAATCTAGATTTTCGACTCCGATGCGAAACTGATAAATAATTGTAACGTCCAGGGCCTCCTAATGACGATAAACCACTCAAATTGCGTCGAGAGTCAATACATCGTCTTCCAGCCGATTTGTCTACAAAGGGATATTGCTGCCTCGGGCTCCTTGTGGTCAGTCTCCTGTGAGTCTAGATTTTCGAATCCGACGCAAAAGTAATAGTTGATTGTAACGTTCAGGGCTTCCTAATGACGATGGAACACTCAAATTGCGTAGCGATTCAATACATCGTTCTCCAGCCGACCTGCCTCCAAGGGTCTATCGCTGCCTCTGTCACCTAATGGTCTTGCTCCTGTGAGTCTAGATTTTCGAATCCGACGCAAAACTGATAGTTAATTGTAACGTTCACGACCTCCTAATGACGCTGGAACACTCAAATTGCGTCGCGATCCAATACATCGTCCTCCAGCCAACTTGTCTCCATGGGTCAATTGCTGCCTTTGGCACCTAATGTTCTTGCTCCTGTGAGTCTAGATTTTCGAATCCGACGCAAAACTGATATTTAATTGTAACGTTAACGACCTCCTAATGACGATGGAACACTCAAATTGCGTCGAGATTCAATACATCGTCCTCCAGCCGACTTGTCTCCAAGGGGATGTTGCTGCCTCGGGCACCATATGGTCCGTCAACTGTGAGTCTAGATTTTCGAATCCGACGCAAAACTTGTAGTTAATTGTAACGTTCAGGGCCCCATTATGACGATGTAACACTCAATTAGCGTCGAGATCCAATACATCGTCCTCCCGCCGACTTGTCTCCATCGTGATATTGCTGCCTCGGGCACCATGTCGTCCGTCTCCTGTGATTCTAGATTTTCGAATCCGACGCAAAAATGGTAGTTAATTGTAACGTTCAGGGCATCCTAATGACGAAGGAACACTCAAATTGCGTCCAGGTTCAATACATGGTCCTCCAGCCGACTTTTCTCCAAGGGTCTATTGCTGCCTCGTGCACCTTATGGTCGTTCTCCTGTGAATCTAGATTTTAGAATCCGACGCAAAACTGATAGTTAATTGCCACGTTCAGGGCCTCCTAATGACGATGGAACACTCAGATTGCGTCGAGATTCAATACATCGTCCTCCAGCCGACTTGTCGCAAGGGGACATTGCTGCCTCGGGCACCATATGGTCCTTCTCCTGTGAATCTAGATTTTCGATTCCGATGCGAAACTGATAGTTAATTGTAACGTTCAGGGCCTCCTAATGACGATAAACCACTCAAATTGCGTCGCGAGGCAATACATCGTCTTCCAGCCGACTTGTCTACTAGGGGATATTGCTGCCTCGGGCTCCTTGTGGTCCGTCTCCTGTGAGTCTAGATTTTCGAATCGGACGCAAAAATGATAGTTAATTGTAACGTTCAGGGCCTCCAAATGACGATGGAACACTCACATTGCGTCGAGATTTAATACATCGTCCTTCAGCCGACTTGTCTCCAAGGGGATATTGCTGCCTCGGCCACCATATGGTCCGTCCCCTGTGAGTCTAGATTAACGAATCCGACGCATAACTTGTAGATAATTGTAACGTTCAGGGCCTCCTAATGACGATGGAACACTGAAATTGCGTCGAGATTCAATTCATCGTCCTCCAGCCGACTTGTCTCCAAGGGGATATTGCAGCCTCGGGCAACATATAGTCCTCCTCCTGTGAGTCAAGAATTTCGAATCCGACGCAAAACTGATAGTTAATTGTAACGTTCACGACCTCCTAATGACGGTGGAACACTCAAATTGCGTCGCGATTCAATACATCGCCCTCCAGCCAACTTGTCTCCAAGGGTCAATTGCTGCCTTTGGCACCTAATGGTCTTGCTCCTGTGAGTCTAGATTTTCGAATCCGACGCAAAATTGATATTTAATTGTAACGTTAAGGACCTCCTAATGACGATGGAACATTAAAATTGCGTCGAGATTCAATACATCGTCCTCCAGCCGACTTGTCTCCAAGGAGGTATTGCTGCCTCGGGCACCATATGGTCCGTCTCCTGTGAGTCTAGATTTTCGAATCCGATGCAAAACTTGTAGTTAATTGTAACGTTCAGGGCCCCATAATGACGATGGAACACTCAATTAGCGTCGAGATCCAATACACCGTCCTCCCGCCGACTTGTCTCCAACGTGATATTGCTGCCTCGGGCACCATGTGGTCCGCTTCCTGTGATTCTAGATTTTCGAATCCGACGCAAAAATGGTAGTTAATTGTAACGTTCAGGGCCTCCTAATGACGAAGGAACACTCAAATTGCGTCGAGATTCAATACATCGTCCTCCAGCCGACTTGTCTCCAAGGGTTTATTGCTGCCTCGGGCACCATGTGGTCCTTCTCCTGTGAGTCTAGATTTTTGAATCCGACGCAAAAATGGTAGTTAATTGTAACGTCCAGGGCCTCCTAATGACGATGGAACACTCAAATTGCGTCGAGATTCAATACATCGTCCTGCAGCCGACTTGTCTCCATGGGTCTATTGCTGCCTGGGGCACCGCATGGTCGTTCTCCTGTGAGTCTATATTTTCGAATCCGACGCATAACTGATAGCTAATTGTAACGTTCAGGGCCTCCTAATGACGATGGAACACTGAAGTAGCTTCGAGATTCAATACATCGTCCTCCAGCCGACTTGTCTCCAAGGGGATATTGCTGCCTCGGGCACCATATGGTCCGTCTCCTGTGAGTCTAGATTTTCGAATCCGAAGCAAAACTTGTAGTTAATTGTTACGTTCAGGGCTTCCCAATGACGATGGAACACTCAAATTGCGTCGAGAGTCAATACATCGTCTTCCAGCCGACTTGTATCCAAGGGGATATTGCTGCCTCGGGCTCCATGTGGTCCGTCTCCTGTGAGTCTAAATTTTCGAATCCGACGCAAAACTGATAGTGAATTGTAACGTTCAGCGCCTCCTAATGACGATGGAACACTCAAATTGCGTCGAGAGTCAATACATCATCTTCCAGCCGACTTGTCTACAAGGGGATATTGCTGCCTCGGGCTCCATGTGGTCCGTCTCCTGTGAGTCTAGATTTACGAATCCGACGCAAAAATGATATTTAATTGTATCGTTAAGGGCCTCCTAATGACGATGGAACACTCACATTGCGTCGACATTTAATCCATCGTCCTCCAGCCGACTTGTCTCCAAGGGGATATTGCTGTCAGGGGCACCATGTGGTCCTTCTCCAGTGAGTCTAGATTGTCGAATCCGACGCGAAACTGATAGTTAAATGTAACATTCAGCGCCTCCAAATGACGATGGAACACTTATATTGCGTCGAGATTCAATACATCAGCCTCCAGCCGACTTGTCTCCAAGGGTCTATTATTGCCTGGGGCACCGCATGGTCGTTCTCCTGTGAGTCTACATTTTCGATCCTGACACATAACTGATAGTTAATTGTAACGTTCAGGGCCTCCAAATGACACATAACTGTTAGTTAATTGTAACATTCAGGACCTCCTAACGACGATGGAACACTCAAATTGCGTCGAGATTCAATACATCGTCCTCCAGCCGATTTGTCTCCATGGGTCTACTGCTACTTTGGTCACCTTATCGTCGTCCTCCTGTGAGTCTAGATATTCGAATCCGACGCAAAACGGACAGCTAATTGTAACGTTCAGAGCCACCTAATGATCATGGAACACTCCAATTGCGTCGAAATTCAATACATCGTCCTCCAGCCGACTTGTCTCCATGGGTCTATTGCTGCCTGGGGCACCGCATGGTCGTTCTCCTGTGAGTCTATATTTTCGAAGCCGACGCATAACTGATAGCTAATTGTAACGTTCAGGGCCTCCTAATGACGATGGAACACTGAAGTAGCTTCGAGATTCAATACATCGTCCTTCAGCCGACTTGTCGCCAAGCGTCCATTGTTGCCTCGGGCACCTTATGGTCGTTCTCCTGTGAGTCTACAATTTCAAATCCGACACATAACTGATAGTTAATTCTAACGTTCAGGGCCTCCTAATGACGATGGAACACTCAAATAGCGTCGAGATTCAATACATCGTCCTCCAGCCGACTTGCCTCCAAGGGGATATTGCTGCCTCTGGCACCTTTTGGTCGTTCTACTGTGAGTGTAGATTTTCGAATGCGACGCGAGACTGATTGTTAATTGTAACGTTCAGGGCTTCCTAATGACGAAGGAACACTCAAATTGCGCCGAGATTCAATACATCGTCCTCCAGCCGACTTGTCTCCAAGGGTCTATTGCTGCCTGGGGCACCATGTGGTCCTTCTCCTGTGAGTCTAGATTTTTGAATCCGACGCAAAAATGGTAGTTAATTGTAACGTCCAGGGCCTCCTAATGACGATCGAACACTCAAATTGCGTCGAGATTCAATACATCGTCCTCCTGCCGACTTGTCTCCATGGGTCTACTGCCGCCTGGGGCACCGCATGGTCGTTCTCCTGTGAGTCTATATTTTCGAATCCGACGCAAAACTGATAGCTAATTGTAACGTTCAGGGCCTCCTAATGACGATGCAACACTGAAGTAGCGTCGAGATTCAATACATCGTCCTTCAGCCGACTTGTCGCCAAGCGTCCATTGTTGCCTCGGGCACCTTATGGTCGTTCTCCTGTGAGTCTACAATTTCAAATCCGACACATAACTGATAGTTAATTGTAACGTTCAGGGCCTCCTAATGACGATGGAACACTCAAATTGCGTCGCGATTCAATAATTCGTCCTCCAGGCGACTTGTCTCCAAGGGGATATTGCTGCCTCGGGCACCATATGGTCCTTCTCCTGTGAGTCTAGATTTTCGAATACGACGCTTAACTGATAGTTAATTGTAACGTTCAGGGCCTCCTAATGACGATGGAACACTCAAATTGCGTCGAGATTCAATACATCGTCCTCCAGCCGACTTTTCTCCAAGGGTCTATTGCTGCCTCGGGCACCTTATTGTCGTCCTCCTGTGAATCTAGATTTTCGAATCCGACGCATAACACATAGTTAACTGTAACGCTCAGCGCCTCCGAATGACAATGGAACACTCAAATTGCGTCGAGATTCAATACATCGTCCTCAAGCCGACTTGTCTCCAAGGGGATATTGCTGCCTCGGGCACCATATAGTCCTTCTCCTGTGAGTCTAGAATTTCGAATCCGACGCAAAACTGTTAGTTAATTGTAACATTCAGGACCTCCTTATGACGATGGAAAACTCAAATTGCGTCGAGATTCAATACATCTTCCTTCAGCCGACTTGTCTCCAAGCGTATATTGCTCCCTCGGCACCTTATGGTCGTACTCCTGTGAGTCTAGATTTTAGAATCCGAGCTAAACTGATAGTTAATTGTAACGATCAGGGCATCTTAATGACGATGGAACACTCAAATTGCGTCGATATTCAATACATCGTCCTCCAGCCGACTTGTCTCCATGGGGTATTGTTGCCTCTGGCACCATATGGTCCGACTCCTGTAAGTCTAGATTTTCGAATCCGACGCAAAAATGATAGTTAATTGTAACGTTCAGCGCCTCCTAATGACGATGGAACACTCAAATTGCGTCGGGAGTCTTAACATCGTCCTTCAGCCGACTTGACAACAGGGGAGTAAATCTGCCTCAGGATCCATGTGGTCCGTCTCCTGTGAGTCTATTTTTTCGAATCCGACGCGAAACTGATAGTTAATTGTAACGTTCAGGGCCTCCCAATGGCGATGGAACACTCAAATTGCGTCGAGATTCAATACATCGGCCTCCGGCCGACTTGCTCCAAGGTTCTATTGCTGCCTCGGGCACCCTATGGTCGTCCTTCTGTGAGTATAGATTTTCGAATCCGACGCATAACTGATAGTTAATTGCAACGTTCAGCCCCTCCTATTGACCATGTAACACTCAAATTGCGTCGAGATTCAATACATTGGCCTCCAGCCGACTTGTCTCCAAATGTCTGTTGCTGCCTCGGGCAGCTTGTGGTCGTTCTCCTGTGAGTCTAGATTTTCGAATACGACGCATAACTGATAGTTAATTGTAAAGTTCAGGGCCTCCTAATGACGATAGGGCACTCAAATTGCGTCGAGATTCAATAACTAGTTCTCCAGCCGACTTGTCTCCATGGGGATATTGCTGCCTCGGGCACCATATGGTCCGTCTCCTGTGAGTCTAGATTTTCGAATCCGATGCGAAACCGATAGTTAATTGTAACGTTCAGGGCCTCCTAATGACGATGGAACACTCAAATTGCGTCGAGATTCAATACATCGTCCACCACCCGACTTGTCTCCAAGGTTAGACCACATGGTGGAGCACCACATGGTCCTTATCAGGTGATTCTACATTTTCGAATCCGACGCAAAACTGATAGTTAATTGTAACGCTCAGGGCGTCCTAATGACGATAGGGCACTCAAATTGCGTCGCGATTCAATACATCGTCCTCCAGCGGACTGGTCTCCAAGGGGATATTGCTGCCTCTGGCACCTTATGGTCCGTCTCCAGTGAGTCTAGATTTTCGAATCCGACGCATAACTGATAGTTAATTGCAACGTTCAGCGCCTCCTGATAACGATGGAACACTCAAATTGCGTCGAGATTCAATACATTGGCCTCCAGATGACTTGTCTCCAAATGTCTAATGCTGCCTCGGGCACCTTGTGGTCGTTCTCCTGTGAGTCTAGATTTTCGAATACGACGCATAACTGATAGTTAATTGTAAAGTTCAGGGCCTCCTAAAGCCGATGGAACACTGAAATAGCGTCGCGATTCAATACATCGTCCTCCAGCAGACATGTCTCCAAGGGTCTATTCCTGCCTCGGGCACCTTGTCGTCGTTCTCCTGTGAGCCCAGATATTTGAATCCGACGCAAAACGGACTGCTAATTGTAACGTTCAGAGCCTCCTAATGATGATGGAACACTCAAATTGCTTCGAGATTCAATACATCGTCCTTCAGCAGACTTGTCTCCAAGGTTCTATTGCTGCCTCAGGCACCTTATTGTCGTTCTCCCGTGAGTCTCGATTTTCGAAACCGTCGCAAAACTGATAGTCAATTGCAACGTTCAAGGCCTCCGAATGACGATGGAACACTCAAATTGCATCGAGGTTCAATGCATCGTCCTCCTGCCGAATTGTCTCCAAGGTTCTATTGCTGCCTCGGGCACCCTATGGTCGTCCTTCTGTGAGTCTAGATTTTGGAATCCGACGCATAACTGATAGTTAATTGCAACGTTCAGCGCCTCCTATTGACCATGTAACACTCAAATTGCGTCGAGATTCAATACATCGGCCCCTAGCCGACTTGTCTCCAAATGTCTATTGCTGCCTCGGGCAGCTTGTGGTCGTTCTCCTGTGAGTCTAGATTTTCGAATGCGACGCATAACTGATAGTTAATTGTAAAGTTCAGGGCCTCCTAAAGACGATGGAACACTGAAATTGCGTCGCGATTCAATTCATCGTCCTCCAGCAGACTTGTCTCCAAGGGTCTGTTGCTGCCTCGGGCACCTTATGGTCGTTCTCCTGTGAGTCTTGATTTTCGTATCCGACGCATAGCTGATAGTTAATTGTATCGCTCAGCGCCTCCTAATGACGATGGAACACTCAAATTCAGTCGAGATCCAATACATCGTCCTCCAGCCGACTTGTCTCCAAGGGGATATTGCTGCCTTGGGCACCACATGGTCCATTTCCGGTGATTCTACATTTTCGAATCCGACGCAAAACTGATAGTTAATTGTAACGTTCAGGGCCTCCTAATGACGATGGAACACTCAGATTGCTAAGAGATTCAATACATTGGCCTCCAGCCAATTTGTCTCCAAGGGTCTATTCCTGCCTCGGGCACCTTATTGTCGATCTCCTGTGAGTCTAGATTTTCGAATCCGACGCAAAACTGATAGTTAATTGCAACGTTCAGCGCCGCCTAATGACGATGGAACACTCAAATTGCGTCGAGATTCAATACGTCGGCCTCCAGCCGACTTGTCTCCAAATGTCTATTGCTCCCTCGGGCACCTTGTGGTCGTTCTCCTGTGAGTCTACATTTTAGAATCCGACTCATAACTGATAGTTAATTGTAAAGTTCAGTGCCTCCTAATGACGATGGAACACTCAAATTGCGTCGAGATTCAATACATCATTCTCAAGCCGACTTTTCTCCAAGGGTCTATTGCTGCCTCGGGCACCTTATTGTCGTCCTCCTGTGAATCTAGATTTTCGAATCCGACGCATAACTGATAGTTAACTGTAACGCTCAGCGCCTCCGAATGACAATGGAACACTCAAATTGCGTCGAGATTCAATACATCGTCCTCAAGCCGACTTGTCTCCAAGGGTCTATTCCTGCCTCGGGCACCTTATCGTCGTTCTCCTGTGAGTCCAGACATTCGAATCCGACGCAAAACGGACTGCTAATTGAAACGTTCAGAGCCTCCTAATGATGAGGGAACACTCAAATTGAGTCGAGATTCAATACATCGTCCTCCAGCCGACTTGTCTCCAAGGGGATATTGCTGCCTCGGGCACCATATAGTCCTTCTCCTGTGAGTCTAGAATTTCGAATCCGACGTAAAACTGTTAGTTAATTGTAACATTCAGGACCTCCTAATGACGATGGAAAACTCAAATTGCGTCGAGATTCAATACATCTTCCTTCAGCCGACTTGTCTCCAAGCGTATATTGCTCCCTCGGCACCTTATGGTCGTACTCCTGTGAGTCTAGATTTTAGAATCCGACGCAAAACTGATAGTTAATTGTAACGATCAGGGCATCTTAATGACGATGGAACACTCAAATTGCGTCGATATTCAATACATCGTCCTCCAGCCGACTTGTCTCCAAGGGGTATTGTTGCCTCTGGCACCATATGGTCCGACTCCTGTGAGTCTAGATTTTCGAATCCGACGCAAAAATGATAGTTAATTGTAACGTTCAGCGCCTCCTAATGACGATGAAACACTCAAATTGCGTCGGGAGTCTTAACATCGTCTGTCAGCCGACTTGACAACAGGGGAATATATCTGCCTCAGGCTCCAAGTGGTCCGTCTCCTGTGAGACTATTTTTTCGAATCCGACGCGAAACTGATAGTTAATTGTAACGTTCAGGGCCTCCCAATGGCGATGGAACACTCAAATTGCGTCGAGATTCAATACATCGGCCTCCGGCCGACTTGCTCCAAGGTTCTATTGCTGCCTCGGGCACCCTATGGTCGTCCTTCTGTGAGTATAGATTTTCGAATCCGACGCATAACTGATAGTTAATTGCAACGTTCAGCCCCTCCTATTGACCATGTAACACTCAAATTGCGTCGAGATTCAATACATCGGCCTCAAGCCGACTTGTTTCCAAATGTCTGTTGCTGCCTCGGGCAGCTTGTGGTCGTTCTCCTGTGAGTCTAGATTTTCGAATACGACGCATAACTGATAGTTAATTGTAAAGTTCAGGGCCTCCTAATGACGATAGGGCACTCAAATTGCGTCGAGATTCAATAACTAGTTCTCCAGCCGACTTGTCTCCATGGGGATATTGCTGCCTCGGGCACCGTATGGTCCGGCTCCTGTGAGTCTAGATTTTCGAATCCGATGCGAAACCGATAGCTAATTGTAACGTTCAGGGCCTCCTAATGACGATGGAACACTCAAATTGCGTCGAGATTCAATACATCGTCCTCCACCCGACTTGTCTCCAAGGTTAGGCCACATGGTGGAGCACCACATGGTCCTTATCAGGTGATTCTACATTTTCGAATCCGACGCAAAACTGATAGTTAATTGTAACGTTCAGGGCCTCCTAATGACGATAGTTCACTCAAATTGCGTCGCGATTCAATACATCGTCCTCCAGCGGGCTGGTCTCTGGCACCTTATGGTCCGTCTCCAGTGAGTCTAGATTTTCGAATCCGACGCATAACTGATAGTTAATTGCAACGCTCAGCGCCTCCTGATAACGATGGAACACTCAAATTGCGTCGAGATTCAATCCATCGGCCTCCAGATGACTTGTCTCCAAATGTCTAATGCTGCCTCGGGCACCTTGTGGTCGTTCTCCTGTGAGTCTGAATTTTCGAATACGACGCATAACTGATAGTTAATTGTAAAGTTCAGGGCCACCTAAAGCCGATGGAACACTGAAATTGCGTCGCGATTCAATACATCGTCCTCCAGCAGACATGTCTCCAAGGGTCTATTCCTGCCTCGGGCACCTTGTCGTCGTTCTCCTGTGAGCCCAGATATTTGAATCCGACGCAAAACGGACTGCTAATTGTAACGTTCAGAGCCTCCTAATGATGATGGAACACTCAAATTGCTTCGAGATTCAATACATCGTCCTCCAGCCGACTTGTCTCCAAGGGGGATATTGCTGCCTAGGGCACATATAGTCCTTCTCCTGTGAGTCTAGAATTTCGAATCCGACGCAAAACTGATTGTTAATTGTAACGTTCAGGAACTCCTATTGACGATGGAACACTCAATTTGCGTTGAGATTCAATACATCGTCCTTCAGCAGACTTGTCTCCAAGGTTCTATTGCTGCCTCAGGCACCTTATTGTCGTTCTCCCGTGAGTCTCGATTTTCGAAACCGTCGCAAAACTGATAGTCAATTGCAACGTTCAAGGCCTCCGATTGACGATGGAACACTCAAATTGCGTCGAGGTTCAATGCATCGTCCTCCTGCCGACTTGTCTCCAAGGTTCTATTGCTGCCTCGGGCACCCTATGGTCGTCCTTCTGTGAGTCTAGATTTTGGAATCCGACGCATAACTGATAGTTAATTGCAACGTTCAGCGCCTCCTATTGACCATGTAACACTCAAATTGCGTCGAGATTCAATACATCGGCCCCTAGCCGACTTGTCTCCAAATGTCTATTGCTGCCTCGGGCAGCTTGTGGTCGTTCTCCTGTGAGTCTAGATTTTCGAATGCGACGCATAACTGATAGTTAACTGTAAAGTTCAGGGCCTCCTAAAGACGATGGAACACTGAAATTGCGTCGCGATTCAATTCATCGTCCTCCAGCAGACTTGTCTCCAAGGGTCTGTTGCTGCCTCGGGCACCTTATGGTCGTTCTCCTGTGAGTCTTGATTTTCGTATCCGACGCATAGCTGATAGTTAATTGTATCGCTCAGCGCCTCCTAATGTCGATGGAACACTCAAATTCAGTCGAGATCCAATACATCGTCCTCCAGCCGACTTGTCTCCAAGGGGATATTGCTGCCTTGGGCACCACATTGTCCATTTCCGGTGATTCTACATTTTCGAATCCGACGCAAAACTGATAGTTAATTGTAACGTTCAGGGCCTCCTAATGACGATGGAACACTCAGATTGCTAAGAGATTCAATACATTGGCCTCCAGCCAATTTGTCTCCAAGGGTCTATTCCTGCCTCGGGCACCTTATGGTCGTTCTCCTGTGAGTCTAGATTTTCGAATCCGACGCAAAACTGATAGTTAACTGCAACGTTCAGCGCCTCCTAATGACGATGGAACACTCAAATTGCGTCGAGATTCAATACGTCGGCCTCCAGCCGACTTGTCTCCAAATGTCTATTGCTCCCTCGGGCACCTTGTGGTCGTTCTCCTGTGAGTCTACATTTTAGAATCCGACGCATAACTGATAGTTAATTGTAAAGTTCAGTGCCTCCTAATGACGATGGAACACTCAAATTGCGTCGAGATTCAATACATCATTCTCCAGCCGACTTGTCTCCAAGGGTCAATTGCTGCCTTTGGCACTTAATGGTCTTGCTCCTGTGAGTCTAGATTTTCGTATCCGACGCAAAACTGATATTTAATTGTGACGTTAAGGGCCTCCTAATGACGGTGGAACACTCAAATTGCGTCGAGATTCAATACATCGTCCTCCAGCCGACTTGACTCCAAGGGGATATTGCTGCCTCGGGCACCTTATGCTCGTTCTTCTGTGAGTCTACATTTTCGACCCCGACGCAAAACTGATAGTTAATTGTAACGTTCAGGGCCTCCTAATGACGATGGAATACTCAAACGGCGTCGTTATTCAATACATCGTCCTCCAGCCGACTTCTCTCCATGGGGATATTGCTGCCTCGGGCACCTTATGGTCGTTCTCCTGTGAGTGTAGATTTTCGAATCCGACGCATAACTGATAGTTAATTGTAACGCTCAGCGACTCCTAATGACGATGGAACACTCAAATTGCGTCGAGATTCAATACCTCGTCCTCCAGCCGACTTGTCTCCATGGGGATATTGCTGCCTCGGGCACCATATGGTCCGTCTCCTGTGAGTCTAGATTTTAGAATCCGACGCGAAACTGATAGTTAATTGTAACGTTCAGGGCCTCCTAATGTCGATAGTGCACTCAAATTGCGTCGCGATTCAATACATCGTCCTCCAGCGGACTGGTCTCCAAGAGGATATTGCTGCCTCTGGCACCTTATTGTCCGTCTCCAGTGAGTCTAGATTTTCGAACCCGACGCATAGCTGATAGTTAATTGCAACGTTCAGCGCCTCCTAATGACGATGGAACACTCAAATTGCGTCGAGATTCAATAAATCGGCCTCCAGATGACTTGTCTCCAAATGCCTATTGCTGCCTCTGGCACCTTGTGGTCGTTCTCCTGTGAGTCTAGATTTTCGAATACGACGCATAACTGATAGTTAATTGTAAAGTTCAGGGCCTCCTAATGACGATGGAACACTCAAATTGCGTCGAGATTCAATACATCGTCCTCCAGCCGACTTCTCTCTAAGGGTCTATACCTGCCTCGGGCACCTTATCGTTGTTCTCCTGTGAGTCCAGAAATTCGAATCCGACGCAAAACGGACTGCTAATTGTAACGTTCAGTGCCTCCTAATGATGATGGAACCCTCAAATTGCGTCGAGATTCAATACATCGTCATTCAGCCGACTTGTCTCCAAGGGTCTATTGCTGCCTCGTGCACCTTATGGTCGTTCTCCTGTGAGTCTAGATTTTCGACTCCGATGCGAAACTGATAGGTAATTGTAACGTTCAGGGCCTCCTAATGACGATAAACCACTCAAATTGCGTCGAGAGTCAATACATCGTCTTCCAGCCGATTTGTCTACAAGGGGATATTGCTGCCTCGGGCTCCTTGTGGTCCGTCTCCTGTGAGTCTAGATTTTCGAATCCGACGCAAAAGTAATAGTTGATTGTAACGTTCAGGGCTTCCTAATGACGATGGAACACTCAAATTGCGTAGCGATTCAATACATCGTTCTCCAGCCGACCTGCCTCCAAGGGTCTATCGCTGCCTCTGGCACCTAATGGTCTTGCTCCTGTGAGTCTAGATTTTCGAATCCGTCGCAAAACTGATATTTAATCGTAACGTTAAGGGCCTCCTAATGACGATGGAACACTCACATTGCGTCGAGATTTAATACATCGTCCTTCAGCCGACTTGTCTCCGAGGGGATATTGCTGCCTCGGGCACAATATGGTCCGTCCCCTGTGAGTCTAGATTAACGAATCCGACGCGTAACTTGTAGATAATTGTAACGTTCAGGGTGTCCTAATGACGATGGAACACTGAAATTGCGTCGAGATTCAATTCATCGTCCTCCAGCCGACTTGTCTCCAAGGGGATATTGCAGCCTCGGGCACCATATAGTCCTTCTCCTGTGAGTCAAGAATTTCGAATCCGACGCAAAACTGATAGTTAATTGTAACGTTTACGACCTCCTAATGACGCTGGAACACTCAAAATGCATCGCGATCCAATACATCGTCCTCCAGCCAACTTGTCTCCAAGGGTCAATTACTGCCTTTGGCACCTAATGTTCTTGCTCCTGTGATTCTACATTTTCGAATCCGACGCAAAACTGATAGTTAATTGTAACGTTCAGGGCCTCCTAATGACGATAGGGCACTCAAATTGCATCGCGATTCAATACATCGTCCTCTAGCGGACTGGTCTCCAAGGGGATATTGCTGCCTCTGGCACCTTATGGTCCGTCTCCAGTGAGTCTAGATTTTCGAATCCGACGCATAACTGATAGTTAATTGCAACGTTCAGCGCCTCCTGATGACGATGGAACACTCAAATTGCGTCGAGATTCAATACATCGGCCTCCAGCCGACTTGTCTCCAAATGTCTATTGCTGCCTCGGGCACCTTGTGGTCGTTCTCCTGTGAGTCTAGATTTTCGAATATGACGCATAACTGTTAGTTAACTGTAACGCTCAGCGCCTCCTAATGACGATGGAACACTCAAATTGCGTCGAGATTCAATACATCGTCCTCCAGCCGACTTGTCTCAAAGGGGATATGGCTGCCTCGGGCGACATATAGTCCTTCTCCTGTGAGTCTAGAATTTCGAATCCGACGCAAAACTGTTAGTTAATTGTAACGTTCAGGACCTCCTAATGACGATGGAACACTCAAATTGCGTCGAGATTCAATACATCTTCCTTCAGCCGACTTGCTCCCTCGGGCACCTTATGGTCGTACTCCTGTGAGTCTAGATTTTAGAATCCGACGCTAAACTGATAGTTATTTGTAACATTCAGGGCCACCTGATGACGATGGAACACTCAAATTGCGTCGAGATTCAATACATCGTCCTCCAGTCGACTTGTCTCCAAGGGGACATTGCTGCCTCGGGCACCATATGGTGCTTTTCCTGTGAGTCTAGATTTCCGATTCGGATGCGAAACTGATAGTTAATTGTAACATTCAGGGCCTCCTAATGACAATGGAACACTCAAATTGCGTCGAGATTCAATACATCGTCCTCCAGCCGACTTGTCTCCAAATGTCTGTTGGTTCCTCGGGCACCTTGTGGTCGTTCTCCTGTGAGTCTAGATTTTCGAATCCGACGCATAACTGATAGTTAATTGTAACGTTCAGGGCCTCCTCATGACGACAGGGCACTCAAATTGCGTCGCGTTCAATACATCGTCCTCCAGCGGACTGGCCTCCAAGGGGATATTGCTGCCTCGGGCACCTTGTGGTCCTTCTCCTGTGAGTCTAGATTTTCGAATACGACGCTTAACTGATAGTTAATTGTAAAGTTCAGGGCCTCCTAATGACGATGGAACACTCAAATTGCGTCGAGATTCAATACATCGTCCTCCAGCCGACTTTTCTCCAAGCGTATATTGCTCCCTCGGCACCTTATGGTCGTACTCCTGTGAGTCTAGATTTTAGAATCCGACGCAAAACTGATAGTTAATTGTAACGATCAGAGCATCTTAATGACGATGGAACACTCAAATTGCGTCGATATTCAATACATCGTCCTCCAGCCGACTTGTCTCTAAGGGGATATCGCTGCATTGTGCACCACATGGTCCATCTCCTGTGAGTCTACATTTTCGAATCCGACGCGAAACTGATTGTTAATTGTAACGTACAGGGCTTCCTAATGACGATGCAACACTCAAATTGCGTCGAGATCCCATACATCATCATTCAGCCAACTTCCTCCATGGGGAATTTGCTGCCTCGGGCACCTTATGGTCGTTCTCCTGTGACTCTACATTTTAGAAACCGTCGCAAAACTGATAGTTAATTGTAACGTTCAGGGCATCTTAATGACGATGGAACACTCAAATTGCGTCGATATTCAATACATCGTCCTCCAGCCGACTTGTCTCCATGGGGACATTGCTTCCTCGCGCACCATTTCGTCCGTCTCCTGTGAGTCTACATTTTCGAATCCGACGCAAAAATGATTGTTAATTGTAACGTTCAGCGCCTCCTAATGACGATGGAACACTCAAATTGGGTCGAGAGTCTTAACATCGTCCTCCAACCGACTTGACAACAAGGGGATATATCTGTCTCGGGCTCCATGTGGTCCGTCTCCTGTGAGTCTAGATTTTCGAATCCGACGCGAAACTGAAAGTTAATTGTAGCGTTCTGGGATTCCTAATGACGATGGAACACTCAAATTGCGTCGAGATTCAATACATCATCCTCGAGCCGACTTGTCTCCAAGGGGATATCGCTGCCTTCGGAACCACATGGGCCATATCCGGTGATTCTACATTTTCCAATCCGTCGCAAAACTGATAGTTAATTGTAACGTTCAGGGCCTCCTAATGACGATGGAACACTCAAATTGCGTCGTGATTCAATACATCCTCCTCCAGCCGACTTGTCTCCAAGGGGACATTGCTGCCTCTGGCACCATATGGTTCTTCTCCTGTGAAACTAGATTTTCGATTCCGATGCGAAACTGATAGGTAATTGTAACGTTCAGGGCCTCCTAATGACGATGGAACACTCAAATTGCGTTGAGATTCAATACATCGTCCTTCAGCCGACTTGTCTCCAAGGTTCTATTGCTGCCTCAGGCACCTTATGGTCGTTCTCCCGTGAGTCTCGATTTTCGAAACCGACGCAAAACTGATAGTCAATTGCAACGTTCAAGGCCTCCGAAAGACGATGGAACACTCAAATTGCGTCGCGATTCAATACATCGTCCTCCAGCCGACTTGTCTCCAAGGGGTATTGTTGCCTCTGGCACCATATGGTCCGACTCCTGTGAGTCTAGATTTACGAATCCGACGCAAAAATGATAGTTAATTATAACGTTCAGCGCCTCCTAATGACGATGGAACACTCAAATTGCGTCGGGAGTCTTAACATCGCCCTTCAGCCGACTTGACAACAGGGGAATATATCTGCCTCAGGCTCCATGTGGTCCATCTCCTGTGAGTCTATTTTTTCGAATCCGACGCGAAACTGATAGTTAATTGTAACGTTCAGGGCCTCCCAATGGCGATGGAACACTCAAATTGCGTCGAGATTCAATACATCGGCCTCCGGCTGACTTGCTCCAAGGGTCTATTCCTGCCTCGGGCAACTTATGGTCGTTCTCCTGTGAGTCTAGATTTTCGAATCCGACGCAAAACTGATAGTTAATTGCAACGTTCAGCGCCTCCTAATGACGATGGAACACTCAAATTGAGTCGTGATTCAATACGTCGGCCTCCAGCCGACTTGTCTCCAAATGTCTATTGCTCCCTCGGGCACCTTGTGGTCGTTCTCCTGTGAGTCTACATTTTAGAATCCGACGCATAACTGATAGTTAATTGTAAAGTTCAGTGCCTCCTAATGACGATGGAACACTCAAATTGCGTCGAGATTCAATACATAGTCCTCCAGCCGACTTGTCTCCATGGGGATATTGCTGATTCGGGCACCACATGGTCCGTCTCCTGTGAGTCTAGATTTTCGAATCCGATGCGAAACCGAAAGTTAATTGTAACGTTCAGGTCCTCCTAATGACGATGGAACACTCAAATTGCGTCGAGATTCAATACATAGTCCTCCAGCCGACTTGTCTCCAAGGTTAGACCACATGGTTGGGCAAAACATGGTCCATATCAGGTGATTCTACATTTTCGAATCCGACGCAAAACTGATAGTTAATTGTAACGTTCAGGGCCTCCTAATGACGATAGGGCACTCAAATTGCGTCGCGATTCAATACATCGTCCTCCAGCGGACTGGTCTCCAAGGGGATATTGCTGCCTCTGGCACCTTATGGTCCGTCTCCAGTGAGTCTAGATTTTCGAATCCGACGCATAACTGATAGTTAATTGCAACGTTCAGCGCCTCCTGATGACGATGGAACACTCAAATTGCGTCGAGATTCAATACATCGGACTCCAGATGACTTGTCTCCAAGTGTCAATTGCTGCCTCTGGCACCTTGTGGTCGTTCGCCTGTGAGTCTAGATTTTGAATACGACGCATAACTGATAGTTAATTGTAAAGTTCAGGGCCTCCTAATGACGATGGAACACTCAAAGTGCGTCGAGATTCAATGCATCGTCCTCCAGCCGACTTTTCTCCAAGGGTCTATTGCTGCCTCGGGCACCTTATGGTCGTTCTCCTGTGAGTCTCGATTTTCGAATCCGACGCAATACTGATAGTTAATTGCAACGTTCAGCGCCTCCAATTGACCATGTAACACTCAAATTGCGTCGAGATTCAATTAATCAGCCTCCAGCCGACTTGTCTCCAAATGTCTATTGCTGCCACGGGCAGCTTGTGGTCGTTCTCCTGTGAGTCTAGATTTTCGAATACGACGCATAACTGATAGTTAATTGTAAAGTTCAGGGCCTCCTAAAGCCGATGGAACACTGAAATTGCGTCGCGATTCAATACATCGTTCTCCAGCAGACTTGTCTCCAAGGGTCTATTGCTGCCTCAGGCACCTTATGGTCGTTCTCCTGTGAGTCTTGATTTTCGTATCCGACGCATAACTTTTAGTTAACTGTAACGCTCAGCGCCTCCTAATGACGATGGAACACTCAAACTGCGTCGAGATTCAATACATCGTCCTCCAGCCGACTCGTCTCCAAGGGGATATTGCTGCCTTGGGCACCACATGGTCCATCTTTCGGTGATTCTACATTTTCGAATCCGACGCAAAACTGATAGTAAATTGTAAAGTTCAGGGCCTCCTAATGACGATGGAACACTCAAATTGCGTCGAGATTCAATACATAGGCTTCCAGCCGACTTGCCTCCAAGGGTCTACTCCTGCCTCGGGCACCTTATCGTCGTTCTCCTGTGAGTCCAGATATTTGAATCCGACGCAAAACGGACTGCTAATTGTAACGTTCAGAGCCTCCTAATGATGATGGAACACTCAAATTGCGTCGAGATTCAATACATCGTCCTCCAGCCGACTTGTCTCCAAGGGGGATATTGCTGCCTCGGGCAGATATAGTCCTTCTCCTGTGAGTCTAGAATTTCGAATCCGACGCAAAACTGATTGTTAATTGTAACGTTCAGGACCTCCTAATGACGATGGAACACTCAAATTGCGTCGAGATTCAATACATCGTCCTTCTGCCGACTTGTCTTCAAGGTTCTATTGCTGCCTCGGGGACCTTTTGGTCGTTCTCCTGTGAGTCTAGATTTTCGAATCCGACGCAAACTGATAGATAATTGTAACGTTCAGGGCCTCCTAATGACGATGGAACACTCAAATTGCGTCGAGATACAATACATCGTCCTCCAGCCGACTTGTCTCCAAGGGGATATTGCTGCCTTGGGCACCACATGGTCCATATCCGGTGATTCTACATTTTCGAATCCGACGCAAAACTGATAGTTAATTGTAACGTTCAGGGCCTCCTAATGACGATAGGGCACTCAAATTGCGTCGCGTTTCAATACATCGTCCTCCAGCGGACTGGTCTCCAAGGGGATATTGCTTCCTCGGGCACCTTATGGTCCGTCTCCAGTGAGTCTAGATTTTCGAATCCGACGCATAACTGATAGTTGATTGCAACGTTCAGCGCCTCCTAATGTCGATTCAACACTCTCATTGCGTCGTGAATCAGTACATCGTCCTCCAGCAGACTTGTCTCCAAATGTCTATTGCTGCCTCGGTCACCTTGTGTTCGTTCTCCTGTGAGTCTAGATTTTCGAATACGACGCATAACTGATAGTTAATTGTTAAGTTCAGGGCCTCCTAATGACGATGGAACACTCAAATTGCGTCGAGATTCAATACATCGGCCTCCAGCCGACTTGTCTCCAAGGGTCAATTGCTGCCTTTGGCACTTAATGGTCTTGCTCCTGTGAGTCTAGATTTTCGTATCCGACGCAAAACTGATATTTAATTGTGACGTTAAGGGCCTCCTAATGACGGTGGAACACTCAAATTGCGTCGAGATTCAATACATCGTCCTCCAGCCGACTTGACTCCTAGGGGATATTGCTGCCTCGGGCACCTTATGCTCGTTCTTCTGTGAGTCTACATTTTCGACCCCGACGCAAAACTGATAGTTAATTGTAACGTTCAGGGCCTCCTAATGACGATGGAATACTCAAACGGCGTCGTGATTCAATACATCGTCCTCCAGCCGTCTTCTCTCCATGAGGATATTCCTGCCTCGGGCACCTTATGGTCGTTCTCCTGTGAGTGTAGATTTTCGAATCCGACGCATAACTGATAGTTAATTGTAACGCTCAGCGACTCCTAATGACGATAGAACACTCAAATTGCGTCGAGATTCAATACCTCGTCCTCCAGCCGACTTGTCTCCAAGGGGAGACCACATGGTTGGGCACCACATGGACCATATCCAGTGATTCTACATTTTCGAATCCGACGCAAAACTGATAGTTAATTGTAACGTTCAGGGCCTCCTAATGTCGATAGTGCACTCAAATTGCGTCGCGATTCAATACATCGTCCTCCAGCGGACTGGTCTCCAAGGGGATATTGCTGCCTCTGGCACCTTATGGTCCGTCTCCAGTGAGTCTAGATTTTCGAACCCGACGCATAGCTGATAGTTAATTGCAACGTTCAGCGCCTCCTTACGACGATGGAACACTCAAATTGCGTCGAGATTCAATACATCGGCCTCCAGATGACTTGTCTCCAAATGTCTATTGCTGCCTCTCTCACCTTGTGGTCGTTCTCCTGTGAGTCTAGATTTTCGAATACGACGCATAACTGATAGTTAATTGTAAAGTTCAGGGCCTCCTAATGACGATGGAACACTCAAATTGCGTCTCAATACATCGTCCTCCAGCCGACTTTTCTCCAAGAGTCTATTGCTGCCTCGGACACCTTATGGTCGTTCTCCTGTGAGTCTAGATTTTCGAATCAGACGCATAACGGATAGTTAATTGTAACGCTCAGTGCCTCCTAATGACGATGGAACACTCAATTGGCGTCGATATTCAATGCATCGTCCTCCAGCCGACTTCACTCCAAGGGTCTATACCTGCCTCGGGCACCTTATCGTTGTTCTCCTGTGAGTCCAGAAATTCGTATCCGACGCAAAACGGACTGCTAATTGTAACGTTCAGTGCCTCCTAATGATGATGGAACCCTCAAATTGCGTCGAGATTCAATACATCGTCATTCAGCCGACTTGTCTCCAAGGGTCTATTGCTGCCTCGTGCACCTTATGGTCGTTCTCCTGCGAGTCTAGATTTTAGAGTCCGACGCAAAACTGATAGTTAATTGCCACGTTCAGGGCCTCCTAATGACGATGGAACACTCACATTGCGTCGAGATTCAATACATCGTCCTCCAGCCGACTTGTCGCAAGGGGACATTGCTGCCTCGGGCACCATATGGTCCTTCTCCTGTGAATCTAGATTTTCGACTCCGATGCGAAACTGATAAATAATTGTAACGTCCAGGGCCTCCTAATGACGATAAACCACTCAAATTGCGTCGAGAGTCAATACATCGTCTTCCAGCCGATTTGTCTACAAAGGGATATTGCTGCCTCGGGCTCCTTGTGGTCAGTCTCCTGTGAGTCTAGATTTTCGAATCCGACGCAAAAGTAATAGTTGATTGTAACGTTCAGGGCTTCCTAATGACGATGGAACACTCAAATTGCGTAGCGATTCAATACATCGTTCTCCAGCCGACCTGCCTCCAAGGGTCTATCGCTGCCTCTGTCACCTAATGGTCTTGCTCCTGTGAGTCTAGATTTTCGAATCCGACGCAAAACTGATAGTTAATTGTAACGTTCACGACCTCCTAATGACGCTGGAACACTCAAATTGCGTCGCGATCCAATACATCGTCCTCCAGCCAACTTGTCTCCATGGGTCAATTGCTGCCTTTGGCACCTAATGTTCTTGCTCCTGTGAGTCTAGATTTTCGAATCCGACGCAAAACTGATATTTAATTGTAACGTTAACGACCTCCTAATGACGATGGAACACTCAAATTGCGTCGAGATTCAATACATCGTCCTCCAGCCGACTTGTCTCCAAGGGGATGTTGCTGCCTCGGGCACCATATGGTCCGTCAACTGTGAGTCTAGATTTTCGAATCCGACGCAAAACTTGTAGTTAATTGTAACGTTCAGGGCCCCATTATGACGATGTAACACTCAATTAGCGTCGAGATCCAATACATCGTCCTCCCGCCGACTTGTCTCCATCGTGATATTGCTGCCTCGGGCACCATGTCGTCCGTCTCCTGTGATTCTAGATTTTCGAATCCGACGCAAAAATGGTAGTTAATTGTAACGTTCAGGGCATCCTAATGACGAAGGAACACTCAAATTGCGTCCAGGTTCAATACATGGTCCTCCAGCCGACTTTTCTCCAAGGGTCTATTGCTGCCTCGTGCACCTTATGGTCGTTCTCCTGTGAATCTAGATTTTAGAATCCGACGCAAAACTGATAGTTAATTGCCACGTTCAGGGCCTCCTAATGACGATGGAACACTCAGATTGCGTCGAGATTCAATACATCGTCCTCCAGCCGACTTGTCGCAAGGGGACATTGCTGCCTCGGGCACCATATGGTCCTTCTCCTGTGAATCTAGATTTTCGATTCCGATGCGAAACTGATAGTTAATTGTAACGTTCAGGGCCTCCTAATGACGATAAACCACTCAAATTGCGTCGCGAGGCAATACATCGTCTTCCAGCCGACTTGTCTACTAGGGGATATTGCTGCCTCGGGCTCCTTGTGGTCCGTCTCCTGTGAGTCTAGATTTTCGAATCGGACGCAAAAATGATAGTTAATTGTAACGTTCAGGGCCTCCAAATGACGATGGAACACTCACATTGCGTCGAGATTTAATACATCGTCCTTCAGCCGACTTGTCTCCAAGGGGATATTGCTGCCTCGGCCACCATATGGTCCGTCCCCTGTGAGTCTAGATTAACGAATCCGACGCATAACTTGTAGATAATTGTAACGTTCAGGGCCTCCTAATGACGATGGAACACTGAAATTGCGTCGAGATTCAATTCATCGTCCTCCAGCCGACTTGTCTCCAAGGGGATATTGCAGCCTCGGGCAACATATAGTCCTCCTCCTGTGAGTCAAGAATTTCGAATCCGACGCAAAACTGATAGTTAATTGTAACGTTCACGACCTCCTAATGACGGTGGAACACTCAAATTGCGTCGCGATTCAATACATCGCCCTCCAGCCAACTTGTCTCCAAGGGTCAATTGCTGCCTTTGGCACCTAATGGTCTTGCTCCTGTGAGTCTAGATTTTCGAATCCGACGCAAAATTGATATTTAATTGTAACGTTAAGGACCTCCTAATGACGATGGAACATTAAAATTGCGTCGAGATTCAATACATCGTCCTCCAGCCGACTTGTCTCCAAGGAGGTATTGCTGCCTCGGGCACCATATGGTCCGTCTCCTGTGAGTCTAGATTTTCGAATCCGATGCAAAACTTGTAGTTAATTGTAACGTTCAGGGCCCCATAATGACGATGGAACACTCAATTAGCGTCGAGATCCAATACACCGTCCTCCCGCCGACTTGTCTCCAACGTGATATTGCTGCCTCGGGCACCATGTGGTCCGCTTCCTGTGATTCTAGATTTTCGAATCCGACGCAAAAATGGTAGTTAATTGTAACGTTCAGGGCCTCCTAATGACGAAGGAACACTCAAATTGCGTCGAGATTCAATACATCGTCCTCCAGCCGACTTGTCTCCAAGGGTTTATTGCTGCCTCGGGCACCATGTGGTCCTTCTCCTGTGAGTCTAGATTTTTGAATCCGACGCAAAAATGGTAGTTAATTGTAACGTCCAGGGCCTCCTAATGACGATGGAACACTCAAATTGCGTCGAGATTCAATACATCGTCCTGCAGCCGACTTGTCTCCATGGGTCTATTGCTGCCTGGGGCACCGCATGGTCGTTCTCCTGTGAGTCTATATTTTCGAATCCGACGCATAACTGATAGCTAATTGTAACGTTCAGGGCCTCCTAATGACGATGGAACACTGAAGTAGCTTCGAGATTCAATACATCGTCCTCCAGCCGACTTGTCTCCAAGGGGATATTGCTGCCTCGGGCACCATATGGTCCGTCTCCTGTGAGTCTAGATTTTCGAATCCGAAGCAAAACTTGTAGTTAATTGTTACGTTCAGGGCTTCCCAATGACGATGGAACACTCAAATTGCGTCGAGAGTCAATACATCGTCTTCCAGCCGACTTGTATCCAAGGGGATATTGCTGCCTCGGGCTCCATGTGGTCCGTCTCCTGTGAGTCTAAATTTTCGAATCCGACGCAAAACTGATAGTGAATTGTAACGTTCAGCGCCTCCTAATGACGATGGAACACTCAAATTGCGTCGAGAGTCAATACATCATCTTCCAGCCGACTTGTCTACAAGGGGATATTGCTGCCTCGGGCTCCATGTGGTCCGTCTCCTGTGAGTCTAGATTTACGAATCCGACGCAAAAATGATATTTAATTGTATCGTTAAGGGCCTCCTAATGACGATGGAACACTCACATTGCGTCGACATTTAATCCATCGTCCTCCAGCCGACTTGTCTCCAAGGGGATATTGCTGTCAGGGGCACCATGTGGTCCTTCTCCAGTGAGTCTAGATTGTCGAATCCGACGCGAAACTGATAGTTAAATGTAACATTCAGCGCCTCCAAATGACGATGGAACACTTATATTGCGTCGAGATTCAATACATCAGCCTCCAGCCGACTTGTCTCCAAGGGTCTATTATTGCCTGGGGCACCGCATGGTCGTTCTCCTGTGAGTCTACATTTTCGATCCTGACACATAACTGATAGTTAATTGTAACGTTCAGGGCCTCCAAATGACACATAACTGTTAGTTAATTGTAACATTCAGGACCTCCTAACGACGATGGAACACTCAAATTGCGTCGAGATTCAATACATCGTCCTCCAGCCGATTTGTCTCCATGGGTCTACTGCTACTTTGGTCACCTTATCGTCGTCCTCCTGTGAGTCTAGATATTCGAATCCGACGCAAAACGGACAGCTAATTGTAACGTTCAGAGCCACCTAATGATCATGGAACACTCCAATTGCGTCGAAATTCAATACATCGTCCTCCAGCCGACTTGTCTCCATGGGTCTATTGCTGCCTGGGGCACCGCATGGTCGTTCTCCTGTGAGTCTATATTTTCGAAGCCGACGCATAACTGATAGCTAATTGTAACGTTCAGGGCCTCCTAATGACGATGGAACACTGAAGTAGCTTCGAGATTCAATACATCGTCCTTCAGCCGACTTGTCGCCAAGCGTCCATTGTTGCCTCGGGCACCTTATGGTCGTTCTCCTGTGAGTCTACAATTTCAAATCCGACACATAACTGATAGTTAATTCTAACGTTCAGGGCCTCCTAATGACGATGGAACACTCAAATAGCGTCGAGATTCAATACATCGTCCTCCAGCCGACTTGCCTCCAAGGGGATATTGCTGCCTCTGGCACCTTTTGGTCGTTCTACTGTGAGTGTAGATTTTCGAATGCGACGCGAGACTGATTGTTAATTGTAACGTTCAGGGCTTCCTAATGACGAAGGAACACTCAAATTGCGCCGAGATTCAATACATCGTCCTCCAGCCGACTTGTCTCCAAGGGTCTATTGCTGCCTGGGGCACCATGTGGTCCTTCTCCTGTGAGTCTAGATTTTTGAATCCGACGCAAAAATGGTAGTTAATTGTAACGTCCAGGGCCTCCTAATGACGATCGAACACTCAAATTGCGTCGAGATTCAATACATCGTCCTCCTGCCGACTTGTCTCCATGGGTCTACTGCCGCCTGGGGCACCGCATGGTCGTTCTCCTGTGAGTCTATATTTTCGAATCCGACGCAAAACTGATAGCTAATTGTAACGTTCAGGGCCTCCTAATGACGATGCAACACTGAAGTAGCGTCGAGATTCAATACATCGTCCTTCAGCCGACTTGTCGCCAAGCGTCCATTGTTGCCTCGGGCACCTTATGGTCGTTCTCCTGTGAGTCTACAATTTCAAATCCGACACATAACTGATAGTTAATTGTAACGTTCAGGGCCTCCTAATGACGATGGAACACTCAAATTGCGTCGCGATTCAATAATTCGTCCTCCAGGCGACTTGTCTCCAAGGGGATATTGCTGCCTCGGGCACCATATGGTCCTTCTCCTGTGAGTCTAGATTTTCGAATACGACGCTTAACTGATAGTTAATTGTAACGTTCAGGGCCTCCTAATGACGATGGAACACTCAAATTGCGTCGAGATTCAATACATCGTCCTCCAGCCGACTTTTCTCCAAGGGTCTATTGCTGCCTCGGGCACCTTATTGTCGTCCTCCTGTGAATCTAGATTTTCGAATCCGACGCATAACACATAGTTAACTGTAACGCTCAGCGCCTCCGAATGACAATGGAACACTCAAATTGCGTCGAGATTCAATACATCGTCCTCAAGCCGACTTGTCTCCAAGGGGATATTGCTGCCTCGGGCACCATATAGTCCTTCTCCTGTGAGTCTAGAATTTCGAATCCGACGCAAAACTGTTAGTTAATTGTAACATTCAGGACCTCCTTATGACGATGGAAAACTCAAATTGCGTCGAGATTCAATACATCTTCCTTCAGCCGACTTGTCTCCAAGCGTATATTGCTCCCTCGGCACCTTATGGTCGTACTCCTGTGAGTCTAGATTTTAGAATCCGAGCTAAACTGATAGTTAATTGTAACGATCAGGGCATCTTAATGACGATGGAACACTCAAATTGCGTCGATATTCAATACATCGTCCTCCAGCCGACTTGTCTCCATGGGGTATTGTTGCCTCTGGCACCATATGGTCCGACTCCTGTAAGTCTAGATTTTCGAATCCGACGCAAAAATGATAGTTAATTGTAACGTTCAGCGCCTCCTAATGACGATGGAACACTCAAATTGCGTCGGGAGTCTTAACATCGTCCTTCAGCCGACTTGACAACAGGGGAGTAAATCTGCCTCAGGATCCATGTGGTCCGTCTCCTGTGAGTCTATTTTTTCGAATCCGACGCGAAACTGATAGTTAATTGTAACGTTCAGGGCCTCCCAATGGCGATGGAACACTCAAATTGCGTCGAGATTCAATACATCGGCCTCCGGCCGACTTGCTCCAAGGTTCTATTGCTGCCTCGGGCACCCTATGGTCGTCCTTCTGTGAGTATAGATTTTCGAATCCGACGCATAACTGATAGTTAATTGCAACGTTCAGCCCCTCCTATTGACCATGTAACACTCAAATTGCGTCGAGATTCAATACATTGGCCTCCAGCCGACTTGTCTCCAAATGTCTGTTGCTGCCTCGGGCAGCTTGTGGTCGTTCTCCTGTGAGTCTAGATTTTCGAATACGACGCATAACTGATAGTTAATTGTAAAGTTCAGGGCCTCCTAATGACGATAGGGCACTCAAATTGCGTCGAGATTCAATAACTAGTTCTCCAGCCGACTTGTCTCCATGGGGATATTGCTGCCTCGGGCACCATATGGTCCGTCTCCTGTGAGTCTAGATTTTCGAATCCGATGCGAAACCGATAGTTAATTGTAACGTTCAGGGCCTCCTAATGACGATGGAACACTCAAATTGCGTCGAGATTCAATACATCGTCCACCACCCGACTTGTCTCCAAGGTTAGACCACATGGTGGAGCACCACATGGTCCTTATCAGGTGATTCTACATTTTCGAATCCGACGCAAAACTGATAGTTAATTGTAACGCTCAGGGCGTCCTAATGACGATAGGGCACTCAAATTGCGTCGCGATTCAATACATCGTCCTCCAGCGGACTGGTCTCCAAGGGGATATTGCTGCCTCTGGCACCTTATGGTCCGTCTCCAGTGAGTCTAGATTTTCGAATCCGACGCATAACTGATAGTTAATTGCAACGTTCAGCGCCTCCTGATAACGATGGAACACTCAAATTGCGTCGAGATTCAATACATTGGCCTCCAGATGACTTGTCTCCAAATGTCTAATGCTGCCTCGGGCACCTTGTGGTCGTTCTCCTGTGAGTCTAGATTTTCGAATACGACGCATAACTGATAGTTAATTGTAAAGTTCAGGGCCTCCTAAAGCCGATGGAACACTGAAATAGCGTCGCGATTCAATACATCGTCCTCCAGCAGACATGTCTCCAAGGGTCTATTCCTGCCTCGGGCACCTTGTCGTCGTTCTCCTGTGAGCCCAGATATTTGAATCCGACGCAAAACGGACTGCTAATTGTAACGTTCAGAGCCTCCTAATGATGATGGAACACTCAAATTGCTTCGAGATTCAATACATCGTCCTTCAGCAGACTTGTCTCCAAGGTTCTATTGCTGCCTCAGGCACCTTATTGTCGTTCTCCCGTGAGTCTCGATTTTCGAAACCGTCGCAAAACTGATAGTCACTTGCAACGTTCAAGGCCTCCGAATGACGATGGAACACTCAAATTGCATCGAGGTTCAATGCATCGTCCTCCTGCCGAATTGTCTCCAAGGTTCTATTGCTGCCTCGGGCACCCTATGGTCGTCCTTCTGTGAGTCTAGATTTTGGAATCCGACGCATAACTGATAGTTAATTGCAACGTTCAGCGCCTCCTATTGACCATGTAACACTCAAATTGCGTCGAGATTCAATACATCGGCCCCTAGCCGACTTGTCTCCAAATGTCTATTGCTGCCTCGGGCAGCTTGTGGTCGTTCTCCTGTGAGTCTAGATTTTCGAATGCGACGCATAACTGATAGTTAATTGTAAAGTTCAGGGCCTCCTAAAGACGATGGAACACTGAAATTGCGTCGCGATTCAATTCATCGTCCTCCAGCAGACTTGTCTCCAAGGGTCTGTTGCTGCCTCGGGCACCTTATGGTCGTTCTCCTGTGAGTCTTGATTTTCGTATCCGACGCATAGCTGATAGTTAATTGTATCGCTCAGCGCCTCCTAATGACGATGGAACACTCAAATTCAGTCGAGATCCAATACATCGTCCTCCAGCCGACTTGTCTCCAAGGGGATATTGCTGCCTTGGGCACCACATGGTCCATTTCCGGTGATTCTACATTTTCGAATCCGACGCAAAACTGATAGTTAATTGTAACGTTCAGGGCCTCCTAATGACGATGGAACACTCAGATTGCTAAGAGATTCAATACATTGGCCTCCAGCCAATTTGTCTCCAAGGGTCTATTCCTGCCTCGGGCACCTTATTGTCGATCTCCTGTGAGTCTAGATTTTCGAATCCGACGCAAAACTGATAGTTAATTGCAACGTTCAGCGCCGCCTAATGACGATGGAACACTCAAATTGCGTCGAGATTCAATACGTCGGCCTCCAGCCGACTTGTCTCCAAATGTCTATTGCTCCCTCGGGCACCTTGTGGTCGTTCTCCTGTGAGTCTACATTTTAGAATCCGACTCATAACTGATAGTTAATTGTAAAGTTCAGTGCCTCCTAATGACGATGGAACACTCAAATTGCGTCGAGATTCAATACATCATTCTCAAGCCGACTTTTCTCCAAGGGTCTATTGCTGCCTCGGGCACCTTATTGTCGTCCTCCTGTGAATCTAGATTTTCGAATCCGACGCATAACTGATAGTTAACTGTAACGCTCAGCGCCTCCGAATGACAATGGAACACTCAAATTGCGTCGAGATTCAATACATCGTCCTCAAGCCGACTTGTCTCCAAGGGTCTATTCCTGCCTCGGGCACCTTATCGTCGTTCTCCTGTGAGTCCAGACATTCGAATCCGACGCAAAACGGACTGCTAATTGAAACGTTCAGAGCCTCCTAATGATGAGGGAACACTCAAATTGAGTCGAGATTCAATACATCGTCCTCCAGCCGACTTGTCTCCAAGGGGATATTGCTGCCTCGGGCACCATATAGTCCTTCTCCTGTGAGTCTAGAATTTCGAATCCGACGTAAAACTGTTAGTTAATTGTAACATTCAGGACCTCCTAATGACGATGGAAAACTCAAATTGCGTCGAGATTCAATACATCTTCCTTCAGCCGACTTGTCTCCAAGCGTATATTGCTCCCTCGGCACCTTATGGTCGTACTCCTGTGAGTCTAGATTTTAGAATCCGACGCAAAACTGATAGTTAATTGTAACGATCAGGGCATCTTAATGACGATGGAACACTCAAATTGCGTCGATATTCAATACATCGTCCTCCAGCCGACTTGTCTCCAAGGGGTATTGTTGCCTCTGGCACCATATGGTCCGACTCCTGTGAGTCTAGATTTTCGAATCCGACGCAAAAATGATAGTTAATTGTAACGTTCAGCGCCTCCTAATGACGATGAAACACTCAAATTGCGTCGGGAGTCTTAACATCGTCTGTCAGCCGACTTGACAACAGGGGAATATATCTGCCTCAGGCTCCAAGTGGTCCGTCTCCTGTGAGACTATTTTTTCGAATCCGACGCGAAACTGATAGTTAATTGTAACGTTCAGGGCCTCCCAATGGCGATGGAACACTCAAATTGCGTCGAGATTCAATACATCGGCCTCCGGCCGACTTGCTCCAAGGTTCTATTGCTGCCTCGGGCACCCTATGGTCGTCCTTCTGTGAGTATAGATTTTCGAATCCGACGCATAACTGATAGTTAATTGCAACGTTCAGCCCCTCCTATTGACCATGTAACACTCAAATTGCGTCGAGATTCAATACATCGGCCTCAAGCCGACTTGTTTCCAAATGTCTGTTGCTGCCTCGGGCAGCTTGTGGTCGTTCTCCTGTGAGTCTAGATTTTCGAATACGACGCATAACTGATAGTTAATTGTAAAGTTCAGGGCCTCCTAATGACGATAGGGCACTCAAATTGCGTCGAGATTCAATAACTAGTTCTCCAGCCGACTTGTCTCCATGGGGATATTGCTGCCTCGGGCACCGTATGGTCCGGCTCCTGTGAGTCTAGATTTTCGAATCCGATGCGAAACCGATAGCTAATTGTAACGTTCAGGGCCTCCTAATGACGATGGAACACTCAAATTGCGTCGAGATTCAATACATCGTCCTCCACCCGACTTGTCTCCAAGGTTAGGCCACATGGTGGAGCACCACATGGTCCTTATCAGGTGATTCTACATTTTCGAATCCGACGCAAAACTGATAGTTAATTGTAACGTTCAGGGCCTCCTAATGACGATAGTTCACTCAAATTGCGTCGCGATTCAATACATCGTCCTCCAGCGGGCTGGTCTCTGGCACCTTATGGTCCGTCTCCAGTGAGTCTAGATTTTCGAATCCGACGCATAACTGATAGTTAATTGCAACGCTCAGCGCCTCCTGATAACGATGGAACACTCAAATTGCGTCGAGATTCAATCCATCGGCCTCCAGATGACTTGTCTCCAAATGTCTAATGCTGCCTCGGGCACCTTGTGGTCGTTCTCCTGTGAGTCTGAATTTTCGAATACGACGCATAACTGATAGTTAATTGTAAAGTTCAGGGCCACCTAAAGCCGATGGAACACTGAAATTGCGTCGCGATTCAATACATCGTCCTCCAGCAGACATGTCTCCAAGGGTCTATTCCTGCCTCGGGCACCTTGTCGTCGTTCTCCTGTGAGCCCAGATATTTGAATCCGACGCAAAACGGACTGCTAATTGTAACGTTCAGAGCCTCCTAATGATGATGGAACACTCAAATTGCTTCGAGATTCAATACATCGTCCTCCAGCCGACTTGTCTCCAAGGGGGATATTGCTGCCTAGGGCACATATAGTCCTTCTCCTGTGAGTCTAGAATTTCGAATCCGACGCAAAACTGATTGTTAATTGTAACGTTCAGGAACTCCTATTGACGATGGAACACTCAATTTGCGTTGAGATTCAATACATCGTCCTTCAGCAGACTTGTCTCCAAGGTTCTATTGCTGCCTCAGGCACCTTATTGTCGTTCTCCCGTGAGTCTCGATTTTCGAAACCGTCGCAAAACTGATAGTCAATTGCAACGTTCAAGGCCTCCGATTGACGATGGAACACTCAAATTGCGTCGAGGTTCAATGCATCGTCCTCCTGCCGACTTGTCTCCAAGGTTCTATTGCTGCCTCGGGCACCCTATGGTCGTCCTTCTGTGAGTCTAGATTTTGGAATCCGACGCATAACTGATAGTTAATTGCAACGTTCAGCGCCTCCTATTGACCATGTAACACTCAAATTGCGTCGAGATTCAATACATCGGCCCCTAGCCGACTTGTCTCCAAATGTCTATTGCTGCCTCGGGCAGCTTGTGGTCGTTCTCCTGTGAGTCTAGATTTTCGAATGCGACGCATAACTGATAGTTAACTGTAAAGTTCAGGGCCTCCTAAAGACGATGGAACACTGAAATTGCGTCGCGATTCAATTCATCGTCCTCCAGCAGACTTGTCTCCAAGGGTCTGTTGCTGCCTCGGGCACCTTATGGTCGTTCTCCTGTGAGTCTTGATTTTCGTATCCGACGCATAGCTGATAGTTAATTGTATCGCTCAGCGCCTCCTAATGTCGATGGAACACTCAAATTCAGTCGAGATCCAATACATCGTCCTCCAGCCGACTTGTCTCCAAGGGGATATTGCTGCCTTGGGCACCACATTGTCCATTTCCGGTGATTCTACATTTTCGAATCCGACGCAAAACTGATAGTTAATTGTAACGTTCAGGGCCTCCTAATGACGATGGAACACTCAGATTGCTAAGAGATTCAATACATTGGCCTCCAGCCAATTTGTCTCCAAGGGTCTATTCCTGCCTCGGGCACCTTATGGTCGTTCTCCTGTGAGTCTAGATTTTCGAATCCGACGCAAAACTGATAGTTAACTGCAACGTTCAGCGCCTCCTAATGACGATGGAACACTCAAATTGCGTCGAGATTCAATACGTCGGCCTCCAGCCGACTTGTCTCCAAATGTCTATTGCTCCCTCGGGCACCTTGTGGTCGTTCTCCTGTGAGTCTACATTTTAGAATCCGACGCATAACTGATAGTTAATTGTAAAGTTCAGTGCCTCCTAATGACGATGGAACACTCAAATTGCGTCGAGATTCAATACATCATTCTCCAGCCGACTTGTCTCCAAGGGTCAATTGCTGCCTTTGGCACTTAATGGTCTTGCTCCTGTGAGTCTAGATTTTCGTATCCGACGCAAAACTGATATTTAATTGTGACGTTAAGGGCCTCCTAATGACGGTGGAACACTCAAATTGCGTCGAGATTCAATACATCGTCCTCCAGCCGACTTGACTCCAAGGGGATATTGCTGCCTCGGGCACCTTATGCTCGTTCTTCTGTGAGTCTACATTTTCGACCCCGACGCAAAACTGATAGTTAATTGTAACGTTCAGGGCCTCCTAATGACGATGGAATACTCAAACGGCGTCGTTATTCAATACATCGTCCTCCAGCCGACTTCTCTCCATGGGGATATTGCTGCCTCGGGCACCTTATGGTCGTTCTCCTGTGAGTGTAGATTTTCGAATCCGACGCATAACTGATAGTTAATTGTAACGCTCAGCGACTCCTAATGACGATGGAACACTCAAATTGCGTCGAGATTCAATACCTCGTCCTCCAGCCGACTTGTCTCCATGGGGATATTGCTGCCTCGGGCACCATATGGTCCGTCTCCTGTGAGTCTAGATTTTAGAATCCGACGCGAAACTGATAGTTAATTGTAACGTTCAGGGCCTCCTAATGTCGATAGTGCACTCAAATTGCGTCGCGATTCAATACATCGTCCTCCAGCGGACTGGTCTCCAAGAGGATATTGCTGCCTCTGGCACCTTATTGTCCGTCTCCAGTGAGTCTAGATTTTCGAACCCGACGCATAGCTGATAGTTAATTGCAACGTTCAGCGCCTCCTAATGACGATGGAACACTCAAATTGCGTCGAGATTCAATAAATCGGCCTCCAGATGACTTGTCTCCAAATGCCTATTGCTGCCTCTGGCACCTTGTGGTCGTTCTCCTGTGAGTCTAGATTTTCGAATACGACGCATAACTGATAGTTAATTGTAAAGTTCAGGGCCTCCTAATGACGATGGAACGCTCAAATTGCGTCGAGATTCAATACATCGTCCTCCAGCCGACTTCTCTCTAAGGGTCTATACCTGCCTCGGGCACCTTATCGTTGTTCTCCTGTGAGTCCAGAAATTCGAATCCGACGCAAAACGGACTGCTAATTGTAACGTTCAGTGCCTCCTAATGATGATGGAACCCTCAAATTGCGTCGAGATTCAATACATCGTCATTCAGCCGACTTGTCTCCAAGGGTCTATTGCTGCCTCGTGCACCTTATGGTCGTTCTCCTGTGAGTCTAGATTTTCGACTCCGATGCGAAACTGATAGGTAATTGTAACGTTCAGGGCCTCCTAATGACGATAAACCACTCAAATTGCGTCGAGAGTCAATACATCGTCTTCCAGCCGATTTGTCTACAAGGGGATATTGCTGCCTCGGGCTCCTTGTGGTCCGTCTCCTGTGAGTCTAGATTTTCGAATCCGACGCAAAAGTAATAGTTGATTGTAACGTTCAGGGCTTCCTAATGACGATGGAACACTCAAATTGCGTAGCGATTCAATACATCGTTCTCCAGCCGACCTGCCTCCAAGGGTCTATCGCTGCCTCTGGCACTTAATGGTCTTGCTCCTGTGAGTCTAGATTTTCGAATCCGTCGCAAAACTGATATTTAATCGTAACGTTAAGGGCCTCCTAATGACGATGGAACACTCACATTGCGTCGAGATTTAATACATCGTCCTTCAGCCGACTTGTCTCCGAGGGGATATTGCTGCCTCGGGCACAATATGGTCCGTCCCCTGTGAGTCTAGATTAACGAATCCGACGCGTAACTTGTAGATAATTGTAACGTTCAGGGTGTCCTAATGACGATGGAACACTGAAATTGCGTCGAGATTCAATTCATCGTCCTCCAGCCGACTTGTCTCCAAGGGGATATTGCAGCCTCGGGCACCATATAGTCCTTCTCCTGTGAGTCAAGAATTTCGAATCCGACGCAAAACTGATAGTTAATTGTAACGTTTACGACCTCCTAATGACGCTGGAACACTCAAAATGCATCGCGATCCAATACATCGTCCTCCAGCCAACTTGTCTCCAAGGGTCAATTACTGCCTTTGGCACCTAATGTTCTTGCTCCTGTGAGTCTAGATTTTCGAATCCGACGCAAAACTGATATTTAATTGTAACGTTAAGGACCTCCTAATGACGATGGAACACTCAAATTGCGTCGAGATTCATTACATCGTCCTCCAGCCGACTTGTCTCCAACGTGATATTGCTGCCTCGGGCACCATGTGGTCCGTCTCCTGTGATTCTAGATTTTCGAATCCGACGCAAAAATGGTAGTTAATTGTAACGTTCAGGGCCTCCTAATGACGAAGGAACACTCAAATTGCGTCGAGATTCAATACATCGTCCTCCAGGCGACTTGTCTCCAAGGGTCAATTGCTGCCTTTGGCACCTAATGGTCTTGCTCCTTTGAGTCTAGATTTTCGTATCCGACGCAAAACTGATATTTAATTGTAACGTTAAGGGCCTCCTAATGACGATGGAACACTCAAATAGCGTCGAGATTCAATACATCGTCCTCCAGCCGACTTGTCTCCAAGGGGATATTGCTGCCTCGGGCACCATATGGTCCGTCTCCTGTGAGTCTAGATTTTCGAATCCCAAGCAAAACTTGTAGTTAATTGTTACGTTCAGGGCTTCCCAATGACGATGGAACACTCAAATTGCGTCGAGAGTCAATACATCGTCTTCCAGCCGACTTGTATCCAAGGGGATATTGCTGCCTCGGGCTCCATGTGGTCCGTCTCCTGTGAGTCTAAATTTTCGAATCCGACGCAAAAATGATAGTGAATTGTAACGTTCAGCGCCTCCTAATGACGATGGAACACTCAAATTGCGTCGAGAGTCAATACATCGTCTTCCAGCCGACTTGTCTACAAGGGGATATTGGTGCCTCGGGCTCCATGTGGTCCGTCTCCTGTGAGTCTAGATTTTCGAATCCGACGCAAAAATGATATTTAATTGTATCGTTAAGGGCCTCCTAATGACGATGGAACACTCACATTGCGTCGACATTTAATCCATCGTCCTCCAGCCGACTTGTCTCCAAGGGGATATTGCTGTCAGGGGCACCATGTGGTCCTTCTCCAGTGAGTCTAGATTGTCGAATCCGCCGCGAAACTGATAGTTAAATGTAACATTCAGCGCCTCCAAATGACGATGGAACACTTATATTGCGTCGAGATTCAATACATCAGCCTCCAGCCGACTTGTCTCCAAGGGTCTATTATTGCCTGGGGCACCGCATGGTCGTTCTCCTGTGAGTCTACATTTTCGATCCTGACACATAACTGATAGTTAATTGTAACGTTCAGGGCCTCCTAATGACACATAACTGTTAGTTAATTGTAACATTCAGGACCTCCTAACGACGATGGAACACTCAAATTGCGTCGAGATTCAATACATCGTCCTCCAGCCGATTTGTCTCCATGGGTCAACTGCTACTTTGGTCACCTTATCGTCGTCCTCCTGTGAGTCTAGATATTCGAATCCGACGCAAAACGGACTGCTAATTGTCACGTTCAGAGCCTCCTAATGATCATGGAACACTCCAATTGCGTCGAAATTCAATACATCGTCCTCCAGCCGACTTGTCCCAAAGGGGATATCGCTGCCTCGGGCACCATATAGTCCTTCTCCTGTGAGTCTAGAATTTCGATCCGACGCAAAACTGATAGTTAATTGTAACGTTCAGGACCTCCTAATGACGATGGAACACTCAAATTGCGTCGAGATCCAATACATCACCCTCCCGCCGACTTGTCTCCAACGGGATATTGCTGCCTCGGGCACCATGTGGTCCGTCTCCTGTGAGTCAAGATTTTCGAATCTGACGCAAAAATGATAGATAATTGTAACGTTCAGCGCCTCCTAATGACGATGGAACTCTCAAATTGCGTCGAGAGTCAATACATCGTCTTCCAGCCGTCTTGTCTACAAGGGGATATAGCTGCCTCGGGCTCCATATGGTTCGTCTCCTGTGAGTCCAGATTTTCGAATCCGACGCAAAAATGATATTTAATTGTAACGTTCAGGGCCTCCTAATGACGATGGAACACTCAAATTGCGTCGCGATTCAATACATCGTCCTCCAGCCGACTTGCCTCCAAGGGTCTATTGCTGCCCCTGGCACCTAATGATCTTGCTCCTGTGAGTCTAGATTTTCGACCCCGACGCAAAAATGATAGTTAATTGTAACGTACAGGGCCTCCTAATGACGATGGAATACTCAAACTGCGTCGAGATTCAATACATCGTCCTCCAGCCGACTTCTCTCCATGGGGATACTGCTGCCTCTGGCACCTTTTGGTCGTTCTACTGTGAGTGTAGATTTTCGAATGCGACGCGAGACTGATTGTTAATTGTAACGTTCAGGGCTTCCTAATGACGAAGGAACACTCAAATTGCGTCGAGATTCAATACATCGTCCTCCAGCCGACTTGTCTCCAAGGGTCTATTGCTGCCTCGGGCACCTTATGGTCGTTCTCCTGTGAGTCTAAATTATCGAATCTGACGAATAACTGATAGTTAATTGTAATGTTCAGCGCCTCCTAATGACGATAGAACACTCAAATTGCGTCGAGATTTAATACATCGGCCTCCAGCCGACTTGCTGTCTCGGATACCTTATGGTCGTTCTCCTGTGAGTCTAGATTTCCGAATCCAAAGCATAACTGATAGTTAATTGTAACGTCCAGGACCTCCTAATGACGATGGAACACTCAAATTGCGCCGTGATTCAATACATCGTCCTCCAGCCGACTTGTCTCCAAGGGTCTATTGCTGCCTGGGGCACCGCATGGTCGTTCTCCTGTGATTCTATATTTTCGAATCCGACGCATAACTGATAGCTAATTGTAACGTTCAGGGTCACCTAATGACGATGGAACACTGAAATAGCGTCGAGATTCAATACATCGTCCTTCAGCCGACTTGTCTCCAAGCGTCCATTGATGCCTCGGGCACCTTATGGTCGTTCTCCTGTGAGTCTACATTTTCGATTCCGACACATAACTGATAGTTAATTGTAACGTTCAAGGCCTCCTAATGACGATGGAACACTCAAATTGATCGAGATTCAATACATCGCCCTCCAGCCGACTTGTATCCAAGGGTCTACTGCTACCTCGGTCACTTTATCGTCGTTCTCCTGTGAGTCCAGATATTCGAATCCGATGCAAAACGGACTGCTAATTGTAACGTTCAGAGCCTCCTAATGATGATGGAAGACTCAAATTGCGTCGAGATTCAATACATCGTCCTACAGCCGACTTGTCTCCAAGGGGATATTGCTGCCTCGGGCACCATATAGTCCTTCTCCTGTGAGTCTAGAATATCAAATCCGACGCAAAAGTGGTAGTTACTTGTAACGTTCAGGACCTCCTAATATCGATGGAACACTCAAATTGCGTCGCGATTCAATACATCGTCCTCCAGGCGACTTGTCTCCAAGGAGGTATTGCTGCCTCGGGCACCATATGGTGCGTCTCCTGTGAGTCTAGATTTTCGAATCCGATGCAAAACTTGTAGTTAATTGTAACGTTCAGGGCCCCATAATGACGATGGAACACTCAATTAGCGTCGAGTTCCAATACATCGTCCTCCCGCCGACTTGTCTCCAACGTGATATTGCTGCCTCGGGCACCATGTGGTTCGTCTCCTGTGATTCTAGATTTTCGAATCCGACGCAAAAATGGTAGTTAATTGTAACGTTCAGCGCCTCCTAATGACGATGGAACTCTCAATTTGCGTCGAGATTCAATACATCGTCCTCCAGCCGACTTCTCTCCATGGGGATACTGCTGCCTCTGGCACCTTTTGGTCGTTCTACTGTGAGTGTAGATTTTCGAATGCGACGCGAGACTGATTGTTAATTGTAACGTTCAGGGCTTCCTAGTGACGAAGGAACACTCAAATTGCGCCGAGATTCAGTACATCGTCCTCCTGCCGACTCGTCTCCAAGGGTCTATTGCTGCCTGGGGCACCGCATGGTCGTTCTCCTGTGAGTCTATATTTTCGAATCCGACGCATAACTGATAACGTTCAGGGCCTCCTAATGCCGATGGAACACTGAAATAGCGTCGAGATTCAATACATCGACCTTCAGATGACTTGTCTCCAAGCGTCCATTGATGCCTCGGGCACCTTATGGTCGTTCTCCTGTGAGTCTACATTTTCGATTCCGACACATAACTGATAGTTAATTGTAACGTTCAGGGCCTCCTAATGACGATGGAACAATGAAACTGATCGAGATTCAATACATCGTCCTCCAGCCGACTTGTATCCAAGGGTCTACTGCTACCTCGGTCACTTTATCGTCGTTCTCCTGTGAGTCCAGATATTCGAATACGATGTAATACGGACTGCTAATTGTAACGTTCAGAGCCTCCTAATGATGATGGAAGACTCAAATTGCGTCGAGATTCAATACATCGTCCTCCAGCCGACTTGACTCCAAGGGGATATTGCTGCCACGGGCACCATATAGTCCTTCTCCTGTGAGTCTAGAATATCTAATCCGACGCAAAAGTGATAGTTACTTGTAACGTTCAGGACCTCCTAATAACGATGGAACACTCAAATTGCGTCGCGATTCAATACATCGTCCTTCAGGCGACTTGTCTCCAAGGGTCAATTGCTGCCTTTGGCACCTAATGGTCTTACTCCGTTGAGTCTAGATTTTCGTATCCGACGCAAAACTGATATTTATATGTAACGTTAAGGGCCTCCTAATGACGATGGAACACTCAAATAGCGTCGAGATTCAATACATCGTCCTCCAGCCGACTTGTCTCCAAGGGGATATTGCTGCCTCGGGCACCATATGGTCCGTCTCCTGTCAGTCTAGATTTTCGAATCCGAAGCAAAACTTGTAGTTAATTGTTACGTTCAGGGCTACCTGATGACGATGGAACACTCAAATTGCGTCGAGAGGCAATACATCGTCTTCCAACCGACTTGTCTACAAGGGGATATTGCTGCCTCGGGCTCCATGTGGTCCGTCTCCTGTGAGTCTAGAATTTCGTATGCGACGCAAAACTGATATTTAATTGTAACGTTAACGGCCTCCTAAAGACGATGGAACACTCAAATAGCGTCGAGAGTCAATACATCGTCCTCCAGCCGACTTGTCTCCAAATGGATATTGGTGCCTCGGGCACCATGTAGTCCTTCTCCTGTGAGTCTAGAATTTCAAATCCGACGCAAAAGTGATAGCTAATTGTAACGTTCAGGACCTTCTAACAACGATGGAACACTCAAACTGCGTCGCGATTCAAAACATCGTCCTCCAGGCGACTTGTCTCCAAGGGTCAATTGCTGCCGTTGGCACCTAATGGTCTTGCTCCTTTGAGTCTAGATTTTCGTATCCGACGCAAAACTGATACTTAATTGTAACGTTAGGGGCCTCCAAATGACGATGAAACACTCAAATTGCGTCGAGAGTCAATACATCGTCTTTCAGCCGACTTGTCTACAAGGAGATATTGCTGCTTCGGGCTCCATGTGGTCCGTCTCCTGTGAGCCTAAATTTTCGAATCCGACGCAAAAATGATAGTGAAATGTAACGTTCAGCGCCTCCTAATGACGATGGAACACTCAAATTGCGTCGAGAATCAATACATCGTCTTCCAGCCGACTTGTATACAAGGGGATATTGCTGCCTCGGGCTCCATGTGGTCCGTCTCCTGTGAGTCTAGATTTTCGATCCGACGCAAAACTGATAGTTAATTGTAACGTTCAGGACCTCCTAATGACGATGGAACACTCAAATTGCATCGCGATTCAATACATCGTCCTCCAGCCGACGTGTCTCCATGGGTCAATTCCTGCCTTTGGCACCAAATAATCTTGCTCCTGTGAGTCTAGATTTTCGAATCCGACGCAAAACTGATATTTAATTGTAACGTTATGGGCCTCCTAATGACGATGGAACACTCTGCGTCGAGATTCAATACTTCGTCCTCCAGCCGACTTGTCTCCAACGTGATATTGCTGCTTGTTGCACCGAGTGGTCCGTCTCCTGTGAGTCTAGATTTTCGAATCCGACGCTAAAATGATAGTTAATTGTAACGTGCAGGGCCTCCTAATGACGAAGGAACACTCAAATTGCGTCGAGATTCAATACATCGTCCTCCAGCCGACTTGCCTCCAAGGTTCTATTACTGCCTCGGGCACCTTATGGTCGTTCTCCTGTGAGTCTAGATTTTCGGATCCGACGCATAACTGATAGTTAATTGTAACGTTCGGGACCTCCTAATGACGATAGAACACTCAAATTGCGTCGAGATCCAATACATCGCCCTTCCGCCGACTTGTCTCCAACGGGATATTGCTGCCTCGGGCACCATGTGGTCCGTCTCCTGTGAGTCAAGATTTTAGAATCCGACGCAAAAATGATAGATAATTGTAACGTTCAGGGCCTCCCAATGACGATGGAACACTCAAATTGCGTCGAGAGTCAATACATCGTCATCCAGCCGACTTGTCTACAAGGGGATATTGCTGCCTCGGGCTCCATGTGGTCCGTCTCCTGTGAGTCTAAATTTTCGAATCCGACGCAAAAATGATAGTGAATTGTAACGTTCAGCGCCTCCTAATGACGATGGAACTCTCAAATTGCGTCGAGAGTCAATACATCGTCTTCCAGCCGACTTGTCTACAAGGGGATATAGCTGCTTCGGGCTCCATATGGTTCGTCTCCTGTGAGTCCAGATTTTCGAATCCGACGCAAAAATGATATTTAATTGTAACGTTCAGGGCCTCCTAATGACGATGGAACACTCAAATTGCGTCGAGATTCAATACATCGTCCTCCGGCCGACGTGTCTCCAATGGGATATTGCTGTTTAGGGCACCTTATGCTCGTTCTCCTGTGAGTATAGATATTCGAACCCGACGCAAAAATGATAGTCAATTGTAACGTACAGGGCCTCCTAATGACGATGGAATACTCAAACTGCGTCGAGATTCAATACATCGTCCTCCAGCCGACTTCTCTCCATGTGGATACTGCTGCCTCTGGCACCTTTTGGTCGTTCTACTGTGAGTGTAGATTTTTGAATGCGACGCGAGACTGATTGTTAATTGTAACGTTCAGGGCTTCCTAATGACGAAGGAACACTCAAATTGCGTCGAGATTCAATACATCGTCCTCCAGCCGACTTGTCTCCAAGGGGATATTGCTGCCTCGGGCACCATATAGTCCTTCTCCTGTGAGTCTAGAATATCAAATCCGACGCAAAAGTGATAGTTACTTGTAACGTTCAGGACCTCGTAATAACGATGGAACACTCAAATTGCGTCGCGAATCAATACATCGTCCTTCAGGCGACTTGTCTCCAAGGGTCAATTGCTGCCTTTGGCACCTAATGGTCTTACTCCTTTGAGTCTAGATTTTCGTATCCGACGCAAAACTGATATTTATTTGTAACGTTAAGGGCCTCCTAATGACGATGGAACACTCAAATAGCGTCGAGATTCAATACATCGTCCTCCAGCCGACTTGTCTCCAAGGGGATATTGCTGCCTCGGGCACCATATGGTCCGTCTCCTGTGAGTCTAGATTTTCGAATCCGAAGCAAAACTTGTAGTTAATTGTTACGTTCAGGGCTTCCTGATGACGATGGAACACTCAAATTGCGTTGAGAGTCAATACATCGTCTTCCAACCGACTTGTCTACAAGGGGATATTGCTGCCTCGGGCTCCATGTGGTCCGTCTCCTGTGAGTCTAGAATTTCGTATGCGACGCAAAACTGATATTTAATTGTAACGTTAACGGCCTCCTATTGACGATGGAACACTCAAATAGCGTCGAGAGTCAATACATCGTCCTCCAGCCGACCTGTCTCCAAATGGATATTGGTGCCTCGGGCACCATGTAGTCCTTCTCCTGTGAGTCTAGAATTTCAAATCCGACGCAAAAGTGATAGCTAATTGTAACGTTCAGGACCTTCTAACAACGATGGAACACTCAAACTGCGTCGCGATTCAATACATCGTCCTCCAGGCGACTTGTCTCCAAGGGTCAATTGCTGCCGTTGGCACCTAATGGTCTTGCTCCTTTGAATCTAGATTTTCGTATCCGACGCAAAACTGATATTTAATTGTAACGTTAAGGGCCTCCTAATGACGATGAAACACTCAAATTGCGTCGAGAGTCAATACATCGTCTTCCAGCCGACTTGTCTACAAGGAGATATTGCTGCTTCGGGCTCCATGTGGTCCGTCTCCTGTGAGTCTAAATTTTCCAATCCGACGCAAAAATGATAGTGAAATGTAACATTCAGCGCCTCCTAATGACGATGGAACACTCAAATTGCGTCGAGAGTCAATACATCGTCTTCCAGCCGACTTGTATACAAGGGGATATTGCTGCCTCGGGCTCCATGTGCTCCGTCTCCTGTGAGTCTAGATTTTCGAATCCGACGCAAAAATGGTATTTAATTGTAACGTTCAAGCCTCCTAATGATGATGGAACACTCAAATTGCGTCGCGATTCAATACATCATCCTCCAGCCGACTTGCCTCCAAGGGTCTATTGCTGCCTCTGGCACCTAATGGTCTTGCTCCTGTGAGTCTAGATTTTCGAATCCGACGCAAAACTGATATTTAATTGCGTCGTTAAGGGCCTCCTAATGACGATGGAACACTCAAATTGCGTCGACATTTAATACATCGTCCTCCAGCTGACTTGTCTCCAAGGGGATATTGCTGCCTGGGGCACCATGTGGTCCTTCTCCTGTGAGTCTAGATTGTCGAATCCGACGCGAAACTGATTGTTAATTGTAACGTTCAGCGCCTCCAAATGACGATGGAACACTTAAATTGCGTAGAGATTCAATACAGCAGCCTCCAGCCGACGTGTCTCCAAGGGTCTATTATTGCCTGGGGCACGGCATGGTCGTTCTCCTGTGAGTCTACATTTTCGAATCCGACGCATAACAGATAATTAATTGTAACGTTCAGGGCCTCCTAATGACGATGGAACACTGAAAAAGCGTCTAGATTCAATACATCGTCCTCCAGCCGACTTGTCTCCAAGGGTCTACTGCTGCCTCGGGCACCATATGGTCGTTCTCCTGTGAGTCTAGATTATCGAATCCGACGAATAACTGATAGTTAATTGTAACGTTCAGCGCCTCCTAATGACGATGGAACACTCAAATTGCGTCGAGATTTAATACTTTAATACATCGGCCTCCAGCCGACTTGCTGCCTCGGACACCTTATGGTCGTTCTCCTGTGTGTCTAGATTTTCGAACCCAAAGCATAACTGATAGTTAATTGTAACGTCCAGGGCCTCCTAATGACGATGGAACACTCAAATTGCGTCGAGATTCAATACATCGTCCTCCAGCCGACTTGTCTCCAAGGGTCTATTGCTGGCTGGGGCACCGCATGGTCGTTCTCCTGTGAGTCTATATTTTTGGATCCGACGCATAACTGATAGCTAATTGTAACGTTCAGTGCCTCCTAATGACGATGGAACACTGAAATAGCGTCGAGATTCAATACATCGTCTTTAAGCCGACTTGTCTCCAAGCGTCCATTGTTGCCTCGGGCACCTTATGATCGTTCTCCTGTGAGTCTACATTTTCGATTCCGACACATAACTGATAGTTAATTGTAACGTTCAGGGCCTCCTAATGACGATGGAACACTCAAATTGATCGAGATTCAATACATCGTCCTCCAGCCGACTTGTATCCAAGGGTCTACTGCTACCTCGGTCACCTTATCGTCGTTCTCCTGTGTGTCCAGATATTCGAATCCGACGCAAAACGGACTGCTAATTGTAACGTTCAGAGCCTCCTAATGATGATGGAAGACTCAAATTGCGTCGAGATTCAATACATCGTCCTCCAGCCGACTTGTCTCCAACTGGATATTGCTGCCTCGGGCACCATATAGTCCTTCTCCTGTGAGTCTAGAATTTCAAATCCGACGCAAAACTGATATTTACTTGTAACGTTAAGGGCCTCCTAATGACGATGGAACACTCAAATTGCGTCGAGAGTCAATACATCGTCTTCCAGCCGACTTGTCTACAAGGAGATATTGCTGCCTATGGCTCCATGTGGTCCGTCTCCTGTGAGTCTAAATTTTCGAATCCGACGCAAAAATGATAGTGAAATGTAACGTTCAGCGCCTCCTAATGACGATGGAACACTCAAATTGCGTCGAGAGTCAATACATCGTCTTCCAGCCGACTTGTCTACAAGGGGATATTGCTGCCTGGGGCTCCATGTGGTCCGTCTCCTGTGAGTCTAGATTTTCGAATCCGACGCAAAAATGATAGTTAATTGTAACGTTCAGGGCCTCCTAATGACGATGGAACACTCAAATTGCGTCGCGATTCAATACATCGTCCTCCAGCCGACTTGCCTCCAAGGGTCTATTGCTGCCTCTGGCACCTAATTGACTTGCTCCTGTGAGTCTAGATTTTCGAATCCGACGCAAAACTGATATTTAATTGCGTCGTTAAGGGCCTCCTAATGACGATGGAACACTCAAATTGCGTCGACATTTAATACATCGTCCTCCAGCCGACTGGTCTCCAAGGGGATATTGCTGCCTGGCGCACCATGTGGTCCTTCTCCTGTGAGTCTAGATTGTCGAATCCGACGCGAAACTGATAGTTAATTGTAACATTCAGCGCCTCCAAATGACGATGGAACACTTAAATTGCGTAGAGATTCAATACAGCAGCCTCCAGCCGACTTGTCTCCAAGGGCCTATTATTGCCTGGGGCACCGCATGGTCGTTCTCCTGTGAGTCTACATTTTCGAATCCGACGCATAACAGATAATTAATTGTAACGTTCAGGGCATCCTAATGACGATGGAACACTGAAATAGCGTCGAGATTCAATACATCGTCCTCCAGCCGACTTGTCTCCAAGGGTCTACTGCTGCCTCGGGCACCATATGGTCGTTCTCCTGTGAGTCTAGATTATCGAATCTGACGAATAACTGATAGTTAGTTGTAACGTTCAGCGCCTCCTAATGACGATGGAACACTCAAATTGCTTCGAGATTTAATACTTTAATACATCGGCCTCCAGCCGACTTGCTGCCTCGGACACCTTATGGTCGTTCTCCTGTGTGTCTAGATTTTCGAACCCGAAGCATAACTGATAGTTAATTTAACGTCCAGGGCCTCCTAATGACGATGGAACACTCAAATTGCGTCGAGATTCAATACATCGTCCTCCAGCCGACTTGTCTCCAAGGGTCTATTGCTGGCTGGGGCACCGCATGGTCGTTCTCCTGTGAATCTATATTTTCGGATACGACGCATAAGTGATAGCTAATTGTAACGTTCAGTGCCTCCTAATGACGATAGAACACTGAAATAGCGTCGAGATTCTATACATCGTCCTCCAGCCCACTTGTCTCCAAGGGTCTACTGCTGCCTCGGGCACCATATGGTCGTTCTCCTGTGCGTCTATATTTTCGGATCCGACGCATAACTGATAGCTAATTAAAACGTTCAGTGCCTCCTAAAGACGATTGAACACTGAAATAGCGTCCAGATTCAATACATCGTCCTCCAGCCGACTTGTCTCCAAGGGGATGTTGCTGCCTCGGGCACCATATGGTCCGTCTCCTGTGAGTCTAAATTTTCGAATCCGAAGCAAAACTTGCAGTTAATTGTTACGTTCAGGGCTTCCTAATGACGATGGAACACTCAAATTGCGTCGAGAGTCAATACATCGTCTTCTAGCCGACTTGTCTACAAGCTGATTTTGCTGCCTCGGGCTCCATGTGGTCCGTCTCCTGTGGGTCTAGATTTTCGAATCCGACGCAGAAATGATAGTTAATTGTAACGTTCAAGCCTCCTAATGACGATGGAACACTCAAATTGCGTCGCGATTCAATACATCGTCCTCCAGCCGACTTGCCTCCAAGGGTCTATTGCTGCCTCTGGCACCTAATGGTCTTGCTCCTGTGAGTCTAGATTTTCGAATCCGACGCAAAACTGATATTTAATTGCGTCGTTAAGGGCCTCCTAATGACGATGGAACACTCAAATTGCGTCGACATTTAATACATCGTCCTCCAGCCGACTTGTCTCCAAGGGTCTATTATTGCCTGGGGCACCGCATGGTCGTTCTCCTGTGAGTCTACATTTTCGAATCCGACGCATAACAGATAATTAATTGTAACGTTCAGGGCCTCCTAATGACGATGGAACACTGAAATAGCGTCGAGATTCAATACATCGTCCTCCAGCCGACTTGTCTCCAAGGGTCTACTGCTGCCTCGGGCACCATATGGTCGTTCTCCTGTGAGTCTAGATTATCGAATCCGACGAATAACTGATAGTTAATTGTAACGTTCAGCGCCTCCTAATGACGACGGAACACTCAAATTGCGTCGAGATTTAATACTTTAATACATCGGCCTCCAGCCGACTTGCTGCCTCGGACACCTTATGGTCGTTCTCCTGTGTGTCTAGATTTTCGAACCCGAAGCATAACTGATAGTTAATTGTAACGTCCAGGGCCTCCTAATGACGATGGAACACCCAAATTGCGTCGAGATTCAATACATCGTCCTCCAGCCGACTTGTCTCCAAGGGTCTATTGCTGCCTGGGGCACCGCATGGTCGTTCTCCTGTGAGTCTATATTTTTGGATCCGACCCATAACTGATAGCTAATTGTAACGTTCAGTGTCTCCTAATGACGATGGAACACTGAAATAGCGTCGAGATTCAATACATCGTCTTTAAGCCGACTTGTCTCCAAGCGTCCATTGTTGCCTCGGGCACCTTATGGTCGTTCTCCTGTGAGTCTACATTTTCGATTCCGACACATAACTGATAGTTAATTGTAACGTTCAGGGCCTCCTAATGACGATGGAACACTCAAATCGATCGAGATTCGATACATCGTCCTCCAGCCGACTTGTATCCAAGGGTCTACTGCTACCTCGGTCACCTTATCGTCGTTCTCCTGTGAGTCCAGATATTCGAATCCGACGCAAAACGGACTGCTAATTGTAACGTTCAGAGCCTCCTAATGATGATGGAAGACTCAAATTGCGTCGAGATTCAATACATCGTCCTCCAGCCGACTTGTCTCCAAGGGGATATAGCTGCCTCGGGCACCATATAGTCATTCTCCTGTGGGTCTAGAATTTCAAATCCGACGCAAAACTGATATTTAATTGTAACGTTAAGGGCCTCCTAATGACGATGGAACACTCAAATTGCGTCGAGAGTCAATACATCGTCTTCCAGCCGACTTGTCTACAAGGAGATATTGCTGCCTCGGGCTCCATGTAGTCCGTCTCCTGTGAGTCTAAATTTTCGAATCCGACGCAAAAATGATAGTGAAATGTAACGTTCAGCGCCTCCTAATGACGATGGAACACTCAAATTGCGTCGAGAGTCAATACATCGTCTTCCAGCCGACTTGTCTACAAGGGGATTCTGCTGCCTCGGGCTCCATGTGGTCCTTCTCCTGTGAGTCTAGATTGTCGAATCCGACGCGAAACTGATAGTTAATTGTAACATTCAGCGCCTCCAAATGACGATGGAACACTTAAATTGCGTAGAGATTCTATACAGCAGCCTCCAGCCGACTTGTCTCCAAGGGCCTATTATTGCCTGGGGCACCGCACGGTCGTTCTCCTGTGAGTCTATATTTTCGGATACGACGCATAAGTGATAGCTATTTGTAACGTTCAGTGCCTCCTAATGACGATGGAACACTGAAATAGCGTCGAGATTCAATACATCGTCCTCCAGCCGACATGTCTCCAAGGGTCTACTGCTGCCTCGGGCACCATATGGTCGTTCTCCTGTGCGTCTATATTTTCGGATCCGACGCATAACTGATAGCTAATTGTAACGTTCAGTGCCTCCTAATGACGATTGAACACTGAAATAGCGTCGAGATTCAATACATCCTCCTCCAGCCGACTTGTCTCCAAGGGGATGTTGCTGCCTCGGGCACCATATGGTCCGTCTCCTGTGGGTCTAGATTTTCGAATCCGAAGCAAAACTTGCAGTTAATTGTTACGTTCAGGGCTTCCTAATGACGATGGAACACTCAAATTGCGTCGAGAGTCAATACATCGTCTTCCAGCCGACTTGTCTACAAGGGGATATTGCTGCCTCGGGCTCCATGTGGTCCGTCTCCTGTGCGTCTAGATTTTCGAATCCGACGGAAAAATGATAGTTAATTGTAACGTTCAATGCCTCCTAATGTCGATGGAACAATCAAATTGCGTCGCGATTCAATACATCGTCCTCCAGCCGACTTGCCTCCAAGGGTCTATTGCTGCCTCTGGCACCTAATGGTCTTGCTCCTGTGAGTCTAGATTTTCGAATCCGACGCAAAACTGATATTTAATTGTATCGTTAAGGGCCTCCTAATGACGATGGAACACTCAAATTGCGTCGACATTTAATACATCGTCCTCCAGCCGACTTGTCTCCAAGGGGATATTGCTGCCTGGGGCACCATGTGGTCCTTCTCCTCTGAGTCTAGATTGTCGAATCCGACGCGAAACTGATAGTTAATTGTAACATTCAGCGCCTCCTAATGACGATGGAACACTTAAATTGCGTCGAGATTCAATACAGCAGCCTCCAGCCGACTTGTCTCCAAGGGTCTATTATTGCCTGGGGCACCGCATGGTCGTTCTCCTGTGAGTCTACATTTTCGAATCCGACGCATAACTGATAATTAATTGTAACGTTCAGGCCCTCCTAATGACGATGTAACACTGAAATAGCGTCGAGATTCAATACATCGTCCTTCAGCCGACAGGTCTCTAAGCGTCCATTGCTGCCTCGGGCACCTTATGGTCGTTCTCCTGTGAGTCTACATTTTCGGTTCCGACACATAACTGATAGTTAATTGTAACGTTCAGGACCTCCTAATGACGATGGAACACTCAAATTGCGTCGCGATTCAATACATCGTCCTCCAGCCGACTTGTCTCCAAGGGTCAATTGCTGCCTTTGGCATCAAATAATCTTGCTCCTGTGAGTCTAGATTTTCGAATCTGGCCCAAAACTGATATTTAATTGTAACGTTATGGGCCTCCAAATGACGATGGAACACTCTGCGTCGAGATTCAATACATCGTCCTCCAGCCGACTTGTCTCCAACGTGATATTGCTGCTTGGGGCACCATGTGGTCCGTCTCCTGTGAGTCTAGATTTTCGAATCCGACGCTAAAATGATAGTTAATTGTAACGTGCAGGGCCTCCTAATGACGAAGGAACACTCAAATTGCGTCGAGATTCAATAGATCGTCCTCCAGCCGACTTGTCTCCAAGGGTCTATTAATGCCTCGGGCACCTTATGGTCGTTCTCCTGTGAGTCTAGAATTTCGGATCCGACGCATAACTGATGGTTAATTGTAACGTTCAGGACCTCCTCATGACGATAGAACACTCAAATTGCGTCGAGATCCAATACATCGCCCTCCCGCCGACTTGTCTCCAACGTGATATTGCTGCCTCGGGCACCACGTGGTCCGTCTCCTGTGAGTCTAGATTTTCGAATCCGACGCAAAAATGATAGTTAATTGTAACGCTCAGGGCCTCCTAATGACGATGGAACACTCAAATTGCGTCGAGAGTCAATACATCGTCATCCAGCCGACTTGTCTACAAGTTGATATTGCTGCCTCGGGCTCCATGTGGTCCGTCTCCTGTGAGTCTAAATTTTCGAATCCGACGCAAAAATGATAGTTAATTGTAACGTTCAGCGCCTCCTAATGACGATGGAACTCTCAAATTGCGTCGAGAGTCAATACATCGTCTTCCAGCCGACTTGTCTGCAAGGGGATATAGCTGCCTCGGGCTCCATATGGTTCGTCTCCTGTGAGTTCAGATTTTCGAATCCGACGCAAAAATGATATTTAATTGTAACGTTCAGGGCCTCCTAATGACGATGGAACACTCAAATTGCGTCGCGATTTCATACATCGTCCTCCAGCCGACTTGCCTCCAAGGGTCTATTGCTGCCTCTGGCTCCTAATGGTCTTGCTCCTGTGAGTGTAGATTTTCGAACCCGACGTAAAAATTATAGTTAATTGTAAGGTTCAGGGCCTCCTAATGACGATGGAATACTCAAACTGCGTCGAGATTCAATACATCGTCCTCCAGCCGACTTGTCTCCAAGGGTCTATTGCTGCCTCGGGCACCTTATGGACGTTCTCCTGTGAGTCTAGATTATCGAATCTGACGAATAACTGATAGTTAATTGTAACGTTCAGCGCCTCCTAATGACGATGGAACACTCAAATTGCGTCGAGATTTAATACATCGGCCTCCAGCCGACTTGCTGCCGCGGACACCTTATGGTCGTTCTCCTGCGAGTCTAGATTTTCGAATCCGAAGCATAACTGATAGTTAATTTTAACGACCAGGGCCTCCTAATGACGATGGAACACCCAAATTGCGTCGAGATTCAATACATCGTCCTCCAGCCGACTTGTCTCCAAGGGTCTATTGCTGCCTGGGGCACCGCATGGTCGTTCTCCTGTGAGTCTATATTTTCGAATCCGACGCATAACTGACAGCTGATTGTAACGTTCAGGGCCTCCTAATAACGATGGAACACTGAAATAGCGTCGAGATTCAATACATCGTCCTTCAGCCGACTTGTCTTCAATCGTCCATTGTTGCCTCGGGCACCTTATGGTCGTTCTCCTGTGAGTCTACATTTTCGATTCCGACACATAACTGATAGTTAATTGTAACGTTCAGGGCCTCCTAATGACGATGGAACACTCAAATTGATCGAGATTCAATACATCGTCCTCCAGCCTCCAGCCGACTTGTCTCCATGGGTCTACTGCTACCTCGGTCACCTTATCGTCGTTCTCCTGTGAGTCCAGATATTCGAATCCGACGCAAAACGGACTGCTAATTGTAACGTTCAGAGCCTCCTAATGATGACGGCAGACTCAAATTGCGTTGAGATTCAATACATCGTCCTCCAGCCGACTTGTCTCCAAGGGGATATTGCTGCGTCGGGCACCATGTAGTCCTTCACCTGTGAGTCTAGAATTTCAAATCCGACGCAAAAGTGATAGTTAATTGTAACGTTCAGGACCTCCTAATAACAATGGAACATCGTCCTCCAGGCGACTTGTCTCCAAGGGTCAATTGCTGCCTTTCTCACCTAATGGTCTTGCTCCTTTGAGTCTAGTTTTTCGTAGCCGACGCAAAACTGATATTTAATTGCAACGTTAAGGTCCTCCTAATGACGATGGAACACTCAAATAGCGTCGAGATTCAATACATCGTCCTCCAGCCGACTTGTCTCCAAGGGGATATTGCTGCCTCGGGCACCATATGGTCCGTCTCCTGTGAGTCTAGATTTTCGAATCCGAAGCAAAACTTGTAGTTAATTGTAACGTTCAGGGCTTCCTAATGACGATGGAACACTCAAATTGCGTCGAGAGTCATTACATCGTCTTCCAGCCGACTTAACTACAAGGGGATATTGCTGCTTCGGGCTCCATGTGGTCCGTCTCCTGTGAGTCTAAATTTTCGAATCCGACGCAAAAATGATAGTGAATTGTAACGTTCAGCGCCTCCTAATGACGATGGAGCACCCAAATTACGTCGCGATTCAATACATCGTCCTGAAGCCGACTTGCCTCCAAGGGTCTATTGCTGCCTCTGGCAACTAACGGTCTTGCTTTTGTGAGTCTAGGTTTTCGAATCCGACGCAAAACTGATATTTAATTGTATCGTTAAGGGCCACCTAATGACGATAGAACACTCAAATCGTGTCGACATTTAATACATCGTCCTCCAGCCGACTTGTCTCCAAGGGTCTACTGCTACCTCGGTCACCTTATCGTCGTTCTCCTGTGAGTCCAGATATTCGAATCCGACGCAAAACGGACTGCTAATTGTAACGTTCAGAGCCTCCTAATGATTATGGAACACTCAAATTGCGTCAAAGTTCAATACATCGTCCTCCAGCCGACTTGTCTCCAAGGGGATATCGCTGCCTCGGGCACCATATAGTCCTTCTCCTTTGAGTCTTGAATTTCGATCCGACGCAAAACTGATAGTTAATTGTAACGTTCAGAACCTCCTAATGACGATGGAACACTTAAATTGCGTCGCGATTCAATACATCGTCCTCCAGCCGACTTGTCTCCAAAGGGTCAATTGTTGCCTTTGGCACCTAATGGTCTTGCTCCTATGAGTCTAGATTTTCGAATCCGATGAAAAACTGATATTTAATTGTAACGTTATGGGCCTCCTAATGACGATGGAACAGTCTGAGTCGAGATTCAATACATCGTCCTCCAGCCGACTTGTCTCCAAGGGGATATTGCGGCTTGGGGCACCATGTGGTCCGTCTCCTGTGAGTCTAGATTTTCGAATCCGACGGAAAAATGATAGTTAATTCTAACGTTCAGGGCCTCCTAATGACGATGGAACACTCAAATTGCGTCGAGAGTCAATACATCGTCATCCAGCCGACTTGTCTACAAGGGGATTTTGCTGCGTCGGGCTCCATGTGGTCCGTCTCCTGTGAGTCTGAATTTTCGAATCCGACGCAAAAATGATAGTGAATTGTAACGTTCAGCGCCTCTAAATGACGCTGGAACTCTCAACTTGCGTCGAGAGTCAATACATCGTCTTTCAGCCGACTTGTCTACAAGGGGATATTGCTACCTCGTTCTCCATATGTTTCGTCTCCTGTGAGTCCAGATATTCGAATCCGACGCAAAAATGATAGTTAATTGTAAAGTTCAGGGCCTCTTAATGACGATGGAACACTCAAATTGCGTCGCGATTCAATACATCGTCCTCCAGCCGACTTGCCTCCAAGGGTCTATTGCTGCCTCTGGCACCTATTGGCATTGCTCCTGTGAGTCTAGATTTTCGAATCCGACACATAACTGATAGTTAATTTAAAAATTCACAGCCTCCTAACGACGAAGGAACACTAAAATTGCGTCGAGATTCAACACATCGTCCTCAAGCCGACTTGTCTCCAATGGTCTATTGCTGCCTCGGGCACCTTATGGTCCGCCTCCTGTGAGTCTAGATTTTCGAACTCGACGCAAAACTGATAGTTAATTGTAACGTTCAGGGCCTCCAAATGGCGATGGAATACTCAAACTGCGTCGAGATTCAATACATCGTCCTCCAGCCGACTTGTCTCCAAGGGTCTATGGCTGCCTCGGGCACCTTATGGACCGCCTCCTGTGAGTCTAGATTTTCGAATCCGACGCAAAACTGATAGATAATTGTAACGTTCATGGCCTCCTAATGACGATGGAACACTCAAATTGCGTAGCGATCTAATACATCGTCCTCCAGCCGACTTGACTCCAAGGGGATATTGCTGCCTCGGGCACCTTATGCTCGTTCTCCTGTGAGTCTAGATATTCGAACCCGACGCAAAACTGATAGTTAATTGTAACGTTCAGGGCCTCCTAATGACGATGGAATACTCAAACTGCGTCGAGATTCAATACATCGTCCTCCAGCCGACTTCTCTCTATGTTGATACTGCTGCCTCGGGCACCTTATGGTCGTTCTCCTGTGAGTGTAGATTGTCGAATCCGACGCGAAATTGATTGTTATTTGTAAAGTTCAGAGCCTCCTAATGACATGGGAACACTGAAATAGCGTCGAGATTCAATACATCGTCAATCAGCCGACTTGTCTCCAAGCGACTATTGCTGCCTCGGGCACCTTAAGGTCATTCTCCTGCGAGTCATGATTTTAGAATCCGACGCAAAACTAATAGTTAATTGTAACGTTCATGGGCTCATAATGACGATGGAACACTCAAATTGCGTCGAGATTCAATACATCGGCCTCCTGCCGACTTGTCTCCATGGGGACATTGCTGCCTAATGCACCACATGGTCCGTCTCCTGTGAGTCTGGATTTTCGATTCCGATGCGAAACTGATAGTCAATTGTAACGTTCAGGGCCTCCTAATGACGATGGGACACTCAAATTGCGTCGAGATTCAATACATCGTCCTCCCGCTGACTTGTCTCCAACGGGATATTGCTGCCTCGGGCACCATGTGGTCCTTCTCCTGTGAGTCTAGATTTTCGAATCCGACGCATAACTGATAGCTAATTGTGACGTTCAGGGCCTCCTAATGACGATGGAACACTGAAATAGCGTCGAGATTCAATACATCGTCCTTCAGCCGACTTGTCTCCAAGCGTCCATTGTTGCCTCGGGCACCTTATGGTCGTTCTCCTGTGAGTCTACTTTTTCGATTCCGACACATAACTGATAGCTAATTGTGACGTTCAGGGCCTCCTAACGACGAAGGAACACTAAAATTGCGTCGAGATTCAATACATCGTCCTCCAGCCGACTTGTTTCCAATGGTCTATTGCTGCCTCGGGCACCTTATGGTCCGCCTCCTGTGAGTCTAGATTTTCGAACCCGACGAAAAACTGATAGTTAATTGTAACGTTCAGGGCCTCCTAATGACGATGGAATACTCAAACTGCGTCGAGATTCATTACATCGTCCTCCAGCCGACTTGTCTCCAAGGGTCTATGGCTGCCTCGGGCACCTTATGGACCGCCTCCTGTGAGTCTAGATTTTCGAATCCGACGCAAAACTGATAGATAATTGTAACGTTCATGGCCTCCTAATGACGATGGAACACTCAAATTGCGTAGCGATCTAATACATCGTCCTCCAGCCGACTTGACTCCAAGGGGATATTGCTGCCTCGGGCACCTTATGCTCGTTCTCCTGTGAGTCTAGATATTCGAACCCGACGCAAAACTGATAGTTAATTGTAACGTTCAGGGCCTCCTAATGACGATGGAATACTCAAACTGCGTCGAGATTCAATACATCGTCCTCCAGCCGACTTCTCTCTATGTTGATACTGCTGCCTCGGGCACCTTATGGTCGTTCTCCTGTGAGTGTAGATTGTCGAATCCGACGCGAAATTGATTGTTAATTGTAAAGTTCAGAGCCTCCTAATGACGATGGAACACTCAAATTGCGTAGCGATCTAATACATCGTCCTCCAGCCGACTTGACTCCAAGGGGATATTGCTGCCTCGGGCACCTTATGCTCGTTCTCCTGTGAGTCTAGATATTCGAACCCGACGCAAAACTGATAGTTAATTGTAACGTTCAAGGCCTCCTAATGACGATGGAATACTCAACCTGCGTCGAGATTCAATACATCGTCCTCCAGCCGACTTCTCTCTATGTTGATACTGCTGCCTCGGGCACCTTATGGTCGTTCTCCTGTGAGTGTAGATTGTCGAATCCGACGCGAAATTGATTGTTAATTGTAAAGTTCACAGCCTCCTAATGACGATGGAACACTCAAATTGCGTAGCGATCTAATACATCGTCCTCCAGCCGACTTGACTCCAAGGGGATATTGCTGCCTCGGGCACCTTATGCTCGTTCTCCTGTGAGTCTAGATATTCGAACCCGACGCAAAACTGATAGTTAATTGTAACGTTCAGGGCCTCCTAATGACGATGGAATATTCAAACTGCGTCGAGATTCAATACATCGTCCTCCAGCCGACTTCTCTCTATGTTGATACTGCTGCCTCGGGCACCTTATGGTCGTTCTCCTGTGAGTCTACTTTTTCGATTCCGACACATAACTGATAGCTAATTGTGACGTTCAGGGCCTCTTAACGACGAAGGAACACTAAAATTGCGTCGAGATTCAATACATCGTCCTCCAGCCGACTTGTTTCCAATGGTCTATTGCTGCCTCGGGCACCTTATGGTCCGCCTCCTGTGAGTCTAGATTTTCGAACCCGACGAAAAACTGATAGTTAATTGTAACGTTCAGGGCCTCCTAATGACGATGGAATACTCAAACTGCGTCGAGGTTCAATACATCGTCCTCCAGCCGACTTCTCTGTATGGGGATACTGCTGCCTCGGGCACCTTATGGTCGTTCTCCTGTGAGTGTAGATTGTCGAATCCGACGCGAAACTGATTGTTAATTGTAACGTTCAGAGCTTCCTAATGACAATGGAATACTGAAATAGCGTCGAGATTCAATACATCGTCAATCAGCCAACTTGTCTCCAAGCGACTATTGCTGCCTCGGGCACCTTAAGGTCGTTCTCCTGTGAGTCATGATTTTAGAATCCGACGAAAAACTGATACTTAATTGTAACGTTATGGGCCTCCTAATGACGATGGAACACTCTGTGTCGAGATTCAATACATCGTCCTCCAGCCGACTTGTCTCCGACGTGATATTGCTGCTTGGGGCAACATGTGGTCCGTCTCCTGTGAGTCTAGATTTTCGAATCCGACGCAAAAATGATAGTTAATTGTAACGTTCAGCGCCTCCTAATGACGATAGAACACTCAAATAGCGTCTAAATCCAATACATCGCCCTCCCGCCGACTTGTCTCCAACGGGATATTGCTGCCTCGGGCACCATGTGGCCCGTCTCCTGTGAGTCTAGATTTTCGAATCCGACGGAAAAATGATAGTTAATTGTAACGTTCAGGGCCTCCTAATGACGATGGAACACTCAAATTGCGTCGAGTGTCAATACATCGTCATCCAGCCGACTTGTCTACAAGGGGATATTGCTGCGTCGGGCTCCATGTGGTCCGTCTCCTGTGAGTCTATATTTTCGAATCCGACGCAAAAATGATAGTGAATTGCAACGTTCAGCGCCTCCTAATGACGATGGAACTCTCAAATTGCGTCGAGAGTCAATACATCGTCTTCCAGCCGACTTGTCTACAAGGGGATATTGCTACCTCGGGCTCCAAATGGTTCGTCTCCTGTGAGTCCAGATATTCGAATCCGACGCAAATATGGTAGTTAATTGTAACGTTCAGGGCCTCTCAATGACGATGGAACGCTCAAATTGCGTCGCGATTCAATACATCGTCCTCGAGCCGACTTGCCTCCAAGGGTCTATTGCTGCCTCTGGCACCTAATGGCCTTGCTCCTGTGAGTCTAGATTTTCGAATCCTACACATAACTGATAGTTAATTTAAAAGTTCAGGGCCTCCTAACGACGAAGAAACACTAAAATTGCGTCGAGATTCAATACATCGTCCTCCAGCCGACTTGTCTCCAATGGTCTATTGCTGCCTCGGGCACCTTATGGTCCGCCTTGTGAATCTAGATTTCCGAACCCGACGCAAAACTGATAGTTAATTGTAACGTTGAGGGCCTCCTAACGACGATGGAATACTCAAATTGCGTCGAGATTCAATACATCGTCCTCCAGCCGACTTGTCTCCAAGGGTCTATGGCTGCCTCGGGCACCTTGTGGTCCGCCTCCTGTGAGTCTAGATTTTCGATTCCGATGCGAAACTGATAGTTAATTGTAACGTTCGAGGCCTCCTAATGACGATGGAACACTCAAATTGCGTCGAGATTCAATACATCGTCGTCCAGCCGACTTGTCTACAAGGGGATATTGCTACATCGGGCTCCAAATGGTTCGTCTCCTGTGAGTCCAGATATTCGAATCCGACGCAAAACTGATAGATAATTGTAACGTTCATGGCCTCTTAATGACGATGGAACACTCAAATTGCGTAGCGATCTAATGCATCGTCCTCCAGCCGACTTGACTCCAAGGGGATATTGCTGCCTCGGGCACCTTATGCTCGTTCTCCTTTGAGTCTAGATATTCGAACCCGACGCAAAACTGATAGTTAATTGTAACGTTCATTGCCTCCTAATGACGATGGTATACTCAAACTGCGTCGATATTCAATACATCGTCCTCCAGCAGACTTCTCTCTATGGGGATACTGCTGCCTCGGGCACATTATGGTCGTTCGCCTGTGAGTGTAGATTTTTGAATCCGACGCGAAACTGATTGTTAATTGTAACGTTCAGAGCTTCCTAATGACAATGGAACACTGAAATAGCGTCGAGATTCAATACATCGTCAATCAGCCGACTTGTCTCCAAGCGACTATTGCTGCCTCGGGCACCTTAAGGTCGTTCTCCTGTGAGTCATGATTTTAGAATCCGATGCAAAACTGATAGTTAATTGTAACGTTCAGGGCCTCATAATGACGATGGAACACTCAAATTGCGTCGAGATTCAATACATCGGCCTCCTGCCGACTTGTTTCCAAGGGGACATTTCTGCCTAATGCACCATATGGTCCGTCTCCTGTGAGTCTAGATTTTCGATTCCGATGCGAAACTGATAGTTAATTGTAACGTTCGGGGCCTCCTAATGACGATGGAACACTCAAATTGCGTCGAGATTCAATACATCGTCCTCCCGCTGACTTGTCTCCAACGGGATATTGCTGCCTCGGGCACCATGTGGTCCTTCTCCTGTGAGTCTAGAATTTCGAATCCGACGCAAAACTGATACTTAATTGTAACGTTCAGGACCTCCTAATGACGATGGAACACTCAAATTGCGTCGCGATTCAATACATCGTCCTCCAGCCGACTTGTCTCCAAGGGTCAATTGCTGCCTTTGTCACCTATTGGTCTTCCTCCTTTGAGTCTAGATTCTCGTATCCGACGCAAAACTGATATTTAATTGTAACATTCAGCGCATCCTAATGACGATGGAACACTTACATTGCGTCGAGATTCAATACAGCAGCCTCCTGCCGACTTGTCTCCATGGGTCTACTGCTACCTCGGTCACCTTATCGTCGTTCTCCTGTGAGTCCAGATATTCGAATCCGACGCAAAACGGACTAATAATCGTAACGTTCAGAGCCTCCTAATGATTATGGAACACTCAAATTGCGTCGAGATTCAATACATCGTCCTCCAGCCGACTTTGATCCAAGGGGATATCGCTGCCTCGGTTACCATATAGTCCATCTCCTGTGAGTCTAGAATTTCGAATCCGACGCAAAACGGACTGCTAATTGTAACGTTCAGAGCCTTCTAATGATGATGGAACACTCAAATTGCGTCGAGATTCAATTCATCGTCCTCCAGCCGACTGGTCTCCATGCGTCCATTGCTGCTTCGGGCACCTTATGGTCGTTCTGTGAGTCTACATTTTCTCTTCCGACACATAACTGATAGTTAAATTTAACGTTCAGGGCCTCCTAATGACACATAACTGATAGTTTATTGTAACGTTCAGGGCCTCCTATTGACGATGGAACACTCATATTGCGTCGAGATTCAATACATCGTCCTCCAGCCGACTTGTCTCCATTGGTCTACTGCTACCTCGGTCACTTTATCGTCGTTCTCCTGTGAGTGCAGATATTCGAATCCGACGCAAAACGGACTGCTAATTGTAACGTTCAGAGCCTCTTAATGATGATGGAACACTCAAATTGCGTCGAGATTCAATACATCGTCCTCCACCCGACTTGTCTCCAAGGGGATATCGCTGCCTCGGGGACCATATAGTCCTTCTCCTGTGAGTCCAGAATTTCGAATCCGCCGCAAAGCTGATAGCTAATTGTAACGTTCAGGACCTCCTAATGACGATGGAACACTCAAATTGCGTAGCGATTCAATACATCGTTCTCCAGCCGACTTGTCTCCAAGGGTTATTTGCTGCCTTTGGCACCTAATGTTCTAGCTCCTGTGAGTCTAATTTTCGAATCCGATGGAAAACTGATATTTAATTGTAACGTTAAGGGCCTCCGAATGACGATGGAACACTCAAATTGTGTCGAGATTCAATACATCGTCCTCCAGCCGACTTGTCTCCAAGATGATTTTGCTGCCTCGTGCACCATACGGTAGGCCTCCTGTGAGTCTAGATTGTCGAATCCAACGCAAAACTTGTGGTTAATTGTAACGTTCAGGGCCTCCTAATGACGATGGAACACTCAAATTGAGTCGAGATCCAATACATCGTCCTCCCGCCGACTTGTCTCCAACGTGATATTGCTGCCTCGGGCACCATGTGATCCGTCTCCTGTGAGTCTAGATTTTCGAATCCGACGCAAAAATGATAGTTAATTGCAACGTTCAGGGCCTCCTAATGACGATGGAAATCTCAAATTGCGTCGAGAGTCAATACATCGTCTTCCTGCCGACTCGTCTACAAGGGGATATTGCTGCCTCGGGCTCCATGTGGTCCGTCAACTGTGAGTCTAGAGTTTCGAATCCGACGCATAACTGATTATTAATTGTAACGTTCAGGGCCTCGTAATGCTGATGGAACACTGAAATTGCGTCGAGATTTAATACATCGTCCTTCAGCCGCCTGGTCTCCAAGCGTCCATTGCTGTCTCAGGCACCTTATGGTCGTTCTCCTGTGAGTCTACATTTTCGATTCCGACACATAACTGATAGTTAATTGTAACGGTAAGGTCCTCCTAATGACACATAACTGATAGTTATTTGTAACGTTCAGGGCCTCCTAATGACGATGGAACACTCAAATTGCGTCGAGATTCAATACATCGTCCTCCAGCCGACTTATCTCCAAGGGGATATCGCAGCCTCGAGCACCATATAGTCCTTCCCCTGTGAGTCTGGAATTTGGACTCCGACGCAAAACTGATAGTTAATTGTAACGTTCAGGACCTCCTAATGACGATGGAACACTCAAATTGCGTCGCGATTCAATACATCGTCTTCCAGCCGACTTGTCTCCAAGGGTCAATTACTGCCTCTGGCACCTAATGGTCTTGCTCCTCTGAGTCATGACTTTCGAATCCGACGCAAAACTGATATTTAATTGTAACGTTAAGGGCCTCCTAATTACGATGGAACACTCGAATTGCGTCGAGATTCAATACATCGTCTTCCAGCCAAATTGTCTCCAAGGGGATACTGCTGCCTCGGGCACCTTATGGTCGTTCTTTTGTGAGTCTAGATTATCGAATCCGACGAATAACTGATAGTTAATTGTAACGTTCAGCGCCTCCCAATGACGATGTAACACTCAAATTGCGTCGAGATTTAATACATCGGCCTCCAGCCGATTTGTCTCCAAGGTGATATTGCTGCCTCGGACACCGTATGGTCGTTCTCCTCTGAGTCTAGATTTTAGAATCCGACGCATAACGTATAGTTAATTGTAACGATCAGGGCCTCCTAATGACGATGGAATACTCTAATTGCGTCGAGATTCAATACATCGTCCTCCAGCCGAGTTGTCTCCAAGGTGATATTGCTGCCTCAGCCACCATATCATCCTTCTCCTGTGAGTCTAGATTGTCGAATCCGACGTGATACTGATAGTTAATTGTAACATTCAGCACCTCCTGATGACGATGGTACACATAAATTGCGTCGATATTCAATACAGCAGCCTCCAGCCGACTTGTCTCCAAGGGTCTATTGCTGCCTGGGGCACCGCATGGTCGTTCTCTTGTGAGTCTAGATTTTCGAATCCGACGCATAACTGATAGTTATTTGTAACGTTCAGGGCCTCCTAATGACGATGGAACACTGAAATGGCGTCGAGATTCAATACATCGTCCTTCAGCAGACTTGTCTCCAAGCGTCCATTGTTGCGTCGGGCACCTTATGGTCGTTCTTCTGTGAGTCTACATTTTCGATTCCGACACATAACTGATAGTTAATTGAAACGTTCAGATTCTCCTAATGACGATGGAACACTCAAATTGACCGAGATTTCTATACATCGTCCTCCAGCCGACTTGTCTCCATATAGTCCTCCTGTGAGTCTAGAATTTCGAATCCGACGCAAAACTGATAGTTAATTGTAACGTTCAGGACCTCCTAATGACGATGGAACACTCAAATTGCGTCGTGATTCAATACATCGTCCTCCAGCCGACTTGTCTCCAAGGGTCAATTGCTGCCTTTGGCACCCAATAGTCTTGCTCCTGTGAGTCTAGATTTTCGAATCCGACGCAAAACTGATATTTAATTGTAACGTTAAGGGCCTCCTAAGGACGATGTAACACTCAAATTGCGTGGAGATTCAATACATCGTCATCTAGCCGACTTGTCTCTTGGGGATATTGCTGCCACGGGCACCATATGGTCCGCCTCCTGTGAGTCTACATTTTCGAATCCAACGCAAAACTTGTAGATAATTGTTACGTTCAGGGCCTCCTAATGATGATGGAACACTCAAATTGCGTCGAGATTCAATACGTCGTCCTCCAGCCGACTTGTCTCCAAGGGTCTATTGTTGCCTCGGGCAGATAATGGTCGTTCTCCTGTGAGTCTACATTTTCAGATCCGACGCATAACTGATAGTAAATTGTAACGTTCAGCGCCTCCTAATGACGATAGAACACTCAAATTGCGTCGAGATTCAATACATCGTCCTCCAGCCGAATGGTCTATAAGGCGATATTGCTGCCTCCTATGAGTCTGGATTTTCGAATCCGACGCAAAAATGATTGAGATTTGTAACGTTCAGCGCCTAATAATGACGATGGAAATCTCAAATTGCGTCGAGAGTCAATACATCGTCTTCCAGCCGACTTGTCTACAAGGGGATATTGCTGCCTCGGGCTCCATGTGGTCCGTCCCCTGTGAGTCTAGATTAACGAATCCGACGCATAACTTGTAGTTAATTGTAACGTTCAGGGCCTCCTAATGACGATGCAACACTGAAATAGCGTCGAGATTCAATACATCGTCCTTCAGCAGACTTGTCTCCAAGCATCCATTGTTGCCTCGGGCACCTTATGGTCGTTCTCCTGTGAGTCTACATTTTCGATTCCGACACATAACTGATAGTTAATTGTAACGTTCAGGGAATTTCCAATAACGATGGAACACTCAAATTGCGTCGAGATTCAATACATCGTCCTCCAGCCGACTTGTCTCCATGGGTCTACTGCTACATCGGTCACCTTATCGTCGGTCTCCTGTGAATCCAGATATTCGAATCCGACGAAAAACTGACTGCTAATTGTAAAGTTCAGAGCCACCTAATGATGATGGAACACTCAAATTGCGCCGAGACTCAATACATCGTCCTTCAGCCGACTTGTATCCAAGGGTCAATTGCTGCCTTTGGCAAGTTATGGTCTTGCTCCTGTGGGTCCAGATTTTCGTATCCGGCACAAAACTGATATTTATTTGTAACGTAAAGGGCCTCCTAATGACGATGGAACACTCATATTGCGTCGAAATTCAATACATCGTCCTCCAGCAGACTTGTCTCCAAGGGGATATTACTGCCTCGGGCACCATATGGTCCGTTTCCTGTGAGTCTAGATTTTCGAATCCGACGCAAAACTTCTAGTTAATGGTAACGTTCAGGGCCTCCTAATGACGATAGAATACTAAAATTGCGCCGAGACTCAATACGTCGTCCTCCAGCCGACTTGTCTGCAAGGGGATATTGCTGCCTCGGGCACCTTATCGTCATCCCTCTGTGAGTCTATATTTTCGAATCCGACGCAAAACTTGTAGTTAATTGTAAGGTTCAGGGCCTCCTAATGACGAAGGAACACTCAAATTGCGTCGAAATTCAATACATCGTCCTCCAGCCGACTTGTCTCCAAGGGTCTATTGCTGCTTCGGGCACCTAATGGTCTTTCTCCTGTGAGTCTAGATTTTAGGATCCGACGCATAACGTATCGGTAATTGTAACGTTCAGCGCCTCCTAATGACGATGGAACACTCAAATTACGTCGAGAATCAATACATTGTTCCTCCAGCCGACTTGTCTCCATGGGTCTACTACTACCTCGGTCACCTTATCGACGTAGTCCTGTGAGACCAGATATTCGTATCCGACCCAAAACGGACTGCTAATTGTAACGTTCAGAGCCTCCTAATGATGATGGAACACTGTAATTGCGTCGAGATTCAAAACATCGTCCTCCAGCAGACTTGTCTCCACATAGTCCTTCTCCTGTGAGTCTAGAATTTCGAATCCGACGCAAAACTGATAGTTAATTGTAACGTTCAAGACCTCCTAATGACGATGGAACACTCAAATTGCGTCGCAATTCAATACATCGTCCTCCAGCCGACTTGTCTCCAAGGGTCATTTGCTGCCTTTGGCACCCAATGGTCTTGCTCCTGTGAGTCTAGATTTTCGTATCCGACGCAAAAATGATATTTAATTGTAACGGTAAGGGCCTCCTATTGACAATGGAACCCTCAAATTGCGTCGAGATTCAATATATCGTCCTAAAGCCGACTTGTCTCCAAGGGGATATTGCTGCCTCGGCACCATATTGTCCGTCTCCTGTTAGTATAGATATTCGTATCCGTGCAAAACATGTAGTTATTGTAACGTTCACGGGTTCCTAATGACGATGGAACACTCAAATTGCGTCGAGATTCAATACGTCGTCCTCCAGCCGACTTGTCTCCAAGGGTCTATTGTTGCCTCGGGCAGCTTATGGTCGTTCTCCTGTGAGTCTAGATTTTCGGATCCGACGCATAACTGATAGTCAATTGTAACGTTCAGCGCCTCCTAATGACGATGGAATACTCAAATTGCATCGAGATTCAATACATCGTCCTCCAGCCGACTTGTCTGCAAGGGGTTATTGCTGCCTCGAGCAACTTATCGTCGTTCCTCCGTGAATCTAGATTTTCGAATCCGACGCAAAACTAATAGTTAATTGTATCGTTCATGGCCTCCTAATGACGATAGCACACTCAAATTGCTTAGAGATTCAATACGTCATCCTCCAGCCGACTTGTCTCCAATGGGATATTGCTGCCTCGGGCACCATATGGTCCGTCTCCTGTAGATCCAGATATTCGAATCTGACGCAAAACGGACTGCCAATCGTAACGATCAGAGCCTCATAATGACGATGGAACACTCAAATTGCATCAAGATTCAATACATCGTCCTTCAGCCGACTTGTCTCCAAGCGTCCTTTGCTGCCTCGGGCACGTTATGGTCGTCCTCCGTTGAGTTTACATTTTCGATTCCGACACATTACTGATAGTTAATTGTAACGTTCAGGGCCTCCTAATGATGATGGAACACTCAAATTGCGTCGAGATTCAATACATCGTCCTCCGACGCAAATCTGATAGTTAATTGTAACGTTCAGGGCCTCCTAATGACGATGGAACACCCAAATTGCTTCGAGATTCAATACGTCGTCCTCCAGCCGACTTGTCTCCAAGGGTCTATTGTTGCCTCGGGCAGCTTATGGTCGTTCTCCTGTGAGTCTAGATTTTCGGATCCGACGCATAACTGATAGTCAATTGTAACGTTCAGCGCCTCCTAATGACGATAGAACACACAAATTGCGTCGAGATTCAATACATCGTCCTCCAGCTGACTTGTCTACAATTCGATATTGCTGCCTCGGGCCCTTATGGTCTGCCTCCTTTGAGTCTGGATTATCGAATCCGACGCAAAACTGATAGTTAATTGTAACGTTCATGGCCTCTAATGACGATGGAAAACTCAAATTGCGTCGAGATTCAATACATCGTCCTCCAGCCGACTTGTCTCCAAGGGTCAATTGCTGCCTTTGGCACCCAATAGTCTTGCTCCTGTGAGTCTAGATTTTCGTATCCGACGGAAAACTGTTATTTAGTTGTAACGTTAAGGGCCTCCTAAGGACGATGGTACACTCAAATTGCGTCTAGATTCAATACATCGTCATCCAGCCGACTTGTCTCCTATTGGATATTGCTGCATCGGGCAGCATATGGTCCGTCTCCTGTGAGTCTAGATTTTCGAATCCAACGCAAAACTTGTAGTTAATTGTTACGTTCAGGGCCTCAGATTGACGATGGAACACTCAAATTGCGTCGAGATCCAATACATCGTCCTCCCGCCAACTTGTCTCCAACGTGAAATTGCTGCCTCGGGCACCATGTGGTCCATCTCCTGTGAGTCTAGGTTTTCGAATCCAACGCAAAACTGATAGTTAATTGTAACGTTCAGGGCCTGCTAATGGCGATAGAACACTCAAATTGCGTCGAGATTCAATACGTCGTCCTCTAGCCGACTTGTCTCCAAGGGTCTATTGTTGCCTCGGGCAGCTTATGGTCGTTCTCCTGTGAGTCTAGATTTTCGGATCCGACGCATAACTGATAGTCAATTGTAACGTTCAGGGCCTCCTAATGACGATGGAACACCCAAATTGCTTCGAGATTCAATACGTCGTCCTCCAGCCGACTTGTCTGCAAGGGGATATTGCTGCCTCGGGCACCTTATCGTCATTCATCTGTGAGTCTAGAGTTTCGAATCCGACGCAAAACTAATAGTTAATTGTAACGTTCAGGGCCTCCTAATGACGAAGGAACACTCAAATTGCGTCGAAATTCAATACATCGTCCTCCAGCCGACTTGTCTCCAAGGGTCTATTGCTGCTTCGGGCTCCTTATGGTCTTTCTCCTGTGAGTCTGGATATTCGGATCCGACCCATAACTTATAGGTAATTGTAACGTTCAGGGCCTCCTAATGATGATAGAACACTAAAATTGCGACGAGATTCAATTCATCGTCCTACAGCCGACTTGTCTACAAGGGGATATTGCTGCCTCGGGAACCTTATGGTCCGCCTCCTGTGAGTCTAGATTTTCGAATACGTCGCAAAACTGATTGTTATTTGTAACGTTCATGGCCTCCTAATAACGATGGAAAACTCAAATTGCGTCGAGATTCAATACCTCGTCCTCCAGCCGACTTGTCTCCATGGGTCTACTGCTACGTCGGTCACCTTATCGTCGTTCTCCTGTGTGACCAGATATTCGAATCCGACGCAAAACGGACTGCTAATCGTAACGTTCAGAGCCTCCTAATGATGATGGAACACCCTAATTGCGTCGAGATTCTATACATCGTCCACCAGCAGACTTGTCTCCATATAGTCCTTCTCCTGTGAGTCTAGAATTTCGAATCCGACGCAAAACTGATAGTTAATTGTAACGTTCAGGACCTCCTAATGACGATGGAACACTGAAATTGCATCGCAATTCAATATATCGTCCTCCAGCCGACTTGTCTCCAAGGGTCATTTGCTGCCTTTGGCACCCAATGGTCTTGCTCCTGTGAGTCTAGATTTTCGTATCCGACGCAGAACTGATATTTAATTGTAACGTTAAGGGCCTCCTACTGACGATGGAACACTCAAATTGCGTCGTGATTCAATACATCGTCCTCCACCCGACTTGTCTCCAAGGGTCATTTGCTGCCTCTGGCACCCAATGGTCTTGCTCCTGTGAGTCTAGATTTTCGTACCCGACGCAAAACTTGTAGTTAATTGTAACGTTCAGGGCCTCCTAATGACGATGGGCAGCTTATGGTCGTACTCCTGTGAGTCTAGATTTTCGGATCCGACGCATAGCTGATAGTCAATTGTAACGTTCAGCGCCTCCTAATGACGATAGAAAACTCAAATTGCGTCGAGATACAATACATCGTCCTCCAGCCGACCTGTCTCCAAATAGTCCTTCTCCTGTGAGTCTAGAATTTCGAAACCGACGCAAAACTGATAGTTAATTGTAAAGTTCAGGACCTCCTAATGACGATGGAACACTCAAATTGCGTCGCAATTCAATACGTCGTCCTCCAGCCGACTTGTCTCCAAGGGTCTATTGTTGCCTCGGGCAGCTTATGGTCGTTCTCCTGTGAGTCTTGATTTTCGGATCCGACGCATAACTGATAGTCAATTGTAACGTTCAGCGCCTCCTAATGACGATAGAACACTCAAATTGCGTCGAGATTCAATACATCGTCGTAAAGCCGACTTGTCTACAAGGCAATATTGCTGCCTCGGGCACCTTATGGTCCGCCTCCTTTGAGTCTAGATTTTCGAATCCGACGCAAAACTGATAGGTAATTGTAACGTTCATTGACTCCTAATGACGACGGAACACTCAAGTTGCGTCGAGATACAATACATCGTCCTCCAGCAGACTTGTCTCCAAGGGGATATTACTGCCTCGGGCACCATATGGTCCGTCTCCCGTAGGTCCAGATATTCGAATCCGACGCAAAACGTACTGCCAATTGTAACGTTCAGAGCCACATAATGACGATGGAACCCTCAAATTGCATCAAGATTCAATACATCGTCCTTCTGCCGACTTGTCTCCAAGCGTCAATGCTGCCTCGGGCACCTTATGGTCGTTCTCCTGTGTGTCTACATTTTCGATTCCGACACATAACTGATAGTTAATTGTAACGTTCAGGGCCTCCTAATGACGATGGATTACTGAAATTGCGTCAAGATTCAATACATCGACCTCCAGCCGACTTGTCTCCAAGGGGATTTTGCTGCCTCGGGCACCATGTGGTCCGTCTCCTGTGAGCCTAGATTTTCGAATCCGACGCAAAAACTATTGTTAATTGTAACGTTCAGCGCCTCCTAATGACGATAGAACACTCAAATTACGTCGAGAATCAATACATCGTCCACCCGCCGACTTGTCTCCAACAGGATATTGCTGCCTCGGGCACCATATGGTCCGTCTCCTCTGAGTCTACATTTTCGAATCCGACGAAAAACTTGTAGTTAATTGTAACGTTCAGGGCCTCCTAATTACGATGGAACACTCAAATTGCATCGAGATCCAATACATCGACCTAGAGCCGACTTGTCTCCAAGCTTGTACTGCTGCCTCGGGCACCTTATGGTCGTTATCCTGTGAGTCTAAATTTTCGGATGCGTCGCATAACTGATAATTGTAACGTTCATGGCCCTCTAACGACGATGAAACACTCAAATTGCGTCGAGATTCAATATAGCAGCCTCCAGCCGACTTGTCTCCAAGGGTCTATTGCTGCCTTGGGCACCGCATGGTCGTTCTCCTGTGAGTCTAGATTTTCGAATTCGACGCATAACTGATAGTTAATTGTAACGTTCAGGAGCTCCTAATGACGATGGAACACTCAAATTGATCGAGATACAATACATAGTCCTCCAGCCGACTTGTCTCCATGGGTCTACTGCTACCACGGTCACCTTATCGTCGTTCTCCTGTGAGTCCATATATTCGAATAAGACGCAAAACGGACTGCTAATTGTAACGTTCAGGGTCTCCTAATGATGATGGAACACTCAATTTGCGCCGGGATTCAATAAATCGTCCTCCAGCCCTCCTGTCTCCAAGGGGATATTGCTGCCTCGGGCACCATATAGTCCTTCTCCTGTGAGTCTAGAATTTCGAATCCATCGCAAAACTGATAGTTAATTGTAACGTTCAGGACCTCCTAATGACGATGGAACACTCAACTTGCGTCGCGATTCAATACATCGTCCTCCAGCCGACTTGTATCCAAGGCTCAATTGCTGCCTTTGGCAAGTAATGGTCTTGCTCCTGTGAGTCTAGATTTTCGTATCCGACGCAAAACTGATATTTAATTGTAACGTTCAGGGCCGCCTAATGACGATGGAACACTCAAATTGCGTCGAGATTCAATACATCATCCTCCAGCCGACTTGTCTCCAAGGGTGTATTGCTGCCTCTGGCACCTAATTGTCTTGCTCTTGTGAGTCTAGATTTTCGAATGTGACGCAAAACTAATAGTTAATTGTAACGTTCACGGCCTCTTAATGACGATAGAACACTCAAATTGCTTCGAGATTCAATAAGTCGTTCTCCAGCCAACTTGTCTCCAAGGGGATATTGCTGCCTCGGGCACCATATGGTCCGTCTCCTGTAGGCCCAGATATTTGAATCCGACGCAAAACGGACTGCCAATTGTAACGTTCAGAGCCTCATATTGACGATGGAACACTCAAATTGCATCAAGATTCAATACATCGTCCTTCAGCCGACTTGTCTTCAAGCGTCCATTGCTGCCTCGGGCACCATATGGTCCGTCTCCTGTGAGTCTAGAATTTCGAATCCGCCGCAAATCTGATAGTTAATTGTAACGGTCAGGGCCTAGTAATGACGATGGAACACTCAAAATGCGTCGAGATTCAATACATCGTCCTCCAGCCCACTTGTCTCCAAGGGGATATTGCTGCCTCGTGCACCATATGGTCCGGCTCCTGTGAGTCTAGATTTTCGAATCCGACTCAAATCTTGTAGTTAATTGTAACGTTCAGGGCCTCATAATGACTATGGAACACTCAAATTGCGTCGAGATCCAATACATCATCCTCCCGCCGACTTGTCTCCAACGTGATATTGCTGCCTCGTTCACCATGTGGTCCGTCTCCTGTGAGTCTGGAATTTCGAATCAGACGCAAAAATGATAGTTAATTGTAACGCTCAGGGCCTCATATTGACGATGGAACACTCAAATTGCGTCGAGATTCAATACATCGGCCTCCAGCCGACTTGTCTCCTAGATGATATTGCTGCCTCGTGCACCATATGGTCCTTCTCCTGTGAGTCTAGATTGTCGAATCCGACGCGAAACTAATAGTTAATTCTAACATACAGCGCCTCCGAATGACGATGGAACACTTAAATTGCGTCGAGATTCAATACAGCAGCCTCCAGCCGACTTGTCTCCAAGCGTCTATTGCTGCCTTGGGCACCGCGTGGTCGTTCTCCTGTGAGTCTAGATTTTCGAATTCGACGCATAACTGATAGCTAATTGTAACGTTCAGGAGCTCCTAATGACGATGGAACACTCAAATTGATCGAGATTCAATACATCGTCCTCCAGCCGACTTGTCTCCATGGGTCTACTGCTACCACGGTCACCTTATCGTCGTTCTCCTGTGAGTCCAGAAATTCGAATCCGACGAAAAACGGACTGCTAATTGTAACGTTCAGAGTCTCCTAATCATGATGGAACACTCAATTTGCGTCGAGTATCAAAAAATCGTCCTCCAGCCCACTTGTCTCAAAGGGGATATTGCTGCCTCGGACACCATATATTCCTTCTCCTGTGAGGCTAGAATTTCGAATCCGACGCAAATTTAATAGTTAATTGTAACGTTCCTTACATCCTAATGACGATGGAACACTCAACATGCGTCGCGATTCAATACATCGTCCTCCAGCCGACTTGTATCCAAGGGGATATTACTGCCTCGGGTACCATATGGTCCGTCTCCTGTTAGTCTAGATTTTCGAATCCGACGCGAAACTTTTAGTTAATTGTAACGTTCATGGCCTCCTAATGACGATGGAACACTCAAATGGCGTCGCGATTCAATACATCGTTCTCCAGCCGACTTGTCTCCAAGGGTCTATTGCTGCCTCGGGCACCTTATGGTCGTTCTCCTGTGAGTCTACATTATCGGATCCGACGCAAAACTGATAGTTAATTGTAACGTTCAGCGCGTCCTAATGACGATAGAACACTCAAATTGCGTCGAGATTCAATACAACGTCCTCCAGCCGACTTGGCTCCAAGGGGTTATTGCTGCCTCGGGCACCATGTGGTCCGTCTCCTGTGAGCCTAGATTTTCGAATCCGACGCAAAAACTATTGTTAATTGTAACGTTCAGCGCCTCCTAATGACGATAGAACACTCAAATTGCGTCGAGATTCAATATATCGTCCTCCAGCCGACTTGTCTACAAGGGGATTTTGCTGCCTCGGTCACCGTATGGTCTGCCTCCTTTGAGTCTAGATTTTCGGATCCGACGTAAAACTGATAGTTAATTGTAACGTTCATGGCCTCCTAATGACGATGGAACACTCAAATTGCGTCGAGATCCAATACATCGTCTTCCAGACGACTTGTCTGCAGGGGATATTGCTGCCTCGGGCACCTTATCTTCGTTCCTCTGTGAGTCTCGATTTTCGAATCCGGCGCAAAACTAATAGTTAATTGTAACGTTGAGGGCCTCCTAATGACTATAGTACACTCAAATTGCGTCGAGATTCAATACGTCGTCCTCCAGCCGACTTGTCTCCAATTGGATATTGCTGCCTCGGGCACCATATGGTCAGTCTCCTGTAGGTCCAGATATTCGAATCCGACGCAAAACGGACTGCCAATTGTAACGTTCACGGCATCCTAACGACGATGGAACACTCAAATTGCATCAAGATTCAATACATCGTAATTCAGCCGGTTTGTCTCCTACGGTCTATTGCTGCCTCGGGCACCTTATGGTCATTCTCCTCTGAGTCTACAATTTCGAATCCGACGCTAAACTGATAGTTAGTTGACGATGGAACACTCAAATTGCGTCGAGATTCAATACATCGTCCTACAGCCGACTTGTCTCCAAGGGTCAATTGCTGCCTTTGGCACCTAATTGTCTTGCACCTGTGAGTCTAGATTTTCGAATCCGACGCAAAACTGATATTTAATTGTAACGTTAAGGGCCTCCTAAAGACGAAGGAACACTCAAATTGCGTCGAAATTCAAAACATCGTTCTCCAGCCGACTTGTCTCCAAGGGTCTATTGCTGCCTCGGGTACCATATGGCCCGTCTCCTGTGAGTCTAGATTTTCGAATCCGACACAAAACTTGTAGTTAATTGTAACGTTCAGGGCCTCTTAATGACGATGGAACACTCAAATTGCGTCGATATCCAATACATCGTCCTCCCGCCGACTTGTCTCCAACGGGATATTGCTGCCTCGGGCACAATGTGGTCCGTCTCCTTTGAGGCTAAATATTCGAATACGACGCAAAAATGATAGTTAATGGTATCGTTCAGCGCCTCCTAATGACGATAGAACACTCAAATTGCGTCGAGATTCAATACGTCGTAAGCCAGCCGACTTGTTTCCAAGGGACATAGCTGCCTCGGGCACCATATGGTCCGTCTCCTGTGAGGCTAGATTTTTCGAATCCGACACAAAACTTGTAGATACTTGTAACGTTCAGGGCTTCCTAATGACGATGGAACACTCAAATTGCGTCGAGATTCAATACACCGTCCTTCAGCCGATTTGTCTCCAAGCGACCATTGCTGCCTCGGGCACCTTATGGTCGTTCTCCTGTGGGTCTACATTTTCGATTCCGACGCATAACTGATAGTTAATTGTAACGTTCAGGGCCTCCTAATGACGATGGAACACTCAAATTACGTCGAGATTCAATACATCGTCCACCCGCCGACTTGTCTCCAAGGGTCTATTGCTGCCTCGGGCACCTTATGGTCGTTCTCCTGTGAGTCTAGAATTTCGGATCCGACGCGTAAGTGATAATTGTAAAGTTCATGGCCTCCTAATGACGATGGAACACTCAAATTGCGTCGAGATTCAATACGTCGTCCTCCAGCCGACATGTTTCCGAGGGGACATTGCTGCCTCGGGCACCATATGGCCCGTCTCCTGTGAGTCTAGATTTTCAAATCCGACGCAAAACTTGTAGATAAATGTAACGTTCAGGGCCTCTTAATGACGATGGAACACTCAAATTGTGTCGAGATCCAATACATCGTCCTCCCGCCGACTTGTCTCCAACGGTATATTCCTGTCTCGGGCACCATGTGGTCCGTCTCATGTGAGTCTAGATTTTCGAATCCGACGCAAAAATGATAGTTAATTGTAACGTTCAGGGCCTCCTAATGACGAAGGAAGACTCAAATTGCGTCGAGACTCAATACATCGTCCTCCAGCCGACTTGTCTCCAAGGGTCTATTGCTGCCTCGGGCACGTTATAATCGTTCTCCTATGAGTCTAGATATTCGGATCCGACGCAAAACTGAAAGTTAATTGTAACGTTCAGCGCCTCCTAATGACGATAGAACATTCAAATTGCGTCGAGAATCAATTCATCGTCCTCCAGCCGACTTGTCTACAAAGGGATATCATTGCTTCGGGCACCTTATGGTCCGCCTCCTGTGAGTCTAGATTTTCGTATTCGACGCAAAACAGATAGTTAATTGTAACGGTCATGGCCTCCTAATGACGATGGAACACTCAAATTGCGTCGAGATTCAATACATCTTCCTCCAGCCGACTTGTCTCCAAGGGGATATTGCTGCTTCGGGCACCATATAGTCCTTTTCCTGTGAGTCTAGATTTTCGAATCCGACGCAAAGCAGATAGTTAATTGTAACGTTCATGGCCTCCTAATGACGATGGAACACTCAAATTGCGTCGAGATTCAATACGTCGTCCTCCAGCCGACATGTTTCCGAGGGGACATTGCTGCCTCGGGCACCATATGGTCCGTATCCTGTGAGTCTAGATTTTCGAATCCGACACAAAACATGTAGATACTTGTAACGTTCAGGGCCTCCTAATGACGATGGAACACTCAAATTGCGTCGAGATTCAATACATCGTCCTCCAGCCGACTTGTCTCCATGGGTCTACTGCCACCTCGGTCACCTTGTCGTTGTTCTCCTGTGAGTCCAGATATTCGAATCCGACGCATCACGGACTGCTAATAGTAACGTTCAGAGCCTCCTAATGATGATGGAACACTCAAATTGCGTCGAGATTCAATACATCGTCCTCCAGCCGACTTGTCTCCAAGGGTCATTTGCTGCCTTGGGCACCTAATGGTCTTGCTCCTGTGAGTCTAGATTTTCGAATCCGACGCAAAACTGATATTTCATTGTAACGTTAAGAGCCTCCTAATAACGATGGAACACTCAAATTGCGTCGAGATTCTATACATCGTCCTTCAGCCGACTCGTCGCCAAGGGGATATTGCTGCCTCGGGCACCATATGGTCCGTCTCCTGTGAGTCTAGATTTTTTAATCCGACGCAAAACTTGTAGTTAATTGTAACGTTCAGGGCCTCCTAATGACGATGGAACACTCAAATTGCGTCGAGATCCAATACATCGTCCTCCCGCCGACTTGTCTCCAACGGGATATTGCTGCCTCGTGCACCATGTGGTCCGTCTCATGTGAGTCCAGATTTTCGAATCAGACTCAAGAATGATAGTTAATTGTAACGTTCAGGGCCTCCTAATGACGATAGAACACTCAAATTGCGTCGAGATTCAATACATCGTCCTCCAGCCGACTTGTCTACAAGGGGATATCGCTGCCTCGGGCACCTTATGGTCCGCCTCCTGTGAGTCTAGATTTTCGAATCCGACGCAAAGCAGATAGTTAATTGTAACGTTCATGGCCCCCTAATGACGATGGAACACTCAAATTGCTTCGAGATTCAATACATCGGCCTCCAGCCGACTTGTCTGCAAGGGGATATTGCTGCCTCGGGCACCTTATCGTCGTTCCTCTGTGAGTCTAGATTTTCGAATCCGTCGCAAAACTAATAGTTACTTGTAAAGTTCAGGGCCTCCTAATGACGAATGTACACTCATATTGCGTCGAGATTCAATACGTCGACCTCCAGCCGACTTGTCTCCAAGGGGACATTGCTACCTCGGGCACCATATGGTCCGTCTCCTGTGAGTCTAGATTTTCGAATCCGACACAAAACTTGTAGTT